>NW_026294763.1:10000-1284434 GCF_026119805.1 Tympanuchus pallidicinctus
TGGGTGGATGGATGATGGAGCTCTTGAGATGATGGATGGATGGATGGATGGATGGATGGATGGATGGATGGATGGATGGATGGATGGATGGATGGATGGATGGATGGATGGATGGATGGATGGAATTCTTCAGATGTTGAAAGAGTGGATGGATGGAGCTCTTCAAATGATGGATGTATGAATGGAATTCTTCAGATGCTGCATGGATGGAAGGATGGAGCCCAAATGATGATGGATGGATGATAACAGTTCCTCAGATTATGGCTGGCTGGAAGGATGGATGGATGGATGGATGGATGGATGGATGGATGGATGGATGGATGGATTGGGCACTTAAAATGATGGATGGGTGAAAGGGTGGCGCACTTGAGATTATGGATGAATGCATACAGCTCTTCAGATGATGGATGGATGGATGGATGGAGCTCATGAGATGGATGGAAGGAAGGAAGGAAGGATGGGTGGATGGATGGATGGATGGATGAATGGATGGATGGATGGATGGATGGATGGATGGATGGATGGATGGATGGATGGATGGAGCTCATGAGATGGATGGATGGATGGATGGATGGATGGATGGATGGATGGATGGATGGAGTACTTCAGAAGATGGATAGGATGGATGGATGGAGCTCTTCAGATGATGGAAGGGTTTAGGATGGAGTTCTTCAGATTTTGGATGGATGGATGCAAAGAGCTCTTCAGATGATGGATGCATGGATGGATGGATGGATGGATGGATGGATGGATGGATGGATGGATGGATGGATGGGTGGATGGATGGATGGAGCTCATGAGATGGATGGATGGATGGATGGAAGGATGGATGGATGGATGGATGGATGGATGGATGGATGGATGGGTGGATTGATGGATGGATGGATGGTTGGATGGATGGTTGGATGGATGGATGGATGGATGGATGGATGGATGGATGGAACTCTTCAGATGTTGCATGGATGGATGGATGGAGCCCAAATGATGATGGATGGATGATAACAGTTCCTCAGATAATGGCTGGCTGGCTGGCTGGCTGGCTGGCTGGAAGGATGGATGGATGGATGGATTGATGGATGGATGGATGGATGGATGGATGGATGGATGGATGGATGGATGGGTGGATGGATGGATGGATGGAGCTCATGAGATGGATGGAGCTCATGAGATGGATGGATGGATGGATGGATGGATGGATGGATGGATGGATGGATGGATGGAGCTCTTCAGAAGATGGATAGGATGGATGGATGGAGCTCTTCAGATGATGGAAGGGTTTAGGATGGAGTTCTTCAGATCTTGGATGGATGGATGGAAAGAGCTCTTCAGATGATGGATGGATGGATGGATGGAGTTATTTACACGTTTGATGGATTGATTCATGGATGGAGCTCTACAAAGGATGAATGGATGGATGGAGCTTTTCAGATGGATGGATGGATGGATGGATGGATGGAGCTCCTGAGATGACGGATGGATGGAAGGATGGAGCTCTTCAGATGATGGATGGATGAATGGAACTCTTCAGATGTTGCATGGATAGATGGATGTAGCCCAAATGATGATGGATGGATGCATGGATGGAGCTCTTCACATGTTGGATGGATTGAGCACTCAGATGATGGATGGATGGATGATGCAGCTCTTGAGATGTCCAGCTCCATCATCCAACCAATAATCTCAAGAGCTCCATCAATCCCCCCAACCTCTGAAGAGCTTCAACTATCCAGCCAGCCAGACAGACAGCCAGCCAGACAGCCAGCCATGTTGGATGGATTGCGCTATTCAGATGATGGGTGGGTGGATGATGGAGCTCTCCAGATGATGGATAGATTGATAGAGCTCTTGAGATTACGGCTCGACGATGGAGTTTGTCAGATGATGGATGAGTGGACGGAGCTCTTGAGATGGTGGATGCATGGACTGAGCTTTTCGGAAGTTGGATGCATTGAGCGCTTCAAGAGATGGATGGATGGATGATATCAATTCTGAGATTATGGATGGATGGATGGCTGGATGGATGCATGGATGGATGGAGCTCTTCAGAAGATGGATGAATGGATGCATGGAGCTCTTCAGAAGATGGAAGGATGGATGGATGGAGCTCTTCAGGTGATGGATGGATTGAGCTATTCAGATGATGGATGAAGGGAAGATGGAGCTCTTGAGATGATTGATGGATGTTTGGAGAACTTCAGATGATGGATGGATGGAAGGATAGAGCTCTGAAGATGAGGAATGGATGGCGGATGTAGCTCTTCAGATTTTGGATGGATGAATGGAGCTCTTCAGATGTTGGATGGGTGGATGATGGAGCTCTTGAGATGATGGGATGGATGGATGGATGGATGGATGGATGGATGGATGGATGGATGGATTGATGGATGGATGAAGCTCTGCAGATGATGGAAGGATGGATGGAAGGATGGGGCTCTTAAAATGACGGATGGGTGGAAGCGTGGCTCACTTGAGATTATGGATGGATGGATGGAGCTCTTCAGATGACGGATGCATTGAGCTATTGAGATGATGGATGAAGGGAAGATGGAGCTCTTGAGATGATGGATGGATGGATGGATTTCTTCAGATGATGGATGGATGGATGGATGGATGGATGGATGGATGGATGGATGGATGGATGGATGGATGGATGGGGCTCTTCAGATGTTTGGAGGATGGAGCTCGTGAGATGATGGAAGGACGGATGGATGGAGCTCCTCAGATGGTGGATGGATGTATGCATTCATGCGGGTCTTCCGATGCCGGATGGAGATGTTCAGGTGATGGATGGATGGACGGATGGATGGATGGAGCTTTTCAGATGTAGGAAGGATTGTGCTATTCAGATGATGGGTGGATGGATGATGGAGCTCTTGAGATGATGGATGGATGGATGGATGGATGGATGGATGGATGGATGGATGGATGGATGGATGGATGGGTGGATGGATGGATGGATGGATGGATGGATGGATGGATGGATGGATGGATGGATGGATGGATGGAATTCTTCAGATGTTGAATGAGTGGATGGATGGAGCTCTTCAAATGATGGATGTATGAATGGAATTCTTCAGATGTTGCATGGATGGAAGGATGGAGCCCAAATGATGATGGATGGATGATAACAGTTCCTCAGATTATGGCTGGCTGGAAGGATGGATGGATGGATGGATGGATGGATGGATGGATGGATGGATGGATGGATGGATTGGGCACTTAAAATGATGGATGGGTGAAAGGGTGGCGCACTTGAGATTATGGATGAATGCATACAGCTCTTCAGATGATGGATGGATGGATGGATGGAGTTATTTACACTTTTGATGGATTGATAGATACATGGAGCTCTACAAAGGATGGATGGATGGATGGATGGATGGATGGATGGATGGATGGATGGATGGATGGATGGAATTCTTCAGATGTTGAATGAGTGGATGGAGGGAGCTCTTCTAATGATGGATGTATGAATGGAACTCTTCAGATGTTGCATGGATGGATGGATGGAGCCCAAATGATGATGGATGGATGATAACAGTTCCTCAGACAATGGCTGGCTGGCTGGCTGGCAGGCTGGCTGGCTGGCTGGCTAGCTGGAAGGATGGATGAATGGATGGATGGATGGATGGATGGATGGATGGATGGATGGATGGATGGGTGGATGGATGGATGGAGTTCATGAGATGGATGGATTTATGGATGGATGGATGGATGGATGGATGGATGGATGGATGGATGGATGGATGGGTGGATTGATGGATGGATGGATGGTTGGATGGATGGTTGGATGGATGGATGGATGGATGGATGGATGGATGGATGGATGGATGGATGGATGGAATTCTTCAGATGTTGAATGAGTGGATGGATGGAGCTCTTCAAATGATGGATGTATGAATGGAATTCTTCAGATGTTGCATGGATGGAAGGATGGAGCCCAAATGATGATGGATGGATGATAACAGTTCCTCAGATTATGGCTGGCTGGAAGGATGGATGGATGGATGGATGGATGGATGGATGGATGGATGGATGGATAAAACTCTGCAGATGATGGAAGGATGGGTGGAAGGATGGGGCTCTTAAAATGACGGATGGGTGGAAGCGTGGCTCACTTGAGATTATGGATGGATGCATGGAGCTCATGAGATGACGGATGCATTGAGCTATTGAGATGATGGATGAAGGGAAGATGGAGCTCTTGAGATGATGGATGGATGGATGGAGTTCTTCAGATGATGGATGGATGGATGGATGGATGGATGGATGGATGGATGGATGGATGGATGGATGGATGGGGCTCTTCAGATGTTTGGAGGATGGAGCTTGTGAGATGATGGAAGGACGGATGGATGGAGCTCCTCAGATGGTGGATGGATGCATGCATTCATGCGGCTCTTCTGATGCCGGATGGAGATGTTCAGGTGATGGATGGATGGACGGATGGATGATGGAGCTCTTGAGATGATGGATGGATGGATGGATGGATGGATGGATGGATGGATGGATGGAGCTCTTCAGAAGATGGATAGGATGGATGGATGGAGCTCTTCAGATGATGGAAGGGTTTAGAATGGAGTTCTTCAGATTTTGGATGGATGGATGCAAAGAGCTCTTCAGATGATGGATGGATGGATGGATGGATGGATGGATGGATGGATGGATGGATGGATGGAATTCTTCAGATGTCGAAAGAGTGGATGGATGGAGCTCTTCAAATGATGGATGTATGAATGGAATTCTTCAGATGCTGCATGGATGGAAGGATGGAGCCCAAATGATGATGGATGGATGATAACATTTCCTCAGATTATGGCTGGCTGGAAGGTTGGATGGATGGATGGATGGATGGATGGATGGATGGATGGATGGATGGATGGATGGATGGATGGATGGATTGGGCACTTAAAATGATGGATGGGTGAAAGGGTGGCGCACTTGAGATTATGGATGAATGCATACAGCTCTTCAGATGATGGATGGATGGATGGATGGATGGATGGATGGATGGATGGATGGAGCTCTTCAGAAGATGGATAGGATGGATGGATGGAGCTCTTCAGATGATAGAAGGGTTTAGGATGGAGTTCTTCAGATTTTGGATGGATGGATGCAAAGAGCTCTTCAGATGATGGATGGATGGATGGATGGAGTTATTTACACTTTTGATGGATTGATTGATGGATGGAGCTCTACAAAGGATGAATGGATGGATGGATGGATGGATGGATGGATGGATGGATGGATGGATGGATGGATGGAGCTCTTCAGAAGATGGATAGGATGGATGGATGGAGCTCCTCAGATGATGGAAGGGTTTAGGATGGAGTTCTTCAGATTTTGGATGGATGGATGCAAAGAGCTCTTCAGATGATGGATGGATGGATGGATGGATGGATGGATGGATGGATGGATGGGTGGATGGATGGATGGATGGATCTCATGAGATGGATGGATAGATGGATGGATGGATGGATGGATGGATGGATGGATGGATGGATGGATGGATTGGGCACTTAAAATGATGGATGGGTGAAAGGGTGGCGCACTTGAGATTATGGATGAATGCATACTGCTCTACACATGATGGATGGATGGAAGGATGGATGGAGCTCTTGAGATGGATGGATGGAAGGATGGATGGATGGATGGATGGATGGATGGATGGATGGATGGATGGATGGATAAAATTCTTCAGATGCTGAATGTGTGGATGGAGGGAGCTCTTCAAATGATGGATGTATGAATGGAACTCTTCAGATGTTGCATGGATGGATCGATGGAGCCCAAATGATGATGGATGGATGATAACAGTTCCTCAGATAATGGCTGGCTGGCTGGCTGGCAGGCTGGCTGACTGGCTGGCTAGCTGGAAGGATGGATGAATGGATGGATGGATGGATGGATGGATGGATGGATGGATGGATGGATGGATGGATAGATGGAGCTCATGAGATGGATGGATGGATGGATGGATGGATGGATGGATGGATGGATGGATGGATGGATGGAGTACTTCAGAAGATGGATAGGATGGATGGATGGAGCTCTTCAGATGATGGAAGGGTTTAGGATGGAGTTCTTCAGATTTTGGATGGATGGATGCAAAGAGCTCTTCAGATGATGGATGGATGGTTGGATGGATGGATGGATGGATGGGTGGATGGATGGATGGATGGATGGATGGATGGATGGATGGGTGGATGGATGGATGGAGCTCATGAGATGGATGGATGGATGGATGGATGGATGGATGGATGGATGGATGGATGGAATTATTCAGATGTTGAACGAGTGGATGGATGGAGCTCTTCAAATGATGGATGTATGAATGGAATTCTTCAGATGTTGCATGGATGGAAGGATGGAGCCCAAATGATGATGGATGGATGATAACAGTTCCTCAGATAATGGCTGGCTGGCTGGCTGGCTAGCTGGAAGGATGGATGAATGGATGGATGGATGGATGGATGGATGGATGGATGGATGGATGGATGGATGGATGGAGCTCATGAGATGGATGGATGGATGGATGGATGGATGGATGGGTGGATGGATGGATGGATGGATGGGTGGATGGATGGATGGATGGATGGTTGGATGGATGGATGGATGGATGGATGGATGGATGGATGGATGGATGGAATTCTTCAGATGTTGAATGAGTGGATGGATGGAGCTCTTCAAATGATGGATGTATGAATGGAATTCTTCAGATGTTGCATGGATGGAAGGATGGAGCCCAAATGATGATGGATGGATGATAACAGTTCCTCAGATTATGGCTGGCTGCAAGGATGGATGGATGGATGGATGGATGGATGGATGGATGGATGGATGGATAAAACTCTGCAGATGATGGAAGGACGGGTGGAAGGATGGGGCTCTTAAAATGACGGATGGGTGGAAGCGTGGCTCACTTGAGATTATGGATGGATGCATGGAGCTCATGAGATGACGGATGCATTGAGCTATTGAGATGATGGATGAAGGGAAGATGGAGCTCTTGAGATGATGGATGGATGGATGGGGCTCTTCAGATGTTTGGAGGATGGAGCTTGTGAGATGATGGAAGGACGGATGGATGGAGCTCCTCAGATGGTGGATGGATGCATGCATTCATGCGGCTCTTCTGATGCCGGATGGAGATGTTCAGGTGATGGATGGATGGACGGATGGATGATGGAGCTCTTGAGATGATGGATGGATGGATGGATGGATGGATGGATGGATGGATGGATGGATGGATGGATGGAGCTCTTCAGAAGATGGATAGGATGGATGGATGGAGCTCTTCAGATGATGGAAGGGTTTAGGATGGAGTTCTTCAGATTTTGGATGGATGGATGCAAAGAGCTCTTCAGATGATGGGTGGATGGATGGATGGATGGATGGATGGATGGATGGATGGATGGATGGATGGATGGATGGGTGGATGGATGGATGGATGGAAGGATGGATGGATGGATGGAATTCTTCAGATGATGAAAGAGTGGATGGATGGAGCTCTTCAAATGATGGATGTATGAATGGAATTCTTCAGATGCTGCATGGATGGAAGGATGGAGCCCAGATGATGATGGATGGATGATAACAGTTCCTCAGATTATGGCTGGCTGCAAGGATGGATGGATGGATGGATGGATGGATGGATGGATGGATGGATGGATTGGGCACTTAAAATGATGGATGGGTGAAAGGGTGGCGCACGTGAGATTATGGATGAATGCATACAGCTCTTCAGATGATGGATGGATGGATGGATGGATTGATGGATGGATGGATGGATGGAGCTCTTCAGAAGATGGATAGGATGGATGGATGGAGCTCTTCAGATGATAGAAGGGTTTAGCATGGAGTTCTTCAGATTTTGGATGGATGGATGCAAAGAGCTCTTCAGATGATGGATGGATGGTTGGATGGAGTTATTTACACGTTTGATGGATTGATTGATGGATGGAGCTCTACAAAGGATGAATGGATGGATGGAGCTTTTCAGATGGATGGATGGATGGATGGAGCTCCTGAGATGACGGATGGATGGAAGGATGGAGCTCTTCAGATGATGGATGGATGAATGGAACTCTTCAGATGTTGCATGGATAGATGGCTGTAGCCCAAATGATGATGGATGGATGCATGGATGGAGCTCTTCACATGTTGGATGGATTGAGCACTCAGATGATGGATGGATGGATGATGCAGCTCTTGAGATGTCCAGCTCCATCATCCAACCAATAATCTCAAGAGCTCCATCAATCCCCCCAACCTCTGAAGAGCTTCAACTATCCAGCCAGCCAGACAGACAGCCAGCCAGCCAGCCAGCCATGTTGGATGGATTGCGCTATTCAGATGATGGGTGGGTGGATGATGGAGCTCTCCAGATGATGGATAGATTGATGGAGCTCTTGAGATTACGGCTCGATGATGGAGTTCGTCAGATGATGGATGAGTGGACGGAGCTTTTGAGATGGTGGATGCATGGACTGAGCTTTTCGGAAGTTGGATGCATTGAGCGCTTCAAGAGATGGATGGATGGATGATATCAATTCTGAGATTATAGATGGATGGATGGATGGCTGGATGGATGCATGGATGGATGGAGCTCTTCAGAAGATGGATGCATGGATGCATGGAGCTCTTCAGAAGATGGAAGGATGGATGGATGGAGCTCTTCAGGTGATGGATGGATTGAGCTATTCAGATGACGGATGAAGGGAAGATGGAGCTCTAGAGCTGATTGATGGATGTTTGGAGAACTTCAGATGATGGATGGATGGAAGGACAGAGCTCTGAAGATGAGGAATGGATGGCGGATGTAGCTCTTCAGATTTTGGATGGATGGATGGAGCTCTTCAGATGTTGGATGGGTGGATGGATGAATGGATGGATGGATGGATGGATGGATGGATGGATGGATGGATGGATGGATGGATGGATGGATGGATGGATGCATGAAGCTCTGCAGATGATGGAAGGATGGATGGAAGGAAGGGGCTCTTAAAATGAAGGATGGGTGGAAGAGTGGCTCACTTGAGATTATGGATGGATGCATGGAGCTCTTCAGATGACGGATGCATTGAGCTATTGAGATGATGGATGATGGGAAGATGGAGCTCTTGAGATGATGTATGGATGGATGGAGTTCTTCAGATGATGGATGGATGGATGGATGGATGGATGGATGGATGGATGGATGGATGGATGGATGGATGGATGAAGCTCTGCAGATGATGGAAGGATGGATGGAAGGATGGGGCTCTTAAAATGAAGGATGGGTGGAAGTGTGGCTCACTTGAGATTATGGATGGATGCATGGAGCTCTTCAGATGACGGATGCATTGAGCTATTGAGATGATGGATGAAGGGAAGATGGAGCTCTTGAGATGATGTATGGATGGATGGAGTTCTTCAGATGATGGATGGATGGATGGATGGATGGATGAATGGATGGATGGATGGAGCTCTTGTGATGTGTGACGGATGGATGGATGGTGCTCTACAGATGATGGATGGATGAATGGAACTCTTCAGATGTTGGACTGATGGATGGATGAATCATCTTCTGATGATTAATGGACAGATGCAGATTCTCAGATGATGAATGGATGAATGGATGCTTCGACGGAGCTCTTCAGATGTTGAATGGATGGATGGATGGATGGATGGATGGATGGATGGATGGATGGATGGATGGATGGACGGAGCTCTTCAGATTTTGGATGGATGGATGGAGCTATAGAGATGATGGATGGATTGCAGGAATGCCCTCTTCAGATGTTGGATGGATTGAGCTATTCAGATGATGGATGGATGGATGGATGGATGGATGGATGGATGGATGGATGGATGGATGGATGGATGAAGCTCTGCAGATGATGGAAGGATGGATGGAAGGATGGGGCTCTTAAAATGAAGGATGGGTGGAAGTGTGGCTCACTTGAGATTATGGATGGATGCATGGAGCTCTTCAGATGACGGATGCATTGAGCTATTGAGATGATGGATGAAGGGAAGATGGAGCTCTTGAGATGATGTATGGATGGATGGAGTTCTTCAGATGATGGATGGATGGATGGATGGATGGATGGATGGATGGATGGATGGAGCTCTTGTGATGTGTGACGGATGGATGGATGGTGCTCTACAGATGATGGATGGATGAATGGAACTCTTCAGATGTTGGACTGATGGATGGATGAATCATCTTCTGATGATTAATGGACAGATGCAGATTCTCAGATGATGAATGGATGAATGGATGCTTCGACGGAGCTCTTCAGATGTTGAATGGATGGATGGATGGATGGATGGATGGATGGATGGATGGATGGATGGACGGAGCTCTTCAGATTTTGGATGGATGGATGGAGCTATAGAGATGATGGATGGATTGCAGGAATGCCCTCTTCAGATGTTGGATGGATTGAGCTATTCAGATGATGGATGGATGGATGGATGAATGGAGCTCTTGAGATGAGATGATGGATGGATCGATGGTGATCGTAAGATGATGGATGCATGCATGTATGGATCCCTTCAAGTCATAGATGGATGATGGAGCTCTTGTAAAGATGGATGCATGCATGTATGGATCTCTTCAGATCATGTAGCTCATCAGATGTTGGATGAATGGACTGAGCTTTTCTCATGTTGGATGGATGGATGGATGGATGGATGGATGGATGGATGGATGGATGGATCGATGGATGGATGGATGGATGGGGCTCTTGAGATGATGAATGACTGAATGGATGGGGCTCTTCAGATGATGGATGAATAACCTGATTTACCTCCCCTGGGATTGCTGGCAGCTGACTGAATGAATATTGTGGGAGAGGTCTGCGTGAGTGTGCGATGTCTTTTGGGCCATATCTTGCAACCCCAAACCAGGACCCTTAGGTGCAACGCAGCTGTCATGGTTCTATGGTTTGTTTTTTTGTTTGTTTTTTTTTTTTGATTTTTTTTTTTGGTTTTCAGTATTCCACATCAAAACATCATGTAGTGTACGGGGCATTAAAGTGTCACTGCCCCAGTTCCAGGTACCTATCCCTGTACATTACAGCAGTCACGGGATCTGGCCCTTCTGGGTGGGGGGGGGGGGCACTCTCTTGCTGCCTTGCAGTGGGTGCTGGAGGGTGCTTTCCTAGCTGTTCCAAGCTTTTCAGGTTTGACTCAGTCCCGGGAACTCTCTCTCTCATCTTGTCTGATTTGTTAATCTCAATTTCAATTAAATTGTATATATTGTGTTATCTTGTATTCCGATATTATAGTAAAATAAGTTTTCCTCCATAGATTGTTGCTGCTGCTCTTTTCCTCCCTTCCTTCCTTCCCATTTTTGTGGGACTGGGGTGGGGAGGGAGGGCTGTCGCCCCTGTCACGGACATAGATTGATCTGGTCAACTCTGTGACAGCAGCCTTCTCCACACACACCTCTCTGGTTGTGCCAGTGCTTCCCTGAGGGCTGGAGGGCGGCCAGCCCTGCAAACTGGGGGCTCCCAGGTGCACCATTCCATCCCTCATGTGCTGTGTTTATATGTAATGGGCTCTTGTCTGGTTGGGAAAACACCCTATGCAGATCCCAACCCTGAGCCTGCAGTCTCACCTTGCCTTCCTCTTGTCCTCACTTGTTCCCTCCTCAGACTGCGTTGTATCCACTGGAATGGTGAGGTGGATCCAGCTGGTGAGGGGTGGCAGTGCAGGAAATTCTTCTGGAATTGAGAAGGAGAGATCTTGTCAGAGGAGACTGACTGTAGACCTGCTGGCCCAGTGACACACAGGGGTGCTCAGGCCTGTCCCAAAGCACCCGAGAGGGCTGCCTCTGCTCCCCTCACAGATGCAGAGACCGCGGGCCCTCTGTGCCTCATGCCCAGCTCCTCCTCTCTGGGGTGCAGCTGTGTTTTGGGACTGCATTAATGGCTTTGCTTTGGGAAAGAGGAGCTGGGTGGTGCCTGGGAGGTGACAGTTCCTTTTGGGGGCTCATTTCCTAGGGAAAGGACAGGGCTGATGACCCCTCAGTGCTCTTGCCATGCCCTGGGATGGGAGCACTTGTGGGAATTTCACCCAGCATCTTAGATTTGATGAGGACAACATGCAGTCAGGAGGAGAGGCAGAGCTGAGCTGGTGCAAATGGTTTCACAAGTCAGGGCCTTTGGGTGATGGTGGGCTGGGGATTTTCCCATCATGTGTTGGTTGTGTGTGGCATGGAGAGGGACTGGCAGCTGCTTTACCTCTCTTGCCCTGGCCAAGACGTGGCAAAAGCCTTTTGGAGGCCCTGCAGGGTTTCCCAGGTGGCAGTTTGGGTGCAAACTCCCATTTAAACCTGTACAAAAGGAGAAGACACGGTATGACCCAGGGCTCCTCCTGCCCTTTCTGCTGGCTGGGATCACCTGCTCGCAGGCAGATTCTCACATCGCCTAGAGGCCATAATTCCCCAGTTTCGACTGCGCCCCGATACCAAGGACTGTCTTGGGAAACAGGGTCACCCACGCCACGGAGGGATGAAAATGTCACCTAAATTCCTTCATCTCTCCCATCAGATCTACCTCACAGATATGTCTGCAATCCAGGAAGCATTTCCTGGAGGTGACTTGCTGAAATGTCTGCCTCTGGAGAGAAGGTCAAGCCTTCCCTCAGTTCCCTAAGCAATTGACCTGCAACCTGAGGTGTTGGCAAGCACCAGAGGAGCCCGGCACCCTGACTCTAAGAAAGCATGGAGTGTGGAGCAGGGTGGAGTCCCGTGGCCAAATTCCATGACCGCCCTGTGAGGATGGGGCCTTGATGGTACTATTGGAACAGATAAGCTATCCTGCTTTCTTGGCCCACCCCGAGCCAAGGCTTTCCACCTTACATGTTTTCAAATAAACTTTGCAGGACAAAGGGACTTGGGAGGCTCAAGCTCCACCTGAAAGTAAGAAATTGTATAAAATGGCATGAGAGAGGAGCAATATGGGGGGGTGGAAGGATGCCATACGCAAGTGGGGAAGCAGGGGCAGCAGCCACAAACATACTCACCTGGGAAAGACGATGACTCGGCCTGAGGAAGTCAGGGAGGCTACAGCCTCCACCTGGGACACCACCATGTCCAGCAGCCAGGAGACCTGCAGGGGAAGAACAGGGAGGATGTGGGACATCCTTGTCACGGCTGAGGCACTGGGGACACGAGGAGCCCAAGGCAGGGAGAGCAGCACAGCACTTGCACGGCCCAAACAGCTGGCCAGGTCCTGGTGGGCTGTGTGCGAGCAGCTCTGGGCTCATGAGGCTGCCCAGGACATGGAGAAACCAAAGCTCACCTTGAAAAGAACTTTTTCTAGGTTCTCCTTCCCACTTCCTCAGGCAGTGGGAGACGAGGGACATTGTGCCAAATATGCAGGCCTTCCCAGTCTGCCGGCTCACAGATGCAGCTGTGGCCATCTCAGAGAATCTGAGGGCCTCCAGCTCCTTGTGGCCTGGAAAATCACACGGCAGAGGTTGTCATGCAGCAGCCACTCCGTGGGTGCTTCCCAAGTGCTGCTTATTGCAGTCACCACCCAGGACAGTCTCGTACTGGGAGGGGCTCCATGGAGGGAGGGTGAGGTTTGCTTTTGAGAATGGAGGCGATGGCTCCCTTTTTCCCATCTGTGCAGCAAGAAAGGGTTTAAGCCTCCTCCTACCTGGCAGGTAATCCTTGTAATCTGTGACGTTACGGATGCCTGCAAGGTTCCTGGCTGGGTGAAATGCAGGCCACTGAACAATCATGGTCCCATTCTTGGCCTCGATCTGCTTGGAGGCAATGCTGAAGGAATCGAAGGTGGGAATTTGGACTCCCTGCACGTGGAAGAGAAGGGAAGGGCTGAAGTGTTAAGGCTAGAGGAAGAGCTGAAGGTTGCCCTGTCCACAGACGGTGCTTTGGGTCCTGCTGTGCCCTCTCCCACTGCTCGGAAGCTCAGGCAGGGCAGTGGGAAGGATCTGCACGGTCCTCTCCCTCCCTTTGCCCTCCAAAAACACAACCCAGTAGTCAGGGCAGCAGCAGCCTCAATCCAGAGGCTTCCAGAGTTCGTGATCAGCCCCAACATACATGCTGTAGTCATACCATGCATGTGGGAGGCCCACTGGTACCTGACAGGCATTTTGGGGGGGTGAATACCCTGCTTTCTGCGGAGGGGGAGAGTCATTGCGTTCTGTGGCCCAAGGCAAGGGACTCCCACCCCTCCAAGCATACAAGCGGGAAGAAGGTGCCGACCCACCTTGCGCAGCAGGAGCTGCTCTTGGACGTAATCTGCCACCGCATCTCAGACAGCAACTCGCTCTGCAGGGCAAAGGAAAAGCAGGTCACACTCTGCTTCTGCCGCTTCTCCTACTAGCTCAGAGCAGGAGGGAGGCAGCAGATGGAAAATGTCGTCGCCATCCCCAGCCCCACACGGAGGCAGCCCTGAGGTGGTCCCCGTGCTGGCTCTTGCCCGCTCAGCGCCAGGACTCACTGGCAGCTCTGCTCCCCTGCTGGCTGTGGACCCACGTACCTTTGGCGGTGACCTCTGGCATTCTGTAGCCCCGCAGTGTGGTGGGGCCATCCTCCCAGAATTTTATCTTGGCCTGCTTGGCACAAGCAGGATGCTCCACATTGGCAACAGCCATGCCGGAGCTCATCCTTCAGGTGCGTCTGCTCTCTGCCAGATGCTCCTTCAGGATGCGGGACCCACCACCACGCTCTGCCTTTATACCCCTCCCAGGTGCCCGTGTCACAAACGTCGCCATGGTGACCTGGTGACAGCGTGGCCAGTGCTGCCTGCTGCCCATTGTGATGTCAGCACAGCAGCCTGCTGCCTGACAGCCCGGCTCTGCCCCTTGGTGCCTGGTACTCCCCAGACCTGGAGCCCTCGTGTGCCGGCAGCACCGCAACAGAGGTGTTGCTGGCGCCCCCTCGGGCAGGCTGGCCTCACCGTCAGATGCTGAGTCTGTGATCTTCTGAGGTTCTCCCTGTGCTGGCCTGAACTCCTTAGTCCTAAACTGCAGGCATTTGGCTGATCTGGAGCTCAGTGGCTGCAGGCTCGCTTGCTCCCTTTGGGCACCGAGGGCAGGCTGGCCTTCGAGCTCCATGAAGACCATCGGGTGGGTTTTGCTGCCCTTACTCAGCCCAGGTCTGGTGCTTGGCCTTGGGTTCCACGATAGTTTGGCTGGATGTTTTTCAGGCAGAAGACAGCTCTGGAACACCCATGCCCTCTTAGAGATGGCCAGCCAAATGCCTGGAGAGGATGGGAGAGAGAACCAGCATTTCCAGGGAGCTCGGCAGCAGACCTCTGTTCTCTGTTTTCCTTCTAAAGTTTCCTTCTAAAATTTCCTTCAATTTCTCTAAGAGCTAGAGGAAGGAAATTTCATTTCAAACAGCATTTCAAAGGAAATGTGATACCCTGAAAACCAGTTTGGACGTGGGAATAGTTTTTAGTCACAATACAGTTTAGAAGAAAAAAATGCAAACGCCTGTATTGAATGCTAAATTGCAGGTATTCTACATGGAGCCTGCGTGTCAGGGAGCCTGAGCCTTCCCACCAGTGCTGCATTCCATGGCAGCAGTGGGGCAATCTGACAAACTGGCACCTGGCATGGAAGTGTGTGTGGAGCAAAGGTGTGGAACTGAGCTCCTTCATGTAGAAAAAATGGCACCACTGACCTTCACTGATGTCTACTGAGACAAACAGCAGATGTCAGCTTTGGCATCACATAGTAGCAGCATGAAGTATACTGTGAAGAGCTGCAACCTTGTAATAAAGAACAGCTAGCAAGGATTGCAGCCTTTCAAGACCTAAAGGGAGCCTACAAACAGGAGGGGAATCAGCTCTTTGAAAGGGGAGATACCTGCAGAACTGAAATCCTTCTGGCCCAGCTGGACCACCCAGGCTAGCCGGCCTGCCAGTGCCTTTTGACCAGCCTGCCAGCTTTTGGCATGGCAGAACCCCTTCGGCTGGCTGGGAGGGGTCTGGAAACGCAGAGCTTCATGGGCCAGCTGGCTGGCCACCTTTCGCCTGGCAGTGCTTCCCTGAACAGCCAGCCGGCTTTCAACCTGGCCTAACAGGCTTTGTAAGGGTTCCCCAGCCAGTCAGCCAGCTTGACCGAAGATTCGGGATCTCCCACAAGGGCTGGGTGCAGCCGGTCCACGGAGCCCCAAGGCAGACCATCCAGGCTGCCACATCAGGTGGTGGATCACTAAACCTCTCAGGCAGACGGCAAAGAAGATCAGGCCTAGCAGGGCTCCTCCCCCCCTCCCCCTCCCCCAGCCAACATGCCTGTTGAGGCCTGGCAGGATCCCCCTGGGAGGGGAGGGGAGGGGAGGGGAGGGGAGGGGAGGGGAGGGGAGGGGAGGGGAGGGGAGGGGAGGGGAGGGGAGGGGAAGGGAGGGGAGGGGAGGGGAGGGGAGGGGTGGGGAGGGGAGGGGAGGGGAGGGGAGGGGAGGGGAGGGGAGGGGAGGGGAGGGGAGGGGAGGGGAGGGGAGGGGAGAAAGGAAGCCAGAAAGGAAGGGAAAGAAAAGGGACCAGGGGAGACGACACACAGAATCATAGAATCGCAAGGTTGGAACCTGCAAGATCATCCTGTGCAACCGCCCTCCCATCACCACTGCACCACCAGCACTAAACCACATCTCGCAGCTCCTCATCCACACTCCTGTTGAACGCTGCCAGGACGGCGACTCCACCACCTCCCTGGGCAGCCGTTCCATGCCTGACTGCTGTCGAGAGAAAAAGCTTTTCCTCATTTGACCCAAACCTCCTCTGCTGCAACTTGCGGCCGTTTCCTCGGGTCCCGGTTGTCACCTGGGAGAAGAGGCTAAACCCCTCCTCACCTCAACCTCCCTTCAGGAAGCTGTGGGGTGCAGTGAGGTCTCCCCTGAGCCTGCTCTTCTCCAGGCTGAACAACCCCAGCTCCCTCAGCTGCACCATTCTTGATATTCTTGATATTTTGATCTTGGTCTTGTTGAACCTCAACAAAATCCATCTGTGCTGGGCATTCATGGTTCTCCATTGGCACTCTGGAGATCACTCCTCTTGGAATTTCTTGTGAGTCTACAACACTGGTGTTGGAAATATCCAAATAGTTTTCCAGGACGGTTTCTCTGATAAAGCAGATTTTATTTGCAATTGCAATGGCGGGCCTCCTGCAAGGTGGAGCGCACCCAGAAAACAGCCTTACATCTTCTAATCCCTACTGCCCAATGCTGATCTCTTTCTCCCCTGGTTCCTCATTGGCTGAATACTGCAGGTTCACACTCTTTTAGTTCACTTTTTTGATCAACTATTTCTAAGGATAAGTTACAGAATACAAATACACTGTGTTCTGCTTCTTCAAACCAAGTGCCCTTTTTAATATCTAATGCAGAAACAACATTCCATTCCCACACTGGTGAGCACTTTCCAATTATCTCTGATTATCTTTTTCAATGTGACAATCTTACTAGCCTAACTTATCCGTATAGTTATTGATCATCCAATACTTTACGACATCTGCATGCTTATTGGTCATACAAACTGCAATGCACTTACAGAAAGTAAGGCCTGGCACCCAGCACGTCCCGGCTGGCTGCGCCTCGGAGGTTCTCCTGGCTTCGGTTCCCAGCGCTGCGCCCTGGCGAAGAAGGATGCTATGGGGGACCATGTCAAAGGCCTTACTGAAGACCAGAGAGATGACACCAGTGACTCTTCCCCTGTCCATTGATGCAGTGACACCATCATAACAAACCACTAGTTCTCTGCTACATGGGTCAACACAGTGGACTTTAGAACTTGCACTGCATGTCCAAGATGAGTTTTTAAAGCTCTGTTGGCAGGCAATGGAAGTAGCCACTCTTCACAAGAAAATGCAGCTATTGTTTGGGTTGCTGAGATGGACCAAGGGATTACTAAAAGATGTCTTGTTGAGCAGAAGCTGGATTTTGCATTCCTTGGCAAGTTCCACAGGCAGCATGATTTAAGAAGAAGCATTTGAAATCTCCTGGAATTAAAATGTCTTAGGGAAGATCCTAGAGGTGAACTAGGAGTTCAGGTCCAGGAATCCTGCCCTCTACATGCATGATGGCTAACTGATGCTTCCATGGAAAACTTACAAGATTAATGCGAGGTGTTGGATTGAATGACATTCTGAAGAAAACAACTCCATCCCTAAAACATAGCATAGGAAGTTCTGCAAAAATGTGCATAAGAATTTCTTTACGCTGAGGGTGACGGAGCACTGGAACAGGCTGCCCAGGGAGGTGGTGGAGTCCCCTTTTCTGGAGATATTCAGAACATGCTTGGACACCTCGTTGTGCGACCTGCTGTAGGGAACTGCTTTGGCAGGGGGTTGGACTTGATGATCTCTGGGGGTCCCTTCCAACCCCTACAATTCTGTGATTCTGTGATTCTGTGAAAGTATTACTTCCTTCAACCCTCATCTGCCTGACAGCTCTACAAGGCTCACAGCTCAGCTGCACAAGCAAACAGCGCAGTCTGGTGCATCAGCTGGGAAACACACTTCATTCCAGAGCCAAACAGCTGGCAGTCCAAGTGCCTGCACCAGGAGCAGCACTGTCCTGTTAGCCCACATCCAACCCAGAAAACAAAAGACACTGTTCTACAGCCAGAACAGAAACTGAGGTTTAAACTGCAGTGTGCTCACACAAAGCAGTACTGCGCTCATTGCTGCTCACATGGCAGCAGAGGAACCCCGGTCTGCCTGACAGCTCTGCATTCTGCAGAGCAAAGCTGCATCAGCAAACAAAACGCTACTGGGTGCAAACGTCGAGACACGGATCTCTTGTCCCTAGAGGGAATGCACTCAGCTCTGAGCAGCACCACTTACACACAGACTTCTGTCTCACTGCTGCCATCAGCTGTCGCTGTTGACCTCTCTAATGCTTCCACCGTGGTTACTGGACATCGCTACAGCACTGCAGCCACTCAGAAGTAACACTCAACATTCATTCCTCCATCCTTCATGGCAGAGGACTGCGGAAACTCACTTTTGCGTGGCAGTGAGGACGGCCCGTCCCCATCGGGGGACCCCAGGGACCCCAGGGGGGTCGGCAGCTGCCAGGCGCTGCCGGATCTCTGGCAGCCTGCTGCCTGCTGCTCCCGAATGGGGGGAACCGCGCCGCGCTGCTTCTGAGGAGAGAAAGGAAGAAACGTCAGTGGGGACGGGCAGCCAAGGTTTGCAGAGAGGCTCCTGATCGTGCCAGAGGTGGGGTATCAGAGTGCTGAAATATTATTTATCACTAAGGGAAAATACGGCCTGAGCCATGCCCATGCCATTAGCCCAGGCTGTCAGAAGTGAGCACTGAACCCAACCGGTTATTCAGAAAGGACCAGTAGGTCTCCCCCTGCTCCACCCCTTCCCCCTGAGAATGAGAAAAAGGAAGAAAAACCTTGCAAACACCCTGCCATACCTTTCCCCTCATAGAGCAGGAATTGGAGCCGCGGTCGTCTCAGTGCTGAGACGTGGCAGCTGAAGTCTCAGAGGAAGCCCAAGTTCAGATGGCTCTCCCACAGGAACTTCCCCTGCTCCTGGAAAAAGCTGGCTTCACTCTTCCTAAGAGTGCCTCGATCCCCGAGTTCTCCTTTTGGACAGGAACTTTGTAGGAAGTATCAACAAGTGAAAAGTCGAGGCGGGGCCTGGCAGCAATTTACCAGGGGAGTGATGGCATTTCATCATCCTTACCAAAACATGGGATGGACTCTCAACAAGAACCCATTTCCCCCAGGCACTGCTGGAGCTGGGAACTCCTCCCCAGCCCAGCTTTCCTGCTGAGACACCCCCCGGCAACCAGCCAGCACCAAGTAAAGATCAGTATGGCCTCATCGCTGTCAATGGAGTCCCAGGGGAACTAATAGGAAGCAGTAGGGATGCCCATCTGTATGCCTCAGGGCTGGTGTTCACAGGGCTGATGCATTTCACAAGGATGCACTCATCTCCCGCATCGTGATCACTGGCAAAATTATCCAACAACACTGACCCAAGCTGGGGGCTCCGTGGTGACATACAGGGAAACCTGCTGTGCTGCAGCGTGAGCCTCCAGTCCCGCTGCTGGGCACCGCCGGGCACAGCCTGGCTCCGTCCTCTTTGCATCTCCCCGCAGGGACCGATGGCTGTGATGGGATCTTCCTGAGCCTCCTGTTCTGCAGGCTGAGCCGCCCCAGCTCTGCCAGAATCCCACGCCAAGCCTTCCCCAGGTAGTGCTGCCTGAGGAGGGCAGGGGATTTCGGAGGGGAGGGATGGGGCTGCTGGGGGCAGCGCTGGGACACGGCCCTCTGTGCTGCCCCGCAGGTGGGCACTGGGCTCTGGGGGGGTTTAGTGCTGCGTGAATGACTGCAAGCGGAGGCGTAGGAAAGTGAATATAAAACCTTTAATAATTTAATGCAGTGTAACCTAATTGAACATCGTGTCAGATAATGGAGCAGTCCAAGATGACGTCGGTGGACAGCCCAGGTTTGGAGGGGCAGCGCTGGGGCCGGTGCCGGTGCCCCTGGAGCACCGCCGCTGCTCTCTGTGCCGCAGGGGCCGGCGAGGAGCCCGGGGCTGCAGGGAGCCTCATTTGCGGGCCGTGGCCGCGCCTCAGCTGCGCCTTCTTTGCGGGCCGCTTTCCGCAGCCGCTCCCGCTGAGGCTGAGCCCGGCCGGCCTCGCCTAGCGCCGCCGTTTCTGCCGCGGAGCGTCCTGGCCCGGGGGCGGCTTCCTCTTCCCGGCCGGGACGCCGTCCTTGCGCTGCTCGCGCCCTCTGCTCCTGCCTTTCCTGGCGCTGCGGGCGGGCGCCGGGCACTCGGCCGGCTCGGTGCCACCCTGGCGGCGGCTGTCCGGCACGCGGCAGGAGGTGCAGCCGGGCGGCAGCGCCAGGCGGGCGAGAAGCACCCGGGGCTGCCTCTGCTTCGCCTCCTCCATCAGCCATGCGGTCTGGGCCGAAGGAGGCACGCGAGCGTCCAGGCGGGTCGGCAGCGCCAGGCGGCTGAGAAGCACCCGGGGCTGCCTCTGCCGCGCCTCCTCCATCAGGTGCTCGCGGAGCCGAGACTCAGAGGATGCCGGCTGCCCTGAGCACGGCTCCCCGAGGGGCCCGGCGACAGCCTGCGCCTCTCTGCTGAGCTGCCTGCCGCTCGTGGGAAGGTCGGGGGCCGCTCCGATGGCAGGAGAGGTGCTGAGGCTGCTGGGGACGGCTGGCAGTGGCGGCTGGGGGACCTCCGGGCAACTCGACGCTTCTGGAAAAGCAAAACCCCCCCAGAACGATGACGGCAGCCTTCCCACAGCCACTCGGGGCGGACATCCGCCCGCCGCCGCTGCGGCCCCTGCACTCACCAGCGATCCAGGTGAGCAGACTGTCGATGTCCTCCTTGTCCCCTGGAACGGCTGAGCTGGGGGTCCCTTCTGGAGAAGGAAGGAAATCCCCAAGGGTCAGGGCCAGCTTTCCCACAGCCCCTCGGTGCAGACATCCCCGCCTGCTCCGCAGCCCCTCAACTCACCGTTGCTGAGCCACGCCAGCACATCGTCGATCTCCGAGGTGTCGACCGGGATGCCTGCGTTGGATGTCAGTTCTGGAAAGAGCAAGAAGATCCCCACAGGGGCACTGCCAGCTTTCCCACCCCCCGTCGGCGCGGACGCCCACCCGCCCCCCTCTGCAGACCCCACACTCACCGCTGATCCACGGGAGCAGATCAGCAACGTCCTCCGCCACGTCTGCGCTCGCTGTCGCCGCTGGAAAAGCAAGAACGTCCCCAGTGAGGCGATGCCAGCCTTCCCACAGCCGCCCGGTGCGGACAGCCTGCCGCCCGCCCCGCAGCCCCCAAACTCACCACCTGAGTCCAGCGCCGCGCCGCTGCAGCCGAGCGGAGCCACGGTGGGTTGGGGGCACGCGTGGGTGGGCGCCGGGTGCCCCTGGCCCTCCGTGAGCACCACGGCATCTGCAAAGGGCCCTGGCGCCTGCTGCCAGCTGGCGGGCAGGGTGCAGGGCGCGGGGAGCCCCTGCTGCTGCGCTGGAGGTGCCGGCGGAAGGACGCGGCGATGGGGGTCCTGCAGCGGGCAGCCGCCTGCGGGCTGCGGGGGCTGCGCGTGGAACACGGCCCCAGGCCACAGCCCCATCGGCTGCGGGGGCTGCGGTGTCCCTGCCTGCAGGGGATGTCCCCAGCGGTGGGCAGGGGCCGCGGGGGGAGCCGTCCCTGGGTGCAGCCCCCAAGGTGGGAGCTGACGCACAGATGGAGGCGGCCCCCCGGGTGGGAGCTGCGCTCCCTGTCCCCGGACACGGGGCACCCCAGGCCAGACCTGAGGCACCACGGAGGTGACAGCGGGGACGTAGAGGGGTTGCGGTGTCACCAGCGCTGCTGCGTTGCCAAAGGTGGGCTGTATTGCAGCAGGCCGGTGGCGCCACAAACGATCCAAAGAAAGCGGCGTCGGGTGTCGGAAGCACCGTCAGCGTCCGTGAAGGGATTCTCTCTGTGGGGAAATGCCCAAATGGGCGCTGGGTGAGATGTGGGGCACTGGGAGCAGCCGGAGGGCCGCAGTGCCAGGAGCAGAGCAGCCTGCTGCCTTACCTGCCAAGGGAGCTCGAGAGTGGCAGCGGGGGCTTCCGTGACCGCTGAGCTCAGCCCCTCTCCCTGAGCTCACAAGAGCTCTCTGTGACACTGTCACAGCACGGCTCTGCGCCTGCCCCGTCCCCAGCACTTGCTGTGGCTGCTCGCTGTGGCCTTCCGTTGTCTCAGTGGAGATGATAAACATGGTGGAAATGAACTTTCTACGTGTCCGGGTGGCGATGGGACCAAGGGAATGGTTTTAACGTGAAGAGGGGGATTGGGATTCGAGGTCAGGGAAGTTCATCCCAGGGGGAGCTGAGGCCCTGGCACTGCTGCCCGGAGCGGCCGTGGGTGCCCCATCCCTGCGGGTGCACCCGACTCAGCTCCATTGCAGGGAATGGAGACGAAGGCAGGGACGTGGCTGATGGCACTCCGACTCCCGGTGGCATCGCAGGGCTGCGGTGCTTGCAGTGCTGAAAGCCACCAAACTCGCACTGCTGGCTGCCTCCCTTCACACATCCGCCTGTCACAAAGCACAGGGGCTGGAAGGGAGCTCTGGAGATGCCCGCAGTACAACCTGCCCCCAGAGCAGCTTCCCTGCAGCGCTTGCACAGGAGAGTCTGCCTTGAGCTGGGAGCCCAGCACTCACCCAGTGCTCCACTCGTGCCCAGTGCTTTCTGCGGCCCTCAACAGCCTCCCAGGGCCACCCATCCTGCCCTGGGCCCCCTGTCATAGAATAATAGAACCATAGAACCATAGAATCGCAAGGTTGGAACCTGCAAGATCATCCTGTGCAACCGCCCTCCCATCACCACTGCACCACCAGCACTAAACCACATCTCGCAGCTCCTCATCCACACTCCTGTTGAACGCTGCCAGGACGGCGACTCCACCACCTCCCTGGGCAGCCGTTCCATGCCTGACTGCTGTCGAGAGAAAAAGCTTTTCCTTATCTAACCTCCCAGGGCCACCCGTCCTGCCCTGGCCCCCCCCACCAACACACCCGATGCTCAGTACGTGACCATCTCCTTCCCCAGGCACAGAACGAGGCGACGCGGGGCCGCGCCAGGATCCCCCCGAGCCTCCTCTTCTGCAGGCTGAGCCGCCCCAGCCCTCCCGGAATCCCACGCCGAGCATTTCCCACTCGGCGCTGAGGAGGGGAGGGGATTCGGGGGGACGAACGGGGCCGGCGGCTGCAGTCCTACAACACGGCCGTTTGTGCCGCCCCGTCCTCACCCAGAGCCGGGCACGGGTTGGGAAATCGGAGCTGCAGAACGGATGGCAGGCAGAAGCGGTGAGCAACGAACGCTCAACGTTTAATCGTTTAACACACAGAGCGACAAACAGCGCCCGGCGGCCCCGAGGCGCGGGGCGGGCGGCGGCGGGGAAGCGGGGCGTCGCAGCGCCGCTCTTCCCGCACGGAGCCCAGCGACCGCGGCCGCCATTGACAGAGAGCCCGCGCTCCGCCCCGCCTCCCCCGTTCTCCCATTGGTCGGTCCGCCGAACGGGGCGGGCGCTCCGCGCGGGGTCCTTTCCGTGAGCGGTCGCGCCGTCATTGCGTCATCAGCGCGCGTCCCGTATGGCCCCGGCTCGGCTGCCCGCGGCGCTGCCCCGCGTCATGCGCCTGCTCCGCTTCCAGCGTCCCGGGGCGGCCGAGCCCCGGCTGGGGTTGCAGGAAAACGAGGGCGGGGATGTGGTGGATCTCAACGAGGCCGAGCCCGCGCTGCCCCGCTCCATGCGGGCCTTCCTGGAGAGCGGCGAGCACGGGCTGGCGGCTGCCCGCAGGTGCGGGTCCGGGGGTGGTAAACGGGTCCGGAGATGGGCGAGGCGCTCCGGAGGTCGGTGTGGGGGTCGCGAGGCGGACTCGCGGATCCCCGAGGTGCCTCCAGGGCGGCAGAGCGTGTATCGGAGTGTTGCGCTGTGTGCTGGGGTCCCCTGGCGGGTGCCGGGCACCGCGCTGCGGTGTTCCGGTGCCCCGAGCCGGGCGCTGAGGCCCGCAGGTGGAAGCCCGGTGCCCCCCGCGCTCAGTCCCGCCCCGCAGAGCGCTGGCCTCGGGCCAGCACCGTTTGCCCCGGGCGGGATTGCGGCTGTTGGCGCCCATCGACGACCCCGAGAAGGTGATCTGCGTGGGGCTGAACTACCGCGACCACTGCCTGGAGCAGGACGTCAAGGTGCCCAAGGAGCCGCTCATCTTCAGCAAGTTCCCCAGCGCCATCGCCGGGCCATTCGATGACATCGTGCACCCGGCCGAGAGCAGCGTGAGTGCCTGCGGGCCCTCTCCCCCTGAAGGGTACGGCCCGGCCCAGCCCCCCTGCACGCCATCTTCTCCCCCAGGAGGTGGACTGGGAGGTGGAGTTGGCTGCCATCATCGGGAAGACAGGGCGGCACATCCAGGTAACGCTTTCTCAGGGTGTGCTGGGATCCAGCCCTGCTGTGTGCCCCCATCCCGTTGGCTGAGTGGGTCCCTGTGTCTTCCCCCCGCCCACAGGAATCAGAGGCTATGGAGCACATTGTAGGCTTCACTGTGGCCAACGATGTCAGTGCCCGGGACTGGCAGATGCGAAGGAATGGGAGGCAGTGGCTGCTGGGGAAGACTTTTGACACCTTCTGTCCTATAGGGCCGGCTATCGTCACCAAGGACTCAGTGACAGGTGGGGACTGGGCAGAGAGGGGGTCTTTTTTTCCAACTCCTTAGGATGACACATCTCCTCTGCAGACGTCCACAACCTGCGCATCCGCTGCAGCGTCAACGGGCAGCTGATGCAGAACAGCAGCACCAGCCAGCTTGTCTTCAGGTTGCCCCAGCTCGTCGCCTGGGTGTCCCAGTATGTAGCACTGGGGCGGGGGGGGGCAGCATCCTGGTTCTCCAGGTGCTGGGGAGACAACCAGCTGACACCTCCTGTGCCTCCCAGGTTTGTCACGCTGCGCCCTGGGGATGTCCTGCTGACAGGAACCCCTCCTGGCGTGGGGGTTTTCAGGAAGCCCCCCGTGTTTCTCAAGGTGAGCACCGGGTGGGGTCACTACATAGGGCCGGGTGGGTCAGTGTGGCAGAAGAAGAACAGTTCCCTCTGAGGTTAGCACTTCAGCTTCATGTGTTCCCCTCCCTGTCCCTTGTCACCAACCTCCTCAGCAACCCAGATTTCCCCTTTCTGGGTTCCCGGCTCCTGCTGGAAGTAGAAAACCCTGCCACTGCTCTCCCCCTGCAACCCCCTCCCCCTCCATCCTCTCTGTCGGGATAAAGGAGCTGCCAGATGCACGGGGCTGCAGCATCTCCTGCCTTTGCAGCAAGGTGACGAGGTGCAGTGCGAGATTGAGGAACTGGGCACCATTTGCAACAAGGTGGTGTGAGGACCAACCTCCACCTCAGACCTGCCGTGCCTTGCCGCGATGGCTCTCAATAAATCCGCACCAGGAGACAGCTGCTGCACCCGACTTTATTGCTCTGCAGGGTTGGTGGCTACAGCTGCATGAACTGCTCAAGGAAGGCTCGCAGCTTCCCTTGGCCCTCGCTGGAGCTGAATGGCTGCACGAGGTGCAGAAGGGGCCCCAAAGGGCTCTGCGTCTCCTTCAGCACCTGGGGGGTTGAGGGTGTCACCGGCAAGACTGCTGATGGGGATGGGGGCAGAGCCCCCCCACCTACACTCACCCCTATGTTCTTGAAGCTCTGCAGTGTGCTCAGCACCAGGCTCCTGGAGGTGCGCATGGGGCACTCTGGAAAAACAGACATCCTCAAAGGTGCCCCCCACCCCTGTTCCACTCACAGCCCTGCTGGGGTGGGTGGACCCCCAACATCATGCCCCCGCTCACCCAAACCGTCCTCCTCTGCCAGGAACTGCTGCAGTGCACATGCACACATTGCTTCTGAAGGGAGAGCAGGATCAGCATTGGGGTGGGGAGAAAACCTCAGTGCTCCCACCCCCCCACCCCACGGCACTGCAGCCCCCTCCAGCTTCAGCGAGAAGCTGAGTTACGAGTGCAAGTGTGCCTCAGTCTCCCCCAGAGCTGAGCGTGGCTGATGTGGGAGCAGAATGGGTGGCCCAGGGTCATATGGGAGGTTCAGAGGGAGTCCTACCTGGCTGGGGCCAGCTGTGTTGTTCCAGGAAAGCCACTGCTCGCACATAGGTCGCCAGCACAGGGCTGAGGAGGTGACAGAAGAAGAGGAGGAAGCCAGGTGAGTCTTTGGGCTCGCGGATCTGGAAAGGAAAGAGCCAGATTTTCAATGAGTTTGTTAAGCCTCAGTGCGCCAAGGCATCCTAGGGCCACGGAGCAGGGAGCCCCTGCATACCCTGAAGCAGCGTTTGCGGTGGCTGTCATCGCTGTCACTGTCACTGAAGTCCAGGTCGGTCCAATGCAGAGTCCTGCCGCATCGCCACGAGGACACATCGCAGAGATAGCGCTCACCCTCCTGCAGAGCAAAGCTTTGCGCTGGCACTGCATGTCCTCATCCCCTCACCTCTACCCAGGGAAACCTCCCGATCCAGGGAGCAGTGGATTCGTGCCGCAGTCCCTTGTTCTCTTCCCAACCAGGACTGGAGGGCACCCACCTCTTCAGCCTCCAGCAGCCCGCACAGTGTGAGCTTGTCCAAGACATCCTGGCTCTGGCAGTCAAGGGGCTGGCAGGGCTGCAGGGAGAAGGGGGTGGGCAAGGAGCCGCACAGCCACCTCCGTGTGCCATGGGCAGCCCTAGTGCCACCTGCATCTACCTTCAGCCCCAGCAGGTTGGGGGGCAGCAGCTGCAGCAGCGCCAGGATCTTGCGGTGCAGCTCGTCCTCACTGAAGGTGATGCTGGAGGGGCAGGGGGCCTCCCCCACAAAGGGCAGCAGCTCCAGCAGCAGGGCACGGATGGCACAGGCTGTGGGCACAGCACGGTGAGCAGCGTCACTGCTGCCCAAAGCAGGGACCCCCAGCACCCCACTGCTCACCTCCCACCGCCTCACTGGCAAAGACGGGCACAAGTTGAGCGCTGTGGCGGCTCAGCTCCCACTGCGTCTCTGCTGAGTCCTTGACGACCACCATGACATCACCCAGGGGTGCAAGATGGTAGAGGGTGAGGTGGGCTCTGAGCAGGGCCAAGCTGTGCAGCACCAGGGCACAGAGCTGCCCCGAGAAGCTCACATCATGCTGCCGTAGCAGCGTCTCCTCCAGCAGCCACGCAAAGTCTGCCATGAGCTGTGAGAGCCGCACGCACTGCAGGAAGAGGGGGCTGAGCTGGCCAGGAGCTACAAGGGGCAGGCCGGGAAGCTTGCTCCAGCAGCAGATGAAGCTGGAACCCCAAAGGGCTCTGGCCTCACCTTGCGGTGCTTGTGCAGCAGCAGCGCCGCTGTGATCCCCACAGCTGTGATGGCAGAGCACGCAATGGCATCTGCGAGGAGCAAGAGGCACTGCTGTTTGCGGCCTGTTTCCAGCGCAGGTGCTGCCGTGCAGCAGCCACACATGGAAATGAGCAGTAATTGCAGCACGGCTGCTGTCAGTCAGAGAGGAAGTGGGGACACGCAGTCCTTTGTATTCCCATGCCCTCCCCAGAGCTGCGTACCGCTCAGGGCATGCAGGCCCAGCTTTGTCACCATCATTTCCTCTTCTGCCTCTGAGCTGGTGGTCATTCCGTGCTCCGGACCATCCGCCCTGCTGTAATCCGGCTGTCTGGAGCCATAGGAAATAGAGAGGTGGGAAACCGGGGGGCTGGGAACAGGCAGTGAGGGCAAGGCACTGCTCCCCCTGGCTTACAGCACACCGAGGATGGTGGGCAGCAGCTCCTCCAGTGGCTTCCCCATGGTGCTCCGACAGATGAGGCTTTGTGTCACAAACTCCTGGAGAGGAGCACACAGCCCATGAATGCCTGCAGCCCACAGCCGACTCATGCTTTCAGTCCCTCCAAGAGCTGCCCCACGGGCTCATGGAATCTCTGCAGATCCCCCCAAGCCCCTCTGTGCAACTCCACAAGGCTCACACAGCCCCAAGCCTTGCTGCACCATGTCCCCCGGGGACCGGGCTGGGCTCTGGGAGCCAGCTGTACCACAAGAGCCCCAACTGGACCCCACCACTGTACCTGCAAGGAGAAGGGCTGGGCCAAGTCCACACGAGCGCAGCCAAAGCACCGGCACAGGGCTTGGCACGCAGCCCAGAGGCAGGCCCCGAGGCCGAGGGGCTGAGCGCTGTGCTGGGGGGAGAGGGAAGGCAGCATTACTGGGGGGTGACAGGAGAGATGCCCCTATTCCCAGCTACGGCGCCGTGTGCAGCCTCACCGCTCCATTCGTGCAGAATCTGTCGGGCGTCTGGTCGTAGGCGATGCCCACAGGGACCAGGAGGATGTCAGGCACAGCACCATCCTGCACAGCGCGGCACAGCGGGGCCAGCCAGGCACGGGCCGCGCTGGAGAGGTGCCACAGGGCACAGGGCTCCTCCAGGAAGATCACCAGAGGCTGCTGGCTCCTCAGCACCTCCTCGACGTACTGGAGCAGAGGGGGAAAGTTGGGGCTGACAATGGCACCATAGGGGCCTGTGGGAGCTGCCACCGCCCATTGATGGGGGTTTAGCGTGGCCTGGCAGCTTTGCCCTTCTGTCTGTGAGCCCGAGATGCCCCCACTGAGTGCCTTGAGAGCTTGGGGGGGCAGGAGGGAGGTTCTTCCTCCACTGCAGGGGTTGGAACTTGATCATCTTAAACCCAACCCAACCGTTCTCTGATTCCCATCCCAGCACTGGGGGAATGCCAGGGTGAGACGTACCGAGGTCAGCACAGCTGCTGGGAGCTCTCCATCCTGACCACTCAAAGCCTGCTCCACACTCGTGGGCAGGAAAACTGCTCCCAGACAGCCAAGCAAGGCCCTGCAAGGGAAGAAAGCACCATGAGCGCCCACCCCGCACAAGGTCGTGTCCCCATTACCAACCCTGCGCCCTTCCTGCTCCCTAGCCCAGCTTGGTGTGCGCAGCTGCATCCACCCTATGTGGGGAAGCGGCCGCATGCAGCCGGATTCCCCGTGCCTTACCGCAGGCGAGGGCTGCAGGTCAAGTTGCCCACCGTCACTCTGGGCACCCCCAGGCCCTGGGAGAAGAGGAGGAAGGACAAGAGCAGCCCATCCACCTGGGACTTGTGGGTGGAGAGGAAAACCAGCGGCACGCCGGGCTGTGGGGATGGAGGATGCAGTGAGAGCTCGGCACTGCGGTGTGCCAGGAGCAGGCAGGCAGGTTCCTCACCGTCCTGGCGGCCCTCAGCACCATCTCCAGCTGCCCCCGGTGCAGCTGCACGCTGAGAAAGAGGCGGCTCAGAAAGCGAAGCAGAGCCCAGCAGCACAGCCTGCGGGGAGGAGAGGCACAGCACAGGGGTGAAAAGCCGTACGGGGCCACGGGCTGCACCCAAAGCCCTCCAAAACCTCAGCCAGGCAACAGGACAGCACAGCCAGGGCTGTGAGCACATCCCTTCCCCATCACTGCACCATCGCCTGCCTCAGTTCCCCCATCTGAGCACCAAACAGGGCTGTGCAAGATGGCTGACTGCACAGCATCGACTCCTGGTCTCACTGCTCAGCTCCCACGAAGCAAATAAACAGCTTTACTATAAATTAAGTTAAAACATTAAAGGCTGGATGTGACAAGACCACCTCCTCTGCCGCGGCAACAAAAGATGAAGTCAATTACCCCTCCATCTCCCTGTCCTCCCGCCACTTACGAGAAGGATCTGAATGCTTTTATCCCCAGGGTAATTTCTTCCCTTTAAATACTTCAGACTGCTCAGAGGGTTCTTTTATTACAGCTCAATCAGACAAGCAATTAGGCTACAATGCAACCTTTAATTGCCAATTTCTCAATGACAGGAGGTAAAAAGGAAAAAAAGAGAAAGAAAAAAAAAAGAGCTTAGAAAGAAAAATTTCCTTTTGCTTTGCTTTGCTTTGCTTTCCATCCCCCCCAGCGTGGCCATTTTCCCCCTCTTTGCCACTCTGGTGTTGCACTCCGCTCTGCAGAGGGGACAATATCCCCATGAGCCGTGAGTCGCAAACTGCCACGCATGGGGCTCTGCACAAACTGAAGGAGGAGAGCGGGGCTGGGAATGGCCCACCATGGAGCTGGGACCCCCAACCCGGGGCCCGCACCCACCTGAGCACGGGGAGGCAGAGCGGGGCCTGGATCCTAGCCAGGATCCCCAGGACTTTCTCCTTGCACTGCTGCTGGAACTCGCTGTCCCTTCTGCAGCTGCGTGCCTGGCTGGCAGCGACATCCTGCACCCTGCATGGAGATGAGGTGGGAGCAAGGGGTTAACGCGTTTTTCAGCAAAAGACAAAAAACCAGTTATGGATTACAGTAATTACAATGTACCGGCTGCCAAGCCTGGGCCGTACAATTAGCAGTGACAAGGGTGGAGGTGACAGGTGCCTGACGAGGCCGCGTCACCCAGCGCCGTGCGGCACAGAGCAGCCCCCGTGCGAGGACCCCTGGGGGTGGCAGTGAAGGGGAGCAGAGAGCCAACGCCACGCACCTCTTATTGCTGCAGACTCTCTCCAGGAGGTCCCTGGGGGTGTCGGTGAGCACTTTCCAGCTGCCCACAGCCAGGATGCAGCAGATCCGTCGCACCAGCCAGCCCCTGAACCTGGGTGAGACGAGCGGTGAGCACCGTGAGCGCCGCAGGGCGCCGGCACTGCCTCACCTCCCACACAGGCTCCTGGCGAGCGTTTGAGGCTCTGGTTCCCATCTTACAGCTGGGGAAACGTGCTGGGAACATGCTGGCGGCTTTAGGGTGCAAGGGAAGCTCTCCAGGCACCAGGCAGCCTCCCCAAAGCTGCTGCTGCCAGTGACAGCCCGCTCAGCACACAGCCCCTGCCAGCAGCAGCAATGCTCCATTCCAAGCTGGGACTTCCCCAAATGTGCCCCACATCCAGCTACACAAACACCACCAGGTCAGAGAGGGCTGAAACTGAGGCTTTGAGCTTTGCAGTGCACAGGAAGCTGGCGCGAGGCGCTCAGGCAGCGAAGCAGGGACTGATACCTGGGTCTGCTCTCGCTCTCAGCCTCCCATCTCCAGCCTCTCTTCAGCATCCCACAGTTCCTGAGGCACACTGAGCGGAGATGAATTATTCAGAGAGTTTGAAAGCTGGGAGCTGGGATATTTCAAGCAGAAGGGAGCGTCGTGACCCAATTTGGAAAAAAACACAGCGCAAAACTGCCAAACCACTAGGGACTGCTAGGAGAGGAACCACGGGAGTCCAGCACCTCCAAAACCAGATAACTGCACGAGAGCAGCCACACCAGCTCCTCGGCATCACAGCAGCTGAGCTCCAGCACTGGGCCGTGGGGAGGAGGACACACATGGGGGCTGGGAGCAAGCTGGCCCAGCATGCATGAAATCTTCCTTGCGCCGGAGTCCAAAGGGAGAACAAACCCCCCCCTGCTCCTTCTCAGGCTCTTCCCAAGAGCTTCAAGAGTCCAAGTGTTGATTTCAGAACTCACAAACCCTCGACACTGTGGCTGGCTGCCCTTTGAGGCCATAAGGGTGACAGCAGAGGAACAGACCAAGCCCTTTCCTCTCTGCTGTTATTAGCGCTCTGCTCTTGAAGATGTGCCTACAGTTCAGAAAATAATTAGCATGACTGCTTTCTGGACTAATTAGCGAGCAAGTGTGACAGAGAGGCACCCCCACGCTCCAGTGCCACAGGGTAACTTAATTCGGACGAAGAAAGAACAAAATTTGTAACGACTGCTCTGCCCAGCACTCCCAGCACAGGGCTCTGACCTCACCTGGTGTCCTCCTCCGTCACCCAGGTGGCACTGTGGAAGCCGAGGGAGGAGAGACGAGCGTGGTAGAAGCCATCCTGGGAGCAGAGCAAGGCGTTGGACTTGGCTTTGGCTGCGGGAGACAGCAGCCCTTGGCTGAACGTGGGCTCACCCAGCTCCTCGGGGTGCAGGCCTGGCAGCAGCGCCTCAGGAGCGGCCGGAACCAGCGCCGAGAGGGGATGAAAACTTCCACTCTTTGCCCCGACTCAGAGAACCAGGCCTTCATCTGAAAAAAGGCAGAAATGTAAGGGGAGGGACGGCACGAGACATCCTTCACCTGGAAATAATGACGTGAGGGTGAATGGTGTCCAAAATGCATTCCCACCGGGGAGAAGGGAAGCCCCGCTGCTGGGCTCACTGGGGAGAAACAAAGGTGCTGTTTGCTGGTGCCATCCCCCCAGGCTCACCAACGTGTTTGTGCCACCATCACTGCAGGAGTGCGGGGACCCAGACCCAGACAGGGGGCAGGACCAGCACCCCGGGGTGCTCACCGTGCGCTGGTAGCAGCTGGCCCTCACAGATGTGTCTGGCAAGGCCCGCAGAGCTCAGCTGAGGAGACAGGAACAGCGAGAGCTGGGAACACGGGGATGTGCGCCTCGTCCCCATCTCACAGCACAGAGAGCACAAGAGCAGCCAGGAGGCCTCTCCCCCAAATCTGGGATGGGAGGGCAGCAGGGTGGGACCCACAGGGCATAGGAAGGAGGTAGCTGAGCCCCTCTCCACTGCAGGCACCTGAAGGGAAGGGAGCTGCTCCTCGGTGGGGAGATGAGTTGTTCTCCTGCAGAGGGAGTGGAGGGGGAGAGAAAAAGCAGCCAATGCACCAAAAGCCCTCGGGAAAAGAATTTCTTCTTTGTAAGACAGCTCTGGCACAGCTGCAATTGACTTTTCCCTCCCACACTCTCCTCCCCCAGGCAAGTCGATGCCAATCTGCACCCAAAACCCCCACGGTCTCCCCGAGACGCAGAGATCCCCTCCATCCCTGGGAGGGTTGGGGGCACCCGGAGCGGCGTTGCTTTCCTCCGTGCCCAAACCCAGCCCCACAACAGCAGCCCCAAGGGAAGGGTCAGGCAGCAACAACCGCCCAGCATCCCACTGCTGGAAATCCCCAAACACGGAGAGACCCCCAAAAAACACGGCAGGAAAATAAACCACAGCAGCTGCTTGCTGCCAATGAGGTGCAAGGTGCCAGGAAGAGCAGGGCGACGGCCTGGGCTGCTCAATGCCCCACACAAACCCCTCTGGCAGAGCCGGCGCAGCCAGAGGGGCTGCAAACACTTCTTCCCCCGCTTCGCTTCAGAGCAGAGATTTTAAAGTCATTTCATTCCAGGAATCAGCACTCAGTGAGACTCCTGGCAGCTCGCTTGTAGAAAAACAACCTGTTTGTCAACTGCAGCACGGGGAAAACGGGAGAAACGGGGGAGAAAAGGAGAAGAGGGGCGGACGTCAGCGTGCGCTGGGGCACCGGGGGGACCCGCAGGGGAACCTGCCCGGGTTCGGACAGGGTGCACGGGGGCGCAGGGAAGCGGCCGGCCCGGCCTTGGGCCGTGAGGCCTCGCCTGCAGCCGCGCCGTGCCGGAGGGGCCCCGTGCCTCGCAGGTGGGGGAGAGGGGAAGGAAGCAGGCGGATGGGGTCGGGCCTGAGGTGGGGCTGCTGGCACGGGGCGCCCCGCGGGGCCTCGGGGGTTTCCCCAGCGCACCGGGCTCCTTCCCCTCCACGGGGATCCCGCGGGTTTGGAAGCTCACCCAAAGGGCTCTGGTTGGGGTCCCACCCCGCACGGATCCCTTCCAGGCCGCACGGACCCCGCAGGGCCACGTGGGAGGAAGCGGCCCCAGCGGAGCCCGAGGGTCCGCAGGGCCTGGGCAGGGGCCGCACGACGCGGGCCCCAGTCACACAGGCCCCAATCAATCACAAAGCCCCCATACGGAGAAACTGCGCCCCACACGTCCCGTGCGGCCCCACGCAGCCCCACCCCGGCCCCCGGCCCACCTCAGCACAGCCCGGCGCTACCGCCCCGCTCCGACCCCCGGCCATGCGGACCCCCGGGGCGGTGCGGGAGGCGGCGCTGGGGCGGGGGAGGGGGGGAAGGATGAGGAGGGAAAAAAGGCAGGAAAAAAAAAGTGAAGGGGCAGAGAATGGCGCTCCGTCGGCCGGGCCGGGCTCTGCGCTGCCCCCCTCTTCCTCTCTATTCTCCCTCTTTTTAGGCTCTCCCTCTCTTATTTTGTCCCTTTCCCCCCTTTTTACCCCTTTTCCCCCGTGCCCATCTCCATAGGACTGTGTCCAACCCCATAGGATCGTGCCCACCGCAATAGGATGAAGCCCAACCCCATGGGACCGTTCCCATCCCCATAGGATGCTGCCAACCCCACGAGACCACGTCCAACCCCACAGGGTCATGCCCATCCCCATAGGACTATTTCCCATCCCCGTAGGATGATGCCCAGCCCCATAAGATCATGCCCAGCTCTGTAGGCCCATTCCCATGCCCTATAGGATGCTGACAACCCCATAGGACTATTTGCATCCCATGTCAGCTGTGGGCAAACACAACTTCGTCCCCTGGAGCCCCACAGCCGCAGGCTGAGCTCCGGCTGCAGCTCATCGCACCCCACATCCCCCCTCAGGTCTTTTTTATGATCTTCCATCTTTGGGATTTGTTACAAAAATTGTTAAAAAAAAACATAAATGGGATTTGTTGAAATGAATTTTACATGGTCTCTCTTTGCAGCAAACCCAGCTTAGGGGGATTTCAGTTAGTCACCATGACAACCCGGTGCTGTTCTGGGGAAATTAGTGGGGAGAGGAGGGCTGCGAGCACCGGGGAGTGGGGAGGGGACAAAGTAAAGGGGCAGTGATGAGGCAGAGTGGGCACTGGCTCTGTGTGCAGGTCACAGGACGATGCCCAGCCCCATAGGACCATACCCAAGCCCTCAGGATAATGCCCAACCCCATAGAACCATGTCCAACCCCACTGAACAATGCCCAGCCCTACAGGGCCATTCCCATTCCCATGGGACCGTGCTCAACCCCATAGGACCATGCCCAGCCCAAAAGGACCATGGCCATCCCCAAAAGAGTTTGCCAACACGACAGGATCGTTCCCCTCCCCACAGGACCATTCCTAACCCCACAGGACCATGCCCATCCCCATTGTATGTGGCCAGCGCCATAGGACCATTCCCATCCCCAAACCCGTAGGACAATGCCCACCCCCACAGGATGTTTCCAACCCCACAAGACTATGCCTGACCCCATAGTACCACTCTCAGCCCTATAGAACTGCTCCCGACCCTATAGGATCTTTCCCACTCCACAGGGCTGTGCCCAGCCCCACAGCCCCCCACTGATACGGGATGTGGGGAGGCAAGGGGAGGGGCTGTGGGGACTGCTGGAAGGGGCCCAGCATCTCAGCATGCAGCGGCCACGGTCGCACGCCCTCTCCCATGCAGCCACCACCCCAGCACTGTCCCAGCACGCTGGGTTGGACTGACGGCCGAATTGGGATGGGGAGGGAAGTGTCCAAGCTGGGAAAAGCCTTCCCAAAGAGCTCAGCCTGGCTTTGGGGCGGCCAGAGGCCACGTCCCTGGTGGGACAGGGAGGCGGCGGAGGGCCAGCGCTGCTCTGCCACTGCAGGAGCAAGATGTCCCCAGCTCTGTCCCAGGGGGCTGAGCTCAGTGTACACGGCCCCACGTCCTCTGCTTGTCCCTGTCTCTGTGTGGGGGGACTGGGCTTGGTTCCCTGGAACACATGGGTCAGGGGTACTGTGCAGCATCATGAGGGGCCCCATAGACCAGGGGTGGTGTGGAGAACATAGGGCCCACAGAGCCCATAGGAACGTGGGGACATCACACCCCACGTGGGCTCCTTCCCCTCCTCAGGCCCACAGAGCCCTGGGGATTTGGGCTCCCACTGATGTGGGGCACAATGTGCCATCGTGAGTCCCAGTGCATCAGCGCAGGCTGTGACGTGGGGCCGCAATGCCCCACTGTGTGTCATGCTGCACCACAGCTGTTTGTCACACGCTGCTGTGGGTCACCACACACCACCGCCAGTCTCCACACGCTGCCACCATTCACCATGCACCACCATAAGTCAACCACGATCCACCAGTACGGGTCGTGGTGCGCTGCCAGACGATGGGTCACAGCACGCTATGGGGTGTCATACACCACCCTGAGCCACAACAGCGGGGTGTGGGTCACATCACACCAACAGAAACCGGCACCCCACTGGCACAGCTCACAAACACCCCCTGACCAGGGCTGTCTCAGACACCCGAGAATCCCCTCCCTATCAGTATGCCCAGCAGGGCTTTGTCCCCATCATGGTTTGGTGACCTCGGGGCCATGCCCCAGGGGAGGGAGTTATTCTCCGGGGGGGCTGCGGGGGGGGATGATGTTTTTCTAATCATTTTCCTGCCATAAATACCCGACCCTGTGCAAACATTCTGTTCCCACTCACGCCGCACGCATTCCTCCGTTCGCTGCCTGCGACCCACGGCTGCAGAAATGGCTCAGCCCCACGGCTGCCCCTGTCCCCACAGATTCCCTGCAGCGTGGAGAAGACAGTGAGATGGTTCCTCTGACTACAAAATACTTTTTATTGTTAAAAGGCGGCAGCCGCCGGGATGTGGGGCAGATGGGGAGAAGGGGGAAATCACCCCTGATTTCATGGGGGGCACAGCGTGTGAGGTGGGGAGAAACGCCGCCCCCCAAATGCAGCCCCCGTGCATCGCTGTTGGGATGGGAACACGTGGGGCTGCGTGTGCCCCAAACCTGCAGGACGGTGGGAAAGGGGAGGAGAAATAAGGGGGGGGGAAAGGGAGAAAGGGGAGGAAAAGGGGAAAAGGAGCAGTGGGCAGCGGGAGGGGCTGAGTGCCAGCGAGGGGCTGAGCCCCTCACCACGCCGTGCGGGCGCTGCGGCGGCAGAGGATGCGGCGGAAGGCCCTGCGGAAGTCGCGGTTGAAGGCGGTGTAGATGACGGGGTTGAGGGAGCTGTTGCAGTAGCCGATCCAGAAGAAGAACTGGAAGACGCCGTCGGGCACTTTGCAGCGCCGTGGGCAGACGGCACCCAGGCTGTAGAGGAAGAAGAAGGGGAACCAGCAGAGCACGAAGACGCCGATGACCACGGCCAACACGAAGGTGAAGCGCTTCTCCCGGTTCGCCTGCGCCTTCCTCCGCCACGGAGCCGGGCTCAGCGCCGGCGCCAGCACCACGCGCCTCGTCCCAGTGGCCACAGTGTCCCTGGGCCGCCCCGATGGCTGCGGGGAGCCTCCAGGCGCCGCTGCCGGCTCGCCGGAGCCCAGCAGCGAGGTCCTGTCTGCAGGCAGGGGCCGGGGGCCCGAGGCGTCCCCATGGGCGGCGGGGGCGGTTCTGGGGGGCCCGGGGCCGGCGTGGGGCTGGCGGCGGTGCCGGCGCCGGGCGATCAGGTAGATGCGCAGGTAGACGAGGATCATGATGAGGCATGGCGCGAAGAAGGAGCCGACGCTGGAGGAGAGGATGTACCAGGCCTCCTCGTTCAGCTTGCACTGCGGCCGGCCACCTGGAGCCGCCTTCTTCTCGCCCTTGTAGACCAGTGGCGGCAGCGAGATGGCGGCGGCGATGCTCCAGACGATGCCGATGCCGCACTTGACGCGGCGCGGCGTGCGCTTGGCGTTGTACTCCACGGCACGGCTGACGGACCAGTAGCGGTCCAGGCTGATGGCGCAGAGGTGGACGATGGAGGAGGTGCAGAAGAGCACGTCCAGCGCCAGGTAGATCTCGCACCACACCTTCTGGAAGTACCAGTAGCCCAGCAGCTCGTTGGCCAATGAGAAGGGGATGATGAGGACGGCCACCAGGATGTCGGCGGCCGCCAGAGACACCAGGAACAGGTTCTGGGGCGCCCGCAGCGAGCGGCTGGTCAGCACGGCCAGGATCACCAGGGTGTTGCCGGCGATGGTGAACAGCACCAGGAAGGTGATGGCGGCGGCGATGGCGGCTGCAGCCTGCACCGAGTAACCGCCCGCGGGGCTCGGCATGGCGAGGGAGGGTGGCCCGGCCGCGGGGACCGGCTGGTGGCACTCAGCATCCCTCGGGGGGACAGGGGACGGGGCGGGAGGACGGGGCGGAGGAGAGCTGGGGGACGGCGGTCCCGATGGGCATGGTGCTGCCGGGCTGCCTGCCTGCGCCCTAACCCAACCTATCCTACCCCTAACCCTGAACCCAAACCCTAACCCTAACCTTGCACCCTAACCGCAACCCAAACCCCGCGCCCCAACCCAAACCCCGCACCCCAGCCCCACACCCTTCCCGCGGGTCTCTGGATGTTTCCCCGTCCCCGCCCGCCGCTGCCGTTACCGGTGCCGGTGCCGCCGGGCTCTGTTCCTGCCGGCGCCGCCTCCCCGGGTTTTATTGGGGACGGGAGGGCTCTGAGCTGCTCCCGCCTCCGGGGCGGACCCGGGGACACGCGGAGGGACCGGGAGCTGCGAACGGCCCGGCGGCACTTCGGCACTGGCTGCGTGTCACCCCTCTGTGCCCCCCGTCCCCTTCTCACCGCCCCCAGGGCTGCCATCCTCACCCCAGGACCTCCATGACGCCCCATCCCTTTGCCAGCGCGTGTCCCCCTGAACCCCCCCCCCCGGCTCCCGTATCCCTTTGGGTACCCGAGCCACAATTCCCCACTGCCCTGAGCCCCCCCGGCCCCAGCCACCACTAGGGCTGCTGACCCCAAACCTGCGCTCACTCGTTTCTATCCCAGCCCCGGGGATGCTGCAGGGGCTGCCTCCAGCACAGCCCTAGGCTGAAATGTGGGCTGAGAAAGGGAGAAGGGAATGAGCCCCCTTCCCTGCTCCCTTCCCCCTCCCAGCCAGGGAAACCACCAGCAAGCCCACACCAAGAAGCCTCAGAACACCAAGGAGTGTTTGGTTTGGTTTGGTTTTATTTTCCTTTTAACAGCTTATTTTGGTACATCCATGCACAGCCACTCCCTGGAGGTGCTGAGGAGGGCTCCCCAAACAAGAAGCTGCTGCCCACCCCGACCTCAGCCACGGGTGCCATCAGCACCACGGGCAACCAGGAGCTCCAACGCAAAGCCCCGGCTTTCGCACCCCTCCACGTGCAGTGAGCCCTGCAGCAGGTCGAAACCTGAAGCTTCCCACCTGTGTTGGGTAAGGATGGGCAACGCCACGCATCTGAGCCAGCAAGGCAGGCGTGGAGCCCAGCGTAAGGCCGGTGGCTAACAAAACCCAGCTGTTTTATTTTCTCCTACATTGCCAGATTTCAAATCACAGACCCATTTAGGCTGGAAAACTCTGCCTTGAACACCGTGTGACCACCAGCCTGACCACCTCTACTTGGAAAGGGTCAAAGGCTGCAGTTTGCACCTACAGCTCCAAGCGATGCCAACAAACTGCAGGCAGCACACAGGGATGGACACAGCCACCCTGCTGCCCAACACTCGCTCTGCAGCGCCCTGCTGACTGCCCGGCTCCCCAGCTCCCCTCCCTGAGCTGCAAACCCACACAGAACTGAGCCCCTCACTTCAGATCAGCCGTGCCTCTCCCTCCAGCTCAACCTGCAGGTCACAGATACCCGTGAAGTTTATCTCTTCACCAGCCCGGCTGCTGCTGACGGACAGAGGGGACGGCTGCTGGACGCCATCTGCTGTGGACACCGGGCTTCTGCTCACGTAGGTCTCCAAGGATTTCAGGAGCTGCTTCGGTTTCTTTTTGGTGGAGAACTCCAGCTCTGCAGAGGTCAAAGAGAAGCATCAGAACAGCAGGGCCGGGATGGCGCTGGGGAAACGTGCTCCTGCATAAGGTGCTACCAAACATCAATGAGCTTTATTTCTTGAGTCCCAGCGTCTCACCGCATCCCCTCCCGCAAAGCTCACAGTTACGTTTGCTCACAAAGCACGAAAGGCTGCTTGTCACCCCTCAGCGGAGCTCAGCAGCAGAAGCCCTGAAACATCCCTGCTGTTCAGTGCACACTGCTCCACGCACGTAGCACGCTGCAAACAGAGCTTAAGCAACCGTGTGCCACAGACATCAGTGAGCTGTGAGAACCAGAGCACAGCGTGGCACCCAAAGGCGGCAACACGCACCTCTGAGTGCAGGGGGCTGGTTTTAATATTGGAGATGTCGAAAGGGGAAAAAAACAACACGGCACTGAGGTCAGCATCACAGCCGTACGAAACCTCCGTGTGCAGACGAAGTGAGGCTGCGCGCGCAGCCCCTCATCTCCACAGGACCCACAGCACGCTCCAGACACACCGGGCTCCTTCCCTGAGCCTCGGGCCGCCGTCCCAGCCAGGATCAGGGGGCAAAGCGCGGCGCAACGCACCCTTCAGGAGGAAGCCAGAGTCAGCGACGGTCTTGTGCTGCGACTTCCACACTCGGTAGAGCTGCAGGAACGCCGCCGCATACAGGTCGTTCAGCACGGCGATGACTTGCCGTCTGCGGTTGCACTCCCTGGCCGGGGGCAGCGGCCTCAGCCAGCGCTGCCCACCCCCCCCAGCCCAGGGGAGGCCTTTGCTCCTCCCGCCCAGCTCAGGGCGGCTCACAGCTCACCTGGAGAGGCACTCCTCCCTCAGCGCCTGCAGCACGAGGCGGGTGATGTTCACAGACATGATGCAGAAGGGGAAATTCTGCAGGAGAACCAGCCTTGCGTCAGCTCTGCTGGAAGGGAGCTCCTCTCTTCCAGCACTCAGAGGCGCCCTGGCCCCGTTACGCTGCACCTGCGTGGCCCTAAAGCCGTGCTTCAGGTGCAGGCAACAGAGTCAGGGATGGAGCAGTGATACTGTGGGTATGGGCTCAGATGGACGTTGTGTCTCCATCCAAGCTCCCATCCAGGCTCAAGAAGTAAGCTTAACATGAAAACTTAGGGTGCAAGCTTAACACCAGCATCTCAATTTAAAAAAAACTTTTGATCCAGGGAAGCTTTGTTCATCAAAATCTTTTTCCCAGCAGAAAGCCAACCCAAGTGGTTTGGCTTCCGCCCTTATCAGCACTCCTCAGCACTTCAGGGCCCTTCCTCACCTGACCGGTGGGAGGAGGACCAACGACATTCGAGCTCCTCAGGCTGATGGAGAAATCACTGACAGATTGCCACCAAGCGAAGAGCAAAATGCCAAATCCTAACTCTGAACAGCAGCAGGTTTTCATTGCTTACCTTCCCCTGAGCTTTAGAAAGAAAAAGGTAAACACCACAGCAGAGGGCGAGCAAAGAAGGAGGAAGGACGTGCCTGTGTCTCGTGTTGGGACAGCCTGAAAATGTCTAGAGCTAGAGGCAGCATCTGAGAGTCCATCACGAAGTACAGCATTTGCATCAAGCCCAGCATCCCCGTCCCTCGCAGGTCGGTCCCTGGATCTGCACCTGGATAAAAGGGCCTCTGATGAGCCTGACACCTCTCCTCCTTCCTGGGCCGCCCGCACGCAGCCCTGGCATTTCACAGGTGGTGGAACCACATTTATTATCCTTGGCAGTGGCAGCCTGGGGCAAAGCTTTTGGGAATCCACCATGCAGGCACGGAACTGCGCCACGGCCTCTTTCACATGGGCACCAGCAGGCACTGAGCTCCCACTCACACGCCTGTTTCCATAACACCTCAAGGAATTAGCAGCTCTGCCCATCCCAAGGCTGAAGCCCAAAACCAGGTGTTTACTTGTTGCTATAAAGGACAGGGAGTCGTTCACCTTCTGCTGAGGGTTTCAGCCTTCATTAAGAACTGGCTTATTAACTCCAGCCAGGCAGGCTGAAAACTCGGGTGAAGCTGCGTCCAACAAGGCAGAGACAGCTTTAATCACTGTTTTCATTACCCAGTAAAGGCTGAAAGCAACCTGCAACACAACTCCAGCGCCAGAGCCCTGACCAGAGCTTCACTAACAAACCAGCCTTCCAGAGACGCCTCATTAGCCACAGCAATCGCCTGCTAATGAAGAACATTAACGGCCCCAGAGAAGCAGTTACAGCAGCTACTTCTATAGCACTGGTTGGATACGGCTAACTGTCCCAGGGGCAGCAGCTGACACTGGGCAAACCAGGCCAGATGTCGTCCCACCTGTGACAGCAGCCACATGCCTGCTCCAAAACAACAGCACGACCAGCAGCTGCACGAAGGGAAAGGGAAGGAGCGTGGAGGAGGGAATGGGAACAGCAAGAGCTCTCTGGGCAGAGGTTTGTTCCTGAGGTCCCTCCGTGCTGTACCTTGAAAGCCAAGCTCTTCCCAGTGCGTGCCGTAGCGCGGGCATCCCAGCGGGGAGCAGGTCAGCTTCTTGTAGATGGTCTGCAGGATTCTCATGTGCACTGCTTGCTTATCATCCAAGCCACCTGGCGGAGGAAAGACACCGAGCAGCCTGCTGCCCTCAGCTGCCTCCAGGGGGACGTGGTGGGACAGCAACCACCACCGGCTGCAGCAGGGAACAAAACCCCACAAAAAGCTGCTTAGGGCAACAGGGAGGATGTCCTCCCCACGTTTATCCTGCTAGAGGTGAACAGAGGGAAAAAACAACGCACGAGAGGCACAGAAACACCATACAGTGCATTTATAAGTGCTACGGAACTCCAACATTGTGGAATTTTGCTGGCTGAGGCAGCACTGCCAGGGGAACCTTGACAAACTACAAAGCAGGGGGCACAGCTGAGGATTCTCCTGGTACAAATGTGCTCAGCACAATGGGACAGCCAGACCCAAAGGCTGTGCTGGATGCAGAGCCAGGACAGGAGCCGTGGCAGAACGAATGCCACCCCAAGGAACCTGCTTTAGCAGCGAGGTTGGGCTGGATGATCTCCAGAAGTCCCTTCCAGCCCTATGATTCTGGGTTCACACCTCGTTTGCTTTGGTCACTGAGCAAGGAAGGGCTGTGCAGCCCCTGCCTGGCACCATGCAGCTCTCTCGCTGGAAGCAGACACATGGAAGAGCTTCTGTGGCAGAAGAGTCAAGAGATCTGTCCTCCTCCACCAGCAAACATCAGTGTGTCAGTAAAGCAAACAGGGACCACGTCCTTTGGGACAAGCACGCTGCCACAGGTAAAGAACAGACTGTGCTGTGCCCGAGACCCACTGAGCTGCTCCACATGAATCCCATGCAGGAGCAGCAGTGCTCAGCGTGACACTGCTGGGGACAACAGTACAGGAGTGGCAGTTTGGGGGATGTGAGGGAGCACTCACACTGAGCAATGGCAAGAGCCAGGTCCCGCTCGCCCTGCAGCTGCTGCTGGAGCCGGGGGGGCCCAAAGAGGAAGTGAAGCAGAGCAGCCAGGCCCTGCCTGTGCACCGTTGCTTGGATCTTCTTCTGCGGAGAGAAGGCAAAGAAATGAGGGCACATCTGTCCCCTGAGAGAAAAGCCAGCGGGTGAGCTGAGAGGGAAAGGGATCCCACAGAGCTTGGCTGAGGGAGGGCAGAAGCAATGGGAAAGAGGAGCACAAGACAGAGCTGCACAACTAGAGAGCACGAGCCAGGGAACAACTCTGGAGTGAAGGTTGTAGCCTCTGGTCCTGCACATACCCTGCACTCGGACAGGTCTGTGGTCTGGAAGAACTGCAGTGCTTCATTGAAGGATATGAGGGGCACAGGACCAGCTGATCTCCCCAGCAGCACTGCAGAACAGCATGGGGCAGCGTCAGCCCTGCATCCACATCAGGGCAATGAGTGCCAGAACCTGTTCTGCCTGACCCCTGAGCAGCAGCTGCATCCTGGGGAGCTGCTCTACACACCTTGGTGCTGCAGTAACACCAAGGCTTAGGATAGTGGGGAATGAAGGGAGCCTGCAGCCAACTCCTCCTCCCAGCCCTTCTGCCCTTTCCCTAGCTCTCCTCCACCACTCCAACCAAGCCCCTCCCCAGCCCCTCTGTGAGCTGTGGCCCCATCCCATGCACTTCTAGGACCTGTACCTGACTGGATATCCTCCACTGCCTCCCACTCTTCCTGGGCGCTCCGCTGCTCCGCACTGATCCCTGCCAAGGGAAGCACACACTGGAGGCAAGAGCTGGGAAAGACCCCGAGGGGGTCACGTGCCCTCATAGCCTTTATCAGGACACTTTCATGGCATCCCCTGCCCCGCGTGCCATAATGAAACCCAACAATCCTACCCCAATGCCTACAGGAGGCTGGGAGGCCTCAGGGCTGGGATCTCAGCCTAGAGCCCTTGTCCCCTGCTGCTCCCAGGCCCAGTGCTGCTCACCCCTGACATGTGTGGGAAGGGGCTCAGGGGGCAGCGGGGGCTCCTCAGGCTGCGTGGTGTCTGCCGGCTGGGCGTTCATGGCCTGTGGGGGGAAGGCGGTGCTGGTCAGTGGAAGGCCCTGGGTTTCTCAAGGGTCCGCAGAGCTCCCAGAGGTGGCCCCAGTGGTTTCCAAGGTGGCCTACGGGAGCCCAAATGTACCCAAGGGTCCCCAGGGCTGTGTGAGACGTACCCGAAGGGGTCCCAAAACGACCTAAGAGGTCCTCAAGGGGTTGCAAAGAGTCCTCGATGCGGCCTGCGGGATCCCCAGACACCCCCAGCACGGCCAGGAGGCCTCAAAGGTCCCCAGAGAGTCCCCAGCGCGGCCCAGGAGGTCTCCAGGTGCTTAAAGGGGCCCGGCCCTGCCCACCCCCGGTGGCCTCCACTCCGTAACCCCGCCCCCGATCCCTGCCACGGCTACCCCAGGCCCCCCGCTGGCCCCGCACCCCTCTACCCCCACCGCTGCCCCCGGCTCTGCCCTCTGACCCCACGCCCATCGGAAGCGGCGGCGGGACCTCCCGGCCGCGACCCTCCCGGCCGCCCCGCAGTGCGCAGGCGCCGCCGCGCTGCCTGCCGGGAGCTGTAGTCCTGGAGCCGGCGGGGGGCGCGCGGGACTGCAGCACCCGGCATGCACCGCGCGTGTGGAGCACGGAGGGGGAAGGGCTTAGCGGAGAGGGGCGGGGCTTAGCGAGGGGGGCTGGGATTTGTCGAGGGGGCGGGGCTGAGGGCGGGGCCAAACGGAGGGCTGCGGGCAGAGGCAGCCCAGAGCTGCCGGCAGCGGCATGGGGCTGTACGCGGTGCTCGCCTTCCTTCTCCTCCTCCTCCTCCTCCTCGCCGTCCTCGCCTTGTATCGCTGGATCGGGTCCCGCGGCCCCAACCCCTTCGCCGTCGATACCCGGCGCCCGCCGGCCCCGCTGATCACCGATAAGGCGGTTCGTCGGACGGTGCTGAAAGCAGGTATCTGCATCCCCGTACCGCCCCCCAGGAATGCCCCGGGACCCTCAACCTCGAGATGCCACGGGATCCCCGTACTTCCCCGGGGTTCTCCGGGTGCCCCGTCCCTATTCTTCCCCAGGATGCCCTGTGACTGCCATGCCCATATCCCCCCGAAATGCCCCCCGTGCCTCCCTACGCTCCCCCAGGAAACCCCGAGAGCCCCGCTCCCGCTGCTCCCGTCCCCATGCCATCCGAGCACGGATGACATTTTGGGTGTCACCCCGCACTGAGGACCCCCCATCCCTCAGCTTTCTCTCCAGAAAAAGTCCCGGAGAAGCTCGATGCCATCGTCATCGGCAGCGGCATCGGGGGGCTGGCGGTGGCCGTGCTGCTTGCCAAGGTGGGCCGGCGGGTGCTGGTGCTGGAGCAGCACGGCAGGCTGGGGGGCTGCTGCCATGCGTTCAGCGAGAAGGGCTTCGAGTTCGACACCGGTACGTGTGGGCACGGGGAGGGCAGGGGGCTGCGACCCAAACCTTTTTGGAGAGGATCTGGCCAGTCGGCCGGCACCCATAGGGTGTTGCTCTGTGGTCCCAGTGGGATGAGCAGAGGTGGATGGCAGAGCTGCCTTTGCCCCAAATCCTCTTTCTGTTGGAGGACGTGGCGGCGGTGCTGCCCATAGCAGTGCTGGCGCTGTGGCATGCCCTGCTGGCATGCTGCAAGAATGGGCCCAGAGCCCACAGCACCCCCTGCACACGCAGAGCCCCCACCGAGCTCCGTGTGCCCCTCAGCCCGTACGCCGTTATTTACAGCAGCGCAGCCTGGGGTTCTATTAATGAGTACCCACCTTCCTAATATGCAGTGCTGGGCAGGTGGGTTTCCCTCGGAGCACGGACTCTGCACCCCAAGTGGGGCGGTGGGGACAGCAGTGTAGGGAGAAGAAGCACCCCCAAATCTCACACACACACACACGACTTCACGCAGCGTTACTCCACAGGGATCCACTACGTGGGGCAGCTGCAAAACGGCTCGCTGTGGCGCTTCCTGGTGGACCAACTGACGGACGGACAGCTGGAGTGGGCCCCCATGCCTCCCACCTTTGATGCTGTGGTGCTGGGAGAGCCCGGCCGTGACAAAGCCATCCAGCTCTGCTCCGGGGCCAGGACTTACTTCAGCAGGCTGAAGGAGCAGTTCCCCGCTGAGGAAGCCGCCATCGATGAGTTCAAGCGGCTGGTGAAGGTAATGGGGCTGTGGGGCTGCGCTCGCAGCGCGTGGCTCCACTCGTGGCTCACGTGCTCCTTCCTGGGGGGGGGGAAATTCCTGCCCCCCTGCCCGGGGGCAGCTGTTTGGCAGCGGTACAGCGCAGCCGTGTTGCACAACTGCCCCAGCGTGTTGCACCTGGAGCTCCTGACCCTGCTCAGAGGGTGCCCATAAGCTGTGCTCTGAGTGGGGCACGGGGGGCACAGACCCTGCAGTCCCCACATTTGTGGGGCGATGCTCCAGGACTTCCTGGGTCATCACCATTAACATCACGTGGGGTGAAAGTGGGATTTGTGCTCTGCCACCCCTGGGAAATGGGGCTGCACTCTGGGGGTGTTTTGTGGGGTCGGGTGCTCCCCTCCCCACAGTGCTGCAGATTCACATTAGTGCCATTTCCTAATAGCAGATAAAGGGAGAAATCCCATTTTGCATCCATCCCCTGGCAGCCTCCCCCAGAGTGGGGGGGTACCCAGAGGTCCCCAAAGGGGTCCTAAGGTGACCTAGGGGACCCCAAAATTGCTCAAGGGTTCCTCAGAAGTCCCCAGGGATTCTCAAGATGATCTCAGGAGTCCCTAAAGGTCCCCCCAGTGAGCTCTGCACATTGCTCTCCTCTCTTGCAGAGTGTCACTACTGGGTTCTGGGTTCTGGGTGTGCTAAAACTGCTGCCACTGCCACTGGTGCGGCTGCTGAGCCGCTCGGGGCTGCTGTCCCTGCTCAGCCCCTTCTGCCAGATGACCTCACGCAGCATTAAGGACGTGGTTGATGGCCTCACCACCAACGCCAAGCTGAGGGCCGTGTTCAGCTACATCTTCCCCACCTACGGTAAATTGCCAGGGCGCTCGGGCACACCAGAGCAAAGTTGGATCCTTTAAGAGCAAAAACAAAAGGCTTCTTATCCTCTCCTGTCCCTTCTTTTCCCTTTCCCTTCCCTTCTCTTCTCTCACCCTTTTTCTCCTTTCTCTTCCTCTTTCCTTTTTTCCCCTTTCCCCTTTATTCTTTCCTCTTTCCCTTTCCCTTCCCCTCCTTTCCTTTTAGAGGCCCTCATTTTGCACACCAGACCTGTCCCACCTCACACCCCCGCTTTGCCTTTGCATTTCACCACCTTAATGGAACCCTTGAGGGCAGGACGCCGTGTGCTGCATCCTCTGCACCCACCCCATCCCGGGGCCTTTCCCAAGTCCTTCAGCTTCCCTGCAGACTGCAGTACCCCCGCAGGTGGAGGAGTGGCTGTCCTGCCCTGACCCAGCGCCCACAGCCCTTTGGCCCTGACTTTCCTCCCTCCTGTCCCAGTTCTGAGTGACTCAGGATGCTGGAGCGCAGCCAAGGGTTGTGAAACCCAGATCTGCGGGGCGATGCCCCAGGCACGTCAGTGCCAGCTCCTCACACGGACCTCTGCTCCTCTGCTCCTCATTTCCCACACGCATCCCTCCAGCCAAACCATCCCTCATCCCAACCCCTTTGGGTTATGCTGCAAACCCAGTAAGACCGCGCTGTGCTCCCCTTCCAGGCGTGCTGCCCTCCAAGGCCAGCTTCTCCCTGCACAGCATCGTGTTGCACCACTACCTGTGGGGCGCATGGTACCCCAAGGGCGGCTCGGGGGAGATCGTCTTCCGCACCATCCCCATCATCCAGAGGGCCGGTGGCAACGTGCTGGGCCGGGCGCCGGTGCAGAGCATCCTGCTGGACTCCCAGGGCAAAGCCTGCGGTGAGCGACGCATCCGGGACGCGGCTCCCCCCCGTTCCCTCTGTGCTGCCATTACCCTCAGCCCTCCTCCCTTCCAGGTGTGAGCGTCAAGAAGGGCGAGGACGTGGTGAACATCTTTGCTCCCATCGTCATCTCGGATGCGGGGATATTCAACACCTATGAGCGGCTGCTGCCGCCCGAGGCGCGCGCTTTGCCTGGTAAAAGCCCCCCGTACAGTGCTGGGTTTAATTGGGATCAGGGCACTGATACCCTCTCAGCTCCAACCATCAGTGAGTGTCGTGGTAATTCCTTCCCAGACAGCGGCAAAGCCCAGTGCAACCTGCTGGGGACTGCAGGCATTCAGAAAAGGAGCACGGGAATCACAGAACATGGTTAAATACACCCAGCCCCACACTGGGCTTGCCCTAAAACTCCCAAATGGGAACGGACCAATCAGCAAAACCTCCCCGGACAGGGAGGCACCACCGCTTTATGGCTCCCAGGGGTCCTCCCGCCCCATGGGTGCACATGGGATGCTCTCAGCTAGATTTGCAGTGATGGGGGCGATGTGGGGCTGCGCACAGCTTCCTCTCCACCCTCACTTTCCACCCCTTCCTTCGTTCCGCAGAGATTCAGTCCCGGCTGCGCATGGCGACTCACGGCGAAGCTGGCTTCTCCGTATTCGTGGGGCTCAGAGGCTCGAGCCAGGAGCTGGGGCTGGAAGCCACCAACTACTACATCTACCCAGATACCAATCTGGACCAAATGTACGTTCGCTAAGCATGGAGGAGAGGTGGTTTCTGGGTGGGGACTCGGAGCCCCAGCCGCACCCCAGACCTCTGCGTCTCTCTGCAGAATGCGGCGCTACTACAGCAGCTCCCGCGACGAGGCGGCCGCCAACATCCCCCTGCTGTTTGTCACCAGCCCGTCTGCCAAAGACCCCACGTGGGAGATGCGGTACCCAGGTGATGCAGCGCTGCTGAACCTCACCAGGCGGGGGTTCCTTGGCCAACCCCCAGTGCTGCCACGTCGCACTGCGGGTCTCTGCAAATGGGGGCTGTGAGTTGGTTTCATTCGGAAAGCGGGCCGAGGGCCTCCAAGCTGCTGAGCTTGTGGAAAGTTCACTGCAGATACAAGGAAGGGAGGAGAGGCTCTGCTGGATGCCTGCACCAAAGGCTTGGGACCAGAGCTGCCCCAATGTTGGTGTGAGAATGGGGATTTGGGGTTTGTGGCACCAGGTGGCAGAGGGATGCATGCCCCAACCTTGTCTCCCTGCAGGTAAAAGCACGCTGTCCATCATCACCATGGCCAAGTACGAGTGGTTTGAGGAGTGGAAGGACAGGCCAGTCCATAAGCGAGGAGATGCTTATGAGGACGTGAAGAAGACCTTTGTGGACGCCATCATGCAGACCGTCTTCAAACTGTACCCCCACATCGAGGACAAGGTGAGGGGACACGGGGTTTGGGGCTGTTGGGGTCAGATCCCGGCTCCTGCCTGCCCAGCACACACTGGGGCTGCAGGGGTGAGGTTTGGCAGGGCAGAGGGGCACCAACCCGTCGGACCAAACGTGGCCTCAGCCACCACCCGAAAGTCTGCAAGGAGGTTTGTCCCATACCGTGCCCCATAAAAACAGCTTTCCTGAGCACGAGGCACCCCACACTGTGGCCTGCTCCATTGGGACCTCCGTGTCCTTTTGTCCCCCACAGGTTGAGCACGTCTCAGGGGGGACACCGCTGACCAACCAGCACTACATCGCCAGCCCCCGCGGGGAGTTCTACGGCATGGAGCACGACATGGCGCGCACGCAGATCGAAGCCATCGCCACCGCACGGCCGCACACCGCTGTCCCCAACCTCTACCTGACAGGTACCGCGTCCTCCGTTCCGGGAGGTGACTCTGGGGAAGCCTTCAATCCTGCTATGAAATACTGGGATGAGCTGCTGCCACGCTACGGGGTGATGCTTGGGCCGCATCAAAGTTCCTCCGAGCCACTCAGCCCCAATGGGGGGCATCGCGAGTCCCCCAGCCCCGGGTGCAGCCTCCCCACCTGGCACTGTTGTGCTGAGCTGGGCAAGGCAAAGCCCTCTCCGTGCTGGGGATGAAGAGGGGCTGGGATGCAGAGCTGGGGGTGGCACTGTCCCCTCTGTCTCGCAGGGCAGGACGTGGCTCTGTGTGGCTTCGCCGGAGCACTGCAGGGAGCCTTCCTCTGCACCAGCGCCGTCCTCAAGCGCAACATCTACCTGGACGCCATGCAGCTGTGGAAGCGCGTGCAGAGCTCCAATAGCAAGAAGAAGATCTGAGGCTGGGTCCCACCGGCGGGACCCCCTCCCCTCCCTGATGGCTTGCTTGGATAGCTAGCTCTGCTCTTCCCTAATGGCTCTGTGGGATCAACGCTGGTCGTGAAGCCGCTCCTGCTCCCAGCAGGGTCCCATCCCACTGCAGCTCATCTCACTGCACCGCCACGCACACTGCTGCCTCCTCCCCACTGCCTGTTTGAAGGGAAAAGCCCTTTTCCCAACACAAGGAAAAGAAGATCCTACACAACCACTGCACCACCCAGCACCGCTGGATGCCCTCCACTTGGGCTGCGAGAGGAGCATCCAGCTCCATGGGTGCTTGCCTGGCTGAGGGCAGTGAGCCCCACACAGCTGCTTTTCCCTTGCAGGCAGCAGCTTTGGTCTGAATGAGGCTGGGAAAGCTTCTCATGGTGCCTCCATGCCCGGGATGGTGGAGGCTGAGGAATGAATCCTTCCCTCTGCACACAGAGCTGCCTGAGCAGCGTTGAACCGGTTTTCCATCAGACCCATTTCTGTCAGCCCTGCACAATGCTCTGTGCACATCTACAATGCTCTGTGCACATCTGCAATGCTCTGTGCACATTTACAATGCTCTGTGCACATCTACAATGCTCTGTGCACATCTGCAATGCTCTATGCACATTTACAATGCTCTATGCACATCTGCAATGCTCTGTGCACATTTACAATGCTCTGTGCACATCTGCAATGCTCTATGCACATCTACTCCCACGCTCCGCACCCAGTGCTGTGAGGGAGAGGCTCCAGGCTGCATTGCCAGTGCTGAGGAGCCCTGCTCCAAGCTGAGCTCAGCGGAGCAGCGGAGGAAGCGCTGTTGTGCGCCAGGATGGGTTGCACTCAGGATGGATTGACTTAAGGCGATGTAAAGCTGCTCAGAAGCATCAGCAGTGCTTCCAGATGGGATCTTGCCAAGAATGTGGCCCTGCCATGCTGTGGCGCTGTCGGTTCTGCCCTGAGCAGATGTCGCGTCTGTCTGTCTGTCTGCTGGGAAACATCTGGGAGCACGACCAAAACCTTCACCGCTGCGCTGGTGCTGGGAAGGGCGAGAAGGCGAGAAATAAAACAGTGCTGTGATGGGAGCAGTGTGCCTTGTGGTGGGGGAGCAGCGGGGTGCTGCTGGCATTGGGGCTGAGCCTGGGTCCTGCGGCTGGGGACAGCAGCGTGAGGGAAGGCAGAGTTTGGGAAGGAGAGGAGAGAGGAGATGTGGTTTGGAGCCATCTGTGTGCCCGTCCTGCAGCGGCACAGGTGGCTCTGCGGCTGGCAGTGCTGTGTGTGCCATCAGTGGGTGCCCCAGCACCAGGCAGTGAGCACTGCAGCGCTGGCTCTGCTCTGTGGACTTCAGTCTGTGTTAAAGTCCTGCTGGGAGCCCACGAAGGAGTGGTTTTCCCACCGCCGGCAATAGGAGCCGGAGCAGCCGGGATGCGGGGGAAGCGGAGCGCTGCAGCCCTTGGCGGAGAGGCAGGGAGGGCTTTTCCAGCTGCTCCCACACTCCGCACCTTGCAGGCATCTCCCTGCAACCTGCTGCCCTCCCCAGCCCTTCTCTTCCCCAAGCTGAGTGCCCAGAGCTGAGCCCGGATCTCCTGCCCCTGTGACTCACACCCAGATGAAATCTGGCTCCGCAGCAGCTGACAGGCATTGCCCTGCAGGCACTGCATCAGCAGCAGACGTGTCCCGAAGGAGCACCCGGCTCTCGCTGCTCCTGCCCCAGGATTTAAAAGCCTCTGAGCCCTCCGAGGGGCCACCCCAGCATGTCCCGGCCACGGCAAAGCCGGGCTCTCATCATCGTCAACACTGATTTCCACAGTAGTGATGGCGATGTGGGGCTCAGGCCCCGCAGAGGAGCCAGGAGGGAAGCCGAGAAGCTCTCTCATGTGCTGGTGCAGCTCAACTACAGGGTGAAGCTGCTGCACAACAGGACGGCCAAGGAGATGGAGGACCTCTACCAGCAAGGTGAGCCCCCAAACCGCCTTCCTGCTCCCGGCTCCCACCTCCACAGTGCCCCACGTCACTGCCCAAAGGCAATTTGGGACGGATAGGGACCAACCCCCACCCACACCCAGGCCCTTGTGGTCCCTTCATCACACAGCGGGGGCTCAGAGCCGGAGATGGGCCTCCCAGCACCCTCACACAGCACTCAGCTGGAGGCTGGTAGCTGAGGGTGGCTGTGCCCCACAGAGTGCGGCCGTGAGCACGGGGATTACTTTGTGAGCATCATCTCCAGCCACGGGGAGGAGGGGGCCGTGTTGGGCTGTGACTGCAGGCCGCTGCGCCTCACCCGCATCTTCCGCACCTTGTCGGCGCAGAACTGCCCAGTGCTCGCACAGACACCCAAGGTCTTCTTCATCCAGGTAACACCACTGCTGGGCAAAACTGCACCCCATTTTGTTGGCTCCGCAGGCAGAGACAGGCACGAGCGCTGTTCTAATTGCAGACTTTGCTGCCCAGCTGCCATTCGCCACTCTGCTCCATCTTTGATGCTTTTGCTGATTCTCAGGTCACCTCTCCCCAGCTGGCAGCAGCCCCGTGCCCAGGACAGCAGTGCTTCCCCTGCCCCTGAGCGCCCTGCATCCGCCTCAACTTTCACCAAGTTTCTCCCTTCCAGGAAAGGTGACCTTGCTGGGCTCAGCCTCCCTCCCAGATGCCAGCGGGGTGTTGAGGAGTTGCTAAAAGTTGCCCTCAGATTCCATGACGTCAATATTTGGGCAAAGAGCAGCGTGGGGGGGCTGGTTAGAAACACCCCACAGGAAGCGAGCCCTGGAGTGCTCCGTGGATTAGGGAGGATTAGATGAGAGTAAATAGTGCAGCAACCTGCAGCCTGGGCAGATCTCAGCAGGTCAGCTCTGCAGACGTGCAAATACATGGAAATCCTCTCGTGAGAGCAAGCACAGATTGCTGGTGGCACTCATTTCCTGCTGGAAAGAGGGCTTAGCCTGCATGCCTGGCTACAATAGGGGCCACCTCCAGCAGCCAGAACTGCAGACCAGGATGGGTGCCCTTAGGGCTGTCCCCTTAGGGCATGCTGAGTGCCAGCGTGCTGCCGCTCCTTCCAGGCAGCCCGTGAGGATCCTGCAGGCAGTGATGCAGAGCAGAAGAGGCTCTCGGAGGGGGCTGTGTGTGTCCTCGGGGTGGTGCTCCTCATCATTGCCTGAAATCCCATCCTTGGAAGAAAGCTCCAACCATTGCATAGATCAGTGACTGCTGTGCTCCGAGGGGAATCTCCCCAAGAGGGCTCTGGTGTCTGCTGCTGTAATCCTGGAGCCTGCAGGAACATGAGGGGAAGAGAGGCTGCCCCCCTCCTGGGGGGAGAGAGAATCACAGAACCATTAAGGTTGGAAAAGACCTCTGACACCCCCAAGTTCAAACCCCAGCACAGCCCACCATGCCCACTGTCCCTCAGTGCCACATCCCCACGGTTCTTCACAGGATGGGGGGGCACAGCAGCCCCAAAGCCCCTCTGGATCTCCCTTGTTCAGGAGCAGAACACAGAGAAGCCAACGGCCGTGTTCTGCCTGCAGGCATGTCGGGGGGCTGCGCTGGACCGGGGGGTGTTTGTGGAGACTGACGGCGGGCAGCCGGAGCCAGACAGCTTCTCAGAGTACCTGTGCATCCCCCCCAACACCGCTGTGATGTTCGCCTGCAGCCCCGGTGAGGAAACCGCCAGGGAGGGTCAGCAGAAGCAGGGTCAGCACCTGCGCTTCCATGTTCCTGGGGGGCCATGCGTGGCTGTAGGGTCATGGCAGAGCTGTAAGGCCCTGTAGGACTATGAGGGGCTGTAGGGCCACAAGGAGCTGTAAGGCCATGTGGGGCTGTGGGAACACAATGAGCTGTAGGGCCATTTGGGGCCATAGGATCACAATGAGCTGTGGGACCATGGGGCTGTAGGACCATGTGGAGCTGTAGGGCCATGTGGGGTGGATCACAATGAGCTGTAGGGCCATGTGGGGCTGCAGGGCCACAAGTCCTCCCCTCAGCCTCCTCTCTGTGCCGAGCAGACCTCCCGCTTTGCCCCCAGCCCCATCCCACCCCCACTGCCCTCCTCTGGACGCTCGCAATTTTTGTCCCTCTGACTCCGAGGCACCCAAACGTTCCATTTCCAGCACTTCTTTTTCCCATAAGGGGCAGCGTGAGGCCCTCCCTCTTCCCTCCATCACACCATTCCTCCCTCTGCACGCCCCAGGCTACGGCGCCTTCCTGAACCCCGCGGGATCCATGTTCCTGCAGGCCCTGCTGGCGGCGCTGGCCGGGGAGGAGCGCAGCCTGGCGCTGAGCCGCATGGCCACCCGCCTCAACGCGGCCGTAGCCCTGGGCTGCCAGGCCCGCGGCGCCTACGAGGGCTGCAAGCAGATGCCCTGCTTCGTCACCAACCTGCTGAGGGACATCTTCCCCTTCTCGGCTGCGAGTGAAGCCCTGCCCAGCACAGACACACAGGGAGGGACGGAGGAGGAGAGGCAGAAGCCTGCAGCCTCTTAGGGGAAATGAAGAAACACGACAGAAACCCCGGCACAAAGGCACCCCGGGTTGTGCTGGAGCTGCCCAGGGTGCGAGGAAATTCTGGGGTGCGTCGTTCCCCCATCACGATGTACTGGGCTGGACGTCACCTGCTGCCCCATGGCAGCCCAGCGCACCCTCCAGCGGCGCTCACTTCTCCCCCCCGCCTCCTTCATGAAAGAGCCTCAGTGCTGTGAGCTCCGCTTTATCGATCCTGTTATCCGGGTGACCCTGCACAAAACACAGGCTTTTCTTCTGAGGGAAGAAAGGCTGATGTTTACCTGCCTGCTGCCCTGCCTGCAAGGAAAACACGGCGGTGGTGTAAAGATGGCAGCAGGCCCAAGCTGTTGGTCCTTACGATTGATTCTTCATTCCAAACCTAAAAAATAAACAGAGACCGATGGTCAGGCGGGTTGACTCAGACCGGGAGTGAGGGCACGGCTTTGGGAACGTTCACCAAGGCAGATCTCAGCTCACGACCAAAAGCTGCATCTTTGTGAACCTCCTCCTGCTGCGGGGAAGGGGAGGGTGATGCTCCATTGGGACGGAGGGGCTGGGACACCCCGTGGCCCCATGCTTTTGCTCAAGGCTTCCCCTTGTCTCTGGCACACAACCGAGCACAACGGAGCCTCCCCGCAGCGCCTGCACGGCTCACCCTGTGTGCTCAGCCATTAAATCTGCTTCGTCTCCACCCCGAGAGCCTCTCAGACAATCTGGGCTGGCGTCGGTATTTCTCAACCCTGAGCAGCACAGCTCTGATAGCAGAGCCCTGCCCTCAGAGAACTTCGGGCTCCATCAGCAGGACTTCGACCCTCGGCACAGCGCTGGTGCCTCGGCCCCGACAGCCCCGCGCTGCAGCGTCTCATGGCGCTGCCTCTTGTTGGGGGACCTCCTGAGCTGCTCCCTCCCCGTGCACTGGCTCTGCCCGTAGCAAGAGAACAGTTTGGAAACCCCTGCAGCAGCTCAGGGTGAAGCTGGGCATGGGGCTTGGAGCTGTTGGAGGAGCCCGATTCTTGCTTCTCTGGGAAATGACACTGAAGGTGCACACAGCAGTGCTTCCACCCCTTAGGAAGGCTCCAAAGAGCCCAACACACCATCAAAGTTTTCATTTTTAATCTCCTGTTTTCACCGTTCTGCCTCCCCCAGGCTCTCAGCGACCCAGTCAAGGTGAGAAGTAAAAAACCACACACAGCCCCCTCCTCCTCCCAGCTCGTCCTCTGCCACACTGGAGGCACAAGGGCAGAAAGTGGGGGAAAGTTCCATTGCAGGAAGCACCGCGCTGCACCTCGCCTGCCCTGCGCTCCTCAGCCACCCGGCGCTGGGTGCTGCTCCAAAAGCCTCCCTGTGGGCGAAGCAGGGAATGCAGACCCTCGCCTGCTGCTGACCAAGGGCCAGCTGGGTGAGAGGCAAAGCAGGCAGGAGCTTTTCAAACAGCCTCCAAGCAAAAGGAATTCTCCTTCTGTTCCGGCTGCAGGGTGCTTGGTCGTGTGAGGGCTGAGCCTGCATCCACAAACGGAGGCTCTGCACAGAGCCCAGAGCATGAGCGATGATCAAAGAGACCGGAGATGGGGCTTCAAAGCTTTTATAGACACGCAGACACAGAACAGGGCTCAAAACTCCGTATTTTTTTAAACCATTTATTGACTTTACCACACAGGGGAAAAAAAAAAAAAAGAAAAGTACAAAGCAATATAAAAATTCTGGTCCTTCAAAGCAAGTCGCGTTGCACTGCAGCAGGAAACAAACTGCGCTGCTTCGCACCAGCAAGGCAGCGGGCCCAGGAGCAGCCCCACCTGGAGGAAACACGTACCCACAGACACCACCATTCAGTGCCACGGCCAAAGGGAAAAGGCTTCGCGCTCCTTGAGCGGTTTGAAACACGTGGCACAAATCCTAACAGCGTTAAGAAGGGAAAAGAAGCCCTAGGAGTCGTTCCCAGAGGTGCGAGGCAAGAGGGGCTCTGTCCCTCTCTCCCTTTGTGCTGGGAAATCAGAACACAGCTGTAGCCTTCACGGCCAGACAAGGGAACTTCCTGCCCTCGTCACCCCGCAGCTGTGGGCGGCTCACCCTTGGTGCAGGGCTGGGGACAGGCAGCCCCCCCCCGGCCTCACAGTGGGGACAGGACTCCTCTGTGCAGCTCTGGGGGGGATGAGCACCCGTGTGAAGAGCCCTCCATGAACCACAGCCGTCACTTTCTGCCCATTAGGAAAAACAAAGAAAGAAAGAAGCCAGGCAGGCACTTTACACACATCCTTCAGAAGCGCCCTGTCTCAAGTAAAACATCTTTGGAGCAAAACTACAAAAATAAGACCAGCAAAACAGCTCAGGAATCAACATGTTTTGCAGCCTTCAGTACAACCAGTGCTAGTCCATCCCCGGCCCTCATTTCAGTGTCCCACAGCAAAGCTGAGAAAACAGCAATAAGCTGCTGGTGAGGTGAACATCAACCACATGAAACCTCCCAAAGCAGGGGAGCACAGAGCAGCAGGAGAGGAGAGAGGGGTTTGGGGGCTGCAGGACAAACCTGCTCACAGCAGGAGCTGCGCCTCTCCTGCTGCAGAGCTCAGCACTGAAGGACAGGAAGAGGTTTGAATGACTGCGAGTTTCATTCATCCCAAATGCTTCAGGACTGTCAACCACTCTGCATCATCATGATGACATTCCAACAACGGGGAACGCAGTCATCCTTGGAGGTGAAATTCGCTCCATCGCTGCAGCTGTTTGGCACAGAACCTCATAAGCCTGAGAGGCTCGCTTTCGCAGCATCAAACTAATTGTCCTCATTAGTGCAAGCATCTCAGCTGCGAGGACCACGAGGGAACAGAGCCACACGGAGCACAACTGCCACAGAGCAAGTGAGGGAGTCTAAGACAGAACCGAGGGTCGAAGGCAGCTCCGTTAAGTGCACTGAGTGAGGAGTGGGACGTGAAGCGAACATTGCCTTCATCATGGAGAGGAAGAAAAGAAACAAAGCCAAACAGAGTCCTTGGCAGATCATTTCCAAGCTAGTGCAATCACGCTTCAACTTTAGCATCCAAATACAATGGACAGAGGAAGAACGTCCGTGCCTCCAGCAGGACAGCGCTGCTCACAGCAGCTCCGTGACTGAAAGGAATCACGTGGCTCATTTTGCAGGCGGATTTTTTTTTCAAGAGGAGACGTGGGTACAGCAGATGGAAAGGCCCATTTCATTTGGACACCAACGTTCTGTCAAGTGCCAGAGCTGGCTTCTCTTGGGCCATGTCTAGAAGCCAGGCACCCAAGCGGAAACCGGTTCAGGCAGTTGAGAAAGGAGAAACACATTTTTAGGAAGTGAGAATCAAACATTACCAAGGTGCAGGTGCAAAAGTAAAAGCATTTCCCCTTCCTCCTGCTCTCCGAGGTCTGAAGACAACAGCAAAGCTACGATTCAGTGCTACAGCAGGCAGCCAGCCGGCGCGGCCCCGCCATTCCAGTCTCATCGCTGCCAAGCACCTTTCTTCCACTGAACACCTGAGGAGGAATCTAGATCTGGAAAGGGAAAAAAGGGAAGCTAAAACGATGTGAAAGATGCATGGAAGACAAGAGAAGAAAAACAGTTTCAAGGGGAAAACAAGACGGACGTCTCCAAGCCCCCCCTACCTTCTGATCCAGCCGCTGATAATCGCCGGATTTGGGCCGCCGGCCGCCCTTGGATCGCTTCCCTTCCAGGGCAAAAGCGATGATCTTTGGAGAGAGAGGCAGGGACAAGGTGAGCAGGACACCAACGACCTCCTGCAGTCTTTCTGACCTCTAACAGCTTTCTAGTGGGCTAATGAGGAGCCTCGCTTGCCTCCTTCTAAAAGCACTTGAAACAAAAGTCATCGTTCAAAAGCAGCTAAGACTGAAAACAAGAAATCATGAGGCTTTCCCAACATGCAGAAAACAGTAAAAAAGCTGCTCCCTCTCCTACTTCAAAAACAGCTTTGTAGGAGGGAGAAAAACAGCAGAAAAGATGAGCATTGTCACTTGGGCTGCATTCCCCCTGCAGTGCGAGTTAAAGACAAGGCTTTGGCAACCTGCTGCAGAAAACTCAGCATCTGAGAGAAACACGGAGCAGCTGCACACGTCTTTTCCTTTTCTCCTCCCTCAGCTCCATTTCTCACTGCTGAAAATACCCACTGGAGCCAAGGCCCCTCCATCTCCACCGAGATCCAAACGCTTTCCTGGTTACAACACTCCTCCCTGCTCATCTCAAAGCTGTTGAGGTCAAGTCCTCCAATTAAACATTAACCAAACCCAGGCAGCAGGCAGGAGGCCTGAGCAGGAAGCAAAAGGCAAGAATGAGAGCAGCAAAGGGGAAAGATCTGCAGTGGAGCGTGCCCCCACCTGCAGCACTGCCCAACGACTGGGAAGGAAGCTCTTAAACCACAGGGGGGAACCTGGGCAAGGAGCAGAGCCACTCACCTTCCGTTTGTTGTGATAGGCAACGTAGAGAGCAGCAACAATAATCGCCGTGGTCACCAGATAGGCGAAGAAGTGGCTGTTCTCTGACTTCTGCCCCGGAGCAATGGGAACACTCTTCTCTCTCTCCTTATTAAATAAGGCAGCACCGTTCCCATTTCCAACCCCATCCTCTTCCTCAGGGAGTTCGTCACCATCTGGAGAGCCTTCGGTGACATGAACAGATGAAACTGATGGCGAGGACGGGCTGTTATTTCCCAGTGAGCCTGCCTGGGCGCCCTGGCTGCTGTCCTGTGTGTTGGCATTGTCATGTTGCTGGTTGCTGCTACCTTGCTGGTCATCCTGGTTGTTGGTGCTGTCCTGGTGTTCATTATTCTGGTTGTTGGTGCTGTCCTGGTGTTCATTATTCTGGCTGTTGGTGCTGTCCTGGTGTTGATTATTCTGGTTGTTGGTGCTGTCCTGGTGTTCACTGGTCTGGCTGTTGGTGCTGTCCTGGTGTTGATTATTCTGGTTGTTGGTGTTGTCCTGGTGTTCATTGGTCTGGCTGTTGGTGCTGTCCTGGTGTTCATTGGTCTGGCTGTTGGTGCTGTCCTGGTGTTGATTATTCTGGTTGTTGGTGTTGTCCTGGTGTTCATTGGTCTGGCTGTTGCTGCTGTCCTGGTGTTGATTATTCTGGTTGTTGGTGTTGTCCTGGTGTTCATTAGTCTGGCTGTTGGTGCTGTCACTATGCTCCTTCTGGCCATTTTGGCCATTGGTGTTGCCACCTTTTGGTCCATTTTGGCCATCAGTGTTGCCATTTTCCTGGCCATTTTGGCCACTAGTATTGCCATTTTGCTTGGTCGGATTGCCTTGGCTGTCTGTCTTGCTGTCCTGACGGTTGTTGTTGGGGGTGTTTTGCTCGTGGGCACCATCATGGGTGTCAGTTTGGCTGTTGCTGTTCTGGGTGTTGGGTTGGCTAGCAGTGTTACTGCCAGATGGACTGTTATCGTTGCTGTTGCTCTGGCTGGTGTCTTGGCCCTGAGTGCCTTGTTTCCCTTTCTCATCTTGTTCCCCTGTCTCTTTGTGCCGGTTCTCCTCCTCCTTTTTCAGAACTTTGCTTTGATCTGTATCACCTGCACCTCCCTTCTCACCCGTTGCCCCTCCATTATCTCCATTATGTGCATTGCCATCTTCTCCAGCGCTTGTTGAAGGCTTGGTGGACTTTGAGTTCTCTGATTCCTGCTCAACGCCTGTCAGCAAACACACCGGGACCGCAGTTACCACCTGCGCCCGCAGTCAGTGCCAGAAGCGCGTGTGGCTGCGCTAAACAGCTCCCGGCCACCGCAGCCCACCTCCGCCAAAAGCAGCCTACAGTCTCCCATAAGGGGGCTGGAAGGGCAGCGCCTAAACGGGGGAAACCCGGCGGCACGGCGTCCTCCGGGGACCGCCCCCAGCCCTGCGCCACCTCCCACCGCGCTCAGGAGGCGCCCAGACCCCCCCCGCAGACCCAGCGCCAGTGTAAAACCCACGGCAGTCGGACCCCCAGCTGCTCCCGGTTCCCCCCAGTACCCCGGGCACCCCGCGCTACCTGCGGTCCCGGTCCCGGCACCATCCTGGTTTGTGGTCTCGGCGGCGATGCCAAGCAGCAGCAGCAGCAAAAGCGAGAGCAGCCGCAGCGCCATGCCGACCCCTCTCCTCTCACCCCGCTACGGCCTGCTTCCGCTTCCGGTTCCGCTAGGAAACGTAACTTCCGGCAGGAGGTCGCGCACGTGGGCCGCGCCCCACCAGGGGGCGGGAATTCTATGGAAGGAGGCGGGGCTTGCAGATCAGGGGCTCTGCTATGCAAATCAGACGTCGGTGCTTGGCGGGAGGGCCGCGCGCAGGCGCAGAGCTGCGTGGCTGCGCTTTGGGGTCAGAGCGGGGTTTGGGAGAAGAGCCGGCGGCGCGGGGCCTCGCGGCGCCCTTCTGCTCGAGGGGCGTCGCTTCTTGGCTGCGACCCCTTCGGAGCACGGCCAGGCTTCCCGGCGGCAGCGGACCCCCTCCCCTCCCATCCCGTGGCCCCGCCGCTGCGCCCCGAGGTCCGCTGAGCTGGGCGGGATACGGGATCAAAGCCATTAGCAAATGGGAGAAGTGAACGACGCTAATTAAAATGTATGAGCTGTAACCTCTGCTCCCGGCTGCTTCGGTACGGCTCAGCGCGGTACGGAGCGGCAGGGCGACATCTGGCGCGACCCCCCGCAAGGAACGGTCCCGGGGAGCCCCTAATTAGCTCCGTGTCCGCAGGAGACCCCCGGGACCTCATTAGGCATTTCAATTAATGAATGGCCAGCGCTGCTCTGGGAGGGTGGGGGAGACGCGACGTGCCGGGGGGCTGTTTGATGGCCGCAATAAGGACAAGGGATGGGGTGACCCAAAGAAAAATGGGTTCCGGGTGCTGTGTGCCAGTGGGGCACGGCGAGATGTCATCCAAAGGGAGATGGCAGCTGCCTGGTGGCACGGGGACGGGGGGACGTGTGCTGCTGCCCCAGCCACAGAGCCCTGTGCAGGGCTGAATGTGGCCGTGCAGGACTCGATGCCTTCATGCAGCCCCACGAGCAGCAGCTCCGTGTGCCTCTCCCCTGCAGCAGGAGGGTCTCCGAACCCGGAGAGCACCCAACAGATGTTGCTTCTCCGTATGGGAAAACTCCAAGCGAAACAAAGAAATATTCTCCTGCTGAAGTCCAACATCTGTTTGAAGCTGTCTGGCCGCGGTCCAGACTTTAATTCTTGTGACAGGTCTCTTCATGCCTTTAATTTCCCATGAAATCCCATTCAAGGCTGCTGGCCGCATCCCGCTCCCGGTGTCGGCTGAGCACGGCTGCATTCCCTCGCAGGACTGCGGATTTTTGGTTTTTCTGACCAAAAAAAAAGCAGTGTTTTGGCTCTGTGGGAGCCGCGGGGGCTCCAGGCTGATATCAGCAGCAGTGATTTGCAGAGGACAGCAGAGGAAAGCAGAGCTCCACCAATCTGCGCCTTCCTGCACGCACCACGCTCACGCAGCAAAGTTGCAGCTGGGGTTTTATTTCCTTTTTTTCTTTCTTTGTTTTGTTTTTGTGAAAAATAACAGGGATTCGATGGCAAAGCCCTCCACCCCCATCCCTACCCCACAGCCCCCAGCCCAGCACCGCGCTGGGGGCCACGTCCAGCTGCAGTGGGATGGAACTGGGGGCACTGGGAGCATTGGGGGCACCGGCGCTGGATGCCCAGCACTCTCCCTTGAGGAAGGGTCCTTTTTTTTTTTTTTTTTTTCTTTTATTCTTTCTTAAAAATAAAAATTAAAAAAAAAAGCCCTTCTTTTCCCCCTTTTTTTTTTTCTTTTTTAATCAAAACAGTCTTCAGGTCGACTGCTGGTAAGGGAAAGCGGCTCTTCTTCCAGAGTCTGCTTCCCAAAAGAGGAAAAATAAAAAATAAAAAACCCACCAAAAAAAAACAGTTCAGAAAAGGTCAAATATTGACCAATAATGGTTTGGCTGCGTCGGGAATCGTGATTGTGGCGTCGGTGGCGCTCAGCAGGCGGGGGGCTCCTCTTCAACCCCCCTCAGTCGGCCGGTTTGGTGACCAGCGCAAGCGGCTGCGTCTGCTGCGGGGCCGACGGGGAGGAGAGCAGCAGCGAGGGGAAGGCGATGGGCCTGGGGAGCAGCGACGGGGGGGAGCCCAGGGAGGAGGAGGAGGAGGAGGAGGATTTGCTGGAGAGGAAGGCGAGCTGAGCTCTGGCCTCCGGCTTGGTGGTGAGCGACAGCGGCTGCGCCTGCTCCGAGTGCGTGGCGGCGGGCGCAGCCGGCGAGGCCAGGGCGGCCGACGGCGTGGCAGGCGAATCCAGCATGCTGCCGTGGGACGAGGCCGGGCTGTCGCAGGGTTTGTCGGGAGGCAGGTGGTGCGGGGCGCACGGCTTCTTGCTCCTGGAGGGCAGCGCGCCTGCGGGGTGCGGGGTGGGCGCTGAGGGTGGGGGTGGGGGGGGATGTGGTGGCCCCTTCCCGCCCAGGTACTCACTGTCTGCCTCGTGGCTTTGCTGCTGGGCCAGCTTCTCTCGCTTCCTCTTCTTTTTCTTGCCCTGTGAAGTATTGCAAAGCGCTGAGGTGCGATGGAGGGACAAAACGTGAGGGGCGGGGATGCGGTGTCATGGCGCACTGCGACGCTGGGACGTGGTGACACTGGGACGTGGTGACATCAAGGCTCACGGTGACACGGGGTATCGTGGTGACAGAGGGGGTTGCAGTGACAGAGATCACGGTGACACGGGACACAGTGGCACGAGATCACTGCGACACTGGAGATCATGGTGACACAGGGGACGTGGTGACATGGCATCACGGCGACACTGGGCTGATCACAGTGACGCTGGGGTCACAGTGACATGGGATCACAGTGAACAGAGGCTCACGGTGACACTGGGGTCATGGTGACACAGGGCAGGTGACATGAGCCAGCAGCACAGCATCCCCAGGTCCTCTGCCCCACCGACCTCAGCCCCCAACCCCACCAGACTTCTGGGGATGTGGGTCACACTCACGTAGTTGTCGCGGGCTGACCACGTGGGGTAGAGCTGCGAGTGCAGCTGCCGCTCCTTCCGTGCCAGCTCGTAGTACTTGGCCTGCTCCTCCCGCGACAGCGAGTGCCACTGCGAGGGGAAAGAGTGCTGCGGAGCCCGGGGACACAGGGCAGCACCGCCAGCAGGTCCCCAGCACCACCAGCAGGTCCCCAGCACCGCCAGCAGGTCCCCAGCACTGCCACAGCGGTGTGCAGGCGGCTGAAGGCGCGAGGGAGACGCGTACCCGCCGGCCCAGGATCTGGTTGATGGCCGCACTCTCCTTCAGCGTGCACTCAGCCACCACCTTGGCCCTCATCTCCTTCATGTACAACATGAAGGCATTGAGCGGCTTCTTGATGTGGGGCTTCTTCTCCTCCTCCTTCTTCACTGTGACGGGGGACTTCCTGCAGGGAGCAACACGCAGCTCAGTTCCCCATCCCCAGCCCAATCCCAATCCCATTCCATCCTCATCCCCATCCCATCCCCATCCCCATCCCCATCCCTGTCCCCATTCTTGTTCCATTCCAATCCCATTCTAACTCCACCCCATCCCCACCCCCACCCCAACCCCAATCCCATCCCATTCCCACCCCCATCCCATCCCATCCCATCCCATCCCATCCCATCCCATCCCATCCCATCCTCACTCATGTCCCTGTTCCCATCCCATTCCATCTCCATTCCTGTTCCACCCCATGCCATCCTCATCCTCATTATCATCTTCATCCCCATCCCCATCCCCATGCCATCCCATCCTCACCTTTAACCTCCCCCTCATTCTTACCCTCATCCCATCCCCACTCCCATCCACATCCCCATCCCATTCTGTCCCCATCTTGTCCCCATCCCCAAGGCCACTCCCCCCCTCAGGTCCCCACTCACGAGCTGCTGCCGGGGCTGGCACTGGGCTGGGCTGGCTCCTGCTTCACGATGGGTGAGACGATGGTGGGGTGTGGGATGCCTGAGGGGTGCAGCCCGTGGGTGGGCGGTGGGACCATGTGTGGGGAGAAGCGGCTGGACATCAGGCTGCAGCGGAGGGAGCAAAGTTGTCAGCCCCAAATAGGCACCGACGGCCCCGAATGTCACCCCAAATGCTACTGAGGACCTCCTAGGATTAGAGATCCTCAACCCCGATCTGCTGGGGACTGCTTTGCGGCTCAGCTTGGCACGTGGCACAGTGGAGCCAGGGGCATTGCTCTGTACCCAGAGAGTCACTGTGGGGCTGTTTTTGGCCAGCGTGGGCCACTGCGGTCACCCAAGGCTGGTCTCACCCACACACAGGTCAGGGAGGTCAGCGCCATGGGATGTGGCCAAAACTGTGATCCAGCTCAGAAATGCCTGAGGAGGTCCCCTGTCCCTGTTCAGAGCCACCCAGCCATGGGGACACATGGGGACGTGGGGATCCACGAGGATACAGGGACCCACCTGGACACGGGGACCCATCAGAACCCAGCAGGACACTGGGACCCACCTGGACATGGAGGCATTCATGGCGAGGGCAGGGTAGGGGTGCCGAAAGCCGCCGGGGGGGATGGAGTACATGGGCTGTCCTTGCCTGCAAATGCACGAGCTGCAGCAGCCACAGGGACAAGGCCCCTCCCTGGGCCACCGGGACCCTCAGCTGGGTCCCCAGCTGATCCCCAGGGGGACAACATCCCACATCTCCACCGCAGCGCAGTCCCTCCCTTCCCCACCCCATCGCACCAGGGCCGCTGGGAACAAAGCAGCCCATGGGGGTGAGGGCCGGGGACGCGGCGGGGCTGGGGCAGGAGGGGCCCATCCTTACTGCGGCACGAGCCAGCCCAGCGGGTGCGGGATCTGACCCACGGCTCCTGGAGACAGCGGGTAGTAGGGGGGCAGCTCGGGGGGGTGCGGCGGGCGCGGGATCCCTGTGGGGGAGCAGCGTTAAATCCACCTCACTGCGAGCCCCCAGCCCCCTGCAGATGCCCGTCCCCCTACAGCATTCCCCTCCCTAGAAGCACCCTTTTCCCTTTATCACTTGCCTCCCTACAGGCGCCCGTCTCCCTATAGGCACTCACATCCTTATAAGCACCCATCTCCCCACAAGCACTCACCTCCCCCTGCAAGCGCCCCTCTCCCCGCAAGTGCCCCCCTCCCTATGAGCACCCTACAAGCACGTGCCTCCCTATAGCTGCCCTCTGCCTATCAGCGCCCATTGCCCTATAAAAGCCTCTGTGCCCCTAGCACCCCTCTCCCCGTAACATCTCCCTTCAAGCACTCACTGCCCTATAAGCTCCCATCTCCCTGTCAGCATCGCTCTCCCCACACACCCCTCTCCTCCCCTCACCTGTTTTGGGGTCGATGTCAGGTGAGAGGTGTGCGGGCGGCGAGCCGGGTGAGAAGTGGTCATTGCTGTAGGTGATGAGCGGCGTCAGGGGGTGCATGTGGGGCGCGTGCTGCACCACCGGGACCTTGTTGGACTGCAGGGGGAGGGGGAGAAAAGGTACAGATCCACCCCAACAACAGCCCCAAAGGCACAGCCCCAAAGCACAGCTCCGAGAAAGCCATCCCCAGCTAGAGCTCTGTTTGCAGCAGGGTTTGGGGCACAGCTCGGTGGGGTTTGGGGTCACATCCCAGTGGGGTTCGGGGCTGCTGTCCTTACCAGGTGTGCAGGTGACGGTGAGCGGCTGTCCTTCAGCGTGGCCCCAGCCGGCACATCCAACAGTGGCCACTTCATCTGCAGGTACTGCCAGGGTAAAGGGCTGTCAGCACAGCACCCCGTACCCCACAGCACCCACCCCACGGCTAAGAGCGCTCCACACCCCACAGCATCCCATATCCCGCAGCACCGCATCCCACAGCACCCCCAAAAGCCCAAGCTCCCACTGCAGGCTCAGCTGAGGACGCCCCAAACCCACAGGGCTGACGGCATGTTGGGGTTCCTCTTCTCAGCCCCATCAGCCCCCACAGCCCCATAAAAGCAGATTCTGGGGATGCGGCGGTGGCCATCGGGATGGGATTCTCAGCCACACTGCCCCAGATCAGAGGGCAAAGACACCAAACTGCCAGAATGTGAGAAACCCCCCCAGACCCAAAGCGGGCCAGGGGAGAGGCACGTAAGGCACTTCTTGGGGCTTCTTTGGTGCCCCACCAGATCCGTGTGCTCCCAGCAGAGGGAAAACAGAAAGGTGCATTGTGTGGTGCTGGGGAATGCAGCTGGGATGGGATGGAGCAGCTGTGCCAGGAATTTCCCCACCAGGACCCGTTCTGAGCCTGGGCAGCTGGATGGGATGGGGAGGGAAGGGAAGGGAAATGGAGGGGAACGGGAAGGGGAAGGGAAGAAGGGAAGCCCAGCTCGGCTTTAGGAGCATTAACTCTCCCACGCCTGGAAGGAAGCAGCCTCACCTGCGTCCCCCCCACCCACATCCAGCACCTCTGCTCCATCCCCAGCAGCCCCGCTCTGTTCCCAGTTCCTTTCTCCATCTCCAGTATCCTCTGGTGCCCCCAGGAGCTCCTCGTCCCCTGAACGCTGCTGACGTCCCCAGCCTCCCCTTGTGCTCCAGTATCTCCCCACCTCCTGCCCCCCTCCATCCTGAGGACCTTCCCTCCACCTCCAGCATCCCCGTCCTTCCCCAGTATCTCCGCTCCATCCCCAGCCACCCCATCTCCAGTGCCCCCCTCCATTCCCAGATGGAGGTGACAAACGAGGCGTCCCCACAACCCGCGTCCACGCCAGGGAACACAGGAGGCGTCCCCTTGTCCGTGCCAGGGTGACACAGGAGCGTCCCCTCGTCCCCACGTCCATGTAGGGGTGACCGTGCGGTGCCTGCTGCGGCCCCTCGCCCCCCCGCCGCCCCCCGCCCATCACAAAGGCGCTTTCTGCTCTATTCTGTAAGTGGAGAAGCCGCTGGGGGACGGCGGCCGGGGCAGAGCTGCGTATAAAAGGCTGCTTCTCATTTGGAAGCCGCTTCAGGAGGCCGGGGAGGGGAGAGGAAGGGGGACCCTTTCAAAATATACAAAGAGGGGGGAGCTCGCGAACGGTTCAGTGCTAATGTGGAAAAATGAGGCCCCCCCCCTTCACCCCCTGTCCCCACTCCCACCCCCCAACCCCGGACGCAGCTCCAGCGCAGCACCGCGCGGGGCGGCAGATTGGAGCTATTAAAAAAAAAAAGAAGAGGAAAATAGTTGAAAATCGGTCACATTCCAGAGAGATTAGAGCCAGTTCTGGTTCCTCGTTACCAGTTCCCCCCCCACACCTCCCCAATTAAAACTAGGGGGGTTAACCCATTCCCTGCCAGGCTGCAGCGCCACTGTGAGGCTTCCCATCTGCCGACGTCTGTCTGTGTGTCTGTCTGTGAGCACGGCTGTCCGTCCCCAGCTCAGGAATGGGGGTCGGGGGGGGCTCTGCCGCGTGGCTGCGGGGCTTGGGGAGGAGGCGCGAACGCTGCGGGATCCCCTAATGCCCAATTAGGGCTTTAATGAGCGGATTTCCTCTCCTCTCCTCCGCGGGGCTGACAGGTTTTCCTTAGGAAAGGGGGAAGAGGGGGAAAAGACCCAGCGCATGGTGGAACAGCGCAGAGCAACACAGCCCAGTGCCACACATTGCAGTGCCACACAGCCCAGTGTCACACATCCCAGTGCCACACATAGCAGTGTCACACATCCCAGTGTCACACATCCCAGTGCCACACATCCCAGTGTCACACATCCCAGTGTCACACATCCCAGTGCCACACATCCCAGTGTCACACATCCCAGTGTCACACATTGCAGTGCCACACATCCCAGTGTCAAACATCCCAGTGTCACACATCTCAGTGCCACGCATCCCAGTGCCACGCATCCCAGTGCCACACATCCCAGTGCCACACATCCCAGTGTCACACATCCCAGTGTCACACATCCCAGTGCCACGCATCCCAGTGTCACACATCCCAGTGTCACGCATCCCAGTGTCACACATCCCAGTGTCACACATTGCAGTGCCACGCATCCCAGTGTCACACATCCCAGTGTCACGCATCCCAGTGCCACGCATCCCAGTGTCACACATCCCAGTGCCACGCATCCCAGTGTCACACATCCCAGTGCCACACAGCCCAGTGCCACGCATCTCAGTGTCACACATCCCAGTGCCACACATCCCAGTGCCACACATAGCAGTGCCACACATCCCAGTGCCACACATCCCAGTGTCACACAGCCCAGTGCCACACATCCCAGTGCTACACATCCCAGTGTCACAAATCCCAGTGACACACATCCCAGTGCCACGCATCCCAGTGTCACACATCCCAGTGTCACACATCCCAGTGTCACACATCCCAGTGCCACACATCCCAGTGTCACACAGCCCAGTGCCACACATCCCAGTGCTACACATCCCAGTGTCACAAATCCCAGTGTCACACATCCCAGTGCCACACATCCCAGTGCCACACATAGCAGTGTCACACATCCCAGTGTCACACATCCCAGTGTCACACATCCCAGTGCCACACATCCCAGTGTCACACATCCCAGTGCCACGCATCCCAGTGCCACGCATCCCAGTGCCACGCATCCCAGTGTCACACATCCCAGTGCCACACATCCCAGTGCCACGCATCCCAGTGCCACACATCCCAGTGCCACGCATCCCAGTGTCACGTATCCCAGTGTCACACATCCCAGTGACACACATCCCAGTGTCACACATCCCAGTGCCACGCATCCCAGTGCCACATCCCAGTGCCACACATCCCAGTGTCACGCATCCCAGTGCCACGCATCCCAGTGTCACACATCCCAGTGTCACACATCCCAGTGCCACGCATCCCAGTGCCACGCATCCCAGTGCCACATCCCAGTGCCACACATCCCAGTGTCACGCATCCCAGTGCCACGCATCCCAGTGTCACACATCCCAGTGTCACGCATCCCAGTGCCACGCATCCCAGTGTCACACATCCCAGTGTCACACATCCCAGTGCCACACATCCCAGTGCCACACATCCCAGTGTCACACATTCCAGTGCCACGCATCCCAGTGTCACACATCCCAGTGTCACACATCCCAGTGCCACACATCCCAGTGCCACACATTGCAGTGCAACACATCCCAGTGCCACGCATCCCAGTGTCACACATCCCAGTGCTACACATCCCAGTGTCACACATCCCAGTGTCACACATCCCAGTGTCACACATCCCAGTGTCACACATCCCAGTGCCACACAGCCCAGTGCCACACAGCCCAGTGTCACGCATCCCAGTGTCACACATCCCAGTGTCACACATCCCAGTGCCACGCATCCCAGTGCCACGCATCCCAGTGCCACACATCCCAGTGCCACGCATCCCAGTGCCACGCATCCCAGTGCCACGCATCCCAGTGCCACACATCCCAGTGTCACACATCCCAGTGCCACGCATCCCAGTGTCACACATCCCAGTGCCACGCATCCCAGTGTCACGCATCCCAGTGTCACGCATCCCAGTGCCACGCATCCCAGTGTCACACATCCCAGTGTCACACATCCCAGTGCCACACATCCCAGTGCCACGCATCCCAGTGTCACACATCCCAGTGTCACACATCCCAGTGCCACACATCCCAGTGTCACACATCCCAGTGCCACACATCCCAGTGCCACGCATCCCAGTGCCACGCATCCCAGTGTCACACATCCCAGTGTCACGCATCCCAGTGTCACACATCCCAGTGCCACGCATCCCAGTGTCACGCATCCCAGTGCCACACATCCCAGTGCCACGCATCCCAGTGTCACACATCCCAGTGTCACACTTCCCAGTACCACACATCCCAGTGTCACACATCCCAGTGCCACACATCCCAGTGTCACACATCCCAGTGTCACACATCCCAGTGTCACACATCCCAGTGCCAGACATCCCAGTGTCACACATCCCAGTGTCACACATCCCAGTGCCACACATCCCAGTGCCACACATCCCAGTGTCACACATCCCAGTGCCAGACATCCCAGTGCCAGACATCCCAGTGCCAGACATGCCAGTGCCACACATCCCAGTGTCACACATCCCAGTACCACACATCCCAGTGCCACACATCCCAGTGTCACACATCCCAGTGCCACACATCCCAGTGCCACACATCCCAGTGCCAGACATCCCAGTGTCACACATCCCAGTGTCACACATCCCAGTGCCACACATCCCAGTGTCACACTTCCCTGTGCCAAACATCCCAGTGTCACACATCCCAGTGTCACACATCCCAGTGCCACACATCCCAGTGCCACACATCCCAGTGCCACACAGCCCACTGCCACACATCCCAGTGCCACGCATCCCAGTGCCACGCATCCCAGTGTCACACATCCCTGTGCCACGCATCCCAGTGTCACACATCCCAGTGTCACACATCCCAGTGCCACACATCCCAGTGCCACACATCCCAGTGTCACACAGCCCAGTGTCACACATCCCAGTGCCACACATCCCAGTGCCACGCATCCCAGTGTCACACATCCCAGTGCCACACAGCCCAGTGCCACACAGCCCAGTGCCACACATCCCAGTGTCACACAGCCCAGTGCCACACATCCCAGTGCTACACATCCCAGTGTCACAAATCCCAGTGTCACACATCCCAGTGCCACACATCCCAGTACCACACATAGCAGTGTCACACATCCCAGTGCCACACATCCCAGTGTCACACATCCCAGTGTCACACATCCCAGTGCCACACATCCCAGTGTCACACATCCCAGTGCCACGCATCCCAGTGCCACGCATCCCAGTGCCACGCATCCCAGTGCCACACATCCCAGTGTCACACATCCCAGTGCCACACATCCCAGTGCCACGCATCCCAGTGCCACACATCCCAGTGCCACGCATCCCAGTGTCACACATCCCAGTGTCACACATCCCAGTGCCACACATCCCAGTGCCACGCATCCCAGTGTCACACATCCCAGTGTCACACATCCCAGTGCCACAAATCCCAGTGTCACACATCCCAGTGCCACACATCCCAGTGCCACGCATCCCAGTGCCACGCATCCCAGTGTCACACATCCCAGTGCCACGCATCCCAGTGTCACACATCCCAGTGTCACGCATCCCAGTGTCACACATCCCAGTGCCACGCATCCCAGTGTCACGCATCCCAGTGCCACACATCCCAGTGCCACGCATCCCAGTGTCACACATCCCAGTGTCACACATCCCAGTGACACACATCCCAGTGTCACACATCCCAGTGTCACACATCCCAGTGCTACACATCCCAGTGCCACACAGCCCAGTGTCACACATCCCAGTGCCACACATCCCAGTGTCACGCATCCCAGTGTCACGCATCCCAGTGTCACACATCCCAGTGCCACACATCCCAGTGCCACACATCCCAGTGTCACGCATCCCAGTGTCACACATCCCAGTGCCACACATCCCAGTGCCACACAGCCCAGTGCCACACAGCCCAGTGCCACGCATCCCAGTGTCACGTATCCCAGTGTCACACATCCCAGTGTCACACATCCCAGTGTCACGCATCCCAGTGTCACACATCCCAGTGTCACACATCCCAGTGCCACGCATCCCAGTGCCACGCATCCCAGTGCCACACATCCCAGTGTCACACATCCCAGTGTCACGCATCCCAGTGCCACGCATCCCAGTGTCACACATCCCAGTGTCACGCATCCCAGTGCCACACATCCCAGTGTCACACATCCCAGTGCCACGCATCCCAGTGTCACACATCCCAGTGTCACACATCCCAGTGCCACACATCCCAGTGCCACACATCCCAGTGTCACGCATTCCAGTGCCACGCATCCCAGTGTCACACATCCCAGTGCCACGCATCCCAGTGTCACACATCCCAGTGTCACACATCCCAGTGCCACACATCCCAGTGCCACACATTGCAGTGCCACACATCCCAGTGCCACACATCCCAGTGTCACACAGCCCAGTGCCACACATCCCAGTGCTACACATCCCAGTGTCACAAATCCCAGTGTCACACATCCCAGTGCCACACATCCCAGTGTCACACATCCCAGTGTCACACATCCCAGTGTCACACATCCCAGTGCCACACAGCCCAGTGCCACACAGCCCAGTGTCACGCATCCCAGTGTCACACATCCCAGTGTCACACATCCCAGTGCCACGCATCCCAGTGCCACACATCCCAGTGCCACGCATCCCAGTGCCACGCATCCCAGTGCCACACATCCCAGTGTCACACATCCCAGTGCCACGCATCCCAGTGTCACACATCCCAGTGCCACGCATCCCAGTGTCACGCATCCCAGTGTCACGCATCCCAGTGCCACACATCCCAGTGCCACGCATCCCAGTGTCACACATCCCAGTGTCACACATCCCAGTGCCACACATCCCAGTGCCACGCATCCCAGTGTCACACATCCCAGTGTCACGCATCCCAGTGCCACACATCCCAGTGTCACACATCCCAGTGCCACACATCCCAGTGCCACGCATCCCAGTGCCACGCATCCCAGTGTCACACATCCCAGTGTCACGCATCCCAGTGTCACACATCCCAGTGCCACGCATCCCAGTGCCACGCATCCCAGTGCCACACATCCCAGTGTCACACATCCCAGTGTCACACATCCCAGTGCCAGACATCCCAGTGTCACAAATCCCAGTGTCACACATCCCAGTGCCACACAGCCCACTGCCACACATCCCAGTGTCACACATCCCAGTGCCAGACATCCCAGTGCCAGACATGCCAGTGCCACACATCCCAGTGCCACACATCCCAGTGTCACACATCCCAGTGCCACACATCCCAGTGCCACACATCCCAGTGTCACACATCCCAGTGCCACACATCCCAGTGCCACACATCCCAGTGCCACACATCCCAGTACCACACATCCCAGTGCCACACATCCCAGTGTCACACATCCCAGTGTCACACATCCCAGTGCCACACATCCCAGTGTCACACATCCCAGTGCTACACATCCCAGTGCCACACAGCGCAGTGTCACACATCCCAGTGCCACGCATCCCAGTGTCACGCATCCCAGTGTCACACATCCCAGTGCCACACATCCCAGTGCCACACAGCCCAGTGTCACACATCCCAGTGTCACGTATCCCAGTGTCACACATCCCAGTGCCACACATCCCAGTGTCACACATCCCAGTGCCACACATCCCAGTGCCACACTTCCCAGTGTCACACATCCCAGTGCCACGCATCCCAGTGTCACACATTGCAGTGCCACACATCCCAGTGCCACACATTGCAGTGCCACGCATCCCAGTGCCACACATCCCAGAGCCACGCATCCCAGTGCCACACATCCCAGTGTCACACATCCCAGTGCCACACATCCCAGTGTCACGCATCCCAGTGCCACGAATCCCAGGGCCACACATCCCAGTGTCACACATCCCAGTGTCACACATCGCAGTGCCACGCATCCCAGTGCCACACAGCCCAGTGCCACGCATCCCAGTGCCACACATCGCAGTGCCACGCATCCCATTGCCACACAGCCCAGTGCCATGCATCCCAGTGTCACACATCCCAGTGCCACGCATCCCATTGCCACACAGCCCAGTGCCACGCATCCCAGTGTCACACATCCCAGTGCCACGCATCCCAGTGCCACGCATCCCATTGCCACACATCCCAGTGTCACACATCCCAGTGCCACACATCCCAGTGTCACACATCCCAGTGCCACGCATCCCATTGCCACACAGCCCAGTGCCACACAGCCCAGTGCCACGCATCCCAGAGCCACACATCCCAGTGCCACGCATCCCATTGCCACACAGCCCAGTGCCACGCATCCCAGTGTCACACATCCCAGTGCCACGCATCCCAGTGTCACACATCCCAGTGCCACACATCCCAGCGCCACGCATCCCAGTGTCACGCATCTCAGTGCCACACATCCCAGTGTCACACATCCCAGTGTCACACATCCCAGCGCCACGCATCCCAGTGCCACGCATCCCAGTGCCACACATCCCAGTGTCACACATCCCAGTGTCACACAGCCCACTGCCACGCATGCCAGTGCCACGCATCCCAGTGACACACATCTCAGTGTCACACATCCCAGTGCCACACATCCCAGTGCCACACATCCCAGTGCCACACATCCCTGTGCCACACATCCCAGCGCCACAATCCAGTGCCACATATTGCAGTGCCACACATCCCAGTGCCACACATTGCAGTGCCACACATCCCAGTGCCACAAATCCCAGTGCCACACATTGCAGTGCCACGCATCCCAGTGCCACGCATCCCAGTGCCACACATCCCAGTGTCACACATTGCAGTGCCACACATTGCAGTGCCACACATTGCAGTGCCACACATCCTAGTGCCAAGCATCCCAGTGCCACGCATCCCAGTGCCACACAGCCCAGTGCCACACAGCCCAGTGCCACACATCCCAGTGCCACGCATCCCAGTGTCACACATCCCAGTGCCACACATCCCAGTGCCACACATCCCAGTGCCACACATTGCAGTGTCACACATCCCAGTGTCACACATCCCAGTGTCACACAGCCCAGTGCCACACATCCCAGTGCCACACATCCCAGTGCCACACATTGCAGTGCCACACATCCCAGTGTCACGCATCCCAGTGTCACACATCCCAGTGCCACACACTGCAGTGTCACACATCCCAGTGTCACACATCCCAGTGCCACGCATCCCAGTGCCACACATCCCAGTGCCACACATTGCTGTGCCACACATCCCAGTGTCACACATCCCAGTGCCACACATCCCAGTGTCACGCATCCCAGTGTCACACATCCCACTGCCACACATCCCAGTGCCACACATCCCAGTGCCACACATCCCAGTGCCACGCAGCCCAGTGTCACACATCCCAGTGCCACACATCCCAGTGCCACACAGCCCAGTGCCACACATCCCAGTGCCACGCATCCCAGTGCCACACAGCCCAGTGTCACACATCCCAGTGCCACACATCCCAGTGCCACACATCCCAGTGTCACACATTCCAGTGCCACGCATCCCAGTGTCACACATCCCAGTGTCACACATCCCAGTGCCACACATCCCAGTGCCACACATTGCAGTGCAACACATCCCAGTGCCACGCATCCCAGTGTCACACATCCCAGTGCTACACATCCCAGTGTCACACATCCCAGTGTCACACATCCCAGTGTCACACATCCCAGTGTCACACATCCCAGTGCCACACAGCCCAGTGCCACACAGCCCAGTGTCACGCATCCCAGTGTCACACATCCCAGTGTCACACATCCCAGTGCCACGCATCCCAGTGCCACGCATCCCAGTGCCACACATCCCAGTGCCACGCATCCCAGTGCCACGCATCCCAGTGCCACGCATCCCAGTGCCACACATCCCAGTGTCACACATCCCAGTGCCACGCATCCCAGTGTCACACATCCCAGTGCCACGCATCCCAGTGTCACGCATCCCAGTGTCACGCATCCCAGTGCCACGCATCCCAGTGTCACACATCCCAGTGTCACACATCCCAGTGCCACACATCCCAGTGCCACGCATCCCAGTGTCACACATCCCAGTGTCACACATCCCAGTGCCACACATCCCAGTGTCACACATCCCAGTGCCACACATCCCAGTGCCACGCATCCCAGTGCCACGCATCCCAGTGTCACACATCCCAGTGTCACGCATCCCAGTGTCACACATCCCAGTGCCACGCATCCCAGTGTCACGCATCCCAGTGCCACGCATCCCAGTGCCACGCATCCCAGTGTCACACATCCCAGTGTCACACTTCCCAGTACCACACATCCCAGTGTCACACATCCCAGTGCCACACATCCCAGTGTCACACATCCCAGTGTCACACATCCCAGTGTCACACATCCCAGTGCCAGACATCCCAGTGTCACACATCCCAGTGTCACACATCCCAGTGCCACACATCCCAGTGCCACACATCCCAGTGTCACACATCCCAGTGCCAGACATCCCAGTGCCAGACATCCCAGTGCCAGACATGCCAGTGCCACACATCCCAGTGTCACACATCCCAGTACCACACATCCCAGTGCCACACATCCCAGTGTCACACATCCCAGTGCCACACATCCCAGTGCCACACATCCCAGTGCCAGACATCCCAGTGTCACACATCCCAGTGTCACACATCCCAGTGCCACACATCCCAGTGTCACACTTCCCTGTGCCAAACATCCCAGTGTCACACATCCCAGTGTCACACATCCCAGTGCCACACATCCCAGTGCCACACATCCCAGTGCCACACAGCCCACTGCCACACATCCCAGTGCCACGCATCCCAGTGCCACGCATCCCAGTGTCACACATCCCTGTGCCACGCATCCCAGTGTCACACATCCCAGTGTCACACATCCCAGTGCCACACATCCCAGTGCCACACATCCCAGTGTCACACAGCCCAGTGTCACACATCCCAGTGCCACACATCCCAGTGCCACGCATCCCAGTGTCACACATCCCAGTGCCACACAGCCCAGTGCCACACAGCCCAGTGCCACACATCCCAGTGTCACACAGCCCAGTGCCACACATCCCAGTGCTACACATCCCAGTGTCACAAATCCCAGTGTCACACATCCCAGTGCCACACATCCCAGTACCACACATAGCAGTGTCACACATCCCAGTGCCACACATCCCAGTGTCACACATCCCAGTGTCACACATCCCAGTGCCACACATCCCAGTGTCACACATCCCAGTGCCACGCATCCCAGTGCCACGCATCCCAGTGCCACGCATCCCAGTGCCACACATCCCAGTGTCACACATCCCAGTGCCACACATCCCAGTGCCACGCATCCCAGTGCCACACATCCCAGTGCCACGCATCCCAGTGTCACACATCCCAGTGTCACACATCCCAGTGCCACACATCCCAGTGCCACGCATCCCAGTGTCACACATCCCAGTGTCACACATCCCAGTGCCACAAATCCCAGTGTCACACATCCCAGTGCCACACATCCCAGTGCCACGCATCCCAGTGCCACGCATCCCAGTGTCACACATCCCAGTGCCACGCATCCCAGTGTCACACATCCCAGTGTCACGCATCCCAGTGTCACACATCCCAGTGCCACGCATCCCAGTGTCACGCATCCCAGTGCCACACATCCCAGTGCCACGCATCCCAGTGTCACACATCCCAGTGTCACACATCCCAGTGACACACATCCCAGTGTCACACATCCCAGTGTCACACATCCCAGTGCTACACATCCCAGTGCCACACAGCCCAGTGTCACACATCCCAGTGCCACACATCCCAGTGTCACGCATCCCAGTGTCACGCATCCCAGTGTCACACATCCCAGTGCCACACATCCCAGTGCCACACATCCCAGTGTCACGCATCCCAGTGTCACACATCCCAGTGCCACACATCCCAGTGCCACACAGCCCAGTGCCACACAGCCCAGTGCCACGCATCCCAGTGTCACGTATCCCAGTGTCACACATCCCAGTGTCACACATCCCAGTGTCACGCATCCCAGTGTCACACATCCCAGTGTCACACATCCCAGTGCCACGCATCCCAGTGCCACGCATCCCAGTGCCACGCATCCCAGTGTCACACATCCCAGTGTCACGCATCCCAGTGCCACGCATCCCAGTGTCACACATCCCAGTGTCACGCATCCCAGTGCCACACATCCCAGTGTCACACATCCCAGTGCCACGCATCCCAGTGTCACACATCCCAGTGTCACACATCCCAGTGCCACACATCCCAGTGCCACACATCCCAGTGTCACGCATTCCAGTGCCACACATCCCAGTGTCACACATCCCAGTGCCACGCATCCCAGTGTCACACATCCCAGTGTCACACATCCCAGTGCCACACATCCCAGTGCCACACATCCCAGTGCCACACATCCCAGTGCCACACATCCCAGTGTCACACAGCCCAGTGCCACACATCCCAGTGCTACACATCCCAGTGTCACAAATCCCAGTGCCACACATCCCAGTGCCACACATCCCAGTGTCACACATCCCAGTGTCACACATCCCAGTGTCACACATCCCAGTGCCACACAGCCCAGTGCCACACAGCCCAGTGTCACGCATCCCAGTGTCACACATCCCAGTGTCACACATCCCAGTGCCACGCATCCCAGTGCCACACATCCCAGTGCCACACATCCCAGTGCCACGCATCCCAGTGCCACACATCCCAGTGTCACACATCCCAGTGCCACGCATCCCAGTGTCACACATCCCAGTGCCACGCATCCCAGTGTCACGCATCCCAGTGTCACGCATCCCAGTGCCACACATCCCAGTGCCACGCATCCCAGTGTCACACATCCCAGTGTCACACATCCCAGTGCCACACATCCCAGTGCCACGCATCCCAGTGTCACACATCCCAGTGTCACGCATCCCAGTGCCACACATCCCAGTGTCACACATCCCAGTGCCACACATCCCAGTGCCACGCATCCCAGTGCCACGCATCCCAGTGTCACACATCCCAGTGTCACGCATCCCAGTGTCACACATCCCAGTGCCACGCATCCCAGTGTCACGCATCCCAGTGCCACGCATCCCAGTGCCACGCATCCCAGTGCCACACATCCCAGTGTCACACATCCCAGTGTCACACATCCCAGTGCCAGACATCCCAGTGTCACAAATCCCAGTGTCACACATCCCAGTGCCACACAGCCCACTGCCACACATCCCAGTGTCACACATCCCAGTGCCAGACATCCCAGTGCCAGACATGCCAGTGCCACACATCCCAGTGCCACACATCCCAGTGTCACACATCCCAGTGCCACACATCCCAGTGCCACACATCCCAGTGTCACACATCCCAGTGCCACACATCCCAGTGCCACACATCCCAGTGCCACGCATCCCAGTGCCACACATCCCTGTGCCACACATCCCAGTGTCACACATCCCAGTGCCACTCCTCCCAGTGCCACACATCCCTGTGCCACACAGCCCAGTGCCACACATCCCTGTGCCACACATCCCAGTGTCACACATCCCAGTGCCACACATCCCTGTGCCACACAGCCCAGTGCCACACATCCCAGTGCCACACATCCCATCCCACGTCCCATCGTCCCAGCATTGTTCATCCGAGCATTCCATACCCGCAGGTCCTGGTATCACACATCTCCCATCTCGTTGTCCCAGCACTGCACAACCCAACATCCCACATCCCAGTGTCCTGAAGCCTGAGATCCCACATCTCAACTGGGATCCCACATCCCGCTGTGGGCGCCACGCACCCCGTGCCCAAAGCTGCACGGCCCAGCAGCACCAGCCCCAGCTCAGCCACCACAGCCTCTCCTTTTGGGTGAGAAAGGGTCATTTTGGGACCCATTCAGCCCTGAGCTGCTTGTTTTCAGAAGGGGAAGCACGATGTGAAGGCCCTGCACTGCGCCACCCACCCCACAGGATGCAGCCCTGCTGCCCCCATGCCGTAGAAGCAGCCCCCGCCATCTGACCGCCCCCCAGTGCCTCCAATTTGGCCTTTTTTTCCCCAAACGCATTATGGTACAGCGCAGCAGGAGCTGCACGTTGGGTTGCATGGAGTGTTTTGCAGAAGCCCAAAAACCTTTGCAGGGTGGGACTCCCCGACCCCGCAGCGCTCCCACTTCCCAGCATCGGGCACAGCTGGGGTAAATCCAACCCAGTTTGGCACACGGGAGATGCAACTTTTGAGGGAAGTGGGTTTGGCAGGGGGCACCTTGTCTCCAGTGCAGATCCCACGGCACTGGGGGGAGTGGAGGAGGAGGAGGAGGAGGAGGAAGGCAGCAGAGGAAGCGCAGGGAGCCGGGAGGAAGCAAAACACTGCGCCGGGATCCGGAGCATCACCAGGACATCACAGGGAACACAATGCCCGAGCAGCCCACGGCCCCAGCCCCACACACATCCCGGACCCCCAAACACCCCTTTTTTCTCCTCCCCCCCCATAACCTCGGTGGCACCAAGCTTTCCCCGCCGCCCCGGGGCTTTGTCTGCGCCCTGTGAATGGCTCCATTCATTCGCCCCGCGCTCACATGGCGCAGCACCGCGCGGTGCTGAGGGCTCCAGAATCCCAAACTGTGGGACCGAAAGGCACAGGGACATCAGGAGCAACAAGGCTGAGCCTCAGCCCTGGGTTCGGGGGTGGAAGCTCCAGGAACGGCGTCTCTGCATCCTCTGCTCCTGGCTGCCACAGCTGGGAGCGTAGCTCCACGGGAGCACCTGAACCCACAGCCCCCACCTGCGGCCCCACATCGGCATTCCTGAGGTTTGGGAATCCCAGGGTTCAGGATTCCCAGCCTGTGGGATTCCCAGGGTGTGGGATTGCTGGGATTGCTGGGGCTCAGGCTTCCCAGCAGGAGGGATTTGCTGGATTCTGGACTCGCAGGGATCGGGTTTCCCCAGGGCTGGGGTCCCTGGGTTCAGCATTGCCAGCAGGCCGGGCTGCCAGGGTGTGGGATTGCTGGGATCCGGGATTCCCAGCGCTCATGGCTCCCAGCGCCTGGCGCTCCTGGGGCTCAGCCTTCGCAGGATCCAGGACTGCTGGGATTCGATACTCCTAGGATTAAGGAACCTCAGGGCTGATACCATCCCCTGGTGTCAGGATTCCCAGTGTTTGGGACTCCCAGGCCTTGAGATTCCCAGGGCTCAGGGCCCCTAGGGTTCAGAAATCCCAGGATTCCCAATGCCTGACATTCCTGGGGTTTGGGATCCAGGATTCCTGGAGCTCGGGGTTCTTGGAATTCGAGATCCACACGGGTCCCAGGGTCTGAGATCCTGCCATTCAGGATTCCCAGGATTCGAGATTCCCTGGGGCTGAGGATTCCTGGTGCTCTGGATTTCCAGATTTGGGATTCCCTGGGGCTCAGCATTCCTGGTGCCCCACACACCCAGCACTCGGGTTTCCCATGGCACACAACAAACACCCCGAAACGGCGCACGCCACGGCCATCCCCTTCCTCCCTCCTCCTCCTCCTCCCCCCGCTCTGGGGCTCAGCACCTCCCTCCGTCTGCCCCGTCCCCCTCCATTCCATCTCCCCGCAGCCGGGATGCGCCAGGCGCTGCTCCCCGCTCCTTTCCCCGCTCCTTTCCCCGCTCCTTTCCCCGCTACCGCCCGCGACTTCAAGGAAGGGACGTTAATGAAAAGCAGCTGCTCGGAATTCCAGAAAGATGATGAATGCGCGTTAAGTCCCCCAACAAAACCAGGTCTTATGAGAGTCGCCCGGAGCACTTACTTCATTGCTTTAATTTGGGAATCGTGTTGGAAAAGGGAGGGAGGGGGCGGAGGAGCTTAGTGGAAACCTCCTGTAGGTCTCATTTAAGGGAAAAAAAAAAAAGAAGAAAAAAAAAAAACGCGGGGTAATTAGCCGAAGAGCATAATTAAGAAGCAGACATAAAGGGCCCATTGTGTGCCAAGGGCTGAGCGCGAGGTGCTGCTGGTGGGGAAAGCGAGGCACGGCACAGCAGCACCCAACGCTCCGCTCGGCGCCTGCCAGGCCGGGCTGGGGGGAAAACCCCCAACTCCCCTGGAGCCCAGCGCCCCACAGCAGCGATCCGAGCTGCACAAACCCCATCGCGGGGCCGGATCCCGCCTGCACAGCGCCGTGCCAGGAGCTGGGGTTGGATCATTGCTCTTGGCAGCGCAGCCGAGGGCAGATATTTGCTTTTGCAGACAGATCTGCCTCTGTGGGGCGGCCCGTGAGCGGGAGCGTCCCTGGGAGGAGACCCCAAAAGAGCCGAAATCGGCTCCAATCCTGACCCGCTTCCCGAAGCCCCGAAGGTTCACCCTTCAGCTCTCCAAGAAATGGACGGAGCGACGGCATGGGGTCAGGGCTTGGGTCCCATTCCCATCCCCATGGTGGGGAAAAAGGGCTAAAAGGCTCCAAAAAGCCAAATTCCTCTCATCCTTGTCCGTGGGTCGCCCAGCAGTCGGAGCAGGTGGGCAGTTTGGGAGCAAGGCGAAGGAATGCGGCCACAGATGTGCCCAACCGGCGCGTGACAGCATCGCCCCTAGCAGCCCCGTGTTCCGCAGTGAGGAGATGTGGGTTGTCCCCATACAGCACTGCCCTGCCTCTGTCCCAAACCCAAACCCCTTCTTTCCCTGCAGTGCTCCATTCAGCGTCGCCCCATCTGTTGCGAAAAGGCAAAGAGCGCAGCTCCACAGAGCCCCCAAAGAAAAACCCCAAACCCTGGGGTCCCTTTGCTGACCCTCTCTCAAACGGGGGATTCGGGGCCGCAGGGCTGTCCTGAGGCTGTTTTCCAACCCAGCCTCAACGAAATCACAACATAAAGCACAGGAAAAGAGAAATGATGACTGGAGAGCAGGACCCGGCTGCAGGGACGCGAAATCCCAACTCGTCTCCCATGCAGCATCCCATGGGGTTTCCATCGGTGTCACCCACCGTGGGTTTGGGGTCGCGAGCAGCACGGGATGCCGGAGGGGGGCGGGCTGCCCCCCCTCCAGCGCTCGCTCAATTTGCTTAATCAGTTTTCTAAACGCCAAAGCGGGGCCAGACAATGTCAGCCCATTAAGGGCTTTAGGAAGTCGCAGAGCGCTTTTCAATGAGAAAGGCGGCGCAGCCCGGGGTCAGGATTCGGGGCTGCGCGCGGCAGCGGGGGGCCAAACCAAGGCAGGACCCGAACCAGAAATTCCCAAACGCAGCCAAATGGCCCCAAACCCAACCAAAGCACTCCGTCTCAGGTAAAGGACCCCAAACTCAAGCAAAGGACCCCGAGCTCAACCAAAGGACCCCATAAACTCAACCAAAGGCTCCAAACTCAAGAACCCCATAAACTCAAATCAAAGGCCCCAAACTCAAGCAAAGGACTCCCCCCAAACTCAACCGAATGTTCCAAAACTCAACCATGTGCCCTAAGCTCAACCAAAAGACCCCAAACTCAACCAACGGGCTCCAAACTCGACCCCGTGCCTCAAGCACAGCCCAAGAACCCAAACGCAACCAAAGGACTCAACTGAACTCAACACAAAGTCCCCAAACTCACTCATAAGACCCCAAATTCATCACAAGAGCAGTGCCTGGAAGGGGTCAAGCGACCACAAAGGTAACAAACCCCGAATTCTTCCCGTTTTTGTTGCATGAGCAGCCCCACTGCGCTGGCAGGGCTGACACTTACGGTGCGGGTGCCGCCGGGGGACAGAGCTCCATTGGAGAGGTATGGGGTGCCCAGGTCAGGGAGCATCAGGAAGGGGTAGCCGGGGTAGGGGGGGCCTTTAAAAAAACCCCCATCCTGCTGTCGTCTGACCACTGGGGAGAAAAGGAGAAGGTCAGGAAACTGAGGGGGAGAAGGACTGGGGGGGGTCTGCATGCAGCACCACGGGGCCCATGGGTGGCACCAAGGGGCTCAGCTTCTTGCTGGGGGGGAAGGACTAGACCTTGCACGTCTCGTCTATCGGGGGGGGGGTCCCAGACCTACGGGGAGGGGGTCCCATGGGGGTGGGCATTCCTAAGGGGTGTCCCAGCAGCATGGGAGGGGGCAATGATTTCATGGGGAAGTGCCACTCCAGGGGGGTCCCACTCCTAAAGCGGGGCTGTCGTTCCGTGCTGGGGAGCTTTCCAGTCCCCATGGGGGGGGTCCCACTCCTATGAGTGGGGGGTCGCCGTTCCACAGCTGGGGGTCGCGGTGCCATTCCGGGGTGCGCTCCGGCCCTACAGGGGGGCTCCCACTTTTACGGGGCGGTGCCGATCCCCGCTCCAAGGGGCAGCGCCGCTATGGCGGATCCCGCTCCCGGGGGGCCGGGTGGTGGGGGGGGGGGTCGCAGTGCAACTTCCCGCGGCGCGGGGGGGGCGGGGCCGATCGCTCCGCACGGTTTTGGGATGGGGAGGGAGGGGGAGGGGGACGAACCCCGGTCCGGCGAGGGGGGGGGGGGGGGGGGGGGGTCCGCGGTGCCCGGGGGAACAAAGGAGCCGCGGGGCCGCGGGCGGAGGAGCGGAGCGCGGCGGAGGGGGGGAGGGGGGGGGGGTACCTTCAGCGAGCGCGTCCCGCGGCTTCTGGAAACTTTCCCGGGGCTGCGGGGGCCGCTCCGCCTGCGGGGCAGCGGGGGGAGCGCGGTGAGGGCCGCGGGGGGGGCCGGGGCCGCCCTCCCGCCCGCCGGGGCCCGGCCTCACCTCGGCGTCGGGGCCGCCCGGGGCGGCGGCGCGGCCCTCGGTCTCGCTGACCAGCGAGGACTTGAGCTCGTCCAGGTCCCCGTGGGCCGAGCCGCGCCCCGCGCCCTTGTCCTGCTCCTCGCCCTCGTCCTGGAAGGCGATCAGCTCGTCCGGAGCCCCCAGGTCGTCCCCCGCCGCCGGCTCCAGCTGCGGCATCGCGGCCCCCGCCCCGCGCCGCGCTCCGGCCCCGCGCCGCCGCCGCCGCCGCCCGGAGGGTCGGGAATGCGCGGGGCGGCGGGGAGGGGCGGGCTGCAAGGCGACACCGCGGGCCGGGCCGGCAGGGCAGGGCAGGGCAGGGCAGGGCCGGGCCCGGTGCCGCCCCGGGCGCCGCTGCTCCCTCCCGCGATCCCGGCCGCCGCTTCCCCGGCGCTCCTCCGGCTCGCGCCGCCCCGCCCGGGCTGCCCCGTCCCGCCCGGGTCCTCCCCTTCCATTCGGGCTGCCCCCGTCCCGCCGCCGCTGCTCCGGCTCACCTGGATCCCGGCGTCCCGCCTGCGGTCCCCCCGTCCCTTGCGGGATCTCGCCTTCCCGTCCGAGGTGTCCCCGACCTGTCCGAGGCGCTGCGCCCCAGCCGGGTCCCTCCGTCTCGCCTGAGTCCCCGCATCCCATCCCTGAATCCCTGAAACGGGATCCCCCCCCCCCCCCCGTTCAGCCTGGGGTCCCCCATCTCACCTGGGCCGCTCCATCACATCTGGGTGCCCGCATCCCATCTGTGGCTCCCCCGTCCCCTAAAGGATCGCTCTGTCCCATCCGGGCTGTCCCTGTCCTGTCCGAGGCCCTGCGCCCCATTCGTATCCCTCCACCTCAGCTGGGTCCCTGCATCTTGTCCAGAGTTCCCTCCCACCCCCCAGGGTCCCCTCGTCCCATGCAGGACCCCCAATCCCACCCACGCCTGCTCCAGCTCACTTGGCTTCCCACATCTCGTCTGGGTCCCCCCAACCCTTCCATAGCGCTGCACCCCTCCTGGGTCCCCCCCATTCCATCCCATCTCAGTCAGTGTGCACCAGCACCTCTGGGTCTCCCCATTCCATACAGGATCCCCCCCCGGGGCACCCTCGCCTTGTTCAGATGCTCGAATGCCACCACTAAGATGCCACTGTCCCACCCAAGGGTGCTCCCACCCCACCACCCAGTCCCTGCCTTCATCCCCCATAGGGTGCCGCAGTCCTGCCTGCATGTCCCGCTGTCCCCATCCCACAGATGCGTCCCATCACACCCATGTGTCAGCAAACTGCCCAGGCGTCCCCATCCCACCAGGATGTCCCCATCCCAATGTGTTGCTCAGGGGGATCCCCACCCCACCAGGGCTCCCCCATCACAGTGGGGTGTTCAGGGGGTCCCCAGCCCGCCCCACACTGAGCAGGGTCTCCGTGCAGCCCCAGGCTGCCCCATAGGACAGGACCCCACTGACAAACCCCATTCTTTCAGCACTGAGTCGCCCACCCCCTCCAACCCTCTGGGCCCCCTCACGCTGCCCCACAAAGGTCCCTTTGCCTGAAATCCCCCATGAAAAGGCTTTTGTGGCACAGAACTCAGCGGTGACCCCGAGGAGCAGCTGCGGGGTGCTGCACTGCCCAGGCATTCCCCTTCCAGATGTTTTATGGCCCTGCTTTTAATTAACTTTCCCATTAATTGGCTGCTGGCAGTGCTCACAGCTGCGGTGTGCGGTGGGGGCAGTGGGCTTCCTTCCCATCCCACCCAGGGTCACCCCGACCCATTGGGGAGCTCTGTCCCTGGGGGACGCACCCCCAAAATGCCGATTTGGGGGTGTTTGAGGGCAGCCCCTCATAAGGAGGGATGGAGGATGGGGGGGGTCCCCGGGTGTCCCACAGTCCCACTGTCCCCAGGGGTCCCATGGTGGCTGGGGTCCCGGGGTGGATGGGGGACTCAGAGTGCTCAGGGGGCCCATGGCATCCACGGGTCCTGGGGGTGTGCCAGGCTGGCTGGAGGTCCCGGGGTCACATAGAGGCTTGGGGGTGCTGGGGGGTCCCAGAGTGCCCATGGGTGCCCAGGGGGTGCTGTGTCATCTGAGTGGCAGGGCCAGGGTGCCCGAGGGTCCCAGTGTCCCATGGTGCCCATCGTGCTGGAGATCCAGGGCTGTCTGGGGGCCCCATGGTGCCCATGTGGGGTCTAAAGCTCCTGGCGTCCCAGGGCGTTCTTGGGTCCCGACACATCCGGGCTGCTCACAGGTCCCGTGGGTGGCTCAGGGCGTTCGCGGGAGCCCAGGGGCCCCTGCCGTCGGGGGGTGGGGGTGGACAGGGTGCCCGAGGGTCCCACTGTACCCGAGGGTCCCACGGTGGCTGGGAGGCCCCGTGTCCCCAGAGTCCCCGCGGTGGCCATGCGATGCCGGAGGCCCAGAGGGAACGGGGGGGGGGGGGAGTGTTGAGGGGGGGCCGACGGGATGAGCCGCGAATGGACCATCAGCGCGCGCCCGCGGCCATGGGAGGGGGGGCGGGGCGTCAGGGGGCGTGGTCACACCAAGGGGGCGTGACCAACGATAAAGGCGTGGCGCGGCCGGCTCGAGGGCGGCCCCCTGTGAGGGGCGGGGCTTGGAGGAGGTGGGGCTTATAGGGGCGGGGCTTATAGGGGGCGCGGGCGGGGCGGGGCGGGATCCGGCGCTGCCATGGCGCTGAACCTCAGCAAGAACGGGCGGGCGCTGCAGGAGGCCTACGGGAGGGTGGTGGCGGCCGGCAGCCCCACCGACTGGTGGGCGTGGGGTGGGGGGAGCGGGGGGGTGGGAGCGGAGATGGGGTGCGGAGGGTAACTGGGGGGGGGTCCGGGGATGGAAAGGTGGAAGGAGGATGGGGGGTGTTGGGGGTTTAGGGGGTTTGGAGGGGTGATTGGGGCCGGGGGGGGTGGAGATGGGGGTGGAGGGATGGGGGGAAGTGGGTGGGGAGGTGAAAGTGGGATGCGAGGATATGGAAGTGTTTGGGGCTGGGGGAGCACGGGGACGGGGGGGATGGAGGGGGGAGTGGAGGGTGGCCAGAGGAGTGGGAGGGCTGGAGATGGGGGTGCAGGCGGTGTGGAGGGTGTGGGGTGATGGGGGGGGCTGGGGGTGTGGGGTGCGTGGGGGTGAGGGGCTGGGAGGGCCGTGGGGTGCACGGGGGGGGGGGGGGGGATTCAGGGTGCGGGGTGCCCAGAGCTGGGGGTCTGGGGGGGTCTGTGGAGCGGGGGTGATTTAGGGCGGGGGGCTCATTGCGTGCCTGGGGGTCGGGGCTTGGGATGTGTGGGTGCGGGGCTTTGGGGGTGGGGGGCCGTGACTCAGCCCCCCCATCCCACAGGGCTCTGTTCACCTATGAAGGCAACAGCAACGACCTGCGCGTGGCCGGCAGCGGGGGTGAGCGGGGCGCCCAGCGCGGAGTGCCTGCCTTGGAAATGGGGAAGCGGTGCCGGCCCGGCCCGCCCCCTCCGCCCCATAACTCCTTTCGGTTGCCGCTCGGGAGGTTGAAGCCCCGTTCCTGCTGTGTGGGGGGGTCTGGATTTGGGGCTGGCCGTTGTGACACCGCCGCCTTCCGCTTTGGGGACGTTTATGGGGAACGGTTTGGGGGTGTGAGCGCGTTCTTGTGGGTTTCCTCATTGCTGAGTGGTTCCCATGCGCGCGGTGCTGGGGGGAGGCTGGCGATTGTGGGCACCCCCCGCTGCCACCCGCGCTCCCTGCGGCCCTGGGGACACCGAGGGGTGGCCAGGACGTGGCCAATGCCCCTGGCCCAGCCCTGCTCCTGTCCCGGTACAGAGGGCGGCCTGGAGGAGATGGTGGAGGAGCTGAACAGCGGCAAGGTGATGTACGCCTTCTGCAGGGTGAAGGACCCCAACTCCGGCCTGCCCAAATACGTCCTCGTCAACTGGGTGAGCTGGGATGGGGACGTGTGGGACATCCCAAATCAAAGGGGTGGAAAGGAGCCGCTGGGGTGGGGCTCATGGTGCCATTGCTCTTCCACTGCTCTTCCATTCCATTGGTTCTGCATCGCTCTTCCATTGCTCATTCCATTGCTCCTCTGCTGGTTTGCCACTGCTTCTCCACGCAGACGGGTGAAGGCGTCAATGATGTGCGGAAAGGAGCCTGTGCCAACCACGTCAGCACCGTTGCCAGCTTCCTGAAGGTTTGCTTGGCTCCTGCTGTCCCCATTCTGTCCCCTGTGGAAGCCAATTCGGTGCTACCCCGAGCCCAATGTCCCCATGCAGGGTGCCCACGTCACCATCAACGCTCGAGCAGAGGAGGATGTGGAGCCCGAGCTCATCATGCAGAAGGTGGCCAAGGCCTCGGGGGCCAACTACAGCTTCCACAAAGAGAGCAGCCGCTTCCAGGACGCCGGGCCACAAGGCCCTGTGGTGGGTCTGGGGCTGGGGTGACGTCACCGAGTACGGGGAGATGGTTTGATGCTGGTGTTGGGGGTCCCACGGGGTGGGACTGCGGTGCCCTTTGCTGTTGGGTGGGTCCTATGGGGCGGATTCCTGTCCAGCAGGACCTACAGGGAGGTAGAAACAAGATGGAGAACAACTTTTTGTGTGGTCAGATGGAGTGGGGATGTGGGGAATGATGGGCTGTGGGGTCCCTTCCACCCCTACCGAAGGCAGCACAAAGCAGTGGGGTCAGCGTGTTTCTGAAGGGGGATGCAGAAGTCATTTGTGCAGCACTGCTCTGACCCCTCCGCTGCCCGCCCCGCGCAGGGCTCCGTCTACCAGAAAACCAACGCCATGTCTGAAATCAAGAGGGTCAACAAGGACCACTTCTGGGCCAAAGCCGAGGTGAGGGCTGCAGAGCAGCACTGCGGGTCGCGTGGCGGAGCACGGCGGGGCTGAGGCGGTGCCTGCATCCAACAGAAGGATGAGGAGAACCGGCGCCTGGAGGAGAAGCGGCGCGCGGAGGAGGAGCGGCAGCGGCTGGAGCGTGAGCGGCGTGAGAGGGAGCTGCAGGAGGCAGCGGGGAGGGAGCAGAGGTTCCAGGCACGCTCCAGCCAGATCGAGGCCCAGAAGTGAGTCCTGAGCACCTCCAGGCCCTTGCCACCCCTGGCCACCCCTTCTCTCCCCTTTGTCACCCCCCCCCCGTCTCCCTGCAGGAGGCTGCAGCAGGAGGCAGAGAGGCGGGAGCAGCAGCAGTGGGTGAGCCTCGTGCCGTCCCTGGGGCTTTTGGGGTGCAGATGTCCCCTTTGCTCACCCCCCGCTTTGGGGTCCGCGCGGTGGGGCCGTCACTGTCCCCTCTGGTGCCACAGAAGGAGCAGCAGGCAGAGGAGCGTGAGGCCGGGCAGCGCCGCGTGCGGAGAAGCGAATCAGTGGAGAAAGCCCAGGTGAGACCACAGCCCCACAGCTGGGGGTTGCCCCACTGGACCCCCCCCCCGAGCCCCACTCCACTCGCAGGAGGCGGCGTCACTGATTGCGCAGCGCCCGGGGAACCCACGGGACATCTTTGTGCAGAGGGAGCGGGCGGCACCTGGGGACACTGCAGCCACTGCACAGCCAGGTGAGGGTCCTGGGGGGACAGGGGGATGTGGGTGCCCAGTCGCAGCCAGGGGAGGATTTGCAGGCGGTGACCCCGTGGGCGCTCAGCTTGGTGCTGTTCCCATCCCACTGCTTTGTGGGGGTGCGTTGCAGCGTGGTGGGAATGCTGCTGGAGCACCAGGATTGGACTGGGGACAAGCGGTGCCCCGTGGGGGCTGACAGCTTTCTGGGGGGTTTCCAAAGAGAGGAAGGAGGGCAGTGCCGTCTGCCCAAAACCACCCCTGGCTGCAGGCAAGGCCCCGCCTCAGCCCCCATTCTCTGTTTCAGGCAAGCTGCGCAGCCCCTTCCTGCAGCGGGAGCAGGACGCCGTGCCGGCCCCCACCCCCCCCCCTCCCGGACCCATCCCCAGTGCCGGCCTCAGGTGTGTGGGCTGCCCTTCCCCCCCCCCCCCCCCCCCCCCGGTGCCACGCTTCCTGGTCCCGTTTGGAACCCGGTCTCCTCCTGGAGATCTGCATCCCACCTGGACGTGGTGCTGGGTGGGAGCAGAGGGACCCGGAGGTGCCCACAACCTCGCTGTGACTTTGTGACCCCTTGGCTCCCCCCCCCCCCCCCCCCCGCGGTTCGGTGCCGTGGGGCTGCTCTCGCCGCTAGATGCTGCTGTCGGCCAAGCTCCAGCGCGGCCCTTCCCACCAGCTTCTCTCCGTGCTGTTTTAGGCAATGACTCACGTTGAGCACCAGCTCCCCCCCTTTCCCCTCCCCTCCCCAAATGAGAAGCACCGCTCGGGGCTCCGTGACCCCGCTGTGGGGGGAGCGCTATGGCTGAGCTGCCGCCGTTCCCCCTGCAGGGCACAGCGTGAGCCCGATGGGCAGCCACCCGGATGGGGAGAACGTGTACGAGGATGCAGCTGACGGCGCAGCCATCTACGAGGAACCCCCTCAGGTTGGGCTCTGCCTCTGCTTTCAGGGTCCGGCTTTATGGGGCTGCATCCCCTCTGGGCGCCTCTGCTGCCCTCGGCCCACGCTGGGGTTGCTGCAGGCCCCTCAATGCCCCCCGTTCCCTTCCCAGGACCACGACGATGGAGCTCAGTACCAGTACCCAGCTGGGTACCAGCAGGAGCCCGAGCTGGCGGGGAAGGGGCTGTGTGCCCGAGCGCTCTACGACTACCAGGCGGGTACGGGGGGGGTCCCCGAAATGGGGGAATTTTCTGAAATAAGGGGGGTGGCCCCTCTGAACCTGGGGAGGTTCCTCCCAGGATAGCAGCGCTGCCCCAGAATTGGGGGGTTGCCCCCAAAATAAGGAGGGTGTCCTTTGAAACGGGGGGCGTTCCTTCAAAATGGAGGGTTGCTTCTGAAAGGAGCAGAGGGGGCTCCTATGGACGAGGGGGGTTCCTCCAAAATTGAGGGGGTTCTGCTGAGGGAGGTCCTCTGAAGTGGGAGGATGTCCTCAAAAGAGGGGATTTCTTCTGAAATAGAAATGAGGGGGTGAGGGGGGAGATCCTCCAGAGCTGGGGAAAGCCCTCTGAAATAGGGGAGGTTCCCCCAAAAGGTTCCTCCAGTAAGAGGAGGGGTCCCTGTGAGATGGGGTGACCTTCAGAACGAGGGGGTCCCTCTGAAATGGAATTCTTCAGAGGAGGGAGGGGGGGCCTCTGAAATGAGGGAGGGTCCTCTGAAACTGGAGGGGAGGCTCTGAAATAGGGCAGGTTCCCCCAGGACGGGGGTGTGGGATCCTCCAGAAAGAGGAGAGAGCGCTCCTAAACGGAAGGGGTCTCTCCGAGATGGAGGGGGTGCTCCCAGCATGGGGGGCCCAGGGGTTCCCCTGCTTTGTCCCACACCCCCCTTTTCCCCGCTCCCAGCCGATGACACCGAGATCTCCTTTGACCCCGAGAACATCATCACCAACATCGAGATGATCGACGAGGGATGGTGGCGGGGCTACGGCCCCGACGGCCACTTTGGGATGTTCCCTGCCAACTACGTGGAGCTGCTCGAGTGAGGGCAGCGGGGCGGGCAGTGCCCAGACCCCCCCCCACCACCGGTTCTTCCGAGCAGCGCCAGCTTCCTGCCTTCCTCCCCCCTCCCCCAGCACCGTGCTGTGCCCCCTGAGCCCCCCGCACTCTCTGGGGGGCGATGGCAGCACCCCTCCGTGACCCCCCAGCCCCCCTCAAGCTGTGGGCGCTGCCTGCCCCATTCACTGTGAAGGAGGAAGAGTGCGGTGCGGCGGCGGCCTTCCTCCCCCCCGGTTTGCTTTGGGATCAAGGACGCGGCGGCTGTTGGCCGCGGGTCAATAAAAGGGCTTTCTTTGGTGTCAGGACCCTGTGGGGCGCCCTGCTCCCTGTGCCCCCACCTGCAGCCCGTGGCTGAGGGTTGCTCTGCACCACTGGTGGCGTTTCGGTGCAGCGCTGGCATGGAGAGCGGCTTTCTAACAGCGCTAATGAGGAACCCTTAATTAAGAGGAAGCTGAGCAGGATGTGTTCTGCAATGGATCAGAAACCGCAGGCTTGGGGGCATTGTTGGGGAGGAACAGTTGAGAAGAGGTTGATCAGCACAGGCAGGGTGGGCGGCACCGGAGGGGCTCAGGCTGCAGTGCCCCACTGCCTCCTGGTCACCTCAGCACCCACGGGTGCTGCTGGGCCACCTTGCCCCATGGCTGCCGTCCGCCCCCCGCTGCCCCCAGCCCCATGTCCTTCATTCCAGCGCTGCAGTGTGGCACAGGGTTCACATCATGCCTTTATTTGTGTGCTGTGAGGATGGCACTGAGAAGGGGTGGCATGGAATGGGGGTGGAGAGGGAGGTGGCATGGGGTGGCATGGCCATGCAGGTGGCATGGATGTGGCGAGGGAAATGGCGCGGGCTCAGAAATGGGGGGCACAGGGGCAGCATGGGGGCAGCATGGGCATGGAGATGGATCCAGGAAAGATGGGTGTGGGGATGGCGTGGCCTCCAGGATGGGTTGGCACTGGGATGGGATGCCAGAGAAATGGGGCTGGAGGTGGCAGCGGGGTGGCGTGGGGATGGAGACAGAGATGGCATGGGGGTGGAATGGCCTTGTAGATGGCAGGGGCTTAAAGAGAGGAGTGGGGACGGCATGGCCTCGGACACAGTGAGGGTGGGCTGATGGTGCAGGGCTGGGTTGGGCTTGGAGCTGGCACAGGGCTGGAGGTGTGGGGAATACGGTGGGCGTGGGAGTGGGGCCACAGCCCGTCCCTGTGCCACCCTGTGCCCACGGCGCCGCCTCACTTCCAACCGCTGAAGAACTGCTTGAAGAGCGGCGTCTCGCGGCCCTGCGGCAGGATTTCCACCTGCGGGGCGGCGATGGGGATGCAGTGGGGATGGGGGGTCGTGGCCCGTGCCCCCCAGGCCACCTCCACCCACCTGTGTGTGGGGCGAGTAGCCCATGCGGGCGATGGTCTGCTCGGCCACGCTGAGGGCCGCCTGCCGCTCCTGCTCGTTGGCTTTGCGCCCTGCGGATGGGGACGTCAGTGCTGCTCGGGGGGGTTGGCCCTGTCCCCTGCCCCATCCCCGGTCACCTTTCCACACGTAGATCTTCCCCCCGGCGCCCGTGTCCAGCACGAAGCAGTCGTCAGGGCACAGCAGGCTCTGGTTGAAGGGGCAGCTCCGGGCCACTTCGCTCAGGTCCATGCGCCCCGTTGCGTCCGACACCTGGGGTGGTCACCGTGTCACCCCCACCCCACAGCCAGCACCGGCCCTTTGTCCCTGCTGCCACCGCCTCGCTGTCCCTCAGCCTTGCCCAGCCCCATGGCCAGCACAGCCCAAAGGATCCTACAGTCACCTATGTTGGGAACGACCTTCACGTCACCAAGTCCAACCGCCAACCTGACCCTCAGTGCAGTGTCCACACATCCCTTATGTACCCACAGCAAAGCCCTGGGCGTCCCAGGCCAGGCTGGACGGAGCTTTGGGCAACCTGACCCACAGCACGGGGGTCCCTGAGCCCTGCCCAGCCCCACGCATCCCTCGTGCCTTGCCTTGTAGAGAACGGCCATCCCCGCCTTCCGATCGGCCGCGGCGTCCTCCTCAGGGCTGCTCTCCGTCAAGGTGGGCTTTGGGCCCAGCACCTGCAGCATCTCGGGGGGCTCCTCGCCGTCCAGCACCGTCTCCAGGCGCGCTTTGCCGCCCCGCTCGCTGTCACGGATGGCTGCAGCCAGCTCCTGAGCCCGGCTGCGCTCCAGGACGTTGCTCTGCGCCCCGCACCACGTGAAGATGGCCTGGGGACAGGGATGGCAACGTGTGTCCAAGGCCACCCGAAGGGACGTGTGCCCGGATGGATGGATGGATGGATGGATGGATGGATGGATGGATGGATGGATGCACAGCCGGAGGGACAGGCAGGCATTGCAACAGATGGACACCCAAAAAGATGGGTGAAGACCTCTGTGGAAGGACAGACAGACACCCAGAAGGACCACTAGACACACAGAAAGCCTAACAACCCTATGGGCTCATGGCTGTTTTGACAGACAGATACCCCAACAGAGGGACATCCAGAAGGACAGACAGACATCCCAGTAGATGGACTCCCAAATGGACAGGCGGACATGTGGGAAAACAGTCAGATGCTGTTCTGAACAGATGGATGCTTTGACAGACGGACGCCCCAACAGATGGACACACAGAAAGGCAGGTGAAGAACCCAACAGAGCAATACTCAGAACAGACACCCAGGAGAGCTGAACACCCAGATGGACAGTCGGACACCCCTATGGACACATGGATGCTCAACAGACAGACAGACAGACGCCCCAACAGATGAACAGCCAGCAGGACAGCCAGCCTGCCTACAGATGGAGAGCCGCCCTGACGACCATAAGGACACCCAACGGACAGACGGACACCCGGACGGACACACCGCACTTCCTGCACCACGCAGAAGGATCTGGGGGACAGGGAAGGGACGGCAGCGCCGCAGCCTCGCACCTCTCCCAGGTCCAGGATGAAGCAGTCGCCGGTGTTGAAGCTGGCCCAGCTCAGGTCCCGCTCCGCGGCCCGGATGTTCCTGCGGCCCTTCACCTGGTACAGCCGGCGCTCGGGGCCAGCGCTGCGCCGCGCCGCCTTGAAGGCCGAGTCCACGCCGCCCTCCTGCCGGCACGGCGTGCTGAGCGCCCAGCACGGACCCCGACCCACTGCCGGCACCCGCCGGCCCCACCAGGGCTACCCGAGATCCCCTCGGTGGCGCCCAGCTCCCATCAGGGCCACCCGACGGCCCGCTGGCGATGCCCGGTGCCCTTCAGGGTTACCCGAGAGCCCACGGGCGACGCTCCTTGCTGGGCGGTGATGCCCAGCCCCACACCTGGTAGGTGATGCCGCGGGGGAAGTAGCCCATGAACTCATCGGACTCGTGGCCCTGCGCCTCGCGGTGGGTGACGGGCCGCTCGCCCAGCAGCGCGTTCAGCTGGGTGCTCAGCAGGGCGCAGCCGCCCCGCTCGTCCTGCGACGCCTCCCGGCCTGCGGTGGGCAACGACAGCTCAGCCGGACCCCCGCGTCCCCCCGCCGCCCCGCCGCCCCGTTGCTCACCGATCCAGAGGTGCAGGTGGGCTCGCTCCTCGGACCCCAGGTGCAGCACCAGGTAGGCGTCCCCGGAAAAGAAGACGCCCCACGAGCTCTCAGGGACCGGCACCGGGCGCAGCTTCTCCACGCGCCAGATGTGCAGCCCAGGGTGGGTGGGCGCGGGGCCGAAGGGGGAACCGCTGCGAGGAGAGGGGCGTTGGTGAGGGGTCTTTGGGGTTATGGGGCGGGGGGAGGGTTTGGAGGGTGGGGGACCTTTTGGGGAGGGCCGTGTACATGGCGTCGGGAAGGCGGTGGACGGATGGACAGACAGTTGGAGAGACGGGTTGGCACCCCAAGAGGGAGATGGATGCCCTGATGGACAGAAGGACAGACAGAAGTGTGGTCAGACCCCCACCACAGACACCCTATGGACAGATGGATGCCCCTACAGACAGATGGACACAACCCCCACCGCAGACACTCTGACAGACAGACAGACACCCCTGTGAGCCACACAGACGGACGGACACCTGGACAAACACAGAAGGAGAAGGCGAGGCAGAACACCCCGATGGACAGACAGGAGGACACCCGGACGGACACCCAGACAAACAGGCGGACGCCCCAACAGCCGCGGGACACCCGGAAGCAGCAGTCAGACGCCGCTGACTCAAGCAGGAAAGGGTGCGGACGCCGGGAGGGGCTGGGGGGGCGGGTCTGGCCCTGCGCGTCCCCCCCGCCCTGCGCGCGTGGCCACGGGGGGCTGCTGGCATGAGACCCCCAGCCGGGAGTCGGTGCGGCACGGGGTTCCTGGGGGTCCCGGAGCCCTGCTGGCGGGGGCGCTATGGGGATGCACCGGGGGGGGGGCTGTGCTGCGAATTCTAATGCGGGAGTCCGGGGGTCCTGCTGGAGAGGGAGCTCCTGTACTGGGATTGCTGGATGGGGCGACTGGAAGTGGGGGGGGGGCTGCACTGATACTGGGGGGGGGCAGCACCGAGGGGACCGGGGAGCGTCGGGTGAACTGGGGGCACCGGGAAGTTACTGGGAGGAACTGGGAAGCTGTGGTCGCCACACGGCAGCCCCCCTCGCCCGCCACCCCCGCCGCGGCGCGTCTGGGCGCTGAGTCACAGCCGGGCTGGGGGCCACGCGTGTGACGAGCGCGGGGGGGCTCGGCCACGTGGCTCGGCCTCCGTGGGGCCCGGGGAGCCTGCGGGGCCCGGTGGAGGGACTGGGGGAGCGGGATGGGGACAACAGGGGTGACCCCGATGCTGGGCGGCACCCAGGGGTGGTCCTGAGCCCGGTGCCAATGCAGGGACGGCGCCGTGCCCGCTCCCGTGCGGCGCCAGTGCCACGGAGAGCCGGTCCTGAGCGGAGCGAGGGAGCGGTGCTGTGCGGTGCTGTGCGGTGCTGTGCGGTGCTGTGCGGTGCTGCTGCCCTGCGGTGCCCATGCAGCACCGACGCGATGGAGCGCAGTGGCAGCGCAGTGCTGTGCAGTGCCAAGGGCAGGGCTGCACCCCTGCAGCGCCAGTGCAATGCCAGTGCAGTGGCAGTGTGCTGTGAGTGCGATACCAGCGCGATATCAGTGCGATATCAGTGCGATATCAGCGCGATGCCCTCGCAGCTCCGTCCCACGCCCTCAGTACCGCTCCGGCCCGCGCCGGTCCCCCCGCAGGGCGGTGCCGCCCCTCCCCCCCCCCCCATCCCGTCCCGTCCCGTCCCGCTCCGCCCGGTGCCGCTCCGCCATGCCGCCCCGCTCCGCCGCTTTTCTCCCGCTGCTGCTGCTGCTCCCGCTGCTGCCCGGGGCCGGGCCGGGCCCCGCCGCTCCCGCACTGACGGACGCGGAGATCGAAGAGTTCCTGCGCGGTTTCCTGGCGCCCGTGGACGGCGTTGCGGGAGGGGATGGCAGCGATGTGCGGCTCGGAGCTCAGCCCGGGACCGGCGGGGAGCGGGGAGCGGGGAACGGTGGTGAGCGCGGGGCGGGGGGGCACGGGGGGCTGGGGGAAAGGGTGACGGGATGGGGGTCGTGGTTTGGGAAAGGGGCTGGGGGGAGGGTGATGGGGTGGGGGGCGCTGGGATGGGGGTAAGGGGATGGAAGCGATGGGATGGGGGTCGTGGGGTGGGAGCAAAGGGATGGAGGGAGATGGGAAAGTGGTAACGGGATGGGGATAATGGAGTGGGAATGGGGGACTGGGGGAGAGGGACTGGGATGGGGAAATGGGATGGAGGGAGCTGGGAGAGTGGTAGTAGGATGGGGAAAATGGGGTGGTAATGGGCAGCTGGGGGGGGGAGGGAATGGGGTGGGGGTAATGGGATGGAAGCGATGGGATGGGAGTAATGGGGTGGGGGATAATGGGATGGGGGTGATGGGGTGGAATGTGGGACTGGGGAGGGAAGAACTGGGATGGGGGTAATGGGGTGTGAAGGGGTGGGGGGAACTGGGGTGGGGGTAATGGGATGGAAGTGATTGGATGGGTGTAATGGGATGGGGGTAATGGAGTGTGGGGCACTGGAGTGGTGGAACTGGGATGGGAGGAACTGGAATGAGGACACTGGGATGGGGGAGAATTGAGGTGGGGGCACTGGGATGAAGGGAACTGGGATGAGGGGAGCCAAGATGAGAGCACTGGGATGGGGGTAATGACACGGGGGGAACGGGGGGGTGTGAAATGAGGCGGGGTGAACTGAGATTGACAGAACTGGAAGTGCTGGGCAGGGCTGGGGGCACTGAGTGGGGGCAGAGGGGGGGTTGGGGGCACTTGGCAGGGGGTGCCTCAACCCCACCCTGCTCCCACAGAGCCCCCGCAGCGGCTGACGGAGCCTGAGGAACCCAAGAAGCCCAAGAAGGACAAAGGGCCCAAGCCCACCAAGAAACCCAAAGAGAGACCCCGGGGCTCCAAGAAGGACAGGGACAGGGACAGGGACAAGAAGGCTGACGGGGAGAAGCCCCCCAAGAAACCCAAGGAGAAGCCCCCCAAAGGCTCCGAAAAGCCCCCCAAGGGCTCCAAAAAGCCCAAAGATAAATCCCCCAAGGAGAAGCCCCCCAAGGAAAAACCCCCCAAAGAGAAACCCCCCAAGGCCACCAAGAAGCCCCTGGACACGAGGCCACCGCAGCCACCCGACACCCCCTGGGAGCCCCCCACAGCCCCACAACCCCCGCGGGGTGAGGACGGACCGGGGACATCACTGTCTGTGGGGCAGCCGTGGGTCCCCGAGGGGAAGGAGGAGGAGGAGGAGGATGGCAGAGAGCGAGGTGAGCGGGGGGGGGGGGGCACCAAGGGGCTCCGTGGGGGCAAAGCGCAATGCCGGCCGTGTCCCACCCCACCCCCCCCCCGTGTCCCCGTCCCCAGAGGAGCTGGAGGAGCGGCCAACCCAGCGCTGGGAGTGGGGCCGGGAGGATCGGCGCCCTGAGCCTGAGGCAGGTGAGAGCCACCCCGTGTCCCCACCTCCCCGTGCCCTGCTGCCGTGTCCCTCATCTCCGGGACACCTCCCCGCCTCCTGACGTCACCCCCCGACCTCCCTGTCCCACGTCCCCGTGTCACCCTGCAGAGGTCCCTGAGGAGCCGGAGCCGCCGACGCTGGACTACAACGAGCAGCTGGAGCGGGAGGACTATGAGGACTGTACGGCACTGGGGCTCACGGGGCACCGTGGGGTCTCACCCCCTCACGGCCCCGCCATCAGTGTCCCCCTCTGTCCCCAGTTGAGTACATCCGGCGGCAGCAGAAGCCCCGCAAACCCCCAAACAGGAGGAAACCCGACCGGGTCTGGCCCCAACCGGAGACGGCAGCACGTCAGTGCGGGGACACGGGCTGGGGGCGACCCCAGTGCTGGGAGTGGGGTTTGGGGTCACCAGGGATGGGGGGGGGCATGGGGATGTCCTGGTGTGGGGGGTGCAGGGAGCCCCATGGAGGCGTGGCAATCCTACAGGGGTCATCGATGGGGACGTGGAGGTCCCTTATGTGGGCATTAGGACTCTATAGGGGCACGGGGACCTCTAGAGGTAAAGGGATCCCACAGGGATGGTGGGTTCCTGCATGGAAATGGGGACACTAAACAACAAGAAACCCTGTAGGTCCAGGGGGACCCTACAGGAGCAGGGGGATCCCATGGGACATCCAGATTCCTGCAGGGGCATGGAGACTCCGTGGGGGTTACAGGGATCCTATGGGATATGAACATCCCACAGGGTTCCTGCAGGGACATGGGGACCCCATAATGGCATGTGAACTCAGCAGGGACAGGAGAACCTCACAGGAGCTGTAGGAATCCTGTAGGGATATGCAGGTTTCTGCAGGACGTGGGGACCCTATAGGGGCTATAGAGGATCCCAAAGGGACACGGAGGAGCCCGTGGGAGTGTAGGGATCTCATGGAGATAGGGGAAACCCTTCAGGGATGTGGGGACCCCCTGTGGTAAGGGGGGGCCTCACAGTAGCATGAAGACACCGTAGGGACACGCTGACCCTGCAGGGGCATAGGGGACCCCATAGGCACCCCAAACCCTTTGCCCATCCCCAGCCACACCAGAGGAGCCCCCCGCACCGCTGCCCGGCCCCGTGACCGAGCGCGACTACGAGGAGGGCTGGGAGCGACCCGACTACGATGACTGTGAGTGACCCCCGGCCCCATCCCCTGCTCCCAGGGGGCTCTGAGGGGTCCCCAGGGGCATCCCAGCCCCTCACTACCATCCCCACCCCATAGTCGACTACGGGCTGCTCCCACCGCCCAAGCCCAAGAAGCAACCGGAGAAAGAGGAGGAGATGGAGACAGACGAGGAGAAGTTGAAGCCCTGTGAGAGGCAGTGGCACAGCCCTGTCCCCATCTCTGTCTGTCCCGTTTTTGTCCCTGTCTGATTCCTGTCCCTGTCCCATCCTTGTCCTTGTCCCTGTACCATCTCTACTCCTTTCCCATTCCCACATCTGTCCCTGTCCCATCGCTGTGCCCTTAAGACTGCTTTCCCACCAGGGAAGCCCAAGAAGGGTGGCAGCAGCAAGGAGGAGGAGGAGGATCCTTGGGCAGAGGAGAAGGGCCGGGACAGCAAAGGTGGGTGCCCCCAACCCTGCATCCCACTCAGCCTGTGCCCCCCTCACCATGCGCCTTTCCTCTAGGAAAACCCAAAAAGCCAGGTGGGAAGAAGTGGGAGCCAGATGAGGATGAGTGGGCAGCACCGGAGGAGAAGACGAGTGAGTGTTCCCATCCCTGTGTGCGGGGACGCTACGCTGCAGTGCCACGGCCTTCCCGTCCCCTGTCCCCACAGGGTGCCCTCCCATCGGCATGGAGTCCCACCGTGTGGAGGATGACCAGATCCTGGCCTCTTCCATGCTGCGCCATGGGCTGGGTGCGCAGCGCGGCCGCCTCAACATGCAGGTGGGCGTCCATCCCGTCCCCATCCCATATCCACCTTCTCCCCCATCCCATCCCATCCCATCCCATCCCCATCCCATCCCATCCCATCCCATCCCATCCCATCCCATCCCACCCCTACCCGTGTTCCCATTCCTATCCCATCCTGTTCTACCCCCATCCTCGTTCCATCATCACCCCATTGCTATCAGTCCCTATCCTGTTCTACCCCACTGTCATCCCATCCTCACCCCATCACTGTCTCAATCCCTTTCCCTGCTTCCTTCCCATCCCATCGTGACCCCATCGCTATTTTGGTCCCTATCCCCATTCCCATTTCATCTCACCCCATCCCATCATCACCGCATTGCCATCTCCACCCCCATCCCATCCCCATCCCCATCCCCATCCCCGTCCCCTCCTCACCCCATCCGTGTCCCCTTGCTGTCCCCAGGCGGGTCCCAACGAGGACGATTTCTTTGACGGTGCGTGGTGTGCAGAGGACGACAGCCGCGCGCACTGGCTGGAGGTGGACACGCGCCGCACCACCAAGTTCACCGGCGTCATCACCCAGGGACGGGACTCCCAGATCCAGTATGGGGCCGGCGGGTGGCGGGGGCCGGCGGGGCCGAGGGGTGGCACTGCGGGGTCCCACGCCGTCCCCTCCGTCCCTCCCGCAGCGAGGACTTCGTCACCAGCTTCTATGTGGGCTTCAGCAACGACAGCCAGAACTGGGTGATGTACACCAACGGCTACGAGGAGATGGTAGGGGGGGGGGGCGCGGGGTGACGCGGGGATGCAATGGGGACGCGGTGCCACCCTGCTGTGCCCCATTGCAGAAGTTCTATGGCAACGTGGACAAGGACACGCCGGTGCTGACCGAGTTCCCCGAGCCCATGGTGGCGCGTTACATCCGCGTGTACCCGCAGACGTGGAACGGCAGCCTGTGCCTGCGGCTGGAGGTGCTGGGCTGTCCTCTCTCCCGTGAGTGGCATCGGGGAGGGGACACGGGGGCCGTGGAGCCCAGGGCGCCGCGGCCACATCGCTGTCCCCGCAGCTGTCAGCAGTTACTACGCGCAGCAGAACGAGGTGACATCAGCCGACAACCTGGACTTCCGTCACCACAGCTACAAGGACATGAGGCAGGTGGGTTTGGTGGCGCCGTCCCAGCCGCGTCCCCGCGCCGCCTCCCAGCGCCGCCTCCCAGCGCCCGTCCTCTCCCTCTCCCCCCGCAGCTGATGAAGGTGGTGAACGAGGAGTGCCCCACCATCACCCGCATCTACAACATCGGCAAGAGCTCGCGGGGGCTGAAGATCTACGCCATGGAGATCTCTGACAACCCGGGGGAGCACGAGACGGGTGAGGGGGGCGTGGGGACCCGGAGGTGGCCGTGCCCCGAGTTCTGTCACTGCCGTATCTGCGCCTTAGGAGCCCTGACACCAATCCTGTCCCACTGCAGCAACGGCCAAAGCCTTACCTCACATTAACCCTACCCTCCCCTAATCCCAAATACAACCCTAACCGTAACCAAAGCACTAACCTCAACTCCAAATCTAAACCTAACCGTTATCCTAAACCCAACCAACCCTAAAACCAACCCTAACTTTCGCCCTAAAGCCGAGCTTTAACCCCGCTATACCTAACCCCGATGTTGGCCTAACCCACAGCTCAACCCTAACCCTAAGCACTAGCCCTGTTACCTATGTGCTAACACCAAACCCTTACCCTAATTGCAAACTTTAACCCTAAATATTATCCAAACTCTAAAGCTAACCCTAATCCTAACCCTAAACCTAAAACTAACTCTAGCCCTAGCCTTAACCCTGACCCTAAAGCTAACACTAGCCCTAAAGCTAACCCCAACCCTAACTGTGACCCTAAATCCACAGCCAACCCTCACCCTAGCCCTAAAGCTGACCCTAACCCTAACTCTGACCCTAAAACCAACCCAGGCCCTGATCCTATGGGCCTGGTGGCCCCATACGCAGCAGGGCTGAGCTCACCCCAGCCCCGCACCCACGGCTCCCCGCAGGAGAGCCCGAGTTCCGCTACACGGCGGGGCTGCATGGCAACGAGGCGCTGGGCCGCGAGCTGCTGCTGCTGCTGATGCAGTTCCTGTGCAAGGAGTACCAGGATGGCAACCCCCGTGTGCGCAGCCTGGTCACCGAGACGCGCATCCACCTCGTGCCAGCGCTCAACCCCGACGGCTACGAGCTGGCACAGGAGGCGGTGAGGGCGGGGGGCTGCGCGTGGGGGCACTGCGGAGGTGGTGGCTCTGGGTGGTGGTGGCTCTGGGTGGTGGTGGCTCTGGGTGGTGGTGGCTCTGGGTGGTGGTGGCTCTGGTTGTGGTGGTACTGGAGTGGTGGCACTGGGTGGTAGCTGTGGAACGGTAGCACCGGGATGCTGGAACCATGGTGGTGGCATTGGGATGATGGTAGCACTGGGATGGTGGCACTGGGATGGTAGACATGGGATGGTGGAGGCATTGGAGTGGTGGTGGCACTGGGATGGTAGCACTCAGGTGGTGGCAGTGAGATGATTGTGGCAGTCGGATGTTGGTGACCCTGAGATGGTGACACTGGATGATGGTGGCACTGGGCTGGTGGCCGTGGAACGGTGGGGGAATTGGGATGGTAGCACTGGGATGGTGGCTGTGGGACGATGCTGGCACTGGGCTGGTGGCAGGGGGATGGTGGTGGGACTGAGGTAGTGGCACTGGGACGCTGGCACCAGGATGGTGGTGGCACTGGGGCAGCAGCAATGGGATGGTGGTGGCACTGGTATGGTGACGGCGTTGGGACGGTGGCAGTGGGACGGAGGTGGCGGCAACGGGGTGGGAGTTGCGCTGGGGTCGTGGCAATAGGACAGCGGTGGCATTGGGATGGTGGCACTGAGACAGCGGTGTCACGTGGGAGGTGTTGAAACGGGGCAGCAGTGGCAGCGGGACGATGGTGGCGCGGGGGCAGCGGTGGCACCGCGGGGCCGTCGCCGCTCCCTCAGGGCTCCGAGCTGGGCAACTGGGCGCTGGGCCACTGGACGGAGGAGGGCTTCGACCTGTTTGAGAACTTCCCCGACCTGACGTCCCCGCTGTGGGCAGCCGAGGAGCGGCAGTTGGTGCCGCACCGCTTCCCCGGCCACCACATCCCCGTCCCGGAGCGCTACCTGCAGGACGCCGCGGTGAGCGCCCGCCCGCCCCGTGAGCACGGCGGTGGCACGGCGGGACGGGTGGCACGGCGTCCCCTCTCCAGGTGGCCGTGGAGACACGAGCCATCATGGCCTGGATGGAGAAGAACCCCTTCGTGCTGGGAGCCAACCTGCAGGGCGGGGAGAAGTTGGTCTCCTTCCCCTTCGATGCAGCGCGGCCCCACAGCGAGAGCCCCGCAGCCCCGCGCCCGCCGGACGAGGACGAGGACAGCGAGCGGCCCGAGGTGCACGAGACGCCCGACCACGCCGTGTTCCGCTGGCTGGCCATCTCCTACGCCTCGGCGCACCTCACCATGACGGAGACCTTCCGCGGGGGCTGCCACGCACAGGACGTCACCGACGCCATGGGCATCGTGCAGGGGGCCAAGTGGCGGCCGCGGGCTGGCAGTAAGTGGGCGCCCAGGCGGAGCCCCTTGGACTCTGAGGAGACGTTCCCACCTCAGGGTGCCGCTGTGAGCCGGGGGTGGGGGAGGCGGTGACCCGCAGCGCCGATCCCACGGGGATTTCGGCAGGCATGAATGACTTCAGCTACCTGCACACCAACTGCCTGGAGCTCTCCATCTACCTGGGCTGCGACAAGTTCCCCCATGAGAGCGAGCTGCAGCAGGAGTGGGAGAACAACAAGGAGTCACTGCTCACCTTCATGGAGCAGGTAGGCACGGGGAGGCGGCGCCGGGAGCTGGCCGTCGTCCCCTCGCACCGAACGCGCTGCCCTCGTCCCCTTCTGTGCAGACCCACCGCGGGATCAAGGGTTTGGTGACGGACCAGCAGGGAGAGCCCATCGCCAACGCCACCATCGTGGTGAGCGGCATCAAGCACAGCATCAGGACAGGTAGGAGCCGGGTCGGGGCGCCACGGGCTGCGGCACTCGGACCCTCGGACCCCGCGGCCCCTCACCCCTCGGCACCGCAGCCAGCGGCGGCGACTACTGGCGCATCCTGAACCCGGGCGAATACCGCGTGTCGGCGCGGGCCGAGGGCTACAACCCCAGCACGAAGACCTGCAGCGTCTTCTACGACATCGGCGCCACGCAGTGCAACTTCGTGCTGGCGCGCTCCAACTGGAAGCGCATCCGCGAGATCATGGCCATGAACGGGAACCGGCCCATCCGCCGCGTGGTGCCCGGCCGCCCCATGACGCTCCGCGAGCGCCTGCGGCTGCGCCAGCGCCTGCGGCTCCGGCAGCGGCTCCGCGAGCGGATGAGGCTGCGGCGACTGAACGCCACCGCCGGCCCCGCCGCCCTCCCCACCGCCCCGCCCCCCCGCACGGCGCTGCCCACGTTCAGCAGCACCACGAACGCGCCGTGGAGCCAGGAGCCGCCCACGGCGGGCACCTGGGAGATGGAGACCGAGACGGAGGTGGTGACCGAGCTGGTGACGGTGACGGAGGTGTGGGACGAGGGCACGGGGACGGCGCGGCCCTTCACCACCGCGGAGACCTACACCGTGAACTTTGGCGACTAGGGGACGCCCGGCCCCTCGCTCCGCCTCCCGGCGCTCCGCGTGGGCACCGTGCGCGCTCCCGGAGCCCCGGGCCGGGCGGCACACAGACGCGCGTCCCCGCGCCCGGGCACGGATGAAGCAGGGCAGGGCCCTGGCGTGGTTTTGTTACACAAATAAACAAAGCTGTATTGGTAGCAGCACTGCATTGCTTCTCCCACCGTACGGCGCAGGAGGGCGGTGAGGTGACGTCCGCGCCGCGCTGTCACTGCCCCACCTCCATGTCGCTGTCATCCTCGGCACCAAAGACGGAGAAGCTGATGGGCTGGCAGCTGAGGTCGCGCAGGTTGACGAGGCAGGCGGTCTGCGTGGCACTGAAGGCCGGCACTGCCACCAGCAGCACCCGCTGCCCATCCTCCCCTGCAGGACAGGCGGGCGTCAAACGCAAGCGGGGACGGGGACGGGCAGCAGCTGTCCATCACCCACCTGTCAGCAGCTTGGACTGGAACCTGGGCGCGTTGCCACAGAAGTAGACATGTGGGCAGTCGGCGAGGATGAAGGGATCCGAGTTGTAGAAGGGGTAGCAGCCTGGAGGAGCAGAGTGAGCTGCGGAATCCGACCCCGCACCCCACTGCGTGGCACTGGGACCCGCAGCCCCTTACCCAGCGTGTCGGGGGCCGTGGGGCTGATGTGCCCCACCAGCAGCGTCCACTCCAGGATCTCCAGGTAGTCGTCCATGCTGCTGTACTTGAAGATGTCGCTGATGTTTTGCCCCGACGTCCCCAAGAACCTGGATTTTGAGGGCGGATCTGTACTCAGCACAACCTACAGCAGAGCCCCGTGCCGCCAGCGGCATCCCAGCCTGGGTGACGCTCCGTGCCTCACCGGACACTGTCCACGTCAGCCTGGTAAGGGTTGGTGACGAGCTGCAGCGTGGGGTAGACGCTGGAGAGGGGCAGCATGCAGCGGTGCAGCGGCTGCTGCGGCAGCGTGTAGTTGGTGGGGTCAAACTCCCCGGGCATCACGTCCACAGGCACGGAGCTCTGCAGGCACAGCAGGGCTGTTGGGGGCCCGAGGGGCTGCAGGAGCCGCTCCGCCAGCCCAGGCACTCACACAGAGCTGCAGCAGGATCTCGTCCAGCATCTTCACCGCCTCCACGCTGGCGGCTTGCGTCTTCTTGGTCAAATACTTGGCCTGCAGCAGCGAGGATGCGCTGAGGAGCACGACCTCTCTCCATCCCTCCCTCCTTCCTGCCAGGCTCCCCACTGTCACCATACCTTGTGCAGGCTGTCGCGGCTCTGCGTGCTCTGGCTCAGAAGGTTCCCAGCCAGCAGGACGCGGGAGATGAGCGCAGCACAGCTCTGCTGGCCCTCGGCACCCAGCTGCCCCGTCACCGCGTCCACCAGCAGCTGGGTGCCCAGCAGGGACTCGCCGCTGCCGCTGCCCAACCCCAGCCCCGAGGCCAGCAGCACGAACCTGGGCGGGGGGCGGGCAGAAGGCTGCAGCCCCCATTGCGTCCCTCCGGACAGATGGGACGAATGGTCCCCGGGGCCGTGTGGGGACACACCGGGGACGCCACAAGGACTCACCTGTCTGCGCTGGGTCCCTGCCACGGCAGCTGTGGGGGCAGGTGGGCAAAGCAGTGCTCCTCCACCAGGAACTTGCCATCCTCCTGCTCGTGGCCATACACGGCCAGCACAGCGCCTGCAGCGGGTGGGGGGCACTCAGCCTCACCGCGGCTCTCCGGGCCGCCACCACCCGTGCGTCCCCTACCTGTCACCAGCCTCGATGCCTCAATGCTCCCCGTCAGCTTGATGCGCTGCAGCTCGTCCTCCAGCACCAGCTCGTCTGACGGGTCCACGTATTTGGCCAGGGGGGGCTGCGGCACCAGGTTGTGCTGGGGGGGCACAACAAGAGAGGGACCTCAGGTTCGTGGGGTGCGCGGCCTGTGCCGGGGCTGCTCTCCAGCTGCGTGCCGGCGCCGGGCTGCTTTCACTTAGCGTGCCGCCAGCGCGGCGGCCAAGGAGGAAGCAGCAGGGCGGGGGGGTCACCCTACCTCCTCGTTGATCTCCTGCAGGATGGAGGGCTGCAGCCGCATGGCCTTGAAGAGCGTCCCCACCACGCAGCACCGCTCGCCTGCCTGCAGCTGGCACAGCTTCCGCAGCAGCACGCCATCACCTGCGGGGCCGCGCGGCTCAGCCTGCACCCATCGCTTCCCCCCTCCACCACGCTGCGACTGCTCCCCAAAACGCCGCCCCGGAGCTTCGAGGCCTCCGGAGCAAACCCCCCATCCTGCTTCAGTGCTGGGAAAGCAGCCATCGAAGGGTGTCCCCGTGTCTGCGGTGTCCCTCCAGGCTTTGTCACCCCGCTGGGTTTTGGGGTGGGAAGTACGAGGGTGAGCAATGCGCCAGTCCCACAGACAGAACGGGTGAGGGTTTGGCACTGGGATGGGATGAGAGGGGGGAGGTGGGGGCTGGGAACGGCACCAGCAACGCCAGGAATGCGACTGCCTGGAGGCAGGAAGCGGCCTGCTGAGCCGAGCAGCTCCAACCCCCGCTCCGTGTGCCTGGGGGGCAGCTGGGCGTTCCAAAAAGAAAAACAATCCCAGAAATACGCTGCACGCCGCGGGACAATGGGACAGCATGTCGGGGTCCCCCCGGGGAGAAAGGAAAAGCGGGGAGCAGCGAAGGACTGAGGGGCGGGGGGGCGCTCACCCCATCGGAGCCGTGCCTGCTGCTCCAGGCGGGGCCGCATGCACAGCAGCCGCGTGGCGTAGAGGTGCGCGTACTGCCGGCCAAAGCTGCGCTCCCCCAGGCGGAAGGGCTGCGAACGGTCGGCAAAGTTGCTGCCGGCGCGGGCAAAGGTGGGGGGCTCGGCAGAGGGGGGGCCCAGCAGGGTGTGCCCCGGTGGGGGGGTGACCTCTGAGAACATGGCTGCAGGGCTGCAAGGGGAAGGGGAGCGTGAGGAACCCCGAAACGTGCCCCAAATGCACGCGACGTCTCCCGAACGGTGCTCCCCGTCACTCTGCGGCACCTTAAGGACCCGAAATGCCCCCCCCCCAAATAACTCCATGGTACCTGAATGCCCCCCAAAGATTCCCTGGCACCTGAAACCTCCCCCAAATCACACCCTGGCACCTAAAGCCCCCGAAGATGCTCCTTAACTTGCTGCCTGGCATCTGAAATCCCCAAGCTGCCCCTCCAGTCAATCCCTCGTGCTCAAATTCCCCCAAGGTCCCTCAGTGTCACTCCCTGGCAGACGAAGCCCCTCAAAACACCCCTTCAGCTCTCTGGCAACTGAAAAACCCCCAAAGTGCCCCAAGAATCCCCCCGACACCCAATAACCCCCAACCCGCCCTCAGGTCACTCATTGGTATCTGCAGCCCCCTCAGATGACTCCCTCCCCCCCATCGCTCCGCAGCCCCCGCACTGCCCTCCAGATCACCCCCGACAATCTAACCCTCCCCAGATCTCCCCCTGTACCCGAATCCCCCCGGAGGACCCCCCCCAATCGCTCAGTGCCACCTAAAGCCTCCAGTCGCCCCCTGCTCTCCCCCCGGCCCCTGAACCCCCCAGAATCGCCCCGATACCCGAATTCCCCCACAGCGCCCCCCCGGTACACAAAGGCCCCCAAACGCCCCGTGAACCCCCCGCACACAACCCGGGACCCCCACCAGCCACCTCGGGCTCCCGCTACGACCCTCCCCCACGGTGACGTACGGGGTCAGAGGTCAGAGGTCACGGGGGGGGCCGCCGCCTCCTCGCGGCACGGAGGGCATCGGGGGCGAGGGGGGGATACAGAATGGCGCGAACTCGGGGAGCGGAAGTGGCGTAACCGCGGGGCGGAAGTGGCGTCAGAGCGGCGCGGCGCCATGGTAACCGCGGTGGCTGCGGGGGTGCTGTTGCCATGGTAACGGTGGGGGCCCGGGCCTGCATCCCCCGGCCCGCGCTGACCTCGCGGCCCCACGGATCCGCCGGGCCCTACGGAGCGCAGCCGAGCCCCGCGCGAACCGTCCGCCCGGGGGATGAGCGCCGGGCCCGTGTGACCTGAGCCCCGCGTGGGGCCTGAGGGCAGAACGGCATCACCCCGCACCGCGGTGTCTGAAGGGCCGCGCAGCGAGCAGGGCCCGGTGTGCCCCCCTCCCTCCCCTCTTCCTGCCGCGGTGACGCTCGGGGCGGAGGTGAGGGGCGGAGGTGTGGGGCAGAGAATCGGTCCCTCTCCATTTTAAGGCCTCGTTGGGTTTTCTCCACGCTGAGTGGCTCAGCCGTCCCTGCCGCACGGCCGCGGGGGCTATAAAGGCACGGGGTGGGACGCGGGGCTGAAACCTGCACTAAGGGACGGCATGGCTGCTGCGCTCATCGTGCTGCTGGCCCTGGGGGCTGGTATGGGGCTGCGGGCCTGGGGACGGCACCTGGGGGTGGGGGGCTGAGGGACACGTGGGGAAAATGTGGGGATGGGCTCATGGGGCCAGGTTTTAGCATGGGGACATGGAGATAGTGGAGATGGGGAAGGGGTCTGTGTGGGGACCTGGGGATGGCAGGGATGGTGATGTGCAATGGGGTCAGGAGTGCACGGGCACAGGGTGGGGGCACACGGGGATGTCAGTGATCACTGTGTGCCCCAGCCCACCCTGGGGTGGCTGTGGGGCAGCGTGGTGACACCCCTGCACCTCCAGCCGTGCAGGTGGCAGTGACTGAGCTGCCGCAGGATGAGCACCAGGCCGTGGCTGCTGGGAGCCGCTGGGAGCAGCAATGGCACCTGCTGGGGGACGGCTCAGCTGCGGTGAGGATGCGCCCTGGCCATGGGGCACGTTATGGGGCAGCCCTACACTGGGTCGGGGTACGGGGTGGGAGACCCCCTGAGGGTCTGTGTTGTCCGCACAGTGGGACGCAGATGAAGGAGATGCAATGGGACCGGGCAAGGGGATTAAATGCAGAGCCTGCGTCGCTCTGGTGAAGAAGCTGCAGAAGATTGTAGGTGACGACCCTGATGAGGTGAGTGGGGTGTGCGGGGTCCTGGAGGAGTCGGGGGGCCCAGCGGCTGCAGTCCCACTGACACCACGGGGCCGGGACCCACAGGAGGCCATCAACACAGCGCTGGACAAGGTGTGCGGTGCAGGGAAACGCGTGAAGGACATCTGCAGGCTGCTGGCGAAGAAGCTCCGGCAGCAGCTCAGCGATGCGCTGCAAGATGACGACGATCCCCGCTCTGTGTGCACCACCCTGGGGATGTGCAAGGGCTGAGCGCGGCCAGAGCCCACATCCTGCGCCCCACATCCTGTGCCAGAGCCCCACATCCTGTGCGCAGACCCCACATCCTGCATGTGGACCCCAAAACGCAGACCCACAGCCCCGTCCCAGCCCTCCTTCCGCTCCCTGTTCCCATGCAATAAAGCCGCTCACCTCTTCTGTCGCCCCTTCGATTTGGGTTTTATTTGGCCGTGAGAGCTCTGGGGACGGGGGGCTGACGTGTGGGGACCTCAATGATGGAGCTATGGGGGGGCAGGTGGGGGCTCTGGGGACGGGGTCCCTGTGGGGACGTGGGGGTGGTGTGGTGATGGGGGCAACGCGGCGATGGGGGCCAGGCTGAGCCCAGTGGATCCCATCCTGTTGCTCCCAGCCAATCAAAGCACAGGAGATCCTTTTTTTGGCCACAGCCCATGAGAGCACAGGAGATGCTGCAGCTTTTGGGACTGATCAGAGCATGGCATCCCATGGCGGGGGCCACCTGCTCCTTCCCAGACCCCAGGTTGCCCCCAGATGACGCCTGCCCCTGGGAGGCCCCCATACCCTGGGGTGCCACTCGGCAGCCCCAAACCCCCAGGGCGTCCCCAGCCCCACGGGCTCCATCCTGATGTGTCACCCCACAGAGACCCTGCACCGCAGACCCCTGCGGGACACCCGAGGTGCCCTCATAACCCCCATGGGATCACCAGACCGGGGGCCCCCAGTTTTTAGCCCCACAATGATTGCTCTGAGCTCCACGAGGCGGCACACGTCACCACAGGGCTGTCACCACCAGAACCGAGCGGGCTGGGGATGCTGATTTCCACCGCTGGGACCCCCGGGCCAAGGGGCCGCCAGGTTTGGGGTCGCAGGGTGCTGCCCCACGGGTGGGGCCACAGCGCTCCGTCCTCATCCCCAGAACGGTCCGGGGGTCTCGGGGAGGGGACAGCAGAGGGCAGCCATGCAGAGCAACGCTGGGACAGCGTTCCCAGAGGAGAAGTCCACGCCGGCCCCGTTTATTGGGGAGCCCCGGCGCCATCGCAGCGCCAGCAGAGCCCTTCCCACATCAGTCCTGGCTCCTCGGCGCGTCCCCGCCACCCAGTCCGGCTCACTGCCCCATCATGCACGCCATCTTGCAGGCCACGGCCGAGATGAGCGCAGCCCCGCGCCCGCTGCCCTCCTCCGACTGGATGAAGGTGATGTCGCAGCCGGGAGTCAGCTGTCGTACGGTGGCGTGGAAACGGTCCTTGAAGCTGCAGGGGGACGAAGAAGGTTTGGGGTTGGGTGGGAGCAGGGTTAGGGCGAGGGGGAGGGTCGTGGTTAGGGGTAGGGTTAGGATTACAGTTAGGAGTAGGGTTATGGTCACAGTTAGGGTAATGGCTGGAGTTAGCACTATGGTTCTGGTTATGGTTAGGGCTAGGATCACAGCTGCAATGAAGACTATGGCTAAGGTTGGTGTTGTGTCCCAAGGTGGGGTTACGGATGGAGTTACGTCACGGTAGGGTTAGGAGAAAACGGAGCGTCGGGGCAACGGGAAGAGGAGGACGGAGGCTGGGAGGGGGGACGCCTCCCCACGGTCTCACCTGGGGTGCAGCTTGTACACAGAGCCGTCCACCCCCACGGTGATCTTGAGGGTCTCCTGGCTGCGGCTCTCCCGCATGCGGTTGATGACGCCCGCCAGCCCGGCGGAGCACATCTGCGCAGCCCGCGTGGACACGCTCTCGCACACCATGCGCACGATGTCGCAGTCCGAGCCCGAGGGCAGCAGCCCGAAGGCTGTGAGGATGTTGTAGATCTGCTTGCGGTCGCCTGAGTCGCTGCGGTGGGACAGAGCCGCATGTGGAATGGGGGATGGGTGTAGAATGGGGCCGTGGGGTGGCGTGGGGCACCCGTGGGACTGGAATCCAACTCTGCACAGCTACGGAGGGCTGGTGTGGGCCGATGGGGCAGGGAACCCCAGTGGGGATAGTTCTGGAGGGCTGGCACGGGATGAGAGAAAAGGGGGCCCCAAATTGGAGCAATGGGACAGGGGACACCAACCTAGGCCAGTAGGATGGGGGACTGCAGTGTGGGCAGCTATAGAGGGCTGATGTGGGGTGACAGGATGGGGGCTCCCAGTTCGGGACAGTCATTAGAGTGAGTTGGGCTGATGGCAAAGCAGACCCTGGTGTGGGACGCTGATGTGGGGAGATGGAGCTGCAGAGCTTGATGTCCAGCGTGAGGCAACAAGGCAGGGAACCCCAGCATGGGGCAGCTGTAGAGGGCTGTCACAGGATGATGGCACAGGGGCCTCAGTAAAGACAGTGAGAAACAGCTGCCGTAGGGTGATGACACAGGGCACCCCTGTGTGGGACAATCTGGTGGGGAGGGCTGGGGGAGGGGATCCCAAAGTAAGGCAATGGGATAAGAGAACAAAGTGGGATAATCTATGGAAGAGGGACTGCAGGGTAGGGCAGCTGTAGAGGGCTGGCGGGACATGAGCCCAGTGTGGGACGCTGGTGTGGGGAGATGGGGCAGGGGACCCCAGTGTGGGACGTAGGAGAGAGTAATGAGCAGGGGAGCTCAGAGTCCATCTGAGGAAATGAGGGAGGGAAGCCTGGTACGGGGCACTTGTAGGGGGTTGTCATGGGGTCACGGAATGGGGGACCCCAGTGTGGGGAAGTGGGGCAGGGGAGCCACACGTGGGGCCGTTCTGGAAGGCTGCCACAGGGTGATGGGGCACCTCAGTGAGGGGCAGACCGGTGTTGGGAGACGGGGCAAGGGAGCCCAGGGCTGGGGAGTGACGCGGGGAAGCCAATATGGGGCAGCTGCAGATCGTTGCCGTGGAGCGACGGGACAGAGGACCCCGCATGGGGCAGTCGGGAGAGGGGACGGGGACCTTAAGGTGGGGTGAGGGGACGGGGAGCATCACTGACCCCAGGCCCCCCGGCCCTCCGTACCTCTCCACCTGCGACACGAAGCGCGTCTCGAAGGCTCCGCGCGTCTTGAGCTTCTCGCAGGCCTGCCCGCTGAACAGCAGGTTCTCATCCACCAGCCGCAGCAGCACCAGCCGCACGATCTCCCCCATGTATTTTCCCCCGATGATCTTCTCGTAGCTGGGGACGGCGCAGCGTCAGCGCCCCGCTCCCCCACCCCACACATTCCATACGGGGAAGGAGCCGCCGCCGCCCCACTCCTTACAGCTGCTGACCGGGGTTAAGCGAGGTCTCGTCCACCACGCGGTCGTACTCCAGCAGGAACTCGTCCAGCTCCCCCGACGCCCCGAATGCTCCCCACTCCGTGTTCACACACATGCGGCCCTCGTCGCCCTCCACCAGCTCCACGTTGTGCATCTCCTCCATGTAGCAGGCGTTGCAGCCCGTCCCTGCAGGGATGGGGGGTGGCTTTGGGGTCTGGGCCCGCTCCGTGCCCCCTGGTATCGCCCCGCTGTGACCCCCTGGCTCCTTACCCACGATCATGCCGACCTCGCAGCGGTGGTCCTCGTAGTAGCAGGAGATCATGGTGGCAACGGTGTCGTTCACCATGGCCACCACGTCCATCTCAAAATCCTGCCAGGAGGGACACGGGGTGACGTGGGCACGGGATGGGGAGACGTGGTGACAGTGGGTACAGGATGGGGACACGCAGTGAGGGTGGGCACGGGATGGGGACACACGTGGCGACTGCAGACCCAGGGTGGGGACGCACACGATGGCGGTGGGTCCCAGGGAGGACACACGCGGTGACAGCGGGGCCGGGGGGACGGCTCACCCCGCGCCGTTTGATGGCGTCCCGCAGCAGCCCCACCACGTTGTTCCCCTCCGCTCCCGAGGCCTTGAAGCCCTTGGTCCAGTTCAGCAGGATGCCCTGGGGGGCACGGAGCGTTGGATGGGGGTCGCAGCGGCTCTGTGTCCCCCCGCCCCGCCATCCCCTCACCTTGTCGATGTCCTCGTGCCGCACGGGGAAGGAGAAGGTGAAGCCCAGGGGCAGCTTTTTGTGCTTCATCTGGTGCTTGTCCAGGAAGTCAGAGATGCACTCCGAGATGTAGTCGAAGAGCTGGGGACGGCAGGAGGGTTGTCACCACAGTGTCCTCATCCCTGGTGCTGCTGTGGCCCCGTCACCCCACCCCCACCCCCACCATACCCACACCGCTCCGCTCCCAGCGCTGCCACAGCCCTGCCGCCGCCACCAGCACTGCCATGTCCCCACTGCCCTGCCCCCAGAGCCACCGTGTCCCAGTCACCCCGTCCCCAGTGCCACCACGTCCCAGTATCATTCCCTGCATCACCACATCCCCATCACCCCATCCCCACCGCCATCATGACCCCATCATCCCACCTCCAGTGCCACTATGTCCCGGCCGCCCTGCCTATCCTGAGCATCACCACGTCCCCATCGCCCCATCCCCGGAGCCACCCTGTCCCCAGACTGGACACCAAAGGGGGACACCCCTCCTCCCTTGGCAGCGAGGACCCCCTTGGTCCCCGCTCACCATTTCGGCCGTCCCCGTCATGGCGTCCTCAGGGATGGAGTACATCTGGTGCTTCGTCTTCACCTTCCACTGCCCCTCCTCGCCCTCGCCCACCTTCACCAGCATCACGCGGAAGTTGGTGCCGCCCAGGTCCAGCGAGAGGAAATCCCCGACCTCTGCGGAGCAGCGTGGACACGCGGGGCGCCTCATGGCCACCCTGCCGCTCCCGCAGCCCAGGGCTGGGCGCAGCCCCACGGCTCCTTACCCGACCCCTCCGGCGTGGAGCGCACGTAGGTGGGCAGCATTTTGACCGACGCCTCCTCGTGTGTCTCCAGCTTCAGCCCGCGGTCCATCTCCTTCTGCATGCGGTGCATCACCTTCCGCAGGTCCTCCTCCTTCAGACGGAACTCCGACAGGATCTGCTCCACCTGCGGGGTTTCCCGGGGCCGTGGGACCCCCAGCAGTGGGCACTGAGGACCCCAATCCCCCGTTCCCCCCGCTGCCATCCCTGCTGTTTTCCTCCCGGCCGTGCCGCGGCCCCCAGCCAGCTGTGCTCGCTGCATTAAGGCCTCATTAGTCAGCGGGCCCAGGCTGCGAGCGCCACGGCTGTTTTCCTGCGGCTGCTGCTTTGCAAAGGAGCGAACCAACGGAGCCTTCGGGGTGACCCCAACAGAGCCTTCAATACAATCCCAAAGCAGTCCTCAGGACGAGCTCCCACAGTCTTCAGAAACTTTGGGGTGACTCCAATGGAGCCCTTGAGGTGACCCCAGCAGAGCCTTCGGGGTGACCCCCACAGCACCTTCGGGGTGATCTCAAAGGGGCCTTCAGGGTGACCCCAACGGAGCCCTTGAGGTGACCCCAATGGAGCCTTCAATGCCATCCCAAGGAAGTCTTCAGAGTGAGCCCAACAGAGCTTTTGAGGTCACCCCAATGGAGCCTTCAGGGTGACCCCAACAGCACCTCTGGGGTGACCCCAGTGGCACCTTCATGGTGACACAGAGCCGCCCCACACTGCTGGGCGCTGCTCCTCGCTGAGTCCTCCCCCATCCCTCCATGCCCACCCCAGCGCAGACACTTGAAGCCCTGTGAGTCCAACTTTGGGGTCTCAGCCCCAAGCCCCCCCATGGGGACACAGCACTGTGGTCTCGGGGTTAGGAGCACCACAAGGAGAAGCATAGCTGATGGCACCCCACGTGCAGCCCCCTGCCCTCCTGCCAGCCCCCTCCCCACAGTGCTGGCCCCACAGCTCTCTGCTCCCATTGTGGGGCTTTGCTTTGCATTCGGGTCTGTCCTTTCCCACCCAACACCAGTGCAGGACGCAGGGTCCTGCCGGGCTCTTCCTGGGGTCAGAGCCCACGTGCCCCATGCAATGCCCAGCGCCCAGCACCCACAGCCCAACCTGCCAGCACCTCAGCCCAGCACAGCCACAAGTGGGCCCGGCCATGGGGCTATGGTGCAATGGGGGTATGGGGCCATGGGGTGATGGTGCTATGGGGCTGTAGGGCCGCGGTGCTGGAGCTCACCTTCTCCTGCCGCCAGCTCTCCATCCTGCTCCTGTGGTCCAACATGGGGGCAGCCGTCGGTGCGGGCCGGACACCGCTGTCCCCCCGCGTCCCCCCGTGTTCCCCCCGCCCGGATCTCCGCCCTTAGCTCATGGGGTGCCCCCGGTCCCCCCCCACGGCCGTCCCGTCAGGAGGGCTCGGGCCCGGCTCCCCACATCCCGGGGCGGCCCTCGGGGTGCGGGGTGCCCGCAGGCCCTCCTCCTGCTCTGCCTGCTGCCCCGTGGGGCGGTGGGGAGGCCGTGGGCGCCCGGCGGAGCGGTGCAGCCCGTCAGCGGGCGGCAGTTGTCATACCAACCACTCCGTGTCCTGGTCACCACCGCCAGCTCTCCAGCGGTCCCATGGAGACGGGCGACCGCGGCTCCGTGACAAAGGTGACAGTGCGACGGCCGCCGGCCCCACAGCGCCGGGGGGAGCCCCACGTGGGGCCCAACCGGCGTGGCCCCCCAGGACGACCCCATAGCGCTGGCCCCATAGCGCGGTGCCTGCCCCACAGTGGGGTGAAGCTGTGGGGTCGTGAGAGAAGCGTTAGGGCGCACTGGGGGGCTGCCCCAGAGGGGGCCATTCTGTGGGGTGAGGCTGCCCCATGGGGCCGGACCCACACCTGAGGCCACGCCCAACGCGGAGGCCCCGCCCACCTCAAGGCCCCGCCCACGCGCCAGGCTCCACCCACACGTGTACCATGGGTGTGGCCCCACCCCATCTCGGGCGCCCCGCCCACACTACAGGCCACGCCCTTCCAGACGGACACGCCCCATAGGCCACGCCCCCTGCATAGACCACGCCCCCACTGATGAAGCCCAGCATCCAGACCAGGCCACGCCCACAAAAGGCCCCGCCCTTCGCCCAGCATGACGTCAGTGCGACGCTGATTGGCTCTCCCCGCTCCGATGAGGCAGGTGGGCGGGGTCGGCCATCCTGCCGTACTGTCATTGGCTGAAAGACGGAAGGAGGGCGCAGCGAGGGTGGCGCCTGCGCAAGGCAGGTGTGGCCCCGTGGCAGTGACCGGCGTTGGGGTCACTTCCGGTCGCTGCCTTTCTGCTTCCGGGTCCCAAGCTCTCCCCTCCGCCGTCGCTTACGAACAGCCCCGCTGCGCCGGTACCGGGCGGGCGCGGCCTAGGGGTGCGGGGCGGGGCCTGGAGGGGCCGGGGGCCGCAGGGGACCGGGAAACAGCAGGGCAGAGGCAGCGGAGCCGCGCCGGGAGCGCTGCGGGGCGGAGGCTGCGGTGATGGGAGCTGGGAGGGAGGGGACGTGGGGTCCCGGTGTGGTTCTTTTGTGTCCGGGGGAGCTTTAGTGGGTTCCCATTGCGGTGCTGGGGCTCCCGGCGGGCTGCACTGCCCGGTGGGTCTCGGTGAGGTCGCGGTGCTTCCCGTTGGGCTCTGATGGATTCCTGGGGGGGTTCTGGGGCGTTCCCGGTGGACCCGATGCGGTAGTGGTGGGGTTCCGGGGGGTCCCGGCGGTTCCCGTTGGGGTCTTGAAGGCGCTCGGTGGGTTCCTGGTGGTGTCGGAACCAGACCCGTGGGGTCCGGTGCACCCAGTGGAATCCCGGTGTGTCCCAGCGTCAAACTGGTGTGCCCGGTGGGGTCCCGCTGGGCTCTCGTTGGGGTCTTTGTGGGTCCTAAGGAAGTCCCCGCGTGCCCCAGTCCTCCAGGTGGGCTCTGAGTGGCTCCCACTGGGGTCCTGGGTGGAGTCCTTGTGGGTCCTGGTGCGCCTGCTGAGCTCCCAGCGGCTGCTCTTGGGGTTCTGGTGGTTCCTGTTGAAGTCCAGATGTGCTCAGGTCCTGGTGGAGTCCTTGTGGAGTGCTGGTTGGTCCCTATGGGGTCCCTGTTGTGTTTGGTGTGCCCAGCGGTGTCCCAGTGGGTCCCAGTGTCATCTTGCTGTGCTCAGTGAGGTTTCTTTGCGTCCCCGTGGGCTTCTGGTCTGGTCTGTGCCCTGTGGGTCCCAGCATGGTGCTGGCAGGGTCCCCGTGGTCCCCTTGCCCACAGGACGCCGCTCAGCGCCCCGCTCTGCCCGCAGCGCCCGCCATGAGGCTGTACAGCCTGAGCGTGCTGTACAAGGCTGAGGCCCGAGTGCAGCTGCTGAAGGCGGCCTCCGATGTCTCCACCTTCAACTTCTTCCAGCGGTCCAGGTGAGCCCCCGACCCCCCTGCGTCCCCAGGGTGCGTGGGGCCACATTCTGCTTCCACACAGGAGGCACTGCCTTCTCATTATATCTCACTGCCTAATTACAACCCGCTTTGTCTCCCTGCTGGGCGCTGCCCGCTCAGGACCAGCCGGTTCAGCCCGGAGTTTGGGAGGGCTCAGAGCCCTGTGGGATGGGGCAGCAGCTGTTGGGCTGCTCGCTCACAGCGCTCCAGTTCCCAGCCCTGTCCACACTGAGGGTTTGTTGGAGCCTCTGGCGCGTCTGGTTCTGCAATTGCAGCGATAGAGGGAAATGCTTTTAAGTAAAACCATCTCAAAAAACCATTCTTTGGGCCAAATAAGTGAGGGGAGAGGGGGAGTTGGGGCAGCCCTGTCACACATGCACTCGAAGGTGGATTGAGCGCGGTGAAGTGATCTGCAGAGCCCACTGCTGCTTATCGTGGCTCTTTGCCGAACGCAGACATTTGCTGCAGAAAGGCTGTGCCTGTGCTGGGGGAAAATGCCCTGAGAAATCCCAGCACAAAACCCACCAGTGTTTCAGTGGGGCTGTGGGAGGGGAAGATGGGCCATGGGGATGGGCCGGGGGTAGCCTGTGCCCCACAGCCCCATGGGGCCACGCTCCTGGGTCGGTGAGAGCCGGCGTTTTGTGCTCGCAGCGTGCAGGAATTCATGACCTTCACCAGCCAGCTGATCGTGGAGCGCTCGGAGCTGGGCAGCAGGGCCTCGGTCAAGGAGCAAGGTGAGCGCCGTGCCTCCTCCAACCGCGCCTCCCCTCCCCGTGCTGGGCGGGCTGGAGCAGAGCAGGTCCAGGCCTGGAGTCCTGCTGAGCTCCCTCCTGGAGCACTGAGGGGCTCCGGACCCCCCCCAACCCCCCTCTCTGCCCAGACTACCTGTGCCACGTCCACGTGCGCGGTGACGGGCTGGCCGGCGTGGTGATCGCCGACAACGAATACCCGTCACGGGTGTGCTTCACTTTGCTGGACAAGGTGAGCGGTGCAGGCAGGATTTGTGTGTCACCTCGGGGGCTTCCTGGGGGTCTGTCAGCTCTGTGCTGGGGGAACAAACCCCGCTCCCTCACACGCAGGTCCTGGAGGAGTTCTCCAGGCAGGTGAGCAGGGCAGACTGGCCCTCGGGGTCTCCTGCCACCATCAGCTATGCAGCTCTGGATGGATACCTCAGCAAATACCAGGTATGGGACCCGGGCTTCCGGGCTGCTGTACGCGTCACTGCTGCGCTGACGCTGCTGTCTCCTCTCCCAGAACCCCCGTGATGCCGACCCGATGACCAGAGTGCAGGCAGAGCTGGACGAGACCAAAATAATCCTGGTGAGGCTGCAGCTGCTGCCCGTCCCTGCTCCCCTCTGCTCCGTCATGGGAGCTCCGTGCCATCAGCACCGCTTCCTTTTGGCAGCACAACACTATGGAGTCATTGCTGGAGCGAGGGGAGAAGCTGGATGATCTGGTGTCCAAATCTGAGGTGCTCGGTGTGCAGTCCAAAGCCTTCTACAAGACCGTGAGTGCGCTTTGCTTCGCCTCGGGGCTTCCCTGTGAGCTGTGGGATGGGATGAGGGCAGCGAGAAGCTCGGCTTCCCAGCTGTGGCTGTGGAGCTCCTCGACCCCTCCAGAGGAGCCGAACCTCGCGGCTGCGGCTTTGGACACGAGCTGAGCTGTCGGGCCGAGGTCAGCCCACGGCTGGGGCTGCGCTCACGCCATTTCCTCCACCTCTGCAGGCCCGAAAGCAGAACTCGTGCTGTGAGATTATGTGACCCGGAGCCGGGGCTCTCCTGCTCCAGCTCACCGGGGCCTTCGCTCCCGTTCGGATCTCGGCCGCTCCCAGGACTGAAAGCAGAACCCCGCGGGCTCCTGGGCCGCAGCCTTACCCAAAAACTGGACTCAGCGGCCCCTGTGCCGGGGGAGCGCCGTGCCCCGCCGTGACGCCTGTCACACCAGCGAGTGCCTCGGCCGTGGGACGGGGAGAGAGGAGCCGGGCCCCCCTGCAGGGCCTGAGGCTGTGCGGGGAGCGGGGGGGCTTTTATGGGGCTGCTGCACGGGGGGGAGGGGGAGGGGAGATGGGTTTCTGTGGTCTGCGGTGGGCTGGGGGCTCCGTGCTGCGTTCTGCCCCCTTCCTCCAGCAGAACCAGGGGCCGTGGGGGCAGGGAGGCACCCAGGGGACGTGGCACTGCACGGGAAGCCCTGCAGCATGGCGCTGGTGGGGGCTGTCACCTTGGGAATGGGTCTGAACCCCCACTTCCTGCCTGGCCCCTGCGGGCAGGTTTGGGGCGTGGGGCTCCCTGCTCATCGCCCCGTGGCAGCCAGGGGGGTCTCAGCCTCCAGCCCCACTCCTCGGGAAGGGCAAAGCTTTCGCTCGGGATGTAGTGTGATCGGTGTTGCCTGTTGTTTCCATGCTGGCCCATAAAGTTGTCTTTGACGGTTTGTAGCTCAGCTCTGCTTGGGCGTCCAGGGCTGGAATGTGAGGCTGGGGGCGGGGGGGCAGCAGCAGGGGGCAGCGCTACAGGAAAAGGCCGGGCAGCAGCGCGCTGTCGCCCCGCAGCGTCCACCGGGATTTCTTTGTCAACGGTTGTTTTTCCTCGTAATTTATTTGCAGTTTTTTTTCCCGAGACAAAAACGAAATCAGTCATCTTTTACACTTACAAGGCTCAGAAAGAAAAGACGAAGGGGTCCGAGGAGGGAAGGGGGGAAATGCTGGGGGGGGGGCGGGGGGGGAAGGGATGGAAAAGAACGAGAGAAAAGTGGAAAGGAGAGGGGAGAAAATTCGGCAACGATCCACCAGCATTCATGGGACAGAAACAGCTCAGCTCAGCTCCTGACATACAGCGTTAGCGCTCCAGGTGCTCCCGCGCAAAGTGCATGCAGAAAATAAACCCCCGCCCCCCCGAACCCCCCCGACCCACGGCCACAGCCACAAACAGCCCCAGCGACAACGGGTGCGGGATGGGGGCGTGGAGGGGGGGGGGCGTGGGGCGATGCCCCCCCCTCCCCCCCCAGAGCGGTGACCCCCGGAGGCCGGGTCGGATGCGGGGGGGGGCAGCAGCCTGTGCCCCCTAAGAGACCCCTTCTCTTAGTCTAAAGTGCTTGCGCCGCTGCCTGGGTGCTGGGTCGGCCCCGAGCCCCCGCCCCCTCCCCGCCCTTCGGGCCGGACCCCCTCCTCCCCCCCCCTCAAATTACGGAACTCCTGGCCCCCAACCCTCGGCGCGCCCCACACTTGTGGGGCAGAGCTACGGGCGGGGAGCAGTGGGTGGGGGTCGGGTGGGGGGGGGGGACGACACCGGCTGCTCCCGCGGGAATTCAAAAATAAAGAGCTCTCTCTATGTACAGGGACCCGGGGAGGGAAGGAGCGAAAGCGGAGTCCAAAGAACAACATCCACCACCAGCAACAGCGAAACTCCACAAGCACGGCCGGGGGGGGATCCGGGCAGCCCCCCCAGCCCGGCACAGACGGAGGAGGAGGGAGGGGGACACCGCGGACGTCCGCGTGCTCCGGCGGCCCCTCCGTGCCAACGGGTGGTTGGGGGAGGAAGAACGTGGGGAGGAGAAGTGGGGGAAAGGGAGGGGGGCGATTTTTGACCGTTTTCCGTCGTTTTGGCTTTTTTTTGTCTTTTTTTTTTCTGCAAACACAGGCACCGGGCGGAGAGGGGCCGGGGGGGGGAGGGGGGCACAAGGCATGCGGACGCGCGTTCCGGGACCGCGGCACCCGGCCGGCGGCTCGGCCTCGGCGGGGGTCTCGGGGTGGGCTGACGGGGCCGGGGCGCTCGGAGGGGTCCGGAGGCGGCGGGACCCCCCCAGGCCGCCCTCACCTTCACTGGAGGGGAGCGACGGGGGCCCCCGAGCCGTGGAAGTGGACGTTCTGCCACTTGCCGTCGCGGCGGTGCCACACGCGCGTCTCCTCCGACTGGCTGGTGCGCGGGCGGCCCTGCGCGTCCAGGTACTGCGTGAGGCGGATGTAGGCGATGCACGCCGCGTCCTCCCCGATGACGTGGACGTGGGGGTTCAGGATGGTCGTGTGGATCGGTTTGTTGTTCTTGGACAGCACTGCGGGGCGGCAGCGTCAGCGCGGGGCGGCGGGGCGGGGTGTGGGGTGGGCAGGATGCAGGTAAAGGGAAGGGAGGCAGGAAGGGAAGGGAGGCAGGAAAGGAAGGGAAGGGAAGCAGGAAGGGAAGGGAAGGGAAGCAGGAAGGGAAGGGAGGCAGGAAGGGAAGGGAGGCAGGAAAGGAAGGGAAGGGAAGCAGGAGGGAAGGGAGGCAGGAAGGGAAGGGAGGCAGGAAGGGAAGGGAAGGGAAGCAGGAAGGGAAGGGAAGGGAAGCAGGAAGGGAAGGGAGGCAGGAAGGGAAGGGAGGCAGGAAGGGAAGGGAAGCAGGAAGGGAAGGGAAGCAGGAAGGGAAGGGAAGGGAAACAGGAAGGGAAGGGAGGCAGGAAGGGAAGGGAGGCAGGAAGGGAAGGGAAGGGAAGGGAGGCAGGAAGGGAAGGGAAGGGAGGCAGGAAGGGAAGGGAAGCAGGAAGGGAAGGGAGGCAGGAAGGGAAGGGAGGCAGGAAGGGAAGGGAAGGGAAGCGGGAAGGGAAGGGAGGCAGGAAGGGAAGGGAAGGGAGGCAGGAAGGGAAGGGAGGCAGGAAGGGAAGGGAAGGGAGGCAGGAAGAGAAGGGAAGCAGGAAGGGAAGGGAAGGGAAGCGGGAAGGGAAGGGAGGCAGGAAGGGAAGGGAAGGGAGGCAGGAAGGGAAGAGAAGCAGGAAGGGAGGCAGGAAGGGAAGGGAGGCAGGAAGGGAAGGGAGGCAGGAAGGGAAGGGAAGCAGGAAGGGAAGGGAGGCAGGAAAGGAAGGGAAGCAGGAAGGGAAGGGAAGGGAAGCAGGAAGGGAAGGGAGGCAGGAAGGGAAGGGAAGGGAGGCAGGAAGGGAAGGGAAGGGAGGCAGGAAGGGAAGGGAAGGGAGGCAGGAAGGAAAGGGAAGGGAAGCGGGAAGGGAAGGGAAGCAGGAAGGGAAGGGAAGGGAGGCAGGAAGGGAAGGGAAGCAGGAAGGGAAGGGAAGGGAGGCAGGAAGGGAAGGGAAGCAGGAAGGGAGGCAGGAAGGGAAGGGAGGCAGGAAGGGAAGGGAGGCAGGAAGGGAAGGGAAGCAGGAAGGGAAGGGAAGCAGGAAGGGAAGGGAAGGGAGGCAGGAAGGGAAGGGAAGCAGGAAGGGAGGCAGGAAGGGAAGGGAGGCAGGAAGGGAAGGGAGTCAGGAAGGGAAGGGAAGCAGGAAGGGAAGGGAGGCAGGAAAGGAAGGGAGGCAGGAAAGGAAGCAGGAAGGGAAGGGAAGGGAAGCAGGAAGGGAAGGGAGGCAGGAAAGGAAGGGAGGCAGGAAGGGAAGCAGGAAGGGAAGGGAAGGGAAGCAGGAAGGGAAGGGAGGCAGGAAGGGAAGGGAGTCAGGAAGGGAAGGGAAGCAGGAAGGGAAGGGAGGCAGGAAAGGAAGGGAAGGGAGGCAGGAAGGGAAGGGAAGCGGGAAGGGAAGGGAGGCAGGAAGGGAAGGGAAGCAGGAAGGGAAGGGAAGGGAGGCAGGAAGGGAAGGGAAGCAGGAAAGGAAGGGAAGGGAAGCAGGAAGGGAAGGGAGGCAGGAAGGGAAGGGAAGCAGGAAGGGAAGGGAAGGGAAGGGAGGCAGGAAGGGAAGGGAGGCAGGAAGGGAAGCAGGAAGGGAAGGGAAGCAGGAAGGGAAGGGAGGCAGGAAGGGAAGGGAAGGGAGGCAGGAAGGGAAGGGAGGCAGGAAAGGAAGGGAAGCAGGAAGGGAAGGGAGGCAGGAAGGGAAGGGAAGGGAGGCAGGAAGGGAAGGGAGGCAGGAAGGGAAGGGAAGGGAAGCGGGAAGGGAAGGGAGGCAGGAAGGGAAGGGAAGGGAGGCAGGAAGGGAAGGGAGGCAGGAAGGGAAGGGAAGGGAGGCAGGAAGGGAAGGGAAGGGAGGCAGGAAGGGAAGGGAAGCAGGAAGGGAAGGGAAGCAGGAAGGGAAGGGAAGCAGGAAGGGAAGGGAGGCAGGAAGGGAAGGGAAGGGAAGCAGGAAGGGAAGGGAGGCAGGAAAGGAAGGGAAGCAGGAAGGGAAGCAGGAAGGGAAGGGAAGGGAAGCAGGAAGGGAAGGGAGGCAGGAAGGGAAGGGAGTCAGGAAGGGAAGGGAAGCAGGAAGGGAAGGGAGGCAGGAAAGGAAGGGAAGGGAGGCAGGAAGGGAAGGGAAGGGAAGCGGGAAGGGAAGGGAAGGGAGGCAGGAAGGGAAGGGAAGCAGGAAGGGAAGGGAAGGGAGGCAGGAAGGGAAGGGAGGCAGGAAGGGAAGGGAAGGGAAGCAGGAAGGGAAGGGAGGCAGGAAAGGAAGGGAAGCAGGAAGGGAAGCAGGAAGGGAAGGGAAGGGAAGCAGGAAGGGAAGGGAGGCAGGAAGGGAAGGGAGTCAGGAAGGGAAGGGAAGCAGGAAGGGAAGGGAGGCAGGAAAGGAAGGGAAGGGAGGCAGGAAGGGAAGGGAAGGGAAGCGGGAAGGGAAGGGAAGGGAGGCAGGAAGGGAAGGGAAGCAGGAAGGGAAGGGAAGGGAGGCAGGAAGGGAAGGGAAGCAGGAAAGGAAGGGAAGGGAAGCAGGAAGGGAAGGGAGGCAGGAAGGGAAGGGAGGCAGGAAGGGAAGGGAAGCAGGAAGGGAAGCAGGAAGGGAAGGGAGGCAGGAAGGGAAGGGAAGGGAGGCAGGAAGGGAAGGGAGGCAGGAAAGGAAGGGAAGCAGGAAGGGAAGGGAGGCAGGAAGGGAAGGGAAGGGAGGCAGGAAGGAAAGGGAGGCAGGAAGGGAAAGGAGGCAGGAAAGGATGCAGGAAAGGAAGGGATGTAGGTGAGAATGCAGGCAGGATGCAGCAGATGTACAGCAACAGAGACGGGGATGACAGGCAGGCACTGAAGGGCAGGACGGGCAGGCAGGAGGAGAGGCAGCAGCGGCACTCACGGTTCTCGAAGTAGAAGCGGTGGAAGTCCATGCCCTCCACCAGGTTGCCCAGAGCTTCGGGCTCGAAGGAGGTGAGCCCCGGGTCGCAGATCTTCCTGCAAAGCGCTGCGTCAGCCTCAGCCCCCCCCGAGCCCTGCCCCCCCCCGACCCCACTCACGCGTAGGCCTCGAAGTCCCCGTTGTTGACGGCCTCGATGAGCTGCTCTGTGATCTTAATGATCTCCTGCTTGCGGGCTGCGGGGACAGCGGGGTCACGGTACGGCCCCAAGGGGGGAGGGGGGGACACAAAGACCATGAGGACACACGGACGGACGCACAGCGTGGGGACAGACCGAGCCCTGAGCCGGACGTGTGGATGATGAGGACGTGGGGATGGACACACGGACCTCGAGGACACAGAGGGGATGCTGACACCCTGCTCCCACTGCCACCCCAGTGCACTCCGACACCCCAGTGCCATCCTGTCGCACTGCACCACATCCCAGTTCCGACCAGTGCATCTCACCCACATCCCAGTGCCAACAAATCCACCCCAGTGACCTTCCAGCACATCCCAGTGCGGCTCAGTGCCTCCCACGCCACCCCTGTGCACCCCACTGACATTCCAGTGCAGTGCATCACCGCCCCATTGCTTCCCATGCGCCCCGGTGCCACCCAAACTGGACATCCCAGCACACCTCGACACAGCACCGTCCTGCTGCGCCCCACTGCCATTCCAGCACACCTCAGTACATCCCAGTCCCATCCCAGTGCACTGCAGGACCATTCTGTCACCTCCCAGCACTCCCCAGTTCCACCCTGCGCATCCCAATGCCACCCCAAGGCATCCCAGCGCTGCCTCCGAGGGCCCCACTGCATTCCCATGCCATCTCACTGCAGCCAATTGCATTTTGATGCCATCCCAGTGCCATTCCAATGCAACCCAGTGCATCCTAGCACCATTCCAGTGCATCCCAGTGCATCCTTGTGCCATCCCAGTGCATCCCAGTGCCATCCCAACGCATGTTAGTGTCTCCCAGCTCCATCCCAGTGCCATTCCGATGCATCTTAATGCATCCTAGCTCCATTCCATTGCATCCTGGCTCCATCCCAGTACATCCCAGTGTCTCCTAGCTTCGTCCCAGTGCTTCCCAGTGCCATTCCAGTGCATCCCAGCTCCGTTCTAATGCAACTCAGTGCCCCCAACGCCCCCACCCTCCCCTGCCCCCATCACCTTTGGTGTCCTCGTCCTCGATGGTGGTGTTGGTGCTGTCGGACGACTCCTGCCGGCGAGGGGGGGCAGCGGTGCGGGGGGAGAGACAGAGGGGTGGGGGGGTCAGCACCCATTTTGGGGGGAGGAGGGGGGGAACCACGCGCCCCAGCCGTGGGGGTGACGCCTCCCTGGGACCAGCGGGAGCCCCCAGCCCCGAACAGATGGGAGATGGGGGGAGGATGGAGGCGGAAAGCGGAGGGGGGCAGCAATACCTTAATGCCGTCCGCAGGGTTATGAATTACTGTAGTTTGAGGCTCCTACAGGAGAAGGAAGAGAGACAGAGGAGGAGGAGGAGAGAGGGGGAGGAAGGAGGCGAGGAGAGACCAGAGCACAGCGGCGTGGGGGGGGGGGGGGGCAGGGGGCACGCGGACGGGGGCACAGACCCACAGCGGGTGGGGAGGGCGGGGGGGAGAGAAGCAGAGAGTCGTTAGTCCAGCAAAGCGACACGGTTTAATTGAGAGAGAGCGAGGAGAGGGGGAGAAAAAGGGAGGGGGGGGAGGGGGGCCACGTCTTGCACCCACCGTGCGGGGGGCACGGCGCCCACATCCTGAGCCCAGTGCTCTGACCTGGAGGTGGGGGGGCTCTGCACCCCCTGCTCTGCCCCACACAGCGCCCCGCGCCCGCGCTCCGCACCCACCTCGCCTCGGCGTCCTGGGGCAAACCTGGCGCCTTCAGGTCCCGCAGCCGCCCGGCCCCCGGCCCCCGCCGCGCAGACCGGCGCTCTTCCCCTCCAGCAGCCGGTCGGGACGCGTCCCGCACCCACCGTCCGTCGGGGTCCCGGTGCCGCCCCACGTCCGCGCCCACGTCCTTCCCGACCCCCCCGGCCCCCCCCCCGTCCCTCCCCAGCAGCTCCCGGCGTTGTCCCCGCGTCGCTCCCGCACCCACCTGCCCCGCAGCTGCCTCTGCGCCCACATCCTGCACCGCAGCCGGGGGGGCCGTGAGCCCCGCGATGCTTTGGGGGCGCTTACTGACTGCCGGGGGGGGCACTTACTGTTGGGGGGGGTCCCCGCTCCCCCCTTCCCCACTCCGTGACCGGCCGTGCCGCTGGCGAGCATGGCGATGGATGCGATGGGATGGAGGGATGGAGGGGGGGGCGTGGGAGGGGGAGCTGTGCGGGGGGGGCACCTACCAGCGCTGCGGGCGGCAGCGTCCCCTTGGGGCTGGTGACGCCGGCGCTGCCTTTGGTGCTGTTGGTCTGGGGCTGCGGGGACGGACGTGGGGGGATCAGCGAGGGCAGCTCGAGGGGGGGTCATCCCCTTTGTGACCCCCACCCCCCACCCCCCGTCCCCTCACCTTGACGCCGTCAGCCTTCTTGTTGAGCAGACTCTTAGCTGCTGCGGGGGAGAAAGCAGAGGGTCAGAGCTGCGTGTCCCCGCGTGGGGACTGGGCCACCGTCCCCTCCCGTCCCGGGGGGGCACCGGGGGGGCACAGCGGGGGCCGGGGGTTGGCTTACCTTGGAGAAATGCAGAGAGGAAAGCGAGAGAGAGAGAGAAAGAGAGAGAGAGAGAGAAGGGGCGAGAGAGACAGGAAGGGGGGGGTGGGGAAAAAAAGGGGGAAAAGGGAAAAACAAAACAGAAAAACACAAAAATCGTCTCTGAGCGCAGGCGGCGGCCCCGGACCCCGCAAACCGTGCAGGGGGGCACCGGGACGTGGGGCGGCCGCCCCTCCTGGCCTGACCTATGTGGGGCGGGGGGCGCGCGGCACGGGGGGGGGCGCGCCGCTGTGTCCCCCCCTCCAGCGCCGATGTCACCTGCGGGCGTCCTCAGCTCCGTCCTCAGCGGGCCGTGTCGGGGATGGCAGCGCCGGGGGGGGGTCAGCGCGGGACCCATTTGGTGGGTGGGGGGGGGGACGGGGAAGGGCGGGGGGGGACACGGGGACACCCCCGTGGCACAGCCGTGTCCCCGGGGTGCGGGCCCTCCTCGGGAAGCGGGCTGGGGGCTGCGGCGCTGGGGGTCGGGGTCTAAACCAGAGCCATCGGGGGGGTCCCCGGGGGGGGCTCGCTGGCTGTGGGGGGGTTTAAGACCCGCCGAGTGTTTCGCGGCACCACAAACACCGGCTGCAGCGCAACGGGGCCGTGCGGGCACACTGCAGCGCAGCCCCCAGAGGGGAATGCAGCCCCCATGCGGCAATGCAGCCCCCTCCCATGTGCTTGCACGAAGCCCCTCCCACCCCCCCATGCAGCGGCACCACTTCCCCCATGCACGGGTGCAGCCCCCATGCAGCAGCGCAGCCCCCCTGCAGCAGAGCGATGCTGTGGGATGGAGCAGCAGCCTTGGGGTCGGCACACCCCCAAATGTGGGGGAGGGGGGAGGTTGGCTCTGAAATTCTCCCTGACCCCCCCCCCATCCCACTGTGTGCCATCGGGTGATGGGTGCTATGATGGGTGCTGGGGGCCATGGGGTGCCACAGTGGGTCCCGGTAGGGGGCTGGGGTCCATAGGGGGTCCCAGGTGTCACCACGGGTGCCGGGTGCCGCAAGGCTTCCAGCTGCCGCAGGGCTCCCTGGTGACATGGAAGGTCCCAGGTGACACAGGGGGGTCTTGGGTACCAAAGGGGTGCCAGGTACCACGAGGGTCCCATGTGCCATGGGGATCCCAGGTGACACAGGGTCATGGGTGACACGGGGATCCCACGTGCCATAGGGATGCCATATCCCATGGGGTCCTGGGTGACACGGGGGTCCCAAGGGCCGTGAGCATCCTGGGTGCCGTGGGGTCCAGGGGTCCCACAGCACTGTGGCACAGGGAGCACCCGCAGCCCACGGCCCCACGCAGCCCCGGAGTGGGGACACAAGCGGTGACAGGGACACCGTGTGCCAGCGGGGGGGGTTGGGGAGGCACCTCCCTCCCCAGGAGCAGCCGGGGGGGTGGGGGGGACACAGGCAGAGAGGTGGACAGGCAGACGGGGGGGGGTCCCATGCGTGCGGTGCCATTCCCGAGGAGGGACCCCGAGCCTGGAGGGGGAGGAAGAGGAGGAGGAGGAGGAGTGGGGTGGGGGGGACCAGAGGCAAGCGGGCGGCACGGGGGGGGTCCGTGCGGCGTCTACCTTGTTCCACCAGCCCCAGGGGGGCCGCGGCGGCCGACATGGAGGGAGGCGCGGTGGTCTGTCTGCCCACTGCGGGGCGGGCAGCGAGAGGAGAGAAAGGAAGCGACCCCGTTAGGTGGGCACGGGGCGGGAGGCCCTGCTGGGGGTCACCCCACATCGCCTCCTGGCTTCCCCCCCCCCAGCCCCGTTACCGCACGGCGCGGCCGTCCTGGCGTCAAAATGGGGTGGGGGGAGTTTGGAGGGAGGGGGAAAGAGAGAAAGAGAGCGGCAGCGAGCGGGGCCAGGCCCGGGGACGCGGGGGGTGGCGAGGCGTCCCGGGGCCGGGAGGGGGGGGGCTCACCTGAGAAGTTCCGGGTGGCCAGCATGGTGGTGAGGATGGCGCCCTGCAATGGCAGCGGGTCAGAGCGGCACCGGGCCGGGGGGCGTTGGGACGGGGGGTGGGGGGTGGCAGGGGGATACGGCTGGGAAAGCACAGGGACACCCAGGACACCGCTGGGGGACACGGGAAGGCAGGGCAGGACTGAAACAAAGCCAGGTGACACTGTGACAGGGTCAGGGCGACACCGCAGCACAGACAGGTGACACCAGGACGCGGCTGCGCTGGGACATGGGGAGCATCAGGACATGGGTGGGATGGGGCCAGGGACAAAGTTGGGCACTGGGACGTCGCAAAAGGGGACCGTGGGACACAAGGGGGTGCCACGGTGACACAGTGGGATGCGGTCAGGGAGGGAGTGGGAGATACGGGACACAGCAAAGCCCTGCGATGGGGCTGCAGTCGGAATGGGACGTCCTGGGATGGAACCGGGGGAGACGGGAGAGCACCGGGATGGGGCTGAGGACACGGGAGGGCGTGGGGACACGGCAGGATGGGGACACGGCGGGATGGGGACACGGCGGGATGGGGACACGGCGGGATGGGGACACGGCGGGATGGGGACACGGCGGGACGAGCTGGGATGGGACCCCAGCCCACCTTCAGCTTCCTGCGGGCGTTGAACTTCTTCAGGCACTCCACCGTCTCCTGTCTGTGCATCATGGAGGCCACGGTGGAGCGTTGCTGTGGGGACAGCGGGGTCAGCGGGGAGCGCGTCCCACGGGGACGGCGTGGGCTGGGGGCCAGGAGGGGCAACACTTACGCAGACCCACGGGTGTTTGAGGGCCTCGTGGGCCGTGATGCGCTTGGCGGGGTTGATGGTCAGCATCTGGTTGATGAGGTTCTTGGCTTCGGGGGTGACCGTGTCCCACTCGGGGGAGGGGAACTGCGGGGACACAGCAGGACGGGGCGGGGAGGGGGCGGCCGTGAGCCTCCGTCCCTGCAGGGGGGGCCGGGGGTGACGGCGCACTCACATCGTAGGCGCCCGCCTTGATCTGCTGGTACAGCTTGTGCTGGTCCTCGTCCCAGAAGGGCGGGTATCCCACCAGCAGGATGTAGAGGATCACCCCTGTGCCACACAGACGTCAGCACGACTGGCAGCGGGGGGCAGCGATGGGGGGGCGGGGGGTCAGCAAAGACTGCAGAGGGATCGACGTGGGAACGGGGTGGGGGTCGGTGCAGAGACCAGGGCGGGCAGCAGTGTAAACTGGATTGGGAGCAGGATGAACTGCAATGGGATCAGAGCGGGGACTGGGTGGGGAGCTGCTGGGAAGGGGACTGGGATGGGAGTCAGTGAGGAGTGGGATGGGGATGGGGTTGGGATGGGGATGGGGATGGGATGGGGATGGGATGGGGATGGGGATGGGGATGGGATGGGGATGGGGATGGGATGGGGATGGGATGGGGATGGGGATGGGGATGGGGATGGGGATGGGGATGGGGATGGGATGGGGATGGGGATGGGATGGGGATGGGGATGGGGATGGGGATGGGGATGGGGATGGGGATGGGGATGGGGATGGGGATGGGATGGGATGGGATGGGGATGGGGATGGGGATGGGGATGGGGATGGGGATGGGATGGGGATGGGATGGGATGGGATGGGATGGGGATGGGGATGGGGATGGGAGGGGATGGGGATGGGATGGGGATGGGGATGGGATGGGGATGGGGATGGGGATGGGGATGGGATGGGGATGGGATGGGATGGGGATGGGGATGGGGATGGGGATGGGGATGGGAGGGGATGGGGATGGGATGGGGATGGGGATGGGATGGGGATGGGGATGGGATGGGGATGGGGATGGGGATGGGGATGGGATGGGGATGGGGATGGGAGGGGATGGGATGGGATGGGGATGGGGATGGGAGGGGATGGGATGGGATGGGGATCAGGACTGGAACAGAACCGGGATGGGGAGCGGGATGGGAGCAGGGTGGGAATCCCTTTGAGGACATGGGTGGGGACCAGGATAGAGTGGAACGGGTCCAGTATGGGGACTGGGAAGGAACCAACGTGGGATCAGGATGGGGACCAGAATGGGGACGGAGACGGGGACCAGGACGGGATGGACGGGACAGAGGGGATGGGAGCGGGGACAGGAGGGACGGGGACGGGATGCAGGCGATGGGGGTCCCGGGGTCAGGGCGGGGGTCCCTTACCGCAGGCCCAGATGTCCACAGGTTTGCCGTAGGCCTCCTTGCGCAGCACCTCGGGGGACAGGTAGCCGGGCGTGCCGGCGAAGCCTGGATGGGGCAGGGGCTGAGCGGGGGGCCGGGGCTGCGGGGGGGCCGGGGTGGGGGCACTCACCGAACCAGGCCTGCTGATCGCCCTGCACCTCGATGGCCAGCCCAAAGTCGGCCAGCTTCACCGCCGCGCCCTTACACTTGCTGGCCAGCAGGAGGTTCTCCGGCTGCGGGAGGGATGGGGGGCGGCCCCACATCATCACCCCGCATCGTCGCCCCACATCATGGCCCCACATCATCGCCCCAGGGCCGCAGACCCACAGGACATAGAGGGCCGCAGGGGGCCGCGCTCACCTTGAGGTCTCTGTGCACGACCCCCATTTGGTGACAGTGCAGGACGGCCTCCAGGATCTGCTGGATGCAGTGGCTGCGGGCAAACAGCCCAGGGGTCAGCAGGCACCACCAGCCCCCGACCCAAAACCCCACTGTGGGGGCACAGCGACCCCCAATCCTCACGCCGAGCCTAACCCTGACCCCAAACCACAGCCCTAACGCTGAGCCTAACCCCATACCCTGACTCTTTTACCTGACCCTTAACCCTAAACCCTGAACTCAAATCACAACCCTAACCCCAAACCCCGATTCAAACCTCGACCCCTTTACCCTGACCCTAACTCTAAACCATTACCTTAACAATGACCCCAAATCATAACCCTGACCCCAAACTATAAACCTAACCCTCACCCTGACCTTAAGCTGTGACCCCAAACCATGACCCTAATGTTCACACTAATCTGTACCACAACCCTACCCCAAATCCAGACCCAAACCGACCCTACCATTCACCCTAACACTGACCTTAACCCTTAATCTGTGGCCCTGACCACAAACCATAACCCTGACCCTGACCCCAACCCCAAACCTCGACCCAAACCCACTCAGCCATGCTGTGCTGCACACATGGGCGCCCCCCACCCCAAGGAGAGCTGGGGGGGGAAAGTTGGGGGGGGACGACGGGACACCGGGTGCCGCTGTGCCCCCCCCGCTGGGGACCCCCAGACAGGACGGACAGGGAGCGGGAGGGCAATGAGACGAGACAAGAGAGGGAGGAGCGGGAGATGAGAGCTGAAATGGGGGTGAATGGGGCACCGGGGGGTGGGGGGGGAAGCGGGGGCGACCTCCCCACAGCTTATCATTGTTGCGGGCTTTTTAATGATTCCTTTTGGAGGGGGAGCGGAGAGGGACCAAAAAAAAACGATTGTTTAAATTTATCTTTTTCTTTTTCAAGGGGGAAATTGGAGAAAGGAGGAGGAAGCCCCAAAGCTGGGGGTGCGGAGAGGGGGAGCGCGAGGCTCCGGCTGGGCGGGGGGCACAGCCCCCCCCGGACCCCCTCCCCGTTTATACTGACCTGAAGCTGCCTGCGCGCAAAGGCAAAGTGATGGGTGTGAGAAACGCGTGCTAATAGCTCATGGACACAGTGACTGCAAAACAAAACGGGGGGCGGGGGGCGGCGGGATGGGGCGAGATGGGGGGCACGGGGGGGGGCAGGTTTGGGGTTATAGAATAGGTGTGGGGTGGGTTAGGGCATGTGGGGCAGGGAGGGGGCAGGTATGGGATGAAGGGGGCAGGGGAGCAGGTTAGGGGTTATAAGGTGGGTTATGGGGTGGGTTTATGGGGCAGGAGGGCAGGGATGGGGGTTGGGTTTAAAGGCAGGGGGGCAGGGGGGGCAGGTGTGGGGTTGGGGGGCAGATGAGGGGGTGTAAGGCAGGGCCGGGGGTACGGAGAAGTTATGGGAGCAGGTCGGGGGGGCAGGTGAGGAGTTATAGGGCAGGCGGGGGGGGGAAGGAGCGGGCGTGGGGTTGTGGGGCGGTGAGGCGGTGGGGGGGATTAAGGGATCGGAGGAGGCAAAACGTGGGGAACGGGGAGGGGGGGGGAGCAGCGAGCAGAGGGGCAGCGGTGGGACAGACAGAGAGACGTGGACACACGGACACCACAGAGCCACGCGTGATGGGAGACGGGGGGAGGGGACAACGGGGACGGGGGACAAAGGAGAGGAGACGGGACCGGGGAGCGGGGGGGTGGGGGGGGAACGGGGGGAGATGGGGGGGAACGAGAGAAGGGGAGAAACAATGTTGTGAAAGCCCAGAGACCACGGGACGGGCAGACGGCGGCACACAGGGCAGCACCGGGGGGGGGGGGGGGGGGGAGGGACACGGGGCGACCCCGAAGCGGGATGGAGCCGGGGGGCGGAGGGGGGGAAGGGGAAACGGGGGTGACGGGCGCTGCCCCCGGCCCGCAGCGCGGCGTCCCGGCTCCTCCCGCACCCCGCGCCCCCCCCCGCAGCGCCCGGGGCCGGGGGGCCTCACCTGGCGTCCGCTTCGCTGTAGTATTCGCGGGCCACGATGTCCTCGAACAGCTCCCCGCCCGTCACCCTGCGGGCACAGCGCCGCGGGGACACCGCGCCGTCAGCCCCCTCGCAGACCCCATCTGGGACCCCCCCCACTCCCCTCTTGGGGACCCCCGCCGGGTCGCCCCGCACTCACAGGTCGAACACGAGGTAGTGGAAGCCCTCCTCCGAGATGCTGTCGTGGAGCCGCACTGTGGGGACAGGGAGGGGCTGAGGGGACGGCGGGTGGCGCCCGACCCCCCCCACGTGTCACCCAGCACGCCCTATATGGGGACACCCGGTGCGTCCCCAGCAGCACCCAGCTTGCCCTCAGTGTCCCCAGTGCGTCCCCGTGGCACCCAGCAGCAGCCACGTGTCCTTACGTGTCACCCAGCACTTCCTCAGGTGGCACCTCGTGTGTCACCAAGTGCCACCAGGTGTCACCCGCTACGTTCCCAGCTGGCCCCCGGTGCCACCCGGTGTCCATAAGTGCCACCCAGCAGCACCCAGGTGCCACCCAGAGATCCCCAGCAGCACCCAAGTGCCACCTGGCCTGTCCCCAAGTGCCACCCAGGTGCCAACCAGCTGACCCGAGTGCCACCCTGGTGACCACAAGTGTCACCCAGCAGTCCCCAGGTGCTGCCCCTCACCACCGGGTGCCACCTCGTGTCCCCAGCCTCTCCCCGAGTGCCACCCTGTGCCACCCAGCTGTCCCCAGGCGCCACCTGGTGTCCATAAGTGTCACCCAGCTGTCCCTGGACGTCACCTGGCCTGCTCCCAAATGTCACCCAGGTGCCACCCAGGTGTCCATAAGTATCACTCTGCAGCACCCAAGTGCCACCCCACCCACACCCCCAGTTGCCAACCTGTCTGCAGGTGCCACCCAGGTGTCCATAAATGCCACCAGCAGCCCCCAGGTGCCACTCTGCGACTCCAGGCGCCACCCAATTGTCCCCAGGCACCCCCTGCTATCCATAAATGCTGCCCAGCAGCACTCAGGTGCCACTCAGCCTGCTCCCAAGTGTCACCCAGGTGCCACCCAGGTGTCCATAACTGCCACTCCTCAGCACTGAGGTGCCACCCTGCACCCCCAGTTGCCAGTCAGGTGTCCCCAGGCGCCACCTGGTGTCCCCAGCAGCACCAAGGTTTCACTGTACACCCTTACGTGCCACCCAGCTGTCCCCAGGCGCCACCTGGTGTCCATAAACGCCACCCAGCAGCGCACAGATGTCACCCGGCCCGTCTCCAAGTGTCACCCAGGTGCCACCCAGCCGTCCTGAAGTGCCACCCTTCTGTCCATAAGTGTCACCCAGCTGTCCCCAGGCGCCACCTGGTGTCCATAAGTGTCACCCAGCAGCACCCAGATGCCACCCAGCCTGTTCTCAAGTGTCACCCGGCTGCCACCCAGCTGCCCCCAGGTCCCACCCAGCCGTCCCCAGCAGCTACTTCAATGCCACCCAACTGTCCCCAGGTGTCCCTTGCTATCCATAAATGCCACCCAGCAGCACCCAGCTGCCACCCGGCCTGCCCCCAGTCGCCACCCAGGTGTCCATCAGTGTCACTCTGTAGCACTGAGGTGCCACCCCACACCCCCAGGTGCCACCCTACTGCCCATAAGCGTCACCCGGCAGCATCCAGATGCCACCCCCCGTGTCCCCAAACGCCACCCAGCCACCCCCACCCCGCTCACCGATGTTGGAGTGTTTCAGCAGCCGGCAGATGCGCGCCTCCCTCTCCAGCTTCTGGTGGTCTGGGGCACAGCGAGAGCCACCGCCGTCACCTCGCTGTCACTGCCCCCAGCCCAGCCCTCAGCCCCCCTCCACTGCTCACACGCTGCTCACACTCACACTCACACTCACACTCACTCACACTCACACATCCACGCACACCCGGGGCCCAGTGGGGCAGCAGGATGGGAGCGGGATGGCACAGCCCCATGGGGCAGCAGCGGTGTCACAGCACAGGGGATGTGGGGCCGAGGGGGGGCTGTGGGAGGCCCTACCTCTGGCTGAGAGCTTCTTGGTGTTGATGATCTTGGCAGCGTACTCATGGCCGGTGCACAGCTTGACGCAGCGCCGGACCACCGAGAAAGCCCCCCTGGGGACGATGGGGACGCGCTCAGTGTCACCACCCCCCACCCCCCAGCACGGCCCCCCCAGTCCCCCCGACCCCCTCCCCATGACTCAGCACCCACGGCCGTGACTCAGCGCCGGGTGAACCCCAGCACTTGGGGGGGGGGGGACACCCCCAAACGCCCCCAAGCTATGGGGATTTTGGGGGGGGGAGGGGGAGATGGCACGGTGTGGTGACAACGTGGGGAGCGGGTGGCACGGAGGGGGGGTCGCGGCGGCGTGGGCAGCAGCCGGCACCCGCAGCACGTTGCCATGGGGACGGCGGTGGCCCGGATGGTGGTGGGGGTGGGCGCAGGGACAGCGGCCCCCCCAGGATTGGGGACAGCGATGCGGCCACCAGCGGCAGCGGCAGCGCCCCCCCCACAGCATCGCTCGAGCTCTGTGTGCCCCCTCCCTCCCCCCCCCCACCCAGGACAAATGTCCCCACCCGGCGGCACCGCGCTCTGAATGGGGGTCACAGCCCCCGGGGGATGGGGGGGGGGGCACCCAAAGGGGTCACAGTCGCCACTGCTGTGTCCTCGCTGTGCCCCCCCCCGGCACACACGGGGGGGTCCCCGAGGCCCTGCCACCACTGGGAGCCCCCTAGGGTCTGACCCCCCCCCCCCACACAAAGGGCCTGAGGGCCACAGGAGGTGACAGGGATTGTTGTACCCCCCCCCCCAGCCACCCAGTGCCTCAGTTTCCCCAAGGGGGGGCTGCAGGCTGGGGGGGGATGCGTGGCGCTGGCGGTGACACTGAGATGGGGAGGCAGCCCCGTTGCCATGGCAACCTGGGATGGCTGCGGGTTGGGGATGGAGAGGCAGCACAGACCCCCCCCCCCCCAGCACCTCCAAGGGACCCCCCAAAATGAACCACCTGTACCAGGGGTCCAAAAGGCCTCGGAGGGGGGTCTAAGGGATGAGGGGGGGTCTTTAAAATTGGGGTCCCTAAGGATTTGGGGGGGGTCCAAGGGTCTTCGGAGGGAGGGGGATCTCAAAGGTCTCACGGGGGTCTTTAAGGACTGGGGGGGTCCCAAATGATTGGCCTTGTATGGATCAGGGGGGCTGTGGGGAGTTATATAAGGCCCAGAAGAGGATGGGGGGGATGAAGGGGAGATGAGGCTGAGGGAGGGGGGGGTCGGTAGGGATGACAGCTGCAAAATGGGGTGGGGGGGCAAGGGGAGCAGGGCAGGGAAGGGCGGGGAGCTGTGGGATCCAGGGGTTGTAGGAAAAGGGGGTGCTGCAGGGAATGGGGGGGGGCATGGGATCTGGGGGTGGTTACAGGGAATTGAGGGGGGACAGGGAAAAGGGGCTGCACAATGCTGGGCTATGGGGACCGGGGGGGCTGGGAGCTTTGTGGGGAGCTGGAAGGAGTGGGGAGACTTGAGGGGGGCTTTATGGGAACCTGAGGGCTATAAGGACTGGGGGGGCTCTGTAGGAACTGAAGGGTCTGGGAGGAATGGGGGTCAATAGAAAGTGGGGGGAGTTCATAGTGAGGAGGGGTCTGTAGGAACCTGAGGGCTGTAGGAACTGGGGGGGTCCAGAGAGAAGCCTGCAGGGGTGGGGGATCTGCAGAAGGTGGGGGGGGTGTAAGGGCTGGGGGTGCGTTATGGGAGTGGGGGGGGGTCAGGGCTTTGTAGGGCTGGGAACGGATGGGGTCTGTGAGGCCGGGGGGGGGACCTATAGGGCTGCGGGGGCTATGGGCACTGGGAGGGGCCATAGGGACTGGAGAGGGCTAAAGGGGCTGTGGGGCACTAGGAGAAATGGGGAAGGTTATGGGGGCTGTGGGGGCTATATGGGGATTGTAGGGACTGGGTTAGGGTTAGGATAAAGGGGGTTACGGGGTTGGGGGGGGGCTGCAGGGAGCGGGGAAGATGTGGGGGGGCTATGGGGACGGGGGGGCTATAGGGGCTACGGCGGGCTCTGCGGTATACGGGGGTATGGGGCATATGGGGCTATGGGGTATATGGGGTATGGGGTAGCGGGGCGGCCGGGGGGGCCCCTGCGGGGGGGGTCCCATGGTGGGGGGGGCTGGAGAGGGACAGGGCCGGTCCCGATGCGGGCGGGGCCGGGGGGGGGGCCGGGGGGGGGGCCGGTTCTACATTGGGGTCCCTGTGGGGGGGGCGGGGGGGGCGGGTGTTTGGCTCCGAAATGCGTCACGGCTGCGGGGGGCCCCGACCCAACCCCCCCCACAGCGGACCCCAAAGCCGCGCCGCGCCGGCCCTTACTTGCCGATCTCCTCGTAGAGCTGATACTCGTCGGTGAAGCGGGTGCAGGGCACGGTGGTGGCCATGCTGCTGCTGCCGCCCCGCGCCGCGCCGAGCGCTCTGAGCGCCCGCTCCGCTCCGTCCGCTCCTCTTCGGCTCCGCTCGGCTCCGCTCGGCTCCGCTCGGCTCCGCTCGGCCCCGCCCGGCGCGGGGGGTGCGGGACGCGAAGAGGAGGAGGAGGAGGAGGAGGGGGAGGAAGGAGGGGGAGGCGCTGCCGCCCGGGGGAGGCTCCAGCCCGGGGCTGCCCCCCCCCCCGCCCACAGGGATCCCCCCCCCCACCCCGCCCCAATCCCCGCCCCTCCGGAGCCCCCCCGTAAAGGCAGCGGCGGGGCGCGCAGCCGGACCGAGCCCGACCCCCCCAGACGGCGCCGCATCCAGACCCCCCCTGTCCCAAATACCCCCAAATCCAGACCCCCCCATCCATAAATTCCCCCGTCACCAATCGCCCACCTCTAACCCCCCCCCCAAATACCCCCGCACAAACCCCTCTCCATATGTACCCCCCACTCCACAGCAGCTCCTCCCACACTCCCCCCTCCCACCGCGACCCCCCACTCCCCCTCAAGGTCCCCAAACGTTGTGCAATCCACCCCCACCCCCCACTCGCACCCCCCTCAGGACTCCCCCACAACACGCGTGGGGAGGGGGGGGAAACTCCCCAAATCCCCCGTCCCCCGAGGGACCCCCCGAGCCCACCAACGCTACGGGGGGGGGGGGGGGGACGGGACACGGTGACATTAAATCCCACCCCCGTGGGCGGAGCCGTGGGAACGGGGCCCACGGTGGGGGGGGAGCGCGAGTGGGCGGTGGGCGGCGTTGCCATGGCGACCGTGGGCGGCCGTGGGGCTGCGGCTGTGCGCTGCCACCGGGGATGAGGAGGGGACGAGGAGGGGCCCCCGAACCCCAAGGGACCCCGATGTCCCAGCGAGCACCTCGGGATGCCGCCGCCCCACGGGGCTGAAGGGGCCTTCGAGTGGGGCTGGGGACAGCGCGCGTCCCTGTGGCTGGGAGCATCACCACGGGCGGTGGCGTCCCCATAAGTGGCAGCGCGTCCCTACGGGTGGCAGCGGCCCCACGGGTTGCGGTGTCCCCGGGGCTGGCAGTGCCCCACAGGCAGTGTTGTCCTCATGGGTGGCAGCCTCCCCGTGACCAGCCGCGTCCCCACAAGCGGTGGAGCCCCCACCAGGAGCGGCGCCCCCGTGGGTGGCAGCAGCGGCCCCCACCAGCATCCCCGAAGCACTCGCACTCCCTGCGCTGGGAGCAAGGATTTATTGCAGCCGGGGGCAGCGGGGCGCCGCATCCCCCAGCCCCAGGCTGTGCGCTGGGCGGTCCCTGCTGCCCCCGGGGTTGGGGACAGGCGGGGACCCCGGGCAGGGCACGGCGTGGACGCACCCGCTGAGGGCGCAGCCGCCCGGGGCTGGGTAGGGAGGGGACGTGCACCCGCAGAAGCGAAAACCAGAAATATCCTCAACCACCAAAAATAATAATTATGTCACCCAACGAGCTCCGTCTATTCCTGAAAAACAACGGAGCCGTCGCCAGCGCGAGGCGAGGCGAGGAGAAGGGTCCCAGCGCCGGGTTGCCGTGGTGACGGGGACGGAACGCCGCGTCCCGAGCTGCGCCGGCCGTGGATGCCGGGGGTCCCAGCGCCGGGTTCGGGATCCTCCCCTCCCCGCATCGCCGCTCGGCCGCTTTTCTCCGGGGTCAAAACTGCACGGCGCCGGGGGAGATGTTGAACATGGAAGGGTCGAACTTCTGGCCGCGGAACGGGGAGCCCTCGGTGTCCCAGCCCTTCTTCAGCATCTCGTGCACCTTCTGCAAAGCGGAGCGGGCCCGTCACCACGGAGCCGCCCCACGGCCGTCGGGACGCCGGCGCTCTGCCCTCGCGCACGGGGCACAGAGGACCCCCAGCAGAGGCAGGACGAGCCGCGCTCCCGGCCTGCTGGCACCTACCAGCTCGTGGCTCTGCGGCTTCCCCTGCAGCTTCTGGTGGTAGTCGAAGGTGAGGCGGTCGAGCACGGCGTGCTCCTCCTCGTCCACCGTGGCCATGGAGCGCTCCTTGTTGATCTTGTCGATGTCGATCTGCTCCTCGCCCTCCAGGACGGCGTTCCACCAGTACTCGTCTCCCTTGTTCAGGTTGATCTGGGGACAACAGGTGGCTCAGGGAGTCCGTGTCCCACCCTGGGGATGCGTCACCCCAATCCCATCCTGCACCCCAAACCCATGTGCTGCCACAGGGACGCGTGGCCAGGCCAGGCCAGGGGACACAGCCGTAACCACGGCCCACACAGACACTGGGACATCACTGCTGCTGCCACATCGCCTCCAGCCCTGGAGGGGCAGCCCAAGGGAGAGGGGCTGCCGTCCCCGGGCCACCAGCCCACATCCCTGCTGCCGTGGGGCTGCGCTGGGCTTCCCGTTCCGCTGTAACTGAGCAACCATGGCAGTGAGGGAGATTTATGGCATCGGCCAGCGTCTCCGCAAAGCCATCCGTAAGGCAGACAACGCCACGCGGGCGCAGCTCCCCAGAAGCTCTGGAGGGCAAAACGGGGGCGGCCATAAAGGTTCAGGAGCCGGGATTGGTGCAGGAGGGGGCGGCTGGGCTCCGTCCTCCTGGGGGAGCAGCGCTGGCACAACACCGCGCCGTGCCAAAGGCGACAGCAAAGCGCCTTCCATCGGGCCCAATCCTGGGTGCTCAGCCAGCAGTGAGCATGAGGAACGCGCGGCCATGGGGTGCGTGGCCACGGGGCCTCGCAGCTGGCGCACAGCCCCGCGCAGGGGATGCGGGGCATCAGCCCCCTCCCCATCCCAGCTCCTGTCGCAGGGCTGGCAGTGGTGGGAAGAGCCCCGCAGAGCTGCGGCCCGCGGCCCCTCTCCTCCTCCCACCCCACGCACAGCCCTCGCTTTATTTACCACGTCCTGCTCCCGCCCTGCTGGGAAGGCAGAATTATTCATTTCCTCGGCAGCTTTTCTGCGCCGTGCATCACCGCCGCGCTGAGAGCTTCGCAAACAACCACTAATTAACCTCTGCGGCCCACCTCGCACATGCGGGGGAGTTTACTGCTCCCCCAGATTCCAGGGGCAGAGAACCCAAAGTGGGGCTCTCTCCGAGGCTGCAGTTCCACTCTCTAACAGAAGCCTCCGAGCAGAGCTCCTCAGGTGTGGGTCTGGGGTCTGGGGTCTGGGGTCTGGGGCTGGCCCATGGTGTGGCTCGGTTCCTGGGACGCAGCGCTGCACCAGCTGCGCCGTGCCCTGGGAGGCGGCCATGGAAGGCGGCTGCACGCCGGGAGCCCCGAGGGCTCTGCCAAGGGAACGGGGCTTCACCACAAGGACAAATAAATCTTGACCTGATTACGCTGCTCTCCGCATAGGGAGCAGAGCTCTGCCCCAGCTCAGAGCCACACGGTGCTCAGAGCCCCGCAGGAAGGATCGCGTGCCGGATGCCTCGCGCTCGGGTTGCACAGCTCTGCTTTGGGGCCGGTGGACGCCGGAGCTGAATGAAGCCAAGGGGCCGGGGCAGGATGGGCTGCAGCAGCAGGGCTGTGGCACCGCGTCCCCTCCCGTGTCCCTGCATCCTGCGAGGAGGGGCCCAGGCCTGCGCTGCGGCTGCCGCGCTTTGCCACAGCACCGGGTTTCCTCCTGAATCCCAAATGCCGCGTCAGATCTGGAGGGACGCTGCCAAGGGATGGAAGCAGGACTTGGAAAAGCCACCTCTCACCACCTGCTTCCCTTCCGACATGGCAGCAGCATCCCCAGCAGCCAGCGGGGGACAGGAGCTGCTGAGGGGGCACCAGGGAACGCCTCCAACAGCGCAGCGAGGTCGGGGAGCACCACAGATTGCTGTTAACTCGGCCTTCCAGCTCAGGAGATGACGGGCAAAGGCTGCAAGGGCTGCTCAAGGCAGGGCTGGGCGACAAAAGCCTGAGCGTGGATAACAAACACTGGAGGGAAGGAAAGAAAGAGAGGGAACGGGGGGAAAAAATCCTCAACAACGAAAATAATCCCCAAACGTGTTGTGCACAACACCCAGCAGAGACTTCTAAAAACGGCTCCCGCGAATCTATTTTCATCTCTTTTGACAAGTGAGCAGGCATGACAGCGAGGGCAGAGCACGGCGATGGCGGCCGGGGCTGCGGCGCCGGGCAGAGCGGGCAGCTCCAAAGCCACAGCCCTCGGGCTTCTGCCTCTGGGTGCAACGAGAGCCACAGCCATACTGAGGACACAGAGAAACGTGCTGAGGGCTCGGCCGGCTCTGGGAGCGAGGGGAAGGCAGAGGCAGCACGAGCACGGCTTCGTTGTGCCCCCACCTCGCTGGATGGAGGCTGCTGCCCTGCGTCCCAGCACAGAGCTCACGCGTCCTGCAGAAGATGCAGCCTGAGCGCCCAGCACCCTGCAGCACGCCGTGCTCAGGACCATCCGGCGCTCACCCAGCGGCTGCGGCACCGAACGGCCGCGTGCCTCCTGCTGAATGAACGGGAAGGAGCCGCCCAGCGCTTTCGGCCACTCTGCGCACGGAGGAAGGAGACGCTCCGGGTTGAATTACTCACTCTGCTCCAGTTACCTTACAATTCTTCCAGCGAAACTTCATCCCACCATCAATATGCTGGCAGCCAGCTGGAGTTCCTCGCACCCCTGCGCTCGTGCTCATTTGAGGCCCTTGCCTTCAGCTCGGGTTGTTGATGGGGCGCTGCTCCCCACGGCCACGGCACAACGCCCCAAGCCTCGCTCTGCCCGCGCTGCTCCGCTCCTCCCCCAGCTGCGTAACACCGATCTCGGACGCACACAGGACTGCCAGCGCCCAGACACAGCTCTGGGGGGGCAGCTCCTCCCCAGCGGCGTTGCTCCTTCCCAGGATTGCGCACGTGCCCAAAGCGGATGGTTTTCAAAAATTCCATGTTTGAAAGATGCTGATTAATGACCCCATTGCCTTCTTCTAAACCTCCTTCAGATGGCCAAGTGAGCTGGAGGTGCTCTTCTCCCCCACAGGGCCCTTCTGGCAGCAGATCTTTGCCCCAGAACATCTTCAAGGCCAGGCTGGATGGGGCCTCTGGCAGCCTGGACTGGGACCAGATCTAGAGCTTCTTTGCCCTGCCTGCGGCAGGGGGTTGGAACTTGATGGTCCATTGGGTCCCTTCTGACCCAAGCCGTTCTATGATTCTGTGATCACAGAATCCTGCCTGATTGCCATGCATTTCCCTCGGCACTTCTGCACCCAGTGGGATTCCCACTCAAATGTCACAGCGCCTTTAGGTGCCCATCAACTGCCCTGCTTGTGACACAGGGCACAAGGTGAGCGCTCTGCCTCGAAAGGAACCACTGCAGCTGCAGCACCCCAGCCCTGAGTGCTCTCCTGGGGCAGGCAACAGCCCCGAGGAGCTTCTGAGAACATCTCTGGCTGAAAGGAGAAGGCAGAAGGGCAGGGGTAGCAGAGCCGTGCTCCAGCACAGCCCAAAGCTCACCCAGGAGTTGGGCAGCCAGAGGATGCAGAAGATGCTTGAGGAACCAGGCTGATGGGCAGCAAACGCAACGCCCAGGACAGCCTCAGTTGTGGAAACAGTCCAGCAGCATCACCCTCTGCCCCATTGCGAGAGCACATCACTGGCACCACAGCCAGCACTAATTCACTGTGGGGCAGCAGATCCAATAATGAGCTGCTGCTCCCAAATCACCTCAGTGAGGAAGACGTGCAGAAGGCAAATAGAAGCAGCTGCACTGACTGCTTCCAACAGGACAGGCAGTGTGTCAGAACCCCGGGGCAGCATAGAAACAAGCAGTGAGGTTTCCCCTTGCCTGGCACACATGAGCTGCACGTTGCACAGGGACAGCCAGGGAAAGGCAGTGTGGGACGCGGCCAGCTCTGGCTCAAGCCTCCAGCTGCTCCCATTTTCCAGGCCAAGCACTGGGGAGCTGCAAGGCAAGGCGAGGAAAGGGCAGCCCTTACCAAGACGCACTTCCCTGGCTCCAGGCTCCAGAGGGAACTCTCCGTGTTGATCTTGTGTGTCAGCTTTCCCTCCATGAGCACGCGCTGGCTGCTCCCCTCCAGCACCGCCACGCGAATTGTGCTGCTGCTGATATCCACAGACACCTGGAAAGGCAGAGAGAAAAGCATCAGCAAGGTTCCTGCTCCATTTCCTGCTGCACTGCTCGGGCTGTGGGGTCAAGAGCACTCATTGGGGATGAGAGAGAGAGAAGAACCATCAGCCTGTACAGAAGGAGGGTGGGAATCCCACTGCTGCCTCGGAGCAAACAGCTCTGAGGTGAAAGGAAACCTCTCCAGGGAGCAGCAGGCAGCACAGCCCTGCAGGGACTCACACTGTGCCTCAGTCTCTCCTTACAGAAAGCCAGCTCGGAGGTCGGGTGCCCGCTTGCTACACCCCAGCACTGAGGGGGGCTCGGCCCTGCAGCTCCCAGAGCCGAGTGCTGCCCTGCCAGGCGGCCTGGGGCTTCCAAGCCAGGAGCCTGGTGTTACTCCAGCACAGCAGCAGCCCGAAGCTCCCCAGCTTTGTACGGCCCCCACGCCAAGGCACAGCCAGCACTGGGCTGTGGCAAAGGGACAAAGCGCAGGACTGGCAGCAAAAGGATGTGTGTGTGTGTCACCACGGCTCGAGGGGACACGGCAGCTCTGTCACACCTGCAGCAGCCATACAGGGAACCCTGCTGCAACCCGCTGTGAGGTGACACGGCCCCCCTGGGACACGGCAGCAGGCTGCCCCTTGGTCGTGCTGCACAGCACATCTTCATCCCCAGAGAGCCCCTCTGGTGCTGCCCTGCATGGCCAGGATGCGAGGCGCAGGGCTGGAAGGGGGGCACAGCTCGGGGCCCCCGGTGCTGCCAGCCCTCACCCGAGAGGAGGAGACTGCGGTGAGATTTGCCTGCATTCTCTCCCAGAGTTCCCCCAGATCTTCCTCCCGCTCTGCAGAGCTCATTTGAAATGTTATTACATTATCCATTACCTAGGAGATCTCCAGTGACTCACTGGCTCCACGCAGGCAAGATGCGGGCAGAGCCGCTCCAGGCAGCGACAGCAGCACGGCTGCGGGACCGACAGCGCCGGGCTGAGCTCCGGAGCCGGGCTGGCGTCGAGCGGCCGTCACGGCACAGGCGGCCAGCAGTGCGCGGCAGGCTTTCAGCCGGGCTTCGGACGTGAGCGCCGTGCCGCAGCCCCTCCACGACGAGGAATGTCACCGCCACGCGGATGGGACGCGCGGACCGGGCTCTGCTCAGCCCAGCTCCCCATCCCCCCTCACACACGTGGGGTCCCCGGCAGCAGGCCTGCGCCGAGCTCGCCAAGGTGACCCCCGAGCGCCCTTTCCGGGGGATTTCCCTCGGAGGGCTGCGGAAAGGGCCGCGATGCCGGCAGCCCCGGGGAGCCGCCCGAGGCCCGGCTGCGGTTCCGCGTCGTGCCGCACCGCGCGGCGGCTCCCGCACGCAGAAACGGCACAGAAACCGCGCCCGCCCCCCAGCACGGCGAGCGCCGGGAGCCGGGAGCCGATCTCGCTCATCTCCTGCAAGCCGGGCAGCAGAGGCCGCCGGCCTGAGCTCTGTTTCAGGGCTGGGAAGCGCGGCTCCGCGGCCCCTGCTGCGTCTCGAAGTGGATCGGGGAGGTGGGGAGCGGAACGCGAGGTGCCCCCACCGCCCCCTTCCCCTTCCTGCTCCACGGCCGCTCCATACAAGGAAACCTCCAGCTTACCGAGTGAGGAGGTGCCATAGCAACAGCCCGAATCGGAAAGTGTCAGGAGTGCCGTTCCGAGCAGCGTTAGAGCCGGGCACGCTCAGAGCCCAGGGGCCAGACGGGAGAGTTTTAATCTCGCCTTGGCAGGCAGAAGCCAAAAACCTGATAATTGTTTTACAAGGCGAAGCTGCGTGCTGAATGCAGGGAACGCTTCTGTTTTGCAGGAGCCCATCAATAACGTGCCCCGAGCCCATCCAGCTTGGAAATCGCTTTGAACCGCCCTGCTCCGGCCTGTGACCCAGCTGCTCTGCCCGTCCCCTCCGAACGGCTCCGAAATGGAAACCCGCCTGCAGGGCGCCGAGGGGGCGCTGGGGGGAGGCAGGGCCCGAGCAGGACATGCGCTGGCAGGACGAGGAAAGGCAAAGGTTGGACGCGGTGCAGGATTAAATGTGGCACCGCGGGGCTCGGCGCACACCTGTGGGCACTTCGGGCTGCTGGCAGCAAAGGCTCCCCTCGAACAGCCTGCAGGGAGGCAGCAGAGGTCAGGAAAGCTGACCCGTCCCAGCCCCTCGCTGCACCTGCAAGGCCCCCACAGCTCTGGGTGCCAAAGGATGGGGTGTGATGCAGGGATCTTGGCATGGGCACAACTCCCCAGCGTGTCCCCAGGCGTCGTGAGTGCCATACGATAGAGAGAGGACGGAACATCCTTCTGGACACCCCCGAGCCTTTCCAACAAACAGCCTGGCTCTGCTTTAGACACCCAGTGGGAATGATGCATCTCACGGTCCCCCTGCTGTCCCCATGGCAGCCATCACCCCTCCAGCCCAGGCTGCTGCTGCCAATTACGCTCCGTTGGCACGCCAAGGAGCTGTGTAGGCTGCAGCCGCAGAGCAAACCCAAGCGTGCTCATTTCAGCTGCCCTGGAAGCAGCAGAGGAGAACGGGAGGTGGGGGAGCACCGACTTCCCAAATGGAAAAATACAGCGAGAGCTGCGGGCTGGGAGCGCTGGGGAAAGCTGGGAGAGGTCAAACTCCTGGGGCCGGCCCTCCCAGCCCTGCGTGCGCTCCTTGAGCTTCAGCTGGGGAGAAGAGGGACAGGAGAGGTGAAGGACACCCAGCGTGGCCACGTGCTGTGCAGATGGCTCTGAGATTTGCCCTCAGAAACAGGGTGTGGATTTTGGGTGGCCCTGTGCAGAGCTTGGGCTCTGTGATCCCTGCAGGTCCCTCCTGTCTCAGGATGCTCTGTGGTTCTGGGACTCAGCAAGGCGAGCGATGCTCCAAGCCAGGGGAAGCTAGCAAGGACACATCCCTAGTCCTTCCCCACAGCCTAGGAGGAAGGCCAGCCCTGTGTGAGTGCACACAGTACGCAGCCACAGTGGGACACGGAGTTCTGAGAGCTGCCTGTGAGATTGCAGCAGGTGAAAGTGGAGGAGAAAGCACAGAAAGTACAAAGCCAAGAAACCCTGCTGAGCAATGGGGCGGGAAGGTGGCCAGGCTGGGACTGGGGTCCCCACCACTGGAGAGCAAAGCACGACCACCTCCTGCACAAAGAGCCTCCCTGCTCCCAGCACAGCTTCCCAGGACAGCCTGGCACTCCCAGGGGAAGACAGACACCAGAAACCAAACTACGAGCACTGCTTTACCTGTTTGCCTTTCACAATGTGCTTGGGCACAGGCACTTTAATCTCCAGGTCGCTGTAGTCTTGGGACCAGGCGTAGTTCTCCCGCACTGCCCCGTTGTAGCTGTCAGGGTTTGTCTGGAACTGCTCCTGTCTCCTGGGGAGGGAAGAACAAATGAGGGGCTGAGCGTGGGGCAGTGCGGGATGAGCAGGGAGGGTGGGAGCAGGAAGGGAGCAGAGCCTGCGCTCCGGCCCCCTGAGGTGCTTCAGACTTTGGGGTGCACCCAGGGAAAGGAAAAGGGCCAGGCTGACACCCCAGCACCCCTCACCTCACATCCAGTGAGGATGGCAATGGGGCAGGTGGGGCCATGGAGCTCGGGCTGCCGAAAGGTGCAGGACTTTGGGGATGGATGAGGAGAGATTTGGGGGGATCAGATAAGCAATCAGCAACACACCTCCAAATCCCCAACACACCTCCAGCCAAGGCATTCCCACCAGCCCCATATTCCTTCACCCCACTGCCGGCTGTGCACTGCTGAAGCCTCCTGGAGAGGGCTTGGAAATAAAACAGAGCCACCAAAGAGCAGAGCTGCTCTCTATACACACCCAGCCCTCGGCCCGGGGCTGTGGGGCTTTACATAAGGGTGCAGGGGCTGTGCGTCCCAACACCCCCCAGCCAGGGGTGCGCGGCGGCGGCAGGCGGAGGCGGCTTCCAGCCCCGAGCATTACGTAATATCCACGGGGTTTAATTAAATTAGGCTCGGGAAGGGCCTGTGTGCACACACACACCCGCACACCTCTTTTTTTGGGTCCTTTTGGGGATGGTTTCGGGGCGAGCACTGGGATGCCGCCAGCCCTACAGGAGCCGTGCTGGGTTTGCACAGCCTGGCCGCAGCTCCTGGTGTCAGTGGCACTGGGCGAGCGACGCTGCGGTGTTGGGGAGGAGGGGGGGGGGGGGGGAACCCTGCAAGCACTTCTTTCTTTCCTTTCTTTTTTTTTTTTTTCTTGGGAATTTTGGCCTTGCTTGGCGCTCACCCATTGGGTGCCAATTGCCATGGAAACGGGGTTGGCATGGCAGCACCGAAGCGGCGCTCGCTCTGGTTGGCTCCAGATGGCAGCTTCCAAACCGCCCCCAGACTGCGGGAGCCAGAGGGGCAGCGAGAGCCGTGCTCAGGCGTGGGGTGCCCTGGCTCCTGGGCTGCCCCTTCTCACAAGGTGTCATCGGCTCACAGGGTGCCACCAGCCCCGGGGGGCCAGGGGACACAAAAGGGCTGCAGCAGCCCTTGCATGCAGAACTCTGCATGGCCTGCTCCCTGCTCCCTGCTCTCTGCTCTCTGCTCTCTCGCTGCGTGGCTGTGAGGGGATGCAGAAAGCCATCTGGGCACCAAAACCAGCTGGATGTCCTTCTAGTGGTTCCCATCCTGCTCTGGCACGATCCAGGACAAGGCGCTTCTGGATGTCCTCACCTTCCAGGCACTCTGCCAAGCACACGGCACCGTGGCACGCAGACACACAGTGCTTTCACAGCTGCCCTGGGAGGACTCAGTGCTATGGAGCTATTTCCATGGGGAGACTGAGGCAGGGCTGCTCCGCGCTGGATCCACCTCCTCGCCTTGCTCTCCCTCTGTCCCTTTGCCCACCGCTGCGGCTCTGCTCCGCGCAGAGCCCTGGCAGCACACCGCACATGGGCTGGGCAGCGGGGCTGAGGACGAGAGAGGAGGGTGAAAAAGCAGCAGCTTTAAAACCCGGGCTTTGGCACGGCGTGCACTCGGCTGCCGGGTGGCGGGGATGGTGTGGGTGGGTCTGTGTGTTCTGTCTTGTTCTATTTTTGCTCGCCATGTGTCATTTTGGGGGAGGTGAAACCTTTAACAATGCACCGTCGAGAAGCAGCCGATCTGTTTGGCGCTCCGAGGAGCCGCCCGTCCCCACGGCACGAGGCCACAGCGAGGGACGCGGCCGGTGCCCGGCTCGCAGCACAGCGGCGGCCCCCCGTTTGCTTGCACTGCTCCACGCACATTCCTGTCCCGTCCTGCGGGGCCGGCGCGGCCGCCTGCTCTCAGTCAAGGTGAATTATTCAGGCAGCTCGAAGGAAAACGTGTCAGGGCGGTCAGGCAGCGCAGTGCGGAGGGGGGAGAGAGCAGCGGTGGTTGAAAGAAGCGGGGCTGGCTGAGGGCGAGGCGGGTGACGTGGGCACGGGGCCAGGCCCAGCTGCCCCATAAGCAAAACGGAGGCTGAGCCCCTGGCTGCTGCCACCAGCTCCACAAGCACGGCCCAGCGCAAAGGCCAGCCTGTCCTGCCCTCCTCCCCGCGGGGCAAAGAAAGCAGAGGGACGCGGCGCTGCCCCAAAGCACCCTGCAGGGCACTCGCACGCCAGCTCTGTGCTACGCTGCTCAGCCCTGCGCGATGCACCGCACCTCCCTCAAGCTCGAGAGGTAGCCGAGAATGGAAAGATCTCATTAAGTAATAATGAAGTTCAGAGCGAGGAGGGGAAGAGAAAATCAGGCACCAGGCGCCCGCGTGCCTAACCCACATAAGCACGATGCCTTGCAGAGAGCTGCAGCGTGCCGGCCGCCTGCCTGGCATTTATTGCAGCCATCAGCAGCCCCGCTTGAGGCAGGAGCAGTTCTGCAGTACAGACTGCCGGGGGGGCAGTGCCCGCTCTGCCCAGCAGCCAAGGGGGCAGGAAGGGCTGAGCACCGCGTGCTGTGCGTCCTGCCAGGCCGGGGCAGAAGGAACCGAGGAGCTTTCATGACGAATTTGATGGGGTTCCACCGCGCGCTCCGCTCCTGGAGCAACAGGTAGCTGGAGGTGTCAGCCTGAGACAGCCGCATCCGCAAAGCTGCAGGCATGGAAAATCCCAGGGTTGTGCTCTCTCTGCTGTTTTTGCAAGCGAGCCGAGCAGGAGCCTCCCCCCACCTCCGGATTTAACATTTCTCAGCACCAAAACATCGGTGTGTGGCGTTCGGTCTCTCTGGGTTTTGCTCCACTTAATTGGGTCTCCGGCAAAGCGCTGAGCGCTGCGGACCAGCCTTGCTTCAGCTCCATGCAGTAAACAAGCGCTGCGACGCAGCCCTGTCGGCACAGGGCTTCTGGGGGCCGTGGCCACAGGGCTGCATGTAGGGGTTGTTGGGGAGGAGCCCACATCCATGGAGGAAGGTGGGGAGAACCCCGAATGCAGGCGGGAGTGGGGGGATCCCCAAATCCAGGGGGGAGGCTGCCTTTCCTCCCCAAGATGTACAGAAGTGCTACAACCCCACAACAACACCGAGCCCTGGGGCTGCAAGGCGCTTCTCCAAATGGGGCTGGAGCCGGCAGGGCTCACGGAGCGCCCCAGAGACACCCTGTGCCACGAGGGGCGGCCAACGCCACCCCCTGCACCCCCAAATCAATGGTCCCCACAAGCCAGGATGGCTCTGAGGGCACTTTCACCCCAATTCCAGGCCGTTAGGGCGCAGAGTGCCCAGCACCTCCAGGTGATGCCTTTACAGCTAAACTCCAAACTCACAGCACCTACCGCGTGCCAAAACCCAATTCCAACGCTGGCCAAGGCTCCCCACGCACGGCAGTGGGTGCGTGGCTCTGCTCCTGGCAGCCTGCAGCGAGGGGCTCGCTCCTTTCCACGCTCCTGCTCTTCGGGGGAGCTTCCAGCCTTCACTTCTGATCTCCCAGTTATTTACAGAGCCATTCAACAGAGCCAACCTGCTGCCATTAGGGCGGTTGAAATGCCACCGCCAGCTCACAGGAGAGCTTTGGAGTCGTCACCACAGGGCTACATTTCACTACTGCTGGGAAATTTAGGTCAAGGACAGCAGGACGCGCTACTGGTAGGCAAAGTCCCCTCGGATCTCACTGCTGGCACGGAGCTCACACAGCCTTGGGTTGGACGGGTCTCCGAGGGACCGCTGCACCAACACGGCACGCCGGGTTCCATTCCAACTCCTGGGAAAGGGGACCTGGCTGAGCAGAGCCCAGCGGCCCCACAGCCGGCAGCGCCTCGCTCCGTCCCCGGAGAGCAACGCGGTGCTAAAGCAAGCAAACAGAGCTTTCTTTTTTAAATAAGAATCAGGCACACGCTGTCCCCCGGCCTCCAGCCCTGGGATTTTCTGCTTGTTAAGAGAAAAATTTATAGGTTTTAATTTAGTTATTTTTGGTGCAGGGACCTAATTTTGGAGCTCAGTACCTTGGTAGGGCAACCAAAGCCCTGAGCGATCGGGTGCGTGACAGGGGAGCTGACACGGCGCTGCTGATCTCAGCAAGCACGGGGCTCTGGTTCCCCATCACAGCATTGGGAAACTGGGCCCCAATCAGACCCTCAGCAGCTGCGAGGGGCTCGTTGTGGACGCAGGAATGGGGCTGGGGGCACCTCGCCCCAAGATCAGCCCCTCAAAATGCTGCTCTGCCAGGAGCTGAGCTCCCACTGCTGCAGGAGGGCGGGAGGATTGAAATCATGCACCCCCTCTGTGCTCTGCAGGGAGGACTCAGCTCACAGAGGAGCCAGCCCAGGACAGCCCAGAGGTGAAGAAACGGGGTAGGAAGGGCAGAAGCCCACACATGGAGCATCGACGAGCGAAGGCCAGGAGCACAGAGATACTGAAATGAGGCGGGGTGAAGCAAACAAGGGCTCCTCGTTTGAAAAGGAGCTGAAGGGGGAACAGGACGAGCAGCACGAAACTGCCAGCATCCAGGAACAGGGAGGTGGAAGCTGCAATGAGGTTTGACGGGGCCGAGTCTCAAGGAAGAAAAGAAACCCACGAGAAATGCGGCTCCGAGGGCTCAGCCTGGCAGGCAGAGCTGAGGGGATGGGAGCCAACGCAGCTCACAGCGCTCGTCTGGTTCCGCTCCCCTGGTCAGCAGCAGGGCTGCAGGCCGGGCCTGGGACCGACGGAGCTCGCAGGGATGGAGCTGCAGCCCCCACTCCAACAAAGCCGTCCTCAGTGCCAGCGCCTGCACTGCCCCTTCTCCATGGTCCCACAACCTGAAGCGACAAAATTCCCCTGCCCAGCACCCTGAGGAGAACGAAGGCACACAGGGAACGCATCTCGTGGGCACCTCGGAATGAAAAGAATCCATCTGGGCTTTGGGCAAAGCCAAGCAGTTGCTGAGCTGAATGGGATCCATGGCACCGGATGGGAATTTCCCAGGGCTGCAGCCATGAACCAGTGCTGGGGGGAGGTGAGGAAAGGCTCTGCACCAGAGGGCACGGCCCCAAGCTGCCAGAGCTCAGGGAGCACTGGGACACCCAGACTTTGGGTTTGGGTGCTCAGAGCAGAGCGAAAGGTTGGACTTGATGGCCCCTGTGGGTCCCTTCCAGCCTGAGATGCTCCGTGGTGGACACAACTGAGGACGGCAGGATCCTCAGCAGATGGGTGGATGCGTCGTGGTGCCGTTTTGCTGGCACGATGCAGGGCCCTCTCCTGCCCAGAGCACAGGAAAAAGCTCTGCAGGTCCGGCCAAAGGGACAGCGATGCAGGTCTCAAACACGTTCACCCTTTGCCTGCTTCCAGCAGCTCTGTGCTTTCTGCCTGCTCACCACCTTTCTGGGGACACTTCAGCGTCCTTCCACCCTTCTCTGTGAGAATTCCCTTCTCTGATAACAAAATCCCACCTGCTCTCTGCAGGTTTCTCTCCTGCCTCCCCAAACAGCACAGAGCTGCCAGCCTGGAGCACACGTGGCCCCAGCTCCGAGGAGGCGCAATGAGGGGACACAGAGCTGCCACAGCCTCACTCCAGGCCGCGAGCAGTGAGGACAGGAGAACACAGCCCAGCTTGGGGCTGGGAGCAGCAAGCATTGGGATGACAGGAAGCAGAGCGGCGAGGCCAGGCTGCGCAGTGCCACACGTGGGCTGCTGGGCTCTATTTTAAATGCTGCGTGGCAAATGTATGCAGGCCGGGTTCCAAGCTGGGGGAAGGGGAGGGCGCTGGGTGGGGAGGTGTGCTGAGCTCGGAGCTGAGCTCAGGCTGTGTGGGACAAGCAGGATCGAGCAGAAACGAGCCAGGGAGGGCAGGAGCACGCGTGGTCCTCAGTGGAGCCACGAGGCAGCCCCACAGCAAAGGGGAGCCACAGCGCCCCACTTACAGGTGTGGAAAGGGAGGCACCTGCCCAGGAATGAGGCAGCCACGTGCCGAGCACGACACAGGCTTGGTTTTGCTCTTCCTTTCCCCTGCAGCCCTAAGAAAGCTGCTCCCATCCCAAGGCGCCCAGGAGCGCAGCGGGCTCTGATGGGAGCTGGCAGATCTGGGCTGGTACCTGCCCTACATTTCCACAGCAGCGAGGCTGACAGAATGAGCGAGTTTTTATATAGATTTGGGTGGCGATGGTTTGCTTTACCGGTTGAGGAGGGGGGAAGGGAGAAGGAAAATATTTTTGTTTAATCTCTCCTCTGCATTCTCGCTGCTGGCGCTGCACGTTATTCATGCGCCCTTCGCATCCAAACGCGCGGCTCGGGGTTTTGCTCGGGAGGGCTGCGCAGAATTCAGCAGCTGGTTCAATTATTAACAGCCCGTCGGGGCGCCCTGGATGCCGGCTGCCTTTCGGGGGGCTCCGGCGCCCCCCAGCGGCACACGCGCCAACTGCACACAACCCGCTGCCCGCTCTGCCCTACTTGCGTCCCGCAGCCGCGCTGCCCCCTTCCCTTCCCCAACCCGGGCTGGGGACACGCAGGTCGCAGCCATGGCGAGGCAGAAGAGCTCTGTCGGCTCCAGCAGGGCTTTTTTTGGCTCGTTAATTCCGTGAGGTGTCAGACTGACGGCCCCAGGGACGATCTTTCCTTCACAGGACAACAGAACGTGGCTTTTCGGGTGATACCACTTTTGGCTTCTGGCTTATTTTTACCCTACGCAACGCAGGTCAGGCTGGTTGAGCTCAGCACAAGACCTGCTCCTCATTCCCACCTGATCAAGTTGCTGGGCACCTTCCCCTCTCACTCCGTTCTCCTCTCTGTCCATCCCATCCCATCCCAGCCCCTCTGGGACCTGGGGCTGTCACACATCAGCACAGGACCCAAGAGCTTTGTGCCACCTCACCCTGGCAGGGAAGGGAAGCTGGCTGGCAGCAGCTCTCAGACACACTGGGAGGACTTTGGAGCAAGGACATTTTTGAAGCACGAGGCTGCTTAGTCCAGCTTGAAAGCCACTGAGTCTGGTGAAAGAGTACATAAAGCTCTGTGCAGTGTCTGATGCAGCTTCAAAGCTGGCTCTGCTTTGAGCTGAAGGCTGGGCCAGAGACCTCTGCAGCTCCCAAACTGCACCCAATGCTGACGCTGGTCTTGCCACCTGCCCACAAGGATATTTAGTACAAGAGTGACCTGCAGAGCATCATCCGGCTCTGAGAGCTCCCACCACACACATGTGGGGCACAGACCCCAAGTTTCCATGAGGAAAAGGCTGTGGGACAGCATCTGGATTTCCCAGAGCCACTGCAGTCAGCCCCCAAGAACAGCGACCCCAGTGTGCACAGCTCCAGCACACAGAGACACGACGATTCCCCTGCCCTCAGCACAGCCAGGAAACCCCAAACCCCCAGCACAGAACACAGCTCTGCCTCCCACAGGGAAACAAACAAACCCTCCTCCCCCCACCCTGCCAGTCCCTGCCAGCGGGGCGAGGAAAGCAGCACAAGTGAGAGCCTTACGTGGGCAGCTCGGCAGGCGAGGGCTGCGCAGGGGCAGCCGCCCCCGGGGGCTCTGCTGGCACGGGGCTGGCGGCTGCCGGGGTCGTGGGTGAATCCTGCAGCCCCTCCGCACCCCCTGCATCCAGTGAGGGCTCGGCCTCCTCCGTTGTCTCTACTTCGACCTCATGGGCGGCCGGGGCCACTCTCACCCTCTCGGCGGAGGCAGCAGCTTCCTCCTCCTCCTCCTTCTTGCGGAGCTTTGCCTCCAGCTCCCGGCGCCGCTTCTCGTCATCCTGCCGGGCCATCCGCTCAAAGACTTTGAATGCCTGCAAGAGAACAAAGCTGGCTGTCAAGGAGAGGAGGAGCACGTGCCTGGGGCCCTTACTGCTGTCCCTCCGGCTGTGGATGTCACACAGCCCACTGCCTACACCTGCACTCTTAGGAGAGAGACGAGGCTGCAGGGCTCTGCTGTCTCTGCGAGGGGCTGCCGGCTCCTCAGCAGTGCCACCGGTTGGGACACGCTGTGGGCAGCCCCCCAGGGCGGCTGTGAGCTCCCTCAGCTGGTGCAGATGAAGGAGAGCAATGGTACGTGGGGATCACGGCGTTTTGAGCCAGAACTGCCTGCTTCGGGCAGACACAATGCACCTGGAGAGAGAACACGCAGCTCTCCCCGTCCTGCAGCATGAGGAGCTGCGTGCCCAGGCCCAGCCACCCGCAGCGGGCGGGAGGTGACGCTTCTCCGGGTGACACGCGGGAGGACGCCGGAGCAACGCTCTGCCGCCTCACCCCGGCCTGGGGCCGCGCCCAAGGGGCGCTCCGGGCCCCAACACCCACGGGAACGCGGCGACGGGCACGCGGCACCGGTACCGAGGGCGGAGACCGAGGCCCGGGTACCTGCAGGGCCATGGCCTGCGCGGCGCCGGGCGGGAAGCCCAGGCGGTCACCGGGCCGCAGGAGCAGGCGGTAGAAATCGGTTTTGCGGTAGAGGAAGCCGAAGAGGACGCGCAGGAAGTCATCCACGTTGCCGACGTGCTGCAGGATGCCGAGCAGCGCCTGGTCGTACATCTCGGTCAGCGCCTCCATGGCGGCCCCGGCCCGCTGCCACGGCAACCGCCCGCCCGCCCGCGCTTCCGGTCCGCACGTCGCGCCGTTTCCGGTCCGCCTCGCTGCTCATCTGCGCTGGGAACTGCGCCGCGCTGAGTGGTTCCGGGGAACGAGAGTTCCGGGCCGCGCCGCTGCAGCCCGCGTCCGCATCTGCGGTGTGCGGGGAGCTCCGGAGCACCGCGCCGGGATCCTGCCGGGAACGGGGAAATTCTCCAAATCTTGGGGGAGTCCCAGGCGAAGCACTGCCCAACCTGGGAGCACTGGGGCGCTGCTGCGACCCTCCACTCTGGGATTACTGGAAGCCCCTCAGGTTGCTCCCCCAGCGCAGGTTGATGCCTCTAAATCCTCCCTATGCAGACCTCCTCCTGTACTGAAGACGGAGGGGTGGACCTCCCCGCAAATGCTAAAGTGGGGGGCACGCCTTCCATGCCTAGATTTAGGGGGGATGCATGCTTCATTCTCCCCTGCCCCTGCTCAAAATAAGCCTGGGGAACCAACTCCCTCTGCCCCAACTCCCTGCATGTTTCCCCAGCGCGAGCTATCCCTGTTCACACGCCCTGTGTGGGGATCCTCCAGCCGCCCAAGGCCCCGTGCCTCAGTTTCCCCACAATAGGAAGTGGAGCGTTACTGCAGCCCTGTGACTCTGGGGGTGCTGTGCACAATAACGGCACAGGGGGGCCTCACTGAGCGCACAAGGCTCAGCAGCACAGCAGGACGCTACAGCCAGGCTGGGGGACACCCCACACCCCTGCCCCTACTGAGGTCACTGAGCCACTTCACACCAGGAAGGGGGGGGGACCCGATCCCATAGGGATTCCCACTCCCCGCCTCCCCATCCCCCCAAGAGAAGAACAGCACTGCAGTGGTTTAACTCGTTTTATTTAGATTCATAAACGTAACTCTGCAGTCCGGTCGGACTGTGCACATGCGGCGAGACCCAGTAGAAACGCAGCAGTAAGTCAGGAGCACGAAGGAGGGGAGGGAGGGGGCTGCGCCAGGCGAGCTGCCCGAGCTGCAGTGGAATGTCAGGCGTTGAGACGCAGGTTTATGAGAGCTGCCCGCAGTTGGAAATGGTGATCTGCTTGCTCGTCTTGCCATCCTTGGAGCCGCAGCGCTCCATGGCCTCCACCACGTTCATCCCCTCCTTGACGCGGCCAAAGACGACGTGCTTGCCGTCCAACCTGTAGAGAAGTGTGGGTGGCATCAGGGGGGGCACCGCCTCCTCCCCGGGGTCACTGCAGTGCGACGCCGTGCCCCCTCCCCATGCTCACCACTCGGTCTTGGCAGTGCAGATGAAGAACTGGGAGCCGTTCGTGTTGGGGCCGGCGTTGGCCATGGACAGGATGCCAGGCCCTGTGTGCTTCAGGATGAAATTCTCATCGGCAAACTTCTCCCCATAAATGGATTTGCCACCAGTGCCATTGTGGCGTGTAAAGTCACCACCCTAAGAAAATATCCGCACATATATTTCTGGTTATAGAATCACCGTAACCACGTGGATCAAGACTCTGTGTAGCAGCAGATTGAGGGGCTGTGCTGCAATGCTAAGATCCCCTCCCAAACCCCCCACTGGGAGCTCTTGGTGCTGCCACACACCTGACACATGAAGCCAGGGATGATCCGGTGGAAGCAGGAGCCCTTGTAGCCAAATCCCTTCTCACCGGTGCTCAACGCACGGAAGTTCTCTGCCGAGGAAAGCAAAAGCCATGAGCACAGCCCAGCGGCGGGGGGAGCAGCCCCAGCACCCCGTACCCACCTGCTGTTATGGGCACCTTGTCAGCGAAGAGCTGCAAAAAGAGGCGCGGTGCTCAGGGGGGGCTGCGCTGCCGCTCACCCCCCCGGCAGCTCTGCGGCATCTGGAAACTGCGCCGTCACAGGGGCGGCATCCCAAGCAGCCTGGCTATGCGGCGGGGGGGGGAACGCCGGGCTGGCACCGACCCCGAGACCCAGAGCTGACCCCACACCTGGATTCCTGACCCCAAAACCCAGATCCGAAGCCATAGCCAGCCCCGGACCCCACGGCGATGCAGCACAACCCCAGACTCCCAAACCGAAATCCCACTGTGACACCCGAACCGCGACCCCAAACCCCAGCCCGACGCCGCACCCCACCGCACCACCCCAAACCCAAACCCCTCCGCAGCACCGCCACCAAACCCAAATCGCAGCTCCCCCAAAACCCCCAACCCCACGTGACCCCCCCCAACGTTACCACGGCCCCAAATCCCAACACCGAACCCCCAAATCCCGACCTTCCCAACCGAAATCCCACCGCGCTGCCCCCACTCTAAACCCCACCCCATCCCCCCAATCCCCCCACCGTGACCCCACCCCGCGCATCCCAACCATGGATGGGTTGGGGGGGGGGGGAGGGGAGGGGGGGGGGAGGGGAGGGGGGGTGCGGCGGCCCCGCTCACAAAATGGCGGCGGCGCGGTTTGCGGCGCGGCCCCGCAGCGCTGCCCCCCCCCTCCCCCTTCCCCCCCCGCCCGCCTCCTTTGTTCCCCACGCGGCGCTCCCGCCCGGCCCCGAGGGGCGCCCCGGCCACGTGGAGCCGCCCCCGCGCCACCCATCCCCCCCCCATCCTCCTCTCCCCACCCAACCCCCGGCCCCGCGGCGCCCACCTCGAAGGTGACGCGGCCCAGAGGCTCGCCGTTGGCGCAGATGTCGAAGAACACGACGGGGTTGGCCATGGCGGCGCGGGCGGCGGACAGCGGGGATGGCGGCGGACAGCTCGGAGAGCGCGGCGCAGCGGAAAGAGAGCGCCCGCTCGACGCTCTTATAAACGGGCGCGCAGCCCGCCTCCCGCAGCGCGCCGGCCAATCGCCGCACGCCGCGTCACGGAGCGACGGGGGCGGGGGCGAATGGGAGCGCGAGATGGGGAAAAAGAGGAGAATGAAAAAAAAAAGAGGGGAGGGGGCTGCGGGCGGGGAGGGGCGGGGCCGGGCGCGCGCGGGGAGCGGCGGGTGCGGGGCGGGGAGCGGCGCGCATGCGCGAGGCGGGTGGCGGATGGGAGCGGCGGGAACGCGCACGTGGGACGGGGAGCGCGCCCCCGAGCCCGGCCCGCACCCTGCGCACAGCCCCTCCCCCCCACAGCCGACCCCTCCCCACGCGGGGCACGGACACGCGTGAGGACATGGGAGAGAAAGGCTTTAATGGAGCGGGGCGGTAGTGTTTGTACATATGTACAGCGCTGCGCTCTGCAGGACGGGGCCGCTCCGGGGGGCCGCCCGCCCGCCCGCCGCCCCCCGGGGCCGGGAGGGGCCTCAGTTGCTCTCGAAGAGGGCGAGCAGATCGTCGTTGGTGCTGCTGGGCAGGTCGGGGGGGCCCAGGTAGGACAGCAGCTCCTCGGGGTTGGTCAGCTCGGGCAGCAGCTGCAGGTGGGGCACAGCCCAGCAACCCCCCCCCAAGCGTTATAAATCCCCTCCGTACCCCCACAAAATCCCCCAACGGCCCCCCAACACACCGAGGGATTCCCTCCCCCCTCGGGGGATCCAAGGGACACGACGCAATGCAGCACAGCTACGTGGACGTGACACCAAGGGATGTCACTGAGGAGGAGCACCGAAGCTCCACGGGGACACCGAGGGACAGTGAGAAACGGCCCAATGGGGACAGCGAGGCACAGTCATAAGGGGATCCTGAGGGACAATGGCACAGCTCCGAGGGGACACCTGGGGACCAGGAAGCGATTCTCCAGGGGGACACTGGAGCACAGCCTTAATGGGACAATAAAGGGCACTGAGATGCAGCTCTGTGGGCCAGTGGGGCACAGTGAGGGATGCTGAGGGACACCAAGGCACAGCTCTATGGGGACAGCAGGGGACCATGTAGCACAGCTCCATGGGGACAGTGGGGGACACTGAGAAATGCTGTGGGACATGAATGAATGCACAGCTCCATGGGGACAACGGGGGACCAGGAAGCGAGCTTCCACGGGGACAGTGGGGGATACTGAAGGACATTAAGGCACAGCCTTAAGGGGACACCAAGGGGCACTGAGGGACACGAAGGCACAGCTCCGTGGGGACAGCAGGGGGACACGAGGCACAGCGCCGTGGGGATGCTGGGACACACAGAGGGATGCTGAGCGACACGAAGGCACAGAGGGATGGGAGATGCTGAGGGACACGAAGGCACAGCTCTGTGGGGACACCGGGGGGTATGGAGGAACACCAAGGCACTGCAGGGGATGCTGGAGCCCAGCAGGGGACTCACCCTCCCTCCCCACCTTCCCCCCCCATTCCCCATACTCACATCCAGCGCGGGTTCCGTCCCATCCCCGCTCCCCGGCGCGGTGCTGAAGGTGACATCGGGGCCGGCGCTGCCCGGCGGGGGCCGCGGGGGGGGCACGGCGCGATGCTGCGCTGGGCTGCCCATGGCGTGAAGAGCGGCGGCGTGGGACGGCTCCATCCGGCCGGCGGGAGGCAGCTGTGGGGACAGCGGCCTTCAGCACCCATCACCCTCCTCCTCCTCCTCCTCCTCGTCCCCCCCATTAACGACCTGTCCAGGCAGGGGGGCAGCGGGCGGCTTGTCGGGGGGCAGCAGCTCGGGTGGGAAGGAGGCGGGCGGCGCAAAGTCCCCCAGCGTCGGCGTGCCGGGGGCGGCGGGGGGGAACGGCTCTGGATAGGCTGAAGGGGCCGGGAACGTGGAACCTGCAGGAGGAATGGGGCGAAGAAACGGGCTGAGCGTGGCACCAAATGGGGGGGGGTCAGAGCACCGCGGCGGGGTTACGCTCACCCTGCGTGCCGTAATCGGCCGCCGGGGCGGCGAAGGGCGAGGAGCCCGGCCCCAGCGCCGCGATCATCTCCATGATGTTGGGCAGCACCATGTGCGCCGGGCTGGCGGTGCGGCAGCGTTTGAGAGCCGGCCCGTCCGCCTCCTCCTTGATGTGCAGGTCGGGTTTGACGGGCACCGGCTTCCAGCTGCACGTCGGGTCGATGGTGATCTCCTCGTAGTCCGAGCTGCGGGCGGTGGCATGGCGTGGCGGTGGGCAGCGTGGCCGTGTGGGGTCGGGGGGCAGCAGCACTCACCTCTGGATGTAGATCAGGATGCCCAGCATGTACTGGTCCACCTCCAGCCCCTCCAGCAGCGCCGTCTTACTGCGGGAGGCACAGCAGTGAGGGGACAGCAGGGGACACCAAGGGCTGGCCCCGTGCAGATGCCATAGCACAGCTCCATTGGGAGACCGAAGGACACCATGGGACACCCCCGTGGGGACGCTGAGGCATGGGTCAATGAGAGCACTGAGGGACACCCCGTGGGGACACCATAGGACAGTGAGGGACAACAAGGGGCACAGCTCCTGTGTCCTCACGGGGACACAGAGTGGGGGCACCAAGGAACAACCCTGCATGGGCACCGAGGCATGGCTCCACTGGAACACCAAGGGACGGACAGTGAGGGACACTGAGGCACAACCCCACAGGGACACCCAGGGATGGCCCCAGGAAGACACCCCAGTCCCACAGACTGCACTCACTTGCACACAGGACACCGCCACGTGCCCCGCTCACAGTTGAGCTGCAGGTAGGACTCCAGGTCAAAGCACTGTGGGACAGATGGGGCTGAGCTGGCACCGATAGGGGCTCCCTTCCCCTTCCCCATCCTTTCCCCATCCTTTCCCCATCCTTTCCCCATCCTTTGCCCTTCCCTTCCCTTCCCTTCCCTTCCCTTCCCTTCCCTTCCCTTCCCTTCCCTTCCCTTCCCTTCCCTTCCCTTCCCTTCCCCTCTTCCTTCCCTTCCCTTCCCTTCCCTTCCCTTCCCTTCCCTTCCCTTCCCTTCCCTTCCCTTCCCTTCCCTTCCCTTCCCTTCCCTTCCCTTCCCTTCCCTTCCCTTCCCTTCCCCTCTTCCTTCCCTTCCCTTCCCCTCTTCCTTCCCTTCCCTTCCCCTCTTCCTTCCCTTCCCTTCCCCTCTTCCTTCCCTTCCCTTCCCTTCCCTTCCCTTCCCTTCCCTTCCCTTCCCTTCCCTTCCCTTCCCTTCCCTTCCCTTCCCTTCCCTTCCCTTCCCTTCCCTTCCCCTCCCCTCTTCCTTCCCTTCCCTTCCCCTCTTCCTTCCCTTCCCTTCCCCTCTTCCTTCCCTTCCCTTCCCTTCCCTTCCCTTCCCTTCCCTTCCCTTCCCTTCCCTTCCCTTCCCTTCCCTTCCCTTCCCTTCCCTTCCCTTCCCTTCCCTTCCCTTCCCTTCCCCTCTTCCTTCTCTTCCCCTCTTCCTTCCCTTCCCTTCCCTTCCCTTCCCTTCCCTTCCCTTCCCTTCCCTTCCCTTCCCTTCCCTTCCCTTCCCCTCCCTTCCCTTCCCCTCCCTTCCCTTCCCCTCCCTTCCCTTCCCTTCCCTCTTCCTTCCCTTCCCTTCCCTTCCCTTCCCTTCCCTTCCCTTCCCTTCCCTTCCCTTCCCTTCCCTTCCCTTCCCTTCCCTTCCCTTCCCTTCCCTTCCCTTCCCTTCCCCTCTTCCTTCCCTTCCCTTCCCTCCCCTTCCCTTCCTTCCCTTCCCTTCCTTCCCTCCCCTTCCTTCCCTCCCCTTCCTTCCCTTCCCTTCCCTTCCCTTCCCTTCCCTTCCCTTCCCTTCCCTTCCCTTCCCTTCCCTTCCCTTCCCTTCCCTTCCCTTCCCTTCCCTTCCCTTCCCTTCCCTTCCCTTCCCTTCCCCTCCCTTCCCCTCCCTTCCCTTCCCCTCCCTTCCCTTCCCACCTGGATGTGACGGCAGTCGTGCCCCCGGGCAGGCAGCTGGATGCGGCGGAAGGTGATGGGGCACTTGAGGGACACCTTGATGGCCGTCTGCTCCACGCCGTCCTCCCCGTTGGGCCCAGGCGTGCCCGGGATGGTCCCGCTGCTGAAGTTCCTCTTAACTTGGGGGAAGGGGCGAGATGCGGGGTGAGGAGGAGACCCCCAACCCCACGCCATCCCCCGGCGCCCCGCACTCACTTTTGGTGATGCAGTGCTCAGCAGGCAGCAGCCGTTTCTTGATGAGGCCCTGCAGCACCGAGCGCACCGAGGGCCGGTGCACCAACTGCAGCACGAAGAGATGCGACTGCGGGGCGACGGCGCGGTGAGCCAAGGCCCCACAGCCCCCCGCAGCCCCCCGCCCGCCCCGCGGCCCCGCTCACGCAGCAGCAGGCGGTGACGGTGATCTGGATGGTGTTGCGGCCGGGCTGGCAGACGTGCTTCAGGTAGAGCGGTTTGTGCGAGGTCTTGTTGTCGCCGCGCTCGATGGTGAGCGGCGTGGCGTTGACGCTGACCTGCACGGAGGCCGGCCAGTTGGTGTTCATCTGTCGGTCCTCGTGGTGGTAGCACTTGAACTGCAGCTCCAGGTCGGGCCTGGGGGGCAGCAGGGGGGGGGAAGAGTGGGGGAGATGCACCGAGCCATGCTGAGCCACGCCATGCAGCTCAGCACCACGGTGTGCAGCACTGAGCTGCGTGGGACGGGTCATCAGCACTGCGCCACGGCACGTAAAGTAGGACCCCGGTGTGCAGCACTGTGCCACGATGAGCCGAGGGCCGTGTTATGCAGTGCGGTGCCGTGCTGTGCCATAAGCATCAGTACATGCCTTGTAGGGCCGTATCATGGAGCACTGTGCCATGCTGAGCCGTACAGAGCCATGTCATGGAGCACTGTGCCATGCTGAGCTCTATAAAGCCATGTCATGGAGCACTGTGCCATGCTGAGCTGTGCAGAGCCATGTCATGGAGCATTGTGCCATGCTGAGCTGTGCAGAGCCATGTCATGGAGCACTGTGCCATGCTGAGCTGTGCAGAGCCATGTCATGGAGCACTGTGCCATGCTGAGCTGTGCAGAGCCATGTCATGGAGCATTGTGCCATGCTGAGCTGTGCAGAGCCATGTCATGGAGCACTGTGCCATGCTGAGCTGTGCAGAGCCATGTCATGGAGCACTGTGCCATGCTGAGCTCTATAGAGCCATGTCATGGAGCATTGTGCCATGCTGAGCTGTGCAGAGCCACGTCATGGAGCACTGTGCCATGCTGAGCTGTACAGAGCCATGTCATGGAGCACTGTGCCATGCTGAGCTCTATAGAGCCATGTCATGGAGCACTGTGCAATGCTGAGCTCTATAGAGCCACGTCATGGAGCACTGTGCAATGCTGAGCTCTATAGAGCCACGTCATGGAGCACTGTGCCATGCTGAGCTCTATAGAGCCACGTCATGGAGCACTGTGCCATGCTGAGCTGTGCAGAGCCATGTCATGGAGCACTGTGCCATGCTGAGCTCTATAGAGCCACGTCATGGAGCACTGTGCCATGCTGAGCTGTGCAGAGCCATGTCATGGAGCACTGTGCCATGCTGAGCTGTGCAGAGCCATGTCATGGAGCACTGTGCCATGCTGAGCTCTATAGAGCCACGTCATGGAGCACTGTGCCATGCTGAGCTGTGCAGAGCCATGTCATGGAGCACTGTGCCATGCTGAGCTCTATAGAGCCACGTCATGGAGCACTGTGCCATGCTGAGCTGTGCAGAGCCATGTCATGGAGCACTGTGCCATGCTGAGCTCTATAGAGCCATGTCATGGAGCACTGTGCCATGCTGAGCTCTATAGAGCCATGTCATGGAGCACTGTGCCATGCTGAGCTGTGCAGAGCCATGTCATGGAGCACTGTGCCATGCTGAGCTGTGCAGAGCCATGTCATGGAGCACTGTGCCATGCTGAGCTGTGCAGAGCCATGTCATGGAGCACTGTGCCATGCTGAGCTCTATAGAGCCACGTCATGGAGCATTGTGCCATGCTGAGCTGTGCAGAGCCACATCATGGAGCACTGTGCCATGCTGAGCTGTACAGAGCCATGTCATGGAGCACTGTGCCATGCTGAGCTCTATAGAGCCACGTCATGGAGCACTGTGCAATGCTGAGCTCTATAGAGCCACGTCATGGAGCACTGTGCCATGCTGAGCTCTATAGAGCCACGTCATGGAGCACTGTGCCATGCTGAGCTGTGCAGAGCCATGTCATGGAGCACTGTGCCATGCTGAGCTGTGCAGAGCCATGTCATGGAGCACTGTGCCATGCTGAGCTCTATAGAGCCATGTCATGGAGCATTGTGCCATGCTGAGCTGTACAGAGCCACGTCATGGAGCACTGTGCCATGCTGAGCTCTATAGAGCCACGTCATGGAGCACTGTGCCATGCTGAGCTGTACAGAGCCATGTCATGGAGCACTGTGCCATGCTGAGCTGTACAGAGCCATGTCATGGAGCATTGTGCCATGCTGAGCTCTATAGAGCCACGTCATGGAGCACTGTGCCATGCTGAGCTGTACAGAGCCACGTCATGGAGCACTGTGCCATGCTGAGCTGTACAGAGCCATGTCATGGAGCATTGTGCCATGCTGAGCTGTACAGAGCCACGTCATGGAGCATTGTGCCATGCTGAGCTGTACAGAGCCACGTCATGGAGCATTGTGCCATGCTGAGCTGTACAGAGCCATGTCATGGAGCATTGTGCCATGCTGAGCTGTACAGAGCCATGTCATGGAGCACTGTGCCATGCTGAGCTCTATAGAGCCATGTCATGGAGCACTGTGCCATGCTGAGCTGTGCAGAGCCATGTCATGGAGCACTGTGCCATGCTGAGCTGTGTGGCGCTGTATCACACAGCACTGTGCCACAAGCCACAACACACCACGTAGGACCGCAGTGTGCAGAACTGTGCCATGATGAGCCATCGAGGGCCGCACCACGCGGCGCTTTGCCACGCTGTGCCACGCTGTGCCATGCAGTGCCATGCAGGACCCTTTGCCACCCCTGTGCCACACTCAGCCCCCCTGTGCCCCACAGCGCCCTGCGGTGCTGCCCCACGCCATGGCAGCTCACCACCCCCCGCCCGTCCCCCTGGCCCCCCCTGACCTCATCATCAGCGTTTTGTAGACGGAGTCGCGCAGCTGGAAGACGTGGTTGCTGACAGCCAGGTTGTGCTGCAGGCGGAAGGGCTCCAGCACCACGCCGTCACGCACTGGGAAGGTCAGGCGCAGCTCCTCACCTGCGGGCGGCCCTGCAGGGACAGCAGGGGGGCAGGGGACATCAGGGGGGTGGCAGGGGACCTTGGGTGGACATCCGTGGGGCAGCGGTGGGTGTCGTGCAGTGGCAGTGGGGTGGTGGCAGTGGCAGTGGATGGCCAGTGGGGACAAGGTGGGTGTCATGGGGTCTCAGTGGGCATAAATGGGTGGTCGTGGGGTCTCAGCAGGGGTCAGCGGGGTCCCAGGGGGGGTCAATGAGAGCTCATGGTTTCGCAGTGGGGTCACCCCACCCCCCCCCACGTTTAATAGCTGCCTGCCCCAGCTGACTCCACCCCCGTAGGGAAGCCCCTCCCACTCCCAGGTACCCCCCGAAGCCCCACCCCTGCCTTAAGCCCCTCCCACATTTGTTGGCCACGCCCTCTTCCTGAAAGCCACACCCTCACCTCTCTCATTGGGTGCAACCCACGATGCCCCTCCCCTCGCAGACCACAGCCCCTCCCATTGGCCACACCCCTGAGCCAAAACCCCGCCCACCCCCTGCAGCACCCAGCCTTAAAGGGGCAACGCCGCAGCGATCCTCCCACCGCTCCTACCTGAGGGCGAGGGGTGCAGGGCAGCCATGCTGGGCTTCACATCAGGCAGGAAGGGAGCCTTGACGTCCTGGCCTGGGGACATGTAGGGGGCCATGCTGCTCCCCGGCGTCATGGGCGGTGTGGGGTTCCCAGGCAGGGGTGAGCTGGGGTACCCTGGCACCAAGCGCCCCGGCTGTAGGGATACCATCACCATCATCACCACCACCACCATCATCACCACCAGAATCATCACCACCATCACCACCATCACCCACCACCACCCCCATTATCATACACTGCTGGCAGCCCCACGGCACGCCCACACTGCCGGCACTCACCCCGCTGATGGCAGCCTGGCTGTAGGTGCCGAAGGTTGCACTCTGCCCATTGAATTGCTCAGCCGCCTGCAGGGATGGTGACGGCCCGGCGTCAGCCCCGCACCCCCCGCAGCGCCGGCCCCGCGCCCCTCACCCCCTCCCATACCTTATAGTAGGCCCCGGTGCCGCCCGCAGCGGAGAGGTACTGGCCCACGCCCGGCTGCATCCTGTGCCCGGGGTAGGACGGGGACGGCGCTGAGGACTGGGGGGCGCCGGGGGGGTACTGCGTGCCGGGGTACTGCCCGCCCTGCAGGTACTGCTGTGCCGGGTACCCCTGCGGGCACAGCGTCAGCACGGCTCTGGCGACGCAGCACCGGTCCCAGCCCCGCAGCCCCACGGCCGCACTCACCTCTCCGCCGTACGTCCGCTTGACGCCTTGCCGCGGCAGCTGCTGCCCGGGGGGGGGCCCTGGGTAGCTGTGCTGGGGCAGCCGCTGCGCACCGTACAGCGTGCCCACCGCCGGCGCCCGCGCGGGCCCCACGCCCAGGGGTGCCATGACGCTCGCCACGCCGCCGGGGCTGAGGCCGGTGGGGCCGCGCGGGGAGGCGTGGGGCAGGAACTGAGTGCCAAAGGGCTGCCCTGCTCCCATCTGCGGCGCGGAAACGGCGGTCAGTGCCGGAAACGGCGGTCAGTGCCGTGTGCCCACGCCGCCCCCCCCCCGTGCAGCTGTCCTTACCGCGCCGTACTGGCTCAGCTCCTGACTCTGCTTCTCCTGCAGCGCCGCCACCGTGGCCGTGGCTGTGGCCGTGGCGGTGGCGGCGGCGGCGGCCACGGCGGCGGCGGCGGCCGCTTGGGTGAAGTCAGCGGCGGGGGGCGGGCGGGCGGCGTGCGCCGGGAGCCCCATGGCACCAGGGCTGCCCGCGTAGCTGCGGAGCACAGGCAGTGGGGAGGGGGAGCCGCGGTCGTGCCGGGCGTCACCGCGCCGGGCCGTGCCGGCCTTACCTGGGGGCGAAGCCGGGCCCGCCGGGGTAGGAGCCGCGGCCGTAGACGCTCTGCTGCACGTAGCCCTTGGTGGGAGCCGGCTCGGCAAAGGACGGCTGCGCCAGGAACTGCGGAGAGCTCATCCCCGAACCGGCGCCCGCCACGCCGGGCAGCAGCGGGGTGCTGGAGCTGCCGCCCCCGGGGCCCATGGGGCTGCCAAAAACCTGCGTGGGGGGGGGGACGTGGGGTTGGGGGCGAGGGGCACAGCATGGGGGGCGGTGAGACTGCGATCTGCTGGCACCTCTGAGCGCGTGGGGGCAGTGAGCGTCACCGGGGTCTCGGCGGCATCACTGCAGTGTGAGCTTCGTTGGTCGGCCAGCGGGGACTCAGGGGTCAGAGGAAAGTCATTGGGAGCCCAGCAGCTGTCAGTGCTGCCTCACTGCGGGTCAGGGGACGGTCAGTGGGGTCTGAGCGGGCGTCGAGGTTGAGAAAGTGGGGTCTCGGTGTCAATGGACACTCAGTGGGGTCTCAGTGGGTGTCAATGGGATCTCAGTGGGTCTCGGTGGACAGCCAGTGGGGTCTCGGTATCAACAGGAGGTCAGTGGTGCTCAGTGGGGGTCAATGAACAGTCAGTAGGAACTCATGGGGTGCCAGTGGGATCCCAGTGGGTGTCAATAGAAAGTCAGTAGGGTCTGTGGGTGGCAGTGGGATCTCAGCGGGTGTCAGTGGACAGCCAGTGGGAGCTCACTGGACGTCAACGGGGTCTCAGTGGAGGTCACTGGAAAGGCAGTGGGGTCTTGGTGGCTGTCAGTGAGGTCGTGTTGGGTATCAAGAGCCTGTCAGTGGGGTCTGAGTGGGGTCAACAGCCAGTAGGATCTCAGTGTCAACAGGGTCTCAGCGATTGTCAGCGGGGTCCCAGTGAGAGCTCAAAGAAAAATCAATGGGATCCCAGGAGGGGCTTCATGGAGTCTTGGCGGCTGTCAGTGGGGTCTGAGCAGGTGTCAGTGTTAAGGCAGTGGGGTCTCAGTGTGAACAGGTGATCAAGGGGTGTCAGTGGGGGTCAATGGAAAGTCAGCGGGATCTCAGTGGGTTTCAAAAGATCGTCAGTGGGGTCTCAGCAGGCATCAACGTTCAGTCAGTGGGGTCTCACTGGGGATCAATGGGGTCTCACTGGGGTCCCCCCACCCAACACTTCAGAGCCCCCCCCTAAGCCCCGCCCACACCAGGTGGCCCCGCCCCCTTCGGGAAGCCCCTCCCAGCCCCACCCTCACAGGGCAGCTCCTCCCTGCTGCCGGCCTTCAGGACCCCGGGGGGAGGGAGGGGGGTTGGGCAGACAGGAGCGTGGGGCACGGGGGGGGGTTGGGGGGGGGCGGTACCTGGCTCTGCGAGGTGTTGCTGACCCCCCAGACGGTGGTTACCACGGAGAGGGATCCCGGCGGCTGATTGGTGCTCGGTTGCCAGGGAACAGCCTCATATGCAAATGAACCATCACTAGAAAGAAAAACAACTTAATTAGGGGGGAGAGGTGGGGGGGGGGGACAGGGGAAGGATGCCACGCGCCGGGCGGCCGTGGGGCGGCACTCACCCGTGCGGTGCGGGCGGCAGCGACGGTTTCATGGGGTTCATGGAGTTCATCGGGCGCTGCGGCGGGCGCTGCGGGACGGCGGCACCGACAGCGGGACTGCGGGGCGAGGGGGGGAACGGGAAATGGGCGCCGGGAGAACTGCGGGGCAGCGCCGCCCCCCAACGGTGCGGGGAGGTGCGGAGCTCCCGTGGGCACGGCCGCCATCCCCCCCCCGACCCCCCCCGGCTCTGGGACTTGGCGTCCTGCCCGGCACGGCACCGCCGGCACGCGCCTGCCCCGCTGCCAGCCGGGGGGGCCCCGACGCGACCCCAACGCTATGGGACCGAGCCGAGCCGGGGGGAGGCACCAACCCGCCCCCCCCACCACACACACACAGTGTCACCCCCACAGGGGTCACCCCCGGGGGACCGCATCCCCCAATGTCACCCCCTCGGGTCACCCCTGGGAACGCGGCAGCCCCCCCCCCTCCCTCCTCCCATCGGTGACAGCGGGGCGGGGGAACCCGCGGGGACTTCCCCCGCCCCCCGGAGCTGCCCACCCCCACCCCGGGTATTTCCCACCCCCCGAGAGCAGCGCGACGCTTTCGGTTCCCCCCCGGCCCCGCGCGGAGGTGGCGGGATGGGGGCGGCTGCGCGCGCCGCGCTGTCAGCGTTGCCGGGGGGGGGAAACGGACATCCCGCATCCATCCCCGCAGTCCGACGCACCCGCGGGGGCTCTCGGCCCGGCGAGCGCCGCTCCCGGCTCGGGGGGTCGCGGAGCGATTTTCAGCCGCAGCGCCGCTCCGCGCCCCCTGCGCGCGTCACCCCCCCCCCCAAAATGTGTCCCCGCGTCCCCCCCCGGCCCCGGCCCCGCTCTCACCGTGCCGAGCGGCCCAAGATGGCCCTGGCGGCGCCGTGCGCGCGCGGCTGCGCGGAAGCTGCGCGGGATTTTCAGCCCGCGCGCGGCCCCGGCTCCATAGCGCGGCCCTGGGGAGGGGGGTAGGGAAAGGGGGGAAGGGAGGGGGGGGGCGCGGGGCGGGGCGGGGCGGGGCCGAGCCGGGCCGAGCCGAACCGGGCCGAGCCGAGCCGAACCCGCGCCGCCGCGCGCCGCGCACAATGGGGCCGAGGGCTCATCTGTATGCGCGGCTCCGCCCCTCCAGGCCCGCCCGGCCCACCCCTCCCTTCACCCCCACCCCCCTTCCAGGCGTGGGCAGCCGCGCGCCGAGCGCAGAGCGGGACACGGAGCGGGGGGGGGGGGGCACTGCGTCAGGGGGCGGCGCGGGGGGGGGCGACAGCGACACCGACGTGTCACAGCCGGCAGTGGCGGCACCGCACGTGGGCAGCGGTGATTTGGGGTCCCGCCGCCCCCCGCCCCCCCGGCAGCAGCCCCGTGGGGCAGCGCGGCCCCGCGTCACCCCGTCCTGTCCCCAGCGTGAGGCAGCCGAGAGCCGAGGGGGCTGGGATGGAGAACAGGGAGTCCCCGACTCAACCGCGACCCCGAGCTTTGGGAGCAAAGGGCCGAACGTGTCTGCGCGTGAGCAGAGCCCACCGCTCGGGGGCATCCCGGCCTCGGTGGGATCCCGTCCCCAACGGGGGGGTCTTGGCCTCAGTGGGGAATCCTGACCCCGAGGGGGGGTAAAATCAGTCCCAAGTGGAGGCATCACAACCCCGATGGGGGACCTCGGTCTCAGCGCGGGGGTCCCGGTGCGGCGGCACACACGAGGCGAGGCGTTGGGTTGACAAGGCGTGTAGTTTAGGACGGAGGCGGGAGGCGAGCGACAGACACACAGAAAGACGGACAGAGCCACGCGCATGCTGCAGCGGCCGCGGGGGGGCTGTGGGGGTTGGGGTCTCAGGCCAGGTCCTTGAAGGCGTCCAGGTTGAAGGCGGTGTCGAGCAGCCGCTGCAGCTCCGTCAGGTGAGTCTTCTTGTTGCCGGTGGCGGGGGCAGCTGCCGGCTCCCGGCCTGCGTACCTGCAGGGAGATGGAGGTTGGGGGGCGCCGGGGCGGCCCTGACTGCGGTGCTGCCCCTGGGGACCCCCGGCTCTGCTGTTACCACACGGGCTTGGCGCGGTTGATGGTGGTGCGCAGGCGCGGTTTGACGTAGTCGTAGTAGCCCTGGTTCTTGTGCTCCTCCTGGCACCACACCAGCTCGGCGTTGGGGTATTTCTGAGCTTCCTTCTGCAGGAGGTCGAAGGGGAACGGCGACAGCTGCGGGAGGACGGGGGTTGGTGGCGGTGGCGTGGCACCCAGCGCTGCGGCCTCAACCCGGACGCGCCGGGCTCACCTGCTCCACCCTGGTGATGGCCACGTCTGCCTCCATGTTGCGGGCCTTGCGCTCCCGTGTCAGGTCGTAGTAAACCTTCCCGGTGCAGAACAGCAGCCGGCGGACGCTCTGCGGGCTCTGCGCTGCGGGGCCGCTGTCAGGGATGACCCGGAGGAAATTGGTGCCTGTGGAAGGATGGAAGCCCACCATCAGCGCGGGGAGAACGCGGCAGGGCTGCGGAACGGGGAGGTGGTGCGGCCATAAGGACCCGCAGCCCGAGGTGACCACAACCAAAGGGATTTTAGGGATTCAATCTACTGCAGCGCAGGGGTGGCCGGCGTGGGGATGCTGCCAGCAGGACTTTACACCACCCCGGCTGCTGCCCTTCACCCCCTAGGAGGCAAACGTACCTGGCAGCATGTCATCGAAGCTGGAGCGCGCTTCAGGGTGGCGCAGCAGCGACTTTGGAGTGAAGATGATCAGCTGCAGGGGAGGGAGAGGCCAAACGGTGAGCAGTGCCAGAACTCCTCGCCCCGAGCTGCCTGGCAGCGCCCTCCCTCTGCTCGGCTGGGAGCGAACAGGAGGGCACACGGGCTGCTCCATTTGCCCAAGGACGACGGTGGTTTCCAACCCCAGAGCTTTCTTCCCCCCCTTGCCCCGCAGCGAGCAGCCGGCAGCTCCTGCTGCACCCACAGCCCCAGCGCCGGGCACTGACCGGTTTGCGGAAGGGCAGGAGGATCTGACGCCGCAGGACGTGGAAGAAGTTGGCTGGAGTGGAGCAGTTGACGACAATCCAGTTGCAGTCGTACAGCTGGCGCACGTCGAAGTCGTCCAGCTTCTGCCTCAACAAGCGTGGGTCAGCGGGTGTCGAGGAGCAGCAGCGCCCTGTGGCCCCGCAGCCCTGCTGCCCCCCAGCCCCCCGCTGCCCCCTCCCAAAGCACACGGGGACACACAGAGAGCGCAGCACTGGGGACAGCCGCGCTTCTGTGCTCCCAGCGTGGGACAACGGCCTCCCCGCTGCACCGCACTGCTGCTGAGGGCAGCTTGGCGTCACGCTACGTTGTGCTGAGCCCACCCCAGGGCCGCCCCCCACCCTCAAGCTTTATGGGGGAGATCAGGGCCCGGCAAGGCCCCGGGGGGGGGGTGGTGAGCGGGGGGTCGGGCTGAGCTCCACTCACAGGGAAGACGTCGGGGTCGTCGTTGCACATCTGCAGGAACCGCTCTGGACGGGCGGATGAGTGCTCAGGGCCCTGCAGGTGGAGCCAGGCAGTGAAGGAACAGCCAGGCTGCCACGAGCTGGGAGGCAGCGGGGCCTGGGGGGGTCCTCACCATGCCCTCCATGCCGTGGGGGAGCAGCAGGACGATGCCGTTCTGCCTGACCCACTTGGCTTGCCCGGGGCAGATGAACTGGTCAATGATGCACTGGGCGGTGTTGTGGAAGTCCCCAAATTGGGCTTCCCAGAGCACCAGGGCATTGGGGCTGGCCATGGCAAAGCCCAGCTCAAAGCCTGCAGGAGAGGTGAGGGGAGCGTTAGGGGGAGGGCTGGGGTTGCGGCCCTCTGGGCACGGAGTCACACTCACCCAGGACGCCGTACTCAGACAGAGAGCTGTTGCAGACGGTGTAGGGAGCCTGGTTGGGCCACAGGTGGTTCATCGGGATGCAGGTCCTCTTGTCCACGTTCTGGTCGTGCAGCACGTGGTGGCGATGGCTGGAAGAGGGGGAAGGGCAGCGTTACCTCCTCCCAAACTCAAGCTGCTGCTTCACCGGTGTCTCATTTGGCCATTCCCCCTTCCCGGCTGCTTTGCCAACAGGGGATCGCGGCGCAGAGCGGCAAAATAAACAGCCCAAAGGACAAAGGCCGTGTGGTCTGGGATCCCTTCCAGAGGCCGTGGGGCCGAGCACGGCAGCGCTGCCCCACCTGAAGGTGCCCCTCTCGACGTCCTGCCCGCTCAGGCGGATGTGGATGCCCTCCTTCAGCAGGGAGCCGAACGCCATGTACTCAGCCAGCGCCCAATCCACAGTCCTGTTCTTCACCATCTCCCCGCGGGTCTTCAGGATTCGGCTCAGGCCTGCCGGGACAGGCGATGGTTCGTGGCGGTGAGAACAGCTCCATCCCCAAAGCTGCCCGTGGGCTGACGCTGTGCGCACGGCCCGGGGCAGGGGAACGCTTCCTCCGGGCAGCTCCAAGGACGAGCTGCTCCTCGCGCTCCTCCCCTAATTAACCACAGCTCCCTTTGAACCCCTCAGCGCTCCGTCCCTCTCCCACAGCGTCTCAGGAACGAGCACGTGGCTGCAGCGAGCTCCTACCTCCGTGGATGGTGAAGTCCTCCACAGGCACAGAGCTGGCCACTTGGCCGATGTGCGTCAGGTCCTCCTCGTTCAGCCCGGTGGAGGGGCAGCTCATGCTGCGGGGTTGGCCGTCCAGAGTGAAGAAACCTGTGGCCGGAGGAGCAGCCACGGTGCTGCAGGGCCAATGCCCGGCCCCACCGACACCCCAAGGACAGAAGCAGGGGTGCCAGCACGGCGCCCTCACCCCGTGAGCATGCATTTGCTGAAAGCCAGCTGACGGGGCACCGGAACCCCGGCAGGCTTTGAAGAAGTGGGGCTGTGCACTAGCTGAGACGCTGTCAGCAACTTACCAGGCCAGGGGGAGTCCAGCCAGTGCTTGATGTGCAAGATCTTTTCATCCTTGGATCTTGCATGGGCCTCCTCACAGATCTTATCATACTTGGCGATTTCCTCCTGCGAGGCAGAAGCGGGCAGAGCTGCGTTACTGAGGAGGCTCCAAACAACAGTGCTGGCGTGAGCTCGGGCTCCTGGGTTCAGAGCGGGTCCCTGTGCCAGGCAGCCCCTGGGGGCCCTGCAGCTCAGCCCCAGCCCTCCCGGTGCCGCAGGGCACGGCTGCGGAGCAGCTCAGCACTGCAGAGATCAAGGGGCAGCCCGGAACGAGATGGGAACGAGATGTTCCTGTTCCCAGCTGGCACAGCCCACAGCAGAGCTGCAGCTCCCAGCCCAGCCACTGCTCACCCAAGTGCAGCACAGCTCTGCCACCTTTAGGTGCGTGGCGATGGGCCACCAGCTGTCACCACAGCTCTGAACCAACCGAGCAGCTTCACGAGGCTCTGAGGCAGCCAGGGCAGGTCTGTGTGCCCGGTGCCCTGCATCCCTCTCCCATGTTGTGCCGACCTTTCCATTGTGAAGATGGGTGCACCCCATTCCCTTGGAGGGTGCTGGGGGTGCCAGCTCCTCTACCCCCCATGCCGCAGTGCTGCACAGCTGCACGCTGACCCCAGTGACATACCTCGTACTCTGGCTGATTTACAACCCCCTGTGAAATCAGAAGCTCGGCGTATTTCTGCAGCACTGGCTTCTGCTTCCGGATCTGTTTGTACATCAGGGGCTGCGTGAACATGGGCTCGTCCATCTCGTTGTGCCCGTTGCGCCTATAGCACACCTGTGGGGAAGGAGGGGGCCTCTGAGAGCAGCCCTGCAGCCTGAGCCTCGCAGAGCCACAGCGTCTGTGTGCTATGCAAAGTCCAAAGCAGCCCAGGAGGGAGCAGCTCTGCCCTGCTCAGTGCAAGGCACGAGGGCAGGCACAGAGACAGAGACAGCGCTTCTTCCCCAGGTGTTAGAACGCATGGCCTCACCTAAACCCTCTCTTTCCCTCCCCTGAAACCGTGCCCCAAAGGCTGGAGAAGCCACAGCTTCCAGACAAAGCCTGGTGCCACCTCCTTACCAAATCCACCACCACGTCCTTATGGAAAGTGCTTCGCCACTCCGCTGCCACATTGCACACATAAACCACAGCCTCGGGGTCGTCGGCGTTGACGTGGAAGATGGGAGCGTTGACCACGCGGGCGACGTCGGTGGGGTACGGAGAGGAGCGGGCCATGCGTGGGTCAGTGGTGAAACCAATCTGTTGGAGAGGACGGGATTTGGAACGAACTGTGCTGCCTGCAGGTCCTGGCTGGCACTGAAGCCAGGCAGGCACCAGGCCAGGCATTTTCCATCAGCTTGCACGGCGCCTGGGGAATGCAGGTGACTTCCAGGCCTCGGGCTGCAGCGAGCCGGGCTTCCCCAGCCCCATCCCAGCACTGGAGCTGCAGCATCTCCCCTGGTTTTGGACAGCTGTGCCCCTTACCTGGTTGTTGACCACGACGTGCACGGTGCCGTGCGTGGTGTAGGAGGGCAGGTCGCTCAGGTGGAACGTCTCGTACACGATCCCCTGCCCTGCAAATGCTGCGTCGCCGTGCAGGAGGATGGACATCACCTGCAGGGCGAAGGCACTCAGCGGCACTGCGGCCACATCTCAGCCCCACTGCAGAGTCCAGTGGCTTCCCACAGTGCCTGAGCGGCAGCTGCTGCGATCCCTGTGGGATGCTCGGGGCCATCGTCCCACCCCAAAACCCTCTGCTCCACAACTCCAGGGACTGAGCTGGGAGAAATGCACCTTTCCTGCATGCTTTCACCCCAAAAGAAGGAGCGCGTTGTGGCAGAGCTCGCTGCGCCTTCAGCTGCTCCGCTGCTTTAGCCGGGGGCTGCCTGAGGACGCTGCCTGCCAGGCGAGGACAGAGCTGCTCTATTTATTCCCAGCCCTCGCAGTGTGGGAGGAAGGGAAGTACTTTTGATCTCACCATTCCACTTCTCCTGGAGTGCCACAGGCGATGAATGAGGCAGCGATTTGGGCACAAACCCCCCCGGCGCGGTGCCCCCAGCACTCCCACCCCGCACACAATGAGACCCTGCAGTGTGGAGCTGAGCCCTCGCAGCCCTGCTTGGGGATGGGAGCTCTGCTCGGGGCCAAGCCCCCACAGGAGCTACCAGCACAGACCAGGGGGAGGTGTGGGAGCAGCCGTGGTGACGGCAGTTTGTGTGCCAGCCCCTCAGTGCCGCCACCCTGCTCACCTTCTTCCCCTCCGTGTCCCCGCAGTAGAACTGCTCCGCTTTGGTCTTGCCTTGGACCACGGGGTCAGCCGCCTCCAGGTGGGAGGGGTTGGCCACCAGGGACAGGGTGATGTTCCTGTCGGTGACGCGGTTGATCCTGCGGTGGTACATCCCCAGGTGGTATTTGACGTCACCGGAGCCCTGCCGGAGGGACGGGGTCACGGCGGTGCAGTGCAGCGCCACGGCCCGCAGGCTGCTGGGGGATGGAGTGGAGGAGGACTCACCTCGTCGGCAGCCTCCAGCTTGGAGTCGAACTGGCAGAAGATCTGCTCCAGCTCCTTCCTGATCACGTTGGCAAGGACGTTCAGGCGCCCTCTGTGAAAGCAACGCCGCCGTCGGTGAGCAGCAGGCAGCACAGCCCCCTGCCTCCCAACCAGAGAGCCGGGGCAGCCCTACAGCCCCCGAGCTGCGGGGAACGAGGGGACGGGGTCCCAAGCTGTAACACGTCCTTTGTGTATATAGCACATCCTTTGTCCCTGCGGGGATGGGGACGCCCTCGGTGCCCTCCCTGCTGCAGCACGGCCAAATCCCACCCTCACGCTGCAGCCCTGTTCAAACGCAGCTCCTTTGGCCACAGGCACACAGTGGGCTCTGCAGCGCCGTTCCCATCTCTTCCCCCCAGAGCCCTTCTGTACAGAGGGAGCTGCTGAGGTCCGAGCTCGGCTGCTCACCCTGCAGAACTGAACCCAGGGTACCGAGCGCGGCAGCACCTACCTGTGGGGCATCCCCATGATCACATAATCCACTCCCTTCTCACTCGACTTATCAATGATGGTCTTTAAGGCTGGGATCAGCACTTCGCAGCCCTCCAGACCGAAACGCTTCTCCGAAGACCATTTCCGATGGAGGAACTCCTCAAACCTGGAAGGGGGGGCAGAGAGAGGACCTTACTGGGGGGCACAGCCCCTGCTCGCCCCACGCCCTCTCCTGCTGCCCAGCTCCCTGCTCCCACCCTGCATGCACACAACTCCATGCTGTGCTGCTGAACAACGCCTTATTTTTAGCTGTTTTCTGCCAGCATCATCTGTCTGCAGGCTCTGTGCCAGCGCTCTGGCAGCACCTGAGTGAGCCCTACGTCACAGATCTGTGCTCAGCCCGGCCTGGAGGGACCGCACGGATGACACCAAGGAGAGGTGATGCAGGTGGTGACCGTCCAGCGAGGGCAGCCTTCCGGCAGGAAATAGATGGGGAAAAATGGGGGCCCTGGCAGGGTACCTGGTGGAGCGGACCAGGCGTGCCAGCAGCGTTCGCTTCTCCTCGTTGCTGAACTGCATGATCCCCGGGGTCTCGAACTTCTGCCGGATCCACTGGCACTGCTCCAGGTCGTTGATGAACATGAACTCCACGCCGATGTGCTGGCAGTAGGCCATCTGCCCCGGAGCATCGCACAGCCCGTCAGGCACCAGCAGGAGCCGCACGCGTCCCCAGCTCCAAGGCAGCTCCGTGCGGTGCCGGGGTTCCCTCGGTCTCCTCTTTCAGCACCCGGCAAGGTGAGCGGTGAGCTGCACCTCCCAGGAGTCACCCAGCACGCTGCCTCACCCCAGCGCTCAGCACGGCTCCCTCTCTGCCTGTTGCACTCTGTGAGTGCAGAACTCACAGCCTCCGAGGGCTGCACCGCACCTCAGGCTGCTTTCAGACCCCATTTGTCAAGGCAGGAGGGAATGAGGAAAACCTCCCAGAATCAGGGCCTGCCCTGCTCATCTCCGTCCTGAGGTCAGCCAGGAACGGGGAGCGAGGCAGAGAGGCAACAACCTGCAGCAAAGCCACGGCGCTGCTGCCAACAGCTCTGTGCTGCGCGCCGCTCTGCCTGCAGACCCACAGCCCTCACCTCCAGGCGGCGGATGATCTCCCGCAGCGGAAGAGCCGACTCATTTCCTCCGATGAAGGTGGTTGTGGGCAAATGGAAGACCTTGTCGAGGTCGGACTCATGCAGCCCGTAAAATCCTGCAGGGTTGTGGTGGTGGGACGAGCGGAAGCAGAGAGAAGGAAGGGATGGGGCCGGGGGAGGGGGGGGGGGGTCGGCCGCAGGTGGGGGAGGGAGGAGAGGAGAGAAGAGGGGAGGGGGACAAAAGCAGCACAAAACCCAAAATGAGCACGGAGGAGGTTTGAGCGCAAGAACCAAGCAGCAATTAACACCGAGCGCGCGACAACGAGGTTACAACGAAAGGCAATGGAGCGATAGGTGTGTGCAGATCAGAGGGCCCCAGTGCTGCTACAGGGAGCGCTCCAACTCGGGGTGAAGCATCGCCGACCGCGCGCCAAAGGGCCCAGAATAACCTATGGAGAGTCCTGTGCTGCACGGGGTTGGGGCTGCGGGGTGCGTACCTCCCACTGTTAGCACTCTCAGTCGCTCCTTGAACACTGCGAGGTCTGGGGTGGGCGGGGGGTGCAGAGGGAGAAGATAGAGAGACGCAGTCAGAGTTAGTAAAGGAAAAAAACCGCGAGGAGAACAGCCGTGGAAAAACATGAGTCTAAAAAAATGACACAGAAAACAATTCAGAGTGGGAAGCGCTGGAGGCAAGGAGGGGTGGGGTGGGGGGAGGATGGCTGCGCTACGTGGCAAAGGGGTCCTGGTGGCAAATGTGCTGGGGAGGGAGGGAGGGGGCATCAGACACTGGGCAGCAGTTGGGCTGCATGGGTTGAGGTCTCCTCTGGTGCGCAGCGCCTCAACTGCAGGCTGCAGAACGGCCCCAAGGGCAGCAGAGGCTTTGTGGGCACAGCTGGCGCCTGCCAAAGGCTCCTTCCGTGACAGACCGACAGCGGGAGCGCTCCATCGCCCAGGCAGGAACCGGGCTGGGCACAGTGAGGGGTTCCCTGCATGGGATGCTGCACTCCTGCTCTAACCCAGAGGTCGCCCCGCCGTACCCACAGACAGCTTCCAAACCCAGCAGCGGGGAGCTGCTGGACAAAAGGCAGCTGAAACAAAAGCTCAGCTTCAGAGACGAGGCACGCAGCTCCTCAGATGCGCCCGCTCAGAGCAGAAGCTGCTCGCAGCGCAGCTCACGGCGCGACAGCTGACCTTTAAGGATTTCAATGTGCAGAAATAGGAAACAAAAGATTGTTTCCAGGGCAAGTCTAACAAACACTCCTCTTATTAACTGCTCTGCAAATTAACTGCAGCCTAAGTGTTAGGAAAGACTCTTTCCAAGCTAAAAGCCAGCAGGATTTGCTTAGAAATTGGCTTTCTCTACAAACAACAGGCTACAGTGGATCTTTGGCACTGGCCAGAAAATCTGCCCTTGTCCTCCTGACAGCCCCCAGCCATGAGGCCGGGCTGCAGGCAGGCAGCATCCTGGAGCACTGAGCCATGGGATCCCAGCGTGGTTGGACTGGAAGAGACTTCAGGCTGCCAGGGCTGCATCCACAGCCTTGGGTACCTCCAGGGCTGGGGCACCCACGGCTCTGGGCAGCAGCGACAGCCTCTGGTGGAAGGATTTCCCCCTCAGCCTGACCTACACCTGCAGCACACCAGCTGCAGCCCCCCACCATCCCCCTTCAAACCCATCTCTCTCCATGCCAGAGATGTGCTGCAGCCCCTCACAGCACCGCCTCTCCAACCACCTCCCGCAGCCCCTCTTGGGCTGCCAGTGGGAAACATCACCCCTCAGTGCCACGGGGACCTGGGATGCGACACGGTGTGCATCCTGCCCCGTGCAGCTCATCCACTGCCCCCTCTGTGAGGAGAGCGCGGCGTGGGGAAGCTCCCACGTGGGAAGGCAGCTCTGCTGGCTCGGCAGCGATGAGGCCGTTGCCAATTAAGGAAGAAGTGCTGCATGGAGCCGTGTGGGATTGCTGCTGGGCTGGGCTTGGCTGCACACTGCAAGCAGGAGATGGCAGCTCTCCTCCCAGCCGCCGCGTCTCCACGCTGCCCTGCTCAGCACGAGCAGTTTTATTTCAGGATCCACGGGATGAGGTTTTGCAGCTGGTGCTCCTGAAGGGACACGCGGCCTCCTGCGCTCACACACGGCTGCGGCAGCCGATGCAACCCAGCCCTGGTGCAAACCGTCAGCTGGTAGCAGCGGCACGGCTCGCTCCCTGCTCTCATTATGCACTCCTGCTAATTAAATCGACACCGGGAGCCACGGTGCCAAGTCTCAGTGAGAACACTGCAAAGCCCTGACGGCAACCGCCCGGCTGCAGCCCAGGGGTCAGGGCTGACCCAGGCAATGCAGCGCCCAGCCACGCAGGGAGCATCCTGAGGACCGCTCCTCCATCCCAGCCCTGCAGCACGACGCTCGGTCGCCCACCCACCCATCAGACAGACAGACACACAGACAGAATTCAGATCGGCAGCTGTGCGAGGTTAGTGATCATCGCTGCGCTCTACTCTAGGTTAGGAGCATGCCTTGCAGGCCCTGAGGCAGCGGCGGGGTGAAGGAGCTCGCTGCTGCTGTGCTGGGAGCACGGCGCCTTAGGGCTTCACCCCCCTGTGTGCCACTCACGCATGCATCCCTCGCTCCAAAGCAGGGGAACTTCCACCCCTACCCAGGTGGGAGAGCATCCCAGGGCTTCCTTGGCACAAGGGCAGAGCTCAGGGCTCAGCGCGGGGAGCGGCGACGGCCAGGGGGGGGCAGAGCTGCTCCGCCGCCGCTGCGCTCCCCAAACTGATCTGCAGCCATCGTTAGGGAGGAAACTCCAGACCTTTCCCCTGCACTGGTGAAGCGCTCTACCTACAAAGCTGTGAGAGAGAGAGGAGCTCAAGCAATGCAGCACTGACTGCTCTCAAAGCCCTCACCCAGTTTGTCTGTGGATGTGATAATATCGGCTGGAACGGATGAGTCCAGATCCGCATCCAGGATGCCCAGGGGGTCGAGTTGTGCTACATGGTGCCCTCGAATCTATGAAATGGGCCGGGAACGGAGGGGAGAACAGGTACCAGGAGGGAGAGGGGAGAGGGAGAAAAACAAAAGAGGGGAGGGGTAAAAAAGTTAAATTACATTCGAATTAATTTGCAGAGTAATTCTCACCGACGTTTGGAGAAACAGTTACAGGCGCATCATCAAAATTTACACAACTAATGCCGAGAGGATCGAGCTTTGCAATGTGATGGCCCCTGACCTGGAAGCAACAATACAGATTAGTCATTAAGACGAACTCATTGAAGAGATGTTCCTTAAAATAATAACCGAAACCACACAACCTCATGCAGGTTCCCTCCTCACGTCACCCGCAGAGCCGGCCACGAGGGTCCCAGCCCCACTCCGTGGCTCTGAAGCCTGGAGCAGCTCCTAGCACAGAACTGGGAAGGGCAGCACTGCGCCACTGCCCCCCACTTACCTGTGCCGCCCCACAGAGCTCAGCAGCGCTCAGCAGCCAGAGCTGCTCTCTTCAGCCTGAAAGTCCTCCTTGCTGCCCCTGGCACCGCTGAGACTTTCCCTCCCACACTTTACTGACATCCAGTGCTTACTGCTTTTCTTTTTAGTCCACACTGCTCTTGTTTTGAACACTCATGGCTTTGATTTCCAGTACTCAGGGCTGCCCTCTGGATCCATGATGCCCACACGAGTTGTGTTAAGGGCTGCCCCAAAATGGATGAAAAGGGAATGAAAGGCTATCCCGAATCTCAGGGCCAGCAGTTCCAGGGCTCAGTGGCCGCAGTGCCCTCCCACGTTGGGTTCCTCCATCCAGAGCTCAGCTCGGGTACAGCAGGAACAAGGAGGGGGTCTTCTCCCGTGCTTTTCTTCCTCTTTCTTCCACCCTCCCCCCACAGAACTCCAAGGCAGCAGTGGCAGCAGTCCCACCACGCGGGTGCCACGGCCTCCTCCGCCACAGGGACGCAGAGGCAGATTGTTTTCCCCAGTCCTAACAAGACCACGGTGGTCATTTTAAAGGAAATAATGAGCTGGGCTCCCAAGCACTGCCACAGGGGAGGAACAGACCGGTGCTGGTGCCACCAGGAGCCAGCACAGGGCAGGACACCTCTCGCCTTTCCTTACAGGGCCTCTCCAGCTCAATCTGGTTTGGGAAATTAATTGCCTGCCGGTTAAATAGGTCACATACCACAGGTGGGGCTGCCAGCCCTCACCCACCTGCACGCCTCCCCGCCTGGAACCTCCCCACTACGGCTGCAGCTTTCTCAGTCCACATCGGAGAAAGCAGGTCAAGAGCAACCACCTCCCAGCACGGCCGCTGCGGAGGCTGAGACAGCAGAGGGAGCACAGGGGGCTGAGGGCTTCGTGGGCACATCGCTGCTTTGGAGGTGCCTGCCTCCAACAGCGCAGCATTCGGAAGCCAGCAGGACAAGGAGCCAGCAATAGCTGCCATGCTATCAGCACAGTGCAGGGAGCTCACAAACAGCCCAGCAGGAGCAGTGCAGTGCCCCAGAGGTGAGCACGACTGGGCAAACCAACAGGGAAAGAACGATGGAAAGAATGATGGCCACAGGAATGCATCTCAGTGTTCTCCTGAGCTGAAACACCAGCCCTGGGTGCGTGCTGCAGAGGTTTCCTTTCTGCTAGGAACTCATTTCTCCCCAGAGGTTGATTTTGGCAGCGTGGCTCCGAGCTTCAGTGGTGAGCGGCCCTCATCCATTTGCAAAGAGCAAAGCAATGTTTCCTGAAGTGCTGTCAATTCTCTCCTTCAAAGCACGGGAAGCAGCACGGCTGTCCTATGCTACTCCTGAGCAAGAGGAGGTGGAGGCAGAGCCCGGAGCTCCCATGCAGCACTCACACCCAACCCACCCGGCTGGGAACGGCCCCATCCCTGCTGCTCCTGGCCTGGGCTGAGAGCAAACCACGCTGCAGCAATGGCCCTGGTGGGGTGGCAGTGGCTTTAAGCTTCCTACTGTCCGGCAGTGTTACACGGCAGTGGAGCTGCTGGGACAACGTGGTCGCCGGCGCAACGCTGTGTTCTTACCTGATATGCCCTGATAAGAGATTGCACTGCCAGATGGTCTTCCACCAGCTTGTCTACGTTGGGCTGTGCTTGAACCAGGAACTGTGCTTGGGACAGCGTGGAAAGGCTGGAGCTCAGCGGAGGGGGGCTTTGGTAAGCAGTGCCTGGAGCTGCTCCGGCGTTGGCGTTGCGAAAGAAGATGTCCCATGACTGGAGGGAAAAAAAGGCACAGATCAGCAGGTGCAACCAAACGTCCCCAGTGCAAAGCTCCTCGCGTGGAGCAGCCAGGACGGAGACGGGAGCCCACAGGTACCCTGCTGCCTGCCTAGGGAAAACACAACCAGGTGCAGGAGCGGAAGGAAAAGTCCTTTATGTAGCGTGCACCAAAGCCACGGGGGTGACTCTGCCCCAAGCGCTTTGATTTGGACTTTTAGAGACCGCTGACAAAAAGGTGAAGCTGCACGCAGATGAAGGATTCAAGCTCTTTCAGGTTATGCAGCCCTCTGCTTCCCACCCAGGTCTCCCCCTCACTTTCCCCCACCTCCCAGCACTGCTGGCGCTCAGCCCCACGTCCCACCCAGCCCCACCACGCTGCCCCACGGCGGCAGCAGCACCGCTGCTCTCAGCCCCTCACCAGGGCTTGGAGGGCCCAACTCCCAGCACAGGGCACCCTCCACTCGTGGGTTTTCTTTACTGTTCCTTTCCAATCCCTTTCCCATTAATTTCTCATTCCTTTCCCTTTCCCACCCCCTTCCTTTCCCCTTCCCCTTCCTATTCCCTTCCTCTCCCTTTCTTCTTCTCTTCCTTTCCCTTTCCCCTTCCATCCCCCTTCCTTTTCCACCCCCTTCCCATTCCTTTTCTTTACCCTTTGTATTCTTTTCCCTTTACTGATCTTTCCCACTTCCTTTCACCCTCCTATTCCTCTTCCTTTCCCATTCCCATTCCCCTCCCACCCCATTCTGTTCTCCCCCAGGCCCAGCCAACACATCCCACAGCCACCCAGACCCCCACAACCACAGAGACGAGCGCAGACACCAGCTCTTCTGCTTGCGACAGAATACAGGTGAGGGTGGCCAAATCACAGCTAACAGAGACTTCAGTGTGGGGCTGGGGCAGAAGGTGGGGTTTCCCCCTGGTACCTGGGACCAGGAGCTGCAGCCTAACCTTTGCAGGCAGCTCCGGGCACACAGCAGTGACCCAGCCTGCATGCCCCAGCTATTTCCAGCCTCCCCAACTCACACGGACGCCCAGCACGTGGTTGCACAGAGTGAACAGATTTAGAAGCAGGTCACGCTGGAGGAACATAAATAAAATCTGGAAAAACCTGGAGCTGTAACTGATATCCATGCAGCTGATTTCCCTCGACGGCAAGAATAATAAAGAAACAAACTAAACAAACTAAACCCAGCACCTGACCGTGCTGCCATTGTTTCCTGCTGAGGGGGGAGGGCTGCCTGCAGCTCCCAAAGCGATGCCACCATCCTGTCCCCTCCTGCCCTAAGCTGCTGCCTCCAATTCTGGCTGCTGCAGAGCAGGACTGAGACTCACCGCTCTGTTTTTCCAGTCCATTACCCAGCCTTCACCGTCCAAAGACGTGCAAGGGAATGCAGCAGCTGCTCCCAACGAGGGGAGAGAGATGGAGGTTTGCTCTCTGCTGCCAGCAGGGCTGGCCCCCACATGGCTCCCAGCATCCTGCATTGCCCTGCAAACGCCGCTGCGTCACCCCACGGCCAAGCCTTGATGCAAGAAGACTTCAGAGCTCACACACTGAACCAGGCTGATCTTCCATCCACCCTCGAGGCTTTTGAGGATGGTGCAAGGATTCCTGGGTTGAAGCAGCCTGGGATGGCTCCTGCAGGGCATACTTTGCACCCCAGCACCAAATGCAGCACGAGAAAGGAATTATGGTGATGAGCACAGGGGTGTGGAGCAGCACAGCCCTACTGCTTCCCCACTGCTGAGGGTCAGCGGAAGATGGGGCACAGCAGGACAAAGTGGGGCACTGCAGGAGGAATGGGATTGAGCAGCAGCACCCCAAAACCACGCATCTTTTCCTTCCCCGCAGTCACTTTTCACCTGGAATCACACCCAAACCTCTGCACCCGGGGAGCTGCTGCCTTCGTGACCTCCGTTCTGACACTGCAAACCTTTGCCTCTCGCACTTTGCTTCAGGTCTGAAAGGAAAAGCTCAGCTGTGAGCTCTCCAAGCAGGGCGCGGTGCAGCGCAATCAGACTTTCACTGAACGCCTCATTGCCCAACGTCATGGCAGGGCTGCAGGCCAGGCCCCCAGTGAAAGCAAAACGCAGGAAGAACGAGGGCAGGCCAAGCCCTGCTAAAGGCAGGGGGAACCACGGACCACCCTGCTCAACAGACTGCTCTGGGGCGTGCTCTGAAGCAGACATAAGCTCTGCAGCAGCCACACAACCACCAGGGGCAGCCAGGACCTCATCGGGGCACGCGCTTGGGAAGGCTGAAGTAGCACTGATATCAGCAAGAGCCACAAAGAAAGGGTTCTTTGGGCCCAAAAGAGGAGCCAGGAAACTACAGGACTGCAATTCCTGGGGAAGGAACGAGACGGGTCCTCCCAGAAACTCTGACAGACCAAACATCGCAGGCGACGGGAAAAGCCGGTGCCAGTTTACCAAAGGCAAGTCGTGCCAGACCAGCCCTTCTCCAAGATAACGGTGTCCCTCCACAGGGGGAGAGCCCTGGCTGCTCCCTGCCTGCACTTGTGCACAGCATGTGATGCTGTTCCCAAAGCCTTTCCTGAACACATCGATCCGGCACCGGCAGAAGGAGCAGAGCACACCGAGCACTGCCTGCTGGGCAGGGGCAAAGCTGGACCCACATCAGCGTGGATGTGTTCAGGGGCTGCTGGACGGCCCTTCCATACTGCAGCAGTATGCCAGCATTCCTTCTGGGAGCAGCAATGGGAAGGGGCCAGCAGCAGGACGGCTCCCATCAGCCACCAGCATGGAACAATTCCCCCCCACCCTCACTTCCTCCCTCCCCAGCTGAGCTCCTGTTTGCTCATCTTACTGCAGCAAAGCTCTCTAATGGGAAACTGGAATTCAGATGAAGGCCAGAAAGAGGAAAAAAGCTTAAAATAATTAAACAAACAAAACAAAAAAAACCCTCCTTCCTCAAATGAGACGAGCGCATGAACGCATTCTGCAGTCTCAGCAATCAGTCCCGGATGGAGGAAGTGAGCTTGCCCTGCGCGGCGCCCGGAGGCACGCAGGGATGGGACGGCAGGGAGGTTTCTGGTGAGCCAAGCTCAAAAATCCCAGCTCCTCCCCGGGACGGGCGTGGGGTTTCTGCTATCTGCAGAGATAAGCTGGGGCTGCTGGGTTCGGACGCCGCACCCTCCCCGCTATCAGCTCGGGACATGCAGGTGCCTCCCTGGCAGCACAGTTTCCCTCTGAGGTCCTGGGGCAAGGTATGAAGTCCCCAGGGGGATCCGACGACCTCGTGCCAGGGGATTTACGCAGGGATCGGCAGCACAGCAGCCTGGCGCGGCTGCAGCTGGAAGCATCTCCAGGCCCCTCAGGTCCCACTGGGATCCCAGCTGGCACCCAGAGCTGGTTTGGAGATGCCTGCAGCCACGGGTCCCTCAGCATCCACACAGCATGCAGGGCTGACCCAAACCAGCAGCACGGGCCCTGTGGCTGCTGCAAGGGATACCAACGGCAGCACCAAAACACAATGGGATTCACCCAGGGCAGAGACAGGGCAAAGCCACGGAGCAAAGCCACAGAGCCACGTTTGTACACAAGTGATGGCAAAGCACACTGCAAACCTCGGTCAGTGGGACTGAGCTGCAGCCCCAGGGCTCCCGAGGTGCTCAGAAATGCTCTAAGCGACTCTCAGCCTGCAGACTGGCACAGGGCCCTGGGCGCACCGCTGGCTGCGGGAGAAGGGAACACAGTGAATTGGGTGATGAGAACTTGGCTTTGACCCTGCCTTAGGGCTTCTGTAGCAGCAAGCAGCCTACAGGCTGTGGTTTGGACACGTGGGGTCAATGCCTCTGAAAACAGCTCACTGCTGACACAAGAGCACGAGATTCCTTCCACATTCCCTGAGCCCTGTGCGATAGCTGCACGCTGCTCCACAGCTGCTGAATGAGAACTGCCCTGGGAGCACCGCCAGAATATGCATGAAACCCTCCTACAAATGATGTGGGTAACGCTGAAACTCGTTCCCTGCAGTCACACTTCCTTTGTGAAACGCTGGGGGAAAAACACCGTGGGGTTCTCAGAAATCCCCCGGCCATCCAGGAGCAAACCCCGCAGCCCTGCCTCGTGCTGCAGTGATGCACCAACACACCGCTGTGCCCAACTGCCAGCCCCGCTCAGCAGCACTCTGCAGGGCACAGCAAACAGGAGGCGAGGTGTGAGGAGCACCCTCTCCCTCCTCACCCCCAGAATGAACCCTCCTGAGGAGCAGTAAGGGCCGGAAAGCAGACACCATCTGGAGCTCAGCAGGGCGGATTCCCTCTGAGGCCATTCCTTGTATCCACGTGTGATCCAGGATGCGGAGAACTCCGTGCTGGCCGCATGCAAAGCGCAGGGTGGTTGCTCTCGAGAGGAGAAGCTTCTGGTGCAGCTGCTGCTTTCAGGAGAAGCGCAGTGGGACGGACATCCACAGCCAGCTGAATCCTCCTGGGATGCCTGCACTTACCTGCGCCCACACAGAAGCGGAGGCCACGCACACACAGAAGCGGAGGCCATATCCCGGAGAGCTTGCTCCTTACCTTATGTACACTTTTGGGATTTTCCAGCCACGCATAGTACATTTCCTCCACATAGTTTGAACTAGTCCCGCTCAGAAAGGGCTCGGCAGCCACCGGCGCGCTGTAGCACCGGATGGGGTGAAACGTCCTGGGTGCTGCCGGCCTCTGTTGGGAAATTGTCTTAACAGTCTGAGAGGCCGTCAGCGGCCTCAGCTTTGCTGCACAAGTCCTTAAGTTAAACATGTTTGTCCGACAGCCTCACACGAGTTCCTGTTGGAATAGAAACGAGAGGAGCTTTAGGAACGGGGCAAGGCAGCGGAGCTCCCTCACCCCGGCACGAGGTTCAGGAGCGAGCGACAACCTTTGTCCGGGCAGCGCCCACCCCGCACAGCAGCCCGCAGCTTCACACCGCTTCATTTCCCATTCCCGACGCACTCAGCTGATGCGATGCAAGAGAGGAACAGAGAGGAACCCCTGCGAGGAGCTGCCGGTGCCCTGCTCACACCGAGCCACAGGCAGCAGAGCCCCGTGCCCACAGCGCACACTGAGACACCGTCGCACGGAATGAGAGCCCAGCACAGAAACGCCGGCTGCAGGAGCACAGCCGGTGCTGGGAGCTCCAGAACGCCACCCAAACGGGTGCCAAACCAGCCCGGAGCGGTGCTAGCAACTTGATTTATTTCTTACCAGCTGGGTTTTACTGCTGAATGCTGCACTGCCCTATGCTCAGCTGACCCTGTCCTGTCGGGACACAGGAAAACAGCCTCTGTGGGGTTTGCATAATAAGAGCTTTCTTCTTTGCTCCCCTTCCTACTACGAGGACCATGGCCGTGAGCAGAGCAAAGCAGCTCTTCCTCGACCCATTCTTGCTGCATTACTCACCCTGCCTCTGGCCTCCATCCATCTGACAAAGGCCGGGCTGGGGCAGCCCGCAGTGGGTCTCAGGGCAGCAGTGGGGGGACGGGGCTGTCCCCTACAGGTGGGGCACCTGCACGGTATTTGGGGCTGTGAATGCAGCGAGAGATCAGAGGTGACCGCAGCCCACCTTCAGTCACGGGGCACTGGGACGAACTGACTGCAGGAAGAGCTCTCCTGACGCCAGAACCACCTCCTCTCTCCCACGGCCCACTCAGACATGGGTTCCCAGGCAGACCCCTTCATCTCTTCCCCACTAACGCTGCCGACGAAGGCCAACAACACAGCCCTGGGGAACGAGCTGCGATAAGATCTCCTTGGGCTGCACTGACGTGTAGGACGGTGCCATCTGGCCCTGTGCCTGCCCAGGGCCGTCACGGGGCTGGAGGTGACCCCACAGCAGCAAACCAAGCTTCCCAGCACTCTGGGGTTGGACTTGATGATCTTTAAGGTCCTTTTCAACCTGAGCAGTTCAGTGATTCTACAATGGGAGGGGAACGTGGTCCCCTTACTGCTGTGTCACCTGCTGGGCTTCCCTATTTGCTTTGCTGTTTTAGTTTTCGTCCCCCAGCACTGCAGCAGCTCCAACTCCCCCCTCTAAGCTCAGGATTTTGGTGCAGAGTGTTTGGGTCGATGCTTCCAGACCTCCTGAGAGCTGCAGCTGCAAGCAGGGGACGGCAGCACAGCATTCCTGGGCCTTGATTCATGGCAGGTATTAAGGGCAGAGATCTTTGCTCCACAGAGTTGCCCGGGAGCAGAAGCAGAGATTCACCACCCCAACGTTTAAACCGCAAAACGCGTGGGGAGAGTTCTGAGCCGACTGAACCGCATGGGAAAAAAAGCACTGGGACAAAAGCATCAGCAGCAGTGTCCAATTTCAGCTCTGCCAGCCGGCAGCATCTCAGCACTGAGATGTTACTGATGGGGGTCAGCCCCAAACGGGAGAACTGCAGGGAGCTGAGGGCAGTGGGGCATAAACACAGCACACAGACACGGGCTGCTGTGGGACAGCAGCGGATCCACGGCTGCACTGCCAGCTCCTGCAAAGGTCAAACGCCAGGAATGCTCCCGCAGACCAAGGGCTGCTACGGGTGAGGGCGCAAAGCAGATTAAGGGCCTAAATGTCACCTCTGGAGCCAGAGCCACCGTGACCTGCTGCAAGAGAAGGTTAACTGGGAAACGCTTTGGGGTTTTAATCCTTAAAATCAAACGGCCACGGAAAGGATAAGAATTAAACTTAGCTGGATCAGAGGGAAAGCCAGGCTGCCGGCTGCCGCACCGGCCCAGCTCTGTTTCCACCACCTGCGGGGTGTGAACGGGGCCGGCGGAGCGGCGCAGGCCCTGTACGGGCCGGGTCACGGCACAGCACGGCGCCCGCCCGTCCCTCAGCCAGCACAACGGGCCGGGACGGCGGCGCTGCGCCACGGGCGCGGGATCCCGGCAGCACCCGCGGCAAAGCGGAGCGCGGGGAACCGCACTGAGGTCCCTTCACCAAGTCAGGGAGCGGCGCCGCTCCCGCATCAGGGCCTCTCGCAAATCCCGACCCGCAAACCTCGCAGCCCCGCTTCCGGTCCCGGACCCCGCGGCCCCGCGCCCCCACGTGCGGCAGGTTGGCGGACCCGGCCCCGCCCCCGCGCCCCGCCCGCCAATCGGCGCCCGCCTCCGCCGCGCGGGCTTCGCGCCCTTAACCACCAATCGGAGCGGCATTAGGCGCGCCGCCACCTCCCCATTGGCCGAGTGGCGCTGCCCGTCCCCGAGGCGGCCACGCCCCCTCCCCCGCCCTGAGGCGCCCGGGCGGCGGCGCCAAGGACACGGCGAGCGGCCACCGCCCCCCGCCCCGCCGGATCAGGCCCACCCGGCCCCGTCGCCCCCCACCCGCCTCGGCCCGGTCCGGCCCGACCCCGCCCCGCCATCCCCGGTCCGGTACCTGCCGGCCCGCCCGTGCTCCCCGCTCACGGCCCCGACTCTGACAGCGGCCCCCAACCGCCGGCTGCCGCCCAGCGTCGCCCCGCCCCGCTCTTACGTCACCGCGTCGCCCCGCCCCACACCAAGCCACGCCCCCAACACCAAACCACGCCTCTACAAATAAGCCACGCCCATTGTAAGCTACTCTCCTGGTTGAGCTGTGCCCCGCCGCGCATGCGCGCTGCTCGGAGCTTCCGCAGCCGCGGAGGGGGGGCACAGCGGAGGCAGAGCGGGGCGCGGGGATTTGCGGCATTTCCAGCCCCTTCCCCGGGTTGGGGCATCCGGGAGTGCGGGGCTTCCGCCTTCGGGGCGTGCTGTGCGGCGGGACAGCGCCACGTCGTGAGGATGTCTAAACTGGGGACATCCGTCCATAGGGACATCCATCCATAGAGACCTTCACTGCGGTGTGGGGACATCCGCCGTGGGGACATCTGGCATGGGGTCACCCACCTCGAGGGGCAGCCGCGGGGATATCCACGGTGGAGACACCTGCTGTGGTGTGGGGACATCTGCTGCCATGCAACCACAGGGATCTCCAGTACAGTGGGGCACGTCTGTTATGGGATCATTGCCCACAGGGACACCCACAGTGAGGAAATCCAGCATGGGGACATCCTGGGAACAGAGACGTCCTGGTGGGAGGGGACATGTGCTCATGGGGTGCACAGACATCCGCGTGTGACACGGCGGCACAGGGACGGGTCCAGGCCTGAGTCACGTCCTGTGGGGTCAGTGACACCACTTGGGAAGTGAGACAGCCGCGGGAAAACACAGCCACCCCACGCACGCACATCCCCGGCCAACGTGGCGCAACCGCGTGGGAGCCGGCAGGGCGGCCATGGGCGTCCTGTAGGACAGCAATGGGGACATGGGGCCTGGGTGGCAGAAAGACCAAGAGGACAGCATCCCAAAGACAGCAATCAGAGAGTGGGATGTGTGGGGTCCCTGTGGCTGCCGGCAGGAAGCAGAAGAGCTGGGGGGGGGAAATGGGACAGTTGGCAGTGCTTGCATCACTGGCCCCTTCTGGGGAATCCGGCCTTGCTGCAGCCCTGACGAGAGCTGCCGTCATCCGGGGCATTGGTGGCCATGGGGCAGCCCCAGTGTGTCAGCCCAGCCAGCACACGAGAGCCAGACCCCAAACATTGCCCCACTCTGTGCACCACAATGGCCCCAAAGCACTGCTCTGCTGGGCCCCATGCTGATCCCAAAGCACCGCCCTGCTGGGCCCCACAAGTATCCCAAAGCACCGCCCTGCTGGGCCCCACATTCATCCCGAAGCACCGCCCTGCTGGGACCCACATTCCTCCCAAAGCATCACCCCACTGGGGCCCCACACCGATCGCAAAGCACAGCCCTGCTGTGTGGTCCACACTGACTCTGAAGTGTGGCCCAACTGAGACCCATGTTGACCCCAAAGCATCATCCTGCAGACACCATGCTGACCCCAAAGCATGGGCGAAAAGCATGCTCTGGTCTCTACAATAAGCATGGCTCCATTGCATTCCATATCAACCCCAAATCATGGCCCCACTGCAGCCCATATTGACCCCAAATCATGGCACCACTGAGTCTCACACTAACCCCAAAACTTGGCCCCACTAAGCCCCAAAGCACGGGCACAAAGCTCGCTCTGAGATCTGCCGGCAAAGCACGGCCCTGCTGAGCCCCGCAGTGCCCTGCACAACACAGCAGAGGTGGTGCCGATGCCCGCGGCGCTGCGTGCTGCAGATACGAAACTCAGCAACCTCCCGGCGTGTTGCGAAACGTGGAAATCCCGCACGGCAGCCGCTTCCTTCCAGCGCTCCTTGAAAACGCGTCGCTCAGCAGCTGAGCTCAGAGCACCCCGAAGGCAGCGGGAGGAGCAGAAGCACAGCACTGCAGCCTGCCTTCACCCTCAGGTTTCACACTGGGCACAGAGATGGCGTTTGTTCCCAACCTGGACGTGCTGGAGAGCAGCAGGTGAGCACTGAGAGGGGCTGGGGGCTCACTGCGGGTCTGAGCTTCACGTGGCCCAAAGCTCACCATTCACTTTGCCTTCCAGCCTCAGCGAGGAGACTTTCTACAGCCCCTCCTGCCTCTGCCTTCAGAAGGTACGGATGGCAGAGTGCAGTGGCACGGTGGCACGGTGCCCTCGCAGCACAGGGTGCTCAGCCGCAGCCCTCTGCCTGCAGAAGCCTCGCCTGGATTCTGAGCACACGGCTGTGGGTGTGCAGGTGTCAGTGAGGAAGGGACGCCGGAGCTTCCGGCAGGCTGCCGTGCTGGTGGTGGCCATGACCAAACTGCTGCGGAGGCCGAAGCGCAGGGACTTCGCTGACAGCGACTTGAGCATGCTCCTGGAGGAGGTTTTTGGTAAGAGCGTGGCGCTGGAGGAGGAGGAGGGATGGTTGCTGGGGTGTTGTTGCCACCTGCTGACCTCCTGTCCCCCGCAGAGCCCGTCACCTTCCAGCGGCTGCAGAGCAGCTACGCCGGGGCGCCCGCCTTCCGCTACACCCGCTCGCAGTCCTTTGACATCTTCGACATCAACCAGAAGTGCTTCGTGCTGGAGTCGCCCACACAGCTGGTGGCCCTGCACCTCCAGGGGCCCTCCTCCAGCCAGAAAGGTGAGGGCACCGCATCCTTGTCCCTGCCCTGTCCCCTACCCCTATCCCTACCCCCTGTCCCCGCAGCATGCCCGCTGACCCGTCCCTTCTCCCCGCAGTGAGGCTCAACATTGCGCTGTATCGGCCCCGAGGCCCACGGGGCAGCGCTGGAGCTGGGCAGACACCAGTGGCACTGGGCATCAAGGGCTACAAGCTCTACATGTCGTGCGTGCTGAGCGGCGCCGAGCCCACGCTGCAGCTGGAGGTGAGCATCCCACGTCCCCATCCCATCCCCACTTCCCCACCCGGCTGCCCCCGCTCCCCACTGAGCCTCTCCGGGTCTGCATTGCAGGAAGCCGACGTCACGCGGGACATCGACAGCGCCGAGCTGACGCGCTTCATCTTCTACCGCCTGGACAGCCCGGCTGAGGGCACCACGCGCTTCGAGTCGGCCGCCTTCCCTGGTTGGTTCATCTGCACCTCCCTGCAGCCCCGGCAGCCCGTGGGCATCACCAACCAACCCGACCAGGTCAACGTTGCCACCTACAAGCTGAGCGGGCGCTGACTGCCCGCCCCAACCCAAACCGGCCCGTTGCTGGTTTCCATGCTGTATGTACCGAGTACAAGCCCTGCTGCCCCGCCACGCTGTTCCACGTGGAATAGCCGCTCTGGGCCCCGTGGGCCCGAGTCACACGTTGTTTATGTTTCGTTACCGCCCTGTTGCTTTTAACTTATATTTTTTACCGTAATTATGATGGGTTTTGTTCCACTCCCCCTTCTTGGGGTGGAGGTATTTATTGTGAGATTGGAGAAATAAAAGCTTCCTTGTGGACGCGTGTCTCAGCGTGTGCCTCTGGGGATCGGTGGGGGCGGTTCTGTCCGGAGGAGAAGCATTCCCGCAGCAGAGCAGGACCCGGCGCCCCACACCCAGGCCGCCTCCCGGGGTACCTGGGGGCAAAGACTGGGGCCCGCCGCACCCCTCAAACCCCCAACGCCCCTCTCTGAGCCCCGTATCTCTCCTTAAGAGCCCGCTCTCAAAGCCCCCCCTCCGCAGCCCCTCTTAGAGACCCCGCACCCCCCCACACCGCACCGACTTCCCCTCACGCCCCTCTCAGTCCCCCCGGCGCCCCCGCCCCGCTCCTCTCCACCACACCCGCCTTCTCACATAAACGAATGCGATTGGCGGACGCGTCCTTCCGGCCCCACCCGTGGCTCCGTTGTACCCGCCCCTTCCGCTCGCTTCGCCCAATCGCAGCTCACCGTCTCCGCCCCGCCCCCCCTCATCGTTCTTCTCCATTGGGCAGTTTGAAAGAGGCGGAGGCCAATGGGCGCGGGGCGGCGGTTGGGCGGGTTGTGGACATGGCGGCGGCTGCGCAAGGTGAGCGCTGGGAGCGGGGATCCGAGCCCGGCTGCGGGGCCGGAATCGGACGCGGGGGGTGCGGGGAGCCTGGGCCGGCTGTGGGTCTGGGTCTTTGTGGAGGCGACTTGTGGGGTGACCGCGAAAGGAAGGAGCTGGAAGGAGCGGTCCTTGAAAGCAGCCCTGCAGAGAAGGAGCCAGGGGTGAAAAGCTGAACGTGAGCCAGCAGTGTGCGACTGCAGCTGGGAAACAAACGGGATCCTGGGCTCCAGCAGAACGGGGGGGTGGCAGCAGGGACAGGGGGGCGATTGTCCCCCTCTGCTCTGCTCCTGTGAGGCCCCATCTGCAGCACTGCGTCCAGGGCTGGAGCCCCCAGGACGAGAAGGACAGGGAGCTGCTGGAGAGGGGGCAGAGGAGCCGCAGAGATGAGCGGGGGACTGGAGCAGCTCCCTTACAAAGACAGGCTGAGGGAGCTGGGCTTGTTCAGCATGGAGAAAAGAAGCTGCGGGGTGACCTCAGTGCAGCCTGCAGTGCCTGAAGGGAGCCTGCAAACAGGAGGGGAGTCAGCTCTGTGCAAGGGGAGATGGCAGCAGGACGAGGGGAAACGGTTTGGAGTTGAAGGAGGGCAGATGAAGGTTGGATGTCAGGGGGAAGTTCTTTGCTGTGAGAGTGGTGAGGTGCTGGAACAGCTGCCCAGAGAGGCTGTGGATGCCTCATTCATCCCTGGAGGTGTTCAAGGCCAGGTTGGATGGGGCCCTGGGCAGCCTGGGCTGCTGTGAAATGTGGAGGTTGGTGGCCCTGTGTGTGATGGGGGGTCAGAGGCTCATGATCCTTGAGGTCCTTTCCAACCCAACCGTTCTGTGATTCTGTGAAATGGGGTTGGGGGCGGTGCTGGGGGCTGCGGAGGCAGGAAGGGATGCTGTGTTGGGGAGCGCTGGGCTGGGTGCACCCAGAGCCCCCAGTGGTCACTGAGTTGGGCCTTACTGCCCTGTGTGAAAGCAGAAAGAGGGAGAGCGAGTCTTTGGGTGATGTGATAGGGATAGGACGAGGGGGAATGGAGCTGGGATGGGACGGGCAGCCTGGGGAAGCTGTGGCCGCCCTGTTGCTGCTGGTGCTCGTAGGCAGCACCTCCTACAGGCCGTCCCACAGGCCTGCAAAGCTCTGCATGACTGCACCCTGGGCAGCTTGGTGCTGCAAGCATCAAACAGCTTTTGTTCCAGCGGGCTGCAGGCAGCGCCTCGTGTGTGCTGGGGGTCTGGGAGCAGCACTGCGCTCCAGCTGGGAGCTCGGTGATGTGCTCATCCCCACAGCGCTGCGTGCACCATGTTTTCCTACCGTTTCTTTGCAGAAGAGCGGAGAAGAAAGCTCCAGGAGTACCTGGAGGCCAAAAGGAAGCTGAAATGCCCCAGTACCAAGTAAGTCGGGGTGTGCAGCTGTCTGTGCCTCACCAGCACCTGCCTTGCTGCAGTGCTTGCTAACGAGAGCAGCCTCAGCCCCGTGCCAGCTGTCAGAGCTGAGGCTGGGGCAGCTCCTGCAGTGCCCTGGCGCTGCTCTGCTGTTACTGGCAGCGTCAGAACAGATGTGGTTTGAGTGTTGACGTTTCCTGCTCTTTAATACCACGTCTGCTGGGTGTCTTCTGAATCTCCACGAAGCTTTTTCATCCCAGGCTTTGGGTTTGCAGGACAGCTTTGTTTGCATTACCAGCTTTGTGCAGCAGAAAGCAGTCCAATTTTGAGTGCTGCATTTTAGCAGCCTTTAGCAGTAGGGTAATATTAGGAAGGGACATTTCAGCCCGTTTAGAAGCAATCAGAGAGAAGCTCATTGCCACAGCTGACCTGTTAAGTGAGTCCCCATCACGTCCTGCCCAGCCCCATCAGCTGCAGGAAGCGCTTTGATCTCTTTTCTCGTCAGTGGAAGCTGTGAGTTATGCAACTGTCTTTTGTGTCACTTTTCCGTTGCCCCGCGGAAGGAAAAGAAATATGACATGGTTCTTCCTTGACAGCTTCAAAATGCTTCTCATCAGCTCTGGTGGCTGTGGCAACCAGAAGCACTTGGTGTATTTCAGCTTTTCTGGAACAGCTGCTCAGTATTTGGGTGACTTGTTTCTGCAGGCCCTATTTAAAGGACCGGACAAATCGCCTGGATCCACTCTTAAAACCAGTTTCTAAACCAGAACATGTAAGTAGAAGACTTACCAGTCTCTTTTCAGTCTGGTTTTGTATCTCATGCTTGAAGTGCTCCCAGGCAGAACGGAGCACACAAACCAGGACAGTGAGTTCCTGACCCCGGGCAAGCAGTAATCAACGCCCTGCTAAATATCTGGCCCCAAGACAACTCATTAGTTTTCAGAGGAACTTCAGCTGAGAGAATTGTCCTCTGCCCTGGTGCTGGGTGTTACACTGGGCTTGCTTCCCCCTGCAGGGCTCTGTGCACATCCCCTGGGCTGGTGGGGCTGCGGGGTGGGACGGAGCCGAGCTCTGCTCTGGGCCCTGCCTCAGCTTCTTTGTCTCTGCAGCTTGACAGGAACAAGAAGGGTGCAGTCCAAAACGTAGCAAAGGGCACCTGGAAGGATGACAAGCCTGCTGCCAAACCTGCACAGCCAGCTGGGCACGCTGCACTGCGGCAGTCCTCACGTGCATCGCAGAGAGCAGCAGCGATGCGGCCACGGCAGCTGGGGAAGGGCACAGAGCTGCCTGCAGGCCTCGTTCCGAGCACAAACCCCTCTGCGCAGCCCAAAGGGAGGCTCCCAGCTTCTGCCTCTTGTCTGCTAAACCCTGGAAGGCCGGAGGAGAGTGGAAGTGGCCAGCCTGTGCCCGGGGCACCTTGCTCCCTGAGTGAGGGCCTGCAGGAGTGGCTTGGCTGTGGCAAAGAGAACTTGCCAGCACAAGCAGCTGCAAACCCTGTGCCCAGCAACACTTTTCAGTCTAATGGGAACAGTCTGGGGAAAAAGAGAGCTCTGGCTCACGGGCAGAGCTCAGGCACTGTGTCAAGGACCGTCAAGGGCCCAAAGGACAGAATTAATAGCTGCCAGGCTAAGGAAGTGCTGATTCAGGAGAAATTCAGGAAACCCCTGCCAGCCTCAAAAAGTGCATCCCAAAAACCAAGCGGCACAACCCGGCCGTTGCAACCCCCTCAGTTCCTTGCTAATTCTACACGTTTGCTACATAAAAAGCCAGCTGTAAAACAGGAAAAAAACAATGCAGCAAGGGAACTTGGGGGAAAGCTCGGCACGTCTCTGATGGGAACTCTTAAGCACTCCAACAGAGCTCCTGCAAAGCCCCCAGCCTCCAGCCGGCCCCAGGGCACCACAAGTGGGACCACGAGGACACCAGGCCTGAAGCTGTGCACCACAGGGCAGTGGCAACGACCCACAGTGAAAGGGGGAGCAGACAGGAAGGACGTGAAGGCAGCGCCTTGTGGACACGCAGCAGTATCCCGAGCGGGAGTCCCAAAAAAACAGTCTCTTCCCAGCACCTACAGCTCCAGAACTCAAGGAAATCGGGGTGAATTTGGGAGCAGCAGGGAGGTGCGTAAACCAGAGCTGCTGCAGGCGCACGGAGTGCATGCTGGGCGTGTTCCCAAGAGCCCAACACCAGAGGATCGTAGGTGAGTGGCATCGTTGGCTGACTGTTCTCCTACTCAGGGGAAGCAGAGTGAGGCACTGAAGCACGTGAGCCGGCTGCAGGCTGCAGGGCCCCAGCTGCAGTCTGAACTGCTGGGATGCTGCAGCACAGAGGGGGGTGAGGGTGAAGTTCGGTGTCCTTTGGGTTCCTCGTTTCTGCCTCGCGACAACTGCCTGCAGGCAGCAGTGAGTGAGCAGAGTGTGAAGCACAGCCTTGCTGCTTTGTGCTGCCTCTCCCATTTTATCCTCGGGACGCTCTGACATCTGGGGGGGTTTGCCTCCCCTGCCTGCCTCGGTTGTGATTCTTAGGGTAGATCTTCCCAAGCAGCTACAAACCCAGAGGGCAGCCGGGCAGCAGGTGCCAGTGCTGTGTGGTGCTGACAGCGATCCCTCGGTCCTTCCCCAGGAGACAGCTGGAGCAGTGGCTGGCCTCCAAGGGCAAGTGCTACAAACGGCCGCCCATGACGCTGCCTCCAAAAAAGCCGATGAAGCAGAAGCCAGCCCACAGGAGCACCGTGCAGGAGGAGCAAAAGCCTGAGAAGCCGGAGCAGCTCTACCTGGCCAGGATCAACGCCCTGCTGACGGAGTGCCTGAAGCTCATCGAGGAGGTGGGGATGGGGAAGGAGCTACGGCCACCAGGCCACTCTTTTCTTGAAGCAAAGCATTCTTGCTTGGCTTAGGAAAAGTCACCACGCTCAGTTCACCCCTGGAGTTGAGGGCATGCAGTGAGATGCACTGCAAGGAACACGGATCGATGGCCGCTGTGCAGGCGTCCCTGCGTTCGTCCTGGTGTGCAGCAGTGCATCCTGCAGCAGGGATTCCTGCAGCAGCAGCCCAGGCTGGTTGAACCACTCCAGGATATGTCCCTGGTGGGCCCCACCGCTGGGAATGCCATCTGCCAGCCCGGCTCTGGGTTTGGTGGCCCTGCTGGTGCCTGTGCTGAAGAATCTGTCCCTCGACTTCCCTCTGAAATGCTAGGCTCTTTTTTTTGAGGGAAAATGGAGACAGAAAAACTGTATCATCCATCCAAGGTTATGTAGGAGATTTTGGAATGTGAGTGCGAAGTGCAGACTTCAGACCACCCTCCTTTTCGCCTGCTGTTTGAGAGGATGTTGGCATGCAGGCCCAGCTCTTCTCCAGCACTTCACCTTGTCTTGCAGGGCATCCCATCAGAGGAGCTCTCAACAATTCTGTGCCACGAGCCCAGTGCAGAGAAGTGTGCCAAGTTCTGGATCTGCAAAGCCAAGCTGCTTGCCCGCGATGGCCCTTTCGATGTGACAGGGCTGTATGAAGCAGCAGTCTGCGCTGGTGCTGAGGTGAGTAAGGAGCCCTTTGGTTCCTCCTGTGCACCAGCAGGTTGCCCCAAAGCCCTGGGGTTGGATTTTGGGATCAGTTTAGCAGCTGTTGGTGGAAAAGGCCTTTAGAGCTGTAAGTCCTGGTTGTTTCCACAAAACTACTTGAGGCAGTGTATGCACAGGGCGGGGGGGGCTGTGGGTGAGCTGGCAGCACGTTGGGCCTGGTCTGCACCTGGGGTGGGCATCTGCACACAGATCTGGAGAAGGGAAAAGCTGTGGCCATCCGCACTTCCCTGAGGGAGGCAGCAGGAACCTTTTCTCCTTTCTGAACTGTAGTCTTCTTTCCCTGCCTGCCTTGACCTGTGTCCTGATTTTTATTTTATTTATTTATTCATTTCTTGCAGCCACTCCAGGAGCTCAGAGAAGTTGTCCTTGATATTTTGAAGACTGCAGAACAGCCATCAGAGGGTAACACGGGCATGCAGGGGCTGGCGGGCAGGCCGCTGTTCCCCGTGCTTTGCAGTCTGTCCCAGCAGCCTGTATCCCTGCTGACTTTGCTGAGGACTGAGCATTGTGAAATCCAGAGCCCTCAGCTCAGAAATGGGGCAAAATTCCTCTGCCAGAGCTGAGCCTGGCGCAGCATGCAAGGTGCCCTGGGTTACGTCCAGAGCTCTGCAGTGCTGTAGTTCCCCCTGCAGCTCTCTTCCCTCTCTACAATCCTGCTGCCCTTTTCTATGTCCAAATGAAGGCCATAAGTCACAAGCACTGTCCCCCAGGGGTCCATCTTGGGACTGGTGCTCTTCAACATCTTTATCAGTGCCACAGGCAGTGGAATCTGGTGCACCTTTAGCAGTTTGCAGATGCCACCACACTGAGCGGTGCAGTTCGATGTAACAGAAGGGACGGATGCCGTCCAGAGGGACCTGGGCAGGCTTCAGAAGTGGACCTGCGTGAACCTAATGAGGTTCAGCAAGCCAAGTGCGAGGTGTTGGGGTGGGACAGTCCTAGGTTTGGTTAGCTTGGGGAAGAGAAGGCAGTGGGGACACCTCACTGTGGCCTTCCTGTCCTTGAAGGGAGCTTACAAGCAGGAGGGAGGCCGGCTTTTCACACAGTCTGACAGTGGTAGGGCAAGGGGGAATGGCTTTAAGCTCAAAGAGGGGAGATTTAGGTTGGGTGATAGGAGAAGATTCTTGTGGGGTGTTGAGCCGCTGGAACAGGTTGTGCAGAGGTTGTGGATGCCCCATTGCAGGAGGCATTCGAGGTTGGATGCAGCCCTGAGCCGGTGGTTGGCAACCCTGCCCATGGCAGCAGGTTGGAGCTGGGTGATCTTTAAGGCCCCCTGTGACCAAAGCTGCTGTGATCTATGACTCTCCTCTCTCCTGTCAGGGCAAAAGCCTGAGCAGCGCCTTCTGTGGGAGCCCACGACACCTTGCCCAGGCGAGAGGCAGCAGGCGGCTGTGACTCCGTGCCAAACAGAGCGCGCCCTGAGCAGCCTGCCTGTGTCCTCCATCAAGCTACAAGTGACGTCTGTGCCCAGGTGAGGCTGAGCTGCCGCCAGCGAGCGCCCTGTGCCGTTCCCTGTGGGCTTTGCCCCACTCGCGCTTCTTTTTTCCTCCCTGCAGAGTGAGGGAGCTGCCAGAAGGCCAAGAGCTGAAATTCCTGACGCCGGTGCGGCGCTCGCTGCGCATAGAGAGGGCTGGGAGCCACTACCCGGAGATGCTGAGGGACCACGACCCTGTGGTGTCGTCCCTCAGTGAAATCCTGGATGACGATGAGGAGACTCAGTTCTTTTTCCGGAAAAACAAAGCTTTGCCAGAGGTGGCAGAGATGGAGGTTTTGAGTCTGTAGCCCCAAATGTTGCTGAGGGGATTCCCTGGGGGCTGCTGGCTCAGCCACGCTGCCTTGCACTTACACCGTCTCCTCTCAGATGTAGTTATGCAGGGGCGGCCTTTTTCAGCCTTTTTCACTGTTTTTAAGTGTTTAAAGCTTTACACTAGAGATGCAGCGAGAGCCGGTGGGGTGCTGAGCAAGATCTGGGGTTGGAGACGTGGGCTCTGTGCTGTGGGATCAGCCATTGGCTCCTCCACCCCAAAGCACGCCCTGGTTTTTGTGCTGGCCGATGGTTCTGGTCGCTGCAGTGCTCTGGGTGCCTCTCGTGGTTTGGGAAGTGACATCCCAAGGGTTTCTCCTGAAGAAGGAACACAGCCCCTGTCTGGAACCCCCTGCTGCCTCCTGCCACCAGGAGAACTGTGCTCAGCCTCGAAGCTGTGAGGGCACCCAGAGCCCAGGATGCTGAGGGTTCCCCCCTGTGAGAGGAGTGCAATGGTTTTGCTGTTGCTGAGCACAGAGCAGAGCCCCAGCTTCATCTTCCTGCCCCCAGCAAACAGCCGTCCTGCCCCACGGCTCCTCCCCACCCAGCTTTGGGTGTCAACAGAGGAACCTCAGCTGGCCCAGGAGCTGCAGGACCAGCAGTGCAGGGCTGCCCCAGGGTTGCATGCAGCCACAGCACTTGTCCCAGCTGCTGGCCCAGGCCTTGGGCCCTTTGCTCCAATCTTCCCCGGTCTTGGGGCAAAGGAAATTTTCTTTTGAAAAAAGAAAATATAATTTATGTCTCTTCTATTACTCTGTGACTCCAATAAAACTTTGGCAGAAGTTAACGTGTCTTTTATAAATAGACAAAGGTAAAGAAGGGGAGAGGCTGGGACTCTTAGCAGGTAAAAGGGTGCAGCCCTGGCCCCAGGCCCTTGCTGTGTTTGGGCACCATCCCCAGAGCGGTTGGAGCTGATGGAGAGCTGCTGGGTACCCTGGTGCCGCCCTGCAGCGGGGGTGCCGTGCTGCCATCAGCCCCAGGGCAGCACCCAGTGTGTGCTGGGCCCGGCCCTGCTGGACGGGCAGCTGTGGGCTCAGGCCTCGCCGTCCTCTTCCTCCCCTCCTCTGGAGTCCCAGGGGAGCCCCGGGTCCTGAGACAGACGGAGTGGCTCCTGCTGGCTGCGCCGCTCCAGCTGCAGCTCCGGGGCTGCGCTTCCCTCTCCGGCGTCCACAGGGCCGTGTTCCACCGTTGACTCGTGGGCCATCTGCGGGGAGGGAGCGGGGTTGGCGCCCGGCTCCCGATGGACTTGGGGGCGGGGAGGGAAACTGAGGCACGGGGTCAGCAGTACCAGGACAGAGGGCGCCCGGAAGAGGTAACTGAAGGGGTAGTAGAGGAAGTTGAGGAAGGAGGAGGCGTAGAGGTCTGCGTAGCGCATCAGCTGGCTGGCAAACAGGGTCTGGCGCGAGCCGCAGCGGAAGAGGCTGCCCATCTTCCCGTAGCACATGTCCATCTCGTGCGTGACTTTCTGCGGACACAGCGGGGCGCTCAGGGCACCGCTATCCCACACCGGGCTGCTCCGGGGGACGGGGACGGCGGTCCTGCCGCCACCTGGATGTGACGTTTGATGGAGCTGATGTCCGGCCGCTCGCTGCTGCCGCTGTCCAGATGCCTGCGGTGGAGCGGGGGGCTCACAAGGGCCCTTTGTGTCCCGTCCCGTCCCCCTCACCCGCGGGCAGGGACCCCAGAGCGGTGCCCACTCACTGGTACAGCTCCGCCAAAAACAGATCCAGGCTGCGCAGCTCCTCAAACAGCTCTGCCAGGGCAAAGCTCCGGCTCAGCGCCGGCACCTGGGGCTGGCAGGGGGGTCCTGCAGGGAGGGGAGGCACGGCTGGGGCTGCTCACCGCTCTTCTCCGTCCACACCTGCAGCTCATGGGCCAACTCGGGCACCACCAGGAAGGTGCGCCAGCCCTGCCGCTTCTTGGACTTGAGGATGTCCCCGAAGATGTGGTCCCCCATGTACAGGATGTCCTTGCCCTTCACGCCCAGCAGGTCGCACACCAAGTCTGAGGAGCCTGGGACAACAGGATGGCATGATGTGGGGTCACCGTGTCACTGCATCCCCCTGTTACTGCACCCCTCTGTCACTGCATCCCGGTGCCACCACATCTGTGTCACTGCAACCCCATGTCAGTGCATCCCTGTGCCACTACGTCCCAGTGTCACTGTATCCCCGTGTTACTGCACTCCTCTGTCATTGCATTCCACTGCCACTGCCTCTCTGTGTCACTGCATCCCCCCGTTACTGCACCTCTCTGCACCCCAGTGCCACCGCATCCCTGTGTCACTGCATCCCAGTGCCACCGTGTCCCCATGCCACTGCATCCCTCTATTACTGCAATCCTGTCACTGAATCCCTGCGCCACTGTATCTCTGTGTCACCATCCCAGTGTCACCACGTCCCAGTGCCACTACACCCTACTGCCACCACATCCCCGTGCCACTGCATCCCCGTATCAGTGCATCCCTGTGCCACCATGTCCCTCCACCACCGTTGTCACCCAGCCATGCGCTCACCACCAGAGTACACAGCACAGTGCTGCAGGGGCCCCGTGTAGGTCCCGACGCGCAGCTTCCCCGTGTCCTGCAAGCATAGAGCACCCCATGGTGTCACTGCACCCCATGGCTGGTGGGGGGACGCGTGGTGCCCCGGTCCCCACCGTGTTGACTTGGCGCAGGACGGTGCCCTCAGCAAAGAAGAGAGGCTTGCGGGTGTCCACCACGATGAGATCGAAGTAGGAGCGCCAGGGCCGTGGAGGGGTCCCGGTCTGCTTGGAAGGGGGAGGGAAAGTGACACGGGGATGGGGTCACGTTGGGTGGGGGCACCCCCAGCCCCAGCACAGCTGTCCCCTTACCTTGTCCGCATCACTGAAGTCGAACAGGTAGGACATGATGGCCTGCAATGACACGTGGTGTCAGCTGGGAGGGCAGTGGGGTTGTGGGGGTCACAAAAAGCAGCAGTGCCACCACTCACATCGGTGTAATTGTAGTCACTGTTAGTGGCCAGGAACACCTTCCCCACCTCCCTCATGCGGCTCAGCAGCAGTGGCACACGGGGCTGCGGGGCACAGTGAGAGCAGTGGGGGGGCACATGGGGACTGAAGGGGCTGGGGGCCTGGGGGGGGGCTCGCAGACACTCACATCCTTCACCACGTATTTCTCCAGGTTCTCCAACGTCTTCTCCTTCAGGCAGCCCTGCAGGGGGGGATGGGTGGTGAGGAGGTGGCAGAAGGTTGCAGTTTCCCCCCCACCCCCAAACCTGCTGGGGCCACGGGGTCCCCCAGCGCTGCCCACAGCCCCACCGAGAGATGCACTTGGTCCATGGCCTCACGCACGTCCTGGAACATGCTGCGGAAGGACATGAAGAGGTTCCCGTGCCTGTAGCCGGTATCGCAGCTAAAAATGGGCAGAAAAACAGGGGGTGAAGGTGCTGCGTATCAGGGGGATCCCTGGACCCCCCCCCCATTCCTGAAAACAAACCCCCACGTCCCGCTCACCTGACGTATCTGGGGCAGTTGGAGAAGAAGTCCACCAGACAGGCATAGAGGTGGGTCTCTGCCGTGGGAGGGGGCTGTGAGGGGGAGCAGCACCCCAACAAACGGGGGGAGGTCTGGGGCTGGGGGGAGGGGAGCACAGCTCACCCGTGAGGTTGAAGAGGGTGTTGAGGATATGGAAGCGCTTCATGTCGTCCCGCTGGATGAACTTGTTGGGGTAGTAGTGCAGGATCTCAGCCCTGCAGAGGGGGCACGGGGCCGCTCAGCCGCTCCAACCCGAACCCCAACGCTACCGAGGGACCCCCAACTCCCCCCCCCCTCTCCCCCAAATACAAGAAATACACACAGACCCCCGGAGGAAGCGGAAGCCGTGGGCGCAGACCAGCAGGTTGCCATGCGAGTCCACCTTCAGCAGGTTCCCATAGAGGGCGTCGAACACCAGCCCCCTGCGGGACCGTGAGCAGGGCAGCGGGCTCGCAATGCGTGTGCGACCCCCGACCCCCAACCCCAGACCCCCCCAGCACTCACCGGGTGGGGAAGGTGGGGTCGTATTTGTAGGCCAGGATCTCGGAGGGGTACCCGATGGACACCAGGTGCTCCAGCAGCAGCCTGAAGCCCAGCTCCTCATAGGCGGGCGATTTGTACACTGCAGAGCCCAGGGGCCACGTGGGTTTGGGATTGGGGGTCTCAGCCCACCCTGCCCCCCCCGGCGCGATTCAGCCCCCCCCCACCCCGCCCCACGCACTGGCCAAGGTGTAATCCATGTCGAAGCCGAAGCACTTGATCTTCTCCAGCGCCAGGCTGCGGTTCACGAAGATCCTGGGGGGGGCCGGCGGTGTGTCGGGGGGGTGGGATGGCACGGAGCCCACGGGAGCCGCGCGGGGCGCGGGACGGGGGTTTGCCGTATAGTGAATTATTGGGGCAGAAAAACGGGATTTAACCAACAAAGGTTGGAGAAACACGGAGCCCCCATTCCGCCCGCTCTCCCCCCGACCCCCCACTCTCCCCCCGACCCCCGGCTTCCCCCCCACCCCACCGATGCTGGCAGTCCCTGCGCAGTGCCCGGGGGTCGCCCCCCCCCAGCGCCGTGCCCCGCTCCCTCTCGCTGCCCATCACCGCCGCCTCCCCCCCTTCCCGCCGCTCCCCTCCGCTTTAAGGGGCCCAGCGCCCCGCCCCCCTCCCTCCCCCGAGGGCCGCCCCCCACCCCCTCCCCCGAGGCAGCGGGCAATCATTAACCGGGGGTCAAGGCCCGACCCCGGGCAGCCCCAACCCCACGGAGCACGAACCCCGCCAGCAAAGGCCCCCAACCCCCTCCCCGGCAGCCCCCGCTGCCATCAGCCCAGCACCGCTGCAGAGCCCTGATAAGACCGCCCCCCCCACCCTACGCATCCCATGACGGGGGGGGGGGGCCACACGTGGGGCTCTTATCAACATTCCCAGCCCCAGGTACACCCAGGGGGTGACGGAAGTCCCTCCCCCCCCCCCCCCCCCCCCCCAAAGCGAGGCACAGCACTGGCGTACGAAGGAAACCTTTATTGAGTCCGAGGTAGCAGCAGTGCGGGGGGCAAAGCCGAGCACAGCACAGCCCGCAGCCCCCAGGGGGTCACTGCAGGGGTCTGGGTTCAACTGGGGGGGCAGGGATAAAAAAATAAAGCGGCCCTGTCATTACTAGGCTGGGAGCACCAGGACAGCCCAGCACCGCTCAGCTTGCCTTGAGAGACACGGAACGTTAAAAAAATAAACCATAAAGAGCCGTCGGTGACAACACGCAGAGGAACGGAGGGAGCCCCATGGCTGGGAGGGGAGGGACTGTGTGTGACACCCCCCCCCCCCCTCCTGGGGCAGCAGCAAGCAGGCACAGCGCGACCTCACGCTCCCAGCACAGCGAACTTGAAGAGGGCCATGATGGCAGCGCTGATGAGGCCCGAGATGGGCACGGTGACGAACCAGGCCATGAAGATGTTGCGGAACAGGCGCCAGTCCACCGCTTTCCTGGAGCGCAGCCACCCCACCGACACCACCGAGCCCACCTGAAGGAGGGCACCGCTCAGAGCAGCCCCCTTCCCCCTCCCCCTCCCCGCCCCAAAGCCCCACTGCTCAGCACCGGGGTTGCAGCTCTGCCGCTCGCCCTTCTCCCAGCCTTGAGGTCTGCAGCCCCTCCAGGAGCGCAGGGAGCCACGCTCAGCTCACAGCCCACAGCCCTACCTTGCAGTGTGTCGTGCTGATGGGGAGGCCCACGTTGGAGGCGATCACCACGGTCAGGGCGGATGCCAGCTCGATGCTGAAGCCACTGCAAGGATGAGAACAGGAAGGAAAGTGAGACAGAACCCAGCCCACAGCCCCTCTGCATGTGCAGATCCTGCGCACGGCGAGACCAACCCTCGTGCACAACAGGGTGGGTGTGCAGGCAGGCACTGCCCACGAGCCGCACCGGAGGGAATCGGTTCTCCCCCCTGGGCACACGCAGCCCCCAGGAGCAGAGCTCCACCTTACCTGGATGGTGTGATAGGAGTCAGGTCCTTGCCCATGGTCTGGATGACCCTGCGGCCCCACACCCACAGCCCGATGCAGATCCCCACGCCCCCGTAGAGCAGCAGCCAGATGGGGGTTGCCACCTTGGTGGCCACATCCCCTGTCTGATAGACCAGGTAGAGCGCAACCAGGGGGCCGATGGCATTGCTGCAAGAGAAAGGCGAGCGGTTCAGAACCCAGAGCGCAGCTCAGAGCTCCGGGAGCAGCCACGGCACTGCTGCTACTGACCTGACATCATTGCCACCGTGAGCAAAAGAGCCAAAGCAGGCCGTGAGGATCTGCAGGAACTGGAAGAGGAGGGACACCTCGGGCTTGTCCTGGTCTTGCCACTCTTCCAGCGAGCTGCTGCTGCCCTTCCTGTCCCCGAGGCCCATCTCTACTTGAGCAGCATTCAGATCCACGTCGGCAGCAGGGTGCACATCGGCCACCGCGTTGCAGTAGCTGGTGTAGCTGTCCATGCGGACCCGTTTCTTGGTGTCTGCCACGGGCCACGTCAGCTTCTCCATCTCCTCACCCTCCCTGGCCCGGAGGGAGTCCAGGGGCATGCCGCAGATGGCCATGGTGTAGGATGTGTAACTGTTGTTGCGACGCAGGGGTTTGTCCCCCGAATCCCCCATGCAGTCCCCCATTTTGGCCAGGTGCAGTTTATGCAGCAGCTCCTTATACAGCCCCGAGTCCTTGTGCACGGTGTGGTACTGGTACTGCCCGCTGGAGTTCAGGTGGTGGCCCACGGGCTGGTGGAACTGCATGAGGTTACCATTGGGCAACTGAACGGCTCCTGCCAGAAGAGAAAGCGGTGAGCGCCCAACCGGAGCCGCCACGCAGCCCCAGCGCGGCCCCCAGCGCCGCTCACCTCCATCCACGTTGGTTTCCTTCAGGTCGCTGCTCGGGAGCCGCTCGGGGGCCTCCTCTGCATCCCCCAGGTTGAAGGACACCGTCCTCTCTTCCACGGCCGCCCGCTGCAGCACAGCAGACCCTGCCTCGGCGCTGGGGCTCTTGGCAACGCCTGAGGGAGCGTCGCCCAGGGGCACCTTGGGCTCCTCGTGCTCCTCCTTCAGGCTGCTGCTCTTCTCCATCAGCGGGCTTTCAGAGGGACTTGATTTTATCTCTCCTGCAGACAGAGGCGGCTGCCGTTACATCCCAACCCTTGGCACAGCCACACCTGCCCCAGGTCGTGCCCCCACGCTCACATTTATGGCAGACCGATCGCTTTACAGCTTCTCCTCAATCCTGAACTTTGCTGCTCCCCTTCCACCTCGATGCTCATCAGTCATACCTTGTCCGACAGGCGGCAGCCAGGCCGTCACAAGCCAGCTCAGCTCCTATTTTTATCCCCACACACCCACACCGGGTGTGGTGAGCACCGCCACGGGGCTTCTGCCGGTTACTCCTTGGGCACGGATCCCTCTCCCAACAAACCAACCTTCCTCGGGCCGCCCTGCCCCGCAGCCGCAACGTGAGCCATCGCCACTTCCACGCGGTGATCCGTGCCAGACCGGCGCCCACCCCCTTCCGGGGTCCCCCCTCTCCATCACGAAGCTGCGAGCCCAAACACCCCCATCTGCCTCTGCTTCCCAAGGCAAGCCCTGGAAACCCAGGCCGTTCCCATGGGCTGGAAGGAAGGAGGCTACAGTGAGGCAGAGGAAGGAGCCTGCCCTGCAGCTGCGTGGAGCTCCAGCAGCTCAAAGGGTTCTGAGGGCAGACATAAAGCTGTCAATCACACCCCAATTACAGCAGCTGACAAGGACACTCGTTAATCTCTCGCCTACAGGTCTGCAAATGAGGAAGCAGGCTGCACGCTGTATCTGCATGCGAGAGCACGCAGCCCTCCCGTGCTGCCAGAACTACAGCCTGCTGCTGGGTATTTCAATGGGTATTTCTGCCCCGGGGGGAGGATTTCACCAGCCCGCACAGCTCTGTCTCGCAACCCTCATCGATCCCCAGGAACGCTGCCATTCAAGGTTAGCAGCCTGCAGTGCAGGCAGGGCCACCGGCTGCCAGCCAGCAGCACGGCGCTGCTCGCAGCAGGAATTTGGGGTCCCCCCCATGCTGTGGGGTTGGCCGGAGGCACGCGGGGCCGACAGCTCGGCTGCACAAACCCAGAGCAGCTTAAGTGCTACGTGAAGCCGCAGATCCCTGCTAAGAACAGCCCCACGGTAATGAGATTGGCTGCAGAAAGGAGCCCTGCCCGCAGAGCTGCACAACGCCGGTACTTACGTTCAATTTTCTTCTTCATTCTCGGACATACAAAGAACCAGACGACGAGAGCGCAGACAACAGCACTCCCCGCCGAAATGAGGAGGATACCCCAGAGAGGCAGTTTGTCAAAGCCCAGCACTAGGAAATAAAACAAGGGATCTTGAAACCCCCGGGGACCCCCTCCGTGTCCGACTCTGCTCCCCCAGCCCGGAGACCACACAGAAAACAAGAGCTGGATCTCACAGAGCCCCGCCGGGCCGCGGTCTCCCCCACGGAAAGCTAATCTGTTCCACATGTTCAGGCACTTTCCCTCCCTCCTGCAGCCAAACCCGATTAGTGCCCGGTGTGCATTCTGCCTGAGCAGCAACAGGAACGCTCCCAGCCGCCGCACAGCCCTGCGCCCTGCCTTGCTGCAATGTCAAAGAGAACAGCGGCACGGCTGCCGCAGCACCGCGCTGCCTGCCTGGCACACGGGGACCTCAGCGGCTCCAGGAAGGGGGTTTCTCGGCTGCACACCCCAACTCAAAGCTCCTGCTGCAACGCCTGCCCTGCAGGAGGAATCCAAGCGCTCCTCAAGTGCCTTTTGGCAGGGGCTGGCACGCGGCCCTCAGAGCAAGCAGGAGGTGGCCCCGCTGAAGGCAGCAGCACGCCGCTCCTTTGCACCAACACTGCAGCTGCACAACGCTGCGAGCCCAGAGCCGACAGCTGGAGGCCACAATCCCACTGCTGCCTCTTCTCCTCCTCCTCCTATGGATGCTGCAGGGAAGCAGACACCCCCCAGAGCCTTCCAGGCACTGTTTACAGACAAAACCCTCGGAAGCCAACGCTGCCTCCTGTCACTCCACCTCCAGCCTCCAATGACCTCTTCCACTGTTCCACAACAGGAAACCCACTCAGACTGAAAACAGCTCACGCTGAGAGCTCTGCCTGATGGAAGCTATGATTTGTGTGTTTTCCTGCACCACCTGCCCTCGGCTCTGTGGGCGCTGCTCTCTGTGTGCCAGCCTGGCGGGCGTCACCTGGCCCGGCCGTCCCCCTACACAACAGCCAAACACAAACACATCAATCTGCTGTTCCCAAAGGGGCTGCAAACTGCGATACGAGCTCCTCTTCTCAGCACAGGTGCCAGCTGCAGCACACCACCTCTTCTTGCCAGGAAGCCTCAGGGATAATTAGTTCACTCCTAAGGGCCGGGTGTGCGGGAAGAGCCTCTGGCCCCACACCTCACTACAGGGCCACAGCAGCCCCAGCAACATCTGGGTACCCAGCTCGGGGGGGGGGGGACACACATCACTATCTGGAGCTCTAGGGGAAAGTTCTGTGGGGTTTAGTTCAGGCAGGCACCTATCTAGCCCAGAACTCAGCGCACGCTAGCCTGCCGCCTTCTGAAACCGGCACAGGCCAGCCGCCTTCTAGGAGAATTCAGCCCTGAAAAGCAAAAAGGGGTAAATCGGGCATTTAATGGAGGCTTCATCAAGGATTTCAAAAGTGAGTTTCAAGCACCGCAGTGCGTACTTACAGGGCGCGCCGGTAAACATGATGGAGAAGAGGTTGATCCCCACGGTGCAGGCGTAGAAGACGGGCAGAGCGCGCAGGCCGTTGGGGACGGGGTCAGCCTGCAAGACAACATTTGGAGCTGCAGAGCTGCGGAGCACAGCTCTCACTGGGCGCCCGGCTCCAGCAGCAGCTCTGGGCTGGAGGTCCCTGCATCCCCTCCCTGCGCTCCGGCTGCGTGGGGCTTTTGGTCCCACCGGGTGCTTTGGGAGAAAAGCCCTCCTCAAAGCTTTTGCCTCTTTCTCACTGATTGGGCAGAACGACAAAGCCCTCAGCTTGCAAGCAGCTTCGCTGCCCTGCAGACCTGCGCCCGGAGGCAGCAGGAGCACCAAGCCCAGCCCTGCCCAGCACTGCTGCCAACACCGAGGGACAGCGGGAAGCGGGAGGTGGCAAGCAGGGCTCTGAAAGGGCAGTTATGCAAGGCTGCTCCCACAGCAGTGACGCCGGAGCGTTTTGAAAGGGTTGCCAGGCAGAAAGCACAGCGATAAGATCTTAACATCTCTTGGAGCAGAAGTAGTTCTTCCAGACCTAAAATCACGGGTGTCATTAAACTGAAACGTGCAGAACAAAGTGCTGATAGAGAACGCTGGAGCCGGGCGCTCTGGGCAGCCAGCTGAATGCCCCCAACCTGAAGGATCAGCGTGCTTCAAGTTCATCACCCCCAAAAAATAACCTCCAAAGCTGCACCCCCAATATTCTGGGTGCCAGACCCTTTTATTCCCAGACTTTCAGACTCCCTAAACAGCAGAAATCTTTTCCAGCACAGACAGAGCCCATGAATTCCCTTGAGGTCTCAGTGCCCCATCAGGGTGCTGCTGCCACCAGGCAAGGTTTAGGGCAGGGAGGAACACAGAGCAATTTGGCCGTGGAGCTTTGAGCACAGCTTTCAGCTGCCAGGATAGAATGGCACACGACCAGAGGGTCCTCACATGGCTGCCCCCAGCACAGCCCCCACACCAGACCTGTTGCTCTCCAGCGGTTTGGGATGGAAAAGCTCCTACATCTGTGGGCAGCAGCTCCTCCAAACACCAAAGGAAACCAGAGGAGCTGAAGGGAGTTTGAAGTGACACAGCCACAAACCACGCATAAAGCAGCACCCTGAATCCTGACTTTGGGAGACTGAAACCAGCAGCAGTGGGGAAGCAGCTGCAGCAGAACAGCCAGGAGGTGTGGGCTGCTCAGCCTGCCTCTCCTGCAGAGGGAAGTGCAGTTTCCAGGCACCAGGGACAATTTTGGTTCTTCCCGGCTTCAAAAAAAGCCACCATCATCACTTGTCAACTACCACTGCAGAACGAGAGCCTCACGTGAGTCCAGAAAAGCATGGCATGCAGCTCCAACCTTATCAGCTCCAGCAGCAAAGCTGCAGCTGCCCCTGCTGAAACAGCCCAGATGTTTTGGAAGAGGCAAGCAAAAGCTCCTTATCTCCTGGTCCCCACCTCACGGGACAAGAGCGGGCCCAGGCTCCCCATCGCTCAGCCACAAGGACACGCAGACACACTGCAGTGCACGCGGCCCAGCAAACAAAGCAGCGAGCAGCAGGAGCTCCACAGCCTGCCAGCACAGCTGGGCCATCCTTACCTTGCGGAGGATGAACCTACGGACGAGGAAGAAGAGGACGGCAGACATGATGCCGGAAAGGAGGGGCGAGATGAACCAGGACAACACTAGGAGGAAAGAGGTGCTGTTGGAGCCCCGCCGTGGGAAGGAAGCCCTGCCAGGAGCCGGTGCCACGCACCAAGGTGGGCACGATGCTCCTGGAGCATCGCCTCGCCCGGCTCACCGATTTTTAGCAGCTCGGACCACTTGACGCCTTTCTGCCCTTCGGCCACCAGCGAGAATCCAATGGTTGCTCCAACGATGCAGTGCGTACCCGAGATGGGGAGCTTCAAGAACGAAGCCACAAGCTGCCACACGGCCGAGCCTGGAAGGCAAAAGGGAGGCGGGTGAGGAAGCATGGGGCGCATCTGGGTGTCACAGCGCCGTGACCGGGACTCACCGAACATGGCGCTGATGGAGCCGGCCATCAGCAGCTCCTGCTTGCCGTTGTACATCTCCACATCGATCAGCCCTTTGCGGATGGTTTCGCTGACTTTGGCCCCCAGCAGCACGGAGCCCACCGTCTCAAAGATGCTGGCCAGGATGCAGGCCTGCCGCAGCGTCACCACACCGGAGCCCACGGCCGTGCCAAAGGAGTTGGCCACGTCGTTGGCACCCACCGAGAAGGCCAGGACGAAGGCGATGACGAAGCCCAGCACCAGCATCCATAGGAAGGGGGTGAGTGGGGCGGCGGTGGGCTCGGAGAGGGGCAGCTCCATGGCCAAAGCTCCGGGCTACGAGGGGGCGTGAGTGGGGCGGGGAAGGGTGTGTGTGGGGGGGGGGGGGGGTATGGGGACGCTACAATAAATTACGGCGGGGAATTAAATAGGCTGTGCGGCGGGCGGGATGCGGAGCTGCCGCCGCTATAGGGCTGCACGGCGGGGCGGGCGGCTGCGAGCGCTCAGGGCCGGGCCGGGCTCCATGGCGGCGGGCGGCACATCCTGCGGGCGGACAGCGGGGCCTCAGCGCTCTTCCCGCGCACCGCCAACGGCCGTTCCCCTCCCGCCCCAGTCCCGCCGCCACGCGAGGCCCCGCAGGGCCGCACCGCTCACCGACAGCGCCGGGCGGGAAGGCCGGGACGCAGCACGAGGGACGCCGCTCTCAGCTTCGCTCCGCCGCTCCTCCGCCTCTCACTGGCGCGGCTGCCCTCCGCCCGTTCGGCTTTATAGCCCGCCGACACCCAGCGCCCGCCCTCTCGTGACGTCAGCAGCCGGCTCGCAGCTCCCGTTGGTCAGCTCGGCGCCGCGGGGCCGGGGTCGCGCTGCTATTGGTCGGTTCCGCTCGGCGGCGGCGGCGCACCCACCGGGTCCTTGGGCGGGCAGCGCGCCACGAGACCACGTGCGGGCCGGGCCCGGAGCTGCCCCGTGCGGAGCCGCGTGTGCGCCGGCCGCGTCCGGATGCGCCCCGGCACGGACTGACGCGGCCCTGGATACGGCCCACGGCGCAGCCCGACGTGGCCCCGGCTCAGCTCCCAGCACAGCACCAGACAAGGGCCGGGTTCTGCTTCAGCGCAGCGCCCGCCCTCTGCCAGCTGTTGGTTGGCACCGCGGTGACGCTCCGGTCCCCGTGTAGGGGCTATGCGTGGCACCAGCATCCCACAGGACAACCACCTCTCCCCGGCATCGGGTCACCCACCCCTCCCCTCCCCGCAGTCTGCTCTAGCTCTCAAAGAGCCCACCCCAAATTAATGCCATACCAGCACTGGATCACCGTGTGTTTGCACAACCCTGCACACAGCTGAGTGCCCACCTCCCTTCACAGTGCTCGGTGCCCCCCCAGCTACCCCATCCTTTGTGCAATGGACACAGTCAGTGCATCGGACGCTGACCCTTGCCCAGCAGGAATCACAGCCCAGTGGTCCCAGGGCAGCCAGGCACAGGAAGCCAGGGTGCCTGACTCAGGGGGCTGGCAGCAAGCCTGGGCGCTGGGATTTGTTCTCCCCACTCATGCGGCATGGGTCAGCGGCTCAGGGCTGGGCTGTTTTGGGCCATCGCCTCGTGGGGCCACCTCTGACGTGGGCCTGAAGGCAGCACCTGCCCCAGGAAGCGGCCTGGGTGCTCCCGCCCCACTGCCCCCACGTCACGGGGTCGGAGTCCGGCCTGCGTCCTCATAGCCCTGTGTCCCTGCAGGTCCTGCGTCACAGCCACGTGCAGCACTCGATGCGTGGAGCCGGGGCGCACTCAGCCCTTTGGTGTGGTGGGGGGGAGATGAGCCCACGCCCTCGATCACTCGTGTTCCACAGCATCTCTTCTGTCTGTCCCAGATGGGATCTGCTGGGGAAAGGAGGCAGGAGAATGGATGCTGCTGGGGGAACACGAGGCCATCCTGAGCCAGGAAGCAGTGGGCACACAGGGGGCTCCGGGGCACGGCCTGGAGCAGTGGGACACAGGACATGAACTGGTGCCCTCGTGTGCCTCTGGAAACGGGAACTGAGGGAGAACCCAGGGAACCACACCACCTCCATTGCTGGAAAGGGGATGGAGAAAGCCCTCCTGGCCCGTTTCCACACACACGAAGCACATCTGCACCTTCCCCCAGACCTGGATTCTGGAACTGACCCACCTGCTCTCAGCCTCCCCTCCCCACGCACCCACAGCACCTCTGCACCCTTCCAGGGCTGCTCCTGTGTGAGCTCACTGCAGTCCTCGCGCCGTATCCCATCCCTTCCTCTTACCCCTTCCATTCCTCCTCTGTTCCTGCTCATTGCCCATCTTGGGATGCTCAGAGTCCCTTCCTGTCCTCCCTCCATACTCAAATCTCTTGCAGTACCTGCAATCCTGTCCTGCCCCTTTTCTGCCCATCCTGCCGCTGCCGAATCCTTGTCCTTATCCCAGCCCTGCTTCTTTGCCCCTGTCCCTGCTCTATCCCTATCCCTGCCCCTATCTGTCCATCTTATGCCTGTGCTGTCCCTGCTCCAGGCTGCAGACAGAACCCTCCCCCTTCCCCCAAAGCTGACTTCCCCTCACCTGGCTGCACTTCAGCCCTCTCCTCAGCCCCACCATGCTGGGGGCAGCCAGGTGACACATCAGGGTGCTGCAGCCCCCACCATGGCAGAAGGAGGAAGGGACAGCCAGTCCCACAGCACCAATCCTGCACCCCCAGCGCCCCCCTTTCACACTCATCCCACAGCATCACCTGGGCCCCCACACCCTGGACAACGAGAGCTCTGCAGTCACTTCTGATGCAGTATTACCTGCACCCACCTTTCTTCCTGGTGAACCACACGAGGTGTGAGGTTGGGTGGCCTGCATTCATCGCTTGGGGGCACCTCTGCCTCCTCACCAGCAATGAGGTCGGTGGAGCTGCGAGTCCTCCTATGGGGCAGCAGCGTCCTCTGCTGCCAGGATCCTCCAGCTTCAGTCCGTCACCAGATGCGAGGCTGCGCCGTGGGGCTGCAGCCCAGCTCAGAAAAGCTCCTGAGCACCGCAGAGGGCAGCAGGCGCTCTGCGATGCACCGCGTTATTCACCAACAGTCACACTTTGCAAAAGCAAACAAGAACCACGTCCTGCAGTGTTCACAGCTTAGCAGATGGGAGCTAAGCTTGGGGGAAAAATTTATTTCAGAGGTCGGTAGGGAATTTCACATCACACAAAGGCACCAAAAGCAGTTTCTAAGGGCAGCGTTATCCAGAAGTCCCGGCAGGAGGTGCTGGCACATTTGGTGACCCCAGAACAGCTCAGTACATCAGGCAGCGCTGATGAGACGTGCTTTACAGCTCATTCCTTCGTAGGAACCCTTCCAGTGACAGCAATTAACTGAGGGCAAAGGCTTGACACACAAACCTGATGACTTACACTGCCACAGTCAAGGCAGGCAGACCAAGGCTGTGAGGCTGATCCGTGACCAGGCACAGCGCTGCTGTTCCTTCTGCAGGCACCAGGGGCGGCTTCCCCACCTCCAGACCCACAGGCAACAAGCACACGAAGTCCAGCACGGCTGGTTTTGTTCCACACTCAGAGAGCAAGCTGACAAGTTGGAGCTTTGCAAGAACCACTGATGGACGCGGTCAGTGGGCATGGTGGGAACGGCCTGGCATTGCATTTGGTGACCCCAGAATCATTTAGGTTGGAAAAGACCATTTCATCAAATTTGATTTTTTTTTTTTTTTTTAAATTATCTTCCAAAAGCTGAAGCCTGGCTGCATTCTCTCCATATAATGACAAAGTTAATTCTTCCCTTTGCAAATTCCTACATTCCATGTCCAAATTTGCTTCATTTGACAGGATTTGACTGGTAAACGCAGAGGGACAGCAAGGAAATAACAAAGCTTGCATAGATTTGGTTAAAGCACTCTGATTAAACAAGGCTTTATAGCTCAGTTAGATGCACAGGGGTGTTGAAAGCAAAAGTGCAGAAGTTAAGGGTAAAATGGAACTGCCATTACCCAACCAGAGCATTAATTAATCAAAGTCACTACTCAGCAATTAATGAGAGGAAAAAAAAACAAAACCAATTGAGAGAAATCCTTATGATCCCCTCCTTCCGACAGCACAGGATGTACGCCAGGAATCCTTCAATCCTCGCCGCCACAGAGCTTCAGCAGAACCTTCCTGTAGTCTCCTGAGCAATCTCCCTGGGAACATAAAGGTGAAGAAATGAGAAGAAAAAAGGGGAAGGAGGAGAGAGAGGAGCAGGGAGAATAAAGAGGAAGAGAGAGAAGGAGAGGAGAGAGAGCAGAACAAAGAAAAGAGGGAAGAGAGGAGCTTGTAAGGGGGAAGAACACAAGAGTGATGAATGAGAGCAGAGCAGGAAGGGCAGAACAGAAGAGGGGTTACAGGTAAGACCACCAGATTGAAAAAGGACAAGAGAAACAGAGGGGGAGAACAGAGGGAACAGCAAAAGAAGGAAGGGCAGATGGAAGAAGGAAGGAAGGAAAGAGGGAGGAGAGCGCAGAAAAAAGAAAGAGGAGGAGAGGAGCAGAGAAGGCCAGAGCAAACTGAGTTACTGAGAAAAGGAAAAAAGGAATATGAATAATTTTCAAGTTCTACCAAAGTCAAACTGTTCTTAAGGCAGATTTTTCTTTGCAGTGTTTTTATCCTCTAGACAATTTAAGAGCATTCAGGAACATTTTCAGCACGTTTTTGTAATGTCTGCCTCATCTCAGCTGCTCTAAAATACCCAACAGGTGTCGGGGGGGGGAATCACCTCCTTAAAGGCACTCAGAAAGTCCCACTGTTTGTGTCAAACACGGACAAGTTTACCTTGATGAAGGAGTGCAGAGACTTCCCATACATGGTCAGGAATTCCCTTCTGATATGCAGCATATCAATTTCGGAGCGGGACACCATCACTCTGATCAGAGTGCTGTCGTCTGTTCCCAGGCCCTGGAAAGCAAAGAAGCCACATGCAGCTGACACAGAACTGCTGGAGAATCACCTGCAGACACAAAGGGCTCAGGGCCCATCCTGTGCAGGAGCTGCTCTTCATCAGAGCCTTTTTGTGACCCGTTAGCAGCTTGCTCCTGGGTATGACTGTTACTCTGATGTGCAGAAAAGCCTGAGCTTTCCTAGAAAAGCCAGTTTCCTGTGTGGCTGCAGCTTCCATCTCGACTGCCGTGATGCTGCTGACTCCAGCACAAAAATGCAAGAAAGAAGCAAGCAATCTCACTCCACAATCTGTTTACCTTCATGGATTTATACAGCCGTTCAGCAAAGTACGCAGGCTTGTTTCGCATGCACTTGACTGGAGGAGACACAAGAGAGACAATTAAGAGCATTAACAAGAGAATTAAGGCCAGCAGGAGGTTTTCCACACCAATGCAGCACTTTCTGGGTGCAGGTGTTTCTTCTGTCAAGATGCAACTCCAGGTTAACAAACAGCAGCTGCAGTGCAGGCATCCACAGTGATGTGCTGTGAGCTGCTGTCTCTGTGCCTGCAGGATTTGCACAAAGGCTTTCGTGCCTCCTGACAGCAAACCTCTGCTGCCAAAGCTCCCTTTGGCCAAGCACACCGTGCCATAAGGCACAAAGCTTTCTCACCTGACTGGGTCTGTAAAGCACAGAATCATAGAATGGTTTGGGTTGGAAGGGACCCCTAAGATCATCGAGTTCCAACCCCCTGCAGTAGGCAGGGACACCTCCCTCTACACAGGGTGCTCCACGTCCCACCCAGCCTGGCTTTGTGCCCGTAAACAAAGACAAACCTGCTCATAACAGTCACTCAAGGGAACTCACAGCACCTCTCATCATTTCATTCCTTTGTGGACAACGTTTAAAAGCAGAGCACTCACCCACAGCCAGCAAAGCATCTTCCAGGTCTCCTGACATCTCAGATTTAATGCTGTCTGTTATGTCCTTGTTAGCAATGCCTCTGTACAGATCAAAAACTAGGAGGAAGAGTCCACGGCAGAAAGTCAGAGAGATTCAAAGGACTTCTTTACAACAAGCTCCTCATGTGATGCACGAACACTGTACGACTCCTGCAGCACTGTCAGCTAAACCAGAATCGTCCCACAGAAATAATTCATTTTCATTGCTAACAGACTTGCTAATTGCCTACCACAGCTGTTACCATTTTCAAGACCTGCTGCTTTGTGCTGCCAATCAAGTTTCTTAGCTTCTCTCCCCCCTGCCCCAATGGCAGTCACACCTCATGATCTCTGCTTTCCATGCTGGAGCAGCAGCCAGTTGTGCTGAGGTTTCTGAAGCCCCTTTCAGTCTCAGGAGGGAATAAAGCAGCCCGAATGGAATGGATGCACTGGGGCTCTCTGCAGGACCTGCTGCCTCAGAGGAGTTCACAGCTACTGAACAGCTACGGAGCTCCTACAAGAGCATCACACAAACGAGGAAGGAAAGGAAAAGCCAGGACGCTGTCCTACCTCTCAGCAGGTGATACCTGTTCCGTGTACAGAGGATGGACATAAACTGCACCTCATCTGTTCCCCATTTCTTCTCCCCCGCTTCGTACAGGCACTTAAAGACATTATGGGTGACAAAGTAAGGCTCATGGAGAAGACTGAAGTACAAGAGATCTTAAATTCCTGCAGCTGGAGTGCTGCTGGTCTGTACTTGTCCAGATCACAGGGGTTTTCCAACCAGCACCAACCAGGCATGGCAACCCACAACCAAAATGTCACTGCCCCTGCCAAGTAACCAGCCTGCCTAGAGATCTCTCATTAGAGACTTGCAAACAAGACTAGAACCATTATTCCTATGTCACAGGTTGGCTTCTCTTCACCACGCACCACATGCACAAGAATAGATTGGGAAGCACGTTACTACACACCTGAGCATCTTGGTGAGCAAGGCCTTCATCCACATACATGCCTTCATCTCTGTTTCCCTGCAAAGACACAAGGATAGAAGACTCCGTTCACCAGAGCATCTACTGGAAGCAACTCCTGGGAATTCCCCGTTCAGGAACAGCTGCTGGAGATGGATAATGGAGTCCTTCAAAAGGAACACAGCTCACAAATGAAACACAGCTCAGGTGTGCTTCGGGCTTTCTTCTGAAACGAGCAGCAACCCACTTTACTGGGGCATTTAAGAAGAGCCCACAGCACTCACGCACACCCAGAGTCAGAGTTCCCTCCCTGGAGAAGCTGGGCTTGAGGAGCAGCCATGGGACACACAGAGTGAGAAAAAGCCAGCCTGGAGCTCCTCACCACTGAGTGCAGAGCCGTGCCCACAGCTCTGAACATTCAGCCCCTTCTCCCCTCAGCGTGGCTCACCGTTGCGAGGGACACGAGGACCCTTCGAAACATGGAAGATGTGTCAGACACGATGTCATCCTCAAGGGAGCAGCCATATTCTAGCAAGAACACACACAGCATCCGTTAGGAGCAGGGCCACCACCTGGCTGCTGCCCACAACATTTACCAGCTGTAAGCTAGCTAAGTGCAGAACTGTGCCAGGGCTCTCAGCATCACTGCAGCGCTCCAGCCATCATCATCAGTGCTGCAGCCTCCAATGAAGAAGCACAGACAGCAAGAAACTGACAAGAGAGCCACGTGTCCCGCTGACAGACAGAATGCTCCTCCCCATGTCAGCTCCACCAGTTCAGCTGCTGGTGAAATTCCAGTCTAGCTTCTCTTTGGACAAACAGCAACACCCAGGTTGGCCAGTTTGTCACACCTAAAAGCTCCCCAGACTCCTTCCTTCACATCTGCCTGCACACACACACTGACGGCAGGCAGCAGGACAAGGCCTGGCCTCTTGCTCGACTTACGAAGCTTGTAGTTCTCATTAATGCGACGAATCTCCTCATTGGTGCGAGAAGCCAGAATTTCAATCAGGCAGCCTTCATCTGTTCCTGCTCCCTAGGAATCGCCAAGGCAAGATTTCAGATACCAGCAACTGCTCGTGACGTGCAGCCGGGTTTCTTTAAGAGGTAGTAATTAATGAGAAGTCATACATAACAAAGCAGCGAGTCCTTGGCCAGAACTTAAGCAATACAAAAGGAAGACTTCCAAACCTTCATAGCCCTCTTTAGTTCGTGCACATCATACATGGTGGTGGGAGTCATCATCCCAATGATCACCCTCTCAAAATTCCCACTCAGCTCCGACTTCAAGTCATCGATCAAATCCTAGAAGGCCAAGAGAGGAGAAAGCAGTTGGCAGAGGCACGGCCTTCGAGGACAGAAGGAACTGAGCTGTGCAGCACTTCTCTTCAGGCTTCAACCCTCCTTGCAACAACAACTGCTCTGAACTGAACAGGAACAAAACAGCCTTGGTCAGGTAAAGTCTCTGCTGACCTTTCTCTTGTGGGAATTGGGTCATTTTTCACTTTTCGCCAAGTGACACAACCACGTTCACATCTCTGCAGAGCACCTACCCTGCCAATAGTGCTCTTGTAGGTGATCAGAACTTGCTGACGCTGGGAAACATTGAGTTTGGTCAAGATGTCGATGATGGCATCTTCATCCGTGCCTGCAAGAAACAAATGGCAGCTGGTCAGGCTGCTTGCACAAGAATCAGAAGTGCCCTCTGCTCTTGTGCCACCTCCAGGCCCTCACACAGCTGGCTCTCAGCAGCCCCAGGCCTCCATCTGTGCACACAAAGCTGCCAGGACCAACATCACCAGAGCAGCTGCATTTCAGGGCATGAAGGGCACTTCTGTTTCCACTTCCCAACGATTTTTAGGGCAGCTGTGCAGCGGAGCAATGCAAGCAGCTACGCTTCCCTCTAACAAACCACCAGAGCAGCCATTCCCAGTGCTGGGGAAAAAATAAAGTTGATCTGTGGAGGGAGATCAACTTACCAAAGCCCTTCATGGCCTTCCTGAGTGCCTGCGCTTCTTGCTCAGGGCTGAAACTTGAGACCCCCTTGATTGTTGCCTAAGGCCACAAGAAAAGGATTTAGCAAAGGCAGACTGGCACCGATGCAGACGTAGAGTTGAATGGGAAAAATATAAATAAAAAATAAAAATAAAAAGGTGAACACAGAGATGATAAAACTCCACCCACACAAGTGATGCTTCTCTCTCACTTCTGTCTCACACAGCAGCCTGTTCTAGTGGGACTTCCCTGGCACATCAGAAAGAAGCCACAGAGGCACAACTACAAAGAGAACATTTCTCCACATCGCTGCCCATGGAGGATCTGGTTTCCAGTGAAACAACAGCTGGACCATCTGGCATCTGTGTTCAGGCCCACCAGGCCTTCTTCCTAGCAGTTCTCCACGTCAATCACAGTGTGCTCCCATCACAACCCTACTCCTGACTTGTACCAGGTAATTCCATCATTCTGCACCATTACTTTTGCTCTGCTCGGCACTGGTGAGGCTGCACCTGGAGAACAGCATCCAGCTCTGGGCTCCCAGTCCAAGAGACAGCTGGACATACTGCAAAGAGTCCAATGGAGGGCTACCAAGATGGTGAAGGGACTGGAACACCTCTTCCACGACAAGAGGCTGAAAGAGAGGGGGCTGCTCAGCCTGGAGAAGGGCAGCTCAGGGGGATCCCAGCCACAGCCATCAATCCTGCAAGGGCAGAGAGGATGGAGCCGGGCTGCATCCCATGGAGCCCAGTGCCAGGACCAGAGGCTGCCACCAAACATCAGGAGCACTCCTGCACTGTAAGCTGCAGCACTGGCACAGGCACCCAGAGAGGCTGCAGTTTCTCCTCTTGGAGATCTCCAAACCCATCTGGACGTGGTCCTGGGCACCAGTTCTGGTAGCTTTGTTGGAGCAGGGCTGGACCAGATGGACCAGAGGTCCCCTCCAGCATCAGCCATGCAGTGCTTCCACAACACACACGACGTGCTGCGTTTGGCTCAAAACGGCCATTCACAAACGGGTTTCTCCTGCCTCCTGCTCAGTGCCACCTCTGTGGGATCACACTGCCTCCTACGATCCACCTCTGTTCCAACAAAGATCAACAGCAAAACAGTGCTGACCTTCACGAAGTCTGGGCTTTGGAAAATAGGCACAGGAATAACCACTGCATGGGTGGAACCCTGTGGGTTGAACCAGGAGGGAACAGCATGCCCAGAGAGTTTATCTGGAAAAATACTTCCTCTATGAGCTAACATTCAGTTGGATTTTTTATTAACTCTCAAGCAGGAAAAGCAGATATATGTGGGGCATTGTCCTCTATAGGAGGAAACAGAAAGAAGTTACAAATTTACCACTCGTAAAAAGATAGCGCTCTTCCTGCCCTATCCACACTCCTTACATTCATGTGATCAGGGCAAATGCCTGGCACAGCATGGCACAGCAAACAGGCACACTCACCATCGCTCAAGTGCTTGGTTAATCTCTTATTGTTCAGGTCCACCAGCTGCTGGCAACTGCAATAAAAACCAGAGAGAGCATCAGTTTTCTAGCAAGCAGTTCTTACAAGGTGCCACCCCTGCCATTTCGTGGTGCTGGTTAAGTGACTGTGACTGTAAGGCACAGCGATACACACATGATTTCCCAATCTGAAAGCAACACCTGAACAGCACTACAGAATGCCCATAAACACACATTGCTTCGCACTGAACCAACAAGGCCTGCCTTGCAGCACGACAGCAGCTCTGCGTGAGAGAGGGATGCAGATCAAGGCAGCAGGGCGTAAGAAATGCCTTTTTTATTCCTAGAGTGACAGCCTGGCTGAGGTTACAAGCAGCAGACTGCCACTCCTGTGCTGCTGTCAGTGAGCCCAGCCCTTGTGCAAGAGCAGCAGTGCCTGTGCTCGCCCTGCATGTGACTCTTACACATCTGGAACATCATCACAGTGCGCTGCCCTGCCAAGCAAGCTCAGCACGGCGTTGCCACACAGGCGCTCCTCAGCACTCAATTTGTTCTCTCCTTCATGGAATCGTGGATCTCTGGGCAACCTACGACCCAGGCATCAGAAAAATAAAGCTTCCGCCCTTCTCGAGTCCTTGGCAGAAATGCAAAGCCAACCAGATTGTCTTAATGTTTGTTTTGGGCACTAAGTAGCGGCTTTGCACCTGACAGATGTTTTTCTGATGCTGTTTGATCGTTCGGTCGCTCTGTATGCGGAAGCAGGGCTGTTAAACCAGCAGCACAAAAGAAAGGTCAAAAAGGGAGGGAGGCAAAAGCGTTCTGAGCGCAAAAGAGCCGGCAGAAAGAAACCAAACACAGGGAAGGAAAGGTCAAGCCGCGCTCAGGGCAAACGCCTCCGCAACGCAAAACCGCAGCAGCGGCACATCGCGGAGGTGCGGCTGAGAACCGGCTGCGTTCAGCGGGGCGGCGCGGCCGGACCGGGACACCGCAGCTCCGCGTGCCGCGTTCCTCCCCATCCCCATCCCACGTCCCCCGGGCCCGGCGGCCCCACGCGTTCCGGCGGGGTCACTCACCGACAGCACGGGAAGCGGCTCTGCAGCGCAGAACGGAGCTCTGCCGGGCCGGGCCACGACGCGGAGCCAACGCCCCGCAGCGGGGAGGGACTCCGGGTCCCAAGTATTCCATGCCCGCCCATAAGGGGCAGATCCCGGGAGGGGCAGAACGCGGCAGGTTGGACGGGGCTCTGGGCGGCCCGGTCTGGTATTAAATGGGGACGTTGGGGGCCCCGCCTGGCAGGGGGTTGGAGATTGGTGATCCTTGAGGTCCATCCAACCCGAGCCATTCTGTGATTGTGTGCGATGTGTCCTGGTACCACCCGAGGAGCCGACAGCCACACACTGCCCTCACCATCCCAGTCTTCCCAGTCTCCAGTCCTGCCCTGTGCTGGTGCTATGCAATAAACAGCAGTTCAACACACAGCGTCCCTACAGAATCACAGAATCAGGCTGGAAAAGACCTTAAAGACCACCGAGTCCAACCGCGACCTGACCATCCTACCCTCACTCTAACAACCTCCTCTAAATCACGTCCCTGAGCACCACATCCAAACGGTTTTTAAACACACCCAGGGATGGTGACTCAATCACCGCCCTGAGGAGCAAATTCCAGTGCTTCACAACCCTTTCTCTAAAGACGTGTTTCCTGAGATCCAACCTAAACTCACCCCATGTCTGTGTGTCCTGCGGAACCCCACAGAGGTGACATTGGGGCGCTTCTCAAAGGAAACCAGCGCACGGCGTCAGGAGCGGAGGAGGATGCAGCCGGTCCTGCCGCTGATGCTGCCATTCTGCGTCCCTGCCCAGGACTCGCACACTTTCCTCTTCCCAGCCCCGATCGACTCCTCGCAGGCTGCAGACACCGCTGAGGCTCTCACGCTCCACGGCTGTCATCTTCTCCAGCTGCCGGACCGCTCTCTGCAGGGCTGCGCCGAGTTCCTGCCGCTGAAGCCAGAACCGCGGCTCCTGTGCTGAAGGATGGAGGAGTTTCGTGCCGGCACCCACAGCACGCGGCCCCCAGGCTGCCGGCGGCACGGCAGGACGCACCCCTCCCTCCCATCGCCCCTCAGCTCCTGCACCCTCCTATCATCCGCCTACGGAAACGAAGACCCTGCAGAGAGGTCTGAGGTCAGAGAGGACCCTGCAGGCCACCACGTCACGGCCCTCGTCCTCCTGCAACCCCAGCCGGGGCCCGGCCGCCCCGGGACGCTGGAAGCGGAGCAGGCGCATGACGCGGGGCAGCGCCGCGGGCAGCCGGGCCGGGGCCATACGGGACGCGCGCTGATGACGCAATGACGGCGCGACAGCACACGGAAAGGACCCCGTGCGGAGCGCCCGCCCCGTTCGGCGGACCGACCAATGGGAGAACGGGGGAGGCGGGGCCGAGCCCTGGCTCTCCATCAATGGCGGCCGCGGGGCTCCGTGTGGGGAGAGCGGTGCTGTGCCGCCGCCTGCCCCGAGCCTCGGGGCCGCCGGGCGCTGTTTGTCGCTCTGTGTTAAACGATTAAACGTTGAGCGTTCGTTGCTCACCGCTTCTGCCTGCCGTCCGTTCTGCAGCTCCGATATCCCAACCCGTGCCCGGCTCTGGGTGAGGACGGGGCGGCACAAACGGCCGTGTTGTAGGACTGCAGCCGCCGGCCCCGTTCGTCCCCCCGAATCCCCTCCCCTCCTCAGCGCCGAGTGGGAAATGCTCGGCGTGGGATTCCGGGAGAGCTGGGGCGGCTCAGCCTGCAGAAGAGGAGGCTCGGGGGGATCCCGGGCGCGGCCCCGCGTCGCCTCGTTCTGTGCCTGGGGAAAGAGATGGCCACGTACTGAGCATCGGGTGTGTTGGTGGGGGGGGCCAGGGCAGGACGGGTGGCCCTGGGAGGTTAGATGAGGAAAAGCTTTTTCTCTCGACAGCAGTCAGGCATGGAACGGCTGCCCAGGGAGGTGGTGGAGTCGTCGTCCTGGCAGCGTTCAACAGGAGTGTGGATGAGGAGCTGCGAGATGTGGTTTAGTGCTGGTGGTAGCAGTGGTGATGGGAGGGCGGTTGCACAGGATGATCTTGCAGGTTCCAACCTTGCGATTCTATGGTTCTATGGTTCTATTATTCTATGACAGGGGGCCCAGGGCAGGACGGGTGGCCCTGGGAGGCTGTTGAGGGCCGCAGAAAGCACTGGGCACGAGTGGAGCACTGGGTGAGTGCTGGGCTCCCAGCTCAAGGCAGACTCTCCTGTGCAAGCGCTGCAGGGAAGCTGCTCTGGGGGCAGGTTGTACTGCGGGCATCTCCAGAGCTCCCTTCCAGCCCCTGTGCTTTGTGACAGGCGGATGTGTGAAGGGAGGCAGCCAGCAGTGCGAGTTTGGTGGCTTTCAGAGTCCAAGCACCACAGCCCTGCGATGCCACCGGGAGTCGGAGTGCCATCAGCCACGTCCCTGCCTTCGTCTCCATTCCCTGCAATGGAGCTGAGTCGGGTGCACCCGCACGGATGGGGCACCCACGGCCGCTCCGGCAGCAGTACCAGGGCCTCAGCTCCCCCTGGGATGAACTTCCCTGACCTCGAATCCCAATCCCCCCCTTCACGTTAAAACCATTCCCTTGGTCCCATCGCCACCCAGACACGTAGAAAGTTCATTTCCACCATGTTTATCATCTCCACTGAGACAACGGAAGGCCACAGCGAGCAGCCACAGCAAGTGCTGGGGACGGGGCAGGCGCAGAGCCGTGCTGTGACAGTGTCACAGAGAGCTCTTGTGAGCTCAGGGAGAGGGGCTGAGCTCAGCGGTCACGGAACCCCCCGCTGCCACTCTCGAGCTCCCTTGGCAGGTAAGGCAGCAGGCTGCTCTGCTCCTGGCACTGCGGCCCTGCGGCTGCTCCCAGTGCCCCACATCTCACCCAGCGCCCATTTGGGCATTTCCCCACAGAGAGAATCCCTTCACGGACGCTGACGGTGCTTCCGACACCCGACGCCGCTTTCTTTGGATCGTTTGTGGCGCCACCGGCCTGCTGCAATACAGCCCACCTTTGGCAACGCAGCAGCGCTGGTGACACCGCAACCCCTCTACGTCCCCGCTGTCACCTCCGTGGTGCCTCAGGTCTGGCCTGGGGTGCCCAGTGTCCGGGGACAGGGAGCGCAGTTCCCACCCGGGGGGCCGCCTCCATCTGTGCGTCAGCTCCCACCTTGGGGGCTGCACCCAGGGACGGCTCCCCCCGCGGCCCCTGCCCACCGCTGGGGACATCCCCTGCAGGCAGGGACACCGCAGCCCCCGCAGCCGATGGGGCTGTGGCCTGGGGCCGTGTTCCACGCGCAGCCCCCGCAGCCCGCAGGCGGCTGCCCGCTGCAGGACCCCCATCGCCGCGTCCTTCCGCCGGCACCTCCAGCGCAGCAGCAGGGGCTCCCCGCGCCCTGCACCCTGCCCGCCAGCTGGCAGCAGGCGCCGGGGCCCTTTGCAGATGCCGTGGTGCTCACGGAGGGCCAGGGGCACCCGGCGCCCACCCACGCGTGCCCCCAACCCACCGCGGCTCCGCTCGGCTGCAGCGGCGCGGCGCTGGACTCAGGTGGTGAGTTTGGGGGCTGCAGGGCGGGCGGCAGGCTGTCCGCACCGGGCAGCTGTGGGAAGGCTGGCATCGCCTCACTGGGGACGTTCTTGCTTTTCCAGCGGCGACAGCGAGCGCAGACGTGGCGGAGGACGTTGCTGATCTGCTCCCGTGGATCAGCGGTGAGTGTGGGGTCTGCAGAGGGGGCGGGTGGGCGTCCGCGCCGACGGGGGGTGGGAAAGCTGGCAGTGCCCCTGTGGGGATCTTCTTGCTCTTTCCAGAACTGACATCCAACGCAGGCATCCCGGTCGACACCTCGGAGATCGACGATGTGCTGGCGTGGCTCAGCAACGGTGAGTTGAGGGGCTGCGGAGCAGGCGGGGATGTCTGCACCGAGGGGCTGTGGGAAAGCTGGCCCTGACCCTTGGGGATTTCCTTCCTTCTCCAGAAGGGACCCCCAGCTCAGCCGTTCCAGGGGACAAGGAGGACATCGACAGTCTGCTCACCTGGATCGCTGGTGAGTGCAGGGGCCGCAGCGGCGGCGGGCGGATGTCCGCCCCGAGTGGCTGTGGGAAGGCTGCCGTCATCGTTCTGGGGGGGTTTTGCTTTTCCAGAAGCGTCGAGTTGCCCGGAGGTCCCCCAGCCGCCACTGCCAGCCGTCCCCAGCAGCCTCAGCACCTCTCCTGCCATCGGAGCGGCCCCCGACCTTCTCACGAGCGGCAGGCAGCTCAGCAGAGAGGCGCAGGCTGTCGCCGGGCCCCTCGGGGAGCCGTGCTCAGGGCAGCCGGCATCCTCTGAGTCTCGGCTCCGCGAGCACCTGATGGAGGAGGCGCGGCAGAGGCAGCCCCGGGTGCTTCTCGCCCGCCTGGCGCTGCCGCCCGGCTGCACCTCCTGCCGCGTGCCGGACAGCCGCCGCCAGGGTGGCACCGAGCCGGCCGAGTGCCCGGCGCCCGCCCGCAGCGCCAGGAAAGGCAGGAGCAGAGGGCGCGAGCAGCGCAAGGACGGCGTCCCGGCCGGGAAGAGGAAGCCGCCCCCGGGCCAGGACGCTCCGCGGCAGAAACGGCGGCGCTAGGCGAGGCCGGCCGGGCTCAGCCTCAGCGGGAGCGGCTGCGGAAAGCGGCCCGCAAAGAAGGCGCAGCTGAGGCGCGGCCACGGCCCGCAAATGAGGCTCCCTGCAGCCCCGGGCTCCTCGCCGGCCCCTGCGGCACAGAGAGCAGCGGCGGTGCTCCAGGGGCACCGGCACCGGCCCCAGCGCTGCCCCTCCAAACCTGGGCTGTCCACCGACGTCATCTTGGACCGCTCCATTATCTGACACGATGTTCAATTAGGTTACATTGCATTAAATTATTAAAGGTTTTATATTCACTTTCCTACGCCTCCGCTTGCAGTCATTCACGCAGCACTAAACCCCCCCAGAGCCCAGTGCCCACCTGCGGGGCAGCACAGAGGGCCGTGTCCCAGTGCTGCCCCCAGCAGCCCCATCCCTCCCCTCCGAAATCCCCTGCCCTCCTCAGGCAGCACTACCTGGGGAAGGCTTGGCGTGGGATTCTGGCAGAGCTGGGGCGGCTCAGCCTGCAGAACAGGAGGCTCAGGGAGATCCCATCACAGCCATCGGTCCCTGCGGGGAGATGCAAAGAGGACGGAGCCAGGCTGTGCCCGGCGGTGCCCAGCAGCGGGACTGGAGGCTCACGCTGCAGCACAGCAGGTTTCCCCGTTTGGCTGAGTACCTCGAGGTGGCAGCAGGACCCCCAACAACGGAAACGTCTGCCTCCAGAGCCCCTTGTATGGCTGGGATATGATGGAGGGTGTAATAAACGTAGGACATGCACAGGGCGTATGATTATCGTGACACAGGGATGACATTTTCATATCTCCTTTCTGTTATATTGCCAGATAGCATTTCAGTGTTAAGGAAGTATGAATCACTGAAGAGTATTCTAGTGTAATGTAAGCCTAACAGGGCACTGTCCTGTAATAACACAGAGTGAGCCTTACATGTTATCATTCAGTTTAGTTACCTAAAGCAAAGCAAAACATAGAAAACAAACAAACAAACACAATAGCGCCTCGCCTCGCCTCGCCTCTCCTCCTTCACAAACTGCACAGTGGTTTTATGGAAAACAATTGGTTAAACTGCTAACCCAAACTCCTATTTTGTATAATTATGAGATGTACTGTAAGTCCAGAAAGAAAATCCGTACTCCAGAGACACACAAAACCACGGAGCATTTGTGCTGCTCCTTTAAAGACGAGCATTTCCAAAAGAGGGCACCAGATACCAGATACTTTTAAACTGCATTCCTGCTGCTTTCTTGAGCCTATTTCCCTCTCCTCTCCACACAATTTCCTCCAAGGCAGATACGGACCGCCCTCAATAGAAAGTTCACACATTTTGGCTGTCATATGTTGTGCTTTTCGACACCAAAACTTGCCTTATCTTTGTGCTGGAATAATCTCTTTTTTATTGAAGTTTGGCTGCGCGGTGGGGAATCATCGATGTTTCACCTTGTTATCGCATTCACAGCCACAGCAGAGCAGCATAGAAATGGTTTTCCTACTGGGTTCTGGGCCAGGGAGGGGATGTCTGTTGCCAAACGGGAAGCAGGGGCTGGACTGGGACGAGGTGCCATCCCAGTGTCACAGCTCATCCGCACTCGGAGCGTTGGCTCCTGCCCCCAGGGATGCATTGCTCTGTGTGATGCTAGGAGCAGGGACACGGGGGGTTAAATGTGGCCTTCCTCTCTGGGCCATTTCCTTTTACCTCTTGGTCAAAGAGAACTGTGCAGTCCCAGAGGACTCGGTCTAGTTGAACATGACAGACCAAATCATCTGTGGACTGACCAAAGCTCTGCAGGAAACCCCATGGTTTGCTCCCCTTTGCTCTCTCGCCCTCCATAAACAAGTCTGGTGACAGCTGAGCTTTCCCAGGCTATGGGACAACTCTGTACCAGATTCCCATCCCACATTTTTGCCTTAAGTCAGGTGTGTTTTGTCCTTTCCTCTGCTCATCTTGCAGCAGCAAGGCACCGAGCGCAGGAAAAGGCCCTCTAGGAGTGCTGTACTGTGAGTCAGGGCTCAGCATCTGGGTCAAAGCCTCCTGAGATCAGGCATCTGAAGAAACACAGCAAAACAACTCTGCCCATCACAGGACAGGAGGGAATGCAGGGAAACGAACCTCGCTCCTCTGATTAGATCCACACCTCGTGCCCACATCGGCTCAGAGCTGGGAGCGGAACGCTGTTCTGCTCTTCTGCTGCCTCAGCAATGGTGCAGAGGTTCATGGATACCACCGTGGCCCTGCTGCTCCAGATGACATCCTCTATTCTAAATAGGAGCAGCTTGTGTGCAAGAGGCTGTTTTCACTGCACCTGAATTCATTCATCTGCCCAGAACTAACGGCAGAGGCATAAAGAAACACGTTTCATCTCGCCCTGGGCGCCGTGCAGCCCCACTGAGTGCTTTCCTCTGAGCACTGATGCAGTATTTTTGCATGCATGTGAAATCAAATGCCAGGAGAACACAGGAAAGAAAAAAAAGTGAGTTAAGTTTCCTTTGAGAAAAGGAGAGAGAAGGGACCTCTTTTCCCAGAGCCATTGATTTACTGTGAGGAGAGTTTTAAACGAGCCCTTGTACATTGAAGCCCTAAGTCATTAGAGGAGAGCAGGGACAGGCTGATGACTTGCTGACACCCTGAGCTTTCAATGGTATTGATAGAAAATGTGGCATTGAAGGAGGGTTCTTTTCTGGGGGGGAGTGTTGTTTTTTTTCCAGGCTGCACTGCCAGATAATGTCAGATGGCAGAGAACAATGTGAATTCCCATAGAGATCTATAAATAACAGCCATAAACGTGCCTCATAAATTACTCAAAGGGTTATTTTCTTCCCTCTCTCACATTCAAATTCAGTTTCACTCGTCCAGTTCCTCACCCTGAGCTGCCACATAGGAAGCTTGGGTAGAAATCTCTGAGCAGTCAGGGCAGGGTTAGGGCTGGGGCTCTGCAGTGCGGATTTCCAGTACTGCAGGCACAAAGCAGTGCTGCCAGGAGGGTTCCACCTAAGGCCAGGTCCTCGTGATGTGTGTCCAAAAGAGCTGTAGAGTTGTAGAATCTTAAAAGTTGGGAAAGACCACCAAGATGAAGCCCATCCAACAACCCGTCCCCATCGTTTCCACTCATAGGATCGTTAAGGTTGGAAAAAGTCTTCAGGATTAATCAGTCCAGCCATCAACTCATTCCCACCTGTGGGATCCCACAGGGTCGTTGAATCATTAGGGCTGGAAAAGACCTCCAAGGTCATCCAATCCAACTGCCAACCCATAGCCACCACGCCTGCTAAGCCACAACCCTAAGTGTCACACTGGGGGCATCTGGGAGGCCCTGGGGGACAACCAAAGTGACATGAGGCTGTCCTGGGACATAGAGACACTTGAGATGCATCAGGAACATCCCAGAAGATGACAGAATCATACAGAATCACAGAATGGCCAGGGTTGGAAGGGACCTCAAGGATCATGAATCCCCAAACCCCTGCCACACGCAGGGCCACCAACCTCCACATTTCACAGCAGCCCAGGCTGCCCAGGGCTCCATCCAACCTGGCCTTGAACACCTCCAGGGATGGACGGGGCATCCACAGCCTCTTTGGGCAGCTGTTCCAGCACCTCACCACTCTCATAGCAAAGAACTTCCCCCTAACATCCAACCTCAATTTCCCCTCCCTCAACTTAAAACCATTTCCCCTTGTCCTGCTGTTATCTGCCCTTTCCAAGAGTTGATACCCTCCTGTTTTGTAGGCTCCTTTTTGGTGCTGAAAGGCTGCAGTGAGGTCACCCCACAGCCTTCTTTTCTCCAGGCTGAACAGGGATGTCCAAGGAGACATGAAGATGTAAGGGGAGCCACAGACATGTTTTGGGGACTATGGGGACATTCAAACATTTCTAGGGATATCAAAGGGTCACCAGGAATGTCCAAGGGGACATGGGACCACCTGAAGGGACTCAGGGCCACCTGAGGGCTCTCCATGACCATACCCTGCCCATCTGTGATTTTCACCACTGGTGGAGGGTTTGAACTGAAACACACAGTGCATCTGAATCATAGAGAAAACCCATGCCATGGCAAAGGCTTTTGTTTTTCCCTTCAACGGTGCTTTGGTTTTGTGAGTATCCTGCAGGGAGGGAGTATTTCTGGTATAGGCTGTGCTTTGAGGAGGAGAGACAGAAGGCTGAAGACGTACAGAACACAGAGAGACAGTGGAAGGGAAAGGTCACATCCAGCATCACAAAACAACTCGGTGCTGCAGCCAGAGGTTTAGAGAGCCCGTGTCTGCAATACAGAGCCCAGCTTTGCAATATAGAAAGCTTGTCTTTGCAACAGAGAGCCTATCTTTGCAATACAGAGCCTGCCTTTGCTAAGCAGCATAGTCCCAAAAGGCATAAACTAGTCAAATGTGAGGAGTGTGATGGTAGATGCTGCCTGTGTCTGTGCATACGCCTAAAACCTCAGGAAAGGCAGTTCTTGTCCACATGTGCTGAAGCCAAGGTGCCTCTGGTGCAGCCATGCTTGGCTCCAAGTGATCTCTGCTTATATGTAAGCACTGCCACATAGAAAAGTGATTAATTGACAGATTAATTGTCTGACCCCAAAAGGGACGGTGATGAAAGATGAGCTTGGCTGAGGATTTACAGCTCAGGCTCCCTATTGCCATAGCAGGACATAGTCAGGCGAGGTTATTATGCTGAGTGTTAATGGCAGTGTGAAAGCCTCTCCATCACCTCTCACTGTTGATGCCTCTGCCCTAGCTGTGAAATGGCACCTCCTGTTCAGCTGCTGCTTCTGATTAAAGCAGAAGGGGAATAGGATGGGGCAGAGAGGAAAAGCCAGCGGATGAGCGCAAGCAGCATGGAGAAGAGGAAGGGTGCAACGTTCAGCTTTCCAGAGAGATAAAAGGTGCTGGGCTTTGTTCCTCTGATGGCTGCCCTTTGGAATGAGAGCCACTATCTTTGCCCAGCACAGAGTCTGTGCTAAGGATGAGTCCTTAGTATGTATTAACATGTACATGAACATCTAATTAGTATTTACACCATGAGGAACTTACACTCTGGATACCCTGAGGGCAGAGCGCTTTGCCCTGGGTCTGAGGCACACAGTGCCATGTGGAGCACGACCAGAAGGAGATGGGTGGAGGAGGTGAGTTTAAAACTGGAGAGGAGAACCAGTGGATGGATTGATGTGGGTGATGGTGACCCTGGAGATGCCCAACCCATCCAGATTGGCTGCAGGTTGTTCTTAGGTGTGCAAGATGTGACACACCGCTGCTCCCCAGAGTGCTGGGAGCAGCATTCCAGGAAGCAGACAAGTCCAAGCAGGCTCATTTTCCCCCATTTTTAATGTGAACATGGCACTGGGAGCCAGGCAGGTTACAGTGGGTCTCCTCACCCTGTAGCCTCTCACTGATGCTCTCCTTGTGCCAGGAGCTGTGTGGTTCTCCAGCCCTTATGTAGTCTATAGCCCTTATATACTATAAGGTGTCACTTCCCTCGGTGACACCAACACGCTTTGCATGTCCAACAGGTTCAACCAGCTGCTCAGATATGAAACATGTCATGTCCTAGCAAACCTTGGCCCAAAAGGCACACATTCATCTCTATTTCAGGTCTGATTCTTTCTGTTTCATTTTAGCAGAGCCGCTCTGGATTTGCACCAAATTCCGATGCCAGTTTTGCTGCTGTGACTCTTCCTGTTTTCACAACGTTCCTGCTCCAGGTTTGGATCCAAGGTGATGAAGCCCACGTCATCCTTGGCAAGAGGTTGGATGAGCTCCATAGGCTGATGGTAGAGATCACATTTCAGCTCGCAGCATCTTCCTCTCTGGCTCTGGCTGAGGAATCGTGCTGGGAACTTCAGCGAGAACAAACCAGCTGAAAACAGTTCTGAACAGTTTGCTTCCCCAGTTGGTGAAGGAAGCACCGCACTAAAGCTCCCATAGGACCACTTCAATTCCCATTTGTAAGAGTGGAAAGAGTGGATTTTGTGCTTTATTGCACAAACCGCACAGCCATCACATTTGTGTCTCAATAGGAAGAATAAGGAAAACAGCCCCAGTTCTACACAGAGCTGAAATACAACCTCAGTGCTGGTTTGTGCCACCACTGGGAGCCTTTTCTCCTACAGATTGTGTAAGGGAGGAAGGATCTGCCCTGCGATCAGCTGCAGAAGTCAGAAATCAGAAAAGTGCTTCTGGATGTGGTTTAGTGGGCAATATTGGTGGTTGGTGAAGGGCTGTACTTGGTGATCTGAGAGGTCTTTTCCAACCTTCGTGGCTCTGTGGTTCTTGCCACACTGGCAATGCTTACAATGAAGGTTGAAGTGGATGCCATGCCTGTGCCCGTTTCTCATTCTGGAGGCAACGAGCTCCTTTACTTCATGCCTCTGTTCACCTTTTGTAAAACAGAGATGTGATTCTGACCACATTTGTGAGGAGCTTGGAGTTCTCCTGATGAAGCTGCCACACCAGGTCTGTGCTATCACGGTAAATATCCTCACTTTTATCCTTGTGGCAGAGACATTGGTCAGATTGTTCGAAGCAAATAAAATCCCTTGGGCTCAGAATTTATCAGATCCACCACCAGCAGCAAAAAATCTCTGAGCAGAGAGCAGTTCCCTTAACCCTGGCACGGTCCAGCAAGCCCTCAGAGCATCCCCAGTGCTGCAATGAAACTGCTGCGGCCTTTCTGGGGAAGCAGCTTTGGGGTTGGCTGGCGGTCAGCTCCGATGAAGGGGGGTGGTGCTGAGTTTTACTGGGCAGCCCCTTCTGATGTGACAACCAAGGGAAACCTCATCAGCACAGCTCTGAGAAAACCCTTCCTCAGCCAGACCCGAATCTGAGGGCAAAAAATGAGCAAATAAACCAGTATTTTTTTTCCTGGGACTTGTATTTACAATGTGAGCAACATCCAGCAGAGGGCAAGATTCCCTCATCCAAGCTCAAAATCTCTCCTTCCCGCACAGGGATGATCAAAACTCGCTTCAGTCAATGGGAGTATTTCCATTCACTTCAATGGGATTTGAATTGGACTTTTTCAGTATAAAACATCCTAGAAAATTGTTTTATACAAACTTAGAAACAAGGTTTTATAAACTGAGAAAAGCCAACCCTGCGTGCAGACACTGGCATTGGTGCACTTTGGACTTAGCTGCTACTTGTCAGGCTGATGTTCAACACTCCTTTTATTTAGAATAAGCTTATTTTTTAAATACCCATGTTATGAAAAAGCCACATCAACAGAGGGGAAGAAGCAACCGCGCGTCGTCTTTGGTGGGAGTAATACCTGGGCCAAAGCAGCACAGAAAAAAAGCCTCCCCAGTAATGTTTGCAAAGCTCTGTCGTGTTTGCTGATGAGAGATTCTGTTGAAGCGCAATGTGTTTGCTGCAAGTTCTCCCTCCCGCCTGCTGCACGGTCTCCAGGCAAATATCTTTGCCCTTTTGAATAATACGGTGTGGAGTGGAAAGATAAACTCCTGCAATCATCCCTTTCCTCAGTGTGGCTGGGCTGAAGAGACAAACTGCTTCCTTTGGCGCTGCTGCTAGCAGAAAAATGGGCCCTGGTGTGTATGAGGGAAGATGGGAGCCTGAGGATGCCAGGGTTCGGTGCAGAGCCAGCTCCCAAAGGAACTACAGAGACCTCATTTGGCATCTCCAGCCTGTGACAGAGGGGAGGAGGAGGGGCTGTCACCTGCTTGTCACAAATGCCGCAAGTAGGAGCGTGCCCAGTTGTAATACGAGGAGTTGAACCTGATGATCTGTGTGGGTTCCTTCCAGCTCAGAACATCCCATAATTCTGCCATCCCACTTCCCCCAGTGCCCTCCCCAGTTCCCCCAACATCACTGCCTCCATCCCTGCGTCTTACATCCCATTGCCCCCATCCTGTTGCCCTCATCCCAGTGCCCTACACCCCATTACTCCAATCCCTGCTCCCTCCATCCCACTGCCTCCATCCCTGTTCTTCTCATCCCATCTCCCCCATCCCATTGCTTCCATCCCAGTTCCCCCATCCCGGTGTCCAGTAGTTGGGCTCGAGGATACTTGGAGATCCAAATAGGAATGTTCCATGGTTCTATGATACAAGGATCTGAGAGCACTGCTTGAGTGAGGTTCTCATCCAGCCCGGTCCTACCAAAGGAAAAGGATTGGAAACACGCTTGGTGCCCTCTGTTCTCTGCCGAGTTTCTTTCAGTCTTCAGCAGTGCCAAAACTTGCACTAACTCTAAAGTTACATCCCTGAAGCACCAGAACAGCTCAGGAACATCTTGAGCAGATAATATTAGCACATCTCCCAGTTTGGAAGTGCAGTTTCAGGGGAGTGGAAATTCCTATTTTGAGAAAAATCTCTTGACTTCAGGCCTGCCATAGGAGTTGGATTTAGAACTAAGGTAAACTGCAGATGTAGTCATATATCTGTGTTTGCTCCTGGCCAGAAATTATTCATCCATGGGCTTTGGTTGCATGAAGGCATTCCCAGTGACCAGCAGTCACTGTGGAAGGATGCAAGAATGGCTGTAGCCTGGCTTCCAAAGGGAAGAGAATATAGTGTAAACCAGCAGGGAAGAGAAACATCACTCCCATTTTCAAGAAATAGAGAAAGGAAGACCCAGGGGAGGAAAGGAAGACCCTGCATGCTGTGATCCTCATGGCTATGCCTGGGAAGGTCACGGAGAAGATTCTCCTGGAGGAGATATTAAAGCACATGAGGGATGAACGGGTGATCTGAGACAGCCAGCATGGCTTCACCAGGGGCAGGCAGGGCCTTACCCATCTGGAGGCCTTCTGTGATGGAATGACAGCACTGGTGGACAAGTGAAAGACAACTGATATTGTCTACCTGGACTCCTGCAAGAGATGGGCCCTCACCACATCCTTATCTCTAAATGGAGAGTTATGGGTTCAAAGTGTGGACTGCTCAGGGGATAAGGAATGTTTGGATGTTTGTAGCCAGAGGGCTGTTGGCAGTGGCTCTTTGTGAAGGTGGGGAGGGGTCATGGTGTTCCCTAGGGGTCCATCCTGCGACTGGTGCTCTTTGACGTCTTGATTGGTGACATCGATGATGGCATTGAGCAAGCTTAATTTGCAAGCTTGCAGATGACACCAAGCTGAGTTGGTGATGCAGTTGGTACAGCAGAAGGAAGGGATGCCATTCATGGAGGCCTTGATAAACATGGAAAGCCCTTGTGAACCGAATGAGGTTGAACAAAGCCAAGTGCAAGATGCTGGGATGGGGCAATCCCAGATATGTGTACAGATGGGAGAAGAATTCCTTGAGAGCAGCTCTGAAGAAAAGAGCCTGGGGTTTCTGATGGATTAAAAGCTGGCCATGAGGCAGCAGTGTGCTCCTGGTGTTGGATGGCCGACATCCACCATCCTGTGCTGCATCAACAGGGGGGTGGCAGCAGGAAGAGGGAAGGGCTTGCCTCTAAATATTGTTTTGTTTTGAAATAATGATTGCTTAGTTAATTCCCTTATGGGTCCAAGCATTTGAGGTTGAACTATCACATTCATTAGACACTCATTTAGTCTTATTAGAAGGCTGTCAGTGATTCATGATGTTGCTTGGCAATCTGTCCTGATGGAGATTTGCTGTCTCCAATTAAAACAAGAATACGTCCCATTTCTAATTTTTCTTCCAGGCACCAACTTCTTCAAATGAAGCAATAGGGCAGAATGGGTCTCAGAGAGATCTCAGCAATCCCAGAGAGAATGGAAACGCCACTGCTGTGTCACAGTTTGGACTGGAGCTGCAGGGCTGGGGGCTGCAGGGTGATGTTACGAACACAGACCTGAAACAGGCAGAGTCCTTTTATTTTGGTCATCTTAGAAAAAGACTTCTGACTTTTTAAAGAATGATTATTATTTTTTAAGGGGACTCTGCTTCTTTGCCTTTGAACAATTCCTGCCTTGCCATTTACTGGGAAGGTCTCTCTCCTAAATTTAGATCAGATCATTATTCGCTTTTCTAAGAAGTGCTAATATCCCTTAGGTTAAGAATAATTAGATGCTAATTTTCAGAACCTGAAAGGAAATCATACCCCTAATTCAATCCATCATTTAAAGTAAAATAGCTGGTTTAAAAGGCACACATAACTACATTAAACAAAAGTCTAGCCATTCTTTTTTTCCTAAACAAAAATTAACCTCAATACAAATTAAGAGGATACGACGCTAGTTAGATTAATGAGACCAATTAGGCTAATGCACTTCTAAAGCTCCTCCAGCCCCGTGCTGCTTGATTCTCAAGTCTCCAGTGTCCAGCTTACAGCTGATGCTGTATCTTCCCATGGTGCCCACAGCTCTTCTCCCCCACATAACAGCAGGGTACCACTGCTTTCTCTCCCCAGCCTTGCCTTCAGGAGCTCTTCTTACCCCAGCTTTGCTTTCAATCCTGCAGAGCTGAGCAGACCACAAGATGGCAAGGCTGTGCCAAACATGCCCGCAAAGTGCTGGGGATGCAACAGGTGTTTATTGGCCAATTTCATGTTTGCCACCTGCTTTGATAGACGCTGAATTGTGTTTTTATAGGCAGCTTCCAGCAAAACAAATGTCCCCAGCACTGTGCTTGATGTGAATGCTGGGCTCTGGAGTGCCGAGGCAGTTTGCAGCACCAGGGAGGGGTGAATGATTCTCACGACTCTTTTGGAGCCTTTTAATATGCAAAGAGCCATATGTAAATATAGCTGGAGATGAAATTTATATTGCAGTATTTCCTGGTGAAGCCAGCAGACACTCCAGGCAGGTTACAAATGAAACAACAACCCAGGCAAGGCTTGCAATTTAATTTAACTGTCTCTTTTTGGGTATGTGTCATGCATTCAGAATTAGAGAAATGAATTCCCAATCAAATGCTCTTTGGATATGACAACACAGTGAAAAGCATGGAAATGCCTTAAAATAGCCTGCTAACAACCACATGGAACCTATTCTTTTTGGCAAAAGGAGGAGGCAGTTTATGGGTCTGGACTTACTGCTCATAAATAACTACATATTCCTTTTTCTTAGCATTGGCATGTTTTTGGCTTTTCACATTTGCTGTGCACGTTATAAATTCTCATACAACTATTCAGTGGATGGGAATGCACTGGGTTTTGGGGTGGGCATGAATTTATCCCATCTGAGCTGTCTGAAGCAAGTTCTCTGCTAATATTGCAGTGAAATTCCCCCAGGACTGGTTGTTCTGAGTCTTCCTGCAGAATCTATTCTGCTTGTTTCACTGATTCCTAAATATCATTTTTCTAAAGGTGAGTGGCAGCAAATGAGTTTAAGCAAAAAGCAGCTGTGGTTTGTTGTCTCCATGTTCTGCAATGCTTGTTAGCATCTGAAGCTTAAGAGGTAAATAGCAGCTCTGGTGCTGGAGCAGGGGAAGGCAGGAACAGCAGGATTAAATTCAGCTGGTGACTGGTGGTGGTCCTGGGGTTGGTGCTGGGACTGACCCTGCAAAATATCTTAATGGTGACCTGGATGAGGGCACTGAGCGCACCCTCAGCAAGTTTGCAGTTGACACCAAGTTGGGAGAAATATTGATCTGCCTGGGGGAAGGAATGCCCTACAGAGGGACCTGGACAGGCTGAGTGATGGGCTGAGACCAACGGGATGTGATTCAACAAGACCAAGCGCCAGGCCCTGCACTTTGGTCACGACAACCCCATGCATTGCTGCAGGCTTGGGGCAGAGCGGCTGGAAGGCTGTGGGAAGGAAAGGGATCTGGGGGTGTTGGTCACTGCTCTGCTGAACGTGAGCCAGCAGTGTGCCCAGGTGGCCAAGAAGGCCCTTCACTACCAGAAGGACATCTAGGCATTGGAGCGTGTCCAGAGAAGGGCAATGAAACTGTGAGGGGTCTGGAGCACAAGTGTTATAGGGAGCAGCTGAGGGAAAAGGGGCAGTTCATATGGAGAAGGGGAGGCTCAGAGGAGACCGCACTGATCTTTCCAACTCCCTGAAAAGAGGTTGTGGTGAGGCGTGGGTCTGCCTCTGCTTCCAGGTAACAAGCGATGGGATGAGAGGTGATGGCTTCAAGTTGCATCTGAAGAGGTTCAGAGGTTCAGAGTGGATATTAAGAGCAAATTCTTAGAAAGTGGTCATTGGCACAGGCTGTCCGGGGAGGTGGTTGAGTCACTGTCCCTGGAGGTGTTCAGTGTGGGGACGTGGCACTGAGAGACTTGGTCAGTGGGCATGGAGGGATGGGCTGGGGTTGGACCTGGTGTTCATAGAGGTCTTTTCCACCCTTAGTGACTCTATAAACACAACCTGGTGACAGAATGCAGCTCTCAGTACGGGCCACCTTGCAGTAGTGTCTGAACTCTGCACCAATTAATGCAAACTTAAGAGAAATTCTTATGTAGGAAATGTGATTTTGCCGTGATGGCATTCTGAATGACTGGAAGAGAGAATCAGTTTTCCAAGAGTCGAGATAAATGCATTTAGCAATGCTTCTTGGAACCAACTTGTCTTCCTTTTTATATGTATCCAAGGAGAGAAATGTTTCTAAAAACCAAAACTCACTGGTAATAGTCTTCCTACCAGCCCCCTCCTCCACTGTATCTCTGGATATAGCACTGTTAGTTTGAGATTTCTATGTCTCTCGAGGGAAACGGAGAACATTCCTGAATCTAAAGTAGCATTTTGGAATCCCTGAGCTGGAGTTCAGATGGCACAGCCTCTCTCAAGGATAAATCATGGGAGCTGCCAACATGTGGGATATTTGTTTAATAGGCGTGGGGCCAACAAACATAGATACTGTTTACTTAATTTGCTAATAAATAGTAAATGCTTCATCTCGGACTGGATCTGTGCAATTTTTCAGTAGCAACATGATGATAAAGAAGTGTCCTGGCTGAATGTGGGCAGTGTTAACAAAAATCTGACTTATTGTGAGCTTGCATTTGCTGCCAGCTGCCTCCATCTCAGCAGCTGTGGTGAGAAAAAAAAGGCCAGTGAAGAAGGCACATTAGCTTTATGTCAACACCAAACACGACACGATCAGGATTTTTATTAAAAATTACTATTTAATCGTAAAAACCAACTCAACCCACCAATCGGCGGAAGAAAAACTCTTTGTTGGCTTGAAATCTTGCAGTGATTCTTGTTTAGCCCAAGCAGAATTTTTCCAATTTTCAACCCTCTGGAGTTGGTCCTGTACAATCTCAGGACTACTGGGAGACGATCGAGGGAAGGCAATCGAATGTTGCTGCATTCATCCATTCCTCTACGTTACCTTCACCAGCTAAGTTAGCATGAAATCTGGACAGAAGCTGGGTCCAGCATTCAGCAGCATGGGTTGGGTCATTATTCCCTAGCTGTGTAGGTTCATAGAGGTTCAACCATAGGTTCAACCATACGGGTTGTGACTGAAACTGCTTTATGTCATATATGATGGCCTGCTTGTCGCTAGGGGCTTCCCTGGAAACCCTGTTTTTTGTGAGATTAAGCCTGTGCTGATGATGAGTGGGAATCTGTGTTGAAGTCAACTAGAGTTGACGTCGTGTAGAGATACACCACAGTGGTACGCAGACAGGAGGTGACTGCAAATGTGAGTGTGTGGTTGTCCACAGTGAGGAAACAAGCAACAAATGGGTGATTTGATGATGCCCTCTCACACTCCCCTCCCTTTCCTTTCCAACAGGTACATGGAGGACTGAAGAAGCAAGTTAAGAAGCCACATAATGAGATATGTGCACTTATTTTGATATACAAGCCCAGGGCAGGTTTTTCTATTTGAAAAGGAATCTTACACAGAGCTCAAGTTTCTAAAATAGGTCTTCAGTTGATAAATTTATGTCACAGGGCTTTATTTTTGTGTCCCACTTAAGTCAAGGAAATAGAAGATGTAGGTCTGGAGAACCATTCACTTGTGCTAATGTAATTATTTGCTGGGTCAAACCATGCTCAGTTTTACACCCAGTGAAGTTAGTGGTTTCAAATATAGGAAACATCCATTTTTTACCTTTTTTTTTTTCTTCCCCCTCCTTCTTGATGTCTGCCAAAATGTCAGGAAGAAAATGCAAAACAAAAGGCAAACAAACCCAGAAAGCTTCTATCTTTCCTATCTGTCAGGCGCTGTGTTTTCTTGAAGACAAAGCAGCAATCGCAACAATAAAATCCAATCACAACAAACTGTAAAATCTGAAAGCTGTGTGGAAGCTTCTGGTGTGGAAGCGTGGCAGTGTGTGTGGGTATGATCCCCACTCCTTATTTCTTGCTTCTCTCCTGCTGCATACAAGCTAAAGCTGTTATTTCAGCCAACCTTTTAGGAACTCTTTCATAGGGCAAGGGGAAATTGCACTCCGCGAGACAGTGGGTTAACAAATACCTGCTTGGATCTGAGCGTCTTACTGAACAGTAAAATCAGGATACTTTAAAAAATGATAGCATCAAGCCAAAACAAATTGTGGGGAAAGAACAGCATGCTTTCACGCCGTTGTTTCTCCTGTAATTGCCAGCACAGCATCACACATCACTATAAAATGTCCGAACTCCAACAGCGTTGCCCGCTGCTCTGACCTTTGCTGGCAGCTGGACAACAGGACAACACTGCAGCAGCAGATGATTCGAATTGTAGTGAAATTTCCCACTGTGTCTGAATCTCTGTGAAAAAAAATTCCCTCCTCGAGAGCAACAGAGGAATCTCTCAGGGAGACGGAGCGGCGCAGCGCCATCACAGCTCCCCCAGTTCTTCAATCCTGCACTGAGTGCATCTTTGCATATCACTGAGCTTAATTATTTCACAAAACTTTATCTCAGCATGGTTTTAAATATAAAAGATGCAATGGGAACTGTGAGGACAGAAGGTGCTGAGAATCCATCGCGGACATCCCAGGAAGCGGAAAGGAGTGGGAAGTTTATCCCAGAGTAAGTGCTGGCAGCTTCTGCCTGATTTCTGCTGTTGTAATGACATGAAACAAACATCAGGTTTTATTTTATTTTTTTTTCCTGACACGTGTCAGCTTTTCAAAGTCGCTGCTGGCATTTGATGAAGCTCAGCATTCCTGGGACAGTTGGAATAGATCACATCTATTGCAGAGAGGGAATTTAAACACAGTGTGAGTGCTTGGGTTTGGTCAGAAAATCACAGTCAAGTCAGGGAAATAAACCTCTTGTCCAGTGTGTCAGAAAATCTGATTTCTTCCTGGCCTTGTGGCCAGGTTCACAGCAAAGTTTTGTGGCAGAGGAGGGGCCCAGAGCCTCTGTATTAAGAAAGGCTGACATCTTTCTACGTAACTTTATTTTATACAGCTAAAAAAACCCGCACATTTCCTGGACTATTTTCCTGCCATTGATTAAAAATAACCTCTATTGTCTGGCAGTGGACATACTGCTCACAGGGGCATTTTGCACTGTACGTTATGTAGCTGCATTGATGTCCATCCATCATTTGGTCAGGAATTTCTTCGAGTCTGTACCACTTAAGGACCACATCTGCAACACAAAGTAATGCTCATTCTAAGCCAGAGGGGAAGAGCAAGTCTGCAAAGGGAGCAGATAGCATTTGTTTCTTGTGCCCTTAAAAGCTTTCTCCAGAGATTCCCTGAGATCTTGGATCAAATTATCAAAGGATTCATTGACAGCTGTACTCAGGACCTTCCAAATTCTGAGCATCAGCTTTACTGGGGATCCCTTCTGTTTTCCCTTTACAAATCATGGAATACAGTCATTCAGCACCACCTACCCCAAAGAGGATTCACATTCTTGGGTTGACAGAGGTAGCTCTCTTAGTGTTTGTGTACGTGGGCTACAGCAAAATGGACTGGATTCCATCTGGGACCTGATGTATTACTGTAAGCAGGCTGAATAAGCACGGCAAGGACCAGGGACCCAAATGGAATTTTCAGCCTCCTTTCAGATTTTTATGAAGTCTAACTTTTTGCAGTAGAAGCACAATAATTCCTTTATTCTCCTCGTCCCTTACTCCCACTAAAACCACCGAGGTCTTCAGAATCTCTACCCAGTCCTCTACCCAAAGGCTTTGTATTAAGGGAAAGGTCAGGTATATAAATGTTTTGGAGAAGAAAGTGGAAAAAAGCAGTCAACTTGTAGCTCCAAAGTGCACATTCCCCCCAATAATTTATTTGTTCACCAAGCAACATTTCACATACATTCATTTTGTTCAAGGAAATGACCAGTACGACTGTTTGAACAAGGGGCATCATAACTAGTCTATAAAAACAGCATGTACAAACCCCAATGACACTGGAATACCATGTTCAGAAAACGCAGTGCCCATTTCAAGAAATGTCCGTAGAAACCACTGGCAGCCAAACGCGAATGACATGCAGGCCAAGTGCTGCTGCAGACAGAAGAAAAAATAAAATACTTTTTCAGCCAAAGGCTGTCTAAGCAAAAAAAAAACAACAATAAAAAAACCCCATCCAAACAACAACAAAATAACGGCCCCAGCTTGCGTACAATTCCCACAGTTGTAAGATGAATACAACTGAGCACTTAACGATATTCAGCACGTTTTCATTGCACCACAGACTAATGATGCTGTGGTTATTAGCAGAGTGGAGCTGCTTTCTAAAGGGAAATCTGATGCAGACTAGATTTAAGGTGTTTTTTCCTTGTTTCTTCAGAAGAAGGGCCAAGTTTTGACAGTTGCAGTGCAGGTCAATACAAGAAGCTCTTGTCCTTTGGTCTGACACACTGAGTAATGGGAAATCAGTTCTGCCTTCCGGTGTAAACCCTTGGACATTCTGGCTCTGAAAAAGACCTAGAAGTGTTGTGATGCTGAAGCAGAGGATGTTTTTCAGCTTGGATTTGAGCTTGGTATAACAGACAGTAATCCGCATTAACTCTGAGCATGTCATGCAACTAAAAGACATGTTATTTCCGATGTGATATTTGCTTGCAATAACCAGCCTTTCTTTTTAGCAATTCATTTCCCCATAGCTATTTTTCCCCTGCTCTGCCAGTATGAGAAATATGCAGCACGCTCTGCCTAGAATGCGTGACATTTTACTTGAATCTCAAATACAAACATTATAACCTCCTCCTGGGAAAGAAGTGATTCAATTACATTTATCAAGCTAGGTGGAGGGAGATCTTTGTTTTAACGCACGACAAACGCTCTTGTAGTGCCTTGGATTTCCATAATGCTGTCATACATTGAACCGTTTGCTTGTGAATACCTTCAGAAAGTAGTTGATGATGTTCTGGATTAGCTGCCTTTCATAGCTGGGAAAGGTCTAGGTTATAAGATGTAGTGTGGAAAAGAAAGGATTAGTCTGACCAGAGAGCTTACCCTTCTCCCTGGGAGTCTCGTTGCAATTAGGCAAGAAATAGTGGATAAATTCATTTACAGAATGTGTTAGTTGACTTCTGGGCATAGCTAGGACCTTCCACTTCTGCATGGTGTTAAGAACTTTCCTAGCTGACCACAGCTTGTACATGATGCTCCAGCCATCGTTAACCCTCAGAGAACACAAGGAGTCAAGCAGGGCATTTTGCAAGACTGAAGAACTTTGTGAAATCTGTCTGCTGACTCCGAGCAGAAGAATAAGAAATATTCTGAACTCAACCTTTCCTCCTTCCAATGCCACGGAAGCCTGGCAAAGGAAAATATCGCTTTACACAATATGTAATTTATCCTTGAACTTGGCAGAGAAAAAACACAGAGGCATTTTTTTGGACAACGGGAAAACCTTAGAAAATTTGAGACCTGAATAATCTTAGGGAGCATGTGAAAATCCAGAAACAGAATGTTGATCTGAATGAGTGTGGATGGTGGGAAACGCGACAGCAGTGTCCACAATGGTGGACAGCAGGATGCTCTCTGATTCCAGTTGGGACACGTTGATTAACGGATCAATGCGGTCCGGTGGATGTGGCTTAAGGGGGCACGGTGGAGATGGGTCGATGGTTAGACTAGATGATCTTAGTGGTCTTCTCCAACCTTAATGATTCTACAGTTCAATGAAAGTCGTGACACTGTGATCTGACCACCTCCCGCTTTGTTATCCTAACCTCTGCCTCTTTGAAGCACGATGCTACATAGACCTGTCCACGTAGACATTGCCACCAGCATGCTTTATACTCACTGCAGATTCCAACTGTGTTGCTCTGAAATTCAATGACCATTTGCTCCAACCCACCTGTACCTCCACAACAACCCCACGCCCGACACTGCAGAGCCTACAACAAACCTAAGGTTGGAATTCTCACAACTCCAAAGGAGAGAGGACACAATGACCCTTCGGTCTGAGTTACACAGCAGGTATCCGTCCAAATGGGGCAGAACCTGGCTGCAGTGGAGATACTCAGTCTGAGTAGTTCAGCTCCATTTAATGGGTGTTTTTTCAGTGTTTCAGAGTTCAGGTTTTATTCAAGCGAGTGTCCCACGTATTTGAACCCCATGAGACCAAGAACCTTGGCTTGGAGTCTCATATGACTTTCTTATGAGATTTCCAGCTTTTCTGCTTCTGGTCTTGGCTTGAAATACCATGAGAATATTTATTCATGGTATTTTAGCACTCCTGGTTTCCAATCATTGAAAACCTGAGGAAAAACTCAAAGGGTGGAGTGGATTTCTTATTTTAAATAAAGATGGGACAATGCTACAGATATGCTACCTGCAAGTACACGTTTTTGGAAATAAATAAGAGCCTGACAATAAGGACTGGATTTGAAGTTTTCTCTAATTTTAACCTGTATGGGACATTCTGTAGCTCTCTGACCCAGCATTTCAATGAGAGAACAAATAAATATTGTCGTGATGCTGAAGACCATACAGAATGAGAGATGAACAAAGAGTGATTCCTCATCAAGATTACCAGGATTGTCCTTCCAAGGTCCCATCCTGAAAACGCTGATCTTAAGCCTTTTTCCTTTTCAAACCAGTGCATATCCTGCACATCTCAGGAGCTGATGCTGAGACATGAGTGGAGGCTCATGTGTTGTTTCAAGGAAGCTGCATTTTTCAGTTGGCAGGCTCAGGAGGAGGCATGTCAAGAGCTGCCTATTTCTAATACTGCGCAGAGAATTCCTCTGTATTTTTTTCCAGATGCTGAGCAGCCCCCTTTATTTATTTATTTGTTTAGATTAGCTGCATTAAAATATACCAGGCTCCCAAACGTTTTTCACCCAAATTCCCATAGGAAGGGGCCTTTCTCATGAGGATGTATGGCCTTAAGTTAGTTACTGGGTTTAGCTCTCACTGCTCTGAAGAAGGATAACTTTCCTGACCTCATGGTACGTGGGGTTGGAAGGCTTAGGGTACTTTGCACTGCAGAGGGATGTAGCATAATGCTGGGCAAAGGGACCATGGGACATCCAGCTTTTCCAGTGACTGTGGCACAGCAGTACCTGAAGGTGTGACTGGGGAAAGCACCTGGGCCAGGAGTTTCTGAGGTTTCAGGTGTTTTCTGCTAAACTTGGAAGAAGGGAAACAAACGGATGAATAGAAGAGACCTGTTCAAGCCTTGTTTGATGATGTCTTACCTCCTTTTGAATTGTATCAGACATCAAAGTGCAGAAACCTTTCAAACACACCTAGGATGCATGCAGATTTTCATTTCAATCAGGGGATTTGGAGGAGATTGGTTGTGTAAAACAGAAAAGTTCTTGTCTCTGGAGCTAGGAGGAGTGCACCACTGGAATCAAGCTTCTCTTGGCTGTACAATTTACTGACATGTTCAGCACCAAGGGAAACTCAGAGCCACTCCAAACAGTGCAAGAGCCAGAGGAGCGTTTGCTGTGCAATGCTTGGATGTGACACACTGAGGACAAAATGGGACTGCCCAGCTGAAGGTGTCACCCCAAGAGCTGCCTGCTCTTCAGCAGGGGCTGTAGGATCTCCCCAAATGAAGCTGGAGATGAACAAAAGAGGCAAGACATGGTAGGAATGCATTCTCGTCCACAGTCCCTTAACAAAAAGTAAGCAGAGATCTGTAAACACTGTCCCAAGACCTGAGCCTCCCAACCTCAGCTCTCCTGGATGCTGTATCAGTGTTTGTACATCTATATATTAAAAAAAAAAAAACAAGTCACAGAATTGGCTCTAAACTTGGAGCTGTCTGCAGGCGTCCACGCTGAAATCGGTACGGCGTCCTTGTAGTTGGCTCTTGCTCCCACATCACACCTAAAATGAGCAGCTGGACTTTAAAAGAGGGAAATGCAGTGAAAACAAGGCCTTTAAATCTCAGGGAAGCCACGTCCCTTGGAAGAGCAGAGGGCGCTCACCATCCACTGAAGCCATTCACTGTCTTTAAAGGGCTTTCCTCAGGCTACCATCACTCCACCATCACTCCCCACAAGGCCTGGTTCTCCTTTCCAGCATGCTAACTCCTCATCCCAACTCCTTCAACTGCTATAGCATCTACTCCAATCCCCAACAAAATGGATAATCCCAATGAAAAGGCAGCGGCCTCACATTGGCAGAGCCTTTAGACATCCTCCCCGTTCTCACTGAGGGTCATGGTGTGTATTTTAATGGTTGGCACTTTGCAGTTTTCATGCACCGCGTTCCCTGCAGTGCCTGCACAGCAGCACTCCTGGAGGAAGCCTTTGCTTTTCACTTTGGCAGCAGTGCAGCTGGACTTGTCCTTAGGAATCGCATTTTTCGTCGGCACGCTTTGCGCGGCGGAGAAAATCTTCCATTCACAGACCCCATCGGCTTTGGAAATCTTATAGAAGGTTTCTCCCGAGCCGACGGGGATGCGGACCACACCTCTGCCACCTCCCACGCTTTGGCTGTTGGGATGATTGAGGTTGAAGCTTGGGGGTTGCTTTTTCGCTGCATGCTTTCTTGGGAGGCACTGCGCTCTCAGGACATTTTGGAACGCTTTCTTAAACTCTTGACTGGAGCATGGATAGATGATGGGGTTGATGCAGCTGTTTAAATATCCAAGCCAAAATGTTATTTTAAAAAGTGTGTCCGGGGGTTTGATTGTAGGAAAGAAAGAACCTAAAATGGAAAATATACAGAGTGTTAAGGCAGAGGCAGTGAGAAATTGCAGGTAACCAAAGAAACTTAAACACTGGAAAAACATAAATAAGATTCTGCTCTGTCTTGGAAAATTTATGACTCAAAGCCTAATTCCTGCAGGAAAGAGTCTTTCAGAATGCATGATGCTGTACAATTACATGGATGCTATCAGAGATCAATTCAAGGCTCAAGACACCCACTTCATTATACAAGCATTGGCTTCTCCCATTTACAGCCTGAGGCAAGAGAACAGATAGCAAGTAATAAAGGAAAATTGCTCCCTCTAGAACTTCTCATTCAAGATCAGTTAGCCAAATAATAATCATGTTGAGGAGGTCATCAAAAGGGGTTTCAAAGGGTAGGAAATCACAGCATTTTGGAAGTCTGAGTACTGGATTGCTGGGTTGACCAACTAGAAGTCTTCAAAGCATTAGATACTGGGCGCTCATTTTCTCTTGCAGCCTTTCAGGAAATAGCTTTTCTTGCGGCATGCATCTGAAATGCAGAGAAATTAGAAGAAATTGAACACTGGAGAAATGGTCTGAAGTTGGAATGCGTAACAAAGTAATATCTACCTGCAATCTTAACTCCCAGAGGCCATCCAAAGAGCAATGTAGATGGGTCCTTAGCAAGGAGAGCACTGTGGGCCTTTTTATTCTATAGGAAGCAGAACAGCATCGAAATACTAGAGGTGGTTTGACAGGGGTTATTCAGCAAATGAGAGACAAAGCCGTTGGCTGTGCATTTATTGGAACTCATTGACACTGTAGTCAACTCCAAGTGGCCGTGCCAACTGCAGATGAAACAGCATTGCTAACAGCGTTTTTAAAAGTAGGCTATGGGAGCATTAAGGTTGGAAGAGGCCTCCAAGGTCATCTAGTCCAACTCCTAATGATAATACTGATACCAAAGGATTTAGCTTGATATCTACTGATTTAAAACATTGTGAATTCTTCCCAATGCCAAACATTTAAATTTTTTTTTTTGTTCAAATAAAATTTAAGCCCCTTACTGCTTTTAGAAGCAAATTCTTAGCTTGCTTATTAAATGATATGAATAATTTGCTTATAAGATTATTTGAATAGGATGTCTGTAAATGCTTAAGAGATTTATTGATGGAAAGATGTAACTATAAAGCTACAGAGACACACTTGGGGTGTTAAAGAGTCAATGCTGCTGCTGCAGCACTTAGAAATTAGTTGCTTTTCCTGAATGACACTGGAAACCAGCCACTACAACAGGATCCTCTAGTTCTTTGGTACTTCTCTCTGCTTGGAAATAAAAACAATATTGCCTGAGTGTGAGTGAAACAGAAAACCAAACTCCATGCGATGCAGGGGTGGGATAAGTGATAACAGCACTTCTAAGACCAGTCTTGCAAAACGGATCCAGAATGAGAAAAAAGAGAAAAACATTTCCCATATGCTGTCAAGGGAAAGCTGCTTCTTACTTAACTCCAGTGAAACGGAAAGAAAAAAAAGAAAAAAGGAAAGTGATTCTATCATTCTGTTGACAGCAATTAGTTGCAATTGCTTATCATGGGCACAGGGAGCAAAATAATTTCCCAGCAAGTATATCGTGGTGTCACAGAATCACAGAATCGTAATTGGCTTATTTTGGACTTCATAGTCAGGTCTCTAACAAATTGCTCTTTTATCACTTATGTACACATGCCTTCCTGCTTTTCCCTCACAAATCAGAACAGTGTGCATTCAGGAAGAGATGCTGTGGAGGATTTTGATGGCAATGCCTTTGACACCCTCGATAGTTTCCTTGATTTCTGCATCACCTCCTCGGCTTGACAGGGGTTGGTCTGTTTGTTGGACCTCTGCTGATTCTGGAAAAGCCTGCAAAGCAACAAGAGCCTTCTAATTGAATCCTGAGAGTGCTGAACTTTGGTTTGAATCTTCTCCTTCTGAATCTTTTCCTTTCTTTGCCAAACAAAGTGACAGTGAGGGCAGCAAATGCTTCCAAGCGGCAAAACCCAGCGAGGAATTCTCAGGGTGTTTTTGCCCGTGTGGGAATGTATCAAAACACTGCTTGGACCAGGGGACGCAAACAGTGCAGTGTGATTAATGATGTGCTCATCCTGCTTCTGCTGAGCACAGCCTCTGCTGTGAAACGCAGAGCAGTGCCATCTTTCTTCCATCCCCTGTGGAAGAAACAGGGGATGGGCAGGGAGAGAGGTGCTGGGGTCTGCCTGCAGGTATCCCCCCTGGGATCACTCATCAAACACCAGACATGGGGCTCCCTACTCCCCTCTTGCTGCTGCATATGGCTTTTCCACTGTCGCTTTCAACACTGTCATTTTCTGTGACCAACAATGTCAAGACAGCAGTTCCTATTTTGCAGTTAAGTGTAAGCAGGTACATCTGCAATTTAGGATTTTTCTCAGCAAGTTAGCATCACTTTCCTCTTATAAAAACAACTAAATGAGCTTCTTGGAGAGCTTTCTGCTTGAAGTCATTGGCAGATGAAGAGTACGAAAGGATTCAAAATGTCCCAAACCTCCTCCATTTTTCCTAGATTTCTCCACTTAGGTGCAGCACTGCTCTCCCATCTTGTGCTAAAGACAAAGGTGAAACAAGCCCAGGTGTAAGGCTGAGTGTGAAAATGGGTAAACAATAACAATTCCTGTTTGCTGCAACTTCTGGTTCGCCTGAAACGGAATGCGAGTGCCTTGCCAAAGTCTGCTAAAAATAGTGAAGAGCCAGTGTCAGAGTCTGCCTCTTGCTCATTTTTTTTCCTGTTCTTTTGAGGGGGGTGGAGATGGAAATCAGCATGCTAATTTATTAACGCAGCCTTTTTTAGTGCACTGGTGTAGAGATTTGTTGCCTTGGAACAACACACTGTCAGAGTACAACAAATGCACTGACAGTGTACAAACTTTGCTGTGAGTGGGTCCCATTGCGTGTTGTCATTAACTCTTTCTTTCCAGGAGTGGATGCAACTTGGGTTTTGGGACAGCAGGTTCTCTCTGCTGGGCATTTGGTCATGCTACCCGTGATGTTTCGTAGGTTAAGACCAGCTCTGCCTCCAGGTTTCATTATATCCGAACACTGTCCTGTAAACGAAGCATTACTAATGCCTATGGAAGGAAACATGGGATCATAGAATCATTAGCACTGGAGAAGGGTTCTAAGATCCCCAAGTCCAACCCCAACCTGTCCCACCATGCTCACTGACCAGTGCCACATCTTCACAGTTTTGGAACTACTCCAGAGATGGTGACCCCACCGCTCCTTGGACAGCCTGTGCCAATGACCACTCACTCCTAATACCCAACCTGAACCTCCTCTGGTGCAAGTGAAGGCCATCACCTCTCATCTTATTGCTATTACCTGGGAGTAGAGGCTGACCCCCACCATCTCACTTCAGGGCATCATAGAGAGCAGTGAGTTCTACCCTGAGCCACCTCTTCTCCAGAGTGATCCATTCCAATTCCCTCAACTGCTTCCCATCAGACTTGTGCTCCAGACCCTTCACAGCATCAGTGCCCTTCTCTGGACAAGCTCCAAAGAAACATCATCAATAGAACTGGTACTCAACAGACCCAGTATGTAACAGAGCAAAAAGTAAAATCAGAGTAGAGATAATGTGGACTTCCTTCTTATTCATGCCAGCAACTTCATCTTCCTCAGCGCTATAAGTTGAGTTCAGCATATTTAAACCTTGAGCTACTGAACTACAGTGCAGGGGGGAGAAATCATTTCAATTCCCAAAATCTCCTGTACAATGAGTTGAATCTTTCTGCACTTCGCAAGGGCCACGGACATGTTGGTATTTGCTCAGTGCCTCTTGGGAAATGTGGTGCCCTCTCCAGATGGGCATGGAAAGCAGTGCTGTTCTATTGCAAACACTGGTTCTGCCCACAGCTCAGAAACATCCCATAACCTTTTATGCTGTCTACCTGAATACCTGGCAAAACAGGAAAAACATCACATTGCCCAGGTTCTTGGGGGCCATTTCACCTTCCATGGAATACTAAGAGCGTGTTCTTTTTTTTTCTGGGAGTGAAATGTTCAGTGATGTTGTTGTCATGGTTAATATCAGTGGTAGATGGAACTGGTAGCAAGTAGGAGTAATATTCAAACAGTGCTGCTAAGCCTGATGATAAAGTATTTTGTTCAATGTGCAGAGACATTTAAACAGGCTGTGGCTGGCAGTGCAAGCCAGACAAGATTAAAGTAGAAATAAAACTTTTTTTTTTTTTTTTTAAAGAATGACTGCTATCAACCATGAGAAAAAATAACCCAGCGGAGTGGTGAGCTCTCTTCTCTTTAAAGGTGTACAGCATAAGGCTGCCTGTGTCCTACGCAGCAGTGTCACTATGAGGTGACACCCTTTGGTAGGTGACATATAGGAGGATGGAGTAATGACCTCTTTTGCCTCCTGGCCTTTAAAGATCCCACGTGTGGAGGTCTTAATGTCTTTCCTGGAATAAAATAATAAATAGTGGCAAAACTGAATACAGCTCAGAGCCTTCATCTTCCATTATCTCCCAATAGTTTGTGCTGGAGCCAAAAGAAACTTCAGCTGATCTCTTAATACCTTTGACTTGCAGGCTGACTAGCTGGCTTAGTGGGAAGTATTGGTGATAATGGTTGGACTGGATGACCTTAGAGGTCTTTTCTAACCTTGGAGATTCTATGAGTCTATGATTCTAAAGGATGCTGAAATTCCTGCTTTGTTTTCAGTAAATTGAGTTTTATAGAAAGCCAGTAGCACAACTCAATTGCTTGCTATATGAAAATTAAATAAAATAGAACGTGCTACCAGCGTCCTGAGATCCTTTGCCACAAAATATCTCATTGCATACCCCTAAAATGCCAGGACTGCATTCCTTTCCCTCACCATTTATTTTCCTGTTTGTCAGATTCAGGTTTCTTCAGCTTTGAGAGAGAAGTTTTCCACGCACCTCCTGGTGAGTAAGTGCCAATTCAGCCCCAGAGATGCAATTTGACTGTGTCATTAGTCAGAAGTTACAGAGCTGCTTGATTATAGGTTGTTTAAGAGCCAGCACTGATGTCACACGTCATTTCACTGACGGACAGCTGATAGGGACTCAGCAGCTCCCAGACTAAAGAAAATTCTTGTTTACGCTGTATCATCTCCATTAGGACCACAGGAATAAGATCCTATAGATTTTCATGGCTCCTGGACCTCATTGTGTTGTTAAAATCCAGCTAAATCTCACAGCTCTGTTCAGCTTCACTAGATTTTTTCCTCTTTTTATGGTGTAAATTTGGTGATTGAGCCAGAGCTCGGGGAAAGGCAGGCAGGGTGGTATGGGTACACTCACAGAATCAGACAGAATCATGGAATATCCTGAGCTGTAAGGGATCCATAATGATCACTGAGTCCAATCCCATCTGGGAGAGAACAGCAGTACCCTGCACGTTGTGAGCACAGAACCACGTGCTGTTTGTCAGGACTGTGTTGGCAGGGCTTTAAGCATCCAAGAGAATCAGGAAAAGTGCATTTGTGGCTTGCACAAGCCTGAAGTCCTCGCACCTTTTGCCTGTGACACCTGGGATTAAGCATCTGTGATCACAGCAAGCTGAAAACAGGAACGGCTGTGTGTTCACAGAGCTCAGGCCCTATGGGATCCATCCTGTCCCAGAGCAATTGCCTAAAAAAAAGAGGATGGACCAGCAGAGAGGATCCCCAGTGTCTTCCCACAGACCAGCGACTCCACATCTCTGTGCTGCCAATGCTCACAATTGGGCCTCATCTCATGTTCCCGTTCTCAACGTTAGCAGTGAACTTTACTCCATGAGACCAGCACTCTTTGTGCACCTCGGGTCAAACACAGCCACCCCACGGAGAGTGCATTTATATGTAAGTATTGCTGCCCACACAGCTGCCCTCTGCATGTATGTTCCGTCCCTGCACGTCTCACCCATATGGAAAGCATCTTCCGTGGGAACAAAAACGGGATCAAAGAGCACTTCAACCGGAGGAAACGCTTCTGTTATTTTTTGTGATCATATTAGTGCAGCAAACGCGGGACGGTGGTTAAGTATTTGAGTGAGAAGAGATGTGAGGAAGGGTAAGAGCCTGCATCTGTCAAGTCTTGCACATTTCCAGCTGTGCTTGTCCCAGGATCTGGATTATTGTGGCTGATTCGGGGGGAAAATGAGAAAGGCTTTGTGTTTGGATTTCTCTGAACTGCGATAAACAGCAACAGGCAGAGAAGCGAGGGTCTGAATTCAGATCCCCGTGTCGTTCTGCAGGGTGTTGGTACCTCCAAAGGACACAGGTGGGACAGACGGACACCAGCAGTGGGTCAGCCTGGGAATGGTGCTCTGATTATTCGGACTTTTTCAGGCCAAATTTATGCTCTGTTTCATGTCGTACCCACTTAGGATGGCTGATATTTCTGGCAAAGAGCAAACGTCTCACCAAGAAACTATTTCCAGATTCACTGTGTGCAGATGCAGATTTAGAAAGTAGATTAAAAAAAAAATACATCCCAAAACATGGGAAGGTGAACCGAGGTTTTCTTACCCATGCAAGCCCAAATGATAACACTGATTTACAAATTGTTTTAATTGCCAGTGAAATTCCAGCTCCCTTGCTGTGGAATTATTCAGGATCTCTTTGCTGATGTTGTTACGATACTGGAGATTCTTCCCAAAGCCCCAGCTCCTGGAGGCACGCACTTAAAACAAAACCTTAGCTTTCACTTCAGAAATAAAAAGCCAAAACAATGGCACGGTTCAGAGCACAGTTTGAAAAGATGAGTTGGTTGCTGGTCGTGATTTGGAATCCCCGGGGTTTGCTACACTGGAATTATGCTCCTTAGCAAAAGCTGACTGTCCAGCCCTTATGCATCCAAATCAAAGACAAGCCCTGAAATCTGCTGAGTGGGGAGGGAGAATTATTCATCACCTTTCAATCCCTAACGAATTCTAAATAGCACCGTGATGTCTGAGAGGACAGGGAGTGAAAATGACATTCGTGGTTCATTTACTCCAGGTGCCTGCAGGTGGTGACTGCACAGAGAAAGAACATTTTGAAGACAAGGATGAGCCTTCTTCTTGACAGGTAGCTCATGCAGGAAAGCTGTAGATGTGAATCACGACACACAGCAGAACTCGCTCCACATTCTCTCCCTGCTTGGCATTTGAATGGCTATTAATGTTAGCAATTCCTTCTCCGGCTTTGCTGCATTATGAGTCAGTGGGACACATTTCAGGACTTGGTGACAGCAGAGAAATATTGGCCATGGGGACGTCGATGGGATTTTTGCCATTGGGTGCAGCATAGCGGTTACTGGCTTCCACCAACAAGGCCTGTTTTTACTGTGCTTACAAAAACACCCCTTGAGATCAGACAAAACATACAAATACCTTGACTCTTTATCTCATGGCTTATTTTCTCCCCACTCAATGTCTTAACACACAGCCCTGTAATCCACCACTCAAAGAGTGCCAAACACCCTTCTTCTTTCTGACCCACCCTTCTGTAGCTTGGGCTCTATTCTGGGTTTCTTTCCCCCTTAATTTCTTTTTGTGGCTGAGGCAACACACTGAAATGCTATCATAGGGAATCTAGCTCTGAATATTCTCACCATGGCTGGAATTCAGCATGTTCTGAAACTATGTAGAGCAAGGCTGTCCCAGCTTTTATTCATTTTATTTCAGGTGTTATCAGCTGAACAAAGATAAGAAGGAGGATTCCCATTCTTGCTTCTCAGAACAGCCCAGCCATGATGGCACTGAGGACTGTCGATGCTGGAGGGACAGGAGGATCTCCTTCTGTTTACCACTATGAGACCATCTGGCCAATTCTACAGGAAAAAAGAGATGGTTCAGTGAAAGGAGCTTTATTTTTGTATGGCATGAAATGCCAGCATAAGGCAGTTCCCATTCTTTTCACCTGGAAGAGTGGTGCAATTCATACAGTTGTCCTCCCTAGGAAAGCTTTTACTTGCTCTGCCTTTCTTTCCCCATCAGTAAATGGGGTTACTCTCCTGACATGTAAACATTTTGGCACTGCCTTCACAGAATCAGACATTACTTCAGCATGACCAGGCAAAATGGCTTTGATTCTACAGGAAATTGGTGACTTTCTGTTTGGCACCTGCAGTTAACCTGTTAATGACAAATCCCAGCTTACTTCTGAATCTCGTGCTGTTGGTCAAATGGTTGGAAATGGGTGAATCACAAACCTTCCCCTTTTTTGGACCCCAGAAGCCTCTAAAAATAATATTCAAAGCGCCGTCTCTCAAGCTGGACTCTATTATTCTGCAAGCCATTCCCAATTTTTGCTTATTAAAGTACCAGTGTCTGAAGGAATCAGCAGGAAGTGAACAGTGAGTTGCAGAGTGTGAATGTCAAGACAGAAGCAGGTAGCTGATTTCCTCCTACAAAAAAACATGGACAGAACAGGCACCCACTTCATGCCTCTCACCCAGCTCAGTCATGAGAAGGAACACGGCCCGAAGCCCAACAACTTTGCCAATAAGTGGGCAGGATGGAGGGTGGCTCAGCCAGCAGCAGTGGGAGTTGATCAAAATGTGTTGTGACAAGAGAACATAATGAATGGAACCTCAGACGGTCCTGGAAAGAGCAAAAGCCATCAAGATACACCTGATACGGTTGTTTTTTTTTACTGGTAATACAAACCAGGCAGGTCCTCAAAGCTCAGTGCTGGGGAAGTACTGTGTCCTAACAGACAAGTGCATTATCCCAGCTTTATAACACAGAGAGCAGCTCAATCATGCCTTTCCCAGTGTGATCAAGGCAGATGAATTTCTGCATGTGACAGCACATGGAAGCCTCTCCATTGTGTCTGGCTGCCACTGGTTTCCAAAACTAATTTACAGCTGAGTTGACTGGGGCCCAAGAAAGGTGCTGTAACTAAAATCAATCACCTCCTTAAAGCATCAGAAACAGGCTGTTATTCCATCACTGCAGAGGGCTACAGCCCTGAGAGCCCCACCTGTGACCTTTACCCACACACACCATTGCTGCTTATAAGGTCAGGATCTTGGTTCTGGGCTGACTCTCTTTGGTTGCTTTATGTTTTGCTGGTGGCTGCTGGGCCATTTGCTGGCCCTGCCCTTTCTCCTCACCTTTCTATCTGCTCCAGAAACCTGTTCTCAGGTTTAGCTTCAGGTGGCCTATTGTAGTTGGTGCCTCAGAGATCCTGGCTGCTCATTGTTAATCGTTTCCAATCAAAAAAGTAATACTGTTGTCCTCAAGGCACTGTTTCTTCATGGAATCATTAAGGTCAAAAAAGACCTCCAAGATCCCCAAGCCCAATCCATTCCACCATGGCCACTGACCACATCTCCATGGTTCTGGAACGCCTCCTGGGATGGTGGCTCCCTGGGCAGCCTGTGCCAATGACCATGCTTTCTGAGAAGTTTTCCTAACATCCAACCTGAACCTCCCTTCGTCGTGGTCTTAAAGAGCTCTGCTAAAATGTCACGCGATTGTGATGAGCAGCAGGATTTCATTTGATAACCGAGATGAAACCAAAATGTTTTGCAGTAAGAAGGTCTTGAGTAGGAAAGCTAAAAGCTCCTCTCAGCTGCTTGAATTGAATGCATTATGGTTTGAAAAAGGAGCCAAATGTAAGGCTACCTCGGGTCTGATTTTTGGGTGCTCCTGCGTGGAGTCAGGAGTTGGACTCAGTTATCCTTATGGGTCTCTTCCAACTGTGGAAATACTCTGATTCTATGATTCAACCAAAGCATGGACAGTACTAGAAAAAACTGTTTCAAAACTGTTCTGACCATGCAGTTTCAAGCAGGGCTGTTAACCAGGGAAGCTCAGGTGCTATGGGTTTTCACTTAAGTGGCTGCCAGCAGTTGGGAATAAGGTGTTGCTAATAAGAAATAATGGTCAAAGTAAGAAAAAGAGGCTGCAGATATGGGAGATGTGTGAGACCAACAGCTGTGTGCAGAGAATTATCCTTACTTGAAGGTCTGGATACCTGGCTGTCTGGGTGGGGTAGGATGTTCTTACAGGCCCCCTGGGAGCAAACCTGAGTCGTTGCTGAATGAGAGGTGGACAAGGAATCTTGAATTCCTAAGCAGGAGATTTATCTATTCTTCAACACATTCTTCTGTTGAATATATCCCTTCTATAATTATAGAAAGGCTTGATGCCTGAAATAAGGAAATTTTGGCACGTACACCCAAAAATCTGCTTGGGAAGCAATTGTAGAGAGATGTAGATGTATGTGAGCTTCAGTATCCTTAGTTTAAAACCCAATACAAGAGCTGAAGTGTTGGACGCAATTCTTCCCAGGCAGTGACATTTCTAGGAAGTATCTGTGCAAAGTTCATTCATCAGTGGGTTTACAGCTCTTCTGTGAGGGGAATGATAAGAATTCAAAGAGAGATTTGCAGACCAAAGGGATCAGATTTCCACTGCTGGGGGCCAGAGAGGACTGGGGCTCAGTAAGAAAAGGTATCGTTCAAAAAGGTTACTGGTCACAAAGAACCTCACTGTTTTGCTGGTTCTCAGACTAAACTCTTATTTAGGCTTAAATGTACTGGAGGATTGCTCCACCTGAACCAGCATTTCCATCAGTCTAACCCATGATGGAAAATGAGCTCACACTGTGCATTTGTCTAGAGTGGAGCTGAGACTCAATTAGGGGAATACAAAGACTGCAATTTGAGTTAGAGCTTTTCTGGGTCTAGTTTTGGGGAATGCAACGGGAACACGAGAATTGCAATTTGAGTTAGAACTGGTTTGTGAGCATAGGCTGAGTTCTAGGAAGTTGCTACAGGAAAACTTTGCGACCAGGAGCAGGTCCACCGATCAGATGGAAAGAGGGAGAGAAAGCACGCAAAGAACTGAAAACCTGTCTTCTTCCAGGGGAAACGGGTTGTTGTGACAGCCTTTCAAATTAGAGACATTTTGTGAAAGCTGAGTTTGCATGCCAGTGCCCTAACCTCATTTATTTCCATGCAACAAGATCATTGTTTGTTGGCTTGTTCCACAACCATCGAAGCCAAGTGAGGAGGTGTATGGAACATAATGCTCATTCCCATGGAGGGATCCAAGAAGGTAAGACATTACTCACATAGATTGCAACTGGCAATTTTACACACTGATTTCAATTAAGATATTGTCATGTGGCAGGAATACTCAAATTGTTTCTCCATTTATTTTCGGCAGTATCTGCTGATCTGGATGTCACGCCTTTATCCCACTCTTGATCTCCTTTTATTACTCCTGCCTTCCCTGAACCTACACCCCAAACATTTCCACCCCTGCTCGTTGTGTGCTTCAGTGAGCCAGGTGCTTCTAGCTGCTCCTTGGTTCCCAGCTGGCAAGACTGATAAGTGAGGGGATCTTGACACTGGTTGGGGTGGAGCAGCCTGCCTCAGGATGCTTTCTTGTTTAGTTTGCACCCCTTGTCAGTTTAACAGCTCCTTGTCTCTGACAAATCAACAAGTTGTTTTGAAAGACTTTTAAAACAACATTGCAACTCCACGAAGACAGGGAAGCTAATAACCTGAAGAAAGTTGCCTTATAAGGGATCAAAGGAAGATGCAAAGCTGGTCTTCAATCAAGCAAATTTCCTAATCCAAAGCAAATTAACAACAGCACCGTGTGTGCAGCCGCACAGCAGATGAAAAGTAGTGTGTTTGATGTGTTCTCTTAAACCCTTTTTGGGTATGTTTCAGGCATCTTGGCAACCAGCATTCCAACGTGCTGACACCCTGGGCAGCAGAGCCAGCCTTTCCAGAGCTCCCCTTATGCAACTGCTACAGCTCAGACTCCAACTCCTGCTCCATCACCTCCATCTAATTGACCAATGAGAGTGAATCTGTCTTTTTTGTGTGTGTGTGTGTTGACATTTGTGATGTTTTTTTTGGGAAACAACCAGGTGCTCTGGGTTAATCCAGGAGAGGTTAATTGAAAAAGAACCCAACGTCTTTTGTAAGGTGTAAGAAAAGAAAATAATCTCCCAAACCTTTTAGTGCTTAGGTAAGCATCGTTTTCCCTTCTCATTGTACTCAGTGTAGCATTAGTAGCTAAAATTTCCATGCAGCCTGCAGCCTCACTTTATTTTTCCTATACTGCCTCAAGACTGCGAGAAAAGCTGCTGTAGTTGGACAGGGCAGATGGAAGGTTCCTTGTTTCCAAAGCCAGCATGTAGTACAGCTCTCGCTTTGCAAACTTTATGTGACGTGCCACGCTCAGATGCAGTCATAAAATTAGCATTCTGGTTCTGAATCCTGAAACTACATCAAAGGTGACTGAGCAAAGTTTAATTAAGGTTCTGATTACTTTATATTTCATGATAGCAAAGCAGAACACATCCCACCCCTTTAGAATTATGGCTGAAGAATGAATATCTGTATTCAGCACGGAGGGTGAGACGGCAGCCGGTGTTTGGCCAGTGTGCCCAGTGGGTTTCCACGTAGGATGCAAACCAGAGAAGTGTAAAATTAGTTTGGAGGATCCTCACGGCTGTGCTGCGGCTGGATGGGTGATAAATTAAAAATACATTCATTTGGAATATGGTATTTCATAGCATGACACCTTCTATTAGGGAGCTGATTATTTCTCATAGCGGGGAATTAATGGGTTCTGAGCACTTAGAGAGTTTTGTCCCCAAACAGTAAACTGCTGCTCAGACCATGAATACTTTTATGTGTTGACCTTTTGTAAATTTATATCACCTGAAGAACTGGCTGCAAACTGGAATATAAACACAAACACCTACAATACCATTCCTAAAGCAGAACTGATCAGGAATAAGTCCTTGGGTATTTTCTATGTGGAAAAAGGCTGTCAAAATCAATTTCATTCTTTTCAGCATTTTAGCTTCCCTTTGCCTGGCTAGGTTTGACACTTTCATTTTTCACATTCAGTTTTGATGCATGTTTTGATTTTTGACAGCTTTCCAACAGAAAACAACTCCCTCAGCGCTCTTCTGATCGGCTCTATTGAACACAGGCAAACGCATGGCCCTCCTCTGGGGGAGGCCGTAGAAGGGGTTTATGCATTACTTACCGAGAGGCATGACTACAAAAAATGGAAGCCAGCACAGAACAAAGCATCCCACTACAATTCCCAGGGTCTTGGCCGCTTTCTTTTCTCTAGAGAACTTGAGGAGACGCACTGAGAAGTGATGCTTGCTCTTAGAACTGGCCGTGGCCCCGCTCGTTTCGGAGGCGTTTTTGCGGTGGATCCGTAGGGTCACTGCTTCAGAACGAGATTTCTCCATCTTCAACCCTGACCTCAAACCTTTGTTTTCCCTTTTGGCCACGACATACACTCGGCAGTACATCACCAGGATGATGGTCAGCGGGAGGTAGAAGGAGCCCAGCGCGGAGAACAGCACGTAGCCGGGCTCTTCGGTGATCTGGCAGATGGTCTCGTCTTCGGGTGCTGGTTCCTTCCATCCAAAAAGAGGTCCAATGGAGATGACCAGAGACAGCGCCCACACGCACAGCAGAGCCAGGAGGCCTCTCTTCTCTGTCACTATGCTGGGGTATCGCAGTGGGTAGCTCACCCCGATGTATCTGTCTATCGAGATGATGCAGAGGCTCATAATGGAAGCAGTGCAGCAAAGGACATCAACAGCTGCCCAGATGTTACAGAAGATCCTCCCGAAGGCCCAGTAGCCCAAAATCTCCATAGTAGCAGAGAAGGGCAGGACAGTGGATGTCAAGAGGAGGTCAGCTACAGCAAGATTAATTATATAGTAGTGGGTGACACTCTGAAGATGCCTGTGGCAGGCTACAGAGAGGATAACCAGAATGTTACCCAAAACCCCAAAAATGATCAGCCCCCCTAGAATAACACCCAGCAAAATGGCCTTGGAAATGTTCACGGGCCCTGCAGAGTGGGTGCAGTTGGAACAGTCGGATGAGTTCCCAGAGAGGAAAACCATGGTGAGTGACTGGCAATGGCTACTGTACTTCACGCCCTTTTCAGGTAGAAGAAGTGATGGGATCAGTCCTCAGAATGTCCTACAGGCAACATTGCCTGGCTTTGCTGGGTGGAAGATTTTTAAAGAAAGTTTCAGCAGTGCAGCACCAGGAGTAATGAGAAGGATCCAAAAACATAGTAGAAAGCCTACTTTTCTTCCCAAATATTTACCATTCCAGCACAGCTAAAATCCACTGTTTGCAAGTCAGATTTAACCCCTTTTGCATTGTTCCTGGGTTGCAGAAATGAGGCTACATAAAACTGAGGCTGCTTTTCCCGCTTTCCAGGATAATGTGATGAGAAGTACTGGAATCACAGGTGCAAGTCATTTCTGTCTCCTTGGGAAGAGTGAATATTTAAGTAGCAAAAAACATCCCATAGGGTCTCAAATCCAGGTTTCTCCAAAGAGGAATAGTCACTCGTGCTTTAAATTACCTTTTGCTAGCCTTGACTCTGTCTTACAAAAAGGTTTTGCAGAAGCCTGGCCAGGTGGAGGCTGTTGCAGTGTCACTTGAGATGTGTGCCACCACTGCTCTGTAGGGTCTGAGGGTCGATCAGAGCCTCTGCGTGTGAAGCAGCTGGCAGCTGGGCTCCTTGAAGTTGGTTTTCATCCACTTCTGGCTCTGAAGGAGAGTGAAGTTTGCCACGTTGTTGATGCAGGCTGCTGTGCTCCTTTCAGATGATCAACTCCTGGAAGAGACAAAGGCACAATGCGATTCCCAGAAGCAGCGTTTGCTCACTGCTATGGTTCCCATATAAGAATAGAGTGGGGAGCTATTTTAGGGAGCCTTTCTCATGCTGGCTGCAGCTGGTGGAACCAACCTTTTTCGGCCCAGCATTGTTTAACAACTATGAAAACAACGTGAATTTTGTCGCCTGGATTTTTCGTACTGCGCTGTCAGCAGTGGTCCGCTCTCCTTTAGGACAGAAATCCATCCCAACCATCAGCTCACCTGCAGAGAGCAGCTCAGGGAGAGAGAAGCCTGCAGGACACAATTTGGGACTACAAACTGTGAGGCAGATTTGTAAGTCTGGAATTTAATTTGAGATTTCTTTATTAAGTGGCTCTGTTTACACACCAAACTACTCGTTAGTCCAGCTAACAGCCCGTTTTGGTAATCTATAGGGAAAAGCAATTTCTGCCAAGCAGAAGATGCTGCAAGGGACAAGTTTCCTACTGAGAGAGACAACATTTCATGTCTCTGGAAGACAAACTCAGCCTCGGCTGACTAAATATGGAGAAAAGGTACATCAGATGGGGAAGTGAGGATAAGCTGGGAAGTGAGACTCAGGGCTACAAAGGGAAACTGCATATGTCAGCTGAAAGCCATTCCCAACACCTGCATGTAGGTTCAACGTTCCCATCCAAAGTATTGATGGGACATCTGAAAAACCTCCAGCAATAACGCTCCAGTTAAATCTAAGGTAAGACTGAGTGTTGTAGCACAGGTCTTTGGATGAGTTCCTCAGATCACACCTCCAGCACTGAGCAGCAGGAAATGTCATGTAGCTTGGTCTCAAAACAACATTTTCCTTTGGGCAAAGAGATCTGGAACTCTTACCCTGAACCTCTGGAATGCCCCGTTTGTAACAGGGAGAATGGGGGAGGGAGGTGGAGAGGTATTCCACTGTGGGAATTTGCCCTCCCTGCAGTGGAACAAAATTCAGTCTTTGTATTTTCCTTTCCCCAAGAGGGAATGAGTAGAAGGATAATTCCAAGAAAGGAGACCATAGAATGAAACAATGAGTTAGGTTGGTGGGTTCCAATCCCCAAATGACAGGCTTTAATAAGCACATCAATGAAAATAGGCTGTGGCACTGAGCATCTGAAATCACTGTAACTGCAGTCATTATAGTGGTGCTGGTGGACAAGGAAATTAAGCAATCGTCCAACTTGATTTTTAAGCACCTGGAACTAAACTTCAAGGTAAGACAAGGAGATGCAGCAAAAATGCCTGATGGATATTCATGCTCCAAAGCAACCAGGTGATATTCTGCCTGTGGGGAGATAAGATGCAGAGGAAGAGCACACACCCTCACCCCTTGTGCCCCCCAGCACACACTCACCTCAGTCTGTAGCAGACGGCGCAGCTCTGAGCATCTGGACGGGGATGGGCAGCCCCACAGCACAGCAGCCTCCTCTCTTCATGCAGAGGTGGGACTCTCTGCCTGCACACCCCCTGCTCCTCTCCTTCCCCACCAGCATTGTGATGACTCACACTGGTTCCCAGTATCCCAGTGCCCGGGGGGGGCTCAGCTCCAGCATCCCTGGCAGCACAGCACCACTCACAGCACTCAGCTCCACGCTGCCAAGGAGCAGCAGGAACTTTGCTGCTCTGCTGCTGGAGCAGGCAGTATCCTCGCGTTACCGTAATCCCGTGCCGTTCCCGTATTGCTCAGAAACAAAGAGCACTTATCTGATGCCAAGTGGTGTGTTCAGTGTTGTTTTCTTTTTTTTTTCTTCCCTATGCCAGTTCCTGCAGAGATCAGAAAGTGGAAGCCAGCTAGCGAGATGCTGTTTGCAGGCTAGAGAGCAATTCTCGTGGTACAGGCTAACAAGTAATTTTTGTGGTGATGTGAACAGAGAATTGCCCGCCAGACAAATGGAGCATGAAGGAAAGAACAGGAGCAGCGTGGCTATTGCTGCCTGTTATCTGCAACTGGGATGGAGCATTGGGTATGCAGCACGGTGACTGGCACTGGGGGCTTTCCTTCTTGGGCAGGGAAATCCTGGATGTGTGCACTGCAAATCCCTGCTGCTTCCTCCCACTTGTCTTCAAGGAGGCAGAGAGCCCCCGAGGCAATTTGAAATAGCAACGTGATACCTGGACTTAAGGGGATGTTTGGGGGAAGCAAAGCATGAGGTCACTTGAACAGAATGTGCTTTGGTGGTGAGGTTCATTTTCATATGGTTCTCTTTCAAATGCATTTTTTAAAAAAATTGCCCTGAGTCACTGATGATGAACAGATGAATATTCAACCAGCGTCCTGAAGGGAAAGGAGGGGAGCAGAGGATTTTATGGCCAAGAGAGAGCAATCCCACAGCCCCAGGGGAGCAGATGGGCCATGTGCCTGTTTCTCCATGACGGATTCTCCACCTCCTCAGCCTGGGCAAGAAGGTCTCTTGAGAGGGAGGCCTGGATTCATGTTTTTCCTGAACTGAGGTAAATCCTAAAGCAATGCTCAGTGTCCCCTATAAAAGCTGGGGCTGTCTGTAAGTGATCACTATTCCAGCAGCTTTGGGCTCAGCTTTCTTCTTGGGCAGCCATTGCTGCTCAAGGGAAAAATGTAGAAGCAGCTGACATGAGTGTATGATTTGTGTGGATGAGTTTGGAAAAGGGTGGTCATCCTTACCTTGTGACAGTTTCAGCCACGGCATCATTTGTAGTTTCCATTTTAGAGCAAAAGTTCCCATGAGTGGAAATGAGAAGGGGACTGAGGGGAGGAAGAGGTTTGAGAGTTCCAACCTCTACAGCCCTGCAAACTGTGACAAGAAGAGATGTGTAAATGCTTTGCAGTCCTCTTGGCACTTGTGTCCCTTGCTCTCCAAACTTGTTTTGAAGGTCCTGAGCTGATACAGACAGCACTGTCACCCTGTGTCATGGTCCTTATTTCCCTGAGTAACAAAGGATGTTAAGAGACTGAAATCTGAATGAATAAAGGAAAGTCTGAGTTACTAAAGATCCTAAAGGCTGTTCTAGGTACCTGCCTTTGGATGAGGCAATTCGAACCCTATTTCACTCAATCAATGGGAAACATAGCCCCAGGAGGAGGATCAGATGGACCATGCCCAAGGTCTTCCTTCTACTGGTCCATATGACCTCGTCATAGTGCTGGCTTGTTCCAAGTTTTTAAATGCACTATGGAAATAAATTTACATTCATAGCTCCAGTTAATAGCCCTTTATTATGGCATACCAGCTCCCTGTGAGTAATACCCTTGTTGGAGGACGTCTTTCTGGAATGAAGGAAGCAGAAGGAAGTTCCAGACAGCAGTTTATTCCCGAAAATCCTCAGAGAAGAATTAATGCATTGCAGTGAAGAACTCATACATCCAGAGAGCACAAATAGTCCAATGTCAGAAGGTTCATCAAACAAAGGATGGTCTGTGTGTGCCGTCAGATGAAGATGGATGGGGCAGGATGACCGGTACAGCTGAGATTGATGGAACAGTCTTTGGACTTAGTTCTGCCAAGATGTGTTGGAGTTGCACAAGTCCACTTCAGACGTTTTGTATTGATCACGATTGAGGATAAAGCAGCAGGAATGTTGGAAGTCAAGAAATGCGACCTGTGATGCTGGAAGAGGAGGAGCTCTTCTCTGTTGTGCTGTTGGCTTTGGTGTGGTTGGAGTTGGTCGTCTTTCAGAAAGTGGTGAAGATTACTGCTAAACCCTCAGGGTTCAGTTGGGTTTTTCTTATGCTTGGATAAGATAGAAAGCCCACCCAAAGGCAAGTGATGCTCAGTGTTCTGTAGTAAACCTCAGCTGGAGGGAAGAGGACCTATTCCTCTGTCTTTTGAGATTAGGAGAGCCTGGAGCCTGTAGCACAGCTGAGCTGAAGATAAATTGGGCTGAAAACTTTCAAACAAGACAGGTTTGTGTGTTTATTTAAAAGTCATTTAATAATGAGATGTCCAAGTATTACAGATGTCTAAAATTTTCCATCTTGGGATTCATGGGGACTTTCACCGTGTTCCTGACTCACTTAAGCACAGGCAGATTGCCAGGCAGATAGGAGCCATGCATTTATGTAAAGCAAGGCAGCTTCATTAAAGTCAGCAGTGCTTTTTTACTTTGCAGTGGGCGAAGATTTGGGGCCCTGCTTTTCGTGATGGCTGCGGTTCTGAAGGCTGCCTAATCAATAGAGACGTTGGTAGAGGTTTATTTCCATGTAACTCATGAGGAGTGCCTTGACATATTGCTTGGGTGATACGATCAAGTCTAACCACGTCTGGAGAACAATGCCATCTTGTAGCCTGGGGAAGATTGATTTTTACCCACTGCTGTAGAAATCCACCCAGAGAAAAGTGCTTTTTTTAGTTTTCATCCCTTCTGCTCTTTCCTTTTTTGTCTCCTGTGTCGAGCCGGGTCCTTTCTTATGATGCTACTGCAGCATTCCTGTAGTGCCACTTTCCTCTACTCTAGCTTGACATGAGTCTTTAATATGGAAAATGGCTATGGGGCACTGAAAGTGTGCTCAAACAAGACAGTGCGAGATAGGTGGGTTTTTAACACTTGATTCAGGTGTTCATATTCTGTCTGCAGGATTTCTTTTCCGCTCAGAGCACACAGAGCAGTGAATTCCTGCGCTGCATTAGAGATGCACAGCTCTCAAAAGTCCTGGAGTAGAAGTTCTCTGCTCACCTTTTGACTGTCTCTTCTTCTAAGCAGCTCAGAGTACAGCAATAAGTTACAGCTGACATACAGAGCCTCTCACGGACGAAGAGCCAGTGGTGCTTTGGGACTGCAAATGCAAAGCTCATCTCACCCAGTGCCACCTCCAGGCAGCAATTGTTTGCTAGCAACATTAGATAAAATTGTTTAAGGAAAGGATATATGATAGTAGTGCTCCATCAACCTTTCCATAAGCATAGGTTTCCCCATTATTTACTGACAACAGCTATTGACGGAGATTGAAATGGAAGAGCCCAAACCAGGAGAAGTCAGCAGCTTTATAGTAATGATCAGTGATAATGTTGCATCAATAAGTGATTGCTGTGGTGTGTTAGAGGGAGCACCTTCCCAACCCAAAGCTGCTGAAGCCAACAGCTGGAGCTGCAGGAGCCGTCTGCTGGGCCCTTTCCCTTTGGGACAGAAATGGCAAAATATATCAAAGCATCATCTGATCTGGGTGCTTGTCAGGTTGGGTCCAGCACAGGATGAGATGGAGGTGATGAATGTGCTGCAGCTCCACAAATTGACAGCGGATCTAACAGTCAGCAATCACATGTAGACAAGATCACTGTAGTGTTTGGGCAGCCACAGGAGTAGAATTTGATTAGACCTTAAAAATCCTCCAAATACTGAGAGCTGTAGCTGCTTTGTGTTGTTTTAGTCTTTGGTGACCACAAGCCAATTTGTTTTCTGAATTAATGCATGGGAGGCACATGCTAATGAGTGCCTTTATTGACAAGTAGATATCTACCCAGCGTAGGAGGCATTCCCTTCTGGTGTCAAAAAGCTGATGGTATCCAACAGATCCCACTGACAGATCTCTTCAGCCTTGTTGCTTTAGGCTTGATGATAGACAGTGTGACCGAGCCTTGATTTCTTAGCTTGAAACTGGAGCAAAGGCTCCAAACAAAGTTGCTGGGCAGCAAAAACCCTGCGTCCTGTTCCCTCCATTTTAGAAGATACCATCCGGATGCTTTTCTTCATTTTCAAGGGCCTTTCTTGTGTGCATGTGTTTTTTTCCCTCCTTTCTGCAATCGCATGAGCTGCACTAATATAAGCTGACTCCCAGGCCTTGCCTTGACCCCTCAGCACTCCTCTCTGGGATCCTGCCCCATTGTAGGGTGCAGTATTTGCATTCAGAAGGAGGGAGCTGGGCTCTGGGTAGCAGCAGCAGCAAAAATAGCTCATCAGTGAGGACTCCTAGAAGGGTTTTACCTGGGTTTCCAGAAGAAAAAGCCACTACTTCAGCCTTTTAGGAGCCAACCCACCAGCCTGGCCTCTCAGCTATGGTTTTGGCTGGGCAGGGATGTGAATTTCGCTTTTGCTACCCCTCCTCTGCCACACCTGCCTGCTCCTTTGGCTGTCTGCTTTATTATGTCTTAAGCAATGTAAGGTTGAGCTGCTTCAGGTCTGAGCAGAGCACGCTGTGTTCCTAATTAAGATATTGAGGAATTGCTACAGTACCATCAACAAGCAGTTGTGTTTTATTTTTCTCTCCCCAGGTGCATTCTTCCTCTTAAGAACCTCAAACTGCAGGAGTTAGCAGCTTCCATGTGTGTCACAACACAAGTCACTGCCCGTTTCTGCTTTTATTTCCATTAATTGCCTTGAATTAATTCTGTTGCAGAAATGCTTAGGTGTCAGAGAGACACCAGGCAGACTTTTTTCCCCTTAAAGCAACAAACTGCAGCTCTCTTCCAAAGGACGTGAGAATTTTAGCAATGTGTTCCTTCTCTCGTATCAGTATTTACATTTTTTTTTCTTTTTTCTTTTTTTTCTGGTCCTCTAATCATTATTACTAAAATGCACACACCAATAATTCCCTTCCTTGGAGCCAGGCTCTTAAGACTGCATAACACAATTATGGCAAATTAACATCTTAAGAAAAACAAAGAAACAGCACAAAGCCCCAAATCCAAACAAACCCTGCCAACTGCCTGACATTTCACAACTTAAACAGTCAGGAATGGTAATTAGGTTTGCAAAGCAAAAATGTTTTTACGTGCTGAGGAGTCGAATTCAACGGCACTATGCATTTTGTTCACACTCCAGTCAGTGCCCCTGGAAGATCCTGCATGTGAATGAGAGGTGGCTTTGCTATCACATGGTGCAATCCTATAGAGGAAGGCATGATGTGCTGTTTTCTTGCCCTACAGACCATCGGGGATGAGGCTCCACCAAGAGGATGCAAAGAATGAATGTTGTGTGCTTTGGTTCCTTTCAGAGGGAACTCTCAATACAGTTGTGTTACAAAGGAGCATCTCAGCGCTGAGAGGAAGGAAAAAACAGGATTGAAACTTGGCAGCCTTTAAGGTCCCATGCAATCCAAGCCATTTGATGATGCCATTTCTTGCTAGACATTGCTCCCTTCTCTAAGAGTGAGTTCAAATCCAAAGAATAGTATCCAGGTGTCAAGCCAACATGACATTCTGCATCTCATCACCAGGCAGAGCAAAACCCCATCTGCTTCTGCTCAAGCACAGCTCTGCTTACTGTCTGTTAAGCAGTCATGATTCAGTAATGGGGGAAAAAGTGTAAAAGAAAATACAAATATTCGTAATGAGCTTTTAGTGAGGATTTCTAGGAGCTGCATGATGGGCAATCATGAAACTCTACACGAACCCAAAAGCGATTCGCAAGATTCCGCTTCTAACATCGTGTGGATTAGGAAGTGAGTTAAAAATAGGGCAAAGTGCTGAATTAATCTGAAGCTCTTCAACATTTGTGCAAGGAATAGCCTTACACAAAGAAGGTGGAGGAGCAATTTCTTTGTTTTCTGCTCCTATTTGGCTTGAGCCTCCTGGGTTACCTGTGTATAAGGACAGATATGGCAAGAGTTCCCTATCTGTTTTTAGTATAATAATAAATCAAAGATCAAAAGAGAAAAGATTTCTGACATCTTTTGCTGCCACAGAAGTTACTGAATTCCAACGTGAAATGACAAAGTACTTGGGGAGAAAGCAGGGAAAAAAAAGAAGAAATGGGGTTATTGTGCTGTAAATCCACTTCATGGAGAAGAAATGATCCGTGATGCTGTGTATTGTTCTTCAGACTGCAGCAGAGCTGCCAGCAGCACACTTCTCAAGAAACAGAGTGCAATCATAAGAAAATGTGTGTCCTTCTTGCTGATTCTTTCTAGGAACTAATCTGGCCACGTCCTGATTACCACCCACAGACGTGAAAGGGATCAGATTATCCCACTGTTTGGACAGGTTTATTATCTGGAGACAGGGAATGTCTCGTGGTTGGGGCTGCAGAGCAGGACCATGAGCTGCTCTGTGCACTTGTGCTGACTGGTGTCACACAGAGGAAAAGGAAAACCAGACCCATGGAAAGAAAACACAGCACTGCTCCGGCGTGATGCTCTGTAATCCAGCTCAGATATCTGGCCACTCAGCCCCAGTCGTGGCCTTCTGGGTTCTGTTCAGTTCTCTGACTGACATTTATGTTGCCTGCATTTGGAGATAGTCAGCATTTATTGTTGTTCAGAACACTGTCTTAGCTTTATGTGGTTGTTATCACCTAATAAATGCCATCTGAGAGGCATGATACAAGTGATTCCCTTGATATCTCTTACTTTCTTGCCATTGTGTTTATCACAGTTTCTACATTTTATTTTTTTATGTGGTTTCTAAGTGTTTTAAGTTTTTGGCCCGTGAGATCTGTGCTTCTTTCTGAACTGCCTGGTGGTCATTAGCATACACCTAGGACCATACTTTGGCTCTTGATCACTCCTGGAAATGCAATTGAGATTTCAAGTGTCTTTAGAGCTGCTGCACATGCACAGAATTTCCTATGACGACTGGTGCCAGTGCATGCTGGCTTTTGACAGAATCTGGGGACACAATGTTCTCCATAATGACAGAATCTGGGGACACAATGTTCTCCATAATGCGAGGAAGGGACCAAGCCAAAGTGATTTTCCCCTCCCCTTTCCATGCTCAAACAATACACAGAATTCCTAGGACTCAACATCAGAGAAACCAATCTCAAGTGTTGGATCTCATGATGAAACTTTCTCCTAAGCTTAATGCAGAAGAGGAAGTTGCATCGCTTATGTTTAGGTGCCTGACTCAGTTTCCAGGCAACAGACACAAGAATTCATGGTCTGGAATAGGAGAACCACTTCATTTCTTGCCCTGCGGACAGGAAAATCCCATGCAAAGATCATTGATCCAGGGGAAATTGAGCTTATAAAGTATGTGTATGGCTTTGAGTGAGTATAGAGAGTGTTGTTGCTTCTGCAACTGTTGGTGTAGGAGACTCTGAGGGGGATGAAGTCCCTCTTGCGCATACTTCAGTGTTATTTGCTCAGGGGATTAATAATAATAATAATAATAATAATAATAGAGTTCCTGGCATCCTGGTATCTCAGGGCACACTGTTGCTGCACCTTCTACTCCCAGTGATCCAGCAGGATGGGCTCAGACAGCAGTTCATTCTAGCAGAAAGGTGAAGGTGATAAAGGGGGAGGATTTGATGACCTTTATGGGTCCCTTCCAACCTGAGATAATCTACGATTAATTGGCTTGATCTGGTAAAGGCCATGTTTGGAATACATAAAAACATCATTTTAAACCCTGCAGCTCTCAGAGGCTGGAAAAATATCTTTGCTCACATCAGCCAAAGTTCATTGCTTCTTGCAGAGGGTTCTTATCCTGCTACTGCAAAAATACACCGTAAAGATTAGTTGTGCAAACTGAATTTTCTCTTAAATAAAAGAACTATAAGTGTGTTTTTCTGCTTTCATTCCGCTTGAAGTGGGAGACTGCATTAGAGAACTGAACGATAAATGCTTCGGTGATAGAAAGCCAGAAATGAATTGTTGTGCCTTGCAGTTTTTTCCTCCCACTCTTTACAGCGTAACAGAAAACAAAACTCTCAAATCATCAGAAATTGTCTGGAGTGATGTATTTTCTTCTTTTTTTTTTAAATAAAAAAATAAAAATAAAAAACTGCTATGCAGAAAATATATATATATATTTTTGCATGGTGCCAGTGCCAAGCTTATGTGAGGGGGAATTTAAAGCGTTTCACAGACAAACCGGAACCCCCTAAGAAAGGAATTGACCAATGAACTGGAAGGGTGTAGAGTATCAATGCATTACATTGAGGGAAATGTAGGTGGAAACACTTCAGTTACTATCAGAACTGCAGCAGGAGGAAAGTGATCGACTGCTATTGACGACCTGTGCTAACTCCTAGCAGTGGTTGCCCAGAAAGTATGAATTACTGAAAGCTTAGTGTTTGTTGCAACATGATGGTCACTGATAGTTAGCAGACAATGCAGGAATTCTCTTTAAAGGTGTGAAATGGACCCGTATGTAAATGTAATCCTCTTCCTGACCTCCGTGCAAAAATACTCTCATTTCAGCCAAGTGGGAGAGGACAAATCCGTTCTGTAACCTCTCGGGTTTCATGTTTCATTTTCATCCTGAATTAGAACAGGAGCAGAATCTGTCTCCAAAAAAGAATGACCTCAGTTTGTCTGCTTTGGGATGGCAGCACAAGAGTGTCCATGCAGGTCTGTCCTCGCTTTTGAAGGAAGGTCCATCACCTTGCTCTGAAAGAGCAGAAGACTGAAGCTCTAGAAAAGAAAAAGCTGCTACTTGACAAAACCAGCAAATCAGCACAAGAAAATTCAGCTGAGTTGGAAATGTCCGGATCAACCATAACTCAGACTCTCTTGGTTCCATTCTCCTTTTGTGCACTGCTGCTGTGCTGCGGATTGCAAGAACTCAGAAGTTAATTCTGAGCAGATGGACCCGATTTATTTGCTCTCTTTTGCCAGCTCCTCCACTTCTGTGCCAGCAAGAAATTCAGCCACACTGGGAAACATCCCCCTTTTACTTCTATACAAGGCAAACCGAAGCGCTTCTGCTCTAGCATTCACTTTTTGGCCCAACTTTTTGGCCCTGTTTTCAACCAACCATTCCCAAGCTTTTATGCCTTCTCTCATTGAGCAAACAGTGCATTCATATTTTCATGCTGTAAAACTTCTCCTGTTTACTGGCATTCAATATGCATGTCTTATTGAGGTGTTAAGGGCAGAGACCAGTCTGTGCTGGTTGGCCGGGAAATACCAAATGCACTGAACTCCAGGTTAAAGTATGGGCAGCACAGAATAATGGGATTGTTTGGGTTGTTTGGGTTGGTTCCAAGCTAATGGGCAGGAATACCTCTAGATCAGGTTGCTCAAAGCCCCATGCAGCCTGACCTTGGTCATTTCCAGGATTGGGGCATTTATAGCTTCTCAAGGCAACCTGCCATCAGGTTTTTGTTGGAAAGAACTTTTTCTAAGGCAATTCCCTTTTTCAACACGTGAAAGGAACAATAATGCTAGCAAAATCAATAGAAGGTAATTTCAAAATGGAGGAAAAATTGAGTTTCAAACTACTTGGCTGCAGAACTTATTTAGAATAATCAAAGAAATTAATACAATTACAGCAAAGGTGGATCTTTCAGGGGGTAGTGAAAGGACATATTCCAGCTTTTATGAGGTGATTATTTTCTTGAACAGCTGACCCACAGAAACTCCTGCAACTTTGGCAGTCTGAGTTTTGAGCACAATTCTATGACCTACAACGTTTTTATGACCTGTAGTTCCGGGGGGGCTGGTGCTGCTCAGGTGGTACTCCCACCTCGTAATGACATCCCCTCCCAGATGCATCTTTCCATGAATCCTCCCTTTTAAATCACACTCTAGTTTTCTGTTGTTCCAGTCAAAATTCCTTTGCTACAAGGCATCATATCTTTGATGCTATCCCTTTTTTCATGGAATGAAGATAGAAATCTCTGTTGCTACCTTGTGTCTAGTTCATAGTGCACAAGATTAAGTCATGCCCGTCCTTCAGCTGCTCAGTGCTTGTCATGAGAACACTGGGGGCAGTTCCAACACTGTAGTGCTTGAGAACCTTGTATTAAGCATGCTGGGGACAGGCTGATGTTTGGATGAGAAGATCTCAGCGGTCCACTGCGAAGCAGGAAAGTGTCCTGATTTTATCGTGAGCGTGTAAAATCTGCAGGAACAGATTTAATAACTTCTTCTGGGAGAGGAGCATTGATTCCAGGCATCCCAAATAACCTTCTGCTCAGTCCCCCTGGCCTTTTTCCTTCCTGTTGGTGCCACACGTCTGCAGCCATCTATAAAGTGCTGCTGCTGTGGGTACTCAGAAAGATGTATAGCTGCTCCGTGCAGATGGATGGCCCTGTCACAGCCAAACGTGATGTCTTTAAATTCAGGGCTGAGGAACAAGGCATAAGGAACAGTTGCTGCTAGATTATTCTTTGGATATATAACTTGCATTTATTTATCCCTGTGTACTATTGCATCTTTCACAAACATGGCATTTATCAGAGATCTGGATTAACAAATGGTAGAGCAGCGTAGGAAGAGCAAGATTTATGATTTGGGTGCAGGGCTGGGGATGGGGAGAGCAAAGCCCTCTATTTTGAGTAGGTTGTAAAACGGAGATAAAATAATCTTTCTTTAGGGCTGCTCCTAAGCTAAACTAAGCATCTGTGAATTGTGTTTGTCATGAGAGAGAGGAGAACATAATGCTTGGGACTACTTCATTATTTTGATGTCATCCATCGTGTTACTGGCTTCTCCATCCCCACCTCACAGCAGCTGCCTTTATGGGTGCAGACATGGGCAGTTTCTCTGCTAGCTTGGACTGGGGAATTGAAATCTCTTACGATGCACAGAGCAAGGACGAGGAATGAAGTCACCATAATTGTGAGATGTCTGTAATTTTAGGAAGCTGACTTGTTATGTGCTAAGTGGTGCCTTGGGAATCTTGGCTTTAAACAAGCTTAGAGTTAGACTTTCTTGCATTTAGCTGGCAAGCCATTCCAAGGCTTTGATATCTAAAACACTGCTCATTTGTGGTTGGCCAAAATTTTGTTGTGAATAGCAACCGGAGCAGGGAGCTCAGCACAATTATTAACGCTCTGCAGTCAGGCAGGGCTGGATCCATTTGTTTGCTCTGAATTCCTCTCCTTGGGTGATGCAGGTTTGGCTGTAGGAAATGGATTAAACAATGTCCATGAGGCATATAAGGGAGGAAAGCAACGCATCCATTTTCCATTTCTGTGATTTTATTGCTACTTTAGAGGTGGTCCCTAGGCACCAGTATGTGGGAGTTGTGGCTTTGCTGGTGAGCAGCTGTACACTCTGAACCTGTCTAACAAGAAAGGCAACACTTTGTGGTTATCTCAGTGTTTTCTTTTGCCTCTAAGATATTTCCAAATGTTGACTCATCTCACTGCATCCATGACTAAAGGCTCAAAACACCAAGCCAAGAAAGCACACTGTCAAGTTTCTTATCAAGACCTGCTTGGGTAGATTTTGGACAGATAGCCCATGGAGATGGCTTCGATAGCAGTATTTCCTGCTAGCTCAGGGCTGGCTCAGTGATTTTGTGATTGATAGCTTGATGTCAGGATGGTTTCAGCTAACAGGCACAAGGAGAGAAGATTGTTAAAGCAACACAAAGTCAACTGTAGCCATCTATTTTCAGACTAAGGAGAAAATAACGGGTTCAGAGTTTGGCTGAGGCTTGCGTTGCAGGCCTTACTTGGAGGGCTCCCAGATCTGATCTTGATTCAGAACATGAGCTGATAGTGATGGAAAACAAAAGCACTCTTTTGTTTTTGTTCTTCGTTTTTGTATTTTCCTTGATACCGTGACTTCTGGAATAAGAATCCTCCATGGAGCGGGGATTGGCTCCATCACAGCTGTGCAACATCACATTTCTCAGCTCTGAAGGAGCCTCCCTTTCAAATCACCTCATGGTAAACCTCAGTAAGATCTGTTCACGGCCCATTGCTGCTCTCAGCATCCCTCTGTTTCCTTTTCTATCATTGAATGATTCCAGGATTCCAGATTCCTATTTGCTCAGGGTGCCTGTCTTTATCCTAATTGTTACACTGCCAAGCAAGCACATTAATTAGTGTTCCTCCCTGGTCCATCCCCATGTGTCTGACAGGTTTCCACTGACACTTTCAGCCTGCTCTCCCTTTGTTGCTGGCCCATTGCATGGCTGCATAAGAAACGTGGCTTTGAGATGGAGAAAATTTGTGTGGTGCATGCAATTATAATTATGGTGGCTTTTTCCTTCCCAGGGTCACCAGTCTCTTCAGCTGTAGGTTTAATTAATGATACAGCTTAGAAGAGGGATTGAAATGAACGTTTGGTAATTTCAGCCCATCTATCGATGGTACATCCTTATTCCTAGGAGGGGCAGGAAGGGCAAACTGCCCCATGTTTCTGATAACTTCCAGTAACTTCTTCCCTTGCAAAGGCAAAAAGAGCTACTTTTCTCTTAGGCTCTTTTCCATCAATAGATATTGATCACTTAACAAAGCCACTCGTTCAGTTGTGAAGGGCCTTTGATTAAAACTTCACTTGGCAGCCTCTTGGATTAGACATTTTATCATTGTCATGAACACCAGGGTCCCATAATATCAAAAAAGAAATGAAATGAGGAGGCAGCAACCTGAAGGGAGAGCTAAAATATTATGTATTAAATGCCAGACACATATTGTTGGATACCACTGTGCCACTTTACATACGGTACAGTCAATTAGATTTCACAGGGATGAATTTAATTACCGCAGAAAAATCTTGGGCTAAAAAAAAAGTAAAAATTCTATTTAATCTAAACATTCTGAATAGCATCTGTGAATTGCACAGTTTTTAAGAGGCTGTCGATTTTATGTTCTTTACTTGTGATATTTAAAAATCTCTCCACCTTAGAAAAACTGGGATGTGTTTTCAACATCAAGCAAACTGTCTCCTGCAAAATCTGCTCCAGTGTAGCTGAAGTTTCATTTTTCTTTGTTTTCTTTTCTTTTCTTTTTTTTTTTTTTTTAACCTGAAAAATCTGTACTGCACAGGGATGATAGCTGATATTCTGAATAAATGCTGCTTGAGATGAGTCAGCTGCAGAGGAGGAGAGGGCTGCTCAAGCAACTTGCTGTAGAAAAAGTGTCATTTGAGACGCTGCAAATGGGAAGAAAGATTGACTTTATTTAGCTGTGAGGCAGCAGCGATGGTCAGAGATAATAACAGGTTTTTGATGAGAGAGCCAGGAAAAAATGGATCCTATTGCAAACGATGCATGGTGGTTTGGGTAGCATCGAGGTGGGCCATTGGACTCTTTTCTGAGTGGCTTGAGCTGCAGAACAGTGAATGCCACGTTGAGCTGAATGGCAAAACTTTCCTCCAGAAAGACATTAGTGGTTAAATTGGTTACAACCACAGTCGTTCAAGGAGAATGAAGAAGTCAAACTGCTCTTCTGCCATTTTAGTAATGGGGGACCTCTGCTATCAGAGCCCTAGAGGACTGAAAATCATGAGAAATGTCATCTTCTCTCACAACAGAACCAAGCTGGTGTTGAGGTCATGAAGGAAAGCAGGCATGTGACAGAATGTACTTAAGGTTATTAATGAACTGTAAATGATTTGGTTTTATGTCCTGTTTCGAAGTGCTAACATATTAAGTCAGCAAACGCATAGGAAAAATAGGGTTGGTAGAACAAAATGTAATGAGTGCCACTGCAGTTATTCTTTCCCAGGTAGGTAAATGCTAATTAGTATATTAATCTATCTCACTGTGCCTATCTCTGTGATGTATGTGCCTATATCTGATCCAGCTACTTCGGCTGCATTTATAATCAACTAACAGGGACATACGGAGACAAAGAGTAAAGAACTCTAAATTTCGCCATCAAACTGAAGTTCCTACAGCTTATACTGCCTCACTCTGTGAGAAAATAATTAAGTAAAGACAACACTTTCCTAACGGAGGAGGATCTCTTATGACCTCAGTTAGAGCATGGGAAAGATGGAAATGTTTTTGTTCTGCTTTAACCTAATTCTCTCCTCAGGGCTTTTTTTTCAAAGGCCAGAGATGATTTTTTTTTTTTTCCATTTTTTTTTCTTTCTTAAAAACAGTAATGAAATCTTTATCTGTGAGTGAGAAAAATGACACAACATCTGGGAAGGTTAATGATGGCTGACTAATCCATTTTTAAGGGGCAAATCTTTATTTCTGTGACCTAGAGCTTCCATCAAGTGAAGACGGTGTGAAGACTGAGGAAGGAGACTGAGGGACAAACAGCCTCATGGAGATGGGATCCACCAGGAGGGGAGAGCAATGGTATTGAGGAGAAGCTCTCACAAGTCCCAGTTCTCACAGCCTCTGTCATGAGACCATTTGAGCTTTTGTGGCTTCCGAAACTTCAGTTCTTCCTTAGAACCTATTTGGCCACGCTTATACTGCACCTATTGCATAACAGAAGATGTAAACATGTTTACTGATCCCTCTAAATGTAGAAATATTCTCATAATCCAGGCAAAAAAAAAGTGCCAAGTGGTGTAGCATTTTCTTCCTCTTCTTTGTCCAGAATTGTTGGAAGGTCTTGATTTTTCTAGGGCTGGAAAATTAGAGATTCAAAGTCACAGATACAGGAAGTGCTGCAATGTAGTTTTTCTGGAGGGCTCTCAAGGTGCAGTATTGGGATCTAAGCTCAGCCTTTCCACCTGTTTGCTTGGGGCTGGTTGAAATATTGCTATCATTAATTTTGTTTTCTGATCACGACTTGCAGTGAGTTACAGTAAATGATAATTTTGCTTGCTCAGCAGTACAGAAGGCTAATAAATTCAAGGGAAACTATTTGATACAAAGAAATCAACGCTCATTGATTTTGGCTTCTCACTTTGGGTCTTTTGTCTGTCATTTCAGTGTGTCAATGAGCTCATTAATAGTTCTAGAAGACTAAAAGTTATGGCCACTCAACTCGATCCATCAGTCATACACCTACTGCTGTCAACGCAAAATGGTAATGTATGACTAGAATAAGATATTAAGGTGTTACTATAATGGAGATAGCAGTATGGGTCAGTCTTCTATTATTCATAGTAAGATGTCCTTAGAGCTTAATAGCTTTGCTCTTAATTGAGTCATGGGTGCCCAGTGTACATATTAAGAAACAGAAAATGTGTGACGTTGGTTTTCAGGCCTCTGCGAATTTATGAGTATTTCTGGTTGATGCATCATTGCTACGTGTCATCAGTGTGTATCAGCCCAACAAATCACAGCATGCCACTCTTATCTGGGAAGAGCATATCGCACTTACCCAACCATAAGGTACTGCTGTGTTTTAAAGCACACAATATTTTGTTTTTCTTGATGGTCCAAGGGTGTGCTTGAGGTATTCTCCATCATTAAAACCTTTCTTCTGTCAGCTAAAGGTGAATGTTTTTTCCCTTTATCATAAAGCCAAAGACTGGGATATGATTGCAGTGACAAAATTTAGACTAATGACTGAAACACAGCCATCCCAACACTCCACAGTCTTTCACAGATTGTCATGACAACTGTGTTTTACAGCCTTGCTTCCAATCTCTTCTTCCCATGGCACAGTCCCAATCACCCAATTATCCCAAGCACCCATCTCCATGATAGCATGCACTAATAACTCTCAGCATTAAAAGGGACTGTGATACTTGAGTATGAGATGGTCAGTATTTCTCGATGTAAAGTGATCCTGATAAATCCAAAAGCTGGAAAATCTCGAATTATTAATTAATAAAATAGATTAATCCAGGGCACCTACTTTGCTAGAATAGAATGCAGGTGGGTTGTGTTCAATTTACAAAGGCCGGACGACAAAACTGAGAGCATCCCACAATCTTATGAGCTTAAACTACCTTGTTATCAGTACACTTCCAATCCAGGAACAGTTTTAGTGTTGTAGTGTTTTAGTGTTTTAGCTTTATGCTTTAGCACTCCACACTAAATACCTTTGTTGCAACTCTCAAACTGTGGTGGATATCAGTGAGGAACCTCAAGTAGCCAAGTGAGAAGATAGTAGGTAACAATACTAATAAGCAGACAAGTAATAACTCAGATTCTTACGGCTAGCTCCCAAAGATGGTCATCTGTATTCAGCCTTAAGATGTAACAGACTGAAAAAACATTTGATCTGTGTTATTTTTCCCTTCGTTACGTTATAAATTGGGATATAAAGATGCTATTGTCAGATGACTGCTCAAAACCTGATCAATTCTCTCTCTGGGCTTTAATAATGAAACACATTTAGTGAAATGAATTCATTGTGGTGCTAAGACAATGTGGTTTCGAAACCACCCATTTTAATGTTGATTAAAATATTTCCCTAGGCTGTAATAAACTGCCAACAGCTGACTCGGTTTCTTGATGAGTGGGATTGTGGCTTCTGATTCTCATGTCTGCTGGACAAAAAGAGTTAGAAAGAAAGAGATCAGAGGATGCTCAAGCCAAAATTCACTGTTTAATTCTACCTGTAAGTGAGGTTTAAGAACAGGTGAGTGCAAAGTGGCTGTAGTTAAGGGGTGGATATTTCTGAAGCCCAAAGTGCCCATGCTTAGCAAAATCACTCTCCTTGAGTTTCAGAGACATAGTGGATGAGGAGCAAGGCTGACAGGATAATATCCCCAAAAGGTTAAGCCTGTCAGAAACTAGCCTGAAATGCACTGCATTATCTTTGCCCTTTATTGAAGTAAATATTCATTGGTTGCATCAACAGACGCAGAGCAGAAGCCTGCACACTGGTTGCAGGGAGCTCCCAATTTCATGCAAGAGATTGTGGGAGAAGCAACAAATACAGAAGCACAAACTGCCCAATCTTTCATTTGTTTCTCTCCCCATTTCGATTCCAAGCTTACAATGTCTTTATGATAGCACAGCTACAAATAAGTTGGCTGTTCATCCACCGTGAAATGATTTTTTAAATTTGTCTCCATTATCTGAATAGGAAGAGGCACTGCTTTTCTTGTTTATTGTGCTAGCAAAAGCTTCCAGTAGCACAAAGATTATTGAAAAGGATAGCTGGATGTCTTCTTGTTTTGCTTACTCTGTTGAGGTAGTTTGCAACATCAATGCCAAACTTCTTAGGAAAGTTTGTTGGCCTCATCTTCTTTTAACTAATTAGCTGGATGTAATGGCCCTGCCTGAAGCATCAGATAAAAGAGTATAGATTTTGTTAATGGCTGGCATTCAATTTTATTCTATTTCTCTGGCAAGAAACTTGAGATAATGTAGGAAATCAACTAGTATTTTCTTTTGTACTCTGCAAACTTCTGCTTTGCTGTTTCATGAGGCAGAAGTTCACACGTTTCCCTCCTGGAACACTCACACTGAAGTCAAAGCTGGCTTTACCATGGTGTGTGTGGTTGTCATTCCTGTGCTGTTACCCCCCCAAAAATGAGCCTTGTTAGCCTATCCACTGAGTTCCAGTTTTGCTGTAATAGAGACAGCTCTCCTATGACAGACCACTGCTCAGGGAAAAAAAAATAGAACGCCTCAGCTCCTGGCAGAGCATCTTTGCAATATCTGTGTGTGAATTTCCAGTCTTTAATAGAATTCTGTCCTTTTAGTATCCAAATGTGTTATCAGCTTAGTTTTCAGGAAAAATGAAACAACAACAACAAAAGCAGCTTGGACAAATACTGTTGTTAGTTAAATAAAAATGTGCCAGCATTACAGTTCTGTACCATGCAGTGCTGCATTACTTCCTTGTAGCTCAGTACTCATAGCTGAAGGCAGTTGTACGTTGCTCAGCCTAGTACAATTATTTGCATTCAGAGAAAGGCTGAAAGTAAAGATTGTGAAGGGGCTATTTAAATTCCATCAGGTTTGATCCTGCAAGAAGTCTTAGCAAATGATTTGACCTTTAATGAAAGTTTTTCAATATTTATGAAAAACATAATGATATTCTTCTCTGTGTAATTGCTGCCTGCACACAGATGTGCTTTTATATTCTCAGTATTTAGGATTGCATTTAAATAACTTCCCTCTACTGTGGGGTGTTTGTAGTCAAACTTTGATTTCTTTGAAGTCAAAACAAACCTGTGAAGCAACGGTAGCTAATTCTACATTAGTGGTCATGTTAAATTATAAATGTGAAAATCCCCTTCTCAAAGTGGTAGCTTACTTAATGACAATTTATTTATGCTCTCATTTTTGTACTATTAAATAAGAATAAAAGTTTGATTTGGTTTACTGAAGAGCATTGATCTAAACTTTATATTTTAATCTCTTTTTAAACTAGCAGTGATGGATGGATGGATGGATGGATGGATGGATGGATGGATGGATGGATGGAAGGATGGATGGATGGAAGGATGGATGGAAGGATGGATGGATGGATGGATGGATGGATGGATGGATGGATGGATGGATGGATGGATGGAAGGATGGATGGATGGAAGGATGGATGGATGGATGGATGGATGGATGGATGGATGGATGGATGGATGGATGGATGTATGTCTACCTTGATCATGCAATGAATTCTGCTTACAGACTTGAGATCAAGTAGATAACTGGTGTTTTTTTATAGGCTGGTAAACACAGAGCAATGCAAGATATTCAGGAAGCTGTGGTGTAAGTTGGGATATCCAGCCATTAAGAACAAAAGTGATACAGGCTGATTGCAGAATCATAAAATGGGAGATGGGGAAATCACTTGGAAGCTTCTGTACAGGGACCTGCAGAGCAAAAAAGGGGAGGCTCAGGTTGGATATCAGGAAAAACTCCTTCTCAGAAGGAGGGGCCATTGGCACACGCTGCACAGAGAGGTGGAGGAGTCACTGTCCCTGGAGGTGCCCAAGAACCATGGAGATGTGGCACTGAGAGACCGTGGTCATGGTCAGGCACGGTGGGGATGGGTTTGGATTGGATGTTGGAATCTTGGAGGACTTTTCTAGCCTTAATGATTCTATGAAAGAAGCAATGACATCCAACTTCACCTCCAGTGCCACATTTTAATTTCCACTGTGCGTCATTCCTCAGGGTTCCTTCCAATTTGGGAGATTCTATAATTCCATGATCCAATGGAGCACCTTGGCATCTCCCAGTCTTTGTAAATTCATGTGAAGGTGGTAAACTCTAGATGGACTTGTTCACTGATTTTGCTGCTGCTAACAATGCTTGCTTCTTTTACTTACAGCAAGAACGTTGATGCTGGTTGGTATGGGAGCAGCAGATGCCTCCAAGGCTGTGTGAAACCCTGAATGCCCACACGTCTCTGGGACTGCTCTCTATTGATCAGCTCATGCCATGCTGGGAACAGCTGGCTGTGCTTGATTAAGAGTCTGACCTGTGAGGTTGGATTCTAATGAACCAAGAGGAGCTGGGAGCTGTAGAGAGCAAATGATTCGTCTCCTCTGAGCCTCGACAGAATAAATATTGTCACCCAAAGAGCACGCAAAACCAACAAAGAGGTTTTCTTTAGAGGCAAAGAGACATCTGCTGTAATTAGGGTGGGACAGAGATGGGACGCATTGTACCCGGGTTAACTGTCCCTTGTTACAACATGCTGCTCTCTTTATGTCCAAGCAAGCTGTCCTGCAGTGCTAAATATTCAAATCCTAGTAATGGGAAGGGGTTGAAATCTCATTGGAGCTTGCGACCTGAGTTTGCTCTCTTCGTAGCAGATGTAGGGTCTCATCAGCAGGCAGTTCTAATACAAACTGTTCACCTTTGTAGTATATGGATAGAGGAGCCGTGCAGTGCAAGATGAGTGACAAAAAGACATCCTGCAGGTTATTCAGGCAGACTTGATGGAAGAACTGCAACCAGTGGAGATTCTCAGAACAGCAATATAGTGTTATTTGAGATGCCCTCTCTTTTTTGAGATGTACTCTCTTTGTGTTAGATGTTTTATTAATGTAAAACAGGGAGAACAGCTAGCTCAGATTCCCATTATATTACCCTGTCTTCTGGGCAGGTTGCAGTTGTAGAAACTGAATTCTCTTTTTTTCCTGTTCCTTGTGAGCAATATCTATAAATATAGAGGAAAACATCCACGTAACTTATTCAATTTTCAATGTTATCACTATCTAGCTCTTTCAGAACATGTGTGGATTAACCACTCCATCTCAGGACATAGCAATATTTCCTCCCTTCTAAAACTTCTTTGGCAAATGTAAATGTAAATACATGAAGATACTTTACTGTCTTCTTTGAGACACACTATAGCTCATCCTATCCTAGAGAGATGTAGAAACCCATTTCAAGGACAATGACGGAACTAATTAATTCACAGTTGGTTTCTGTTATCTTTATGAACTGTGCTGCCTTGAAAAATGCACTTAGTAGTTTAGTAGGGAAGCTTTTCTTGTTGTTTAGAAGAAATTGTCAGTTGGGTGGACAGAAGGCATGTGTAAGATACTACTCTGTAAGTTATTATTCTGTTAACTTCTGTGTCTCAAAGCTTGCTGGGGACACAGATGGACTTGTTCAAGTCCAGACAAGTCCCGAGCAAGGCTTGTGAAATCCTTTGTCTGGGGGAATGCAGATGGACAAGGCCAGGGGCAACGAGAGCGAGATGAGCTGCAGCTAAAGAGCTGTGAAGTGCTCCTTTGTGTGGACCTATCTCCGGATGATGGCCATCTCAGGGGGTACTCAATGACTCTTGCTCAAGGCCCATCCTTGTCACGTAGGCAGGAGAACAAGGAGGATAAAAGAGGAACTGAAAACCACGAGGATAAGTTTCTGACAACAGATTCCTCATGAAGAACGGCAGGTTTTTCTGACAACAGATTCTTCAAGAAGAACGGAGGTTTCTGACAACAGATTCCTCATGAAGGAGAGAGAGAGAGAGAGGAATTCCTGAAGATAGAAGGATTCCTGAAGATTGAGGGGATTCCTGCATACTGTTGAGCTCTCCTGAGCCTGCTGCCTGACCGCTGTTGCTGCTTCAAGAATTGGCTCCTCTCCTTCCTCGTCTACCTGCCTGCTGCCCAGTGCCGGCCACGCTGCTGCTCCCCGTCTTCTGCTGCGTTCTGCCCGGGACCTTCAAACACCGTGCAACGGGACGCTGCTGGATCCTGCTGGTGACTCTCCCCGCTTTACGCAACTCCTGCTTCTTTTCCATCTTTCTATCGCACTCCTTCCCTTCCCCGTCTCCCTGATTAGGTCTTAGTAATAAATTGGATGGAACAACATATGAACCGTTGTTTCTTAATCTCACACCGGGTATACAGATATTAAAAGGACCTCATCTCCCTCCTATAAATTGGAGCGAGACAGCATGTGAAATTAATCGGAAAGTTCACAACTAATTGGTTATCTCAGTTAATTCCTCTTACCTCCATCTTGGTGTAACTTTAAGATATTCGCCACAATTTCAGAATCTTGGCTAAATGAAGGAAGTCTGAACATGGAAATTAAATCATTTATCTATAGAGTTAAGTTAAATAACGTTGAGAAATCCTTCTAGTTGCACAGGAAAAGAGATGGAAGCTCTTTTCTCCACTTAAAATTCAAACTTCACAGAGAGTAAAAGATAGCTGGCAGTAATCTATTCCACCAGCATCTGAGGAGGCGTATGTTTATGGCAAAGTGATTTCAAGGCATCACAAAAGATAATCATAGGAGCTATTTTAGTCTCTAATATTTCACAATCTGTGTCTCAGCAGAACCATTAATACATCGAACTTGTAAACTGTTCTCAAAGTCCCTCGCGCTGTTTGTCTCCAACCCCTAAGCAGAATAACTTTGAATGAAGTTCAGGGTTTTCTGTTAGGGGTTGTATGAGATGGAAAGAATGGAGTGTATCTTTAGGAGAAGGAGATACTGAAGAGACAGTGATCTCTGAGGTCCCTTCCAACCCAAGCCATTCTATGATTCCATGACAATTCAGGGTTCTTTAATACCACCTGCACAAAAACCAGGCCCTCTTTTTGTACAGTGTCCTAAAAGGTTTTAAGATAAGAAGCTGCACAAAGGAAGTACTGGAGCAAATACAGAAATAAGTTACTTTTCCCCCCTCCTCCTCCAAACAAACGTCCCTCATGCAATCTGATCTGATTTCCCATTTTGTTCTGCCTCTCTATCCACCTCCAGCCCCCTCTATAGGCAGCTTAATTTGCTTTTTGGAGTCTGACCTGAAACATGCCAAAGCCAACAAACATCCTTTCCCATTGACTTCAGCCACTGCTATGTGAGGTCATTAACACTCGCTTTTGATCTCAGTCCCGCTGGCTTCCTGGCGATGTAAACTTTTTCACTGCAGAGAGCTTTGACAATTATGCTCTGTGGAGTAAGAACTAAATGAAAGCATCAGTGACAAATGATGAAACCGAAAAAAATGAACTTCGGTGTCAAAGATCACTTCAGCTGGGGGTTGTACAAATAGTCTCAGAAAAGCAAAGCAGAAAGGGAAAAAGGAAAATAAACTGTCTAGCAGTTGTCCTAGTGCACTCAGACCCTGGTCCCTGCAATTCCATGAGCTGGAAATATTTGTTAATACCTTTTTGAATGGTTTAAACACAGTCAGCATTTTTTTGAGAGAATTCCCACTGGCGTGTGATTTATCGTAGAGGAAATCTATACCATTGAATTGTTGAATCATAGGTCATAGGATGGCTTAGGTTGGAATGAACTCTAAAATGATCTAGCTACAACCTCCTGCCATGGACAGGGTAGCCAGCCACCAGATCAGGTTGCCCAGGATCCCATCCAACCTGACCTCGAATGCCTCAAGGATGGGGCACCCACAACTTCTCTGGGCTCCAGTGGCACATCACACTCTGAGTAAAAAATGTTGTCCTACCATCTAGCCTAAATCTTCCCTCTTAAAGCCATTCCCTTTTGCCCTCTTGCTGTGAGACCATGTAAATATTGGTCCCCCTCTTCCTTGTAAGCTCTCTTCAAGTACTGGAAGGCTGCACTGAAGTGTCCCGAAAGCCTTCTCCAAACTAGACAAGCCCAGCTCTCTCAGCATTTCTTCAGGAGAGGGGTGCTTGAGCCCTATCATCATCCTCATGGCCCTTCTGTGGATCTGCTCAAACGTCTCCGCATCCCTTCTGTACTGGCTTCAGACCTGGACACAGTACTAAATCGATGAATCTATAACAAAGGAGATCTACTCTACAACAGCCAGTGTTTTATTTCAGTTGCATGAGCCCCATGTCAGCAGCACGGAGCATTTCTTATCTGAAGAAATTCCCAGGAGAAGTTGGTGCTATGAACAGCAGGAGTCTGAGCAGCAGCGAGGGCAGGGGAGCAGCGCGCTCTTCCCATGTCCTGTTGGTGCTTCTGATGACAAGTCTTTGGCATCACGGGGTGCTCGATGAAGCCAAGAGACCAGGGGCAGACTTTGCTTCTTGCTATTTTTGCGACTGGTAAGGTTTTTTTAAACAATTTCATGCTCCTTTTGCTGATAACTCTAAGCTGTGGTGCTGTTGTAGTTGGACCTTTCCTTGTTAGCTTTCCAGAGCAGTTTGTAGCTCAGATTTACATTCTTATAAGGGTGTGAGCTGTTGTTATTTACCATAAAACAAGAACAGAAGTATACCTAGTTCCTCTGTCTGTTCTGGTGTCAAGGGAACCGTAGACAGATTTTGAGTCCCCTTGGCTGCTTGACAGTAAAATCCTCAAGAATTAACGCCTTCAATAAAAGGGAAAATAACTCAGAACAATCTAGGAATGCCTCAGCATGGTGATATAAGATTTAACAGTAATTCCCTGCACTTTCTGTTCTGTGGATGAGAGATGCTTTACAAATACAAGGGGAAATTTATTTCAAAAGAGCTCAGCTTGATGGGTGCAAAGCACCTTTGAGACTGGAGGACTCTGGGTGAACATTTCTACTCCTCCAATGGCAAATACAATTTCAGAGATTTCCCAGTTTCATGGTATTGCCATTTTAATCGCACCCATTTTCTTATGTCGGTTCATCTGCTGGCATAGCCACACTTCAAAACTGAGTGTGCAAACAGCTTTGGGCCTTTGTTTCAAAGGTGGGGGCATGCCAGGCAGGAGGCAGAAGGGAAACCAAGACTTCCAATGGAAAAGCAGCACATGAAAGCCTCTGAGAGGGCAATGGGCTACATGGTATGCTGGAAATCAATTTAGTTGTTTAGATGTTTAATTTTAATAGTGAGATGGAGGCTTTTGAAAATATGGATCAGCATATCCTCATTCCCATTGAACCTCTTTTCAAGGCAGGAATCACTAACATCCCTCTCCTTTGTAAATACCCCCTCCCAAGGCTCCAAACACACCCCCTCCTTAATTTCCTGTACGTTTCAGCAGTTTCCTCCTGCATGCACCTATCATGTGTATCTCGGTTTAAGGCAGCTGGCATGCCATGCTGTTGTGAGGGCAGCAAAGGGAATGCTAAAGAACATGCATGCACGAGCTGTAACTGCCAGAGAAAAATGCCAGTCCTCTGGATGGCACCGGTAGCAGCTTTTATCTGATATCCAAACATATTTGCACAAAAGCTCTTTGCCAAGAGAGACAGCAAAAAGGAAAAAGAGAGAGAGGGTGTTAAATATAGAAAGCATTTCTGAGCTGTGCTAGCATTGTAGTGAGAACGTTGGCCATCGGGCAACAGCAGCAACCCATGAAGATCTGAGCTAAGCACGTGATGAACAGCGAGACCTTAAAGCAGTGAATGGACTGTGACCTGCTGCTGGCCAGGGTTGACTTTTTAAGGAATGGGTTATGAATGTATCATTTCAAAACAGACACATTCCTAACAATTGAAGCCTGCACACGTTTGGGAAGAAATGTGAGCTGCACTGATCCGCTTGATCTCAGGGCAATGAATGGACTTGCTCATCTTCCTTCCCAGACTTTCCCCATTGACGGATTTCCTCGCTCAATTCTACCTGGTTCAGCCAGCAGGACTCTCAAATCCCTTGGGAACTGGGAGTAGTGACAACAGCACTATATACACTGGAGGTCTGCTGTTCTTTGACTACACATAACATTGCCAATGTCTCCTTGCAGCAATTATCTTCTTTTTGTATCAGGGATTTTACCCTGGACTCCTGTGTCTTCAGTAAATGAAGGAGCTGTTGGTTTGTAACCCAGTACACCAGTCACTGGAAGCAGATCAGCTCTTCCCACCCCTCACTCCAAGCTGTTGTGTGAGCAGTAGGTCATGAAATAATTTTTTGTCATTACATTGATGAAACAGTTTTGCTGGCAGTGATTGAGCCGATCTGCTCAGTCCTGACAGTGAGGAATCTCGGCCTGCAAAAGCAATTTGGGTAATTATACATGTGTCAATGAAACGAGGTGAGGAATAAATCAGTGTCACTGTATTAAACTATAGCCCATGGTGCCCGTGGACCTGAACTGAATTATCTTACTGTATCAACCACCTTTGTATTTATTCAGCTTGGTGAATCAAATCTCCCACCTTCTCCATCGAGGGTTAAACATCCGTTTTTTCCCCCACATAAAAACCAATTTCCCATCAGTTACTGAAAAATAAACTCCTGTCCCAGCTGATTTTGCGATGTGACGGCAGCACAAGGAGAGCTACTGTGCCCCTAACCCACTTCCACCAAAGCATTGATAGTTGCACTGTCACTTTTGTGCTTGTATATCCAGTGAGTCCTTACTTCTGCAGGCACAGAAATAAGGGATAAACAGGATTTATGACAGTTACTATTCTTTTATTTAAGCACTGTGCAAGGCTTAATGTGCTTGGAACAGAAGAATGCAGGTTTTTGGGGCTGCATCTTAAAGACAACTTTGTAAACAGCCATATTCTCCCACTCCTCTTCATTTAGGTATCTGTGTCATATTGGTACTGTGCCAGGACTGAAAAGCCCTTTTAATTTACAAACTCTTATCCAGGACACTTGTGCTTTCCTTATAGGATCTAGCAGTGGTCTGATTTAATTTGGTGTCCGCTGTTTATGCTGCACAGAAAATAACTGCATAACCACTGTAAGATTTGCAATATTAATGCTCCAATTACTGTTGAGCTCCAAACAATCATCACTGCGGGGTTTCAGAAGCAGCTCTGGTACAGAAAATAATCATTTTTAAGATGTAGAGTTTGATACTAAGCATACGATGACCAATGGAAGGCTTCCCAGCGCTTTTATGAAGTCTAATCAAATTTTTTTCCAACACCACTTGAGCACCACTGTCTGTGTGTACAGAATGAATACTGCATTACACGCTGTGCCTTATTGCAGTGCAGGGCTTCACACTGAACTGCCTGCAATGAAATCCATCAGTGGGGTCCTCTCATAGATCCCCCAAAAATAAGGTGCCTCTTTCAAATTGAGTTTGCAAAATTAGAATATTATATGTGTAGCAGGCCAGGGTAAGCACCAAGAGCAGATAAACCCAATTTCTCTAGCTTGGGTAAAAGGAATGGGTTTCTCCTCTGCTTCCTGTGAACTGAGTGCTGATGTTTCAGCAGACCCACGCTGTAGACTGCTCCTTTGCTTTCCTGGGAGGGAGGATGCAAACTCTCCCTCTGCTGGCTGATAACAAAGCGGATTGCTCAGCTTTGCAGGGATTTGTGATGGCATCTACCAGCCAGGAAGGTATGCATCTGTTTAGGGGATGCTTATGGCCCCCAAAAATGAGCAGATAAGCTTGTGCAATCTGTGTTTTGGGAAATAAAAGTACCAGTTGATGTGGATGTAACCATTTAAATGAGTGACAGTGAGTTGCAGCCTGCACAAAATCTCTGATGAGGATGAACATAGCTAAGAGTTTCCACCATTCCTTCTCCTGTGCTCTCATGTAAGAGGAAAACACACATATGGCAGAGGCTTTCTCCAGTGCTATAGCAATAGGGGAAAAATAACCAAGCAAGCCAACTAAAAAGTGTTACGTAAGGGAATTATAAGAATACTATAGCTATTTCTAGTCTAGGAAGGGGAAAAAATATTCATGAGCCACTGGGGGACTTCAGAAGGGAATGTTGTGCCTCGTCACAGAAGATCACCAGAGCTATTCAGGAGGATGGAGGGAAAAGGAGCAGGCATTCAGAGAAATAACATTCTGTATCATCATCATGAGCTCGGTTTTAAATAAACAAATAAGCAAATAAACAATTAAAGTTCAGAACTCAGGAGTTCTTATTTCTCCCAGGAACTGGATTTCCACAGCTGAACACTGCTGCTTTCACATTCTCCTCCTCAGACTGCCCACAGTCCCCATGCATAAAGGGTGAATTCCGAGCACAACGGGTGGGAAGCAAAGTCCCACAGGTTTCCATTCTAACCAGAGACAATGTGCAGGTAGCTAACAGGATTTGTGTGGCTTTCCCTGGGGCTGTGCAGATCAGCTGGTGCTGACCTGACCAGATGTGACCTTATGCCAACAAACAGCCCAGGAGTACAGAACAGAACACACTGTCCTCCATTCTCCATCATCCTCTTCACAACCGTCTCCTAAACTTGAGTGTTTCATGTTCGCAGGGAGAAAAAAATTCAGGAAATTCACAATATCTTCATCCATCTTTTGTTCTTTTCTTTTCTTTCTTTCTTTTTCTTTTTTTTTTTTTTTTTTTTTGTGCTCTTCTGAAGTGTACAAGGTGTGCTGGCACAATTTGGGCATCGCAGATGCTCTGTGTGTCTGCAGAGATGCACAGTGTGATGGTGTTCACTTCAATGAACTTTTTTCAGTTTGAGGACGCTTAACCTAAATAGTCAAAGCTCAGAGACCTCTGCAGAGCAAGCACTGATCTTTACACCTCAAGGTCTACCCAAAGCCAAGCACTTCTATTGAGCACTGCCTAGGTGTGGCCTTATCCCAGGCTGAAAATGGATGAACAAATCTCACTGTGGGACATCTGACACACAGAAGTGAGCCTTTATTTCTTCACGGAACTCAACCTCCAACAGTTGGAATTGACCTGAAGGGCCTCGTTAAAATAAAGCAGAAATGCCAGGTGAGGCCACCTCACTTAACGAAACAAAAGAAATACAGAGTCTAGCAGTAAGGAAAGCCAAATTGTGAAGAGCCTGAATTCACCAAAATGTATGCAATTCATTTCAGTGGGAGCAGAAGTTGGCTCAAAATAGACTTTATTAATTAACAATAATGATATTTTGGCATGCTCCTCCTAGGCCACGAAGGAGCAGTCCATGCAATTACCATTGCAAAATCATCATAAATATTTGGCTGCGTTTGCTGCATTAAATAAAAAGTCTATAGAGTCCTAATGGATGTAGTCAACTTTTGATGCAGAAGAAGGCTTGTGATTAAGCACCGGAGTGCTGGGGAAAAATCCATGACTTCACAGAAGTCCATGGCACCATTTCCATGGACCTTAATAGGATGAGATTTCACTTAGTGTGAAAGATGGACACGTTTGCCTAATACCAGCCTTATGCCAGTATGTTATCTGAGAACGTTCTGGCCTCTGTGCCATTCAACTGAGAGCTTTTGCTGGAAGCATCTGTTAGCTTCCAAACTGAATTCTTAAGTCCCTCCAGGCTCCAATTGAAATTCAATGGGTGCATGACACAGCTGTGACTGCAGCCTGCAGACAGCTTGGGAAAACAACACAGCAGAAGGGAAAAAGAACACACCTGAGTGCTGCATTGGGAGGAATGGAAGAAGGTGAAACTTCTGGTACTATATGGATGCTTTTGCTTTCCTGTGTTCAACAACTTGTTGGTTGTTAGGAGGCTTCACCATAAATGGAAAGATTATTGCTACTGGGCTTCTCAATAATATAGGCTACTTCTGGGCTTAGAGTTAAGCCCAGTTGTGTGTATCTTCTCATAGAATCATAGAATGGTTTGGGTTGGAAGGGACCGTTAAGATCATCTAGTTCCAAACCCCTGCTATAGGCTATAGGCAGGGACACCTCCCTCTACACCAGGTTGCTCAGTGCCCCATCCAGCCTGTCTTTGAGTGTTTCTAGGGACAGGGCATCCACAGCCTCAGTGGGCATCCTGTTCCCAACCTGTTTTGATCTACTCTGTCCCCTAGAAAGGCGCTGATGCTGTTCCACTGAACAGATTCAGACCCGCGTAAAGCACAACTTCTCACCTCACTGCCCTCAGCCCAGCTCATTCTGAGAGAATGAGAGCCAGAACATCACAGACACCTGAACAGTCACAGAGGAGCACCTCACCCTGCTGTTCCCCCAAACGCAGCTTAGCTGCCCTGTCACTGCCCCCTCCATCAGGCACCATTCAGCATCCTCTTCTGCAGCAGTAACTTCAATGGCATAGATGATGCTGCTGCTCAGCATTGGTAGGGTAAAGTCTCATTTACTTCCTCTCTCACTGGCACTGAGGGATAATTGAAATGCAGTCCTTCTTTATAAATAGCAGTCATGAGCGGAGAATTCTGTCTTTTGAATTATAATGTTGCTCATCTCTGGACTATACTTAATTAACCCCATCTCCTGCTGTATTGTAACTGCAGTAGTGGAAATTGCCCACATTACTGCTTGCTGAGTGATGTGTGACTTTTTGATCAGGCCAGTGAAAATGGGAAGTAGTCCAGTGCCCTCAGCACCAGCAGCTTCAGAACAACCCTGGAGATCCTTGTAGCTGTAACCTGTTGAAGATGTTGTCCTGATGTTTCAACTGACTTTCATGGATAGTGCAGTATTAATATTTATCTAAAGCGTTTGCACATTTGATGGTGTGACTTGTTTAGGGCTGAATCATGGCTAAAAAGTAATGAAGAGACCCTGTGATAGGACAGCATCAATCATACCACTTGAGAGAAGGCAAAATCCAAGGAGTTGAGAAACTAAGGAGGCATAAAGGCCTCCTTAAACAATGAAAATGGCACAGCCTCCTGGAGGCTGTAAGGTCAGAGAAGGAGGAATGGTGCTGTGGTGGCCATTGATGTCATTTTAATTTGGAGATGGCAACGTCTTGACCAGTTATAGCTGAACTGAGTAATGAAATAACACTTTGTGTTTGTCCTTCAACATGTTTATTGTCTATTACAAATTATAACTAAACTTGCTAAGATGGTTAGCAGAAGAAGGAAAGCAGAAAAAGCAGACCAACTCTCTGGAAAGGCAGTTTGTTAAAGTAGGATTGATTCTTTCTCTTTGTATTTCTGCATGTAACTTGCTCAAGCTCCCACTGAAGATGTTTATTCCAGTAATTTGTCTTCCTGTAATGCATGCTACCAGTTTATGGCAGCTGAAGACAATGAATAACGTAGTGTGGACCCAGACATTACAGCAACTTAATCGCTTGTGACTGCAAGGCAAGCTGTGGCATTCACCATCTCTAGCAATGTTTTTTGACCTGTGTTGTCTGGAAGGCTGCAATAAACCCTGTGTTGACCTTGCTGCCTGTGATTGAAGGGGGAAAGCTTTATGAGGCTTGCTTCAGCTGCTGACAAAACTGTTGCAGTGCCTTGGAATATCCTCACTGGTATGCACTAAAGGATGCTGCATCCTATGCCCAACTGTTAGGAGTGGAAAGTGGGGTGGATCATACTTCTCAGTGCTGTCAGCCATGTACATCTGGGGGAATTTCCAGGATCACCCAATAGTCAATCCTATATGAATTCCTCACATACCAAGACCTGCATTTTAGAAGAAAGGATTGGCTGAATCTTGCTACTAGTGCTGTGAGATTTCACCAAAAATGCATTTTGAGGAGGAAGCCATCATCAGGATAGCCCTGGTTATCTCAATTCTGATATCAGATAATTCAGTCTATGCACAAAAGATGGAGACTTTCTAGCAAATCCTGCTGAGATCCTAAGGGTTTGCTATCCAACATCTATACATCCAAGCAGTTCTCTCAGCATTTAGACTTATGCATATGCTCTCTTCACGCTGATATGCCTTACGTCTGGATTCTAAAACGAGCAAGATCCTATTAGCAGTGGGAACCGAATGCAATTGGCTGGAGAACTGGAGATGTTCCAGTGCTGCTAATAATACTTTTTGCTTGGAGACAATAACAATCCTGTTTTGTTAATTGTTGCCTGGCGCATACAGTGTGTGATGTACAATAACGTCCATGAGTGTTTTTATGAGCGCTTAACGCGCGCTTAGATTTTGCAAAGCAGCTGTCAGAATTAAACGCCGAACAAATCAGATGGTTAATCAGCACACGGATGCGTGAGGGCTGTGTCTGTGAGAGAGCAGTGCTATTTTTAAAACCCCAGGGAGCTCTGCCACCAGATGGCCTTTCTTGAGCTCTAAGTATTCCTCAAAACAGTTCGTTTCGGGCTTTGTACAATATCTGGTAACTTCTGAAATTTCTGAGATTGCTTGCTCCATCGCCCAGATGTGCAGATGGCGCCTTGTCCTCAGCCAACCAAAGGAGTCCTCGCTCTGGGATATTTAAACTGGTTCTTCTAAGACACTGGAGGCCTCAGCTGATGACACAAGGGTGTTTTTGCACGTCTGTCAAGAGGCTGTGTTCTTCTCACTCCCATGCACCTGGCATGTGCTGTGAACAAGTCACCCAACATTTTAGGTAGGGATTAGACTAAGGAAGTTAAACTCAAACCTGTGAGTATGCAATGATGTAAGCTCTGCTGATTTTAGGAGCTAGATCATAGAATGGCTTAGGTTGGAGGGGACTCCTCTCTAACCCCCTGCCATGGTCTGGTGGCTCCCCACCAGATCAGGCTGCCCAGGACCCCATCCAATTTGGTTTTGAATGTCTCCAGTGTTGGGGTAATCAGAACCTCTCTGGGCAACCAGAAATGCCTGGACAGGATTTAAAGTTTTACATACATTTATGGCCCTGGGCATTAGGAGTCTGATCACTTCACGAAAGCCAATGCAAATCAGCCACATCACATCCTCAGCCTCTTTGGAAAATCTTTAGTGGGGTTTTGTTGTATTTGTAGTTCAAATCAGAGTTTAGAGCCAGGATTTGCAATGAACATCAAAGTGCTGTAGGTGACAGCACCTGCTATCCAGTGGTTTTAATTTTTGAGTGTCTCTAATGTGCCAGCTCTTCTTCACTATGAAAATGGAAGAGCCAGCTTTACTAAAACATGCGTTATGTGGATGAGCTGGAACGCAGATGGTTTGACAAATTAAGTATCCTACAGTGTTTTTGCAGTGGCAGACGTTCAGAAAACAGAGTTAAGCACCCACCAGAAGAATCCAGATGGATAATTATGAGATTAAAGGTGAATTGAAATTAAGCTAAATGAAAATACATGGTTTAGTTAATCCCAGTTACTCGATATCCCAAAATTATTTACCATGGTGTGGGTAAGCACGGGAAGATTAATGCCATGAAAATTACTGCTAAATGGCTCAAACTGCACTGAGCTGAAGTGCAGCATTTGCCTTCTGTACCACAGAATTCTGGACCTTGTACTCTGTGACGTTAATCTGAAAATATTTTCATCTAATCCAGAAACCAAGCCCCGAAAATGTCATAGGGATCACTTGCATTTCAGTAAAATTCCTAGACTGATCTTTTTGGAAATTACAGTAGATGTTTCAATGGTTTTCTGCTCTTAGAAGCAATCAAGCCTAAGGAACACCCCTTACTTTCAGAAACCATTGACCAAGAGCTCAGCTGTATCACATACCACCTTCTTGAAGACAGCATCTGCTAAAATCAACATCTGCAACGGCTTCTCTGTAAATGGGCAATGACATGACATGACATTTCTCCAAGATTTCAGATCTAGAACTATAGACAATATAGTTGAACTATAGTTGAACAGGATCTTGAACTAAGACAATAATACTTAATTGCACTAAGGAGCTCTTGCCAAGAATTTTAAAGCTTCTCAGGACCATTAATTAAGCTTGAAAGCTACATACCTGTACCTACACTGCTATTACCACTTCATGTATGGCTACGCTTATGCAGAAAGAGGTAAGGAGAGCAGTTTGATATGCCTGTCAACAAAACATGCAAGGAAGAGAAGATGATACAGGAATTCCAATATGATCATCAGAAAGTGGTTTTCCTGGTTTGATCTTTCTCCTACTAACTACTCAAAATACATCAGAGAACTACTAATCTTGTGCTCCTTTGTTTTTAAGAATTCATGGGTCAGGTCTGCATCATTTATGGAAATCATACTTCTAATTCTGAGTTAGTGAAGAAATTTCCCCCTATTTTTTTGTTTGTCTTCGTTTCCCCTTTGTCTCCAGCTGTGACCAGGAATGCCATTTCTGCTGCAAGCAGTAGATGTGTTCCCACGAAACGTTTGGGTTTTGAGAAGATGACATTTTCCAACGGAAACCCATTTCATGAGAAAATCTCCAACCAGCCCCTTCTCTAACTACATCCAGTGCGCCTCAAGTGGGCCCAGATCCAGCAGCAATCACACAAGTATCAACAAAACTCATACCGTGGACCTCACAAGGGAGATCCTGGAAGCAGAATGTGGTCCACTGGAATTCAGCTATTGGGTATTGCGATCATATTGCTCCCAGATGTGTATACCATTTCACATCACTGAATTATGTTGTGACTAAGGAAATACCCAAAATCTGCTTTAGGATTAAGACTAGTTTCGGCCTTCATAATTTATCTCACATCAGCCTGCTCCTGTAAAGAATATGCATTGAATTGATTTCTACCTTAATTGGTGAGGCTACAACCCTCCCATTGTGTGGCCAGGGATTTTGTAATATTTATTTTGTAATAAATCTCACCTTTCTGCATAGATATAGCCATAAGGGAACCAATCCAGAAGCACAGAAAGCAGAAGATATTATTTTATTTGGACCTTATAGAGTATTTCCCCTTGGGAATGTGTAGTCCCAGGTTTGATACTCAGATGGAAGAGCAGCAGACTCCATTGAAATACTCCTAAAGACGATTGGTTTTCCTATAGAATGAAGTCAATTACAAAGTAGGGCTGGCAGTACTTGGACACAGAGAAGAGCATCACCAGTGCTGAAAGCAGGCTCTATTCACGAGTCACACTTAGCATTTTTTTGCTAATTTGATGACTTTGAGAAAAGATGAGGGAGTCAGGATCTGCAGATGTCTTTGGCTCATTCTTATCAATTTCTTATAGTCAAAATGACAAAAGGATGTATAACACTGAAAATGTCGTCAGGCTTTATAAGGACAATATTTCATCTGAATTAAATTCAGAGAGTTGAATTTCAACTTGTTATTTGTGGCACAATTTCTGCCTTCATTGTAGGCAGCCTGCTCTGTAGGTCACATTGATTCTTCATTTTCCTGGAGCGCGCTGTAGTTTCTAATTGTGAGCATTCACTGTTGCAAACACAGATTTCAGTTTTTTCTCCCCCAGCAGACGCACAGATTACAGAAAGAAAATAGAAGAAAAGACAGGAATTCCCATCAGTGAACTGCAAGTACAAGGAATTGCCGACCACCTTCCAGCACAAGCTTCTGAGAAAGAAAAACAACATAAATGCAAAGTCTGTATTGTGGTAGGAGCTGTTGCTGAACTTCTCATTTCTACATCTCATTGGCTTTCATGAAGTGGTCAGACTCCTAATTTCTTTTTAAAGGTGTAGGGTTAGAGTAGTTAGTAGTTATCTAAAATAGTAGTAGAGTAGTAGTTAGTAGTTATCTAAAAGATAAACATGCTTTGTTTATTTGGCAGTATTTTTCCCTAGAGTTTTTTCTTATGATTTTGGAGAGGATGCTCTTCTTATTGTGCAATATCCTTGGAGGGAGAAGATGCTCTCATCCATATCCAGCAGAGAGAGAAGGAGATCACAGTTCCTTTTCGAAAGAACTGTGATGAACATCTCAGACCTATTCGTTTGGGCTGTGTTTTTGGCACATATACAGATAAAAAGTAGACCTGAAGCATTTGTAAGCCAAAGTCAAGCACAAGCATAAGTGCTTTGCTGGACAGAGACAGTGCAGGAATACAAGAAATTTTAACATTTAACAATTGGGCCGACTCCGTGCTACCGCATTAAAAATAGGAACACTTCTCCTTCAAACGTTTATTTACTTTTTCTTCGTGCAGAGCTGGGACAGGAAAAGAATTATCTATCAGTCATATGGCTCCCGCCCTTCTGGAACAGCACATGGTGTGCTCTATGTATATTTACCCATTTAAAAAGTCTGTAGATGATTTTTTTTTTCTCTGACATGAAAAATGTTGATGGAAGCACTGAAGGATTAGGCTGTCTCTGAGATTTGCTTGCTAAAGTAAACATGAGCCAATACTGTAACCAGATCACATACTTGTGGTGGAGCAAAGTGACTAATTTAATTTTAAGCCACACTGAGAAGAAGCAGAGAATGCACCAGGAAATAGCCTGAGCTTTCTTTAGTGTGGGAATAAAAACACGTGGGACAGATGGGCTTGGTGGGGTTTTTTGGCCTCATTTTACCTGTCCTGGACCTTGGGATATATATCATCCAGAGGAGCAGTTCAGAATGAGATTATAAGGATTTTGCAGGCATAATAAAATCGATTTCTATTTCTTCTTCATGGAGCAGTTCACCAAATGACTGTGGGAGCATCACACTGTGATGTGGGCTCAGTTTGCTGTCTGAGCTCTTCCTCCAGACACTGATTTCTAAAAAAGAAGAGGAATAATTGATCTGCAGTGCTATTGAGAGGCTGTTTCCAGCCTTCACTGACTGAATCCAAACTAGGATTCAGTTGTTTATCAGCTGTGACTGGAAGGGTTGGACTTACTGTGTTGTTCATATTGTCAGCTCCGTTATTGGACCCAGAGTCAGCTCCTGGGGTGGAGAGACAATGAGCCATAGAATCATAGACCTGTAGAATCATAAAATATCCCACCTTGGAAGGGACCCAAAATGATCTTCGGGTCCAACCTCACTCAGTCAAGCAGTCCATAAGCCATCCCACAGCACACTGGGACAGGGGAGCAATGCTGGGGCACTGTTTCAGAACTCAGTGCCTTTCCAGTAAATCAGAATTCAAGCAAAACACACAATAACTTTGGTCCTGCTGGCTGAAGGTGAAAGCAGCTTCCAAGGCATCATCCCACAGGACTAGAAGTCAGCAGAAAATGAATGCTGCGCTTTATGTGTTATTTCACAATGCAGTGCCATGGATCTCTGGGCAGCAAACTGGATTTTCAGCAGTGGGTGGGTGCTTTGTTCTTTTTTTTTTTTTATAAATAATATTATTTTCAAGATTATGGTCAGATTTTACAAATTAATCTCCAATTTCTGCATAAAATGATGGCTACCATCTATTTTTACTGCGGTACCATCCGGACAACCAAAATATCCCACCACGCTGCCATTGTACAAAACACAGAACAGAATTCATGGTATGTACCCCATTTCAGGTAGGAAGGGATATTTGGATGCCTGAGCATCATCCTGTGGTCACACATGAAAAATCTTTTCTATCCTTGGATGCATTTGTGTCATATATGAAGTCATTTGGAATGCCAATGTGGAGCTGGGAGGGCTCCTTAGGGAATACTGTAAAAGAATTTCAGAGGTTTTTACTGACCTCAAACATTCTTGCTGCTCTCTGAGCTCGTTGATGCTTGGAGTTAAGTTTGGGAGAAATGTGGTCCATCTATTTCTGAAACTTGAAATGTGATCCATTGCCATCAGGATGTTTAAGAGGAACTGATTTGAGGATGGATTAACACAGAGCCTTTGCCATTCTGGGCATGGGAGACCATTCCAGGGAGCTGTCAGGATGGAAAAGGCTCAGGGGGAGGAAACCTGGGCAGGAGATATTTTGTCAGAATGCTTCCTAAATATCATCCCGCATCACTCCCTCCTCCATCACTGCAAAGAGCTCATTCCTATTTTAAGGCTTCAGGTGATCTGTGCTTACCCAAGCCTGGTGCTCCCCAATGGAAAATCTTGCCATTGATGATCACCAGCCTTTCCCTTGTCCTACAAGGATATTGGTGCAGCAGATGATGAAGGAAGGTGCTGGCCATACAAACAGCAGCCAAAGAGCCCCTGGGCATCCACTGCCCACCTTTGTCCTCCAGTTTGTATGTAATTGCAGCCGGGTTTGAGAGCAGAGAGAGATGAAACATTTGTGTTTGCATTTGAACAGCGTAGAGATAGCATGGCCCTTTTTCTCAGATGCCAGGCATACAGTCGAGGGAAGGAAAAGAGGAGGAAGGGAGGAGGACAGAACAGTGCTGTTGCACTGACTGAAGTGTGAAAAGCAGGAATGGCACATGTCTTGGCTACAGCCATCCAGGCAGCTTTCAGCAGAGTCAAGAACATACGTCCCTTGGGTCTGAGCGTTCTTGGAAGTCACAGGAGGTCAAGTTGTAAAGCATGCTCATTTCCTCCCCCCAGCAGTCTGTTCCCTCTTCCAAGCACATTGCTGAGTGTCCTCTAAAGAGGGTTTAACTTCACAAGGCAAAAAGGAAGTTTGATAATGATGAGGAATGGATGCTGGAAAGGCACTTACCAGCTTGCTGTGTGTAAAGAAGAGCACAACCACAAGTAAATGGGCTGAAAATGCAGACTGAGAGCACACGATTGATTTAAGGCAGATGGAAGATAATACATTCTTTTAAAAAAATATCGGTATATCTGCATACAGTAATGAACACTGCCTTCTCCCACTGCCCTCCCATTTGAACATGCAATGCTGCCCACTTTACTTTCTTCTCCCTGCATCACAGAGATGCAATAATAGATTGCAATCATAGCTTAACTGATGACTGTAACAATCAAACATTCCAAAATATCTCAGATTGATGGTATGAAATGGCATGCTACAGCTTCTTCAGATCTCTCTGAACCACTAAGCAACATTCCACCAAAATAAGTTCTATGTTCTGCTGTGTTATTATGAAGAAAGTGCACAGAACAGCTGAAGATGATTCCTCTGTATATCTCCATAAAATCATTTTTGAACATCCTACTGTTTTCACAATGCAAAACTTTCCTTACAGCAAGTGGGAACAACATGACTCACTCATTTTTTTGCTGCAGTTTTAACACCCTGTTATTTTAATGTCCAAGGATAAGTGCAAATTAGAATAGTCTTCAAATTGCAGATGCTCTTCTGGAGCAATTCTTACAAAAATCTTAGCTGAACAAACAGAAAGTTAAAGCACTTCGTTACGTTGATTGCTGTGCAAAGCCAGCATTTCACTGTATCCAGACAGAGAAGAAGATAAACTCAGTCGGCTTTATGGACCTCTGAATGTTTTTTATGTGAACGTCTGTTGTAATGTATCACTTAACTGCAACGTGTTTGGGGGGAAACGTTCTGTTTTCCAAGTAAACACGCTTTAACATAAATAATATTGATAGCAATAAAGTCGTGTCATTTCCATTGATGTCTCATCATTTTATCACAGGGCTTCCAAAGAAGCTGCAGAAAGGATATTCGGTGGGAGAAGAACAGCAAAACAGCTCTCTCCTGCTGTGAAATGTGCAAGTCCACTGACTTGGCACTGCTTCGTGACTCAGCGAGAGCAATCAGGGCTGGTCCTGCAGGGAAAGGATCATGCAAACAGACAGCTGAGTGGAGAGAGTGAATCAAACCGAGGACTTGACTACCAAATCCTGAAGCTTGGCTTGCTGTTTGTGGGTTCGTGGTTATCTGGTTGGGTAAAGATGGCTTTGAATATGAAGAACCATATTTAAATGCAGGAGATATTTTTTGTGGAGACGTTGCTGGCTACAGCCCCATCACTTTCAATTAAGCTCTAAGTGACTTTGGCTCCTGTTCTTGAAATTCATCTGGGCATCTAACTTCTGTTGGTGTTCAGCATCTGAGTGTTGGCCCCTTTCTGAACCATCATTAATTCAGTCTCTGTCTTTCGTTAATGAGTAATAAAGCCCTCCCATTGTAGAGTGCTTAAGTGGCAAAGTGTGAGCCTCAAGAAGCCACGCCGTCTGCTCTAACCTCTAGGTGAAAAATTCCTGCCACTAATAGCATTCAGACCTTGTTCATGCTACCCTGGGCTCTGTGTGCTGCATTCCCTCTTTGCTCACAATTGCAGAACAGTCCCAAATCTCTGATGCTGTTCCCACAGAAGGAACTTGCTCCCTCTTCTCCTCTAATGACTTTCTGGGGTGGTGTCAGCCCCTTCCATTTTGCTGCTCTAAAGCAGGGAGACTTCTTTCTGAGATGATCTAGTTTAATTGGCTGCAAATTAACAGAAGGAAGGCTCGCTATTTGCAATCACATCAGCTTAGGATTTACCAGGCTTAACATCACAGCTGGGAAAGAAACCGAAAGAAAAACAGTCTTCTTGTTGGAAACATCACTCTGTATTTCCTAAAGTGATTGTGGAATCATTAAGGCTGGAAAAGATCCCCAAGCCCAACCTTATCCCATCCTGCCATGCCCACTGACAATGTCCCCCAGAGTCACATCTCTACACTTCTGGAATACCTCGAGGATTGGGGACCCCACCACTCCCTGGGCAGCTTCTGCCAATTCTTGATCCACTCCAAGAAGAAATTATTCCTAATATCCAACCTGAGGAAGGGTAAGGCTTCTCAGCATTAAGGCTTTAGATAAAGATAGCATCTTTAGGTGTGAGTTTTTTTCTTAAAGCAACCAATCGACCAAAATAACACAAACAGAGGTGATCGCCCTGGTTTTGGGCTGAATTGTCTTAGCTTCATTTCTGCTAGCTTTTAAATCCAGAAGGAGGAAGCAGGAGTGTGTTTTATCAAAGAAGGAATGACATGTGAAAAAGTGCAGACCTCGTGACAAATCCCATGCAGACTCACCAAGACTGACACGAGTTGTGAAAATTATCACTTCTGTAACTTCTGCCACCTTCATTTATCCAGTATAAACCAGTGTAAACAAAAGACATTCACAGATTTAAGCTGAGTCCTGCTAAGTCTCATCCCTCATAACCAGGCCAGAGCAGTCTGAAACAATCCAGGACTCAATTAAACCTCACAAGCATCCCGCATATAAAGATTTCTTCACTGAGGCATTTTATGGAGTCCTCCCTTTGGTAGCTGATAGAGCTCCCTTTGCTGATGGTTTTTATGGAGTCCTCTCCTTGGTTGCTGATTGCTCATACCAGCAAATTTATCCTTGGTGTGAGGCAGCACACTGTTAATGCTTTCATTATGCAGACATGGTGTTGTGCACAGAATGGGGAAGTGGCATGCTCAGGTTCCTTTCATCACCAAACTGGACATATGGAATGTGTTAGGAAAGGTGAATCAACTGCTGTATTCATTGGGAAGTACCAATTCATAGAGCAAGTTGTCCAGACTGCCTATTCTAAATGCTACAGAAATTGTGTTAGAGGCACATGGACGCAAATCACTTCAGTAGAAAAGGTCATGGCTTGTTGAGCTCCTAGGAAAAGGACAGCTTTTGGCAGGACACGCAGAATTGGAAGCAACAGCCAAATTTGGAAGCAATATCCATCTATCGTGGAGATGAAATGATTTTCATGACTTGAATTTTGAATGCAGTCTGGACAATGATCAGAAACTTCCATGAATGTGAATTAAAAAAAAAAACCTAACAATAGAGCTTGAGTTTAAGCTAACTCCTATCAGCTTGGTTATTTTTTAATAGAGATAGCGAATTACACAGAGGTTATCACTGTCAGCTTGAAACTTTTCTGACAAAACAGAGCTGTGACTCAGAGTCAAAAGGGCAAAGAATCATAGAATCACCACAGAAGGGTGATCAAAGAATCACCAAGGCTGAAAAGGACCTCCAAGATCATCCATTTCAACCTCCCACCTACCAGCAGTATTTCCCCACTGGATTTGCTGCTGTGACAATGAATCTGTGCAGATGAGGGTGGGAATGGCCAACTCAGAGCTTGGCTTTCTCCATTGCCATTCATGATACGAGTTCTCCTTCTCTGCACAACTCTATCTCACTCATGCCCCATTTCCAAGATGCTAGGAAGGATTTTTCCTCCTCCTGCTGAGGTCTGGAAGGGCTCTGTTATTGTTTTTACCAGGCAGTTTCTGCCCTTAAATTGCAGCAAGTTGCAGAAAAATGGATTAAATTAAAAGGAAAACTACAGCAACATAAGGAGAAAATTAGCATCATTGGGTTCTTATTTGGGCTGCAAATGTGTGAGTCAAGAATAACCATTGAAATGAATGGCACTTTTCTACCAAAAGCTTTCTGAAAAATTAGCTAGGAGGAAATCCTAATGAGAAGAACACTCAGGTTGTCCATGAGCAACTTGGACTGACGAAAGTGAGCAAAGGAAAGCTAATTTCAAACTGAGAAATAAAGCATCCTCTTTCTTCCTACCCCACATGTGCACAGAACCAAAGTCCTGACAAAAGCATTTATAAAAATTTTAAACAATTAATTCAGACAGTGGACACAAGGAAAGAAAGGGAGATCTCAATCAGTTCTACAACATCGTGTGTATTATTACATTTACATCTGATAGGTTTTCTTTTTTGTCTTTTTTTTTTTTTTTTTGGTGAAAACCTGAGCACCTTCAGGGGATAAAGTACCTTAATGTAAGGCAGTGATAAAGTTTTGTTGCTTGGCATTAAGCTCCCAGCTTTGCAGTCTGCTCTCTCCGGATGGTTTCTGGGCTCCCTCTCCTGGCAATTTTTTTCACTGCCCATTAACTTTGCTGCCTTCGTCTCATTTTTCCCTGCTCATTTCCCAGATCTGTTCTCGTAGTTTAATCCATCACCACCACTTACCAGTTTAAACACTTAAGAATTTAAGAAGCAGCAAACAGCTGACAGAAGCTTTCTGCTTCTAAAGCGTCTCTCCAAGCTTAGGATCACTTGCTCTCATGGATACTTCTTGATTTCCGTGTTTTGCTGCATGGAAGAAGTCATCCAGAAGTTGACCATACCTCAACTTACCCCACAGTAATTGATTTACCCTCTTACTGCACTTGGTTAGTTGATACAGCAGTCAGATCTATCAGGCTACCTAGCTCTGCTCTTCTGGCTATGCAGACTGCCGATCTTGGCCAATCTTGGCCAGTATTTTTGCCAACATACTGCAATTATGCAAAACTGAAAAGCAGGAAAAATGTCAGGTGGTCAATATTCAGAGTTCCCCATGGTTCATTTTAGATAAGAAATCTTACCAAGGAGGTAAATAGCGATGCTTGAAATGTTGCTTGATTTTCTCTCAGCACTTGAGTTAAAAAGGTCTCCATAAATATCATGTGTTCAGATCTATAAAAATAAGAATCACTCCTATTTGCAAGCAGTATCTGTTGTTCCCCTCTACACCCTGAGCTAATTGGCATATGTTTTACTGTCCTCAGGTTTTATTAATGAACGATATTTCATACAAAGCTAATTAAAGTCTCCAGGCAGACCATGCTTAGCAATAGAGGTGCGGAATATGAAATCGGAGCACAGGTGAGCAGACAGCCTAATTACTGTAATTATTGTGATGGCAAGTAGGAAAGGGGGAGGAAAGCCCACATTACAGACTCATAAATATAAAACATTTAATGCTGTTGGGTTTGTTAAGCCACCATAAGTATTTCATTGATGGCGCCTAAAAGAAACGCGTTTCATATGTATAATTCTGCAAAAGACACTTAGATCCTGTTATCAAGACTCTGCTATTCTGCTGAGACAGAATAATCCTTCATCAGAAGACTTCTTTCAGGATGAAGGGACCCTTAGAGTCAACTTCTCGAGAATGAGGGCCATGACAAAGACTTTTCCATCTTGCAGTTGGAATGTGTTGCTTAGGAACAGAAAGCATGGACTGAAATCCATGATATGGCCATTCCCATGCGCTCTTGGAGGCTGCAGGGACAATTTACAGTGGCTCTGGAACTTCTCAGGCTTTTGTAGATTTCATAGAGAAAGAGGAAATTGAACATTAATCATAATTTCCAGCATGGGTCACTTCACCTGAGGGGGATGTGCTGAGGTGGCCAAGCTGCCATGGGCTCAGGGATGTGAGCACCATTCAGAGTCCACCTCCTATAGAAGACACCAGGCTACTTCGTGGCCTCCACAGTTCCCAGCCTCATTTTGGAAACCATGTTTTACTTTACTGAGTTAGTCCACATCTCTTGTAAGAGGATCCTCCTCTTTTCTTTCCTCTCAGGCCTTTTTGGCATGCAGAATTTGATTTTCTCCTAGCTGCTCCTTACCTGCTGTTGGACTTAACCCTGCCTTGATGCCTGGAGCTTGCAAAGCCCAAATCTAGAACAAATCAAATCCTGAGCAGTTCATATTACTCCAGTTTTCTGTATTTAACATATCTAGCAACCTTCCTTGGGCCTTTACATGCATGAGAACTCCCAAGAAAGGAAAACAATTCCTTGCTTTACTTTCATAGCAAGAAAAAAATCATGGAGGAGCTTGAGTTTAGAGGAGTCCAGTTAGTGGAAGATGTTCCATGTAGTTAGAGCTGGAATAGAGCTAGATGTAGTTAGAGCTGGAATATCTAAAGCTCTGTATCTGCAGTCTGGCACTTTGCTCAGAGCACCAGAATGGCACCTGTACTCATTAGGAGACAAGAAAATAGTCCCATTCAAAACGCTGGGAGAGCTTGGTCCCCCGTTGCAATCCATGGTCTGCTGCTGCTGGATTGTCTGACATGTTCCTATTTGAACTTTGGATAAAAGCTAAAGGAAATAAGAAGGGAAACACACTGAGATTTGAGCAAAGATTTCTTCATTTTGCTTTTGCTGTGGTATAATCTCCCATTAGCACTAGACTGCCACTGGTTATTGAAATGTCTGCAACTAATTAGACACAGTGTTTTCATGGGAACAAGCCTGTTAGCCTAAGAATCTATGCTGACTGTTCTGAATGATGAGTAGAAGGCTCATCACAGAGGCATTTTTGACTTCAGAAATGGATTTAACATCAGACACCTTAGGTTGAACAGATTCTCCTGCCTCCTTTTGCCAATGAGAGGCAGAAGTTGCTATTTCTGCTAGCAAGTCAGTTCTGAACATCCCTCCCTGTGATTATTCTGATTCCTGCATTGGGCTGAGTGTTCTCCACTCATACACTGGTGTTCCATGCACCCTATGGAAAATCAGAGATAAAATTTGCTTTGACAGAGGCATCTCCTCTTTTTTCCTTCCCAGAAGCTAACCTGCTCTTCCATTGTTAGATGAAACTTCAGGTCCTCCTATGTCAAGGAGCTGGCAGGAGAAATTCAGCACTAGAAGAAACTGAATTGCACTGTACATGGATTAGAACTGCACACTATCTGCACACATTTTCATCATTTAACATGTGGATACAGACTAAAATTCACAATGTTAGGTGCTACTTATGTTCTCAAACTGAATGAGAAGGTTATAATAGGGAAATCCATTTAGAAAATTCCAATCCTGGTCAAAACTGCGTCTGATTGCAGAACTGATCCTAATGGGAAAGCGCAAGAATTTTCACTCAGTGAAATTACTCTGTGTCTGGTTTCCTTTTTGTCCTTAATGGTTCTGTACTGTTCTCTTAGTGTGCTCTGTGATTTCTCAGTAGAATTTCATTCTGATGTTGTTTTACTCAGCAACTTTTGTTGTTGTGTCTGCTCTAATCCCGCTACCATCATGTGTGATTTTACCAATGCTGTGCTTCCTCTTCCTAAAATGCATGCTTAATATTCATTCTCAGACAGGCTTATTATCATAGACAAGATACAAATGCAAACAAGTCTCAGACAAAAAAGATAACCCATTGATATGGTGTTTTCCATGCTTGCTGATGTTTGATAAGGAGATTCCCTCATCTGTCCGCATGGGGCCAGGGTTAACCTGCAACCATTCACACAGAAACCTTCTGCAAAATTGCCACAGAAAACCAAATTCTCAAAGGAATATGGGAGAAAACTCCTAACAACACCACCATGCATGGAGGAATCTGAAGCACAAGTGAGCTCCTTGTCCATTTTTCTTCTACAGGAGCATCAGCCAAGCCAGGGACTGTTGCCTATTTGCAGAAAGTTTTCTGCTTAAATATTTAGCCTCGGTCTGTAGCTAGGATTTCTGTACATGATTGAAGTGCTGCTGGGCTGCGGTGGGCTGTATGCTATCAATAGTTAATGGTTAAACAGGGAAAATGGGGAAAGCAAGCTGCCACATGTTCCAAAAGTGAAATAGGATGCTCAGTTCCTAGAAAGCAGTTTGAGACCACAGTCCAGATGATAGAAGAGATAATAAAAGTACATTAACATAGCCAGGCATGGACGCAAAAGCCTTGTTTAGTGGTAATCTTCTCTCCAAGCGGGTATAGAATAAATAGATTAAAATCAATTTGGGTCTCCAGACCTTTGCAGTAATCTCTTTAACTGGGGCTCATTAATTCTCAGGGAGATTAAACTCTATGACTTTAAATGCCCAAGTTAAAGTAAAATAGCTAATTTAGCTACAGGATCTCACTGGGAATAGAGTAGAGTATTAGTATTCATGTGAAAATTCCCCAAATTAATGACCCAGTGAGAATACTACATAGGTTTAAGGTGTCTAACAAGAGCTGTTTCTGTGCATATTGCTTCTTGCCATGTGTCTGCACACCACCAAGAAGGGTCTGGCTCTGTTTTCTCTGCTCTCCCCACGGAGTGTTCATACACACTGATAGTACAACCACCATGACCCCTCTCTTTTTGTGGACTGACAACCCCAGCTCTTCGCCTCTCCTTATCTGACGGCTGCTCCAGAGCCTAATTTTCTTAGTGGCCATGCTTACCATGCTCTGGTGTGTTATCTAGATGCTAGAGCTAGTGGAAGAGCTTGGAGATACTCAGGATACAAATATATATATATATATGGCTTGTGCTGGGATATACTGACTTACAGTGATAGGAGTATGGTCTGTTACTGGACTTCATAACAACTTGCTTTAGAAGCTGCAATGCAGAATTACTCAGAAAAGGGCTGGAGAAAGTAAAATGCATGACTGGTGTTTGCAGAATAATGGCAAACCAACTTCCTGAGTTTTGAGATGTGGATTGCAGCTAAAAGTCAAATAAAACATCCACTTCTGATTTCTGCGTGCAACGTCTTGACTCACAGCTGAGTCTCTGATGTGCTTTTATGTACAGTGATCGATGTCTGCCTTGGGCTATAGGGAAGAAAAGCAGAATCCTTCTCTGTTACTGAAATAACAGTTAAACTCCCATTTTGTCTTCAGTACTGCAGGAGCTGTTGAATGTTCAGAGATACAGTGCATTCCCAGGGTTTCTTTGGACATGAGTGCTTGCTGCCTCTGCAATCAGGCTCTTGACTTCTGGCTGCTTTCACTTAGCTTCGTTTTGTCTGCCCCATGCCTGAAATCAAACAAAATGCAGCAGTTTGAAAACGCCTGGATGCAACACCTTCCACCCCAGAGCAGCTGCTAATGCATTTTAAGCATTTAGGAATAGTATCACTTTTTCAGCCCAGGGATCTTGCTAAAGGGCTGTGTACCAACAGATGCCCCAAAGCAGGGCAGAATGGCTCTGTATTATTCATGGTGCTATGATTTCTGTGCTGTCCTGCTCCAGCTGTTTGAGTTCATTCAGCTGGGATGGAGCAACCTCAGACAAATGCAACTTGCATAGAGGCCATGGCTAATTGTTTTAGAGTTGTCTTGAAAGCTATATATAGCACAGTATAGAGGGACTGCCATTTATTTTGCTTCTCCAAATCTTTGTTCATGTTGGTTGATAAATCTCTGAACTGCAGCTTGGTTAGCAAGGAAGCATTCCAGATTAAACACGATGAGGATAGGAAGGTCTTACAGAGGATCTGGACAGGCTGATCAATGGGCTGAGGCCAATGGGATGAGGTTCAACAAGGCCAAGTGGCAGGTCCTGTGCTTTGGTCACAACAACCCCATGCATTGCTGCAGGCTTGAGGCAGACACATAAGTCTTTTTCAACCTGAATGATCCTATAATTCTATGATATTTTTGGTGCACAACTTTTTCTGCTTGATGTCCATGCATATAGACACCCAACTGATCTGACTTGGTAAATTCCCCTTCTCCATGCATTTAAGTTTCTGCATGACTTAAACTTCAAGCAGCAATGCGCCCTGAGCACCTGAGGGATGAACTAACAAATGAAACTGGTTACAATGATGAGCTCCCTGTCCTGCAAAACCAACAAATAAACCCCCAGCATACAACCAGCTGCAGGTAAATGCTTTGATTTGCCTTACTTACGCATGCTTTTCCCCACTTATGCTGTGTATAAAGCTCAGCTGCATTTTGAATATTTTTAAAATGGAAGGAAGCTGCTTGGTTCCTACATTCTGCAGCCTGTGCTAGTAAAGGAGCACTCATCACCTACTGCTCCCAGGTTTTTTGGGATGGTCACAGTGGGCTTCCCCACGTTTTTGGCATTGTTATCTCCAAACCAAGCTTGCTGTCCAGCTCTTCACAACACATTCACAGGTGGATGGAAGGGAAAGTATGATGCTCAACTCCATGAGATTTCTTCCAGTTCTAATTAAAGAACAAACACTTAATGACATTTCTACCAACACACCATGGGTGTTTTTTTCTTGCTTTGTGCAGGGTTGTCTACATGAAACTGAATTTTACTGTGAGAAAGCAAGATGGTTTTAGCAATTAACTTTCTCAGTGTTAATTGACTTCCAGTTAACCTGCTGGAAATGCCTTTAATGCCAGCGTCATGTTTAAATGTCCCTTGTTGCTTTCACTGATTGTGTAATCACAGTCCTCATAATCTGCGTTAACCTTGTGCTCGTTACACCGAGACCCCGAATTATCACTCAGAATTACTGAATGTAAGAAGTTCTCCCTTGAATGACAATTAACAGTGAACCAATTGGTCTGAAGCGTGGCCGTGAATCTCATCCTTTCTGGTACATGGTGGTAGTTGTCCTTCAGGGGACGACAGGAAAGCTGGGTTCTGCTGCTTCGTTTCCATGGTGGGCATCCGAATCTCTGACAACAAAAGTAATTTTTGTTGAGATATCTTTGAAAAGTGTCTCTGGGAAAAGAAGTCTGGGGTGTGAGTTGTGTCAGCTTGTGTCAGCAGGTAGCATACAGTGGGTTTCTGAGTTAGGTGCTACGCTGGTTGGCTACACATATATTTGCATTTCTCTGCGTAAAACATTAATAGTCAAAGAATTACAATTATCCAGGGGGCTGTGTTGAAAAGCGACTAAATGCCCACACATCTGGATCAGTGTGCTAAATGCTCAGCTGTCTGCATCTTCAGATCACATCACCTTTGGTGACCTGCAACTGATCACTTCATCCCTGCCTTAATTCTAATCCCCGTGTCACAGATAAGGTCAAGGCTGCCTTCATTAAAGGTCATATTATTTTTTCACAAGCAGGCATGAAGAATACAAATAGGAATGAGCTCCTGTGAATCCATGTGGCAAAGGTGACATTGTGAGATGTGGCTATCCAGTGTGAGTCCACTCTGTCCACTCTGAGTCTCTGGAGGAGACCTTCATGCTGCAGCCTACAGATAGCTGTCTGTTTGCACATTTTAGTGTATTTTCTCTTATTGTGGTAAATATTTATACAGCTTTTCCTACAGTATTAAACTTTATCACCTTGGATTGTTACTTTCAAATTGTGGGAAGTGCTCTCAGAATCACTCCAGCTATGTTAGCTGAAGCTGGGGTGACAAAAACTATGCAAAAATTTTGTTTGCCTTTTTAAACTGAAGCTAACAGCCAGATATGACTCTGTGTATATTTATCAGAGAATCATGGAATCATTAAGGTTGGAAAAGGCCTCTAATATCCCCAGGTCCAACCCCAACACATCCTACCACATCCACTTACCACAGAATCACAGGGCTTTGAAGGGACCTCAGGAGATCATTGGGTCCAACCCTTCTGCTAAAGCAGGCACCCTACAATAGTCACACAGGTAAGCATCCAGTTGGGTCCTGAATATCTCCATAGAAGAAGACACCACAACATCTCTGGGCAATTTGTTCCAGTGCTCCATCACCCTTACCTTAAAGAAGTTATTCCAAATGTTAGTACAGAACTCCCTCTGTTTGAGTTTTAGGCTATTACTCCTTGTCCTATTGCTATGCACCACTGAGAAGAGGCTGGCCTCATCCCTTTACCTCCCACCTTCCTTTAGATAGTTATAAACATGAATCATATCCCCTCTCACTTTTTCCCAGGCTGAACAGACCCATGTCTCTTAGCCTTTCCTCATCAGGGATGTGCTCCAGGCCCTTTATCATCTCTGCCTCCCTTCACTGGACTCCTTCTAGGAGATCCCTGTCTGTTTTGAACTGGGGAGCCCAGAATTGGACATAGTAGTCTAAATGTGGCCTCACCAAGGCAGAGTAGAGGGAGAAATTACCTCCCTTGGCCTGCTGGCCATCTTTTTAATGCACCCCAGGATACCACTGGCCTTCTTGGCTACAATGACACATTGTGGTTTGTGGCCAACCTGTTGTCCACCAAGACACACAGTTTTTTCTCTGCACAGCTCATCTCCAGCAGGTCATCCTCATACCTGTGCTGATGCACGTGGTTATTCCTTCTCAGGAGCAAGACTCTACGCTTGCTCTTATTAAACCTCATTAGGTTCCTCCCTGCCCAGCTCTCCAGTCTGTCTGTCCAGGTCTTGTTGAATGGTAGCACAGCCTTCCAGCATGTCAGTCACTCCTCCCAGGGTTAACCACGTCTCTCAGTGCCACATTCCCATGGTTATCAAACACCTCCAGGGGCAATGACCCAACTATGGTCATATTTGGCCCATGCCAATTCATCACCACTCTTTCTGAAAGTTTTTACTAATAACCAACCTGATATGTTTCTGTGTTTCTATCTATCTCTACATAAGTCCAATGTAGGCAAAACTGTCCAAAGACAGCCACGAAAAAAATCCAACTCTGCTGCTCCTCGATGTGAAGCAACGTGTCCTTCCAAAGGTGACCTTGAAAATACACATCCTGTAATGTGTTCCTGAAATTTTCAGCATTCTTTGAGGAAGCAGTAAAACCAAGCAGCATTCCATCTGTTCTTGTGCTTCTGCAGATTACAGATAATAATCTATTATGCTTATTTGAACATTGACTTAATTTTTAATTAGACTCCTGTGCCTAATTGCTTGGAAAATGCACCTCTTCCTAAAAAATTTTGCTCCTTACTACTTCTAGGAAGCTAAATACCTCATCACAAAATGTTGCATTCTATAAATGTCTATGTTATAGCTCATTTCACTGATATTTTAAAGTTGTTTTTAAATAATGTGGCTTTGAAGCAGAACAGAATGAAGTATTTGCTTTAGTAGGAAAAAATAAATCATGGAAAATAGTAATTTATGACTCTAGCTCTGACAGACTAGACATCAATTTGATGCTGTTCAGCTAGTTCTGCGTTCATATTAAAAGTTGCCTTCTCCTCCCAAAACAACAACTGAGTTTTGATTTCTCTTCATTAAATCCATCATTAATTCCTCCTCCCACTTTCTGTTTGTTTTCCCTTCTGTACTCTTTTGTTCCTGTAAATTTAATTCAGCTGGTGCATCCATCACATTCTTGTAATTAGTATTTGGAAATGCAAAATCTTCCAAGCATTATCACTCCTACATGGGTGCTGAGAGATGGACAAGTCCATTTGCCTTGGAATTTTGCACTGATTTTTCAATCTTCAATTTGGAGCTTGAATTTGGAGCAGGAAGGCCTGGGGTGCATTTTCCAAGTTCTAGCTACAAACAGAGTGATTTCCCACTTTCATTAGGCCTTCAGTGTTTCCATCTTGATTGTCATTTTAGCGAGGGAAATAAATATAGAACTTGTTTCAGAGGATCGATTGCTTTGCTGGGATTCTTTGGATTAAGTGGGACCCAGGGTTGAAACATGTTTAGCCCACAGGGTTTTCATTTTTTTTCTTTTGTTGAAAAAAAAACAAAACCAACAGCACTCCTGAGTTTTTCTGGTCTTTGTTTTTTAATTCCCCTGAGTCATCATGTAGCTGAAAGGAGTCACAGTTCCTTTTGTTCTATGTGCCCTAAATAGTATATTGAAATTGAAATAGACTTCATGGTGAGACATCATATTTATGTACCATATTTGGGAAATACTGGTTCTTTTTTTTAGAAGGAGATGAGAAGGTTTATGAGGGCTAAAAGGGGCAGATCCTGCACAGGCAAAGCCCTTACGCTTGCTGCAGGACTCTGATTTTGCATAGGCTTTCATTACTCTTTCACTTAATTTGATTTTCCTCCCATCTCTGACGATGGCTTTCTGCCGTAGGCTGTTGGCACTAAATACACTCCTGTGTTTAATTATTTTTTAAAATGAATGAGTAAGTGGCTGTGTGCTGAGGAATACAACACAGCATAAGGAGGCCACTGCTAGCACCACTGATTCCAGGGGAATTTGGTTCTTGGTTTAAGAAGCTGCATCCTGTGATAACACCTGGGTATTGCTGAATAAGTAACTCCTCCACATCTGCCCAGCTGGGGTAACAGTGCTTACCTCTGCAAAATGCTTTGCAATATGCATTTGTTAGGGTTTATACAAGTAGGTTTGATAAATCACGCCAATGTTTCATACATGGGACTGAGATTCTGTCGCACCACCCTGAGCAAGGTCAGGCAGCACGTCTGGAAGATGCCTGGAGCCCTTGGCTGTCACCTTCGCCATGGGGACTTTCCTTGATGCGCTCAGCACACACCGCCTGCTCTGATCTGACTGCAGCCCTTCCTTCAGCTTCCCCCTCGCATTGCCTTAGTGGTTGCCCTCACCTTTTTGATGATTTTAAATCACTGCTTCTGATATTCAGTTTATCTTTTCACAATATAGCACCCCTGACTGCACCGGCCTCACTCCTTAATCCCCTCAGCCCCTCTGATCACTCCGTACTGTGATGAGATGAACCGGCTCAGGTTTCTTTTGACATCTTTCAAGAGGCAGCTGAACGCTGTAAAAGATCCATCACGCTTTCCTTAGTGTCAGAAAGGTTTTGCTATTAAAGACCGGGGAGGCTGGAGGTTACTCTGAATCACAATATTGTTCACTTTGTAAGTCCGTTTTATCCTGTCACCTGGCATTACTTTTGAGGGTTGTTTTTGACTGGGAAGTCCATGGCATATATCAATTTTTTGCCCTCTGGTTCCTTTAAGCGCTGGGATTTAAGCACTGATTGATTCATTAGATGTCTCCAAAGTCAGACAATTTACTTTTTGATGTATATTTTATTGCCTCTATTTTCATCTGCCTGACTTCATTCCTGTAAGAACCTCCAGCGCAATGTTCTTATGTCCACTTGACGAAGCTTTTAAAGGCAGGATACTTTTACATACAAGAAAACAGACACTGCTGTGTGTTTTTACCCACTTTTCAAAATTACAGTGTGCCTCATGGGAATTCCGGTGGGTTTTTTTTGCTGTGCTTTTACAGTGTCATCTATTGCAGCTGAGATTTTCACCCCTTAGCGTAGCCCTGGTTTCATTGCTCTGCTTCATATTTTGAACCCAGTGTTTTGAAAGCGAGCCACAGGGAATGTGCTTGTCTATGTTTAAGCAGTTAATGTGCTACATACTCGAATATAAAAACAGACAGCTCTGTTCATATGCTCCTAAGATTTAAGAAATTTGCCTGATGTTTGAAAATTGGCTTTGGCATGCCACTGCCCATCTACCATCCAACCCTACATTGACTCATGCTGTGCAAATACCAACCTACAGAAGAGCTGAATCCATGCGAGGCATGAGCCTTTCACCTGGGTTTGAATCTAGACTTTGAGATTTCCTCTTCCAGAGTTTTTGTGTTCTTTCAGTGGGAATTAAGTTGTCACGAGGCATGAAAGCAGCGCTGCTGCCTGCTAACACAGTGTCTGACACCGTGCAAAAGCCTTGGTTGAAGGTTTTCCCTATTGTTCTTTATACTGGCTTCAACAATTGCTTAAAACAGCATTTTTATTACCCTTAGGAAGGTTGCTTACCTTGGTGTCTTTTCTTCTTGACACACTTTGGCACTTCCTCATGCATGCACTTGTCTCCTTTCCTGCTAACAAGTATTACAGACTTTAAGCTTTGCTATGGAAATGTTCTTTTTGTTCAAAGGGCTCTTGGAAAATCTCACTGTCAACCTTAACATATTAGCTCATGTTAGCAGAGCACAGACACGTTGATTTTACATTAAATGTTATTAAACATTAACATGTTTACACTACATGTTAGCCTACAGTTATACACAACCCCGGAGTATTCTTTTGCTATCACCTGATTCTTTTAAACAGACTTTCAGCTCATCAGCTTTCTTACAGCGTATCCCAGCACATATATGGGCACAAGTCTTGATCAAACATACTGCAATTATACCTGAAATATGTGTCAAATTGAGGCTGCAAAACACCAGAAAGTGAAGCCCCAGCTTGCACAGCAAGTAGGGCAGATCTTGAAGTGAATCTCATGATTTATTTTCTATAAATCAAGATACAAACATCAGCTGGATCCTATTTGTGATCAGTTTCATAGTATCGTTAAGGTTGGAAAAGACCTCTGTGATCCCCAAGTCCAACCCCAACCATCCCACCATGCCCTCTAAACCATGTCCCTCAGGGCCACAACTCCACGGTTCTTGAACACCTCCAGGGACAGTGAGTCCTCCACCTCCCTGGGCAGCCTCTACCGATGCATTTCCACTTTTTCTGAGAATAAATTGTTCCTAATACCCAACCTGAACATCCACTGGTGCAATCTGAAGCCATTCTCATCGTGCTGGTGTTACCTGGGAGCAAAGGCTGACCCCTCCTTGTCACAACCTCTTTTCAGGGAGTTGTAGAGAATGATGCAGTCTCTTCTGAGCTGAGTCTCCTCTTCTTCAGACTAAACCATTCCTTCAGCTGCTCCCTATAACACTTGTGCTCCAGACCCCTCACAGTTTCATTGCCCTTCTCTGGACACGCTCCAATGCCTAGATGTCCTTCTGGTAGTGAAGGGCCTTCTTGGCCACCTGGGCACACTGCTGGCTCACGTTCAGCAGAGCAGTGACCAACACCCCCAGATCCCTTTCCTTCCCACAGCCTTCCAGCCGCTCTGCCCCAAGCCTGCAGCAATGCATGGGCTTGTCGTGACCAAAGTGCAGGGCCTGGCGCTTGGTCTTGTTGAATCACATCCCGTTGGTCTCAGCCCATCACTCAGCCTGTCCAGGTCCCTCTGTAGGGCCTTCCTTCCCCCAGGCAGATCAATATTTCTCCCAACTTGGGGTCAACTGCAAACTTACCGAGGGTGCACTCAGTGCCCTCCTCAAGATTATCAAGTAAGGTAATGCACAATATTGTAACACTATTGTGTTCCTAAATGAATGCGCAGTAAAGCCTCTGTTCTTAGGGGATGCTTCTTGCATTGGGTAAATGTTTAAGATTCATGATAAAAATCCATTTTGTTTAATTAGTGCTTAAATTATGCTGGGAATTGTCCAATGCACAGTGCATTTGTTTCCATGCAAAGTAATGGCAAATCAGCGCAGCTATGAGAAGTCTGCTGCAATAGCTGGGTAACTGGGACCCAGAGGTCTGCAAGGCTCACAGCACCATTTATTTAGAGTGCAGTTCCAGTTATGGACCCCCTGACTCTCCCAAATGAAGAGACCAAATTCCTGACTGGGGGGTGTAAATTACATGTGTTTTTTTTGCTGGGTTCCCTTGGCTGTTGGCTGCTGTGTGTATTTGCTGCAAGAGAGTTGAAAGATCAGTCTGGCATCAGGGGATGATAATATGTGATCTGATCTGACATTCAGTGCAGGAAAGTAAAAATTAGGATTGTTGCATGGTCTAAAGCTCCTCACGTTACTGCTCAGCAACGTTTCAGCAAACATGACAATGTAGTCTTTGATTTCATTTAAATAGAATTAAAATGCAATGTTTTCATTCTCTTGATCTAATTTTTGATTACACTTTAGGAAAGGTGATGGAAAGGAGAGCAGAAGCACTGTTTTCAAATGGTTTTCAAATGTTCCATTGAGAAAATATATTTTTAAGAAAAGACACCTTTACTGAAAGTAGTTTAGATTTATTTCTGTTGTGATTAACACTAAGTGAAAAGCTCAATACTTCATGTTGCTCTTACTTAAGACATGCAAGAAAATATTTTATATGTCATAAGCTTTGGAGAAGACAGAGTTAAGAACATGTTTATTGCAGCAATATTGCCAGATTGTATTTACTAAGCTGGTTTGCCTCTCTCAGGAAGCTCTACAGAAAGCTGTTCATCATTTGTAAGGTACGGTCTGAGACATCTCTGTAAAGGTGATTTGTCTCAGGGAGGATCTCTGGGGAAGTTTCGAAATGAAAACACATTTTAAAATGTTGAAATCACTGTCAAAAAGGAATCATGAATTCTGATAGTATCTGAGGATAATAGCTTCAAGGGCACAACGTAGTACCTGCCTCTGCTGCTGGAAGCAGCCATGAGAGGGGAAGGCAAGCTGCTGGAATCAACCTTAGCTCTGGGGAAAGTCTTCTTGTTACTATTTACCCATCTGTAATGCAGATGGGCTCTAAATCTTCCTGCTTGCAAACTGACTTGGGAGAACTTGATAACCATGTTTTGCCTGATGAGTTTTTCTGAGCACGGGCTGCAGATTCTTTTTGGTTGGGGCACTGCTTGAGCAGAAAAATCCCCTTGTGGAGACACAAGTGCTATAAACTGGGCAGAAAACAAACTGTTGGTTCTTTGGGATGGGCTGTGAGGACCAGGTTTGGGCTGCTGAAAGAATAAAGCTTTTTATTTCACTTCGGCACTAGATGGGGCTAAGGGACTAAATAAAATTGAAAAAGCAACGGACCACTAAGGAAACAATAACGTTACAGCTTTTAGATTTAAGAGAAAACTGACTTAAAATATACAGAACCTTCTCCCATCTCAATAGCCATTCCCTGGACTTCCACCTAATGTCCTATCCAGGCAGAAGACCTGGTGGTTATCAGATAAAGCAGGGAAACAGCATACTTCATTCAGAAGGATGCTCTCCCTTTACTGCCACAGTTAAGGATCTTAACTATCCTTATCAGTTCCGTTGTAAAGACCTGCTGTCCTCTTGGCTCTTGCCCATAGTAACAGCTGACCATGAGTATTGGGTTCTGGATGCAAACAAAGGTTTCAGTAAAACTGAGCATCCAGCTGATTTCTCATTTGCTTTACAGGTGTGGAAACACTTAATGATATCGTTTAATGTTAATTATTTGTATGACACAAAGGTTATTTTCCTGCTCCCGGGCCTGTACAGATGTCAAGTTGCTTGAGTGAGAGAAAACAACCCTAAAAAATCTAACTTGGAATGCCTGATGTACTTGATGAGAGATTATTTGCTCTAGCTGTATCATTCTGTGTGCTTTAAATCTGATATCTTGAGTTCCCCTTTATTGCTCACTTATTTAGTGCATAAACCCAAAGTGTCAGTAGCACAGGGGTGAGGGAATGGATCTTTACTGGGGAAGCTCCAAAAAAATTCAGAAACTCTCTTAAGCTTGTAATTTTATCTTCTTTTACTTGCAAACATTAAAGACTCAGAGCTATTTCTTCAGAGCATAGAAAGCCTTGCTTCTTTGCAGCCATAAGGGAGAGGAAAAAAGGAGAGAAGCATAGGATGCAGTTGCAAAAGTTGGCAACCTCAGTGAATCCCTGGGTGCCCCTGGCCTTCTTGGCCACCTTAGTGTGCTGCTGGCTCATGTTCCCTCTGGTAGTGCAAAATAGAACTTGTCAGAGACTTGCAGCATCGAGAACATTTTGGTTCTCACAAGGATAGCAATCAAATTTCCACTTGCTACGTGCACCATTGGAAGAAGTGGTTAACTGCCAATTAGCAAGCATTCCTTATTCAAAGGTAAGGGTGGGAAGGAGCAGGAGCATGCTGTTTATATTACACATGGGCTTCTGCACCAGACAGGAGCAATATATTAAAAAGAGCAGCTGGAAGACTGATGCCACCTACCTTCCTCCCATACAAGTTTTAATTATAGCTCTGGACTTGGCTGAGACGTGTCATTGGGCCTTGTGCTAAGACAGTTTCTTCAGAACTAAAATTGGCTTCTGCAGAGAAAGTGCAAGGAGCAAGATGTTGAGAGACAAATGCATTTTATAAAAGTAGCGCTGGGTAGAGATTCAGAATTAAGGCAGAGCTCATATCAGGGCGAAGATATCAAGCCAGCTAGCAATCTCTCGTATATATTTCAGTTATTCCTGGCTTCCAAGTTAACTGCAAAAACTGAGAGGCAGCTTAGGTGGAGCAATAGACTTGTGAAGCAAGAGCTCAGTGGCTTGAGCCAAGAGATGATCTATGGCACTGGGAGGAGTTATGCGCTGATGGTGGCACATGGTTTGCAACCCATCTGAAGAGCATTTCCAGCTGGAGTCCTTGGGCATAGCTGAGAAGTCCTAATTTGACTATGCAAGGAGTGAGGTTTGCCACTCGGATACAGCAGTACAATTTGGGTTGCAAATACAGTTAGAGTTAGAGCAGTAACTTGTTCTCGAGGCCCTGGAGAAAGTGTGCAAGTATACATTTTCTGTATTTCAGATGTGAGCCATAGCTCAACCCTTTGGTTCTCCCAACATGTCACTGCTCGAGGCCGCTGGGTGCTGAGAGAGCTAGAAATAGTCTTGTAGTCCCTGTGATCTTATTCCCCTTCTTTCCTAAGCCCTACTGTAATCAAGCAGAGACAGCTGGAGTGGAAATGGAAATTGCAGCTGCAATTAAATCTCTCTTCCCAAGGCTTTTGCTTGCTGTATTTTGAATGTCCCGGGTGAATGTCTTTGGTGACGCTAAAATAGTAGAGATTTGGATTTCTTTAGCTTTAATACATATGCACAAATTCTTTTAATATCTGATGCATAAAACTGAAGGTTGGAGGGGATGCTGTCAAAGTTACACGCTTTTTTTTTTTTTAAGGACTTTGTAGTGGTTGTTTTTGTTGTTGGTTTTTCGCCTCGAAACACCATCTTGGGGCACTTAAAATCATTTGATTTCAAACTTCTGAAACTTTCTCTCTGCTGGGACCAAATTCTGTCATCCTAAAACCCTTTTCATGTGCTCTTGTAAAATAAGGTTTTCAGTGGCCCTGGAGCTACGTGGAAGATGCTGCCTGGCACTGCTCCCAGCAGAAGGTGTTTTAGAGGCAGTGTCAGAGTGTGCTTTGCAGTGCTTATTTCTGGGGACATGCAAGGAAGTGGAAGCAATGTGGAGGGTTATGTTGTAGCCTGGATCAGCTCTGGGAGCAGGATGAGAGGAAGCCAGAAATGATCATAAGCAGATAAGCCTTGTATTTCGTTTCAACCTCCTTTTCCACACAGGAAGGCTTTAGCTCTCTGTCCTTTTCTTTCCTTCCCATGCTACATCTGAAATAAACAGCTTCTATTCCCTTTTAATGGAGGAAAAAAAACCCCAATGCTTGGAGGGCTCCTGAAAGGCTGTTTTGAGGCTGCACACCTAATCTGTCCTTTGAAACTTCTGAGCATCCCCAAGTCTTGAAGGCCAGTTTTAAAGTCGTTTTTTTCTTACTGAAGCCCAAACCTTTCCATCTGCATCTGACCCAGAGTCTGCCCTGGGTTGGATTTCAGCTCAGAGTGGTTGAGATATTAGGGTTAAAGCACAGAAGACCTTGGTTTTGCCATCAGTCTGGCAGATCCCACGCAAGGATTTGTGAAAGAACCACCTATGTGAGGCCTAAACCTGTAGTAGGATGGAAATCCCACCAGTTCATTGGCTCTACCAATGAGACTCTCAGCCCAAGAATAGTTGAGAGCAAGGTGTTTGAGTATTTGCTTTTATAGCTTCCCAATAAGGGAGTGGTGTTCTGTAATTTACCTGTTTTACAAGTGCTTAGAGACCAGGAATGTCACACAAAATGGAGAACCAAATACTGCCAATGAGGGACTCCCAGTAAATGCAGATGTTTTTCCCTAAAGAAAACCATTCCTAGATAATTTAATGCAAGCCACTGGCATGCCATCAAGATTGATGAATGCTAGGTGTTGGTTCATATCATAAGCATGGAAATAATACTTGGCTGTCAAAGTGCAATATATATTTGTGTATCTTTAATGAAAGTTTAATTTTAAATACAATTTTTTTGAGAGGTATGAATCTTGGATTCTAATAGTCTTGCTGAGTAACTAACTCAGCTAACATGCTGCATTATTGAGCTTGTGTACAATAAAATTAGTCTTGGGTGCAATGAAATAAATTCATCTATGCCTTTTTTTTCTGAAAATTTGATGGATCTGTTTTGTACTGCATTATTAAACATTGCAGAGGTGTTTGTAGGGAAAGCACATAATGAAGGGGATATAACAAATTTTGATGATTACCACTAGAATTTCTCAGCACAAGTATAGGATGGTCAGCTTGGCTGATTAAAAATGTCTGAAAGAAACACAATTTTAATTAAGCTCTACATTGCTCTGCTAGCAATGGTTTAGGTTATTAAGCTATATTTTCCCATTAATAAAACAAAAGTTAATGCATTATTTGATACTAATAATGAAGTCATTGTAAACAGCACAACTACTTCCATTAACATTTATCACCTCATTCATTACTTTCTGTCAAGGCTGGAAATGCATTCAGTAGATTTTTTTTTCAGGGGGAAGGAGAACTGGGAAGGCACAGCACCTTGGGATCAGCCTTGTCTGCTCAATGTGCTTTGTGTTCTCTGCATGGACAAAGCTGAACTTTAAATACAACCCATGAACATCACTAACTCCATCAAACTATTAAACTGTTGACTCACAGTGGAGTGATTCAAGGAAAAAGTTATTCCCTGGCCCTATCAGCAGGCTGTGAACTGCTCCACCAGAGCTCCACGGAGCGAGGTTTGTTTGTCCCAGTTTTTGGTCAGCAACTTGTGTTCTGCACAGCACCAAATCTGAATTCAGCCCACCCTGCCAAAGGATTGGTTGCACTGCATGCACTCGGGGGCAGATCTCTGTGTTGGGAGGGCTTGGGTGCATTTCTTAATAGCTTAACGCTCAGCAGGGAGGCTTCTGGTGCCTTTAGTGGGCTTCAAAGTGCATGTTAATTCCTTCAAGTAGAGGTTCTGAGGCTTCTTCTTACCTCTTTATGTTAGAGCTAATTGCGTTTATACTTGGCAACACTGGGGAGAGAGCAGGGAATAAACCCCAACCCAGTGCCTGTTGTTCCTGGGGCTGTAAAGCTTTCTGCAGCTCCTTCAACTAAAGAAGTTACAACACAAATGAGTGCAGCTGGAGATAAAATCTGGAGATAAAATCTGCAAATGCCAGCTTAGAAGGATGGCTGGAGCCTTCCACTCAGTGATTCCTGTGCTGCTCTCATGGAATTTCCTTTGGGAAGTGCATGGTGCTGGTGTTCAGCAGGGGCTATCCCCAGGGCCTGCTGCAGTTTTGAGCAAAGGGATGCTGCACAGAGCTGTCTGTCATAAACAGGACATCAGCAGCTTCGTTCAGAAAGAAACCAACCCAGAAAGAAAAGGGTGACTAGCATCCCACAGCTGGCTTTGTCATCCAGTGTAGAAATAGAACGTATTTTCAGGGGCTATAAAGAAAGCTCAGTAGGTGAGTCAGAAGGATAAATACCCTTAAACAAGCAGGTTAGTCAAATCCTGGTGTGATATAAGGAGAATTTCTTCTCTAGCAGCATGGGTTTATCAGGTTTAAACGTTACAATTTACTGTCCTGGCTCAAAATAAATAGTCATTAAATGTGATGCTTCTGAAGCCTGTATAGACTGTAATTCATTTTATCAAAGAATAATCTCTTATGTCGTGACCTGGAAGAAGGTTTCACTAAAAAAAGCAATTGAGGACTAAATGGTGTATCTGAATAGCCTAGCAGTATTTATTTAGAGTATGAGTGAATTTGGTAACTTGGGCTGTATTTAGAGTTGTCAGTGAGCCTTCTTTCAGCAGATGCAGGCACATCTTGAGGCTGGTAAACTTTTCAGATGATTTTTCTGTTTTATGGCAGTTTCCAGGCAAGTATGGTTTTGTGGCTACGTGGTTCAGTGGGCAATACTGGTGGGAAGTTGGACTAGATGGTCTTAGAGGTCTTTTCCAGCGTTAAAGATTGTGTGATTCTATGTGTTAGGTAAAAAATAACAGTTTCAATTATGCCATTTTCACTGAACCACTTATCTTGAATCTTCGCTTAAACAACTAATGCTTAAACAACAAATCTCTATCTCAAGTTGAAATGAATTATTTTGTTTGGGTTTGCATAAAGTTTTCCATTGGGCTGCAAATGATGATCCTTGGTGGCAAAGAAAAGAAAATTCCTCTCCTATCCACACCTTTTGCAATTCATCTTGTTGTCATAAAGTATCCAGCTATCAGAGCAGCATGCTGATGAACGTAGCTTAGTGCTCAGCTCTGCCTTTCTCAGGTACGGAGCATGAAATTTGGTGATGTGTACAAGTGTCTTTCACATTGAACATGACTTGGAAACAAATCAAAAGTTGACAAACTTTTGTGATTTTAGGAATGCTTTCTAGGAGAGTGCTGTGTCTTCCTGCAGGGCACACAGATGATGTTGGCATTATCTGTGTTACATGGCTGATGGACAAGATAGTGGGAAGATTTGCCAAAGGTTGCACAAAGACCTTGAGCAGCACTTGCTAAATTCAAGATCCATGCTGGATCTGATCTCCAAGAGCAGGTGGTAGAAGTGATGATGGATTTCTCACCCACACTGACATCTTGAGCTATAGACAAGCCTTGGATTTTCTCTTGCTGTGCCAAGCTCTAGACGTGAATGAGCACTGAAAAATTTCATAGTAGAACAGAAAGAAAAGCACTTTTCCTGCAGTATGTAATGTGAATGCTAAATTCCTCTTGCTCCTCTTGAAAGGCCAGGGAAATGGGATGTGCAAGCCATGCATGTATGGTGGTGGGTTGCTGGTGTATGGTTGCTAAGTCCTGCCACAGAGCTTGGCTGTCAAGTGGTTTGGCTAGGATGAGAAGTGATGACCTTAAGTTGTGCCAGAGGAAGTTGAAGTTGGAGATTAGGAGCAATTTATTCTCTGAAAGAGTGTTGATACAATGACACAGGCTGCCCAGAGAGGTGGGGGAGTAACTCACTGTCCCTGGAGTTGTGATACTGAGGGACATAGTCAGTGGGCATGGTGGGATGTGTTGGGGTTGGACCTGATGATCATAGAGGTCTTTTCCAGCCTTAACGATTCCATGATTCTTTTGGGATATGTGGGATATCACAGGCGATGTCATTGCTCCTGAGTGGTCACAGCAGACAAATCCAGTACTGTGGGCTCAACAGGTTATTCTGCCTCATGACAGTGCTGGTATTAGGCTGCATTTGGGTTGCAGGGGAGGAGGGAATGTTTAGGAGATGGACTGGTAATTAGCATCAGCAGCTGATGACATATCATCTTATTAGAACAGGCGTTCTGATATTGAGACAGAAAAGAGAAGCTCTTTCCTACTACTTGCAAGGAAATACTTAAAAGAACACGTTATTTGTGGGTGAACTTCTAATATTGGTTCCTTCCTTGGTCCTCAGCTCCCTACAACTGCATTTCAGCAACTTGCTTGCTTGGCTTGTCCAACAGTTTTATAAAGGTTCAGGAAGGGCAGTCATCTGAAAGAAGTCATTTCTTTGCAGATAACGTTGCCTATTAACAGCAGAAGAAAATATCAGTTATTTAAGCCAGGTTGGATAAAGGCCTTGCAAAGAGAAATGAATTTTATGAGCTGAAGGTCTGCAGAGTACTTTTCAGCCTTGGGCAGCCTTACTGGACCAAATCTGGCCCAAGAAGGTGCACATTAGGATGTCTGTGTGCCTTCCAAATCCTCTGCTGTTTGCATTCTAATATGGGAGATTCCTACATCATCACACATCCCAGTGATCTGCAGCAGGCTGATGCAAGCCAAGCAGCCTCCTTTCCCCCAGCATCCCATCCCCACCTCTTCTTGAGCTTCCTTTGTGAGGTGCAATACCAGCATGTTATCTGTTATGCTGCTGCTGTTCCTCCATGCTTGATGATTCCTATGGTTGCTCCAGCCATTGGCACATCACAGACTGTACCTCTTCTCCACTTTGACAGCCAATGTGGCTTTTCTCTCCCTTTGTCTGGGCAGCACAGGGTTTGTTCTGCTCAAACAGCTGCACTGAGCAGCCCTGTGTGACAGGTGATGAAATGATGCGGCATCTGAGCAGGGTTTTAATCCCTCTGCTTCCTCCTTACCACCATCCCATCCAGGAGAAAAAAAACTTTGAATTTTGTGTTGTTTTCACATTCTGTGTTTTCTCTGCTTCTCTATAGGAAACAAGTTTGGGACAGTTTCCACCCAAAGCAGTGGGTGCTCTCTCCCAGACCACTCTGTCTACTGTTGCAGAAACTTCCAGATTCTAACTAGAACATGGTGGAAATGCAGTGATTTATTTCTCATTAGGCTGACACCACTATTTATCAGTTGATAGTTATTTGCAGCTCTGCTGTTTCCATGTGGTTCCCTTCTGTTTATACTTTAATAGCTTACTGGGCAGGAAGATACAACATCTCTTGTCTCCTTTAAATCTGTATTCTACTGCTGTCTCGTCTGTTTAATACATTTCCTTTACAAATCTAGACTTATGTTTCAGCTTAATGCTAGCAAGAGCTCTGGAAGGATTTATTCTTCTGGACCCTAATGTAAAATGAGTAATGCTAGAACTGGCTCCCTTGGTAGCAACAACACATTTTACTACTGATTGTCAGAAACAATAAAAAGAGGAATCTGTTGGTAGTTTCTGTGCTATTCGCTTCCTGGGATTTTTGTCCTGAATTAACCTCCTGAAATATATTGCATGAGTAACTTTGGAGAAGTTCTCAGCCTGCGTGTAAGATAAAGGGGAAAATAATCAAGTTGTTGCTGCAGCTCTGATAATGAACTTAAAGCAAATGAGACATCCACGACAAGGCTGTGGCCAGCAAGTTCTAGACATCCCACTATACTCCTTGGGGGGTATGTGTCATGGACATTGTGATGCACAGCTGTGAAAAGTTGCACTTCTGCAGCTCATCTCACACTATATTGGTGTGATGTGCAGGTAAGCCTCAATTCAAAGTGCCTTGAAATCCACATTTCTTCAGAAAGCTGAAGATTATCTTGTTCTTTGGGTCTGAGGTCCAAGGTCCCAGGGATAAAGGTGTTCCTCTAAAGCAATGGTTCATCACTTGGCTCCCTGCTGGTTCTCATACAACACAAGATCTGATTTATTAGTTTTGCTGGGAAATCTAAGTACTCTCCTAAAAAAAATAAATAAAAAGATGAAGCTGTCCTTATTTTATAGACACAAATACTACCAGAGCCGATGTTTTAACATTCAGATGCTACCAACACCATTTTTTAACAACCCTCCAAGATTTGGATCAGGGAACCCTTAGGTGCCAACTGTACCCTACAACTTTCATAGTAAGAAGTTATAGAAGAAAAATGACATTTGTATTTCAAATTGAAAGAAAAGCAATTTGAAGTTTGGCTTAAAGCCTCATGTTAGAACACATCATAAATGTTCTCACATTGCCCCAGCCATGGCTTGGTAGAGCTCCCAAGATTTAGAGAGATGTGTGGATAAAGTATTACTGTTTCCCAACAACATTTTGAGATTTAATTCACCTTTTTTTGATGAACATTTCCTCGATGCCGTAGATTCACTGCTGTCGTGCTCTGTTTGAATAGAAATGCAATGAGTTGCCTCTAGATTTGTTGATAGGAAAGAGTATGCTGAGTGGCAGAAACTTACTTTGCAAAGAAAATTAATGGCTCAAGATTCTTCCAAGTTTCCAACTTTTATGAAGACATTTTTTGGGGAAAAGAAATAATAAAAAAAAAATACTTTCTTTTTGAGCTTATGTCTTCACGTCCCCTGAGTAGTTTGTCCTTCTACAAACCTCTATGACTGTGTCTCTTTTCAAGGGAACTGAGTTCAGTTGAGTGGTTTGGGATTTTTACTTTAATAAAGTCTTGAATGTTTAGGGTTTTTTTTGCTTCATAGTTGTATATGTGTCTATCTTGACAGAGTTAGGGATAGTGACTTGGAATAAAAGCCTGCGTGTGTGGGATGCTTCTGCAGAATTGGCTCTTTCCATTCAAGATCTGAATACACCGAATCCTTCTGAACTTTCCAGCTGATGTTCAAACATCTGCGTTTCTTCCAGAACACTGAGCTGCTTTTGCAGTGTTAACAGGCCTGAAAACTCTGGCAAGAAATAAAGAAGAGCTCTTGGACGGTTCAGAACTCTGCTGTGGGTTAAGAGTTCCCACACACCGCTTACGCCGTGCCTGGTGCTTAGTGCTCCAATAAATGCAGCTGGAAGGAATATCTGAGGGGAACTGATTCCAAGGACCACCACCTTTGGCCTGTGGGGTTATTCGGATAAATCACCCCAGGGTCCTGTGTAATCCAAGAGAGAAATGGGCATTGGGGGCCAGGGTGCTTGTCAAAGCCCAAGGCATGACCTGGAGTTCACTGAAGTCAGTGGGAACCTTTCCATTAGGCTGCAAATCCTGAGAGGGGCAATGGGTTTTACTTCCCTTACCTCCAGAGCTTTTGGGTTTTATCGCTCGTATCTCTCCTTCCAAGTGCAGTGTGTTTCTACTCCTTCTGTTTGTGTCTTTTTGTGCTCATGCCACAGTTTAGGGTAACAAGAAGCTAACTGAGCTGCAGCTGAGGAGCTGAGAGACTTCACCTTCTGCTCCTGAAAGGGCAGTAACATCTGGTGCATGAGCATCACATGCAAAATCATCAAAAGCTATGCATCTCCATACGGATGTTTACAGGGTTTGTTTGTACCTGTGTGCTCTTTAAGTTGTTCTCTGCAGAGTTTAGATGATCACCAGCCAGATTAACATTGGTTCAGTGTGACAGAGGCCTCTTCCTTCTCCTCCTTGTGCTCTGTTTTCCTATACTGGGAACTTCTGATCTCATAAAAATGAAATGGTACACATTTCTTCTGTGTGTTGTAGTTTGTATCAACGAACCACTCCTGCACCAGTAAACTTCCTCTAAACTAGAGCCATCCAGAGTCATCACTGGTCCTCATAATAATAGAGCTTCAGTTACATTAAACTGTCTTAAATGACAGGCAGTGTAATAGAAAGCTTCATGCATCCTTCCCATATATCTAAATACAATTTTCCATGCTGCAAGTCTCAATAGACAAATCTCCTGGAGTTTTCTCTTTGTGAGCTCATCTATTACCATCTTCCTGAAGAGCAGCTTTCCAGGGGGATGTGCTTCATGGTGAGATCTTCATGCTAACAGCTATTTGCTTTCAGAGTTCAGTTTCTCCAACTTTATTGGGATCTATGCTGGCATTTATGCTCATCAGTGAAGGATACACTGACAGCATTTGTGGAATCACTGAACTAAAGTTGGAAACTGATTCTTTCCAAGTGAATGCTGGAAAGGTGTAGTGCCATGAGTATGTGTGCTAATCTTGCTGCATTACAGCTGTGCTGCAATACAGCTGAATGGGGAATTATAACTGCAGATGCCCAAGGCAATTGATACATGCACAGGATTTACAAAATGCTACTGACAAATCTGAACTCAGTCTTGGGTTTTGTGAGGCTTAAAGAACACAACACTTCAGAATTGAAAATGCCTTTTTTTGCTAGGAAGCATTTAAGTTGTTCCCATAAGTTTGAATACATTTGGAAATCTCGATGGAAAATAGATTACAGATAGTGAGAAAATAAAAAACTTGTTATGAAAACTTAGTTTTGACATCTTCAAGAATTTTTCTTGTTCTGTTTTTCTTTACTAATCATAAATGTCAAAACTATATCATTTTCCTGATCTATAGAGACTGAAAATAAAAATGATGGAGGAGAATGTCCTGAATCTGTTGAGGAGGATCTTTGGAGGGTGTAGCATCGCCCTCACTTTGTTGTCATTCAAAATCATGTAACTAACTCTGACTATTTGGGCCCTTCTGGAGAGGAAATGAGACAGCTGACATTGACGTGAGAAGAAGCTTTAGGGAAAGCTCTATCCTCTGAGGAACAAGGACAGTGGAGGCATTGCTCCTCGCCTTGGTCAAAAAGGATTTTCCAGTTAAAAGATTAGGACGTGTCTTCCAATTGCTGTAGAGTGTTAAGATGAATGTTGATCCATGTTGTCCTTAATGACTGAATGAGATGCCTAATGTGGTTTTCTCCATTGTTCCCCATCCTGCTCTTTGATCCATCTGGGTTCTGGCTGAGAACAGTGCTCAGACACAGCAGTATCTATTTCTTATCTTTCACCATGGCTTGGTTTACTCTACAGCATTTCACCATAGTTGTGTTAAACAACTCACATATAGGAGAACATTTTTTTCCTTTGTGTGCTGCAACACTGCAAATGGTCAAGGATGTGGAAGTAGAACACAGCTGGCTGTGTTGTAATTTCAATGGGGTTTGGACAAAACTCTCCCATTAGAAGTTTTCTTCCTGCCCCCCTGGTTGTGAAGCTGCTCGTTGTCAGCCTCTCTTGCTGCAGAGGATGCGACAAAGGTTTTACATTTGTTTTATGTTTGTTGGACTAAACTTCCAGGGACTTAAATCTAATATTCCACCTGTCCTTTATATGGCTCACTTGAGAAGGACGAAAGGCAATTAAAATCACCGGCGGTGTCAGTAACATGACAAGACCTGACATTTTTAGGTTGTTGAGTGTTCCTTGCGATAGATGGTTCTGCAGTAATTGTCACATTTCATCTCTGTCTCCTGTAGTGAAGCTCACTTTCTGAAGATGCTGCTGGGCTTTCCAAATTGCAGTCCTTCCGCAACAACAACCAGTTTTCTTCCTTTCCTTTGGACGGAGATGCACTGCAGTGCTCACCGTGGCGTCACGCTAGTGGCCAGCCACCAATATGAGGCAGAAAGGTAAATGCATGTCCTGCAGCTCCCAGTGGCTGTCAACAGAAATTGTGTGTTTGCATGGTTATGGCACAAAAGGAAAATCACACATTTTGCTGTGATGGGAAACCAAACTCTGCTCTGCTATTCACCCACTGTGTTGGGAAGCTGGCTGTAACGAGACGTGCAGAAATAAACATTTTTTTTAATTTTGCCATTTTATTCTGTTGGAATCCCAAAGCCTTTCCTTTTTATTCTGGCTGAATGTGCAGTCATAATTTTTTCTTGCCTCAGTTTATTATCTGAATAAACAGTTGACATCACAAGGAGCTTTCAGTTGAGGCATGCATCTTCAAACTACTATGGGAACCAAAGTGTAGAGATATCTGGGCAAGCTGGAAACCCAGATCAATCCATTCATAGGTGGGAGCTTATGGCATGAGCTCTCTGGCTGGTTGTCCTCCTTCTGCTGCAGTGAGCAATGGGAAAGGGTAAATAATGGGAGAGCACTGGTGGGAAAGAACTTCGGGGGAGTTAGAGAAGATATTAAGTGTAATATGAATTAAATTATGTGCATTGTCTCTGCATTTTGTAAATAACAGAAGGAAATAGAGGAGGGAAAGCAGTTCTGAAGATTTTCAGATACGCAAAGGGATGCTGGGATTGGACATCAAAATTCAATTTGCTTAAAACTTCATTATATTTGTTGGAAAGACTGAGCTGCAAACTTCTAAAAGCAAACTTCCTAAATTGGAATAATTTCTTGCACAAAATCATCTGAAGAATGCAGCTTGTAGCAGTAAATGGTGCCTCTGGGAAACCTGATATTGCTCATAGCAAAGGAGATTTATAGACAGAGCAGTGAGTGGAGATGGATGCAGTGAATTTGGTATTTGTGAACTAAGACTGCCATGTAAGTTTTGTTCTCACAGTTTGTAATATCATCTGTGCTCAAAAACTGATTTATCATTTCCTACAGTAAATTCATCATCATTTAGCCATGGATTTCTTTCCTTCTGTCAAGGGTTTAGATCCTACTGAACAATCAAGCAAACTTTTACCACTAATCCATGTTTAAAAGCTTTTCCATGCACATCCCTGTGACATACCTCCACACTTTGGTAAGAGCTCTCAAAACGTTGTTCCAAGGAGTAGGAAGTTAGAGACTTTAAAACAGCAATGTAAATCCCAGCTGGTCACAGTACAGCCACAGTCTGACTGTGCATCACAGATCCATGGACTTGGTTAAGAGTGGTGCAACTTGTGGTAGATTTGAAGGGATTGAATGCTATAGACAGGCCTAGAAAATCCCAGAGAAAATTGATTTATTTCTCCTAGTAAGGAAAATTTCATAAATACTGGAAAATTAATTTTTACTCCTATTGGCTTAGTATAATTATATGAGTAAATATCTAGGGGATTTGCTGCTAATACAATATTTCACTGCAGGGAATGTGGTCTGATGGTTAAAAACTTTGCTTTGTGTCCTCATTATGTTGAGACCCTATTGCTCCCCAAGCAGTGCCAGTGGAACCTATATTTTGCAGCTGCCCTGGAGTTACTCAGTGGCATAATGTTATCTCAGGACAGGCAACAAGAAGTCTGAACTCTCAGGTTTTGGTTCATCTTTGTCAGATATTCAGTGTGCTTACCCATGTTGCCATGTCAGACTTCATTCCAAAGTACAAGGTCAAATTTCTGCCTAAAGGTTCATTAGGAGCCTAAACGAGTGATGTACTGAATTGACATTTTTTGATCTCTTGAAGTTCCAGATGACGTTGATATAAACCAACTTGTGAATTCATCTTCTTTGTGGTCTCCTATTGGTGCAGATACCTATCTCAATAGCTTTTACAACCAGAACTTAAAACCTCATCAGATGCTTTTATACATGAGTCAATGGTGTATAGCAAGAAACAGCTCCTGGCAGTTAAGCTGGAAGTGGGGTATGATCCAGAAGCACGAAGATTAAGTAGCTCATTGAATCCCCTAGATTACTTTGTGTAATATCCCACTTGTTGGACAGATTCTTATGTCAAACTGAAAACAGCGAGGTAAACTTCAGTCTGAGTAACTTGCTGTATGCTGAGATGCTTACTGCAAAATAATTGATGGGAGGTGTTGCATAAAACCATTAATTTTGATTTTGTTAGCTTGTTAATGGCCTTGCATGGTCTTTTGTCTCTGCTGTACAAAGCAGCATTATATTTAATTAGCATTGGCTGACCTTCTTTTTTATTTAGCTGGTAAAAAGGTTATTTAAGTTCTTAAGAAGAATTACTACATCTTCAGTTGACCTGATAATTGGTGTAATGTTGCAGTGGGTAATTGTGCTGGCTGACATTCAGGATCATGAAATCTGTGCCCATGTGAACCTACTGATACCTGTCAATACATTCAGGGCCTTCACTAACAATAAATTCAGGACTTCCAGCAATTAATTCAAATGCCTCAGCAGAACTACTCTCTTGGGGAAGTTTTTGTTAAGATGAGAGGGGCATCTGGAGCCTAAAAGGCAGAGACTCAACACAACACCATTTGAGTAGGAGGTACCTCCACCCTGCTAAGGTTGATAATAGGCACCTTAACAAGGCTGAAGCGCCAATTAAAAGCTTTATCAACATACATATTTTTTATAAATAGCTTTCTGATTGTACACGGGACCTGGCTTATGTAACGTGCAACCACCTTTACCAGAACCCCAAAATAAAATGATGCTTGTGTAGCACTAGATTTTAATATGTACAGCAATGCTAGGAATAGGTGCGCACTTCATAGAAATTGCAGGGATATTCATATGTTAAAATGTAGAAGATTGGCTGGATCACGGGTGTGCATGCTTGGAGATGCAATCTCCATGCACCCAGTGCTGCAATAAAATGATGTTTTCTGGCCTGTCATTGGTGTTGGCGAGTTTTAATCCCAGATTTTGATGGCAACATGACATGAAAGTATAGTGCATAGAGGAGACAGTAGGTACAAGCTGGAATAGCTCTGCAGCAAGGGTCAAGGGGCTAAGTAAAAAAGTACTAGAAGCAGTGACAGAACACCTAGTGACTGCTTATGACTTTTGGAGCAGATGTTTGAGTTTTTATTCTAAATGCAACTAAGGATGTAGCATAGTGAATATTTAGGCTACCTCCTGATGATCTCTTACACAGTAATTGCAGTGATCAATGGGTAAAATACCAGCAAGCTTGACTAAAATATCAATGCCATTTTGGGTATGCTTTTCTCCTATAGAGGCCAAAACAGTGGTCTATCTGGAAGCTAAGAATCATGGGCAACTGCTCTTTCTACACATGTTTGATCTTGAGCATTTGTTCTTGCATGTCAGGTTCATTCTTCTATTGCCTTCAGTCTGCATTTCTTAAAAAATAAACACTGATGCTTGCTGCACTTGGCATTGCCTGCTGTCTCCAAAGCCTAGCAGAGCCTGCTCCAAAAGTTGAGACTAATAGGCAGTCATTAAAACTCAACTCTATTTCTTTGCTAAACTTGGTTCTTGCAAGTTTCCTCAATAAAAGCTGTGGGAAAACATGTATATAAAAGGATTCCTGAATCAAGCTCTAAACCATGGATCTCTTCAATTTCTTACATGGCCCCTTTTGTTGAAGGAAATAAACAGTGGAGGTATCCTACTGCTTTGTTCTTTCCAAGAAAGCTTTCTGAATTTGAAGGCACCTTTTGGCAGACAGTCCATGGTACACATTTTCTCATAGCAATTCTAGAGATTCTCTGTGTGTTATCATTCTGCCTCGGCCTGTATCTCACAAACTAACCGGAAACTCAAATTATCATTACGTAAAGCCTCCAAAGATAATTACCCAAAACATACTTCTTGAATTACTGCAATAAAGGCTCAGTGTGATCACACTGCCCTTTGGGGTTAAGCGTGCTCAGGCCATCAATCTGTCTCACTGATCACACACTTGATCAAGTATTTGCAGCAGCATAAATCTGCCAGCAATTATGCGCAGGTCTCCACCTACAACAGGAGCTAATAGTCTTTTATGTTAGACATCCTCAAGGATATGGTGATAATGGGGTTCTGGAGAGCTGTCGAGATTATGTGGAGCAAAAGGACTCTGAGTTGGCTGACTTAATGTTGATAAATTTCTTTTTGTTGTGTTACTCACTGTTGATAGATTGGCGTGCAAATGGAACATAATAACCTCCTCCACTTTCCTGAATTAAAAGCAGCTCCCTCAGCCCTTGCACCTTCGTATTTACCTAACTGCTTCATCTAGGCTTATGTCACAGTTGTGAAATTCAAGCAGAAGAGAAGACTTCCTTCTCCTCCTCCATTTTCATTAACCCATTAATTCCCACACCATTCCAGAAAGACACTTTCATATGGCTCTGACAACAAGAATACAGACGTCATCTTACAGATGAGCTGCTAGCAGTGGGTGGTGGCAGCCCAGCCAGACCAGGTTATTTTTAAAGATTAATTCTTTAGAAATTTGAAGGAGAAATTCTGGGTGTGCAAGCAACCAAGAGACCTCAATTAATTTTCAGTAACATCAGAAACAAAAATCAACCTGCTAAGAGTTCAGTTAAAAAGCTCCACAACAACAATGTAAAAAAAAAAAAAAAACACAGTAAAACTCCAAACACTCGTACAAAGGAAGTAATTAATTTAGTTCATTCTATTGGAGTACTTGACTGTGTGTTCTTGACTGCCATCTGCTGAAGCTCCTAACAATTATTGACAATAGTGCTTGTGACATTTTACATCAGGAATTCTTTTTGTAATTATAGCTTTGTGTGACTGAGACCTGATAGAAGAACGTTAGGATAATGACTTTTTAATGAACATAAAATGTGACAAGGTGTGCTAAACCTCTGTCACAACCAATAGTGGTAAATTGTCCCTTGTATACCTGCAGTGGGGTTGGTGAGGGATATCATCTTCACCTTCAGAAGGAACTTTTTAAATTCTGTTTTTGATTGTACTGGATGCAGAAAGAGAGTGGTCTAAATGCTGAAATGATGGATGGATGCATTGGCTGGGATAGGATGTAGTGTGGGGATGTTTTTCCAAATAACTTATTGGTGAAGCAATGTTACAGGAAAAGATGATCCAAACGTGGCTCATGCTAGCTCAGTTTATTTGAATTTCAGTTTTTTAAAACTTTAAATTAAAAGACAAAATAAAGACTGACTGCAGTGGAGGTGAGCCAGGAAAATTATGATTTTTCTTGACAGATGCTTTATTTGCATGTTCCAGGCATCTGCGAATGTTGAGCGTGCTGCTAATTCAGGGCAGTAGCTTTTGTTCTTTATTTTAGCTGTTTAAGGGGAAATGAAACCTACACACCGTAGCTATTCAAGCTGAAGGTAGCAAAAATCTACCCATATCTCCCTCTGTTTGCAAAGGCACACGTGTGTTTGACATGGCTGATTTCTGAAGATTTAATCTTAAGAAAGAAACCTGGTCCAATCGATTATTAAAATCTTTACGAGGCAAAAAAATATCATGACAGGAAATACATTCTCCTGTCCATAGTGTTTGGTTCAGCATAATTAACATGAATAATGAAAGACAATTTTCTGATAGTTATTATATTAGAGAGCTTAGCTGACTCATAACTGCCCCCATGACACAGCCAGAATGCAAATTACTTGTATAGAAATAGCAGCAGGCCACTTTGATTAAAACGTGATACATATTTTGAATTAAAAATATTCAAGGTCTTGCAAAATGACCTTAGTGTCATTTCCCCCCTCAAGCCAACAAGGGAATTTGCATAATGATTTTTAGGTGGCTTTCATCTTTCCCATCTCCGACTTGGCAAGACTCTGCCATTCACGGAAAAGCAGCATCTTGCTTTACTTCTTCATGAGCTGAGCTCACACACCAAGGTACAATGAAGATGTAAGAAGAGTTTCCATTGGGTAACTTTACTTGTGGTTGGCATCTGAGGGTCCTGACTGCTCCCATGGCACAAGTCACAGTTTGTATGGACACAAAGCTGTCTACACCTCCATTCTGATTCATTTTTAACCAAGCTTGATCCAGCATCACTCAAATTTAAAAAAAAAGCAGCTTAAAGGACTTGAGATCCAAGCTTATGCACCTCCTAGAAAATCTCTCCGGGGTCTATTGGTCAATTTATCAGACCAGATAACTCGTTCCTTAAATCCAGTTTGTGCAGCCAAATCCCATGACAAATTTCCAGCCCAGCTAAGCTCCTGCTCCCATGCTCCTCTCTTCCCTCTGAGGCTGCTTTCCTGTAGAGTGGCGGATAGATGTGATAAAAGATTTTTTTACCAAAACCTTTTCCATTTTACAGCCCGGAGACTTATCTCTTCTCTTCCAATTCTCCACCACTAATTAATTACACTTTTCTTTTGACCCTTTTCTTTGTTTTCCTTTTATTTTTCCTTTTTTTTTTTTTTTTTTTTTTGGTACCTGGAGGAATGCATGATAAGGACTTATTGCAGTTATCACTAATCCACATTATCTGCAGGGATGCTGCCTCACTCATCTATTAATCTTTGCACCAAAGGCTGTTGGTGTTTGTCTATTATTCTTCCACCTACCACTTAGTACAGCTATTATATTGCTTTCTGGAGAAAACAGGCTGAGAATTAACAGCAATATTTCTTAGAATGTTTTTCAGGCTAAGGTTTGAAGTAGAGAAGGCTTAAACCTGAAATGGGAGGCTGGAGGTGGAGGTCTCATCCTCCTGGCTGTCACCCCCATCACATTGCAGTGAGCTCTTCGTTCAGTGTTCTCATGGTTATGATATGTAACTCCATCTGAATTTCATTACCTGCTGGAATTAATTTCTTCGTTTACGTGCCACAGTTGTTCGCTGTGCCTCTGGCACACAGATTTATTTCCAGTAGCAGCAAATGCAGTAATTGAGCTGTTTCCTGACGTAATGGCCTTGATTCTCTCTTCTGCAGAACGAACAGCTTCTAAAGACTCATCTCTTCCCCCCCTTACCAAATAAACCTCAGCCACAATAATAATTAGGATTTCAAATTACAACAGGTATCACTGGGTGGGAGCAGACCACAACTTTGCCTGCAGGTGGCACGATCCAATTTATCCTGCCTTGCTCACCACTGGGTAGGGCAGCTCTGTCTCACATCAAATTCCTGAGTGATTCGTTAATCTTTTTGCCATTTTATTAATTAAAGTGGCTTAAGAGCTCTGAGGAAGTGGTGAGGGCAGTTTGTTTCTGGTTTCAATTTGAGTTACTTTAATCAAGAGTTCACGTGCTGTGTGGAGCTGGGAGTTGAACTCAAATGATCCTCATGGGTCCCTTCCAACATGGGATGGTATATGATATTGCAGATCCCCCATTCTATATAGCTGAAATAATTTGATTTACCTGAAGTTCACTTCTTTAGGTTGCAGATTTGAAGACCTCCTTAGCTTTATCCTGGTGAGCATATAGGAGATAAACGCATTAAAACCCAAAATGCCAAATATACGTGTTGAATTAGGTCTCAGATCCCCAAGAAACAAGGAAGCAGCTATTAGTCTAACCCATGAGTTTTGTATGATTTTAACCACATGGTGCACTTTCCCAAGCCAAGGTTCCCCAAAGCACTATTCAGATCACAAAGATGGCGGTGTCTGAAATCCCCCATTGAAATCCCCATGTGTAATTATTTGTTCTGCTCAGGTCCTTTTGTGTCAATTGATTTGCATTTGCACCTACAAAGACTTGCTCTCTAGTGAGTAACCAGATCGTTGTATCCACATTGTTGTCTTTGCATTTTTAAGCAGGAGGATTCCTTAGTAAGTACATAGTTTTGCCCATTGGTTTTACTTCCCTTTCTTTCCCAGTTTCGACTAAATTTCAGTACAAGCAACATTGATGCACTTGTATTTTGGTCCTTTATGCTTTCCCAGGGAGTAGCAGAGCTGTGCTTTGGCAAAAAGAGACAGAAGGCCTGGTGCCTTGTTGCATTACCGTCAGAGATGAAACGGTGGTATCATCGGTGTTGATTGCTCAGCTTGCTTTGCAATGAAAAGCTTTGCAAACTGTGTCCTGGTTCTGCTCTCCTTCCCACCCCACTGCGTCCTGGTGTGAATTATAAGTTTCTAATTCACCTTCTTAATGCAAGCACGGTTGCTCTTATCATAAATAATTTCTCAGCCACTGCTGAAGCTAATTAGAAGGACTCAGAACAAGATGATTTTCAGAGACCACAAATAAAGGTCCGGTTATTCACAGCAGTTGGAAGGAAGTCTGCTTGGGAGGTCTCACCCTCTTAACGCCAGCAATGCAGACATCTCCATCAATGGTGATGAGTCCTGTGGGGGAGATGCCTCAGAAATTATTTAAAGGAAACTCTTAAATTAGCTGAGATTATAGAACATGGTGTGTTTTTGGCATAAATGTATTTCAGTGGCTCTTGGGCTTATTGGTGACTCAAAGCACCAAAATGAATCCTTTCCCTATGGTTCACTTCAGCCATGAGTGATGCCAGCTAAGCTTGCTATGACACTTGCAAATGGCCACGCTCTGATGATGTTTTGGCTGCTGTAATGAAACCAGAATCTTAGTGACACTGCTTATTTTCCCATTTACCAATCAATTGGGTGGACGCTAAACATCTGCATTTTGTGTATGTAAGAGCTGCATCTTGGCTCTGTATACTAAGTAAATTATACTAGACAAGGAAAGCCAGAATTTCATGTGCCATAAAACTATTTTTTCCCCCATGGTTTTGCCCGAGGAGATGTTTTCTTCCTATAATGAATGTTCATTAAAAAACTTCAGCTGCAGGATTCATAGTGGGTGATTTACTGTAATTGTAAAGATTTTTCATGTAACATTAACAAATACAAGAGTATAATTGGGTACGTGAGGAAGCATTAGCAGAGCAGCATGCTGAGCTAGAACTCGTATGTGTTGTATCAGCCCATCAGTCCTAAAAGAGAGAATACTCATTATGTAGCTTGACCTATTCCGGAGCAATTCTGCTGAGATTTAGCTCAGACTGAATGTTTATGCTGCTGAAAGGTAGATGATTGATGGCTGTGAAGAGTAATAATAATACACTTAGCACTTCTCACTCACACAACTCGGGGCACTTCAGAATCATGAGGTTTTTACTGTCTCACTGAAGGGATAATTATGTCCGATTTTCTGCAATGTCATGAAACTGCAGTTCACTGACAAAGGAACTGTGATTATCTGAGTCACCTCTCCTAAGACAAGCCTGATGCTGCTCCAGGAAGCTAACACACATGGGACATTTAATGTTTCTGTTTTAGTTTGGTTGCAACACAGAATATGCACAGTCTGCCCCACTTAGTATTGTTCAGTTGGAAAAGACTTTCAGGTCATCAAATCCAACCAGCAACTTATCTGCTGAGTTCCATCACAAAATCACATCCATATGTCCCTTAATTAGTTTCAGAGATGGTTCTCCAGCACTTCTCTGGGATGCCAGTTCCAGTGCTTGGTCACTCCCTTGCTGAAAAAATTATTTCCTAATGTCATCATGTTGGAGATGGGGAGAACACCTTTGAGAAATTAAACACCTGTGCCAATTCAGATCTCAGTTAACTGTCAACAAACAAGAATTGGAAAGGCCTTTTGCCTTCTGCAGACTTGGCACAAGCGCCCTTTCTTTTGTTGTGCAAGTCTGGTTTGGCATGTTAATTACCATTATGCTGAGTCTGGGGTTTCTCTCCACTTCTCTGCAGTGCTAGGACTGATGTTATGACAGGAGGGTGTGTGTTGTGGACACGCTTTTGCTGTGGTGAAAGCTGGGATCGATCCTTGCACACCTGGAGGGTACAACATGGTGCTGCACAGAGAGATTTTCCTTCTCTCAAAGCAGTGTAGCATTGGGGATGTAGGTAATTCAGCGTGGTGGGGATGGGTTGATGGTTGTATGGGAACTGCAGAGTCAAGGCCTGAACCTCTGACTGATCACCTGATGCGAGCAATGAGCCAGCCAGAGGAGCACAGGTGAGGGCAATTCACCTGTGCTGCCAGAAGGGCTGGAGCCTGGTTCCACTCCTCATAGACCTATTTAAGAGCTGGCTACCAGTGGGGAAGGATCTCTTCTGGAGATCACCTCTGCTGGTGTTTTGTGAGTGAGCCCAGGATAGGGGTAAGCCTTCTGTTTATTCCCTTTTGTCATCATAGTCTGCTTTGCCTAACTCTCTTGTTTATTTTGTGATTATAGCATCCTAATATTCTTTGATTATACAATGGCTGAACTAGATGACTTAGACATCTTTTCCAACCTTAATGATTCAACTGTGATCAGAGGTTCTTAGTCTTAGTGAAACGCTGCAGTGACACAGATACAGAATTTGTTACTGGATCTAAAATAAGTGTGCACGCTTGGTTCCTCTGCCTAATGTCACACTTACTTTTTTTTTTTTTTTTTAAATGATATATGAAGACTCCTCTTGCCTTGATTTGTTCCTTAAATATTGCAGTGATTAGTATTTATGGATAGGATGTTAGATGTTAGCCCTTTGGAAACAGTAACTCTGAACTCCCTCAGGACTGCTATATTCTTTCCTGACTGATCCAAAGGGATCAGTCACGTGAAGAGGACATTAAAAGAATGAGTGAAAATAGGAAATAAGACATGAGTGAAGAGGAATGAAAAATAAGGAGTTTGGGGAAACAAGCTGCCTCTGGAAGTGATGGAGCCAGATGCAAGCACAATAGATTATGGAAATTAGTCAGAATAAACAGGTTTGGATGGCCTTTACAACACTGTCGTGTCAACTGATCTCATTGAATAAGCTCAGAAGCATGAAACTTTCTGTGTTTGTTTCTGTGCTGCATAAATTTTCTTCACAAGATGGGAAATGAGTTTGGAAATGATACCTGAATTAATCTGTAGTTTCACCTAGACTCCTGATGTTCCATATAAGCATTGGTAAAACAGAGCGCATCATGTTGATGTTCTGCTATAATTGGTCCTCAGTGGTGAATCTCTTCTGTTTGTCTTGGAGTGTAGTGTCAGTGCTTTGTATGTAACCTCAACTTAATCTGTTTTACTGATGATTTCCAGTATTTGCCACTGGGCAGTGGTGAAGAGGTACAGTTGGTTTAACAAAAGAAAGGGCAGGAATCTGTCACTTGCTATCAAGGGTTGTATGTCTTAAGAATTGATCAAGAAAATGAAACTCTATTTTGACCTTAAAATTTGGCATCAGTTCACCATGTTTCTCTTCACTCTGTAATTGTATTTCTTTTCTGTGGTTATTAATTTCTTGCCTAGAAATATTTGCTAATATTTCCGACTTCTTAATTTGGCATCTATGTTAGAGATGTGAGAGAAGAAGGCCCCTTAAACAAGTAGCAAGAGTGTTAAACATAAAAATGCTCCTCTGGTTCCTATGCATGTACATGAATTTAGCTATGTTTCTGCAGTATTCTTCTCCAATGGGAAGTCCTCTGACAAAGCATTGCATTTACCTAACATGAGTTTGTCAGCTTAGATATAATATGCAATGTCATTCTGGTTTCCAAGACTGATTTTAATATACCAAAAAAAGTGATTTTTTTTTTTTTAGTTGAGAAAAATTCTGTGAATAGATATCTGTATTCAGTTCTGAGAGCTCCTTATACAGTTCTTCATCTTGCCTGGAGATGGCAATGTAGCAGTGCAATTGTTACCACATGGCCTACTCCCAGGAATACATACGAATTACATTAAATTAATAATAAAAAATAAAGCTCAGTTTGAGCCAGCTCTGCAAAAATATAGGGAAGAAATACATTAGAAACACACCGATAACGAAGCTGGAACACAGCTGATTTAACTAAATGAGAAGCTTTGTGAATGGTAAATTAATTCTTATTGTACCCAGACACCCAACATACTTTTTGTGTTGGGTAACATCCATTTTAATGAATGATTTACGATAAACATGAGTAACAGCCCTGTGCTGCCACTTGTTGGCACTGACGACTTCTGCAGCCATAAAGGCTGAGTTACCTGGGCTGTCAAGGCAGTCGTTGCCTTTATGCCCTTGTGCCTGCAGCAGAGGTTTCTTGTTTATCAACTTAAAACCTTAAGTATTTTCAGGATGCTTTGCTTCCTTGTAGCTGGAAGAAATCTTCAACAAGAGAAACGAAATCGTCTTGCTCTTGATTGCAGCACTAACCCAAAAAATGGTCCCTGACCTATTGGAATGTGCTTGACTATTTCCAAGAGTTTGGCAGTGAGTATCAGTGTTACCTTCACTTTAAAACCAGACAGACCTCCACAACTCCAGGTCAGCCTGCAGGCTGGCAGTGGAGCTGGGAAGATCTAACTATGCCAACCTCCAGAGTACTGGGTTATGGTCCTGTTAGCAAGGACACAGATAAGAATCGTAGAATGGCCTGGGTTTGAAAAGAACCTCAAAGATCATCTAGTTTTAACCCTCCTGCTATGTGCAGGGTCAACAGACCAGGCACCCCGGAGCCACATCCAGCCTGGAAGACCTACATCTTTGTCTGAGCAGACTTAAGAGTAGAAAATCCAACTGGGTTCTTCAGATCACTAAGAATAAAAGGGAAGTGCTGTATGATATCATTTGGGAACCCACTTTTATATGACTCTCCAGGGATACTGGAAATGATTGCAAGTTTTGGTTTTTTTTTTTTCCAGAAGAGACAATGTCTCTGGGAGGAAAAAAAAAAAAAGCAATGGTTTTACCCCCAAAATTGTTCCAGGAAATAATTGTTAATTATTTCCTTAATTCCTCTTTGTTATGAAGATGCTTAATTCTGATAAGTGGCTTTCTTTGCTGTTCCAGGTTGGATGTCTCTTCTGCTGTATTGCTTCTGTAGCTACCTTTGACTGGGGGTAAGTATGGTATAAATTGTCACTCTGACACGTTACCCTTTGCAATGTGTTGAATAATGAATTTAACACGCTGTCATCATGTACCCGCACCTTGCCAAATGTTTGAAAGTCGGATCTGCTTGTTTTGTACTTGAAGACTGGCTATTTGTTTACAAAGTACTTCCCGCTCCAAGAAACGTCGTGCGTTGCACTTGTTGCCATCACTGCAGATATTCAGGGAAAGGATGGAGGGGGCATTTTGGCAAAGGTGTGAAAGACACCACCAAATAGAGGTTGTTTTCTCTTCATTTTCCACTGAGACCTAGCTGTGTTGTTTGAAGACCTTATAGTCTTACGGAATCAGTGCAGTCCCTGCCATTATCCCACTGATGTGATTTTGAAGATAACATGAAGGAAGATGACCAGCGTTCCTATGCAAGATGGGGGAGAAAAAATGAAGCTCTTCCCAATCATGGATATGCAGCTCTGTGGGGGAGAAGCAAAGCTGATATTCAGTAATAAAGCATCTCATCTGGATGCAAATGAAGGAAGGACCTCAACCAACTGCCCAATGCTGCTCTTCTGTTCCTGGGATTTCTGATGTTGTCCAAGTCTGTGATCTGGGGGGAGGGAAGAGTTTGGAGGAACAATTGAGCTGCTTTTGGACCCAGACCATATGTTGTTGAAGGTGTTAGTGTCATTAACTGTAGTCAGTCATAAGAGAATAAATGGTGGATAAACTGTCGTTAATCTTTTTACACTTGGATTAATTGCAGCAGCTGTAATCTCCCTTCTGACTTCCAACTGCTCAGTTCAGGATGAGAGGCAGCTCTTATCTTGGACAAGTGCTCAGCTGGTGCTTGGGGAACTGGTAGCCATACAGGGAGCTGTTCCTGGAGCCATAGAACTACTTCTACCATACTCTTCTCTGTATTCTTCTGACGAAAGGAATGACATAGACGTGTCGAGCTTTATGGCAAAGGGAAAGAAAATAGGAATCTTCATCCTGTTCTCTCCCTGAATTTACTCTATTAATAAATATTAGATGAACATGTAAGGGTACAGCTTGGTTATACTTCCATACCAGCTCCTGTGCATGACAAGGATGATTGGATGCATGGCTTTTCATTTCAGAGGAAGCAACAGAAATACATGAGAAGCCAATTATTACTGTTAAATCTTATTTATCACAATACCAGGAGCAGAGGGGACTATAGATAAAATTACAAAGCTGTGGGCTTAAAAAGTAGAAATAGTGCTGAAGAAGACAAGTGATTGAATTGTGGGACTCTTACAACTTGGTGTGGCAGAAACCCAAAATATAGATTAATTCAAGAAAAGGTTAAAGGGCTTCTAGGAGGATCCATTCAGCATTGTCTCAGGTGGTATTTCTGCTCTGAAAAGATGTATTGCAAATCTGTCATGAGAATGAGTGACATATCATTGTGTGCTTGTCTCTGATTACTTTGTTCTTTAAGCATATGCTACCAGATAAACTGGGCTTGGCAGACTATTGGATTGACCTTCAGCTGGGCTTGCGTTTTTGTGAGGAGGAGTGATTAATAACTCTGTTTTTGTCTTCTCACAGCTGATGGCTTTATTGGTGTGGAGTGGAGGTGGGCTATTTTATTTGTGCTATTATTCGTTTTACATGATCTATAAAGTTTGGAAAGCTTTTGAATCCTGTCACAGCATTTAATAGAAGGAAGCTTTGAAAATTCAGGTCATTATTGTTTTGTGTTGAGTTCTGGGTTGTGAATGTGGAAGTATTTCCTCTTCAGGAAGTTCTGTTTGTACTTCAGTGATGCTACAGTACAATTTCTACATCATTTCTGTGCATTTAGCTTTGTTGGTGATAATTTACATAGAGGCCTCTCTTTGTATGGTCAGTGACTTAATGAAGAGAATCAGAGCTTTAGGATTTGCAGGAGAAAGCAAGTGTGTGACAGGCACTGCTGAAATGGTTTGGCCAACTTTTCATTTCAACAGTAGGGAAATAAAATAGTCCAAGTGCAAAAATAGACATTTTCAAGGCAGAACATGGTGCTCATCAGTGTAGAGGAGTCTTGGTAAGGAATTTTGCCTAGTACACATAGTCCTCTCCATTAATGAGAACCTAGCTTCTGGAGCATCACCCAGACTCTTTTACAGCTTCAGAAATAGCGTGACATTGACAGACTTCAAGTCACTAAGCAACGTTTTGCTCCAAGTTAAACTGCCCTTACTTGCAGCCAGTAGCAAAAACCTTTCAAGGGCTGCTCTACCAGTTTGTAATGGCCAAGACAAAATCATGACCTTCAGTTAAGCTTTCCAGGACATCTGAGTGAGTTCTACAAACCCCTTCCTGTGCAGGAGAGCTGTGTGTTCAAGCCACATCTCCTGCACCAATTTCTAAACATTGCTGCCTCGGTCCCTAAAGACCTGTGCTTATGTTTGATGGAAGGCCAAGAAAGAATTCAGCATCAAACCCCAAAAGTGATTCTTCTCATCCCAGATGGTGCTGCAAATGCGTGGTTGAGCTCAGCAGGTGAGGTTGCACAGATGTGTGATGTTGAGAAGTGTTCAAATTCTGCTGCTGCTGCAGAACATCTTTCAGGAGTTGAGCTCTTTCGTTTCTAAATTGCAGGCTTCACATGAGATACCATTGTGGCCAGGTACTTGAAGGGCTGTTTGCTTACACCAATGGAGGAAATTGAGTTTTACAGCTCACCCACTTATATGCATAATTGCACAATAGATCTTGCTGGATTCTGGGATGTTTCCTTTCTGCATTTCCTCCACATGTGGCTAACATGCAAAAATTTGGTTTTAAAATTCATTTGTAAGACAAATGCTTTTCAAGTGTCAGAAAAACTTTGAGGGCTGCTGGATGCTATTTGGAGATACTTGCAACTGGGCTCCCCCATATCCCTAGTCATGCACTTCTTATTTCTGCTTGTACAATTTGTGTATATATGTTCCTTGCCAAGAAAAGCAGCTTCCAAAAGCTTCCTTCCAAAAGCTTCAGTGATTTTTAAGTTGCTGAAGGTCAGTGTATAGTGGCATGACATCAAATGTGACACCACTGCTAATCTAATAAGAGGAAAACAGATGTGGAAATTCCTATGATTTTCTGCTTATTAAGATCAGATTTGTCCTGTGATTATGACTTTTTTTTTGCCTTCTGGAGATATGGGCATTTAGACAATGCATCTGAGAATTAAGAGCTGGTTTGGCATTGCATCTTCCTTATCTGCTGTTGGCACTATTTTAGTAATGAGACAAATGTCGTCCCCTTCAGAAGTAATTAGAATAACTGATTTGTGTGCATCTCAGACAAGTACAAAAATACTACAGATTTCATAATCTTTTCCACTTTTCTCCTAAAGACAATTATCTGTGTAGAGCAGGCTCTCCCTAGCTCAGAGGCCGCATTTGAACAATGCATGCCTTGTCTCACTTATTTACTACTTAATACCGTTTATCTGTTTCTATTTCCAGCATCCCATATTTCATGCTCAATTGGATTTTTGAATGTTTCCCAGTGCCAGACACTTACTTATCCATATTCTGTTAGGAGAGTTGGTATTTCTTGTGGTACAGGTCTGCAGAGGCTGGTTTTTATTAGGACCCGTGGGGTGGTTACAAACCCTAAAACTCAAATGATGAGTATAAGAATGGATTTGAAATACCTTATTTTACCTGTAAATTCGTTATGCAATCATAAATCCCTTCCCCAGGGCTCTGCTGGGCAGGGTTTATTCTTTCTTGCTGTCTAAGAACAGTACCAATTATCAAGAGCCTGTAAACTGGAAACGTCAAAGGGTTGTTAGTTTTAAAACCAAAGTGAAAAAGTGGTGTGAGGTATAATGCCCTAAAGGATGCCATAAGGGAGGCCAGGTGAGCGTGGAAGAACATCAGGATTATTAGCTGAATCCCCATTGCTCCTGTCTGCCCAGATGAATACACTGAGCACGCAGATGTTTTATTGCCTCCGCTCAGCGTGGTGCAGCTGTCACGCAATCCTGGGAAATACCAGCTCCTTGGGTTAATGAAGAAATCTGAGGTTGAGTGTGATGATGTCTGGAAATAAACAGGAAATGGCAGGGTGAAATGGTGAAAGTCAGGCAAGGTTGATTTAGAAGAGCATAAGGATGTTTAATGCTGTTAAAATGCATCTGCCACTGTAAGATCACTGCAAAACAAATTGTGCTCAGGTTAGAGAACATATCCTTCTAGGTCCTTCACTGAGAATCCCAGTGAGGTCATTTTGGTGGAGTGGAGTAAAGGACAAAGAAAGTTATGAGGTTGCTCAGCAGAATTGCAATCTGAATGTCTGCCATCTTTATAGTCCTCTGTGTACATGCTCCAACGTCCATCAGAAAACAAAGAGATTGCTCTTAACTTTCAAGCTTAAAGAGGGCAGATTTAGGTTGGATAGAAGGAAAAAGTGGAAGGAAGGGATGCCATTCAGAGGGACCTCAACAGGCTTGAAAAGATGGGCACGGGTGAACCTAATGAGGTTCAACATGGCAAAGTGCAGAGTTTTGCACTTGGGTTGGAGGAATCCCAGGCATCCATACAGACTGGAAGGAGCGGAGCTTGAGAGCAGCCCTGCAGAGAAGGACCTGGGGGCCCTGGAGGATGAAAAACTGAACATGAGCCAGCAGTGTGCAATTACAGCTCGGAAAGCAAATGGGATCATGGGCTCCATCAGAACAGGGGTGGCCAGCAGGGACAGGGAGGTGATGCCCCCCTTCTGCTCTGCTCTCGTGAGACCCCCATCTGCAGCACTGTGTCCAGGGCTGGAGCCCCCAGGACAAGAAAGACAGGGAGCTGTTGGAGAGGGTCCAGAGGAGCCACAAAGATGAGCAGGGGCTGCAGCACCTCCACCACGAAGACAGGCTGAGGGAGCTGGGCTTGTTCAGCTTGGAGAAAAGAAGGCTGCGGGGTGACCTCAGTGCAGCCTGCAGTGCCTGAAGGGAGCCTGCAGGCAGGAGTGGAGTCAGCTCTGTGCAAGGGGAGATGGCAGCAGGACGAGGGGAAATGGTTTGAATGGAGGGAGGGCAGATTGAGGTTGGATGTCGGAGGAAGTTCTTTGCTATGTAAGTGGTGAGGTGTTGGAACAGCTGCCCAGAGAGGCTGTGGATGTCCTGTCCCTGGAGGTGTTCAAGGCCAGGTTGGTTGGGCCCTGGGCAGCCTGGGCTGGTATGAAATGTGGAGGTTGGTGGCCCTGCATGTGGCAGGGGGTTGGAGATTCATGATCCTTGATGTCTTTGATGTCATGATCCTTCCAACCTGGGCAATTCTGTGACTCTGTGTAAAAAGTCTTTTACAGTGAGAGTGGTGAGACATTGGAACAGGTTGAACAGAGGTGTGGTGGATGTCCTATCCCTGGAGACTTTCAAAGTTAGGCTGGGTCAGAACGTGGGCAACGTGATCTAGCCATGCGTGTCCCTGTTCATTGCAGGGGAGTTGGACCAGATGACTTTTACAGATCCCTTCCAACTCTAGGGATTCTGTGATTCTATAATTGACTGGAACATGGAACAGTAAAGCCCCCTGGAAGAGTAAGGTTTCTCTGGATGATCATGGTGGCAATGCAGGAATTGAGTGATGCTGTTGTACTCCCAGAGCTTGCCTTTGGCTGCAGCTTCTCTGCCTTCCTTCAGATGGCAGAACACAAAGCATTGCTTCAAGCTTTGACTCTTTGGAGACCAATCGGGCACAGATGGCAAGTACTGCAGTCCTTGCTTGTTTGAGTGTCTGCAGGGAAGCAGTTCTTATGAAAAAGGGCTGCAGGGTCAGACCCATGCACTTTTGTAAGATTGAATCCTCAGCTGGAATTGCATCTGCTGCACTCCATTGGTTTTACTTTCGCTTAACAGACCATAAACAATTTGTTTACATAGACAGCTTTTCATCTTCCACAGTGAATCATAAAGGAGTTCTCCAGGGATCAGTCCCTGGTCTGGTTGTTGCCTTTCATTTATATACCAGGGTTGGATGATTTAGATCATCAGTGTTTCTATCTGAATTCAAAGGCAGGTGGTTTATGTCCTTTTTCTTGCACAAAGGTTCTTACTAAAAATCTGCATTATAGATCTGGCAGATTATGCTTTGCGTTGAAATACTTTATACTAAACTCAAAAAGGATGTTACGATCCATTTGCAACAGAGAAGAGAACCCCACTCCATCAATACTAAAAAGATGGTGTGCCCTCTGTCATTATCATCCTTTAATGGTTCTTTGCGAGAAATCCCTGTGCTCTTTACTAAGAGGGAAGGAGAAGGTGTGGCAGAGGGTCAGCATTTTGAGAATGGCCAAAAGGGCTGCGGTGTTGTCCTAAAGGTGACCAGCTGTGTCTAAAAGGATATCCAAAAGTTCTTGGCTAATAACTCCCAGCCTTTTTTTCTCACAGTACTATATAGTGCTACAAGATGAGCTACAATAGTAAGCCTCCTGACAAGGGCAAATGGGAGCCAGAGAACCAGGGACAACTGGAGAGAGATGTCTTCTACCTCCCAAGTTCCATGACCGAGGTATGACCCACTATGATCCCTGTGGGTCATAGTGGCCTGTGGAGCAAGCATGGCATGTGATTCTTGGGAGTAGAAGGTCAAAACTGCTGGTTGTTTTGGGGAATTTGAATTCAGTTTTAAATTTTAGACTTAGTGTTTTGTACTCTTATGCATCTGATTGAATGCATTTGTGTTCATACAGTTATGCCTCCAACAGCTGAATGTTTCCAAAATGACTACCAGCTGTCAGTGCTTCGCATATCATTAGTTATGTAAAAACTAACTTCTCCTTCTCCTGGAGCCCAGATAACATATGAATCTTGATTAAAAAAACATTTTCCCTGAAATGTCAGTGTTGGGGTGATTGTGGAGTATTGCTCAGTTGTGGAGAAATAACTAAGATTAATAGCCCATGGTGTTAGTATTAACCTTAGAGAAAAGCAGATGCTGCAGCTACTTAGATGTGAAAAATACTGGATGAAGTGCCACGATCCTTCTGTAACTCACCAAATGTACTTAATTCAAATTAAGTCTTAGAAGATATTGTTCTTTCCTGTCAGGTTGTTTGTTTAAAAAATTACTCTGGAACAAATAACTCATTACCTCCTCACCTTGCAGGTGTTGATTGTGATTGCCTGTAATAAGAGACCACTTTGAGAAGCAGTTGGCTTTTTTCTTCGTTGCATATACATAGACCCAAATAATTTTTTGTACTCCAGTAAACATAATTTGTGTTTCATGATACGTTATGAGTTTCTTGTTGCATGAATGTCCTAAAATGAATTTATAAATAATTTTTATGGTTCAGCGAGAAAAGCCATTAAGGTGTTTAAAATGTTTGGAAATGCAGGAGATGAAAGAGTAGCTTGATATATATGTTGCACTGGGAGTTAGGAGGTATAAACCAATACTATTGTAGTTCAGCAATGAAATCTAAAGGGCTTCGATTACAGGTTGGTAGAACTTCTAATTGTAGAAATAGAAGAGAATTGAAAGAGAGAATGTGGACGACTCTTCAGTAAAAATAGGACAAATCTATTTAGATCAAGATAAGTGTTAAATGCCTTTTAAAATGTTGAAATAAATAGTCTCAAAATTACAAGTAGTCTAGCTGATAAGACATCAGCAGCTCCTTTTTATCTGTTCAGTCTAAAAAATGCTGTTGAGATGTTTGTAAGGTTTGTGTTGGTCCTTCTGGCAACTTCTTATTGCTCTGGACAGCAGAGGATCTAGGAAAGACACCATTTTACCAGAAGTCTGTGATCTCAGGAGAGTTTAGTTCACACGTTTCCTTTCCTATGCGAACATAGGACAGGCTCATGCTTCAGTATATAAGCTTTCTCAATGAACTGCTGTGTCCTGTCCAGTTTGGAACTCCAGTTAATATTGGATATAATTGACTTGCATGTCCTATGGTAAACTTCATTAGCTCTGTTTTTGGACAGAGCTTTTAATTAATGTAGAATGATTGTGCAAATACTATCACTGCACATCAGTGCAAGCACTTCTATACGCGTGCCCAGCTGCCATGATGCTCAGAAAGGGATTCCTGCCTTGTTCTCGTTGCTCTTGCAGCTAGAAGAAAGTAAAGAAACCACAAATCAGAACAGTAACCAGGGCTGTCTGACCCAAACACAGATGTCACGACTTGGTGATCCCTAGCCATTGAATTTCACAATAGTATATTTTCTTTCCAGGTGCGATTTGTTGCTGACAAACATTGAAGTTTGCTCTTAGTGCATCCTTTTACTTACTGTGATTAGCTCTAGAACTGTTTTGTGTTGAGGTTTACATCATGGCCCTTGGTAAGAAATGTTTTTTTAAAAAAAATAAAAATTAAAAAAAAAACAAAAACAAAAAACAAATGCTAAAGACTAATTATCTATTATTTTAAGTGATGGTCGAGGAGAAAATCTGTGGCAGTTAGAAAGTTAGCCAGTGCTAATCAGCTGACAAAAGAACTTTCTTCTGAAGATTAAAAAAGCTGTCATTTGTAACAAATTCTCTTCATGTAAACTACACAATTCAAGCTGTCTAAAAAATAAATAGGAATAGAAAAATCCTAAAACCAGAATGCTCCTCTACTAGAAAATAATTCGCAATGTACATCAGTTGTATGAGAGTTTTGCTGTAAAAGAAGGAATCAAAAAATGGCCAATATTAGTGGTCTGTTCTTTTGACTTCCCTCTCTCTGAATCTCTGGTTTTGAAATGTCTCAGACCTCAGGATGTATGGGTTGGCTTACGGAGTCTATTGAAGCTGTCAATGCATGTCTGGGTAAGCTTTTTCTTTGAGGCACTTGACTAACAATACATCTTACACAGTGTGTAGGGATTGCTATGGCAACAGTTCATTTTGAATTACAAAACAATTACATATTAAAACCCCACATAATCCATTGACATGCAAATTACTGCCAAGAGGCAGGTAGTGACCTGAACATCTTCATTTCTTAGGGTAAAAAAAAATAAAATGATGTTTTAATCTTGAATTGCTTCTCCAGTTTTCTTTGGGAATCATATCACTTAAGAAGTAGAGGATGGAGTAATGGCTTCAGGAGCGTCTTCTGCCAGGAGAGGAGGTCTGTGGTTGGAGCAGAAGAACTGAAATGGACTTTTTGCTATTAAAGCATTGTGATCAACTAGGCTGGATGGATTCAAGCCAAGAGGCTGCATCTGGATGAGCCTAAGTTCTTTGGTACCCTGCTGAAATCAATTCTTTTCCTTTGTTAGCAGGGTCTCCATAACATGAGCTACTGGAATAAGTTAAAGGAAATACTATTGGAAGCTCCTGACAAAATCATGTCTATCACCTGATTTTGCAGTTACTGAATCGATCTCTGGTGGTGAGAGCAAAATGCATCCTCATGAGTGTGCATGATGGAATCCAGAGAAATGAGATTTTTCCTGATTTAATGAAGCACCTCACTCATTTTATACTGAGGATTGAGCCTAACAACTTTTGGGACTTGAAAAACATGCTCACTATTTCACGTTTAACTGATAGTTTATGTAGAAATGGGCTTGAACGCTTGCTGATGCACCTTGATAAACTGAGAGCTATTCAAATAGCTTTACAAACAAGGTGAATCTATGGATTTATCTGCAATACTTAAACACACACATTTTTTTTTGCCTTTAGTACTGATATTTCATACGGAATGGGCTGTGTTTTGAGCTGTAGGCCTTAAAGCTTTGCTCAGTAACCTTCTGTCCAGTGGCTGGCCCTTTTGGGGACTTATGGAGACAAAGGTACTCTCAGGGCAATATCTTTCCCATAGCAAGCATCTTTAAAATACTTAGAGTAAAAAAAACTTGTCACTTGGATGGGATGTCACCAGACTTGGGGGTTTATCAGACTGGAGTGCCTTGCTGGTTGAAAGGTCATCCACTAAAAGCTGGGATTTGCTCCCATGGGTGGCCAACCTGCTTGTTCCAAACCTTCCAGCCCTGCAGAAGTTACCTTGATTGGGTTCCTGCACTGTGCTGCAGAGTGGGCAGAATACAGTGAGTAAATGACTATATTCAGCAATGGAAAGAATTGCTTTTTGTTTTGCAAGCTGTAACCACAGATTATTTCTTGTACCCCTGTTGTCAGAAGAAACTGTTTCTCTCATTTCCACCTGTGGGACCCTTTGTGTGGGCACTGCTGACTGCCATGACTTGATGGGCTCCTGCACCAAAAAGCTCCTTACAGATGTGTGTGGGCAGAATTGTCCAATTCTTTTTTATCTGAACTGGGGTCTTGTAATGCTGGTGGCTAGACTTCACTTAAAAAATACATAAAAAATCCAAGCCTACATATTCCTAATGACTAACCTTTAGCATGACAAGCCACTTTCCTTCCAAGACTTTAATTTGGAGACTTTTAAAATATCTGATTTTGACTAATTAAAACATGCTGGTATTTTCATGTAGCAAGTCACTTGGTTTTGCAAATTCCTTGCAGGGGTTTAAAACTTCTACCTCATTTTCTAGACCACTTGTCTGTGAGAAGGACTTGAAAATGAGAGGTTTTCTCTCTTGCTGGAATTCCACAGTAAATGTCAGTATGAATAGAATTAGAATCTTTATATATCACCACCCCTCTCTTCTGCTGTACGTAGGCAGCAAAATGCATGTGCTGGCTAATGGTAAAATGTCATTGCTCTGTTGTGAGCACTTGTGGGTATCATCCAGATGTGGGGGTGATATTTTGTCTGCTAGAGGTCAGTTTAGAAAAGGGCACGGAGAAAGAAGAGTAAAGGAATGGATGTTTTGAGCTAGAAATAGTGGCGAAGTTGTGTCTGTTCTGACAAACTGATGTCTGATGCTGGTGCAGTGGAACAGCACATTTCATTTGCAATTAGGTAAATTGGGATAGAAATGTGTTTTACTCGGGCAGGTGATAGTAACAGCTGCATTGGACACGAGGGGGTGTGCTGATGCCTATGACCTATGGACAGCAGGTGATAATGTGCTCCTACATCCTCCTCAGAACCCATATCAACAGGTGAATAAAGCTTAAAATGAATTCTGTAAACACTGTGCTTGAAGTTTGTCAGCCAGTGTGGAAGATTCGGGCTCTGATTTGAATTGGGATAATCTGAAAAGGAAGAAAATATATTCCAGACAGTGGAAAAGAGGAACCTAAAATGTGTCAGGAAGAACCTGGAAGAGCTCCAAAAGGGTTTTGCCCTCAGCTCAGACTTTCCTGCTACGAGAAACTATAAATAGTGATACAAGATTGTAGTATGAGTTAATACATTTTAGAGCAGTACCTGCACAAAGGATGCTTAGGACTATAATCTCTACTTTTAGTATACTTTTTATAGTTTTTATTTACACTATATATACCTTTAGTATCTACCTATAGTAGACTAAGAATAATGGCATATCCAGTTTAGGGACTTAAAGTATGTAAGAAATATAAGTCAGTATGAAGTATTTAAGTCCACAAATTGGATATTCCATAGCCATTTTTTTCAGAAAAATGAAATGATATTATCACATGTTGATATTCCTTTATGTTCCTGTAGATAAAGAGTAAATTAATCAAAGTTTCAAAGGTAAACGTGTGTTTGAATTATAATGAAGCAAAACTTTGTTTTGATATTAAAACAAAAAAAGAAAAATGAAGGAAAAGGCAATGAGGAGGGGAATCATTGAAACTGGGCTTATAATTTGGCTTGTGGCATGCTGCCCCATGCTTCAGTTTTGGGGAGCTGGGACTACTTGTCAGCATTATTTGTACAAGACCACACAGGACAAAACATAAGATAATCTCTTCTTGTTTCCTTCACTGCAGATCTACGGTGTGGGTCTCTTTCCTTCAGAAGCCCCATGTTTGATTCCATTTATTTCAGCAACAAAGAGAAGAAAACACGGCCAATGTTTATAAATGGATTTTACAAAGTTTTCACTGGGTGGTTGTTATTATGATGCTACGATTAATGTTTTTGGAAGCAAACTATTTGGGAAATGGAAACATTCCTTGCTTGATACAGTGAAGCAGCAAAGCACGTGTGTTAGAGAGCAGATATAGAAGTTTTATGGCTTGCTGAAGAGAGGGGGGGATTCTGAAGCCTCCAGGAGTATTACATTTGCATCATGTACAAAGAGTGTGCGATTAAATAAGCAATTAGTTATGAATTATTCACTCTGCTTGACTGTTGGGTTTTTGAGTAGCACGTTAACCTTGAGATGACTGCTTTTATAACCCTTATTGTTCACCAATAAATTAATCTGCAATAAAAAAAAAAAAGAACACAAAAGCACCACTCTCACTGGGCTTGATCTTGGAAAGAAGTTTCATTCTGCTTGTTGTTGTTGTATTGCATCTGGGAGATGGGCATCATGACAGCAGGAGCTGGGTGCATGTGTGGAAGTTGATCTTCCCTGCTTAAAACACTTCTAAATATCAGGAGAGGGAATGGGAAGAGAAAAGGCCCTTTTGTTTTTACAAAGGGGCAAAGCTTTGCAAGGAAATTGAATGTCAATCATTTTTTTAACTGGTGTATAAAAGTACAGAACCTTCCTCTTACCTTACTATGAGTCCAGCAAAGTGCAATAACCCCTGTTTTGTGTTGAGGACTGAGTGGTAGGAAGGCATTTATATGGATAGTCTCACCATCTACTGCAGTAGATAAAGAGCAAAATATGGTACAAGACCATTCAACGTGACCAATTAGTGACGTGCACTCACTCAAGCATGAGCTGCAGTACTTATTTATTCAGCAACAGATTTAAATGTGCACTGAATGTGTTTGAATTTTGTCACATTCCTAAGGTTGTGCTCCTAAATTCACACCTTTTATCTTGAGATGGAGATACCTGGATGGTGTTTTTAGTGTAAAATCAGAGCAATTGGATCAGAAGTGAGCCTGTTTTTTCTAACTTGTATTTACTCCATCCACTTTGCTTTGTTCAGCAGTGAGACCTATGCTCAACTTCAGATATGTTGGCATCTGGTTTTACTACTAATGAGGTAGTGCCTGTTTTTATTTCTTGTTCTTGGATTTCTTTGGTTGATTGATACATACCGGTTGGTCTCCATTCTCATTTCCATAGCAGTAAAGGAAAGGATGGGTAGCTCAGAGATACTGGTCACTGTCATACACACATGTATCTATGTCCTATTGCCTAAATCCATTATTGCTTTACCCTAGCAGAGTAATATGTTTCTGTTTGACTGCACAAGCAAAGCGATCTGAGGCGATTGCTATTAAATGCCTCCTTACATTTCTCAATGCAATCCATCACCAAATGAATTCCAGCTGCGGTCAAACAATCTGAAGTGAGCACATCTGAAAGCAATGAACTGTGCAGAACCACTGATACAATACAAACCTGGAAACCCCTGAAACTTCCCTGTAATTGATGAAACAGCCGTGTTCAACATCATTTGTCTTAGGGCTGGCATCCTCATCAGTTAAAATAATTTCTGATTTCATTTATTCTGCTCTTTTTGTTATGTGTGATTCCAAGGGTAGCACTTTTTTTTTTTTTTTTTTTTTTTCCCTTTTGCATTATTCACAGATGATAAGAAGAAAAAAGACAGGAATGCCTTGCCTTCTGAAGACCATTGTGTTTGAGGTGCTGACAACTATACTCTTCATTGTTTTGTTAGTAATACCAAAATTAGATGAAATAGGAAACACCAGAAGAGGTTAGTCAAAACCTAGAAGAAATATGATTTTGCTTTTCTGCTTTTTTTTCCCCTTCAGATTCTTCTTTTTAATGGCACACAGCAGTGTACTGCATCAAGATGTATCACAGTGACTTAGCAGAAAGATAAGTTAAATAAATCCCCGCCCTTATTGTAAAATGGTTTTATCTCTCACTTTCTATGGTCATAAAAGCAAATCATCTCTCAACAGACACAGCACTGGCTTCAGAGATCTGGTACAGGGCGAATACTTTGCTTGGCAATATTAAAACCATGGGGGAGCTCCTTGGCTGCAGTGTGTTGGCAGAATTGTTCTTCCTAGGAATTAATGAAATGCTTGGCGTACTGAGAGGTCTAACCATAGTGATTATATTGATCTGCAGTTGAAATATAGAGTATGCTGTAGGATGAGGAATACTGAGGGCTATACAATGCATTAAGAATTTTCCTGTTATCTGCTCTATTGGTCATCGTGGCTATCGGGCATGGAAGAAAGAGTCAGTCTCCGAATTTAGCAATTTCTGCACTTCAATAGAGAGTCACAGGGCTGGGAAGGCAGATGCCCCTACACACCATCAGCTGTTAGCATCAGAAATGCAGAGTGGAGTTTTCATTGCTTAAAGCAGAAGGGCTGGTGTTTGAATTCAAAATAAATCAGAAATATTAATGTGTTCAAGAAATGAGTTTAATGATGTATTTTAAAACTATTAAATTAATGTTTCTCATTAGTGGCACAGCCTAATCACTCTTTGCAAGGAGGAGGAAGAAAGTAAAGTAATATCATAAGAGATCAAATAGCGATTGAAAATTAATTAATTCAGCATTATATAAATCAGGTAGCTTCAATAAAAATACTAGCCGACTATTCAGTTCTTATGGGCAAAATAAAAAATAAAAAATGCCTTAATTAGTACTTTTTCATTCGAGCCAGCTGACCTATTTATTTTTAATTGAGCTACAGGGTGCTAAGCATTTGGTGAAAGTGATAATTGCAGTTGTGAACTTTTTGACGTTTCCCTTTGGACGCAGTAGCTTGTTTTTTGCAGAATACCTTGGAATAGTGGAGAAAATTGGTACCTTGCTGTGCTGAGAGTTGCTGTTTTGTTTCTTCTCTGGATGCTGACCTGCTTTGTGTTATGTAAATATCCTGTGGCTCTCGTTACCACATCTTTGTTTTGAATATATGAAGATTTACTTTGCAGGACATGCAAATTAGCCATGAAAAATCAATGGCGGATGGATGCTATCATCATCATAATAATAACACAGTGGATGTTGTTATTAAGTTAGCTTTAATAATTTGGAAATTTAAGAAAATGGAATGAGTGACAACTTTTTAAATGCATTATTACTTCTACATTTTGTTCATGCCTATCTACCATCTCTGCATCAATCTTGCTTGTGTTCTTAAAAAAGTTGTCCTGAAAGGGTTTCATTCCTCACAGCTAAAAAGGAGAGGAAAACCCACTCAGAGAAAGTGAAGAAGGAACCCAGGCCCTTTCATGAATCTCACCCTTTCATGAACCTGTCCTTGTGATGGGTAGATGGTTGAATTAGATGATCTTAGTGATTTTTCCAACCTTAGTGATTGTATGATTTTATGACAGGCACTGAACTGTGTCATCATGGCCAATGATGTGAACTGGAGCTGAATTAACTGGTGCCGCAATTAAACTGGTGCTTCCAGTTGTCACAATCTATTACTGGACATTCTGATTTTACTGAAGTTTCCATAAGTAGTCCTCAGAAATCATTCCAGCCTTGCAGCCTGTAACACATCTCTCCAAGAGTAGGCTCTTCTCAAGCTTTCGTGTGAAGAATTAAAGTTAATCTGAAGCCTTGAGCATTAGCATCATTTTTGCAGCTCTTTGGTGCAGTTGTGAAAGCAGCTTTGTTACAGCCCAGATAAGGTTTATACAGTCCCATTGGTGGCTTTTAATGAAGATAAGTGAGGTTTCTAAGCCTCATGTCAATTCTGATTGCAGGGAAAGAAGGATAGAGCATCCTGAGCCTGCCCAACTTCTACAGTGCTAAGTATGTGCTTAGCTGTGAGTGTGCAAGGAGTCAGTTTGTATTATTCCCTTGATTTAAAGGCTCAGTATTGTATGAAATGAAACCAATAGATCTAGTTCATTGTGCAAAAGGTATTTACTGCTGGACCATGAACGTGATTCCATCTGGCTGACAAATGTAGGCTCACACACATACAAACAGCTTCTGCGGGTAGAATGACCTGCAGTGGGATGAATAAAGACCACAAACAATCTTGAATTGGAATTTGGGATTCTGCCTGGTTATTTTTGCCTCCTGTTCTGGCTGCTGTGGGTTATACTGACCTAGTGGGTGGCAACAGGCCCCTGGCAGGGGATTGGAACTAGATGATCTTGAAGGTCCTTTCCAACCCAAGCCCTTCCATGATTCCATACTAATTGATGCAATGAAAAGAAATACTAGAAAAGACCAAAATCTGAAAATCTTCAACTTCCTGTTAAGGCTTTAAAGTTGTATCTGAGCACCCTAGTATCCATTACAAAATATTCAAAAATAATGGACCAGGATCTCTCAGTGTAACAAGAGAGAGGTTTCTTGTTAAATGCAGTTATTTTTTTTGTCTTCTAATTCACAGAAGGCACACTGACATCATACTTTCCAATCTTTGGCCAGTGTCTTAAAATATTTTATAGTTGAAGAAAATGATATTCTCATATCCCATATCTCATATTCCAATAGCACAGTCTTGAGTATAACTTTCAAACAGTAAAAACCACAAGAGATGGCAACAACAGGGGAGAAGATTGACTTTCCTGAATATGCAGAGCAACCCCATTGGTTATGGCAAGTTTATTGCACAAATGTTGTCGACCAAGTGTTCAAAATGAACAAAATGAAAGCACCAGTTTTAGTCAGTCACTGATTTACTATTAAAGGGTCAAGCACACCTAAAGCAACAACGTAGCTTCAACAGTACACCTATATCTCAGTTTCAGTTGAGAGAAGGAAGATCAATCCTTGGCCTTCTCACACCAAATGAATTTGCAATAAAGAACTTCATTGTTTTTTGATTGTAGAGATGGACATGAACACAAACACTGCCCTGTTTTATACTTCCAGAATCACATCTGAGATTGAAAAGCAACCCAAGCGCTCCAAAACTCAACACTATCAACCTGAACATGGCTCCAAAGTTATAGAGAAGGTCTGTCTTAGTTTGGGTGCCTAGACTTTGCTCTTATACCTCTCCACTATTTATGATACTTGACAAGCAGAGGATGAAGTGACCTTTTCCCATAGGAAATAAAAACAGATTGAGGTGGAGGCAGCTTGCACTGTGCACCACATGATCCTACAGACTGGGGCTGCACCTTTAGATCGGATGGAGTTGATCGAAGTCTTCATCATTGTGACACTGTGGTCTGAATTCTCATGACACACTAAACGCTGGGCTTCCTCTGCACAAGATCCTCCTAGAGTGAGGTCCTTACAATTTGCTTTACTAGGCCAATATAAATTGCTTAAAATATGGATTCAGTTTTCAAATGCTCCCATGCTTTGAGCATCCATTTCAGTAACCCACTGCAGGATTTTTGTTGGGCTTCTTGCAGTCTGATTGAAAAGCTCTCTTGAACTTAATTTAATTCTTTTTTTTCTATCATTTTAAATTGGAAAGAGCAGATAATTGTATCCTACCTGAACAAGTCTACAGGATGAGTTAAATCTGTGTATTTGGCAAGATTTATTTTTGTGAAGTCCTTAAATTTCCTCTTTTAGTCCTTTTCGTGATACAGGTGTCTCCTACCAAAATATCCAAATATATTTTCAGGGTTGATATATTTTTATTTCCAAACACCCCTGGGAAGTCAAGGGCTGTGCAAACCACATGGGTCACAGAGATATGTGTTTTTGCTTTTCCAAAACTGCATTAAGTCCATGGGAATTAACAAATTCCCAAATTTCTGCTCTCAAGGCTTGCTCAGTGACACTTCAGGGGCTTGGGGAGAGTTTGAGGGGGGGGAGGTCTGGTTTCTCAGGATTCCAGCCTTAAATCCAAGGCCAATATCCCAGGCTTGTGAGGCTGTCTCTGTTGCAAGACTGTGTCAAAAAACATGGCAATTTCCTTATTTTTTTTTTCCTTTCTACACACATTTCTAATTTAAATAAAAGGAATAAATTATCCAAGAATGAAATGCTGATAGTTCCTTGTGAAAGCTTAAGAGAATATTGCCTCTGTTATTTCTCCTGTGTAATTTCTGTATTTCTGGAATTTCTGTAAATTTCCTTCATTCTTTTCTGCTGAGGGATTTCTTACAAAGATTCAGCCTTAGCAGTGCGTTATTTATGATGCTCTAAGGGCATCTTGTTTTGGGCAACTCTTTCTAAAACAATCATGCAAATAAATTGAAACCTCCGGTTGCGAAGTCTCTGTGCTGGAGGGTTGTTATAACGGATCATAAAAACCTCATTTCCAAAGCACTCCTCCTGATCGTGCAAATAAACAGGGGGGCAGTTCAGCTAACACTTCTTTTGACGAGTTTGCTCTCTATCCAGAGCTGCAATTACCAACAAAAGAAAGATGACGTGGCTGTGGGACTTGGAGCGTAGCTTCAGTTTGACACCCGGTCAGCTCAGCTTGGCTCTACCACACAGAACAGCACTTTCTCACTCTGAGCTTAATTACGGTCTGTGACCAGGCTTGTTATCCAGGGAATTCTAAGAAATGGCTTTTGAAAGGTTGGGATATGGTTTCAGTGTGTTAATAAAGAGCTAATCACCTGTTTAGGATTAGTGATTAAAGAAAGTGAATTAAACTAAATACAACCCTTTTATTCCAGAATAGCTGTCTCTGTGTGGTTATTAAAGATTATCTCTTTCTCTTTAAATTCATGCTCTACTATAACCTTGAATTAACTTTCAAGTGTAGATAGGCTTGTAGGTTATGCTGGTTTCTATCTGGGGTGAGTAGAGGAAAGCGAATTAAATCTATTCCATGGGGGTGAGGAATTGCCACTAATATGGTCTACTGGTAATGGTTTCCATAATGGAGGGAGTCTGGAGTCTGGTCACAGGATTGGAAATGCTGGGAGGAAGTCCCTCTGGCTGTACTGTAGGTATAACAGTTCCACAATGGCTGAAAAACAAATCTGTGTTTCTTGTGTTATGCTGAAGCTCCTATTGGGACAGATTTGCCAGATACATTAGGATATGTCATTATATCAGATAAAGATCTATCAGATAAAGAACTGTACCAATATACAATCTGCTCGGTCCAGGCACACTGACGGATTAATTTTGATGAATATCAAAACTGCACACGATGCACCCCAAAGGCTGGCAGAATATGACTCGTGTCTCTCATAACCTATTATCAGCCTCTCTCTCCCCCTTCCAAACTAAGAAATGAATTGCATTTCATTTCTAGCAACCACATACTATTTGACATCAAACAACATGCCAGATCTTTAATAACATAATTAGGGGGTATGCAAAATATCAATCACTGTCTAACTGGATTTGATTACACACCTACTGCTTTCAGTGATAGACCTCGGCCATGGGGGCCCACCTGGAGGCAGTTAAGTAAAAGTCAAGCTTAATTTGATTGCAGTTCAAAAGGAAAGTAAATCACAGTAGATACTAGGATTTAGTGTTTCCAGCACCAGAATTTAACATAAAGCAGAACGTAGAATCCAGCAGTCTTTTGTCTGTGAGTGCAGGCATAAGATAGAACAGGCAGAATACATTTTTTGCATACAGATGCAGAGGGCAATTTGACTCAAGTGGCACCATGAAATCAGTTGATGCCCTCTGGTTCTGTACAATATTGTGCATATCCCATTGCTTTGTTGATTGGAGGGAGTCAAGAGCTGAAGGTCTGTGCACGGCGGTGATGGGACGAAGTTTTAGGATCCATCTAAGAAGGTGATGAGAGGAAACAGGCCTGATTAGCCTTTCTAATTAGACCTCCCACCCTCCTATTTATTTTTTGTAACATAGCATTACAATACCTCTAAGCAGTTCTGGTGTTGGTAGGTAATATGCTTACACTCTCACAGAACCATAGAATGGATTGGGTTGGAAGGGACCTCACAGATCATCTAGTCCCATCCCCTTCTGCCATGAGAGGGATTGCTGGTTGCTAAATCAAGCACCAGATCATGTTGCCCAGGATCCCATCCAGCCTGGCCTTGCACACTCCTTGGGATGGGGCACCCACACCTCTCTGGGCAGCAGTGCCAGCATCTTACTGCCCTCTCACTGAAAACTCAAATCTCCCCTCCCTCCTATAGTTTACAACTATTTCCCCTTGTCCTGTCACAATCTACTCACGTAAAAAGTTGATTTCCCTCCTGTTTATAATCTCCCTTTAAATACTGAAAGGCCACAATTAAATCTCCCTGCCAACCTTTTCTTCTCCAAACTGAACAAGCCTAGCTCTCTCAGCTGTCTTCGTAGGAGAGGTGCTCCAGACCTCTGAGCATCCTCATGGCCCTCCTCTCTGCATCCTCCTGCTCTGGAGTCCCCAAGCCTTAGTGCAGTACTCCAGATGGGGCCTCACAAGGGCAGAGCAGAGGGAGACAACCTCTTGCTGTCAACCCCCTGTTGCTGCAGCCCAGGATGCTGTTGGCCATCCAAGCCCCAAGAGCACATTTCTGTGTCATGTCCCGCTTTTCATCCACCAGAACCCCCAGGTCCTTCTTTGCAGGAGCTGCTCAAGCTATTCTCCCACTCTGCACTCATATCTGGGATTGCTCCACTCCAGCCCCTCGCACTTGACCTTGTTAAGCCTCGTTAGGTTCTCACGTGCCCACTTTTCTGAGCCTGTTCAGGTCCCTCTGGATGGCATCCCTCCCTTCTATGGGGTCAACTGCGCTCCTCAGCTTGGTGTCATCAGCAAACTGCTGAGGGTGCACTCAACCCAACAGTCTATGTCGATAAAGATGTTAAAGAGAATCAGTCCCAAGATGGACTCCTGAGCAACACTGCTCGTCAGCACAGGGAAGTATTTCTGAGCATCAGCAGCTTCTGTGCAGCTCTCAGCCAAGTGTGAGATGGGTTAAGATAGGAGAGAGCATGAGCAGAGAGATGGAGATGACCTGAGAGTATAAAGGTTGATTGATTTAGCCTGGGCCCCTAACTAATCAGGCAAAGGCAGGAAAATTATATTAAATTCATTAATGCAATTTGCTAGTCCTGGAGTGAAGGCAGCTTTCTACATTACCTTCAGGTCTTGTAAATCCCCGTGCAAAGTGTCCTGAGAATAACAGGCAAAAGGTCCGTTGTAAATATGTCTCTTTTGACGATGTGTAAAGATCTGCGAGGGAAAAACACTGCCTTGGTGTTCTTGTAAATATTTCCTTTTGGCCTTAGGGAGCAAGCACACAGACACGTTGCAAATTGTGAAACCATTGGCACAAAAATGTACACCTACAAATGGGCCATAATCATCCTGGAGGAACCTCTGTGCTAAAAGCTTGTGTCAGGGTGAGTCCAACTTATTATTCTTCCCTTTCTTTGCCTCAATATTTACAGGTCAGCAGGTGCCATTGCAGACACAGCTCTGGTACTTCTGTTTGCTTTTTCCCATTTACCGTGCAACCCAGCCAGCCAGCCACAAACCACCGGGTAAATACACAGAGTCACTGGTGAGATTTTTAATGGAACAGTTTACTCAATCTCCATTTGTGTGTGGACCTGCTGCAGGTTCAGATCACCTCAAATAATAACACAGCTTCTGGAATGGCTTTTTTGTTCACTCTGCTGCTTTTGGGCTGCCTCCATGCCCTTTGCTGACCCGGAGTCAAGTGCACCGTGGCAATATTTGCAAGTGCATGTTTTTAATTTTCTCCAGAGTTTAAATTTCATGAGGCAGATATATGTTGGCTAAAGGTCCTTTTGTAATGGCTGAAAAGATCAGGTGCATTATAAAATATCAGTCAGTTATAACCTCATTGTTGCTTTAATTAATCCAAATTTTAATGTCGGAATGACTTCTTTGTTAATACATTAAAGATGTTTAGTGCTATTAATTGATATGTAACTGGGTAGCACTGAATTTATTATGTGGTTTAAAATACCAACTGGTGTGTTAAAGCTATTTCTGCTTTACAGTTCCATTAAATGCCAGCTATAATTTGCTATACAGACTGCTGGAAACTGACTGTTGATTAAGTTACCCACCAGTGTGGGCTCAATATCTGTCAGTGGGCATTTATTATAAAATGGGTATGAAATATCTTGTTTGGGATTCTCAGCAATGTGAGGGCTCTGAGCTGAGATGGGAAATGAGGGAGTTGGGAAGTGGCTTGGTGTGTGACACTCAACATGCATCATACACCCAACATACAGTTTACATGGACCAAAAAAAAAAAAAGCAATCCATCCAAAAAGACTTCATTTCTTATTTGATAAGATCATGCTTATCAGATGGTCCATTTGCTAAACTAACAAGAGGTAACTGCATATTCAAACAGATATATTTAGTAGTTGGCAGCACTGTTTGCTTCAGGAGGATGGAACTGGGTGATCTTTGAGGTCCTGTCCAGCCCAACCTGTTCTATGATTCTATGACTGTACGTTGTCTATGTTACATGATGCACTGAATGTGGAATAAAGTACAATACCATCTGAATCAAACGTGTTGACTAATTAATTTTCAACAATTCAGCTTTGGAAGCAGATTTACCTGTTTCCTGGGTCATCTTGCCCACATCCAAATGAACACATGAATCACAGGCCTGTGGATCTCCCTGTTCATAGCTTAGACCTTCTTGAACTCTCACTGTAACCTTCTTATGAGGAATTAGCACTTCTGTTGAATTAGGGCCCAGAAAATCCAATCTTTTGGCCCTTATTGTGCTAGAAGTTGTATGAAAAAGCATATGCATGGCTAAGACGTTGGCTCTTCAGTCCTTTCTTTAGGTAGACATGGGGATGTTGGCAGCAGTAGATGACTTCTTTCCACTCAAGTTCTGGCATGGCCTGTTGATACAGTTCGAGCACTCGTCTGGCTGATATATGAATAACAAGGTAATCAGTCTGCTTTAAAATTAGTTCTACAAGAAGGAAGGATTATTCTTAACCTGGATCTAGTTTTGTTCTGACTGCCTTATGAACTCAAAAGCAGTTGTGTTTGCCCACATGGAAGGCTAGGACAGGAGGGAGTAGGATGACTGGAAGTGGTTGGGGTCAGATGGGGATCTCAATCAGCTGTGGCTCCTTCTGTAAAATTAATTCTGTAAAAATTCTGTAAAATTAAGGGAATTATCCTTCTGCTCTCTCTGCTTTTGACTGTCTTGACTGCTTAAAAACAGTTTTTTCAGGGAAACATTTAGAACACTTGACAGAACCTTATGCTACATAAGAACAATAATCCTCAAATACATTCCTGTTTCCTGGGCTGTATTATAAACTGGGATTTGCATCTGTATATAACCTTTGAGTCAATGATTTCCTTCTTGGACATTTGCTATGGGGAATTCAGTCAGGGTTGTCTAAGCAGCAGGTTTATACTGGCAAAAATCCATTTAGAGTGTGGAAAGAAGTGTGAACATTTTTAGAAAGCGTGCTTGTATAACTTTAATTCCATTAATGGATGCTGCACCAGAGACAAGTGCTCAAAGTGTTAATTTGTGTCCAGAGACATATGAAGAAGTGATTGTTGCTCCAGAGAATTTACAGTCAAGGCAGTGAGAGGTGAAAAAGTAGTTTTATCCTTTTTATCCAGATGGGAGACAGAAATAAAATGGCTTGTTTAGAATCATAAAACATTTCATAAAAGCATTCATAAAAACAGTGAAATCACCCTTCTATCTCTACAAATCTCTTTTTTTTTTTCCCTTTTTTTTTTGGTTCTTATTGAGATTTGTTTTGGAGGCAAGGATGTTATTTGGATGAGGAACAACATGGTTGTTAAAATTCATCCTTCCCACAGCTAACCTTTGCAGAAATGAGCTACTGTGTCTTGTTGATTTGGATCTTTGTTTTGGATCAGAGTCATCACTGGTGTAGAGTTGTATTGGAGGCAGAGTGACCTTGAGTCTGTGGTTGAGCTTTTGGGAAGGATTTTGAGGAGATTCATAGCCCGGCACATTAGAAATGCTACATTCTTTGTACTTGCCTAGGCCTTACACAATTTATGGACCACATCATTGCTCTTATTCCAAGGTGCCACAGCCATCAGAAAGGAACATGAGGAGCTGTTAGAGGTGCACTAAGCCAATGAACCATTACTGCAGCATGGGACACCTCTGCTGATGTGATGGTATTCATGAAAGAACCAAAGCACAAAGAAAGGGACTCTAATAAATATCTGAACTTCAGAAGGCATAATATCACAGCAGGTCATTTTTCTAAATTATTTAAGCACAGTGTTTGCTATGCACTCCTACCATTTCTCAGGTGAGGATTTATTACCTTTTAATTCATTTAAATATCTAAAATTTATTTGATTTGGGAGGGGAAGGCAGACAGGAAGGCAAGAAAAATGGCTTTTCTCCCTTTATGGGAAATCTAAGTAATGGTATTGGTATTCACTTTCAGCCAGAGGACTCGAGTGAGATGTCTGCAGATCATTTATTGTGAGGGTCTTTGGCATAACAAAGACTCTGGTGTAAAAATATTCCATTCTGGAACAGGAACTGGAATAATACTTCTGCATTTCATCAGATGTGCACATAGTGCAGGCAAATTTCTAAACTCTTTTAAGAATTTTTTTGGCAAAGTCACAGAAATTTTGAACTTGGATTGGGTTAATTAAACCACACTGTTAGTTCTCATCTGGATTCAGAGTAGCCTTGGGTCATTTTATCATGCTGCATTTATGAAAAATATTAAAATGAACACATAGTCATCGTGGGGATTTCATACAGTTTAATAAATCCATTTGGGGACTTTGCAGATGAATTTTATTGTGCTCTTTTGTGAGGATAAATTTTTAAGGATGAGGAGCAAAAATTTCAAAAAGCAACTTTCAAATTAGAAAAAAAAAACAACTTAATTTTTTTTTTTTTTTTTAACTTTAGTCTGTTAAAGGGATGGTTTACAACCCTAGGAAACATTACCTCATGCAAAATTTAGCCAGTTAATCTGCCCATTATTTGTCAAGCAGGATGGTAAGGCTAAAATATTTTCTGCAGAGGATAACTTATTCAACAGAGCTTAATCCTCCCCATCTATCACCAACTGATTTTATATTTGCATAATTTTTTTCCATTATTTGACCATCTTTTACAGTGCTGGAAATGCAATGCTTGGGCTGCTAAGCCTCTTTTCCTCTGTGCTGCTACAAACTGGCTTTGCTGCTTGCAGTGTTTTGTGCCAAGCGAGGGTTGTTGTTTTTTTTTTGCAGTGATTTAGCCACTGTTTGCTTCAAAGCACCATCAGCCCAACTCATTGCTTTGCAGCAGATTTTGCTGGGGGGTGCAATAGCATTTGCTCACCTGGAAAGTAACTTTTCAGAACTAGAGAGCTGGGTTAGCAGAAGGAATTAGGGAAGATCCCTTCCCAGTGAAGTTCAAGGGGGTGTGAATTAATCCGTGGTTGATACATTATGATTGCAGCAGCATATTTATAGCTGAATGGGAAATTAGATACATCATCCTACTGTTGTTCCCCAGTCCACACTGCAAACAGCTGGAAGATCTCTGCCAGCCATGTGCTGATTTGCATCTCTCCTGCATTCAGGAAATGCTCTGCATGGAACCAATTGCTGCTTTCTGAGCTGGAAGTAAGTAGGGAAAGGAGGTGGCTGTTCATCACTTCTAGGTGTTGCTTCATGACTCTCCCCACTGCCCACGAAAGGATCACTGAAAGGATAAAAGGACACTTAAAAGTTTAGAGGTAAGCATTCCCAGTTTTTCCTCTCCACTTCTCTCTTTCATTAAGGTTGGGAAATTGCTCCAGTGAGAGGTTTCTCCTTCTCTGGAGCAATAAAGGAGTGGAAATGACTCAGTCTATTTGCACGTGTCCACTTTGAAATATTGTGTCTGTTCAGCTATTTACAGCTTATATGGATCTCTGCTCTCTGAAGCAAGCAAGCCCAATAGCAAGCTAGGGAAGCTGCCATACAAGATGACTTCTGCCATTCCTTCTGATAAAAGCAAGCCAGGCTTCAGCTGCAGACAGTTTCTCATTCACCTGGGAGTTACTCAGACAAGTCACATCAGACTCAGAAGGGAATTGGGATCGCTCAGCTCTTCCCTGAATAAATTCAGTTCCAGTCTTCCCATTGACTTCACTAGAAGCTGAGACTGTTTGGTATTGCAGTTGAGATTTTTGAGGTTAATAATGTGAACACTAAAGAAAAAGGCCCTGTAGAGGATACCTGTCACTGCCTTATCTTCTTTCTTGATGGGTAAATTTGAACAGTTGGGCATCTTTTCCCCAGACTTGATGGCATTTGGCCAGCCTACTGCCTACCCCTTTCAGAGCTTCCAGGTTTTCAGCCAACAAATGCTTTGCATTTATTTCTGAAAACCGTGTTCTTGTGTCGTGCAAGACACAACCCTTCCTCCATAGGATGGTGTCGTCCTCATGAAAACATCATTCTGCAGTTCAGCTGTGAATTTGTCACATACTGTTTGATCTTTGATTGCCTACATATGCACAGCAATGTGATGGGAGCAAATAAGACAGGGAGAAAGTTGAATCTGGAAAAGTCCTCATGTTGTAACTAGCTCGTATGTCCAGCACAGCATACATCAAAATATGATCTTGTCATCCTCGAGGTTAAATCATATAATAATTTCAGCTTGCCAATATTTCCACTGTAATTCCTTTAATAAATAATACAGTGGTTTAAAAACTATGTTAGGATATCAAGTAGGAGCTTGATACCTCACTGCTGAGTCTACTATTCCTGCAGTTCCTCAGGGATGAGAGAGCATTAGAGTTGGTGTCACCAGAGAGGAAAAAAGCTATGGGAAGATCTGTGAAGTCTGAAATCTCTTCTCAAGTTTACCAGTGCCTTGGGAACTGGAGTGAAGCCAGCCTAGGTACCGCTACGGTGGTGTTTAAATGAAAGGCTTCTTGTTTTATCTCTAATAAGCAATGCTGAAATGCGTTTGAGAGAAAGCAGTGCTGATTTCAAAGCTGTGGTCTAGGATCCTAATTAATGGTTGAATTTATGCTGCAGGAGGGTATTGCAGATACAGTGCTTTGTTTGCGGGAGCAAGGAGCATCAAAGAGTGTTTTGATTGTTGTTGTTTTTTCCTCCAGAAAGGGTGTACATTCCTGACTATGCTGAGGTGATTCATTATGCTGAAGGAAAGCTGTGGATTCTGCAGGGGGACACAATATCCCCTGTGCTTTTGAAGAGAACTTGCTTGAGTTACACACCTGCTGCTTCTTTCTTAAAACTGCTGCGATTAAAGGCTAACAGTGATTCTTCTGATCTCACAACTGAACGTTTTCTGTTGAGTTCACTTGCAATCACAGTGTGTTCCACCCAGCCCTTCAGTGAATACCTAGGACAAATCAGTGCTGATTTTCCAGCACTAATATTATTCAGAAACAGTCTGTCTAGGAAGCAACACTGGGAAAACAAAGGTGACGGGCAAAGTAACCACTAGTGCAGATAAGTGGTTGAGGGGGCCATTGGGTTTGACTTGATGAATGCCATCACTACAAGGACGTGATAAAGCACCTAAAAGATGGGATGTGTAAGGCTGCCTAATCTCTAGTTTCATATAATTGCACCATGACAAGTGGAGGCATTAGGCTTGATAAGGTTTTAATAAAAATGCAAATACAGGAATCCTGCACTGGAAATGCACAGGCATTGAGTACGAGCCAGAAGTAAGTTGTTAGAAATAAAATAAACTATTTGTTTCATCTATGCTGATGATGAATACGAGTATTCTGGAGACTTGAGCTGCACCCAGTGATCCTTCCAACTTGGAATATTCTATGATTCGATGATAATAGACACATGTATGTGTGTGCTTCTGTCTAAGGATGCACATACAAACATTTTCTCCCAATGTTTTTCATCTAGACCTGATGCTGAACTGTGACAGCAACAGCTCATTAGTGTGATCATCATTACTACTGCAAACCACATTTTGATTTCTCCTTTTGGTTTAGTCAATGTGACCAATAGCTTTGACTGCACCAAATAATCTTTATGTTCCAAGTTGCCAGGTCAGCACTGATGTTCTTTATCCCATTTGCTCTGAGTATCCCATGTTATCCAGTAACAGGCAACAAGTGAATCTGTGAATAGAGGAATATGATGAGAGAATAGAAGTCATGCTGCAAAGCTGTCAACAGATTAGTTCTTGTAAGATCCAGATGCGAATTTGGCGTACAGAGAAGAAATTTATTCTTGTGGGAGGAGGACAGTATTTCTGCAGTAGTACAAATTTCTGCAGTGTAATTAGTAGATGATCTCTGTCCTAAAAGACTTGGTCCTGTTAATGATGAGGGTGCAACATCCCATTGCCAGAGTTCACAATACAAGAACCTCTATTAATAGGAAAAATAAATGTCTACTGCTGTTGTTTATGATTATTTGCCAAATGTTATGAAACAGAACTTGGTAAGAGCCTGCTAAGATGATGTCAAGTTGTAAATGATTAAGGCGAGTGGTGTAATCAAGGGTCTGGAAGGCAATATGCATATTAAAGAGAATTAAAAAGCTTATAAAGCCAAAGCAACTCCATCAATAAATCATTAAATACTTAAGACTATTCTGTAGGTGGGAAAAAAAACCCGCACATTGTGGAATTCCCCATGGAGATGATTTTATTACTGTTTTGTGTGATTAAAATGAATCCTTTTGCTTCACAATACAGACTAAGATAATGCAGTGCAAAAGGCTGATAATTAGCACAGACCATCTGGAGGAAGGTAAGGCTGCTTTTAATAAGAGGCTGGAACCAATTGTAAAATAGCAGGAATTTCACTTCAAGTAGTGAAATGCTGAAGTGAGCAACTGGAGAAATTGAATTAATTTAATGATGCAAGCCTTTCCTTAGCAGGGAGTGATATATGTGACGTCTTGTTCTTCAGGATGAATTTTTAATGGAGTACCGAGTACTCAGAGTTCTCTTTCACAACACAAGAGGGTATTTTCTTTCTTTTTTTTTTTTTGTGTTTATATCAAGATTCAGGTTAGGCTAAGGTAACAAATGAAGCTTGTTTTGTAATGGCCTCAGGTTTATGTATTTGCATATTATACTTAGTTATTGGAGAAAACTTGATTTGTTAGACTTTATTTGCTTTAGATTATTAGTCTTGCATCTCGTCTCTCGCCTCCCCCACCTAAGGCTGTCCTGATGTTACCACTTCCAAAGATTACAACATAAAGCAGCAAAATAAAGTCATGTGAGTGTTTAACTAAGTGCCATTTTATTAAGTTCTCTTGCCTTTTGAAATCTAAGGAAAGGTTTACAAGTCCACAATGGCTAATCTTAGAGAGAAACAAACATTTTGTTCTTAAATGAGGTCGTTGATTTTGAATGTCTGGCTAAGATAATTCGTGCGCTGCCTTTGCTGAAAGGAGGTTTATGGCTTGTGTTCTTGTATAGCATTTCAAGATAGGCACCCAAAGGCTCTAAATCCTTTTTGAAAACCTATCTGACTTTTATTATTTGACAGCAATCAATCTTTATTGTCTTAGGACTTGGAATGGAAGCTACTGTGAATATTTACAATGTCCTTTGAGAACACTGAGTAGAGAGACAGGAGTTGGAGCTAGCAGACTTCAGTATCTGCAGTCTTGCTTTGAGACCAGTCTAATAAACTTTGGAAGTAGTGACTCTTACATTACTGAGAGTTGTGTATGAATCTGCTCCCCAGGAAGCACAGGAATGGTTGTGTTCTGTATCTGCTCCTCTACAGAGTTGCGTGTGTGCATGTGCACTCACAAACAGGATTGCCACCTATCAGAATGTCCTTTTAAACCCAACATAAGTCATTTATGCTTCTGTGCCAATGAATTCAGAAGGCCCTGGCTACACTGAATCTTCTTAGGAAAGGCTCTGTCTCTGACTTGATGTTATCCTTGCTTAAAAAATCTACATTGTGCCTTTAAGTGACTGTAGGAAGCAACAGAGAAGATACAGATAAGGAGTAGCATGACTGACCGTAATGGCTGGATCAGTCCAATTAATTTGCAAGCTCTAATTAAAGCACAAGGGACAGGATGGAACCTCCTGACAGTGTTATTTATGTTTCTGCTACTGTAGCTTTCTGTCAGCAAGAGGAATTGGCTTTCTGGCTCTCTGTCTTCAATGAACTTTAGTAATTTGCATACGGAGCCTTTGAGTTTTCTTAATTAATATGTATTCATTAAACCATTGCTTCTACGATCTAGCTCTGAAGTCTGGGTAGCAGAAGCCTCAGGCTTCAGACTGGACACCTCCATAGCTTTGTTCACATCCCAGTCACAGCAGGAAATGCTTAAGTTTAATTTTACCAATTGTTTTCATTTATATATGCTAAGCTGATGGATACTTTCGTATTTTTTCCTGTTTTGACCTGAAAATATTGATAGTTAACCATGGATTTTGTTTTCGCTTTCCATCTACTAACAAACAAGTTTTTGCTCCTGATGTTGACAGAAGAGATTGAGTTATTTTCCTTTGGAATGGATTTTGTTGACAGGATGGATTTAGGCTGTTGACAAAACACATTCTGTTAGCATGGTGGCCTAAAGCTTTGATGAAATATGTTTTATTGGCAGGATGGATTGAGATTGCGGTGACAAAATGCAAACAGCCTAATCCATTCCGTTGATAAAACACATTCATCTAACTATCAAATCCATCCAGTTGACAAACCTATTTCTGTTTGAAACTGAAAAGCAGTTTTTTGAGGAGAAGAAATAAATTCCCATGGAGCTGGCTGAGAAGCTGTACTAGAGATGTGGACCTCTACAAGAAAAACATTAAAAATGACAGGGAAGATAACTGCAGAAGGAAATATCTCCCATCCCCATAGCATGATGCAGCCCTGCACTGAGTCTGTACACTACATGGATGCTCTGTAAGTCCTCTGTAAGATGCCCTACAGCATCCCACAGGATTTTCAAGGGAAGCCTAAAAGATGTTTTCAGAGTTGGCCCTGCTCATTGAATTAATTGTTTTTCTGGATACTGAAAATCAATGTATCAGTAGTAGGATTGGGCAATGGAACTTGAACCTGTTGTTTGAAGATGGATTTTGCCATGGCGTATCTCTGTGCCTTTGGTTTGCTTTGCTCTGTCTGAATGCCTACCTGTGCCTATCTGTGAGGAATAACTCTTTCTTCTAGGTGATCCCATTAGTTCCTGCAACTAATTACACCAGGATTTTGTCCATTTTCTGCTTCAATCTCAGTTCATTTCCCTAAAGGTTTTCTACTCAGAGCTCCTTTTGTTGAAGGGTGAGAGAAATCCAACAAATGATAGCAAGGGTTGTTTCTTCAGGCATTCATGTTGCAGAGGCTTTCACTCAACCATTGGTATCAAAAGTCAGTACTGCCCTCCGCTACATTGCATAGCATCTATTTCTAATGCACAGGAGGGGAACAATCTGGCCACACGTCCTTCCTTGCCGTGGTATCAGATGTAGCAATTTGACCATTCTGACATTTAAAGTAATCAGAAATGTAGTACTTCCCCACTCAGTCAATGAGATTGTGTTCTTTGTGTGTCAGAGGACACAGGAATCAATATATTAACATCGCTCTGCAACGTTTTGACATTTGAAGTTGCTCAGTTTATGCTTTCTATTTAAAAATATTAGATTTGATCAGTCAGGTGAGAGATGCAGAAATTAACATTCCTCCCCCAGACTTCATCTCATACCAAGGAAGAAAGGGAAAAATGAGTGTTGCTTATAGCCCTCCACTTGAAACTGTTTGGTGCCTTAAGTCTGCTGCCAAATCAGAGCATTTTATGTCTGTAGGGCTCAAGTGTGAGCAACTTCCCAAGTTGGGATGAACTAGAGAGAGGTTTCTTCATTAGCTGTCTTGCTCTTGGTCCCAGTGGCTGCTTGTGTGACACCCACAGAAAGCAAGGTGTGGTGTCCCAGAGATCTGCTCTAATTAAGTTCATCCATGCCAACTGTACGTTAAGGATGAGCTAAAGGCATTGGCTGGATAGACACTGCAGGATTTTTCCACCAGAGTATTACTTTGAAACCTCCCGTCAGAGCACTCTCTGACTGCAAGGGGAAATGCTGACATATGGGATGTTTCCTTTGATTTCTAAGGCCAAAATATGGATATGGCAGCTCTCGTAGGCACCTGTGTTAAATGAGAAGGAATCGTGATGTCTCAGCATGACTAACATCTTGTGAGCAGCAACAGTATTTTGCTTCTGTTCCTTGGGGGTAGCATGTACATGAGGTTGTGTATGAGAAGAACAATCTGTTCACTGAAGATGCAGAAATATTCCCCATGGCTTTAAAGGCTGCCTTATTTCTGTAATGACCTTTTGCAACACAAGTGTGTGTATGTGAAAGGATAAATAGAATGAAATGAATGCCTCTGTTCTAGTTAACCAAGTGCCTGGAAAAGTCTGTGGGCAATGGGAAGGAATCGGAGTGTTCAGAGCTGTAGGAAAACACTTTGGTGCCAATCTTGCTGCCAGTCAGCAAGACAGAATAAAAAGAGAAAATGAGCCATAAATGCTTTCCTGCATTGTTCTGTGCTCACGTTGCACCTAAAGGCAGGATCTAACTGTCTGTGGAGAGCCTCAAAGCTTTGTCTGGTTTCCAGCATCCTTCCCAGGTGACTCTCTGCTACAATACATCTCCATTGTTAGGCAGGCTGCATTTCTCTCCATTTCATCCCATGACTTCTAGCTAAATTTTCTTTTCTTCTATTGTTTCCTGAATCCTGGCAACGTGGCTAGGTACTGTGCATCATCCTCCTGTGTCTGCTCTTCCTCTGGTGTCAAAACAGGTTTACCTGACCTGTGTGAAATGGTGTTTGTTCTATCATCCTAATTAATTATGCTGACATGGTTGCTGAAGGGGATGCCAAGCACTGTGCCATTAGCATTCAGAAGCATTTTCTCAGGATGAAAAAGGGCAGAGCAGAGAAACAAAAGAAAGCATAAAGATAATGAGGGAGCCTGTGACCTTTCCGAGGTCTCATTCCCAGAGACTCATGCATTATTTCAGTGGCTGTGCAATTATCTTGTGTCATTACTGTACATGTAGTCAAACCCTTCCAGGGAGGTCTTGCAGAACTGAATGGAAAATGACAGTGTTTCAGAGGCTGGGAAGAGGGTTTTTCACTGTACTTTAGCTTTCTAAAAGATAATTTAGAGCCCCCATAATTACTGGGGCAACACCTTGGTCTCGAAGGGCCAGCGGGACCAGATTTTGTCAAGATTGCCAGGCAACCTGTCCGTTTTGTAAATGAGAAAGTACAGACAGGCCAGTGGACTTGTCTGAAATAAAGCTGCCGAGAGAGGGAAGAACAGATTTCAAACAACTTGAAGTATCTTCCTAGCATTCCATCTCTCCGGTAATGGCATTTGTAGTCTCTCTGCCAGAAAATCCTATCTCTGAAGAGTTGTGCGTGGTTATTGGCTCTGCTAACTCTAGTTATAACCCTGTGCTTGCTCCCACTGAGGCTGTTTTGCAGATGACACAATTTGCCCTGAGGACTTTGTTGTGCAGATATTAGTGTATGTGCAACAGCTCGGTGCAAGGAAGTGGAAGCAATCCAGTAGCTCTGTATGCAATATTTATTGTTGTATGCTCTAAGACAAAATCATTTGCATACAAGATGCAACGAGGGCCATAAAATAGCACGCATCATTGTTGAAGAAGTTAAAATACCAAATGATTTATGACTGTTATTTTCCTTGATTAAAGGAGATGACGTCGGTTCCGGAGGGTGCTGCTGTTCAACAGCCTTCCTTCCTCAAACTTAATGAAACAATATCAATTTTGCAAAGTGAGAACAGGCATCCTTATGAAACTCTGCCAGACTTGCAGGATTCTGACTTGAGAATTTTGAAAATTACTGTTGAAGAGCAAAAAAATCCTCATTTTTTAACATATTATCCACCTGTAATAGGCAATGTGCTAGACTGCTGTCATATTTGGGAAGAGAATGGAACAAAATTTCTGCTCCCACATAAGGCCCAACTTCATGCTAGATTTGGGATGAATTCATGTCAGTGCTCTGCTTTCTCAGTATTCCTTTTGATTTGACATGTCTGGAAGGTGAGCATTGGCTGCTCAGAAGGTGATCAAATGAACCTCCGCTTTGATTAAGACAGGATTTTACATGCACCAGTGTGCCCTGCATTGAGATTTGGGGATAAAAATATAAAACAAGTGCAGAGTACTTTTTGATGAAAACGAGCCCAAGAAAATTAATCCATGGGGAATACAGTTTCCTCAAAGCAGAGTAGTATCAAACCCAGTCAGATACAACACATCAATACTCGGATATTTGTGATTGCAGCATTCTTGGTTTGAAAGGAATTTCAGGTTTCTGAGTGTCGAAAGGGAGATGGTGACTGCAGGAGCACCAGCAGCATCTAGTCACACCAGCCCAATGCCAACCGAGTGGAAGACATCAGGTTGGGAAGGATACAGAATTGAGGGGCTGACCTCAAATTTCAGATACTCAACTGCTATTTGCTATTGAATTTTAATTCGTGTCTATTTCTAGCACCTCTCTCTCCCTTTCTAGATAATAAAGAAAACTTGGCTATGAGTTTTACACAGCGATTGAGTTTGTTCTGTGGTTACCTTTTGTAACTGGTGCTGTAGTTACCACAGCAACAGTAAAATGGCTTAGTTGTAATATGAAAACTTTCCTTACAGAAGCAAATCTGATAAGATGTCATGAACTGTCTTGAAGAAATATGTATGTTCCAATAAAAATCACTGAATGTTTCTCGGGTTACTGTAGCAATACATTAATGATTCTATAGTTAAGATCTTGTCGGTAACTCCCTTATAAATCTGCCATGAAACCAGCCTGAAATGTTGCATTGCCAGCTCTCAAGTTGAGAATGATTAAAAACTGTCTTTCCAAAACAAATTGATTGAGTTGAATGCAAAAATAAGCAGCCCCTGTTACCTCCCCCTGTAGCATACATATACAGAGACGCCTGAGGACTGATGACAAAATGAAGATTTGAGGATGGTGTCTTTGGAATTCATGTCTCAGAAGTAAAGTTTAGGAACGAATGAAGAAGGTTGTTGGTACTCCTGAGGTTTCCAGTGTATTCATCCTTTCAACACTAAGCTGAGCAGAGCAGTGGTGCTGTTATTTCTATTATACAGATGATATGTGGGCACATCACCTGCAGATTTTTCTTTTTATCTCCCAGTAATTGGTTCATGCTGAGAATATGGGGAGTTTATATCCCCTTTAGTCTCCTCGGCCCATCACCTTCACAGAGGAAGCAATACACAATTGCATTTTTATGCCGTTATGGAGGGGGAGGAAGGCTGAGGTTATTCTGCCATGGAGATAGCACTGTTCAGAGCATTTTACCATGCTTAGAGTTTTTCTGCCACCTCACTATGTGCTCCCATGTGGTTATCACAGCTCTGTCATGAACACAGGAAATTAATCTATGTATTTCCATCCAAAGATGAGCACTAGGAAAAGAAATTAAATTAAAATCCCTGTTGTGAGAGACACATCTTGGTGTTTTTCAGGAGAGGAGGAGAGATGCCCTGCCTATGAGAAACCTTCATGGATCCATCCCGTTTGCTGCTTGGTGCAGCACCAGCACCATGTTTACACAGATCTGGGAACCATTGCATCACATGCATATCAACCTCTGCTACTCCACATTTACAGCTGGAATTTTCAGCACTGGTGTTTCCACTTGGTAAGGTTGGGACTGATGTTAATGGAGTTCCTAGTTGACAAGTGCAGGCTTTACACCACTGGTGTGCTGATTAGTGGAACTGGTGCACAGCTACAGTAAAATTTAAGTTCAATGGGAGTTGTTCTTTTATTATTTTAATTAATGTTTATTTTTTGGTTGGACTCAATGATCCTTGTTGATCCTTTCCAACTCAGGATATTCTGTGATTCTATGAAATACGCAGTTTTTCATAAGGAAGCCTCTTTTCTTTTAAAAATCAATTCCTATCTGAATTGGTGTGTTTTGACCAAATGAAATAAATAAATGAACTTACCAGAATTTAAAAAAAAAGTTATTTAAATTACTGTGGGCACTTTAGGTGTAGATACTAAATAAACTTTAAACACGTGCCACAGCATGACACACAAGATGACACTAAGGTTTAGAGAGGGCATGCAAACTTTCTCAAACATCTTTTGCCTGCTACAGCATGATTAGAAATGTGTATATATGTGTATATGATACGAAGTTGGGACGATTGGCTGACACGCCTGAAGGCTGTGCTGCCATTCAGCGAGACCTGGACAGGCTGGAGAGCTGGGCAGTAAGAAACCGGATGAGGTTCAACAAAAGCAAGTGTAGAGTCTTACACCTAGGGAGGAACTGCATGCACCAGTACAGGCTGGGGGATGAGCTGCTGGAGGGGAGCTCTGCAGAGAGGGATCTGGGCATCCTGGTGGACGACAGGTTGGCCATGAGCCAGCAGTGTGCCCTCGTGGCCAAAAGGCCAATGGCATCCTGGGGTGCATTAAAAAGAGCGTGGCCAGCAGGTCGAGGAAGGTGATCCTCCCCCTCTGTTCTGCCCTGCTGAGGCCTCATCTGGAGCACTGCATCCTGTTCTGTGCTCCCCAGTACAAAACAGACAGGGACCTCTTGGAAAGAGTCCAGCGGAGGGCCACAAAGATGGTGAGGGGCCTGGAGCATCTCTCCTATGGAGAAAGGCTGAGTGAACTGGGCCTCAAGAAAGCCTTGAGAAAAGACGACTGAGAGGGGATCTAATCCAGGTTTATAAATATCTGAGGTGTGGGGGCCATAGTGGTGAAGCCAGTCTCTTTTCAGTGGTACATGGAGACAGGACAAGGGGAAACGGACATAAGCTGCAGCACAGCAAGTTTTGCACAAATGTGCGCAAGAACTTTACGGTGAGGGTGATGGAGCACTGGAACAGGCTGCCCAGGGGGATTGTGGAGTCTCCTTCTCTGGAGATATTCAAGTCTTGCCTGGATGCCGACCTGTGCGACCTGCTGTAGGGAACCTGCTTTGGCAGGGGGGTTGGACTCGATGATCTCTAGAGGTCCCTTCCAACCCCTACAATTCTGTGATTCTGTGTAGCAGCAAGGCTAGCAATAGGAAGAAATGTTATGCTCTTAAGGCAAAATGGAGCATTGCAGCTGGATCTGGTCGTTGTGTGAGACAAAAATAGCTAGAATGTACCTAGATTATCTGTTACGTAGATGCTTTCTTGTCTTGAAATTCAATTGCTCTCCTGTTCAGGAAAGGAGAACTCTGTGTAATGGACAGATGGGAATAGAATCATGGAATCATTAAGATTGGAAAAACCCTCTAAGATAACCAAATCCAATCCCCGTCCATTCCCACCATGCCCACTGACCATGTCCCTCAGTGCCACATCTCCACAGTTCTGGAACACCTCCCTGAACAGAGACACAACCACCTCCCTGGACATCCTGTTCCAATGCATTACTACTCTTTATGAGAAGGAATTATTCCAAATATCCAATCTCAACCTCCTTTGGTGCAACTTAAGGTCATTACTTCTCATCTCATCACTATTACCTGGGAGCAGAGGCCAACCACAACTCACCAGAACCTCTTTTCAGGGAGTTGTAGAAAGCAATAAGTTCTCCCCTGAGCCTCATCTTCTCCAGACTAAACCATCCCAGTTCCCTCAGCTGCTCCCCATGCAACTTGTGCTCCAGACTCTTCACCAACTTTGTTGCCCTTCTTTGGACATGCATCTCACTTCTGGAAAGATGTGGGAATTACCAGCCTTCAAGCCATTCCCTCATTAATGGCAGATGCAACCCCCTGTGTAATTCAGCATGGCTGAATCCTGGTGCGAGAGCAGGAGGAGCCATCAGGCTATAATCTACTGACAGCTGATGTATGGCAACATGCCCAAAGAGCTGTGCTCAAGGAGAGACCTTGGCTGGTGACAGATGGCAGAATACTGACCACAGCAACTGGAAAAGCCCTGAGGACGCGTGGTGACCCACATGATGTGTTTCTGTGGTCTGAACTGTGAGCAGTGGATAATTCATCAGAATACTTGTACTCCTTGACAGCTACTGTGAGGGCTCTGTCAAGGAGGATACCGGCTTACGGGCACAGAGATGGCATGCATTCATTCAAGGGCACATCAGTTTGGATTTTCTTGTTGTGATATAGAATATGACTGCAGAGATGTAAAATATGTAGCTGCATGAGTTGTATCAGTTTTGCTGTCAAAGTAATCAACTATATTTTTCTGGCTAGATTATAACTGATGAGTATTTATGTAACCTAACTGAATTATCTATAGTCCAGACTTTTAAACTAGTTATTATAATCCAATTTTGTCTGATTACTGGTTAGTGGCCATAATTTAATCTGTAATGCCTTTAAAAAAGCCTTTTTTCCTGTTTTAAAGTGCACAACTCAAGATGAAAATTCAGGGATTTTTTTTTTTTTTTCTGTACTTTTCCTTCAGGCAGAGACTTTTCAAGCAACCTCAGAATAGCTTTTAGTGTAGGGACTTGTTTGAATGCTGAAAATGAAATATGATTTATTTCATTTGGTTGGTGTGAATGGAGTGTACTCCTTCAATGCCAGCTGGCAGAATCACGTTGCTGTGGAAAAGATTGTGTAGAACAGTACCTAATGCGAAGATGAAAACTTCTTTGATTTCTATGACAAGGACATGATTCTGGCATTCAGTTTCATCAAAGAAAATTAGATCAACTAGGTTTTCTAGATTTTTAGAGTCACTTTTATAAATCCCCGGTTTTACGGCTGGGAGGTTCATTTTTGTTCCTATGCAGTCTGCTCTAGTGGCTGGACTTTAGTACCATGGGCTTGACAGTAAAATTGGATTTCAAGACATGCTGCTGTCAAAACGCCCTCTTTCTTTGACAAACTTGTGTGATGCAATCACTAAAAGAAATTTTCAGTCAGCCAGAAGCTGATATCTATAGTTATCATAGTGCAGATCTGGGGTTAACATGGAGATGGTTCATTAGGACATCAGAGCATCACAAACAAACAACAAAAGGAAAGATGGAAGAAATAAGCTATATCCCTTAAAACCAGTGAGTGACTGCCGCAGTTCCCAGGTACAAAGGATGTTAAAGTAGAGCTATGGACACAGGCAGCAGGTTGTTGCAGGAGGACTAGAGCTTGAGATCTGAGGTTGTACTAATGATCCTTGTCATGCTGTGTTACGTCAAGCACCAAGCACAGCCAGGCAGGTGCCACCAAGCAGAATTACCAATTCTCTGAAACACCATGCAAGTGAGTCCCAGTGAGTATTGCCAGTCCAGGATCTTTCCCTCCTCCCTCTCACCTTCCAGTGTGAACACAGTTTCAGTGTCAATGAAATTAAGTGCACTGGCAGGCAGACAGAAATGCAGCAAATGTCAGCTAACAGCATTAGGCAATGGTAACACCGGCTTCAGGTTGCATTTGTAGTGCTGTCTCGAGGAAGGTGCTTCATCGTCGTTGTACACAGATGTCTTAAATCCCGCTTCCACAAATGCTGCCATCCTTAGGAATTGGATTAGAGCTGTTTTGTGGCAACTTGTCAACTCTGTGGTGCATCCCTTAAATAAACGAAAGTCACGTTCACGTTTGCTTGAGGCTACAGAGAATTCTGATGAAAGTCTGTCTTTGAAAACAGGTGGGCAAGAGCTTTATTAGTCCTGTGGCACGGCAAATTCTCTCACACACTCACACTTTTATATATAACACCTTAATAACTCTTCTCCCTTGATTTGGGGTCACTTTGCTCTGTGTTACAGTGCTGATAGCCAGGCATGGTACATTAAAGATATTGCATGGACACTTTGTGTGTCCTTTGCTATCTTTCATCTCCTTGCTGATTAATTAAGGCATCTCTCAGTGGTGTACATGCTAAAACCAACAACTTGCTATACTTTGCTTGACCCTGTTAGCATTTCCTAATTAGAAAGTGTGATCACAAATTGCTGCCAACCTCAAACCCAAGTGTTTGATAAAATATTGATTTCCCTTATAATTCACTTGAGGGGTGTCATCCATCATTGCTTTGGCTTCAATAGCCTCATTCCCCATCTTCTTGCCTGGGATAATGCACCTCCAGTAAGGTGTGTCAGGGTCTCTGTCAGCAGCATCAGTGGGTAGAACAAGGTTTTCTCACCATTTCTTAAACATAAGGCTGATTCGGGGAAAGAAAAGTTTGGGAAATGTTTCTGAAGCAGGGAGTGAACAGTCTGCTCTGAATGCAGCCTCTTCTGCACTTTGGTAGAAAATGCCAATTTCACTTGCTTTAACTTTCTACAGTAAGATGAGGGATGATAGTGCATCCTCTGGAGTACCACTGCAAGACCGGAATTCCTTCTGTTTTCTGTCTCCTGTCTCCTGCAGTCTCTGGTTCATTTTATGGTCTCAGTAGGCAACGCAAGGAACCAGATAAGTGTTGTCATTGTCATTTTACACACAGAGGTGTACAGAAGTGGGTTAAAAGACATCTAGGCTTACACAGGGCAACTGCTTCAACCTGGCTGTCATATTTCTATGTCTTCCTGATATCTCTAAAGCAAAAGGACAAAAAGAAAGAAATGAGTTCTGGATATAGTTTTGTCTTGCTGGGATACTTGAAAATGCAGGAAGATGTAGACTGAAGTACAGCAAACTCTCATGCAAAAGAAACCAAACAGTGTTCTCACTGAGTAGGATTCACATGAACGTTTCTTACATCTTTAATCAATCCTGGGATGTCTCCTTTTGTAGCAATGATGTCTAAGGTTGTATGGGAACTGCTGAGTCACGTCCTGAACCTCTGATTGATCACCTGAGGCAAGCAATGAGTCAGCCCTGGGAGCACAGGTGAAGGCAATTCAGCTGTGCTACCGGAAGGGCTGGAGCCTGGCTGCACCTCTCCTAGACCTATTGAAGAGCTGACTAGTAGTTGAGGAAGGATCTCTTTCTGGAGACCCCTCCTTTGGAGTTTTTCAGTGAGCCCAGGACAAGGATAAGCACTCTATCTGTTCTTTTTTTGGTGTAATAACTTGTTTAGCCAAGCTCTCGTGTATATTTTGTAGTTATATCATCTGTGTATTCCTTGATTGTAAAAGGTAGAGTAGATGAAAGCATTAACCAATCTGTATTGGTCTGTTTTATAATGGGCAGTATCTGCCATAGCTCAGAATTTCTTCTAAAAAAGAAAAAAAAAAAAGCAGAAAAAACTTTGTGTTTTTAATTTCCTTTGTTTACTTTACTTTTGAACTATCAGTTTATAACATTTACTTTTTCATCAAGCACAGTTTTTCTTGCAGCTCTATTCTTGAGATGCCTCCATATTGCAATGCAGAAGCAGTTTAGGCTATGCAAAATGAAAATTCAAGTGTTTAATTATTTCAGCAAAGCATGCTAATTATAGATATTTGTGGCCTTTCCATTGGGCAGCAAAATTTATTAAGAGCACTTGCATCTTAAAGAAACTCCGTTTTTTTTTCTGTTCGATCTTGGAGGACATTTGCAAGCAGAAATGTAGATAGCAACCCAGTGCATTGCAGTGTAAATATTTTGAGGTAAATAGCCTGTTTTCGTAAATGCCATCAAAGTGTTTGTTGCATCAACAAATCCTCAAGAGTTTTCATTTTTCATATATATTTTAATACATATAAAACAAGCATAAATTTGCAGTTAGAGAGGCACTCCCACAGCACCAGGGCTCCTCTGCTCTGTAATTGTCTCCCTCTCTAAATGACGAGTATGAAATCTGTAGCTCTCTCCTAAATTATAGCTTGCAGATTATACCATACATTTGCTCACGTATCTGTAATTCTTCTTATTATTTCCAAAGGAAAAAAAAAGTCTTTTTCCTTCATCTTCACAATTTCTGCGTGTGTCAAAAACAGTGTGTTCCTTTTCCCTGCTGTACAGCAATATCATACACAGCGAAATATCTTTAGAGCAAAAGATAGAAAGAAGGGAAAGAGAATTAGCAGTTATAAACTGATTTGAAGCATTAGTGATTAGCAGCTTAATTATGAGCAAGGCCTCTTGAAAAAGAAACAGCAAAATGTAACCTGTCATAACGGGTTGACAACCTGCACAATGAAGCTGCAGATTAGGCCAGGAGACAAAAACTGAAAATGAGCACTTGATTAGTTTAGATTGTGATGTCAGAGGTGTAACTGTCCTGGCTGTTCTTTAGCCAGATGATTTTCATTTCTACAGGTAACTCCATCCCTTTCCCATCAAACAGCTGTCTTAGCATTCATTTTGATTCAAACTGTGACAGTGTTGGATTCCTTGATGCTCAGGATGCAACACGCAGGTGATATAGATGTTACCGTGTCCATCCGTCACTCTCCTTCACAGGGATGGGGACATGACAAATGGAATCTCCCCACAGTTGTTTATTGTTCATCTCCCTGTTTTCTGCCACTCTTGATTCATGCTCATTTTGATTTCTATTTTGTGCCCCTGTGAGTAATTGCTTCTCCAGGCAGTTTTCTTTCTAAGCCAAGTGACCAAAATCTTAATTTTCATATTTGCAGTTTCCTGGATCCCTTTCACTTCCTTCCTCTTAGAAGTATTTGCACATTCCTCAGGATAAAAACTTTGGTAGGAGTGATTGGAGAGTGCTCTGATGCTTTGAAAAGGACATGTGGACAGAATCTGGAACACTTTGGTTGTGTTTCTCATGACATCAAGAAGGCCATGTAATGTGAGTATCCACTCAGCTGTGTTTTTAAATTATGCTTTAAATTGCTTTTCTCCTACCATCTCTTTCCCTTCCTTACAAAGGCTTTTTGTTTGACCTTGACTGCTCAGAAGGATGAGATCTGAACAAATCTGATCACTACCTGCCTCAGGGGCTCCTAGCAAACCCCACAGCTCTTGCAGTCATTACACCATGACAAGATGCAAACTTGTTCTGCCCTGGTGAAGTGGGAAGCATGAATGCCTACAAAGACAGAACTCAGATGAGGCACAGGAGAGCACTTACCATGTGTTTCCCACAGGTTGCTTGGACAGTAATGGTGTTTGCTATTAAAATAAGCAGTCTGGAATGGAGTTATTACTGTCCAAATATAGATAAGGAGATAATTGCAGGCTCTCTTCTGTTTAGGAACGGGGCATAGTTAAAATAGCTTTGGATGTGGAAACTGAGAAGAAATTAGGAATAGCGTCCTAAGCATAAATAGGGTCCAGGAGAAAAGATGACTATGCTACAAAGTTTTGCGTTGAGTTTCTGCCTTTGATAGAGGTCCAAAGAAACAAAGAATGTTCCAAGATGGTCTTAATGGGTCCCTTCCAACGAGTCCAACCCCTGGCTCCACACAGGACCACTCAAGCTTGGAGCCATTGCTTCTGCTCCTCACATCTCATTGCTTCCTGTAAAACCAAGATCTATTTTACTTGAAGAACAAACTGCAAATCTAGTAATTTTTAAGTGTCAAAGCCAGATTTTCTTTTCTTTCTCTTTTTTTTTTTTTTTTTTTTTTTTTTTTTTTTTCCTCAAACAGTTCTCACTTACAGTGGTTGCATTTGTTTGGTAGATCATCTTCCCTCTCCCTTTAACAACCTGCATACAAACTTTTTCTTTTGCTTTGAATTAAACAAAACAGATTTGGAAATCCTCATAGCAGGAAAGGATAAATAAACATAAATGTGAGATTAGCTGTGCAAGTCTGATTGAATTCCATCATCTTGTAACACACCATGCCCTGTATGTAAGATTGATGCATGTTTGAGCAACAAGAACACAACTACACCTGCCTTTTATGAGCCATCAACAGCTGACTTTGTCCAGGTGATCCTCATGACTTCTTTTTTTCTCATCAGGGTCTAATTTCAGCCAAGCAGCACCTAGCAGCTCCACCATAGATCAAGATACTCTGCTGTTCCCTATATTTCATGGTGTCAGGACGATGACAGCCACAGTCCACAGAGCTGTCACTGGAGCTGCTGCCATCAGCCTGCGTTCTGCAAGGTTGTGCTCTGCCTTAAATTAATATTACGTTCTGGTGGTGCCCAGCACTCAGAATTTTCCTATTATCTAAGTGATCTCTGCATGGTTTTTTTTACCTCATCCATCATGCTGTCACTGCACCGCTTGCACTTCTGCCATTAAACCGTATTTGCTTTACTCTGTGTTTTATTTGTTTGTTTTAAACGTGGAATTTCTTTTGTCACATTCTCTTCCTCTCTTCCTCTCTTTCGTTGCTTCTTCAGATCTTAAGGGTTTATTGAGATCCACAGATTCAAAAAAAAATTGATCCCCATAGGTTAGAATCATAGAATAGAATCACTGAATCCTTAGAGTTGGAAAGGACCTCTGAAAACCGTCTAGTCCAACTCCCCTGCAATGAACATTGGCATCCACAACTCAATCAGGTTGCCCAGAGCCTGGTCCAGTCTGCCCTTGAAAGTCTTCAAGGGTGGAGCAACCATCACATCTCTGAGCCTGTTCCAGCGCCTCACCACTCTCACTGTGAAAGACTTTTTCCTTATATCCAACCTAAATCTACCCTTTTTAAGCTTGTAATCATTTACACTTGTTCTATCAACACAGTCCTTGCAAAGTGTCTGTCTCCTTCCTTCCTGTAGCTTCCTTTTAGATATTGAAAGGTGCTACCAGATCACCTTGGAGACTTCTCATCTCCAGGCTACACAGTCTCAGCTCTCTCAGCTTGTCGTCATAGGAGAGGTGTCCCATCCCTTGGATCTTGGAGAACAGATTCATGAAGTCTGTCTATATTTTTTCAAATTGATTTTGATTTTTTCTGAGTCAAATTTTGGTTCTCAAAAGACCAAAACATCCTTTCACCACTCTGAAATCTTATAACCTCTCATATAGCCTCCATGTGAACACCTCTAAACTTGTTTAAAAATAAATCCAAACAAACTGAAGAGACACTATTTACGCTCTGGATAGTGATATCGTGTTCCCTGGCCTTCCAAAAGCTTCTGAATTATTAAGGATTTTGTAATAGAGGTATCAGTGTGGATGCATCTTTATGTTTCCTCCCTGCGGCAGCACTTGCTCAGGCCTCAGCTCTGCAAACATTTGTAGATCATCTTTATCTAAGGGTTGGCTGAATTGCTCGATGCAAAATGTGCATGCAAGAGCCTTAAAGGATGGACATTGGGAGGTTGGTGGCAATGCTTTGCCACTTCCAGTCCCTCAAACCATGAGGTTATATGCTATCATTAAGAAAATGATGGAGTGATGCCCCTGGATGTATGTATTTCTCCACCAGCCTCCACCTTGTATTAAGCTTATTTAACAAATACATTATTGCTGGTGTCTGCAATACTTCATTTGGAACTTTACAGTGCCTGAGGTATAGCAATAGCTGTGTTGATTAATCTAATTAGTCTTAGAGGTTCAGATTCAATTTTGCTGTGTGTTTCAGAGTTGAAAAGTATTTTTCTGGCTAATACTTGACTTTTTCACATGATCTAAGGAACTGCCTGTCTGCTGAGACTTCCTCTAGCAGAACAAGCCATAGAATTAGAGAATTGTAGAGATTAGAAGGGACCTGTGGTGATCATCAAATCCAACCCTCTGCTAAAGCAGGCTCCCTGCAGTAGGTTTGTCCAGTTATGTGCACTATAATCAGTATGGCTTTACTTAGCTGCTTGGTCACCATGCCAATGAGTGTTCATATACACAGCTCTTTTTTTTTTTTGGTGGAGTTTTCAGGAGTTTTTGGTCTGCCTGCTTGGTCTGATGGCGTTGGGAGTCTTGGTTTGTACAGGGCTCCAGGAGGTGAGACTTTCAAGCCATATATATTGTTATGTAGAAACATGCACAGGGCAGACATTGCTGCATGGAGGAAAGGGAGCTTGGGTGCTGGTTGGTACCTGGCTGAGCATGAGCCAGCAGTGTGGCCCAGGTGGCCAAGAGGGCCAATGGAATCATGGCTTGTATCATCAACAGTGCAACCAGCAGGAGCAGGGGCCAGTATGTTTTTTTCTTTGTGTGAACTTCACTCAAGAAATAGTGAAAATGTAAGAAAAAAAAACAAACAAAGTAGAGCTACCACCAACAGCAAGGCTGGGCTTATGGGGGAAAAGAATAATCTGTCTTGCAACGTTATTATTGCTATTGATCACATTTATGAAGATGACATAAAGTTGCAAACAGTTTTAATACAGGAAAAAAGGCAGTTGGAGCCATGCAAAAGTCTGTCTTGCATGTGACAACTTCATTACTGCAAAGGACTCATATTGCAGTGGGGAAATATAGTGCCTGTAAGTTACTTTGAAATAAAACATAGTAGCCAGCGTGTTACTGTATGCAATTTATTTTTTATGAACTCAATAATTATAATTAGTGGTTGGTGAAATGTACAGACAAAAGGGAATAAAGGGATATGTCTGAATTGCTCCTTCTTGTTTCATCCCTTACAATCAGTTTGAACATCTGTTAGCACTTGAGTTAGTAGGGATGGCACCAGCGAATGATGACGAAATGTTATCTCATGTCTTTAGAGCCTTCTGGATTAACATAAAATTTACATAAATTTACATAAGTTTTCAGCGTGGGTCCAGTTGACAAGTTGGAAGGTGAAAATTCTTTGTTTTTTTTTTTTTTTTTATGGGTGCTTTCTAAAACATACAGTATTCAGGATGTCTCCAATTCAGCATTTCTACATGTTTGAGAAGTGTTAGTACTTTGGATGGTAAAAATGACCAATAATATGGAAATTATATTTTGTATATATACATATACATATACCTGTATGAGACAGCCTACTTTGCCATTAAGGAAACTGAATGATGTATTTTTGTCCTTTTATTCCCTTGAACCTTCATCCAGGGCATTTAAAGAATTAATGTGTAGAATAGGAATGGTCCAAGAAAGGGAGATCCTGGACATGGGCTCAGCTCCTGTCCCTGGCTTTACTTGGCTAAGACATAAAATCCAGACTGCATCCCTCTCTGCTTCCTTCTGCAGGAGGAGGATGTGATTATAAAACCATTGATGGTTTTGAGGTCCTTCACTGTTAAATGTAGGCATTCCCTATAATTTTCAAAACCCGCTTTGCAGAACAAGACTTAGAGAGCCATGAAATTTATTATTCACTTGAATACTGTGTGCATTCCAACTGAACATTGTTTCCTACTGCTCGCTATCAGAGGGAACATTCTGTTGCAACTACTCCATAATCGTTCTACTAATGTACAGTTTATTAAACTCCTGCTGTTTTCTTGACTGGTTTATCTTCTAAAAATAGTCTGATTAATAAAACGGATGTCAGATGTAGCTATTTTTGCATATTTTTTCCATAGAATTAGACCACACTGAACAGTAATCTGATTTTTTTTCTTTTGATGTTAAGCAGTATCAATCAACTGATGAGATACCAGAAATAAGAATTCAATGCAGATTGGCAGTGATTAGAATTCAGGTGTTAACAGCCCTTTTGTGAGATGACGATTGATAACAAATTACAATCAAAGAGACAAAGGCCCTTTTCTCAGGTTTTCATCTTATAAAATCTGAAAGCAAACATGCTTGGGAAGCTCTCAATGACATCCCATCTGAGTAAATGCGTGCTATGCGTTTGACACTCCCTTCTATAGCTTGAAGTGGATACAGTGCATGTTGGTGAGTCTGTCCTTTCCCTGTTCATCTCCAAATCCTGATAATGACAACAGCTCATTTCTCATTTCTCTGGCTATTTTTAGGATGTGAAGACATACGAGCACAATCCTGGTGAATATCGGTATGCTGATGTAAAGCAGTATTCCATTCTTCTGTGTTGCATATTCAGATGTTAATGATGTATTGTTTGGAAACCAGAGTTATGTCACAGGATATCAGTGGAAGAGACAGTTTATTAAATAGCTCAACTGCATGGTGTGTTGCACGTCACAACATTTGTCTGTGCCATGCAGGAGTCATAATATTCCCAATGGAATTTTGGAAGGAGAAATGGAGCACTGCAGAAGGGCTTGGAGGTCCTTCAGCCATGACATTTGGTTGATTTGGTGGTTTTCTCCCAGTCTGAAACACTATAAATCAAAGGAGGAACAAGCATTATATAAGAAACAAGGTGCTAAATTAATGTATTAAAATAAGTCAATTGACTGAGCTGAAATTATTCTCCAGGATTAATTAATTATTTTTTTTCCAGTGGTATTAAGTGGTCATTCACTGGTCTGTACAGTCTTGGACAAGGTGTTACATCATCTCTCTGCCATTTCTTGCGATGCATATGGCATCTTTCTACTAAAAATAATAAATGTGAAGATGAAATATCTCCTTTGTAGACATGCACAGTTTTCTGGACAGGCAAGCAATAAGTGGGACATATCTCCCTCTCCTGTCTTTCAGTATGCTTGAGGAAGGTCAGCAGAATGCTAAAGGGAACAAGATCGTCTGCTGGGAGCATCCATCATCTGCAGTGGGAAGGCAAGTTAACATCAATTAAGGTTTGACATTGTGTTAGCTGTATTCATGCTCTGTGCAAGATAAAAACCGTGAAGATCTTCATGATACTGAAACCAACTACTTTGCTCCAAGCTCAGAAGCACTGGTGACTTAAGACACCAATAATTCTCCAAGAAGAAGCTACGCTCTGATATGACAGTTTAAAACCTCAAGCTAAAAGCTCAAAGGGTTCAGTTCTTGCTGTCATTCTGGAGGGCAGAAGCACAGTTCTTTGAATCATACATAGGAGAACTCTGGACTTTTATTGTTCTTGTACACACAAAGCCTTTCTGAGAGAGGGCAAAGAATGGAAGTTGTGTGGCTTGCTTCATTTCAGCATGTACAGTAAATGGTCTCACTGGGACATGCAAAAACTGAGCAGTGTTTTCTTCTGATGGGACAGCATTGACCTCATGCCTTTCTTTTCATTTCAGTGTAAGTAATCAATATCAATATGTGATACTTTCTCCCGCTGACAACAAAAATCTTTAGATTTGAGGCTGGCCTATCATGCAGAACAGAAACACTGCGTAATTAAATGATCACAGAACAAAAGAAAGAATTTGAGAAAGAGCACAATATGCATAGAGTTCGGATGTGATTTCCAAGTAAAGTACAGAGAAATGAGGTTGGTCCATCTTGTGTGCAATTTGTGACAAGTGCAGTCAAATAGAAGGTTCAGCAAATACTGTAGTCCCCTTGCTTGGAGCTGCTTTCTACTTAATAGTTGTAATCTTTTCTCCAAATGGAGGGTTGCTGCCTGCTCTTCACTTGCTGATAGGCCTAATTCACTCTGAGTGCCTGCAGGGATATTATATTTCATACTGGCTTTTGACATTTTATATTTTAATTAAGCTTACCCAGTAGGAAAGAGGATGCTAACAACTAGGCTTGCCTCAACTCACACAATGTGATGCCTGGAATGAATTCTGATGCCTGTGCCCCTTCCAAGCTGTGTACTTTTGCTGTGTTGCATCTTTGGAGAAAGCAGGCAGTGTGTATATTCCATCCTTAAAGCAGGGCTTAATTCCCAGTTTATGATTATTGCAGCTTTGCTGTGACATTTGTGTAGTCTTACCATCATGTTCTCCCTGGGGAGAGACTGGTCTGTTTACTTTAGAGGAGGGAGAACACATAATCAAAGTTAGGGGAATACAAAGAACTTTCTTGCTTTACAGGAAGAATGCCTTTACATCCAGGAGGTCTGATTCAATTTGTCAGCGCTACTTACTTGGTAATACTCAATGTGGCAACATCCTGGAGTCAAGAATAGCATATGGTTTTTGCACCCAAGTTTGCCCAAGCTTATCACTGAGATCTGGTGGGAAACATTATTTGGCAATTTGGCACAGTGGAGGGACCTTCTAACATTTTCAGAATGGAAAGTACATACATTTGACCAAAAAACTGCAGGGTAATATCTTACTGTGCTCCATCTGATGTGTAGTTTCATGATCTCATTCACATGAGTGTAACTAGGGTTTGTTGAAGCATCATCCAGTGGCTAAATCAGCTTAAATTGCCTAGTGTTTGCTGTGGGGGTAGGTACCTATGTGGGCTGTAGTATTTATTGCCCTAGTAGGGGATGTTGGCAGGTTTCCCTCTTGCATGCTGGTCAGAAGTGGAACAAAATTGCAATAGCAGGAGTCTTAGTGGCAGGAGCCATTATGAAAATACAGCTACAACATTTTTAGTCTTTGGAGCAGATGGTTCCTTTATAAAACAAAAGACAGTGGATAAGAATACAAAAGGTAATGGTGTTGAGCTGCACTGGAGAGGTTCAGATTGGATATTGGGAAAAATTTATTCTCAGAGAGAGTGATCAGACACTGGAAAAGGCTGAGTGAGGTGATGGGATCACCAACCATGGAGGTCTTCAAGAACCATGGAGGGGTGGTACCGAGGAGCATGAGTCTGTAGTGATAGGACAAGAGGTAATGGTTTCAAGCTTATAGAGGGTAGATTTAGGTTGGATATAAGGAAAAGGTATTTCACAGTGAGAGTGGTGAGGAACAGGAAAAGGTTGCTCAGAGATGTGATGAAAACCCCATCCTAGGAGACATTCAAAGTGAGGCCTGACCAGGCTCTGAGCAACCTGATCGAACTCTAGATGTCTGTGTTTATTGCAGGGGAGTTTGACTAGATGATCTTTAAAACCCCTTCCAACTCTAAAGATATGATTCTGTGATACTCAGTGGGCATGATTATGCCCGTTATTACGATACAACCATTATGAAGATGGTTAATGGGCGCTCAGATAGGCTCACTTGGTAGCTGGACATTCTATACTTTATGCAGCACATCTGAAAGGGTGACTTGGCACAGACATTCACAAAGGCTGTTTCTGCCTGCTTAAATGGTATCCTCAAGAAACACAATCGGTGCAGCGTAAGGCTGGAGTTGCTGAGCACTGTGTCTTTTCCCTGACCTCTTGATCATGTTTTTCTGGAGTTAAACTACTTTGTCTTTCATTTCTTTGACCTGAAACATTCAGGTCACAGATGTTTGGAGAGTGATGAACAGAAGTTGCCCAAATGCACAGTCCTATTTCCAATACCACACAGTGTGACAGGCTGATTTAGATGTCCAGGTCAGGTAATTCTTTTCAGTTGGCTGCCTCAACCACCCTAGGTGCAGTTATCTTCTATATTAAGGCTTCATCCTGCGAGGTGCTAGGCACTTTTTCTCATTTTAACTGGACTGGAGAAGGCTGTTAGGGCATTGATACATTCGTCACTGGTCAGTGAAGCACACATTTGTTGTCACTGGGACAACAAGGTGCCAGCATCCCTTTGCCTTGTCCAACACACTGTGTTTAATACAGTCAAATATGTTATGATGTGCCTAGGAAAAAAAAACCAACACTGTAGGACAAATCACCTCTTGTGGACTGAAGAGAGACTCTGAAAATGCTTTGAAAGTTTAAGATGAAGAACAGGAGGGGAAACAAACAAACAAACCATAAACCAAGCCAAAAATCCAAAGAACTTCATACAGATCATTTCTAAAGGAGGGCAAAGTGAAGAATCTAAACACTTCCAGATTCAAAATTGTTGAATGTGTGCAGCCTAGTACCAATCAAGTAGCTGAATTGTAATTATAGAATCATAGAATCATTAAGGTTGGAAAGAACACTAGGAGCATCTAGATCAAACATCAACCCATGCCTGCTCCTCAGTGATGCATACATTGTTTTCTTGAACACTTCCAGTGACTCCCACACCTCCTGGCAGCCTGTTCCACTGTCTGACCACTATTTCTGAGAATAAATTGTTCCTAATATCCAATCTGAATCTCCCTGGCACAATTTGAGGCCATCTGTTCTCATCCTATTGCTATTACCTAGGAGCAGAGTCTATCTCCCATCTCACTACAACCTCAGGACACTGCAGAGAGATAAGGTCTCCCTTGAGCCTCCTCTAGAAGAAGGGAAGAAAGAAAAAACAGTTACTGTTGTTTCCATAGTACCTCAATAAAGGTACGCTTGGAAAATAATGCCTCCTATTTATTTCCACAGAAACTGCAGCTGAGACAAAGAGCACGATAAGAAAATTGGTGAAGTGCAATGAGTGCAGTGAGATTCCAGGTCTGTACATGATTGAATTGTTACAGTTTCATGACCTTTATCTGGACTCAAGGAACCAGGAATGTGTCGAACAAAAAGGATGATCTCACTGCCCTGGCTCCTGTTAAATAAATCCTATTTGTCTCTATTGGTCATTAAAAAGAAAGAGCTTGATTTTTCCTATAGCCTGTTGTTCATTCCTTCTTTTGAATGGACTCAGGCAGTAGGCTACTACCTAAAAGTAAATCAAGTCTACCATGCTAGAAATAGTAGAAAATGGATGAGTGAGCTTGTACAAGTACCAGTCATTGCAGTTCAGAAAAAAAATGGGACAAATTGTGCTATATGTGAAAGAAATAAAGTATTACTTTCACAGTTTTAGATGAGCATGTGGAAAACAGATTTAGGGCCTGAGTTCTCAGTACTCAGCCACTCATTAGCGATTTCATATTATGTTTTAAACAAATTTGGGATCTGATGTAAAATTGCTGCCTCGTTTCTTTATAGCTTCTGTATTTGACAAAATTTATATGTAAGAGTTATTTGACTGTTTTCCTTGAAAATGAATTTCCCCAAATGGAAAAGACCTTTGAATGCATACAAAAAGAAAGAAAGAATGAAAAAGACAAATGGAATAATAGCTTATAATGAAAGTTTAAAAAGAAGAAGGGGAGAGGGAGCGGAGAAAAATTAGGTTATAATATTGAATGTGCTTTGTATAAAAATGGATTTAAAAATCATTAGAGTAGAAGAAATCTCTTTAGCATTGTGCCTTTATTAAAGCTTGTAAAGTGATTTGAGATTACTTGGAGGAAGGAACTCTGGAAGTGAAACTTGTCACTGCATAGTGAAATTAAATCCCTTTCTCCTTTTTAAAGTCTGAAACCCACATGCAATGCTGAGGATTTCATCTCCGCTTCTCAAATGTCAAGAATTAGCTTTTATCTGAGCAACCTGTTTATCAGAAGAATCCAGAAGTTCAAATGAAGATAACTGAAGGCAATTGAAGGGTTGAAAGAGGCTCACAAATATATTTCTGTCATGGCTTTATTCTCTGGAAATAAGTAGCACTGCTATCCTTAGCTATGTATAAATAAAAAGTCAGGCATGCCCTGAAGCAAGCAGAAAGCGATCAGTTTAACACCACTATTAATACTTTGACCAGCAGCAAGATGACAGACTCCAAATCTGTATTACAAGTCTGTGCAATCCTCCAGTTATGCTGTGCATCTCCAGCCCCTCTTAATCAGAATATAGATGAAAACACAGTGTTGCCCAAAAGTCAGAAGTAGATGGGACTAGTTGTTCATTAGATTAGATGTGATTTCTTGTTTTAATAGAAGGGTATTGTTGCCTTTAACCAGGAAAGCCCAGCTGACATTCATGCAGATCTTTAAGAACTGCAGGATCCCAGTCATTGATGGTTTTATTGCCCAGTGACTATACACCACTTGGCCTAGCACTGAGAAGTCTGCAAAAATACACTGAGTGTTCTCGGTCATCTGAAGCGTAAGCAAAACACCAGTGACACAGAACTTCAGGCTGTGTATTCACTAGTGAGAAAATAAAGCACTGAAACCCCCCTAAACTCCGGATGTTGTCACTTGTGCTGTTCCAATGCTTGTGGAAGTTCTGGAGAAGCTTCCAATGGCTTTGAGGCTTGGGATGAGGATTGCAGATAGTACTAAAGCCTTCTGATGAAGCACTTTGAGGAACTTCTGAAGGGAGGATTAAAAGGATGAACCCAGACCTACTGGTTGCCTGCTGTTGCTTCTTAGACAAGTATATATTGACTTGAAGAAGATCAAGATGTTTTTTACATGAAGTCCATGGCTTGGAGTAGTAAGACTGCAGAGACATGTGTGAGACTCGGCTTTAAACCTTAAATTGCACCTTCCCAGCTTGGCAAGAGAACCCAGATTCCCAGCCACCTTTCTTCTTAGTGTGTAAGATCATCTTCCTCAGAACTTGAAATCACAGAGTCGCAGGATGGCTTGGGTTGGATGGGGCCTCAAAGATCACCTGGTTCCAACCCATCTGCAGTGATGATTACGAAATGAGGATGAATATTCTTGATTTCCTTATTAATTCCTCCTCTAAACATCATAAGGGTGATTTTTGGGAGGGAGGAGGAAGAAACTATAACCAGAAGTCAGAAAGTCTTTCTCTGTTCTAACCATCAGTTTGCTAATTATCCTGGCTCGAGCATTTCATTGTCTCTTTATGTCAATCATAGGCTTCTTGAGACAATTCAGATGATATATGCCCCTGTTACTCCCCTGCAGTCCTTTTTGCGAAAAATCTATCTTGATGAACTCTGATCTTAAAAGTTGACAGCAGAATCCAGAAAATTACATGTTTAGGCGAAGATTAGAGAGTTTTATATTAGGGGCTGCCATAAAGAGAAGCGTGGAAGGAAGCCAGGGGGTGGGCAGGAGTAGAATCGATAATGCAACAGCAAGACAACGGGAGTGCAGGAACCAGATAAGACCATGGGGCTGTGCAAGGAGAGTGTGCCTTTCAGCTGGAGAGAATAATACATTGCTGCAGCTGGAAGCAGGAGAAGGAAGTTAGTTTTAGATATTCAGTGCTATTGAAATTTAGTATTGGAACACCAAGCGTGCTCACAGTGACAGGTCAGTTGTTATCAAATGATATTTTTTCCTCTGTAAAAAATATGAGACACTATTAAGGGGAGGGCAGTCTTGTGTTCAAGAATTGGGAATTTACACTGTAAGTATTCTAATTTTTTAAAATTTCTGTTCTGTAGTGTCTCTATGCTGCATTCACAGTAGATTTGAGGGCATAGGATATTTACTGCTGAGTTGCTTCAGTGCTTTCTTTGCAATAAAGCACTTCTTTGTTTTGCCCACGACAAAACTTAGCTGTAAGGTTGCGAGTCCCTGTCTTTAATAAATCACAAAGATTTTTTTCTCTGACAAAATCTGTGAATGTCAGAAAAATTCATTTAGACATTTTTGCAATTCTTTGCTCTGTTTACTTGATACGGGCAATTCGCAAAACCAGTCTGAATTCTGAAAAGCACTTTGGTGTTGTCAGTGGCATGGCACTGCTTGCCTCCTTGAATTTTTGGGGTGGAGAAAGCATTTGAAATGGCAACTTTTGCTGTGCTCAGTATGCGAAGCCAACTAACAAGGAGATGATGGGAATTGCTCACAAAGGTGGAAGCTGTCCAGCATTATTTTTAGTACGTAGCAATGCCTGCTTGTGGCATGAAGGAATGCCTGTGGTTTGAGGGCCTAGGAAGGAATTGAAGAGTTGAGTCTCGGGGTTCATGATATGCAAGTCTCTGGAGAACCCACTGATCTATATTAATACTTCTAGGTACCTTGACTGGTTCATATTCATTATGTTGGGATCTGAGCTTCTGAGGTGAAAATGTGAGAATACTGTGCTGACAATTACATGGCAGCAATTGGATGTAGGTGGGAGATAGGTTGAAAGAAATCAGTGAGCATTCAGCATTTCAGTGTTATAAGCGTTATAAGTGACAGAACTAATTATGATCTTAATTACAGTGGTGTAATTCTGGAAAAATGGATTAAGGCATTAAAGTTAGACAGACAAATGTAACAGCTATTAAATGACTGAGATAAGAATCAGGCTATCATTTTACCCCTATTTATATATGCAAGAAATCTGAAGATGTCTGTAGCTTTAAACCAACAGATGAAATATGAGTTTCTTCTAGATATTTGTCTTAAAACAGACTATGAAATGTAAACCAATAACCTTCAAGTGGCTGTCACTAGGGAATGAGCAATATTCTCTTCTAGCACCCAAGCATGGAGCAATGGTAGTATATTTTCCAAGCAAACACAGACATTGTAATCTCATTACTGCGTTAAGTATAGTAATTGTTTGGTGTAGTATAACTACGTTCCTTCTCCCTTATGAGCTTGTTCCCACATCATGACATTAATCCTTGTTTTGAGCAATGTGTAACTCTCATGGCTTGCCTGCAGTATTCCTCCCAGTGTTGCTCTAATAGCAGTGTGTGGCACTTTGTCATCAAGCTACCATCATTTGGATAATCCATTGCTGCAATACATCATTTATGTGCTATTGTTTTGATGATGTATGAAAGTAATGCATAATTTCATGACTTCCAGCAGAAATATCCCAGAGGCTGTCATGCTTTGTTTAAAAAAAAAAAAAGAAGGGTTCTTTAGAAATGCAGAAAAGAGATTAGTTATTTATGGGAGCTGGAAAGAGGGGGGTTTTAGGAGGGAAGTGGATGCGGGAGAGAGAATGTAATATAAAGATGCTTTGATTTCCAGGGGTACCTAAATCGATAGGAGCTGCAGGTGTTTATTGAATCCTAGCATTAGGAAAGGGAATTTCTGTATTTCTAACTGTGTGCTTTCAGCCTAGTGCCTCTTTTCCCTTCTTTGTAACTGCAGTAAGAGTGGTGAAAGCATTATTTGGGCAAGATTTCCACTGAGCTCAGCTTTGCTTCAGGATTGGAAGGAAAGCTGAGGTCCGCAGATAACAATCTGTGAAAAATCTCACTTCGACTTTAAATCAGCACTTAAAAATTTGGGCCTGCATTACATTTGTTTGTGGTATGTGTATTAATTTATGTATTTTAATTCATTAAATCTGTCTATTTCCCTTTGAGTTGTTAAGTCTCCTTATACCAAGGAAATTTTGAGTGTGGGGTTGGATAGGAAGAACTTGTTGGTTTCCCACTTCATTACAGCAAACTGGGGAGCTTTAAATTGCAACATAAGGAAGTGCTCCACACGAGATGAAGATACCTGCTCTCTTGGTTGCCCTGTAGGGCACTGCAGATACAGGATGCATGTTCCCATCACCACCCAGGTTGCCTTTCCGTAAGAGCTTTCCTGCAGAATTCATTGCAGCTTCTGAATGTGTCATGCTGATGACTGGGGCAAAGTTAACATAGCATCTTTCAGGGGCCTTCCTCCACCCCTTAGAGGTTTAGAGATGCTGCAGTAATGCCAAAATGTTGTCTCCAATTGTTTCCTTTCCATCCCCAGCTGCCTTCATCTGCTTGCTGATCTCTTCACCTGCTACTTTCCTTTATATTCCTTGTTTTCTCTTGTCTCTTCAAACAGTGTAAACCTGAAAGCAATGCAAGTTAATCCTCACCTTGCACGTCCACCCTCTAAACAAATCCCATTTGGAACAAGCAAAGCAATCCCTTCCTGAATGTTATCTCAGGGCTTCAGTCACTCCGTTTGGCTCCTGTACGTGATGTTGGTTCAGGTTTTGGCAGCCCAGTGAGTGTAGATTTCTGCTTACGATGATCCCTGCAAGGAGCAGTGGTTGGCATATAGAGATGCAGAGCAGGAGTAATTTTTCTGGCATCCATCTCTTCCTGATCCTTCAGGTGACACCAACACTCCTCATAGGTTCTGGAGAGTGCTAGTACAAGAAGATGCAGGCTTACAAGAGTAAGCACAAATTTTGGACACTGTTCAAGGGTTGTGGCTTAATTGTCCTCTGAATATGCAATATGAACATGAAGAATAAAGCTAAGGAGCACAGAGTTTGACAAAAGGCGATGACTCAGTTAAATTGTTTCTCTAAAGACAGGAACTGGCACCAAGAAGAGAATGACTAAGCAGAAAATTGCTCTTTCTGTGGTGGTTTAAGTGTCTTTGCATTGTCTACAAAAAAAAAAAAAAAAAAGAAGTGTTTTTCTGTTGTTGTTTAATTTTTAAAAAGTGAGGAAACACTTAAGGAATGGCTTTTGAGCAAAACAATAAGCTGAGCTGCAATCAAGCTCCTCTAATTGGATTCTATCAGAGTAATATTTACCATTGCTAACATGTTGCAATGTAATTATGGAACTCAAGAAATAAAGTGTTATTTTGAAATTGGACAGGCAATGTGTATTTTGGGAGGCATTAAGGGTCAGGATTTCTGTACATGCGCATCAGCTCACTCCATCATGTTTCCAGGTGGTCCTGGAGCAGTCATCCCTTGTACCTAATGCCTGTGAGTCCAATTTGAGCCATTTTTGAAATAACTGTGGAAAGTTGCTTGGGATGATCAGTAATAAACACAAAATAAGTGTATGGGAATTGCTGAGTCACAGCCTGAACCTCTGATTGATCACCTGAGGCAAGCAATGAGTCAGCCAAAGGAGCACAGGTGAAGGCAATTCACCTGTGCTGCCTGGCTCCACCCCTCCTAGACCTACTTAAGAGCTGGCTACCAGTAGGGAAGGATCTCTTCTGGAGATCACCTCTGCTGGTGTTTTGTGAGTGAGCCCAGGATAAGGGTAAACCTTCCAATTATTCTCTTTTGTTATCGTAGTCTGCTTTGCCTGACTCTCTTGTTTATTTTGTGATTATAGCATCCTAATATTCTTTGATTATACAATGAGCCCCTCAGCAGCCCCGTTACAGATCTGTCTGGGGGACTTGATGGACTTGCTCTGAGCTGTTGTATTTGTCCCAACTTGCTGCACTGGACTGAGTTGCACTTGGATGCAATGAATATTAAATACTCACATAGCAAATTTGCTTCAGGTACAAAATGAAGGCCTAAAAGTAAGGGGAAAGGAGAAAAGGGGAAAACCAAATCTGCTCTTTATTTTCTTCCTAAATCTGTTCAGCACTTCATCATTCCCAATCTCTTTTATTTCTCTGGACTGAAATAAAATTCCTTGCTCTATATTGATAGGTGTCCTTAACATCTGCTTTCCTCTTGATTCAATTTACTGGACGTGAAGAATTGGTATTTAACACACACATCTAGGGTTTTCTTTATCTTAGTTGTTTTAATCTCACCTAACAATGAAAGAAGGGAGTGAAGAATAAATAGGAATATGTTTTCCTTTTAAAATACTGAATATTTCCAAAACACTTTTAGACCAAGTGGCTGGGATTGTTCCCTTATGATCCCTTCATATCTATTCAGCAGACTACTGCTGAAGATTATAAATGACATCTAATTTTTTATCCCCAGTTGGACTACAGGGAATGAACACAAGGATAATTAACACTGTATGAACCCATTTATCCGGAAGAAAGACATAATGGAAATGAGGATAAAACATGAGGGGGTTGCTTCTTTTTTAACAAATTACAGGAAACCACACTAACCATTCTAATTTTTGTTGATTAATTTAAAAATTATTTCCTTTAAAAAGATATGCTTAATAGAAGGTGAAAGTTGGGTTTCTAGAGTAATTACAATTTAAAATAAGATGGGCAGTCATTTATTTTTGGCGTAGGAAGTTGTTTGGTTAATACTTCTAGCATGCTAAGGGCACAATTTTTTTTTTTTGCAAATCTTTCCATAGAACTTTCCAAATGGATTAGTTGTAGGCAGGTGTGGATATGTAGGGCTCCAGGCCAAGCTGGACTCAAGCCTGGCTCAGGACATGCTGGATTAAAATGGGTTTGTGTCCAACAGTATAAATGAAAAATACATGGTCACTGAGTTTTGGCATACTTGACTTGCTGTTTCAGGTTGGATGTTAGGAAGAATTTCTTCTCAGAAACAGTGGTGATACATTGGCACAGGCTGCCCTGAGAGGTGGTGGAGTGACCGTCCCTGGAGGTGTTCAAGAACCATGGAGATGTGGCACTGAGGAATGTGGTCAGTGAACATGGTGGGGATGGGTTGGGGCTGGACTTGGGGATTTTGAAGGTCTTTTCAAACCTTAATGATTCCATGATTCAAATGGCTGTGTGGGACCAGAAAAGGAAAGCAAACTTCTAGCTCATGACCATGACTTCCATGTGGCAAATGATAGCAGAAGGAATCTGAAGCCAAACTTTGTTTTCATTGTGTGTTGGAGCAGCTGGCTTTTAAAGGCAAATGCTAAGAGATCGGTTGTTGCTTCTCTTTTTCCCCTTCACTTTAACTAGAAATTGCATTTGTAACAAAAATGGAATATGTATGTGTTGTCTATTGTGCATTAATCTGAACTATTTCACGATAGAGCTTCACATTCAGGTTCATCGGAAATGAATTTTATTCTTTTTTTCCTCTGAAAAACATGAAATAAAGCCTATAAGGAGATAATGCAACAGTCGGACCTCCTATATAATGCAGATCAGGAGATTACAGCTAATAAATTCATACTGCAAGTGTTAATTATCATGTCTATGAGGAATGAGGGGTGAAAGAGGGAAATCTAATCCAGCTCCTTAAAACAAATAAACAACCAGCCAAATTTGTGTTAAACTGGCACAGGAAGTTTCTCTGAAATGTGAATTTTTATCTGCCACGAATGAGAAGAGTCAAAGTTTGCGGACTTCAATGAAAAAGGAAAACAAACACTTATTTAATGATTTTTTTTCTTCCATCAAGAAAACACTTTAAATAGGTGAGTTCTTTAATGACTATTTTGAATTGCTTGAAAGAGCCTCTGCATAATGAAATCTTTTTAATATGCAGTATGAATGGCTCTGTTATCATATGTATTTCCAATTTTGTAATTAAGTGCCTTTAAAAAAAAAAAACAAAAAAAAAACAACTTGCTCACAATGAAAGTGTCAGTGCTTTCCTGAATACTCTTAATTTCAATAGCTTTTGGTGCTCTATTCTTGAAGAATATTAAAAGGCACTTTGTCATCTAGGAAAATGTATGCAAGGAGTCCAAAGAGAGATGAGGAATAGCAGTCAGATGTGCCAATTCACAGAAGCAGTGATTTAAGTTTCCAAGACTTGCTTCAGAAACAGCAAAATATGTATGTGTTAATATAATTTCAGGTAATTATCTTCCATTAGTTAATTTGGGGCTCAGTAATTAGAAGGCTAAGAGCTCAAAACCACTACATATTTTATCTGGAACAATCTAATCTGGAAACTATATCCCTTTATTTTGTACCGTATCCAGTACTCTCATCTGCCTTGGAGGAGGCTGGCTGTGTGATTTGGACTTGCCATGGTTTTTCTAGGTGTATATCTAAGATTAGTTTGTTTGTGGGTTGTTTTGGTTTTGTTTTTTTTTAATTATTTTTAGTTCACTTCCCAGATAAATGTTAAACAGAAGCTGATTTGAATGGTAGCCTGGTATATTAATTACTGCACATAATGAATCCCAGAAAATGTAATAAAGGACTAATTGATATCAATAAAAGTAACACTGAGAAATGCCTTCTTCTGTAATGTGAGCTGTATTCTGTATTGCATAAGCAAGAGGGGAAAAAAAAGTTTTCCATGGGGAATACATTGCCATTTAATTTTCTTGTGGAAGAAGATCTTTAGCTGCGTGCTAAATAAATGAGATGCACAGATGAAGTACGGGTGTTCATCATCCTTGCTGGCTGTTTGCATTCAGTTTTATTGATTGCTCCCCAGGACTATTAGCTTTAAGCCCAGGAGAATTTGAGATGTGATAATGTGATACTGAAATTAATGGTGGTGACAGCTTGGCTTCTGTGTTTCTTTCCTACTCTAAGATAGATGCCCTGGCACAGTTCCCTGATTTTTGGTCCTAGCTGGAACCTTCCTAATGACTTCTGGTTTTCAGATCATAGAAGGAGGATTAAACTGGATGGACAACATCTCAAGATGTCAGGAGTTCACCTCCTGTTCACCTGGAGGCTGTTCACCTCCTTCCTCTTCCCTAGAGCTCAAGGTTTCAGTTCCTCATGGACAGGATGGAAATGACTGAAATGGGGGTGACAAGAATGAGGAAAATAAGAGGAAAAATGTTTCTCAGGCTTTCCCCTGTCCCACCTTTATTTCTCTCCAGCACCCTCCTGTTTTCAGTCCTATTTTCATTACTTTGCCAAAACGTTTTTTCTCCAAACGTATCCGGCTGCCTGGTCTTTCTTGCGTCAGTTTCTTGTGCTCGTCAGATACTTCTCCTGGGATCTGCTAATAGCTTAAGCATGAGTTATCAAGGGCAATGTAAAAATAATGCTGCACTCTGATGTAGAATTTCTTGTTTTTCCTAGCGGCACTAATGAAGGCTCACTTACAATAACACTGCCTTATCTGCCTTTTGCTGACACTGTATATTTTAGTTTAGGGTAATGTTTTTGACATGTTCTTTATTTCATTTACTTTAGGCTCTCTGGGTAAATCTTTCTTGCTCCATCCCTGACGAGTTTCCCTTGGAGGTCCATTAGCCCTGACGACTGTTCCTTCTCTGCCATGCTGTCCTTCAGCACAATTTCACTGCACTCTTCAGTTTACTTCCATGCTCTGAGCCTTATAACACAAGCAAACTACCACAACAAAACGAAAAAACACCACCTTGGTGATATTTCAGATGAGGATTACTAAGAAACAGAACTGCAGAGACATGCAGGGAATCTCTGGGTGTGAAGAATGCATTTAGCAAACTCTGTGTTTTACTCTTTCTATTTATCCTGATCAGATTTTACATCTCACCACTAATTAGATTTTTTTCTCCCTGAAATTAATCCAGAGCTTACTCAAGGAGTGGGTTTTTATGCTAGTCTCCGTTTGCATTTCTCCCGCATTGCTTTTACCCCCAGCCCATCCATACAATGCAGTACACAAAGTCTCGAGCAGACTATTTCACTTTATTTAATTTATTATTGGCTGTCCTTCAGTGAGAAATCCTCAGCACTCCTATCCACCCTTCTGCCACTGACCTACTCCATAACCTCCCCTTTCTTTGCTCTGCTTAATTTACTGCTGTGACAGATTCAGGGCAGAGATATTCACATAGGATGTGTGCATCAGATCAAGGATCCAGGGCTGTGGTTGAAATTTTTAGTGGTGTCTGTAATTCACATCCAAGTAATGACTGGCTGAGGAATGGAGATTGGAAACAACAAAAAAATCACACACTTTTTCCTTTTATTTTTTCTTCTCTCCTAGATCAGAGTTGCAGAAGGAATATGCATTTGTACGTAAGTGAGGACCTGTTTGCGTGGGTAGTAATTTCAGTGCTCATATTTGTACCCTTGCTCAATGATGCAGATAACTAATTTAGCAAAAGGCATGATACCCAGAAATGGTTATTTGGTAGCCTTATAGATGTGAAAAATGCTCAGTATTTGCTTCTCTAATTTTATCTGTAGCCTTCAGCTACAGGAGAATTATTAATAAGCTCTATGTTGTGTATCTGCAGATGTTCCGAGATCTCTTCATACGAGTTATGTAGCGTACTAAATTTTCATGCAGGCATTCTCTCCTCCAAAAAGGTATAAAATAAGAAAACTTGGATAAATTCACCAAGGCAACTGGAGGAATATGGTTATTTTAGGCAATAACTTCAATAGAATGGGCATGTACAGGGTAATAAACATCCTCTCAACTTTACGAAGAGCCTGGCAAGGGTCACAGCACACGGTGTTTATTACTGTAAGAGTCATTAGTGCTGAAAAGACAGATTTCTAGGCATTTGGATTGTCACTATCAAATGTCATCTTTGATATAAAAATGTAAATTTTGCATGTATCTGTCAACTCTTTGTTATAATTTAATTATCAGAATGAGTGCTTTTTCATCTAAAGGATGCTGCTCTCAGCAAATTGGAAAGGGAGGTAATTAGCAACTGCCAATTTTCCAGCAATCAGAGATTGTTGCAGTTTATCATGTAAACAGATACCTGGAGTGACCTGTTAAGTGACCTTTAAGGGACCGGTGGCATTAGCCAAAAAACCTACATAGCATTGGAGTTTTTTCCACTTCAAGCTTAGCTAATGAGTTAACAATTAGCCCAGCCTTGTAAAATATGAGCAGCTCTGGAGAGTAAGTGGCAAAAATGTTCAAATCTTTCAATTGATTCTGTGTAAGATCTGTGGGGGCTCTTGTGTCTATGGACTATTTGTCTATATTCTACCAGCTTTAGGTTGTAAACTTCAAAAAGCTGCTATGAAACAAGCTTTGATAAGTTTTCAGAGCCCTATACATCATCAAGGCTGCAAACCCATGTCTTTATTGCATCTTTTAAATCTCAGAGCATGCCACAAGACTACTTATCAGTCACTCATTGCTGGATTTGTATTTCCTAGGTAGTGAAATAATTAAGAACCGACTTATATTACCCACTTTTAGAACAGAAAGAGAAAAAAGAGTAGAGGAAAATTTATGATTTCCCCCTTTAATTTACATGCAAAAGCTGCAGGGTGATGTAGGTCGTGTTTTTTCTTGCTAATACAGTCTTCAGACACGCACCAATTTAAATGGCTGAGAGACTTCTGAAGCTCAAGTATTTGTCAGGTAAGTGTACAAGGAAGAAAAAAGTTCCTTAATTTATGTGTGTGTTACTCTGACACTTGCAGAGGATTATGCTAACCAAATGGTTTATGGAAATGAAGCCAAACAACTGGTAATAAAAGCTTTATGCATAGAAGTGTGTAAGTGGCACCTGGCAGAAGCTGACAAGGTACAATAAGTATTTGACACGTTCTGTAAATATGAGACACTCGGTCAAAATCCATTTGAGTCGCAAAGCACCTAGGGTATGATAAAGTTTAATAGCACCATTTCAATTTCACCCATTTGCTTACGATGTCCTACTGTTAGGATCTTTCAGCTACAGATTTTTGAGCTTTGAATTTCACCATGTAAAGCACAGGCCATCAGAAAATATCCAAGGCCTGAGTCTCTTTAATGTGAAAGATAGATTTAATCTTCCGATATCACATAGCTACAACTTGGGCCGAGAACTTTCTGTTGAATCTGTAGGCTGGAATGGAGGGGAAAGTTGTAAGGATTGAGCACAGGGTGTGCAGCAGAAAAAGGGATGGAAAAAAAGAGTGGGAATCAAGAAAGATTTGAAATGAAGCTTTAAAAAAAGACAAATGGAGAGAATGCTAAGGTGATGCATTGCTTGGTATCATTGCACCAGACCATGGGTGCCCAACCTTTTGCTTGCATGGGCCATGTTGAGTGAATTGTCTTGGGTTGCATATAAAATATATAATACATTAAATGTATACAAGCAACAAGATGTATCTTTTTAATGTATTTTTATTAAAACATTAGGGAAAGAAAAAAAAAAAAAAGAAAACAAACTAGTGGGATATTTGGCCTTGTTTCTGTCAAACTAACACATCAGACTGGTTTGATGTCTGTGGTTGTGTTTCTTGGTGAGTAGAGAACAGATAAATTGATAGCTGTATTGAAGATGCTGGAAATCACAAAATTGGTCAGCATTGCTCAAGTATTCTGGATGTTTCTTCCTAAGTGCATATGTTAGCTTATTATTTTCTAAATAACACATGTCCAAATTTAGTGATTAAATAAGAGAAATTACATGTCTGCTTAATAACAATAAATGCATGTCTTCACAGGCACACATGTGCAGGTGGGATGGAATACTATTATTGCCAATCACAGTGTTTTACCTGCCAAGCATCACAAGTGTGTGTAACGTGTAAATACACATGAATTTTCATTCATCTGAGTGTGTGTAGGAAGCAGAATTATCTTCCACCATCCTCTCCATGGTGTTCTGCTGCTGCCTATGTAGGCTGCACTTGATCAACATGCAATCAACCCATGGAAAATGTTGCTCAAAGTCACGTAATAAGGTTAAAAGTTTGTGACCAAGTGGGGCCACGTTACTAGCTGTCCTGGGCCACATGTGGCCTGTGGGTTGGACACGCTTGGTTTAGTGGTAGAGCTGGCACTGCTAGCTTAATGGTTGGACTTGGTAACCTTAGAGGTCTTTTCCAACCCAAACAATGTCACCAGGTAACAGCTTATAGAATCACTGAATCATAGAATCATTAAAGTTGGAAAGGACCTCTGAAGGCTACTCTGTCCAACTCCCCTGCAATGAATAGGGAGGGAATCCACAGCTAGATCAGGTCACCTTATCCAGCCTTGCCTTGAAAGTCTCCAGGAACAGGGCATCCACCACTTCATGAGAAACTCATTCCACATCCTTGCTGTGAAAGATTTTTTCCTTATATCTTACTTAAATCTATCCTCTTTGAGTTTGAAGCCATTTCCTCTTGTTCTGTCACCACAAACCCTGCTACAGACTCTCTCCTTCTTTCCCTTTAGATATTGAAAGGTGCTATCAGGTTCTCCTTGAAGACTTCTCTTCTTCAGGCTGAAGAGCCTCAGCTCTCCTCTGCCAGTACTTGCTGCTTGCTGCTCCCTGGAGCTATTTAAGACATGAAGACATGGTGCTTAGGGACATGGTTTAATGCATGGTTGTCCAAACTCTTGGCTTGCCTGGGTCACACTGAGTGAAGAGGAGATGTATTGGGCCACACATTAAATGTAAAATGCATTTAACGTATGTAAGCTATGAAAGTTATATTTTAATTTATTTTTTATTACAACAGTAAAGAAAGATAGCAACAAAAGCATAAGACTAGTGGGATATTTGATCTTGTTTTGTGAAAGCCATGTACGGGCTGTCTCAATGGCAGTGGCTGCATTTCTTACAGAGGTCTCAAGGTACGCATCAGAGATTTTTGATGAAATTTTACTCTTCTTCATCCTTGAAAACAGGTGTTCACAAATGTAAGTGCTGCCAAAAAGCAATGACATGAATATGGTCTGTCTGTGCAAATAAGTTTTGTTGCTTATATATATTAACTATATTACATATGGTGGCTGCTCTGGAAATAATGCCTCCTATTTTATGATATTGGCCCACAACTTCAGAGGCAGCTGTTGGTGGCATGGCAGTAGAGGCTGAACCTTCCACCAGTATTCCATCACATGTTGTTGCCATATGACTGATAGCAGCAGAGGGACAATCTGACAGAATGGCATGTGAGCTGGAAGTGAGCATGAAGCAAAGCTGAATTCCTCCATGTGGAAAAACCAGCAGCTATTGATATTCATCGATGCTTGTCAGGTTTTTATGGATACTGAACAGTGGATGTGAGCACAGTGAGACAGTAGGTAGTACGTTTCAGCAATGGTGACAGTGATAGGTGGTGCAAATTTTCACCAGTGAAAATACATACCTAATGATGGTGACTATATAAAAAAAATAGTGCTTTGTAGATGAAAATCTGTTCTATCAGATACTGTTATTGTGCTCTTTGTCTTGGTCATTGTTTCCATGGAAATAAATAGACATTACTTTCTGAACAACCTATTTATGTGTGGCCCAATACAATTCCTCTTCATTCATTGTGGCCCAGGCGAGCCAAAGCATTGGACACCCATGCAATAACAACTGGGATTAGTCAGCTGCTTCTCTTCTGGAGAAAGATGAGGTCAGCTCCCAAGACGTTCACGTGTATGGGAAGCTCTCAGAGCAGCATTGGATGTAGGTCAGGAGCACCTTGTGCAGGGAGCACAGGAAAAGGGAGGGAAGCAGGATCTGCTTCATGTCATTTGGGTGAGAAGATGAGGGATGTTGAAATAAGAAATAAGTCCGTTTTGCAAGGGACAGAAATTCAGATGTTAATGTGCTGCTCTGTGGAGAAAATGGTTTATGAAGGGGAATACAAAGTCAGAGGTGAGTTCTGGTGCCATATGAGTGTTGCTCTTTGACAGAGTTCTTGTTTATCTTCGAAAATTCCTCCAACTGTAATAAAAATTCTTGCAAGCCTTTTGTACCTGTTCTAGCAGGTACTGCAGTGTAGCAAGAACTTTGTGCTAAATCCTGCACTGACTGCTTCTGAATTAATTTCGTGTTCTGTTCCCATTGCTTTCTTCAGTTAAGCATTTACTTATGCCTCTAGCTGTTGTAAAACACAGATTGTGCTCCCCATCTGTGGTCATTATTTTAGGGAAAACCTGCAATAAAATGCAGATAATGTCAAGAAGGACAGTTTCAAGTATGTATACAACTTTTATCTCTTTTTGGATGTCTAGAGGCCTGTTCCATGTGAAAACTAATGTGAAGAAAGGTAGGAATTCTACGTACGGATAGAGCACCAACCTGACATCTCATCTTTTAGTGGCCTACAGGGAAACTTTGTTTGCTTGCTTTTAGCCATGCAGTTATTTTCCCTCTCTTCTGGGTCACACAGCAATAATAAAATTTTTCTTTAGATCAGCAGTGAGAAGGAGTAGGAGCGTAATCTGATGTATGAGCTGGTGACACTACTGGGGTAGAGCTGTAGATGGTGGTATTATATAGGAGCAGGAGCTAGCCCAATGCTATTTAATTTGGCCTCATAAAAGCTGATTGGTTATTCTGGGCATGCATGTAGTCCTGCACAATTAGATATATGTTTGCCCTGTTCTGTTTGCAAAATAACCAAGTGAGGTTTAAATTCTTTCTGCCACAGAAGCTTATTGCCAATGTAACTAAGCTGAATTCAAGGCATAGTTTTTAATGAAGTCCACAGGCCTGATTATTTTTAGTTGACCATTAGGAGCTCTGTCCTGGTTTGGTTCCCAGCAGATGGTTGTCCAAGCTGCAAAACCCACCATTACAATTGGCACTAATTGGGCCCCTTGTTGCAGTCATAATGTGGTTTCCAATTCTTCAGTGGCACAAGCATTTGAACCCCTCCCTAGGCAAATGCTCATTAGCCTCAGATGGTATTTGCACTGAGCTTTGGGACTCATTCACCATAGAAACTTAGATGAATAGTTAAGTAGTGCAGTGGAAAGGAGGAAATGTTTGTAACCTCCCTCCTTGGAAAGCAAAATGACAGTGTCACTGCCTTTAATGACATTTCTACAAATACTGAGCTTGTGTGTCAACACAAAGGGATGTTTTCCTGGCAGTATCCCATCTGCTTTGCTGCTTTGCACTATGAAGCAGCTGGGAATCTGTATGAGAAGGGAAGCTGAATGTGTAACATAATCACTTCTATTCTCCTGTCTTATCCTCTTGCCCCATGAAGAAAAGAAAGCTGGTAAGCTCTAAGTTTAGCAGTTTGTTATTATTGCACTAGAATTAAGAGACGTGGTTTACTGGGCAATATTGATGGTAGGTAGATGGTTGGACTAGCTGATCTTAAAGGTTTTTTCCAACTTTAATGATTCTATGATTCTATGAATTAGGCCCATGCTGTGTTGTGCGGTTTTCCTAATTCAAAACTTCAGTGGCCTTGAGTTTCTTACAGTCAGAGAATTATAGGATCACCAAGTTTGGAAAAGACCTTGAAGACTATCTAGTCCAACTGTCCACCTGCCCCCAGTATTTCCCCACTACACCATATCTCCTAGTACAACATCTAAATGTTTCTTGAATACTTCCGGGGACAGTGACTCAAACATCTCCCTGGGCAGCCTGTTCCAGTGCTGACCACTCTTCCATTTCTTCCTTAATATTTGAGAAAGGTCTACTCTTTTCTAACATAAGGACTGCAGAGTAAATGTTTCCCTCTGATGTTGAATCTAATTTTATCTTTCTCAATATTATAACTTCTGTTAATTCCTTTGGTTCCCATGCTCCTTGTTCTAGCATATTTTGCATATATAAGGGAAATAAAACAGTCTTCTGCAGTTTCAGTTTTAAGTCAATGGCAGATCTATTGGTGTTTTCCAGCAGTATGTCACATACACTTTTATTTATATTTGTGATCAAATGCTGGCCAAGTACCTGGTAACTGAATGGATATTTGAGCAGATAAATGTCTCCCTTGCCTTGAAAGAGAAATAGTACTGGAAAGAGATTAGATTTATCTGAATTTGAACATGATTTATATGAGATGCTCATGTTTTTTTCTTCTATGCAATCCAGAGATTTGGAATTGACAAAAGATGTGCAAGATACTCTTTGTAAGAAATAATTAGTCCGTATTTCTAGGTCTTGATGATTAATAGGTCATGAATCATGTCACAGGTGATTTTACATTGCATATTAAGTACTTATCAGCCATTTATTTTTAAAAAGTGTCAGCAATTTATACACAGGAATGGTGATGGGTAGGGAAATATCTGCTAATCTATTTCCAAGCCAATGAATGCTTTTGAAAATTCCATCTCAAAAGTGATTTAATCTTTAAAAGCCTATGTAATTTTCATTAAGGGAAAAAAGCAGAAGTACAGACAGATCTGCAGGCTGTCAGCAGAGCTGAGTTTGTACTTCTGAATAAGGTTCCCAGGGGACGGGATGTACAAGAAAGAGGAAAGGACAGTGGGAACAATTCTTCTCCATCCATCATGATGTGGGAGGGCTATGAAATCATCAGTATGAACTTAGAAAAGAAATGGAGATGAAGCATTAGCTGGAGAAACAAACGTGGGCAGGTTTTTTTTGTTTGTTTCATTTTTTATTTATTGATAGAACTAATGCATCTGTTATAAGGAGGCAGAGAAGGGTGTGCACTGGGACAAGAAGAAGAACAAGTCAGAAGAGAAGAGACATCACTGGGAGATGGTGTGATGTGAAAGCAGGAGGATATTCCCCAGGCTGTGGTAGAGGAGAAAAGCACTAGGATGGCAGGAGAGCCCAAAGAGAGCAAGCTGAGTGGCTGTCAGATGTCTTCTGGAGTAGGAAAATAAAAATCCAACCCCTGATATGAAACACAGAGATGGAGACTGGGAGAAGGGAAGGTCTGCAGAGTAAGTGATGGGGAGGAAGAATGCTCAGTAACTCACTGAAGGGTTATTTATTCTAAGGCCCCATAGGGTAATGCTGAGAAGGTTAATTAAGAGCTGAGCTGCTGGGTACTGTTCAAGCTGGAACTGACAAGAGGCTCAAATAATACAAGCTTAGCTTAGAACATGTCTCAAAGTCCAACAGCTGGTTTTCTATTTTCCCTTGGCTCTTTTCCTTACTCTCTTTTCCAGCTGCTTGCTTTTTGACTGCATTTTCTTCCCAACTTTGCCTCTAAAAGCAAACCCAATTAATACTGTGATGTGTTTACAAACACAAAACCTCATTGCCTGCTTCCCAGCGATCCCACAGGGTCCTCACTTCGTGCTCCGTGTCCAGGCTGACACCATGATGTCTTGCTGTATGCTGCATTGCCATGGAGATTTGGATTTCCATGGCAACTTGCACCTTTTTGGATGCTGCAGTGAAGACTGAAGAAAAGGGCTTTTGCAGAAGTGAAATAGCAAAATTTGGAGATCCTAATATTTAAACATCATATGGAAGTTTTAAATAAGTTTCTCATGTGGCATCTTCCTCTGCTTTGAATATAGCAGATGCATTAATGCTTAAATAAATGGAGTTTTCTTAGGTTGAGAAATAGTAAATAATCTGTTGACCAGACTTACCTTTAATACAGAGATTGGGAAAGTAAAGAAAAAAGATATTTTCTTCAAAAAGAAAAGTATATGGGAATCATCCACTGCAGAGCAGCTGTCACTGTCTTACTTTGAGCTGTCAGAGAGTTCAAATGCTACCAGTTCAAGACTGTACCCTTAATTTTTAAAGCTATCAAATGGGCTCATGAAGCAGATGAAGACGTTATCATGGTGGGAGGGAACTACATGTGGTCATTTGGAGAGGAAACAGCAGCAGATGCAAGCCATGGAAAACCAAAATTACCAGTGAAACCTCACTTACTGTATGCTTTTTGAAAAGAGATCAGTTATGCAGGAAAATATAACTGGATTGATCATCAAAATCTTTTCTTTACATTTAGATAAGAAAATCCATTTTGATGTGGTTTGCCAGTTCTGAATGACATTTTAAAATATCAATAAGATACAGACTTTATGCAAAATCAGTTTTTCGCTGATACTCTGTGTTTGAGAATTTTTTGATGTTAATCTATAACTTTATTTTTCTAATAAAAGTTCATCTGTGAAATATAGCTGATGGTGTTCTGAGCTGTGTGGTCCTGAATCTATATGGAGCTTTTTTAGTGCCTTTAGTAAAACTAAATAAGCAAAAATGAAATTACAGGTATGAGATTTTCAGCACCGACTCTCTTTGTGAGAGGTGGAGTTGTGCTATGAAGTAAGAGTTCTTTTGTGCAATGGTAGGCATGGATTTTCTTTTATTTTACTTTTTTGAGGATCTGAGTAGAAAACATAAATTTCCTCTCATTCAGTCAAGAGAGGATCCTCTCTGCAAACATTTTAACTGGCAGATTAGCGAGCTGAAGCATATCACATATAATTGCAGCTGATCACAAATGCATAATCATCACTACAACAGATGCAACAATGCGTTTAGTGGGGGTGGATGAATCTCCTGAGATGCAAGACTTGAATCTTGAGGGGGAGATACATAACATTTCCAAGGACAAAGATTACAGTAATAGAAAAGCCCTTGCATGCTCTGCTGGGTGAGCAGCCGCTCTCAACTCTTGAGGCACTTTTGCACTTTGACAGTAAGACACAGCTGGACAGAATAGAGGTGACTTGCCTTTGCTCTTCGTTAGTATAGCACTAGGCTTGTTTTCTCTTTGCTCTTCTCTCTGTGGTTTTTCTCCTTCTCACTTCCTCATCTCACCATCTGCTTGCATATCTCCTTCTGATCCTTCTTGGGGTCACAGAAAATGGCACCATTAGCTCAAAAATCTTCTTTAACCCATCAGACAATTTTTAAAGTGGCTACTGCCCTTTGTTGATTTACCACTGTTAGCCCTCTGAGCATACTGCTGAATCACCTGGGCTCTGCTTAATTGCCAGACTTGCCAAAGGAAAACAGGTATTGGGTAATCAGGGAGACATCATAAGAATCTGAGGAGGAGTTCTCCCTGGGTCCAGTCTGCATGTTTAAAAAGTTTGCTATACACTGACACTTGCTGCAGTCATTTCAATTTAGCATATTCAGACTATTGGAGATTTATGAAAGCGTACAAAATTTAGAAATCTTTAGCACCTAACTCTGAGGAACTGCAGTTGCTTAGCAAATGCTGTGCTGTGCCCTTTGGTCACCAATCACAAGACAGAAGTGAGCTGCTAGAAATGAGTTCATCTGAAAAAAAAAAAGGGCAAAGAAAGGAGGAACCTCCCCCCAGTAAGTTCAGAAATTACTGTACACTAAAACACATATTTCATTCCACTTTGAAAGATGTATTTCAAACCAATTCAGAAAGATTAAAGTTGGCAACTTTGCAATAAGATGATTTTCCTGTCTTTTAAGTTAATAGCATGATAGATTTAACTTGAGTCTTTGTGAAGTCAAACTCTTTTCTCTTTCCCTTTCAAGTGGTATTTTTTGAAAGGTACAATCAGTTGCTTTTGTTGCAGCCATCTCAACAAGTACTTTCTTGTGTGAGTTAAAATCAATGTCTGATATGATCTCTGTTGGAAGTCAGAAGTGGAGCTGTTGGTTGCAGCTACAGAGCGCAATTTTGTGAAGATTCGCTCTGGCAGCATTCCTCACCAGATGTCTGAACTTCTGAAGTTTTATTCCCAAAATGGCTGCAGAAAAGAGCTCTAGAGGCCTTGAGTTGCCACTGGGAACTTATGGCCAGAAGTTATACCAGAGGAGGTTTAGGTTGCATATTAGGAGAAACTTTTTGTCTCAAAGGGTGGTCAGGCACTGGAATGGCTGCCCAGGGAGGTGGTGGAGTCGCCGTCCCTGGTAGTGTTCAAGAGGCACCTGGATGAGGAGCTACGAGAGATGGTTTAGTAGCTTGTGGCACTGATAGGAATGGGAGGGTGGTTGGACTAGGTGATCTTGCAGGTCGCTTCCAACCTTGTGATTCTGTGATTCTGTGGGAAGTTTGCAGTTGAGCGTCTTATTTTGATGTCCTGTCCGACTTCAGTGTCTGTGCTTTATATATACTGCAGTGGTCAACACAAGACTTCTGTTGACCAGAAGTTAGGGGTTTCCAAGTGGGAAGAAGATTGGTTGCATTTGTTTGTACTGATAGGAGACAACTCACTGATTTGGGAAGCCAGTTCAGAAGATGATGACTGTATTTATTTGAAACAAAATCTGGGGGAAGACTATTTCAACTGGTATTGCTACAGTATTTGACTTATTTAAGATACTTCCAAGGACATCTTCCAGCTTAGAAGTCTCCCAAGCTACTTACTAAAGGAGAAATAAAGCTGTGCTGTCTACTCATAGGATGTCCATAGATACACCATTATTTTAATTGTCATATTCTTCAGCTACAGTTCTGATAGGCATTCAATATGTAAAGTTTTATGTCTGTTGGATTATATAAGGGACTTGGATTGGGCTCATGAGGTGGGTTTGGCATATTCTGGGCAATTCACATTCTGAAGTGTCTAACCAACAGCAAAATACAATGTCTGATGTTCAACCACATGGTCTGCTCTGCAATTAATGGAAGTGCAGAAGGCCATCATAGTGGCTTGGCAGAAAAATGGAGCCTGATTCCTTTAATAAAGTTTGGGACTCTGTGGAGAGGATCATCTTGTGAACTTTTCACTGAAGTCTTTACTGAGCCTACCTGGCATATGGCTCATTTCTACCTTTCTGAAATCTTTCTTTAAAAAGTCAGTTCAACTCAAAATAAAACACCTGTCGAGGGTGAGAATATTTCAGGGATATTTGTGAAAGAAATATTGTGGCTCCTCAGATGCTTGATTTTTGCCTACAGCCTGGACATAAAAACTGCATTGGTGAAATTAACTGGGCCAAAAAGAGCAAACAAAATAAATAGATATATTACAATATGTAAACAATTACACTATGACATTTGGCTTTAGGTTCATTTCTCTGCCTGCTCTGGAAAATTGCCATCTGTAAGCAAACATATTGACTAAATTGTTTTCAATGATATAGAAAAAAGAGCTAAAGAACTAACAGTTTAGATAATGACATCAGCTTTATTATGGAGTTATGTTAACTTAAATGGCAGGTGGAGAAGTAAAATTCATCCCCTATGCTAAGCTCTACTGCATAAATAATTCATTTTTTTTTGATATATTGATTTTCTGTGGATTGCTTGCCAAGAAGATGCTAACATCAGCTTATCCGAAATAATACATGGTATTAGAGGAGGAAACCAACATCAATATCCCAGCACTTTGCAGACCACAACCAGCATTAAGTCATAACTCAGATTTGTTTTTACATGCTTGCCATTCAGGAAAGCCATTTTACTCCTCAGGCAATGGACATTAAATCCCAAATATTTATGTCTAAGCCAGAAGGATCTTTAAAGTCATTCTGTTTCTGTTTTATGCTGGGTCTATAGGTGTGAAGTGGAAGCAGTCCAGCCACCAGCAGGAAGGATGTTGGTGCCATGTTGAGTAGGTTATGCTGAGTGCGCTTTGTTTTAGAGGTTTGAGGTGAAGAGGGCTGTATTTCACTTGCTGCAAGAACTAAAGCAACTGCACTGTTGTTACCATTGACGGCATGAAGGAGGGATGCTTTTATGGCTGAGATGTAGAAGTCGGGCATGAAATACTCATTAGCATCAATTTTGAGGAGGTTGACCTCAAAAACAAAGCAATAAAAAGAAAACAGCACAGAAAAATACAATAATTTGCTTAGCCATTTGCCTTTTTGATCTGCTTTGCATCTGTGCATCTCCTGGCACAGTGTAGCCACAAACTGAAGAGACATATGTCAAAGTAACAGCCCAGAAAGATAATGGTTTTTGAATTCAACATTACTCCAGTATTCCAATCTCCTACAAAGTTCTTAATTTAAAGAGGGAGAATAGCCCCATCTTATTGCAAGAATTCTGTTCCGAAGCCTAGGGCAGAAATTTTATTTTTGAGAAATGGGACTGTACAGAATTAACTCGTAAGGATAGATATTGTATGATTTTTCAGCCCAATGCTGATCAGGATGGTTAAGCATTAGCTGTGATAAACAGTGCTTTGTATATAAGTGAAAACACATTAGGAAGAATAGCTTTACAGGATGTTTCCTCTTGTTCTACTGTACCAGACATTCAGCTATTGTCTGTGACTTTTTGCCCCATTCCATTCCCAGTGTTTAAAGAAAAGAAGAGCAAATTGCCATTTTTGGATCATCAGCAACGAAGCACTGAATTTTATAACAGAGGAAAAAAAAAAGAAATCATCTGCTGGAGTGCAGTAACTGAGCCGTAGCCTGCTCACTGATGCTTGGTAAATTGTATAATGGTTTTCAGCTTCTCTTTCATTGCTACAGCTGTTGGCATCAATCTGTTTCTGTGGTTTGATTAAAATAACGTTGGGGTTTTTTGTAACTTGTCAATTGCCCGGTGTTGGATAACATCAGTGCATGCATTATTTTTTTCTAAGCCAAGTCAAGGTATCTACTTAAGAACAAATGACCAAAGTCTCTAGATAAATGATAAGGAAAGAGAGCAGAATGAAATTCTAGGACTTGAAAAAAATTTATGCAGAAAATCAGTGGTGAATGAAATTTGTGGAGCCTTTACACTTTTTCTAACCCATTTAGCTAACCTGACCTCATCTGCATGTGCAAGTTTCATGCCACTGAAAGGGAGGACAGCTTCCTGTGGCATATTGCAGTCTTCTCATCCATCCAAAGTTTGGGGGAACACAGGAAAATGCATGCAGTCAGACACGGGCTTAGAAAAGTCATTGTTCTGTCTAGTGAAATTGTTTGAAAATTCAAAAAGCAACACCAAATAGCTGCAAACCTCGCAAAATCGAGAGAATGGCGTTAGACTGAGGCAAACTGTCACATGTTTGTTGTTATGAGAAACTAATAAGCATTTCATAGGAAATGAGAATAAAGAAGCAAAACTCTCCCCTGAAGACTGGGATGTTGTTATTCTGTCTGGGTGGAAAGAAGTCATTGTTGTTTTGTGTATGGGGGGTGTCAGATTTAATTAGGCCAAAGTAATGAAAGTTTGGCAAAAAGAGAAATGCTGTTCCCATTTTACATCTGGGGAGTTTTAGCACAGGCAGTGTGCAGAACTTACACAAACTCACACAGGAGCAGTCAGAATCTAAATTCAGATTTCGTTCCAATAAGCAGCTTTTATCACAAGATTATTTTTCTTCCTTTTATAAGTTGTCATTACTGCGTGTTCATAAATAACCAATAGGCCTTTAAAAATTGAATCCCTCTATTTCTTCTTTTCCATTCTAATTCTAATCCTGGTTACATGGACCAGTTTATTATCTCAAATATTTACTTTCCACTATAAATGGAAATCATTTTGTTCACTTCTTCATGTTTCACAGTCATAATATCCTCTAACATTCCATTACCTGTTGGTACCTATGATAGATCCAAATCTTATGACGTTTCTCTTTTTGCAATAAATTAAATTCTTTGTGATAGGAAACCCAAGTAATGTGGTGGGTTTTTTTTTCATAAAGAATGAGTAAACTGGACTTCCTGAAATTGATTTCTAAATCATTTATCATGGTATGTAAATTAGTGAAAGAAAGTACAATGTAAGAATAGGAAAATAACAATTCAGTGTCATTCTGAATAGATTGGGTATTTATAAGGACCTTGTTCATTAATTTTTGAGAAGCTGAACTACTATTTGTTGGATGAACTGCTGTCTCTGTGTTAGTTACACTGCAGCCACTTGGGTAATCTCAAACTCTACTGCAAAGGGGAAAATGTCATGGCAAATTGAGCCAAATCATGTGCTAGGCATCAATGGAGATAAATAGATGATTTCAATTTATGCCAATTGTCCCAGAGAAAACACGTTTATCTATGGTATGATTTCAAGGACCATTCTGAACTATTCCAAATGAATGCAAAGCTTCTGTTGGAGTTCTGGTGTTTCAATCAGTTTCCACATCAGTTTTTGTTGCTATCATATTTCATCAAAGCAGACATATTGATCACAGAACAGAAACTATGGGTGATTCATCTTGAGTCACAGTTTTGTACATCTGTTCTGTGTTTAAGTTTTATAATAAACATTTTGACACCGAGTGGTTGAGTAGACTGATAAATATCTAGCAGCTTCTCTGTATGCTAAATGTTATAAACTTAATTCACATCATAATTCATTGCTTATATATTACTTTGCTGCAAAAAATAGCAGCGTGGAATGGGTCAAAGTTCCTCAGTTTCTCTTGAGAACTTGCTGGAAAGTGACTTCTGATGCACAGCAGAATGACAGGGGGGTGGAGAGCAGGTTTTTGGTGGGAGACAGAAGCTGCTTTGCAGGCAGGATGATTTTCATGTATTGATCACTGTGGATTCTGATTCAGGCTTGGAATTAAGGTGAAATATTGTTCTGGAATTTTCCATCTTACCTATGGATCTATGCACTGTGTCTTTCAACTTCAGTTCTCAGGGGCATATATCAGTGCACACTGCTCACATTTAAGCCATGGCATTACAAATAAGCCCCCAAAGAAAACCCATAAGAAACAAAGAGATAGTAGATTTGTTTTGTTCTGTTCCTTTCTGTGATTTGAGTGGGGCAGATTTGGGAAGAACAGAGCTCTGGTTGTTGAGTGTGTGGGTACTCAACAGCCATTTGGTCTGAAGGCTGACAGGGGACAATAGCATTGCAGGAGCAGCTTGAAAGCTTTCATTCCTTTGAAAAGAAAAGTCAGGAGAAAAAAAACCAGCTTTGCAATATAAATAAAATATTTTTTCTGTTTTACTTCTGTATTCAGAATAAAAAATCACCTCTTTAATATCTTAATTGAAGATCTGGATGAGGGGACTGAGTGCATCTTCAGTAAGTAAGTTGCAGATGACACCAAGTCAGAGGGAAGTGTTGATCTCCTAAGAGTAGGAAGGCCCTACGGAGGGACCTGTACAGGTTGATCAGTGAGCTGAGGCCAATGGGATGAGGTTCAACAAGACCAAGTGCTGGGCCCTGCACTTTGAGCACAACAAGGCCATGCATTGCTGCAACTTGAGGCAGAGTGGCTGGAAGACTGTGCAGAGGGAAAGAATCTGGATGTGTGGGTCAATGCTTGGCTGAATGTGAACCAGCAGTGTGTCCAGGTGGTCAAGATGCCCAGTGGCATCCAGGCCTCCATCAGCAATAGTGCAGCCAGCAGGAGCAGGAGGTGATCCTCCCTCTGTACTGGCACTGGTGAGGCTTCATCTTGAGTGCTGTGTCAGTGCTGGGCCTCTCACTACAAGAGAGATATTGAAAACCTGGAGCGTGTTTAAAGAAGGATGACAAAGCTGTGACAGGTCTGGAGCACAAGTCTTATGGGAAACAGCTGAGGGAACTGGGATGGTTCAGTCTGGAGAAGAGGAAGCTTAGGGGAGATCTTCTCACTCTCTACAACTCTCTGAAAGACGGTGGAGTGCCTGCCTCTACTCGAACCGTGATAGAGCGAGAGGTGGTGGTTTCCAGTTGCATCAGGGGAGATTCAGATTGGGTATTAGGAAAATTTCTTCTCAGAATGAGTGGTGATGCATTGCAAAGGCTGCCCAGAGAGGTGTTGGAGTCACCGTCCCTCGAGGTGTTTAAGAACTGTGGAGATGGGACCCTGAATGACATGGTTAGTGGGCATGGCGGGAGTGGATTGGGCTTGGACTTGGGGATCCTAGAGTTTATTTCCTACCTTAATGATTCTATTATATGATTCCATGATGATGTAAGCAGCGTGAGCTTACAATTTTCATTTATGTGTATTTCAGGAGGTGGTTTATCAGCCTGGTGAGGCTGGGGACAGTTTGCATTAGTTCTCCTGTCCTGTCCAAAGCCTTTGACCCTGAGTGTCTCAGGATGGGCTACAGACGATGGCCACACACTCAGTGCTGCCCCAAGCAAATGGCAGCTTTGATATCTGTAAGATCCAGCATTCAGCACGGATCAGTGGCTGCACAGCGCGACAGCATCTTGCAGTTGTGGGAAATCCTTAAATCCACAGCATTATTGTGGTGGGTTTATGCTTATCCTACCTGGATGAGAATTTTTATTGTAGGTGCAGAAAAAAAATGGAGAGCATAAATACCCAAAGAAAAATCTCCCAGAGAGTGTGGCAAGACAGTAAACCCGTGTTTTTCCTTGGTATGTTTCTGAAATTATGAAGCTTGTCTTTTGATGGGCTGATGCAGACACCTTTCACTAACAACAGTAATGAATACTGATCACTCATTCACTGAAAGAAATACCTAAAATTGTAAGCAACACAGAATATGTCAGATATGGAACAAGAAGTAAGTTTAAACGTGATTTTTTTAAAAACATTTGATTAACTTGATACTCTATCATTGTTTTATGCTGGGTTCATTAAGTTGCACACACAAATTAGTTGTTTTGCTTCATGCAGACTGTGTGTTTAATGAATATTCTAAAATGGTCTTTTATTAATGTGCTGCCTTAATTAGTGGGTAAAACAGTCTCCAAACACCTTTAAATTGTGTTAGTTCAAAGGCAGCATAAGAGAAGCAGAAGGTAACAGTGAATTCCTAATTCCCTTCAGAAAATAAAAATCCAAAGTAATGGCTGCAGCTATTTGCGTCAGACATAAAAATTGATATAACATGTGGTAAACCTCCTATTGGGTATTATTACGAATGATTGATTTCTCTCTCCCCCTACAGTTTAGATGGTGCAGTGCTTACTGTACAAACAACTCAGGAAAAGTCAACATGTTTTACAAGTAAATAATTTATAGTCGCTCTGTGGAATGCAGAATAGTATTTTACAGTAAGTGACATTAATTAGGGGAGAAATATTCAAATGGTGAAAACTGGGTGATGACTGTTGCAAAGGAAATTTCTTTCCTCGCAGTCTAAATGCAAATCAGAAGCTTGGAGAGTCACGAGCACATCGCTCTTGAGGGAGAAATGATTCCCATTAAGTACCTAGCTCCAAAATTATTGCAAGATTTTGGGAATGTGAGCCAAACTCAAGTCGGTGGCAGTCTCAACCATGGCATTTTTACACATATTTCTGATCTGTTTTAATCAGTGGTGAGATTTATCTCATGGCCTTGGGTCTTAATCCTGTAACACCGAAGGATGTGGCTATCCTCACCCATACAAGCAAACCAAGCGGCTTAGCAGGATTACTTCCACAGGGCTGGATTTTTTAAGGCCAATTCAGGCTACTCTGGTTTAATCCTGCTCATAAAATGCAGGCTGGGATCACACTTGGTAATGCCTGAATTGATCCTTATAATAACTTCTGGCTGAGGTAAAGTGTGGGGTATTTCACAGACTTGAAGTGATGGATTATCTACCGCTTCCCATCCACCCTAGAAAAGCTGTAATATTAGCAAAGTAATCTGTGTCATTTATGGGTTTGTCTAATTTCATCCTCTCATTGGTGTGCTAATTACTGCAATTTAAAGAGTATTTTGATATTAAAAAATAATCTTACTGTAGATGGATGCATAATCATTGTGTAAATTTTCAGTGGTTGGGTTTTACTATTTTAAGCCTTACTCTTCTTCTGAACAATGTCCAAGCACGTGCACTAAACACCAAACCCAAATGTGTAGGTCAAGCCTCCTACCTACATATACCAGTGTAATTCTACCAGCTTGACAAGAGCTGGGTAGGGCTGTGTAGCAGAGGTTTTGACCACCTCCCATGCCTGACCTACATGTAGCATGAAATGAGGGTACTGTTAGTCTGCCAGACAGTGTTAAACATCAGATATTTAAAAAGCGTTCTTTGCCTTTGATTTGAAACCAGCTTGACACCATTGTGTTGTTATTACCAGCGTGAATCTGCCAAGAGCTATTACCTGCAATTGGCTGCATGCAAGGAACACAGAAAAATAAAAATGTAGAATAAAAGGTGAGAAAGGAAAAAACACAAAACCTGTTGTCCAGAACGTCTTGCACCTTGTACTCTTGCACCTCTGTAAAAAGCTCAACTCATATTTTGAGGAAAGTGTGTAGACGTTCAATAGGCAGGACAGTAATGGGTTGATGATTGGACGTGGTGATCTTGGAAGCCTTTTCTAACCTTAATGATTCCATGATGCAACATCAACTCAAAGCTAGAAGAAAATGCTCTCCAAGGGATGACACCATCTCTTGTTTATATGTAGTGGTAGTTTTGTGGACTGCTCTGCTTATTCTCTGGAGGACATTGTTCTCACTATGCAAATGTTGCATGATTAAGATCCAAGAGGAAGAAATTACTTCTGCTCAATTCAGTTTTACACTGTTCTTTAAAGATCAGCTATTTGAACAATGAGGCAGCCCCAGCCATTTGCATCTGCATTATTTCTATCCTTACTGGTATGCACAGAACTTCTGTAATGGGGAGAAGACAACTCAGCTGGTATCTGAGTTGATGGTACAATGGCCTGGACGTGTTTCACACAGTAAGGGATGGTTTGGTGGCACGCCCTGATAAATTTGTTCGAGAAGTTAGTAGCATGCGGATGTAAGATGTACTAAAAAATGTGCCAAATTCAATTTGTATAACTTCAATTTTCAGTATTCACAGCAGAAAAAATAGATACATAGCTCCCTTTTTATATGGAGATTTGTTTTATTTTGGTGTTAACCATAACATTAATCAAGCACTACTATACTCCAAATCATCACTTAGAAAAATTGGGAATAAAGAGATTTTTCAAGGCTTTCCCCTCTATACACTTTCATCAGCATGTCAGTACTGAGAGCAAAAAAACACAATTATCTTTAATAAAACTAATGTGCCATTGATGTAGAAAAAAAGACTTTTTTCTCTTGGAATTGGGAGGCATATGGATGACATATATAATTTTATTACAAAAATCGTGTCTGATCAGGATGGTTTGGGATCCTAGCTCACTAAACTTCAGTCAGGAACAGATTTTATGTATTAGAAATAAATTTAGCTCTAATATCTTAAAAATGAATACAAGCTAAGAAAAAACTTCATGTGGCTGTTGTTAACTGTAGTTAAGAAGGCTTCTACATTTGTACTTCGTAAATGGGAACTGCTGGTGTTTGTACTTAGTGATATTTTAAACAAATGTTCATGCTCCCTGTAGAAGTAATTTATGTTATAAACTACTGTATCAAATATCTGCTAAAACTGGCAGGATAATTAAGTAACTGTTCTGTTGTTTGACATGCTACAGAAGCTTATCACTCTGCATTGGGCTGATGGAGCTGTAAAACTCTATGAAAGACTTCTTACTGATTAATTAAGTGGAGAAAGTGTGTGTGGGAGGAAAAGAAACATGTTGGGGTGATAGAAATTGTGGAAATTCAGTTCAGGCCCCTTCGAACACAGCAGCGAATGTGTGCAGATTCTTTTGTGATGTCACATCCATTAAGGTTAGTTTCAAATAAAAGAGAAGGATTTAAAATTAAATCTTTAACTTGAAATTTTGAACAGACACTTTGAAAATGTGGTTACTTCGAAAATTTGGTGAGTACAAGATAGTACTTAAATTAAATGTTTTAATGTTGGTACGTGGTGTATAATGAACAGAATTACTGTAAATTCTTAAAAATACCTTTATTGTATGTATGCATATATATATATATAAACTTTATACATAAACTTGTATTTGGTAAGAAATACTATGTATACATCCACATCTTTTTGAAATACTAGCACAATTTTAACCCATACTTATTGATGTAGCTAAGAATTTGCCAGCAGCCTTTCTGCTTAAGAAAATTGTATAAAAGCAGTCATTTGATGTTTATTAGTGGCCAATAGAAAATAATGGAAATTGCTGTTTAAATAATTGATGGAAGGAAAAGCTGAGGGGTCCTAAGCTTTGTACAGTTACACAGATTGGTGAAAATCCACTGCAGTATAATATCAAATCAGAATAAAAATAGTGTATACTCTTTTCACATTTATAAATAATTTCACAAGGTTTGAGGCAGTGAAGAATGTTTTGGGAAAAAACCCCTCTGTAATCTCCTGGCGCATGAAAATTAATCACTCATAAACATTTGACAGCAGTGCCTCCATCCTTACAGCTAGAAACCTGACAGTGAACACTTTATTAATTTTCAATTTTCAAATCGTATTTTTGATGCTGCACATTGACTTCAATTTGAATTTTTTGTTGGAAAAACCAACATCAGGCTGGGGGCAGTGAACCTTCTGGAGGCTGTTAAGAGGTCCTTATGCTCTTCTCATTTTTGGTCCATCCTAGATGTGATTTTATTCCTTCCTGTGTCTACAGGCCCTTTGCTGTTTAGCAAAGCATAACAGCTGATTGAAGTGCCTTAGAAGACAAGCACTTCAGACAGCACCTGGCATTGTGCAGAGAAAAATAAGTCTTGCCAATTAACTGTAAAAGCACTCTTGCTAATTATCTCCTAACTATCCATTCCAGTTTATTATCCACTAACAACAACAACAACAAAAAGATGAACTGTACAGAATCTTGTTTATAAAACAGTATCATTTAACAGGAAATTAAACTACATGGTTCTCAGTGTGCCTGTATATCTTGGTGCTGCTTATCTGAGTTGTTTAAACATTTCTATACTGTCTGCACTCCAGTTCCATGCTCATCCTCCCAGCACCTTTGATACATTTACCTTTGTAGAAACCTGATGTAGTTTTATCCCTGCAAGCCTTCAAGGGCAGCTTGTTTTTCTTCAGCCTTCACCTTGAATTTTCATCAATCTTTGCAAGCCACAGAGGAGGGATGTTGGCATTAGCAATATGGTAGACCTCACCACTCCTTTCTCAAGGGATGTGCAATTTGAATACCAGCTCATGAAGGGTACTGAACTATTCTTTTTTTTTTTAAGTCACTTTTTAAGAGTTTCATTGAGAAGTAATCGGAGAAATTGGATTATGTATGATTCATTCTTCTTACAGCCAACAGGCTTATAGAAGATTTTGACATTAAAAATGTTAATTGACCTGATCCCTTCCATTTAATAGTTTTCATCTGTATCCATTTGTGTTATTTGATCTGTCCATCAACTTTTTCAACTTTTTGATCCTCAGATTTCAACAACTGCAGAGGAGAACATTGTGCATCTTACATCTCCAGGAGTTTGCATTAAATAAAGATGTAAACACCGAGTCTGGTTATGCACAGCTCTAAGGAAGGCATTTTTTTAATCTAGGCAGTAAACTGGCACTTGGTTTCTGACACCAAAACCAGAGCTCTGCTACACAGTTCATTTGTTACCACCAAGCAAACTAGAGTAAGATTTTAAGATACCTCAGCCATGAAGTTTGCATTGAAATTCTGTATTTCTGGGCTTCTTTGAACACCCGTGTTCATGAAAGATAAAAAGTACCTAGCTTTAATTTCTTGGTGTCCGAGGCATGTTTCTGCCCATTTTTCCTAAACCTTATGCTTCTCTTTTTCACATTTAAAAGCATTTCTTCTGCTAGTTGAAATAGTTGTCTGGTGAAGGTGAAAAGCCATTGCACCTGTATCCTGTTGCAATGGTATTAAAAATACAGGAGCTCAGCCATCATGAGGATGTGAGCATATGGGCTGGGAGTCAAGTGCATGAATTATATTGTCTTCGCTCAGAGTAATCACAATTGAGGGCCTTAAAATGAAGTTTTCTCCAAATTGCAAAGGCCAAATGTTTCCTCCATTCATTTAGCATCTGAACTTAGCATTTGGAGCAATACTTGTGTGAGTATTTGCATATTGGTAGATGAATCCTTTCACTGCTTGCACCTTTTCTCTTCAGGCTCGGTAGCTTTACAGTACTGTTAAAGAAGAAAAGCAGTAAAATACCTGATTCACTGCTTTTGGGAAGAAGCCAACCGCTAAACTGTGTTGGTCTAAGTATAGTATTATCCAAACATCAAACCTCACATTAGAATTTTTTCAGTATTTTACATATTTCATATTTACATATGTTCTGCTTTCTCTCCCTACCTCTTTGGAGAAGGGAGAAGAGATGGATGTGCTCCTACAAAATATTGTCATGGAACAGAAGTTTGGTCCCTGCCCTACGATGCTGCATTCTGTGCTTTTTAATTGATGTCCCATAAAAGCAGATGGCGCAGAAGTATCAGAATTTCTTTTTATGTTTCATTTTATAAAATCCATGTGCTTGACATGAGGTCTCGTGTTTTCCCAGAGCTATGAGAGGAATGAAATGCAGTAATCCATTGAGAAACCGGAGGGCTTCAGCCCCTGATACGGATTGCAGCAATAGATTCTGTTGTCTCTTTTCCTTATCTCTTTAGTTTATCATCTCTTTTAGTCCTCCACCTGCTATACAAAGGCTCTTCAGGTTTATCTTTCCTCTTCAACACCTTAGAGGTGACATATGGGCTGTTTTGCCACTCGTTCTTTTTGAGCCTGAAGTCCACTGGGAACACAGTTTCTTGCTGAGATATGGTGCATAATATATTAGTTAACAAGTGTGTGTGAAGCACACACTGGGGCTTAGCTGTTACCATACCCAAGGGAGCAACCTTGCCACACAGCCGCTCTGCAATTGATGCGTTGGATCTATGTGCATTATAATAAACAGATTATTCCAATTAAATTAGCTTGAACATCTCTAGGAAAATTCATAATGCTCAAATGCCCAGCCTGCCTTTTAAAGTGCAATAGGAAAAGGGAATGCCAAAGGCAATTTATTTACCCATAGAATGTTTCTGAAGGATGTGTCTTGGGTTCTTTATATCCACGGTATCCTGCTGCACAAAGTAATATAACAATGCTGTTGCTGCATGCTGTCAGGGAGCAAGTCTTTAGTTATAGTGCACCACGGAGAGCACGAGCCAGCAGCTGTTGTCTGCTCTTTATAGAGCTGTTCGCGAGGCTCTGCCTCGTGTGAAGTGAAACTTTCCATTCAGTGCTCAATGTCAGAGTTCACTAATGGCAGAAAATATTCATTTATTCGAAAAGGGTAAAGAGAAGTGTTGATAATCAGTCTGTGGGCAGCCTGGCTTCTGTTTTTTGGGAATAAAACATGGGCTAGCACAGGGCTTTTCAATCAGGTTTCAGATCTCTTTGATAATGCCAACTTTCTGTGCTATCTTGGAGGAACTAATTAGATTTGGTTTACAAAATCTTTACTGGAATATTTGGTAAAGTGTCAGTGAAACACTGGCTGTGATGGAATGCTTCTGCCTCTTTCCAGTGTCCTTTCCCTTGTTTATATGGCCTCTCTTATTTTATTTTTTTCTACCTTTAGTAAAATACCAACTTCAAGGCAACAAGTAGGTTCTCCTTGTATCAGTAGGTCTTTCCTTTTCTGTTCTGCCTAAGTCTTAGTATTTGTATAACTTCTGAAAAGCCTCAAATAAATATTTTCACACCATGGAGAACAGGAGAAAAGGGGAGAGAATGTCTGATTTTTCTCCTCTTCCTGCCAACAAGAAAATCTGTTCCTCAGCTTTTTTCTCCTTGCCCTCACTAATGACCTTCCTTTCACTGTGAGTTTCAAAATCTTGACAGCTCGTTAGAATCAGGAGAGACTTCGCATGATCAGAGTGATAATTTTCAAATCACTGCGTGGCTGGAGGTAAGTGTAGGAACATTATTTATTCAAATTAAGAGCATAAAGGACCACATGGGTAATATGGAGGAGTGCCTTCTGTAAATGACAGCTTAGGGAGAATTTTCAATTGCATGAGACAGCTGTATCCCAAATCTTAATCTAATTACTACAGTGTAGTGAAAAATGTCACCCTGAATAAAAGTGATACCATCATACATGTTCATGGTAAATTTTGATTTACATATGGCTATGTTCAGGATAACCTTTAAATTCTAAATCCAACTTGAGGGCTGATGTAATGTTCTTGTAATTAGAGGAATTTGAGCATGTGGAATTTCTTGCTCTGCACAGATCAGCTTTGCTCGCATCTGCACAAAGTTCAGCACAGCCCTTTCCTGGAGTGTATGCTTCTTTGTTAGCACGTGTGACAAGAGGCAGATAAAACTTTGTTTAGCTTCTGTTTTCAAAAACCCATTTTTCAAAATGTTTCCCAGTTGCATTTCAGAAATACAGAGAGGGAAATGACTCCCAGAGCTCTGCTGTGCCTCCCCCATATGCTTTTTCTGTTTTGCTGCACATGAACAATTGTATGATGAGTTGAAAAGTTGAGTTTCTGGAAGGCCTTCCTTTTCAGTTGCTGGCGGATGCCAACAAATCTGAATATTAAATCAGATGGAAACCAGCAGCTTGAAAATGTGCAATCTGCTCAGTGCTGAAATGCACATCTGTCTGAGCGCTGCAGATCTTGGCTCCCTCTAAGGTTGTTTGAGATAAGAAAAGAGTGTGTTTTCAAAGCTCTGAGCATTCTATTTTCTATTTTTTTATATATATATTTAAAGCACTGAATTGACTGTTCTGAAACCAAAAGTATCTGGTTTTTCCATGAAAAAAGACGTAACAAAATATGGAAAAATTAGTTTTCCTTACATTGTTGAACCAGCGTGATCCAAACCTCTTGGTACTGGTGGTGCCTTTCACAGTGGACTGAAAGATAGAGGGGAGAATCACAACTATCTCTCACTTTCTGAGTCTGCTGCTTGTCTTGGAGAGCCCACATACAACTGTTCAAATATAAACTATGAATATTGTTTGCATGCATCAAGGAGGGAGCAGAGGTGCATTTCAAGCTTCAGAGAAAGCCTGGAGGCCAGCCTGGTAATTTTAATCAAAGAATTCTTGAAAAATAGGAACAGTACAATTAAGTGTGCTTTGACTACTTCCAGTGCTGATACCTTTCTGGAACTAGCTTCTGTACAGAGAAATTTCAAATGTTTTTTGGTTGTGTCTCTTGCATAAATGAATTTATCACATGGAAGTGCAATAGAGATAAAGAATATTTCTCTAGAAATATCTGTATTTTGGTGGGGTTTTTTCTTCTCTTTTCTTTAAATAATATCTCAATTAATACAAAGTTCTAAACGTTAGTCCAAGGGCTCCTTGTAAGGGGAGAGACCTATACCATGTAGGGAGATTAGATGGCATTGCTGAATCAAGACTTCTTGTGTTTATCATTTTTTGCTATATAATGGAATGTACATTGCAAATTCCTAGCGAATGAGAATGTGATTTTTTGGCATTAATCAGTACCAGTGATTGAGGACTCAATTAAAGCTAAGCCACAGCAAATGGTCATCTTTTGTTTTTCCACATTCCTGTGAGTTAACTTCACTAGAGACAGAAACTGCATGTGTGTGCTTGAGAGGAAACATGAAAACTGTCATTTTCAGCCCAATCCATAACATCTGAGGAGGTTTGTAAAGTGCTTTGTGTGTTGCTGTTGGACTCGATCCTCCCAAGTACTGAGCAAAGCAGAAGAGGAGTTGTAGGAACTCAGTGTTTCAAAAACAAGAACCTTCAGGCTTGTTTCTCTTCCCACTTATGTCATTGAGCAACTTGCCTTCTGTCAGAGGGCACCCGTAGCTGAAGCCAAGAGCAAATGGTTGCACATCTGTGACAACATCACGCTCTGCAGATCTCATCAGTATCCAGAGCAGTGCTGCTGATGAAGATTGCTGTTGGGGGAAGATGAGAACAAAGCTGCTGGCTCCAAGACCTGAGCTAAAAGTCCCTGTAGCTATGGACAGTTTAGCTGCTAAAGTGCCACATAGCCCCAGTGGCAGTAGTTGTGCGTCATTGCTGAGATGGCGTTACTCCCAGTGCAAAGACTGCCTTCCCAAGCCATGAAGTGACAGACTCAGGCTCATCGGTGGCTATAAAATCATTAGCATCAAGGTTTCATGTGTTATGGTTTGCCCAAAGCTTGAATATATATATACTTTTTTTTTTTTCCACTTTTTTTTTTCCCCACTTTTTGGTCAAGAGGTGTCATGCACTGGGGATGGCACATCATATCCTTCCTATAGAGCCAGCTGTCATTTTCTTGAGGTTAAACCTTGTCTCCATTCATGTCTCAGTGCATCACTGGTCCTGCTTCAGAAACCGGGACTGAAAGTAGAAAGATTATGCCTGTGCAGAACAGTATGTACAGTAGACATTAACTGATGTGTTTTAAAATGTATGCATGTAGGTGTGTATAAATGCACACTTTGTGTATGTATGAAAACAAATGCACACGTTTTCTTCAGCTTTAAGTCATGTTGTTGGAACGAAATGCAATAAATGATTTTGTTAGTTAACATGTTCCCATATTGTTAGAGATATACAACTGCTCTTTATGCATGCATATATATGAAAAATACAAAGTGCATTTCATATTTGCAAAAACTGAAAGGCTCAGCCATAACTTCTCTTGTTCCAGCAAACCAAAAATAGCTTATTATGTACAAAGCTTTGACTATGCTCCAGTGTGGCTATGCTCTTGCTCCTAAGTGACCATTTTGAAAGAACAGCTTTATTTGCCATTGCTAATGGCTAGCCTGGATGTTTACCAGGCATAGGAATTTCAGTTTATGCACTATTACTCACAGCTTCCCTGCATGCTGAAAGTTCCTTTATTTATGTTGCAGAAAGTGTGTTTGAGGACTTCTCCCATGGCTCTTCCAATAGAGGTCAGCCCCTAGACTGTACTGATGAGTATCTGAGGTATGTATTAAGCACTACTCCATGTCTTATTGTGGCCTGTGGAAGACTTGTAGGTTTGTCTCTAAGAGAGAAGCTTGTATGCCATTGATACTCCAGTTCATTAAAAAATGGAATAAAATGTGCTTAATTTATATAGCGTTTTTATTTTAACTGAGTCATATCCTTCAGTACTATAGTTATGTGAGCAGATAACTTTCCCTGAATCATTCCAGTATGTAGCTACAAATGTTTTCTTTTTGTAGGGGCTCCTGAATGTGGTTTGGGAAATAAATTTCTTTATTTAAAGAGGAGCAAGACTGTAGACTGCTGCTCTTTAAAGCCTCTCAAACACAGAAGATTAGGCCTTAATTATTAGTCTCAAAGCACCATTGACTTCTGAGTTATCTGCTCCAAGCATCACTTGGTTGGTACATCTCTGACCTTGGTGAATTTAAGTGATAACAAACTCAAGGAATAATAATTTTAAAAAGCATAGTTAATATAATTAGTGTCTGCTAATTAACAAAATTTTTCATTGGTGAGCTGCCTAAAGTTAAAGACTGGTATAATTTTTGCAAGGGAGAAAACCTTGCCTAATTGGTGAGGTGCAGCTACCCCAGTCTGCTTTATTTTGGGGCCAGATGCTCAGCTGATGCCATTGGGCTCCAGCCACGGAGCTGGGCTGTTTTATATCAACCAACAGCCTGTCCTGTCAACTCCAAACCTGAATTACACCTGAGGACAGGAGCATTGATAGCATTACTCAGTGCAGAGTGGTGGAGCTCCCCTTGCAGTGTTAATTATGCACTTCTCCCAGAGCATGAAACTGTGTTGACTTTGAAGATAAATTAGTTACTCTTCCAGTTGCCATCGGCATTACTGTGTCGGTTAAGGATCAGCTTGTCGTCCTTCTTCTCTTCGTGGATTGGAAAGTCAATTAACCAGTTCCCTGTTAGACTTGAAATCCATAGAGAAAAAAAATCAAACTTTTCTAAAGTATGGACTTGAGTTAAACCAGATTTCTTTCTCTTAACTTCACAGCTCAGAGCAGGTCATTACTTTTCCAGTGATGCTGAGAATCCTTTGTTCTGTCCATGATCAGCTGAGCCTGGTCCTCTTCCCAGATTGTCACTTGCATTTTTAGGATAAAAGAATTTTCTTCATTTTCTTCATTGGTTTTTCATTTCCTCTCATATACGATACACAGATGTGAGTGAAATTACTACCATGGGCACAAATGTGGTGGTGAATGTCCCATCCTTGGAGTCAAAATTTCAGGGAAGTCAGGCTCTGAACATCCTGACTGAGCTGTAGGTTTCACTGTTCATTGCAGAGGAGTTGGGCTGAATGACCTTTAATTGTCCTTTCCAACTCAGTGATTCTACGGTTCTGCGAGAACAAGTCAGTCTGTACACATCCCAGTAGAGCTCCTTCGTGTCCATACATAAACAGAAAAACCTGTGGGAATGACCCATTGTGTAACACATCTTGATTAATGCCATATTTAAGAACGTGCAAACACTGTGTAAAGACAGCTTCTAAATGGCTAGGCACAGCTTATGTGGTAGCATAAAAATATGTGAGGGGTGGGTGGTAGGAGAAAAGATCTAGCTGTTCTGTCTCTTTTCCAGAAAGCTGGGTTGTAGACAGGAAAATTTTGGCAAGAATGGCTCTGGTTGAGTACAATTTTCTGAAATGTTGACCTTTTCCATATCCTCTGAATTCCTTTTCATAGAATCATAGAACATCCCAAGTCAGACCCATAAGGATCATCATGTCTAACTCCTGACTCCTCACAAGACCATCCACTAATCAGATCATAATCAGGCCTTTGAATTTGAGGGGACGGAAAACCCCCCTACACCATATCACCAGAGGCATTCACATTCTGGGTGAATTTCCAGGGTTAGTGCAGGTTTCCAGTGCAGTGAGCCACATCTGCCCACCTCCTGCCCAATGGCCATCCACTCCTTGGAGCTGGGCAGCTGGGTGCCACAAGGCTTGAATTGTAGGGTTGTAAATTGGAGCGAACAGTCCCTCTCACAGCTGTGAGGCTCTCTGCTAGGACTGTTACATCTGCTGCACAGGTCTCTGATGGGCATGAATCATTGCCTTCAGCTCAGCTGCGCAGCCAAAAAACCCCTGGGGTTCTTCCATTCAGGTTGATTGGGAATATTTTTGTGGAACACAAGAATCACAAATCCTTATAAGCAGGTTATGTTTAGGAAAGAATTATGTTAGCATTATGATGAATTACTAAGATCTGTGCATTTTTACTGGACCACTTGCTGGCACAGGATATACTGGCTTAGAAAACTCTTCTTGAAAACAGCAGGTTCTCCCAGAGACAGCAGGGAAATTAGTATTCCTTGTGCAAACATCGAACCAGCCTACTTCCTTACGATTTCATTGTATAAAGTCTGCTTATGGCTTTCTAATGAACACCGCTCCATTCCCACAAAGTGACATTTACTGAACAATGTGTTACAGCTCCCGGTGCCTCTTTCCAAGAGACTTATCACAAAATCTGCAGAGATAATTACCACAGTAGGAATTGAATACAAACAAATGCAGTTCTCCCCTTGTTTTAGCAACTTTGAGATTGCACTCACTTCCCTCTCTGTTGCCAAGTACATTTTTCCTATTTTTTGTAGTGTCGTTAGGACGATTAGATTTTGATTCATAAGATACATCCACCTATTTAAAGATGATTGCAACAGTCCCACTGAGTTAAACTGGAGCTGCAGCTTCAGCCATGAAACAATTGCAGCATAGGCTGAATTATAACCTATTCCTCAAGTCTAAAATAGGTTGCAGCAGAAAAGCACTAAGATTAAATTCATCCCATCTAATATTGGCATTAATGCAGTCAGCCTTGCTTAATACACTCCTACATCAGATCTGACTTGCCTGGCAATTGCCTGTCTCATCATCTGCTGTTGAGTGAATTTATCGCACGCAGTTTCCTAATTTAGATGAGTTGAGTCCAGGCCCAAGTGTGGATTTGTCTCTTCACTCTTTTAGTTACGTTTTAGGATCTCACTCTTTGAGTACACATTTATCTCCTTCCTTTGCACAAAAATAATGAAGTCTTCACTACGTTTTTTTTTTGTTTTGTTGTTTTGTGGGTTTTTTTTTTTTTTTTTTTAATTATTATTATTACTTCTTCCAGTAGAGTAATTGATTTTGTTCAGATCAAAAAAAATAACCAAGGTTTTAAACCTTTTGATCCCTAAAATGTTTTAGGAGACTGGAAAAAATGCTGGCAACCAAGATATCACATGAGACTGTAGTCACAGTGCAAGTTATGTTGGTCTTTATTCTCCCTCTTTAATCCAATGTAATACGATCAAATATTGCTTCCAGATATGTCATGCTTTCACTTCTGCAATCAGCCACATATAATACACCAATCATAGCAGTATAAGGGAAAACACACATACGCACACAAAGGAAACTTTTAAATTTGACTTTGATATAAAGAACACTTATAAGTCAGTGCAAAAATAAATGCTGCTACTGCATTTGGCGGTATGGTTTTAAGCAGGTTGTATTTACTGCAGTGTTTTAGTCTTTTGCACACTCAATGTTTAGTGAACTTTTCCACCATCTTTCTACTTGCTTTGGATTACATTTTCAGGTGCTACTTCTTTATGGTAACTCCATAATTTGAAAGGTAATTTGGAATTTAACTGCAGACCTTCAGGGGTCCTTCAGACCCCTCCACAGTTGCTGTTATGTGATCAGTCAGTTTCTCAGCTGCTGCAAGTTGCCACTGTTGTGTTACCATCCAAAATTTGGACTGTGGTTATGGGTGCTCTGACAGATCTGACAGGCTCACTCTTCCTTTCATACAAAATGGAATTAGAATTGCTTCATTACTGCTTATCTACTTTAATACGCAGGTCCTACATTTGTGGTATCTAAGTATCACAGAATCACAGAATGGCCAGAGTTGGAAGAGACCTCAAGGATCATGAATCTCCAACCTCCCTGCCATATGTGGGGCCACCAACCTCCACATTTAATACTAGACCAGGCTGCCCAGGGCCCCTTCCAATCTGTACCCAGCTATCATTGGAAATTCTTTAGAACTTATTTTTAAGGAAATATTAGGTAGTAGTTTTGAGTTAAATACTCAATATTTGATGAGTTTAGCACTTTGAGTTAAATGCTAAGTTTTTGCAGGGTTGGAATTGCATAACACAGTTTGAGCTATCTTACAGTCAGTAAGAACCTGGTTCCTGCACACTGAATCTCATCCCAGTGTTGTAGCCCACAGGATGTCCATTTTCCTTCTTCCAGGTGAACTCTCTTTTTATGTCAGGAACTTGGCAGCAACATCTGACCAGATCAGAAAAACAAAAGGACAAAGAGAATCGTTATTTCTGTCTTCTCAGTGGATTGAAGTAAATTTTGGATCCATGTTTTCTACTCTAAATTTCAGTTGCCTGAGCTTTATGGGCCAGTTGGATCTCTGCTCCAGCTAAGCGGTGGATAAGCTGCTTAGCCGTCAGCTGTAATTGAATCAAAGCCAAATTCCCAAGCCCAGAAGGTTCATCCCTATTTAAATAGAGACAGTCATGCGTAAGCATCTGCTACAGAGAAGAAGGAAATTCCTTGTTTGAAACCAAATCCAACAGGGAGATTCTATGCCTTCTTGAATTTTCTAATAAATATGTTTTCTTCATGTTAGTTAGCACAGAGAAGTGCTTTTATGCAACTCAGATGAAAAGACATGAAATGGATAGTAGAGATTCTTTGTCATCAGCAGTCAGTCAAATTTTGCCTTTTGTGGCCATCTTTCATCATCCTTATTTTCCAGCAGAATTTAATTTATCTGTTAACTAGATAACCTATCCCCATGGCAAATCTTGATCTTATTGTCTTAGTGTGGAGGTGAAAGATACACACAGAGCACAAGAAAGGGAATGGTAATAACTGAAGTATTTTTTCTCTCAGCTGTTGCACCACCTAGGCTGGATCAATGGGCTGAGGCCAATTGTATTGAAGTTCAACAAGAGCAAATGCCAGGTCCTGCACTTTGGTCATAACTCCCATGCATTGTTGCAGGCTTAGGGCAGAGCAGCTGGAAGGCTGTGTGGAGTAAAAGGACCTGGAGGTGCTGATTGACACTCAGCTGGACGTGAGCCAGCAGTGTGCTCAGATGGCCAAGAAGGTCAACAGCATCCTGGCTTGTATCAGCAAGAGTACAAGCAGGAGCAGGAGGTGATCCTCTCACTGTACTGGCACTTGGTGAAGCTGCACATTGAGTGTTGGGCCCCTCACTGCAGGAATGACACTGAGGAGCTGATGCGTGTCCAGAGAAGGGCAATGGAACTGTGAGATCCCTGGAGCACAAGTTTTTATGAAGAGTGGCTGAGGGAACTGGGATGGTTCAGTTTGGAGAAGAGGAGGCTCAGGGGAGATTTACGGATCTTTACAGCTGTCTGAAAGGAGGTTGTGTTGACGGGTTATCAGCTTCTGCTCCCAAGTAACAGTGATAGGATGAGAGGGAATAGCCTTAAACTGCGCCAGGGGAGACTCATCTTGGATATAAGAAGCAATTTCTCAGAAAGAATGGTAATGCATTGGCACAGGCTGCCCAGTGAGGTGGTGGAGTCACTGTCCTTGGAGGTGTTCAGGAATTGTGGAGATGTGGACTGAAGGATATGGTCAGTGAGCATGGTAGGGGTGGGCTGATGCTTGAACTAGAGGATCATACATGCCTTAACAATTCTATGATTCTATGATTCAGTCCTTGCTTAACTGTGTCCCCCACGAGCTCTGTGAGACAGCTAAATCTGAAGAGGTTCTAACAGAACCACATGCAGTTAAAATAGAAACGCTTCACAAATTTTTATTAGTTTTAATACAGCTTTCTTTAAGAAGAAAGAAAGAAAGAAATAGTTTAACCAGTGAAAAGCTTTTTCCATCAACTTATTTGCAAGCACTGCTTGTCTCAAATACAGTTTTCCAAACTATCAAGGAGAGATACATCTAGCTTTTCTGGATTCCAGCAGCAAATTCCCTTTTGCAGCTCCAGCAGACACTCTGCTGAATGGAACATGCTGCTGCTGTAGGCATTTTAAAAAAAAATTCTTTTTTTTTTTTTTTTAAATTTTATATTTTTCATTCCTAGATGGAATTTTATAGGTTAGCACAGGACGAAGGCGGAGCACTTTTCCATTGTTGTCAATCAGTGTATGCACAGAATCTGTATCTTGCTACTTCCCAGGCTCTCTGGTTTTGATCACCTGTAATTATTATTATGTTACGCTTTTTGATTGTGTGTCTGTTTAGGAAAACTGAGATGAAAGTCAAATATGGTAACGCTTTTCTTTCAGTTTATTCATAAGGCCTCAGGAAACTAATGAGATTTATTCTGTGAATTAGTTTATAATTGTACTTTAACTGCACTGTGACATTTAATAATGTCAGAAGGATTTTGCTTTAGGCAGAGTGATTTCAGCCTCTGTAGAAAATTAATTACCATTTTCTGAATAAACTTTTTTTCCCTGTGAGCTAAGCGGTATGTTCAAGGTTAAGCTGCTTTCTGATATTTTGAGGAAGTCTTTGAAAAAAGAAATATAATAAGATTGCAGATCTAGCTTCCTGGCTTGCATACAAGAAGCTGGCTATAGAAAGCAATAACAGATAGAAACTATTGTTAATAAATGGTTTTTCGAGTGTGGCTTTTATAATATATTCTCCAGTGCTTGGTCCTCCTGTGCTGGATTTGGGGAGCTGCACAGTACCCAGGTCCCCTTCCTGTACAAACACTGCCATATGCTGATGCACTTTGGATGATACTTCCTATTTTTCTCTCATTCACTGGCTCTACACACATTTTCTGTAGCAAATTGTGTATAAATTATATTTTCTATATTGGAACAAATATAAAGCGTGAATTTGCGTGTTTTATTTCACAGGATCAGAGCTTGATCAAATATTTCACTCTTTGAAAAGCGTGAATTGAGCTAGATTGATAATGTTTTCTTAAAAGTTGTTATGTAAGTAAAAAATAGCAAAAAAAATCTTAGGAAATACTAAACTCTGGATATGGGATAATTTGTTTGTATCAGTGTGTTAGATGATGAAGCAACATAGATGGAGCTGCTGAAAAATTAATGTTCTGAGGCTCCTCACTCATTGATGTTATAATCTCTAAAGTGCGTTTATAGATGCATCTCTTGTTAATAACTGCTAAAATTATTGTAATTATCGCTTTGCTATGATGTCAGGAATAGATACTTTTACTGGAGCGTGGAGGCAGTGCAAGGTTATAGCAACAAGGCATATTAATTTCAGCTGTTCAAATGGCAAATCAGTTAAATCCATGGTTTTCAAAACGACAGCTGCATTTACATGCCTTTTAGCCAGATCACTTTACATCAGATCCAGTGTTTACTGAAGTCAATGGAAAGAAAGTTATCTTTGCTTTAAAGGGAATGGAAATAATATTTACGGACAAATATTTGTTCACTGCTGTGTGTACTACAGGCCTTGCTTGTATTCCTCAAAATGACTGCAAATTTTCAGAAATTTTCAATATTAGCAGCACACTTGCTCACACTGCCAAGGAGATGTCGTCAGAGCTTTTTTTTCAGGTGAATTTCCGAACTCCATTCAGCTGCTTTGTAGTGTGTATTTACGTATCACATGTGGGATTATTTTTTTATTGTAGTTGTTTCATTCTGTTTCTGTAGTCCTTGAAATCCATCCCTTGATCGATAGGAATTTCATCCATTTACTCTCTGAGCTAAATTTCACTCAGCAATTTACACTCAAAGGAAGGAAGCTCCTTGATCTTCAAAACTTCCCTTGTTGGCTCTGGGTTGGGGACTTTGAGGGAATTTGCTTTCTTTTCATTAGGAAAACAGTGTGTCTGCAAAGCTGTCAGAGGTAGTGCCATTGCAGGTTGTGCAGTGGTGTTGGCTTGATCAATGAGTGCACTGTGTTAACTGGGGAAGTTGGATTTGTGCATGTTTTTCCCTTAGAGCTCTAAGGAAATGCCAAAAGGAACCCTCTAAATACAGTTATCTCTCAAAAGACGGAATTGAAAGAAAATGAAAGTGGAATGACACCCGCTAGTGATTGATGGATGCTCTGGGAAACAAACTTGGGCAAAGTGAAAGTGAAAGCCAAGTCTGGATGTTAAAGAGTATTGGGGTGGAGTGGTATAAGCATGAGTGAATCAATCCCCTGTGCTATGAGCTGCAAGTGATTGCAACAAGAAGTGATCTCATAATATCTGACAATGTTGGTGGCTTTCAGTAAGAAAGATGGCTAATGAGAGTGTAGCAAGCCAGCAAAACAACCAGGAGCCTTTGAGTGTCTGTGCATTTCTGGCTTCACAGTACGGATTGGATGCAATTACTTTCCTTTGGTACTAGAACTCATAAAGAGCAGCAGTGTTGTCCAAATTTCCTCCGTTCCTCATTAAAAAACAAAAAAAAGTGCAAGCAAACAAAAAACCTCATATACTTTAAAACAGATGATTTCACCCAAATATTTAATTATTAGAAGTTTCATTATAGCAACAATTTCAGAGTGCTTCCAATTAACTTAACAATAGCAGTATCTTGGGCTAATAAATGGTTAGCCTTGGGCCTTGAATTTATTAGGCCAGGAAAATGGTTATTGCCTCATAAACAGGAAGCACCTTCAAGTGATTTAATGACTCATGTTTCCCTTAGCCTTCTTAAATTTAATCTAATAAACAGTTAAGAAAGAAATAAAAAGTTTTTTAAAAGCTTAAAAAATTCCACTGGCAATTATTTAATGACAGAATTGTGTTAATAGGATCATAGAATCATTAATTTTGGAAAATACCAGTAAGATCGTTTAGTCCAACCATCCCCACTAACCATGGCTCTCAGTGCAATGTATGTCAGTCCACCACGGTGCAGAATAATATGGAGTTGTCACTCAAGTGACTCATGCAACATTACAGTGTTGTATTTTATTATGTGAAGCACTGTATAAATGATTGTTATGGTAATGCCTTTGCAATTAACATGGTGTCCTACATTAGCGTTCAACAACTGCACCTCAAGACATGAAAATAAATTGCTTAATCTTAACGAGGATGACAATCTGCTCATTTCATCAGGCAAAACTTGATATCAAGGTTTTGGGCTGCTGATTATTATTAATTTTTAAAAATCTTGATTATATTTAAATAAATATATATATTTTTTCACATGTATGTTAGCAAAATTGTTTCTTTGTCATTGCCTAAGGAGGAATGTTTGAGGTGGAGGACAGCTGGAGATGGGAGTAGTGGCAGGCTATCTGAGATAGTTAGATCATGTAGCAGGGGTGCTAAGTCACAGCCTGAAGCAGTGATTGAACACCTGGTGGAAAGGCAGGGCCAACCCAGGGGTGCTCAGGTGCATGCAATACCCTGGAGTGATAGAAGGGCCAGAACAACCATCCACCCCTTCCCAGACCCCATTTAAGGCTTGGCAGTGGAGGTAATGGTACCTTATTGGAGATCCCCGTGGCCTTCTGAAGGTAAGATGCTTTTTTTCTGTATGCCCATGCCTACACTTGCTACAGCCTTGGTCCTTGTTACTCTGCTGTCATTGCTGCACTTTCTGTTGCATTACAAGTAGCATCTTATGAGTCTTTGTGTTGTAATTATTTTGTTTTTTTATTATTATTTTTAATTATTGCTCTGGTATATCTGCAGCTTCTTTCTGTACCTGTTCAACTTCAAAAAAAAAAAAAATCTGTTTTTGCAAAAGAGGCTTTAGTTGCTTTGTGAAATTGTGAGGTAAGGATATATTACGTGTGACAGTAATCAAAACATGGCTTACTTTTTACATGGATTAACCGTGTCCTGTAACAAACTTCAGGACTGTGAAGCCAATGTAAATAGATCTGAGTTGTTCTATAGTGGTTTCTAAGAGGCAAGAGCTTTATGTTCTTCTGAAATCACTGTGCTTTTTGTTTTCTGATTGTTGTTTTGTTGGCTTTCTTAAATCATCTAACTTGAGAGTCTGGATTTCATTCTCTATTTTTCTGGGTGGTGTTGAGGTCTTATTCGTGTGAACTTGTGTCTTACTGCAAATAAGTATGAATCCTGGTTTTCAGTCCTGAACGTTGCTTCTGTGGGATTATTCTGGCATTCAGTGAGGATAAACGACTGAGATCTTCAGAAACTTCATGTTTTCAAGGTGGAGTTTAGGCTCCTAAATCTCTTGGACACAGCTCTGAATTTTTTCCTAATCGCTTTCTAGGCTCCTGAAAAGCCTTGCTTATCAAACTTATTTCCAATTAATATCTATTCTGTCCATGAAGAATAAATGATATGTTTCAGAAAGTTGCATTAATATTGATGAGCTTTACTCATGGCTAGTTAGTATTCAAAGTATTTTGATTTCTTAAACAGAAAGAGCTTCAACCATTAATTAAGTTCTGGTCATTCAACTTTCATCAAATTGAGTAAAGTAATGGGTTGGAACAGAATGATGGTTTTGGACCAAAAATACCTTTGTTGTTTCTACCTAGATCAAAAATGTCTTGCTCAATGTCTTTCTTCCACGTACACTTGTCCTATAGTTCGTGTATTTATTGTTTTGCTAAGGCTATATATAGCCTATATAGCCTATATATAAGGCATCTTGTTATTTACTTGACTATATATATATATATATATATATATGTATATATAGGCACCAGGAATACATATAATCCTTTGCGTTGGAAATAAAAATTGTTTTTACTTGCTTATGGATGTGAAACTGTGGCAGGGAGATGCTCAGGTTTTTGTAAATACTTCATTTAACTGAGATAATTTCTCCCTTTAACTTCAGGGAGAGAAAATCAGGTCCTATGGATTTCATACATTTGAATATGATGTGAATTTGAAAGAATTCAGTTTTCTTTGGATTAGAACCTCTTTCTTCAATTTTTCTCTTAAGAAAGCACAATAGGATTATCCTGGGAAGAAGTAATTAAGTGGAAAAGGCAAAACTGTATTTCTTGTGGTTGCCTGTAGGATCTTACATCTTGTTCTTCATATAGGGAAGTATTTTTACGTACAGTGGTGATAGTTGCTTCAATGTACGTTTCTGTGCTTGCAGATGTACTTCCCAGGGAAGTTTTGCCTTTATTGTCACAAATGGCAAATGAACAAGAGATTGCATTTCCTGGTTTGGGGAAATTCCTTTGGATTTTTGAATTCTGTATTGTTTTGACAGATTGAGAATGCTTATAATTTCTACAGCTGAAATGTTACTATGCTCTAACAGTTAGTTACACAGAACACCCAGCAGATACAATAGACAACAAAACAGAAGGACAGAGGGGATCTTTTATCAGTCATCTCTTTTGTGCTGTAGCAGCCTGGAAGCATCTTGTTATGTTTACTTGACTATTTCAATTACACACTTGGAAAAAATAGTTGTCACGCTTACCACAAAGTAAACCTACATTTTTGAAATTGTATCAACTTTGAAATGGTTGATTTTATTTTAAATACTAATTTTGCTAGTTTTTCTGTTGTTAATAACCTGTTGGTTGAAGTTCATAGCATGCTATGGGACAAAGATGTAGTTATTTAAGAAACGGAAAAGACAATGGTTCCCCAACTTTTGGATAATTTAAGCAATTCTGGAAAGGTTAATTTGAGTTAGTATTTTGATGCCTACTACAGCTATGTGGGAAATGACTGTTCCATCTTGTTTTTTTCCCTAAGAATATGTCTCTTTGGAGACTCAGTAGGTTTATTAAGTGTATTTTTGTAGTTGCTGTAAAGCTACTTCTAAAGAATCAGCAATACACTGTCATTAGCCTGGAGTGAAAATGTAGATACTTTCCATAGTGTCTCAAAGTATGTCTTGTGGGTCTCGAGAATGATGTATCTATATATTTATTGGAGTAGGGGAGGAGTAGAGTGGATCTTAGAAATTTAGAAAGATATTTTTCCTTCTTTTCATGTTTCCCTAAATAGCTGAAATACTGGCATGAGCCACAGAAATCATTAGTGCTGTCTCCTCAGTCACTTTGATCTTAAAAAGGAGGGTGTAGCATTGACTGCTCGTTGCAGGAGGGCTCTACCAGCTCTCCACAAATATAGCAGAAATATAATGGGATCTCTCTGTTAAGTTGCCTCAATAACTAGCACTGCTTGCTACTGACTATTCCTTTTTCCTTTCAATTCATGTGCTCTTTTGTGCAGCTTTTAGACTGATATTGTAGTTGACTGCAGCTCAATACAAGTAAAGGGGCTGGAAAAAGACAGTTATTCCTAGTCAGAAACCAAAAAACTGGAGATAACTGGGTGTCCCTGCTTTGAGCAGGGGCTTGGATCAGTTGGTCACTTGAGATCACTGCCAGACTTAAATAAGCTGTGATTGCTGAAATGGGAAGGATGCAATGTGGGTTTCTCACAGAATTGCTTGAAATGAGAGCAGTATTTTAAAAATTGGCTTACAGCTACTGAAAAATAGCTCCACTGAGTAAGAAAAGCTCGGGAAGGTTTGTTGTTGATGACAGTAAAACCACCCACCCCCCCTTGCTTAAGGTAGGCTGCTGTATCCTGTCAGAATGAAGTTCATGTGATCACTACCAGCTAATTTCCTTCACCCTGTCTCGCCAAAAAAGTGAGGCTATTTTGTTTCAAATGTGCTAGTGATCTTCAGTGCATGAGAATACCTTTTGTTTTTTTTTATGCTTTCATGTTTTTGCTGGTTATGGGGATGAACTGAAATGAATCAAGTCTCACAGGCTTTGAGGAGTTCTCGAAATCAGAGGCTCAGCAAAGTTGGATCTAGATAATATCGCGTTCTACATCAAAGTCTAAGCAGTCTAAAAGCATCCGACACTTATGCATGTGTATGTACAGCATCTTTATCTTCATTGAGGAGTGTGATGAACATGGATATTAGGAAAAACTTCTCCTAAAGAGCAGTTATGACCACTGGCTGCCCAGGCAGTTGATGGAATCGCTGACCCTGGAGGTGTTTGAGAACCGTGGAGGTGTGGCACCGAGGCACATGGTCAGTGGGCATGGTGGGTTGGTTGGGGTTGGACTTGTGGGTCTTTAAGGTTGGAGAGGACCTCTATGATTCTGTGATTATATTCTAACTAACAGAATACACAAAGGACTGCATTTTCTTACTGCTCCAATTAAGCACTACCGAGATCATCTTGGTCACTAGGTCTTCAAGGTGGGCTGTCACGAACCTTTTGGGAATGTACACGAGCCACTTTTTAAACAGAGAAAAACTTCAGAATCACTCATCGATAAAGAATCATAATCTCTTGGCTTTATTGCCAAGTAACTTTATGTAGAATGAAAATAAATTTGTGCTTTTGATACTTAATGCTGTGCATCTCCTCTTTAGGGTAATCCTCTATTCTAGAGAAGATTGCTTTGGTAGCTTATAATAGCATTCCTTTACTCAGAGATGGGATCAATATGGTATCGAAAAGTTCATGCATCAGAGAGATTTAAAGATGATGCTTGGAGAGACATGGCATTTAACTATCTGAAGTATTCACCTTTATCCTGATGCTCCCAAATGGAATGATAGAGTTGTGTGAACAGAAGGAGACCAATTAGCATCTCTGTGATTTTACTGCACTGTTAATAATAGAGCACGTACAGCGTTGCTGTGGGAGAAAATATGCTGAATATCACTTTGGGTGTTGCTTGGGTGCTGTGGTTTCAACCACCCCTGTGGAGGAAGAAGTTGATGCAGCTCTAGGCTGGGAGCTTATATGGTCTTAAGGGAGAGGGCTTCTTCATATAAAATTTGGGAAATTTCTGCCATCAGTCACTGAGAAGGCTGGTGCCTCTCCTGGATTGAGGTTTTAGTGTGTGTTTTCTATAAAGGGAATGCTTCCCTGTTGCACAGTTCTCTGTGAATCTTCTCTTCATAAAAAGACCTGGGTTGAAAAGGACCACAATGATCACCTTCTTCAAACCCCCTGCTATGTGCAGGGTCACCAATCACCAGACCAGGCTGCTCAGAGTCGCATCCAGCGTGGCCTTGTGTGCCCCCAGGGATGGGGCATGCACAACCTCCTTGGGCAACCTGTTTCAGTGCATCATCACCACCTGTTGCAAACAGCAACAAGCAAGTTGACCACGTTTGTCTAATGATATAGTTTTCGCTTAACATAAGAGGCATCCTAAAAGCCACACTGAAATATGCAATACTAAATGTTCTTACATTTCATCTGTGTTTATCCAACCTTGTGTCAATTGAGAATGTAGGTGACATTCAGTACCATGGAAACTAAGTATTTTTATTCCTTAGGATCATCTGAACCAACAAATTTGTCACTCTGTTAATGGACTGTAAAACAAACTTCAGTGCCTCTGTTCTGCCAAAGCTCCAGTAAGTGTATGGGAATCAATACCTTATTTTTATATTTATAGGGAGCTCTTTAAATCTTTAAGAACATCAGCAGGAGATTGAGTGAAGGATTGGAAAATGACATGGGCAATAAGAAAATTTAGAGGTGAAGTAGTGGTAGTGATTAGGTGTCCTGAAATATCAAAGGGCTGGGTGTAATTCTTCTGGAGTGCTTGGTGTAGCAGCCCTAGTGCTTTTCCCTAGGCTGTTTCTGACAGCAGTGTGGATAGGTGGGATCAGGAACTTGACCCAGACCAGCAATTCCCAATTTATTAGAATCTTCCCTAAAGCAGATGTTAGAATTTTAAATTTCTATTCAGCCCTGCTATCAAGTAGCCAAGACAAGGAATATTCAAGGGCACAAGAAAAAATGATTTCTACTTTATTTCTCTTTAACCCACACCTGAGAAGTTATTTCCTTTTTTTCCTGTTGGAGCCAAGTAGTTGCACCTTCTTCCAAAGAGAATTAAAATGGGAAATATCTTTGAGCAAGAATTACAGAGGTGTGTAATAATTGCCTGACATTTCCATACGCTCTGAAAGCAGTTTGAAGCTTTAAAGCAAGCATATTGTCCAATTCATCATCTTCCATGCAGCGTTTTTACTTTTAGCAAGGGACATACATCATAAGGCTCAGCAAGTTTTTAGAAATGGATTCTTATCATGGCCATATGGTGTTTAAGATGCCTGATGAGAGGCCTGACTTTCTCAGAGTGTGGCAATGTCATAAGAGGAAGCACTTTCTTGGGCTGTTGTCTTGTGTTTCATGAGTGACCAAAGTTGGATGTACAGAACCTTTGGCTTCTATGGCACTAAACCCTGTGAAAATTCTGCAGTGGTAGCTTGGATATGAAGCAAAAGATGTCCATCTACACAAGTGACAGCCTTTTGGGAAGAGCAGTTGAGTTTTTGAACTTCATGTTATGACTTTGCCAAGCTTGGGGGCTCCTGGGTACCCTATGATAGAGCACATGGAGCATTTTTCCCTCTCTACCACATTTGGGTAAGCTATCCTAAAGGGCTCCATTGCACATCCTGCAAAAGAGAAGAATTAACAACATGACTTGCGCAGTGATCAGCAAGATTTTTGTGCTCTGGAACTTGCCAAGTGCGTGCAAAGAGCCTTCCAGTCCCAAGTTCTGTTTGCTTTTATTAAAGCACAAAATCATTTCCAATCAGCGAGCTGTTATGGTGAGTGTGCCAAGTCTGTGCAGTTCCAGTACCTTCATAAACAGCAACCCACCCCAGGCAGCTGTTATATGCACTGTGCACAAAATAAGGCAGCCCACAGCCTTGTGCTTCTATTTTAATGCTGGAGCTGGGAGAAACTCAGCTTTTATTCTGGTGCAATAGCAAGCAGAAAGGAAAATTACTTAATCTCTCAATTTCATACTGCAGAAGTCTGTGATTATTCAAGAGCATCCACAACTCCACAGTATTGATTAGCATCCTCCTATACCAAACATTAAACACACAGAGAATAGAAAGACCATAGGAAATCTTTCCATGGGATTTTAATTTCTCTAGGCTGCTTCAATATCTCAGTATAATTTTGTCCAGAATGGTTTGAATATTGCATATGCTTGAATACTGAATAGGGTCCAGTGATGAGGAAACGGAAGGCAAAAGTTATGCCCTTCACCCTCTATATTTCATGGAAATTTTATGCTTTCTTTAATATCTCGGCTGAGAAGCACCCTAACCATTGAAGATCTTTCACCTATGATGAAAAATCTTTGCACAGGCTAAACTTTAATTAAAATTCATTCTTGAACAGCCTGTGTATGAGTAGCACATGTGTATCTGACAGCTTCCATCTAAGGAAGCCTTATAAATTGTTTTTTTCAAGGAGACTGGCAATATCTTCTTCCTTTAATTGAAATTGCTTGTTTTGCGAGCTTTGTTGAATGTGTTTATTTTAGTGAGTTGATATACAGTGGGGAATGAAGTGATTTTTGGAATACATCTGTCTACGACTGTTATTATTGGGTGCTTTTCTTTTATTCCTTTCCTTCACAGTTGCAATTAATTAGTTTTTGAATGGTTACCTAAGTCAGGGTTAGCATCATGCCACATTCCTGTAGCCAGTAGAGAACCACTCACTTTCTGTCCCTGAAAGAAAAATAAGCCATTACTGTAAATTTGTCAAGGTCTTTCATACAAGCATAAGCAATTAATGTTATTTCTTCAGTATTACTCCTGTTCAAGATCATTCTGTGATTATTTTTCAGCAATGAAAGGAAAAGAAGCAGTTATTTCTCTTATTACAAACTGTTTAATTCAAATACACTTGGTCTCAAGTTTGAGGAGGCATTTGGGCTATAAGACATGCCATAACTTGCAAAAAATCTTTAGGAGAGAAAAGTTGCAGTACTTGGTACTTTGTGCAAGTGCAGCGATAAGTAGATTCCTTTTTCTTTTTTCCTCTTCCTGAAGCAATTCTTTAAAGTTGTTCTAAAATAACAAAGAACTGTACAGTCACAGTCAGCAATATTGGAGAAGTTCTCCAAGATCATCAAGTCCAACCATCCACCTATCATTAATATTTCCCCACTGAACTGTGTCCCTTAGTATTATCTAAATGTTTCTCAAACACCCCCAGAGATGATGACAAAACCACCCCCCTTGGCAGTGCATTCCTAGGCCATGTCAGCTGATGAAGATTGTGGTTTTTGCTTTATGATGGAGTTTGTTTCCATACTGTTTGCAAATGAATCCTTTTTATGAAACAGAAGTGATATTTAAGAAGACATCCTCTCGTTCAGAATTATGTAAGCACTTTCTTGTTGTCTCTTGGACTAATCCTTTGTGATAAGATTCATAATTTTCAGGTGCACGCTTGTTCCCTAAGTATGTGCTCGCATGAATTTTAGGTATTCATAACCAGCAAGTGAAACTAAGAATGAATGGGGTTTCTAAGGAGCTACTTTTTCATGGGATTGTGTCTGCAGGCTGAAGTACAAAGAGATGCTTTTTGTAATGCAGATCATAATATAGCTCCTAATTTTCCAGCCTAGATTCTTGCTACTGTCTTAATCATTGATAAAATAAATTAACTTTAAATAAATTTAAAAGTTTACAACTTAATATGGCCATAGAAATGGGAATGAAGGAGAATAAAGGGAATAAATAATGAACCTGGGGGATGTTGTGTGCTTAGAAAAATGTAGGCTTTCACTCTGCAGGTGGTAAGAACCATCTTCTTTCTCTTGGAGCTGAAGCTGAGAACTAGAACTATCCATCCAAATCACTATGGTGTCCTTGTGTATGGCCTCTCACTGCACAGGTGTGGAAGTAGTTCTCAAAACTGTTTGAAAGGTCTCCCCAGCGCCACATACTCTGATGTAAGGAGGCTGAAATAGTATCTTCTGTTTTTGTAGAAAGACTAGTCTTTCATCCTTCTTGTCCCACTTCATTCTAAGAAAGGATCCTAACTTTGAATTATGAGTTCTCTTCTTGCAATGAGAAAAATTAAAGGAACAGCAAAATTCCTCTTGTAAAAAATTAAATAAAACCCACTTGTACTGTTCCTTAGATTTACTCCTCCAAAGTGTGAACAATTCCACTGTAGCTTCACTTTTGTTTTAGAACAGGACGAAAGTAGTACTTTGGCAATATACTGTAAATGATGTCTGATCCCATCTTAAAAGTGACAATCTTTTTTCTTCTACGGAAGCTTGACTCCCTTCTCCCTGTAGAATAAATAATATGCTGTGGGTCAGTGGTGCAGCTGTTAGCTGTTGAGGCAATGTTGAAATTCTAGGTCAAAAAACAGAGCAAATGTTGGAAATGAGAGTACAGATGGGCCATCTGAGAGATCATGCTTGAGAGATGGCTGTAGTGGATGGACTTGTTTTTGGAAGCTGGTGTCTTGCTTTAGCAGTGAACCCATGCACCTGAAGAAAGTGCTTCTTCTAAAAATAACAGACTGAGTTTGTCTTTTGAACTTACCTTCCTCTGAAACAGGAAAGCAGCCTATGGAAAGTAGTTTCTGTTGAATTGCTTCTCTCTTGTGGGTTTTTCCATCTGCCCTGAGCTGCAGGAGACTCCTGCAACCTTATTACAGGTGTTCCTCAGAGCACAAAGGTTTCATTTTAAGAGTCAGCCTTTCCAAACAGCTCTCCCCCAAGTAAAACAAACATCCTTTTCATTAAATTGCCTTTCATGCAACATCAGCCAGCGACTGCAGAGGCTAGCAAAGCCTTGTTCTTTCTCCTCCATTATGCTGTGAACTTGCAAAAGGCTAAATATCTGCATGTCCTCTGAGTAATTAAAGTAATGGGACAATATCTTCTCTCTCTGCTGGATCTCCCTTCCCACCAGCTGCCAGTGAGGCTGCTTGCATGGGTCAGCCAGTCCGCAAATAGGGAGAAGGGTCAAAAACTGCACAAATCCCATTAATAACCATATGTACAGAGGAAGGCTTTCTGCAATGTGCTCAGCCCCAGGGACGTGCTGGGAATCTCTGCTGGTCTGGATCAGATACAGTTCATCTGGTTGGCGCGCTTAGTGCCAGGGATAAAGGAACAAATGCATGTGTGGAGCGCAAAGAGGAGAGCTGGGTGGATTAGGGGCAATTGGATCAGTGTGGCCAGGTCATGGAGATGGCACGGTGGTCCAGATGGCAGGGTCTTGCAACAAAAAGAAGGGATGAAAACGTTTCTAGTAATGTCAGCTGGGTGTTTTCTTTTGGAGGAGAATATCAGAGGGGTTGAAAATGGGGATCTCTGATCAAGTCCCCTGGGTTGAGTACACAAGGGTTTGGATGCCATCTGATCTTCTAATAGAATAGAGGGGGATTCAGGAAGTAGAAGACAGTGCATGAGCAGGAATGGCAATGCCCTGGGTTTGTCATTTTGCTGGAGGCCATCACAAATGTCATGCCAGAGGAAGAGACCAGGAAGAGCAATACAGTGCAGCATAGTTACAAGAGCAAACAGAGACTGAGATGGTGGCAGTGTTTCAATCCCATTTTGTCTGTAATGTGTTTATGATCCAGGTTTGCTCAGGGAAATGCAGGGATCAATTCCACTTTCCATTGTGCTCCGTTATTTTTTGATTTTCTTTCATCAACGCAGAAATGCCAGTCCTTGGTTCTGAAGAACAGAAATAATTTTCTCCCTTACAGAGTGCTGATAAACCCAGAGATGGGAATTACACAGTGTAGGATCCATTCCAGTTTTTTGCAAATGTAATTAAAAAGTTGAATCAATGTGAAAATCAAGGTCAGTATTAAGTTTTTAGAAATCATAGGCTAAATGCGTTCCTGTTGAGAGATCATGTATGCGTGGAAGTTGGTATATCTAATAAAAATATACTGCAGTAAAATTAACGTATGGTTGTGATGCAGACTCAGATGGAGTTATTGAGGATGAATTTTTGTGGCTCTCAGGTTTTGAGAAATGTGAAAGAGTATTTTTTTGTTATTTTTCTCCAGTTAGTCCCCTGGGTGAGTGGTTTTGATGAAAGTTGGCAGATAAATATAACTTGCAGAGATCCTGTCCTTGATTTTCTTCATCATGGGGCCTTGCCGAAGTGTTGGAAAATAAGAGAGTTTGTAGAGGAAATATGGAAAAAGGGTTTTGTCTGTTTTGTTTTAAAATGTAAAGCTTCAAAGAAAGGAAAAGAGGTACACTTGATGGCAGGAAAGCGTTCATTAGGCTGTAAGTTTTATTTTTCTTTATTTTGTCCTGTCCTAAAACATTCCTTATTCTTCATGTGGGTACTTCCATTTTGACAAGTAAATGAGAAGCAATACATTTCCGGGGCTCTGGTAATCCCCTATATGCTGTGCAGCTGACAAATCACAGTATGCATTGGATCTGAATGAGAAGGAGATCCTTCAGTACAGTAGAGTTTCCCTTCAAAAACTTCACACTCCTTAAATAGTTTGTTTTTGTGCAGCTGTTTGCCTCTGATTTTCCTGTGTTTTTGCACAACTGCAGGGTAACTTCTTGTTTCTGTCTCATTTTTGACCTTGTGATGTTTCAGTTTTCCCCTTTGTTTTGCTTGAGAATGTGGGAGAGAGGCTTCAGATTTGTCCCTGATGTTTTGCTTCTCGTTTCACCTTCTACAGGTGAGGATGGAGTTCACCTGTTCACCTGTTCACCTAGCATGGTTTTAGCAAAACCATGCTAAAACCACATGAGTAAAGCCCTGTGCCTTTCAGCTGAGCCTGGATGTCAAAATAATTATCTGAAGTTTAATTTGACGTAATTGAAGTGATGTATGATTTCATATGACTTAACTGGAATGTACTGACAGATGTCCTTTTCCTTTTCTACTTCTGACTTCCTTTCCCTCTCAAAGGTGCTGCTGCTAAAGGAGATCTATGGAAATGGCAGAAAACTTGCATCCATTTCCACTTATGAAGAGCATAAGGTTTGGGTTGGGTATGTGGAACAACTTATTCTCCAAAAGAGTGGTTGGGCCTTGGCACAGGCTGTCCAAGGGGGGAGGGAGGTCACCATCCCTGGAGGTGTTCAAGAAGTATGGAGATGCAGCACTGAGGGATGTGGTCAGTGGGCATGGTGGGATGGGTTGGGCTTAGATGTTATTTTTTCTTTCTGGCCGTTATGATTCTGTGAGACCATCTGACTTTGAGGACATTACAGCAGAGCAGATTCTCATCCTCCTCTTTAGAGATGTGTCTAATTAATACTAATGAGCGGGGTGACCCGTGGTAAATTCAAAAAATAGCCTTCAATTCTGCTCTATGGTAGCAAAACATTTCTATGAGTTCTGAACCTGCTTTCTCCTCCTCTTGACAAAATTGTATATTTACTCTTCATACAGAATAACAACGCTAACAGGAACATTATTCACCCAGGCTTAATCTTACAGTCCTCATAGGGCTGATATAAACATACAACTGTAGAAATAGTAGATGTAGGAGTAACCTTTCTAAATAGTCTATCTGACCAAAGGGAAATAACTTCTTGCTACACAGATTTAGGAAGTATTCAAACACAGTTAAGGAACTGATTTGCTTCCCTGCTTGGTCTCATCATTCTTCCTGCCTTCTGCTGATAAGGTATGCAGTGGTCACTTGCAGCACCTGAGTCTCATCTGTGTAATTTGCTGTGCAGATATCACCATGGCAGTCACACCAAGAACTCTGCTGGGAGCAATGTGATGTACTTGCTAATAGAGCCATGCTGACAATATTCTCTCTAATGTAATTGATTGGGAAAGTGGCAGCAAAGTCTAGCAAGTAAACATGCAGTAAATTAAAAACAAACAAACAAAAAACAACAACAACAAAACAAACAAAAAAAACCACACAACAAAAGCAGGGAATAGTTGCCTGAAGGATAATAAACCAAGGTGAAGCACAAAGCACTGGGAACCAAGGGCTTACACAGCTGTAACCATTCAAAAGGCACTTATCAAATTACAGTAACTAAACAGGATTTGGCTGAATTAGCAATGAGGAAGGAGACCTCTAGGGAAAAACCAGGTGCTGCAGATGCTTTGTTTGAGCAGGTGCTGCTCATCCTCTCAACAGGTATTTAATCAGCAGCTGAGGAAAAAGTGGAATGGAGGTGGAGCTGGGGTTTTTGTGCCTTGTTGGTGTCTGTTTTGGAGTGCTAAATCTCTCTTCTGGGAGGTTCTGTTGGTGTTCTGGAGGTGAAAGCAGTTCCTAGGCACTTCTGCTAGCAAAGCCTGTGCTAGATTAGGAGGTCACAGGATGGCTTGGGTTGGAAGGGACACCAAGGGTCATGAAGTTCTAATCCTTCTGCCACAGGTAGGGCCACCAACCTCCATATCTGCTACTGGACCAGGTTGTCCAGGGCTCAATCTAACCTGATCTTGAACATCTCCAGGGATGGAGCATCCACAGCCTTTATGGGCAGCCTGTTCCAGAACCTTGCCACTCTCCCTGTGAAGAACTTCCCCCTGACATCCAATCTAGACCTACTCTCCTTGAGCGGAAAACCATTCCCCCTTTTCATATGTAAGCATGCTGACAGCTCCTTCTGATGTCTCTATAATTCCTTATATAGGAAATGCTCTAAAAAAGTTATGGACAGAAGTAGCGTGTAGTGAGCATATTCCAGTTGATTTTGGTGTTGTTTACAATCTTCAGATAGTTTTCCCTTAATGCCCCCCCTTGCTGTGTATAAAGACTGTAAGAAATATCTCTTAAAATAGCAGAAACGCTCTAAGGTTGATCCTAATTTGTCTCAAGTCTGCTTTACACCATGTCTACAACACTAAAAAATCTGGAGGCCCTTTTATGTGTTCATAATGGTGTTAGAAATTATGAGAATTAAACCAAATTAGAACGTAGGTATTCTAACTTAATCCAGACCTGCTAATTATTTACCTGTTCAGCAGACAGGGGGTTGCTTCCCATGGTTTTTAAGCATACTTTCAAATGACAGATCTTGTCCTGCTGGCCAGAAGCTCTGTTCTCGTCCTGCTCTTAAGTTATCTCATTTTAAAGTTAAAGATGGAGGTCCACAGGTCATATTTTGTCTTTATCAGTCAGAGGTGAGAAAAGTAATTTCTCTCCCCTATACCCGATAGCACTCGGATGGTTCTCTGGATTGGTTGTGTAATGTATTTGCCTTGCAAAATTGCTATTGTCTTTCTACAGAAGTGTGATTTAGCCTCTCTCAACTTCTATCTAATTAAAACATTTGTAAAAACATGCTTATGGAAGTGATGCTAATAACGCTTTGCCCCCAATCCAGTGAGTAATTATGTCAGTCTTGAAAATCCACAGCACGGCTCTGTTTAAAGAACTCCTGCAGTACTGAGTCTGAGCCAAAGGATTTCAATTTCTCTTTTCTTAGAAGAAAAAGTGCTCATTCCATCATCAGTTCTGCCCATCCCAGAGAGCCTTCCAGTCTCACCTTTTATTTTTTTTTTCTTATTTTTTATCTAGTGCTGAGGAGAATGCTAGGACTTCCAATTGCACTGACTATACAAGCCCTCCCTTTCCATTCCGTGTGCTTGAAGTGAATTTGATGTTATGTCATATTTTGGTTTCTTTTTAAAATTTATTAATTCCTATAGAGCTCAGTAGTTACAGAATCTAATTGTGAAAGCCCCACTGCACTGTGAAAGGCATTTGCAACGGAGAACAGCAGCACCAGGATCTCATCTGAATCGATTGCAGTGGATGGCAGGAATACAAATGATGCAGAACACTGGCAGTTCAGGTTAGAGGAATACAGGCTGCTGGATTTCTGTCTGTGTATTAGGAGGTTTTGTGCATCGTAGCAAAATCATTATTATTTTTATTATTGCACAACTTTTTTCCCGCATGTTTTGTTATGAACCTTTCGTACACATTACAGTAATATCACAAAGCCACGTTTAAAAGACTGTTTCAGAGGTCCCCTTTGGGCTATACAGTTTTATGCAGACAGGACACTGAGGAGCACTGAACTGCCTATTACTTTGGAGCAGAAATGGTGTTGCAGTGAGATTGATAGCAGCCATGTGCCACCAGATACAATGCTGGATGCACAAATTTCAGCCTCTGAATGACAAGGCACAGCCAACTTTCAAGTAAGCCTTAGTTGTGCCTCTATTAATTCATTTCTCTCTAATACATGGATGTGTAAATAAGTACACCAGAAAATGAAGCCCGTATCTGTGAGTGGGAAGGGAGTATTTTGAATATAAATAAAAGAAAATTGCAATCAAATCTATGGAATTTCACTGAGTGGGAACCACACTGGATCCTGAGCAGCTTGGCATTTGTAACATGGCAGAATGGTTTATTACAGTGCATTCCCACAAGGTGAATTAAAGTAAGGATGAAAAGCCCCTATAAATCAAATTTTATAGCTGCCTAAACCACCTGCAAACTGTTGGTACTTGTTTTCAAAATCCGCCATCATTCTGCTGTCAAATTGATTTCGGTTTCATTAGCAGAGCTGGCATTGCCTGTGCTGGCATAATCTAGTGGCTGCATAAATTACTAGGAGTGTAATTGTGAGCAATGTCTTAATTTTGTCAACAGCATTCCAGAGTGTCAACGATACCCTTTGTGCACTATTTTTAATTGTCTCATCTGGATGTTTTTTCAGCAAATTTTATCTCAATAGGAAATAACAGAAAGAAGGATGTGTGCCTGTATTATTAGATAGCACAGGCAGGGAGATGATGTACATGAGACCCAAGAAGATATTTAGGAAGTGACTTTCCAGTATTTGTAAGTAGTTTCTTATCCAAAAAGTAATCTGTTGAATATTAAGAAGTTAAGGAATGTGTTTTGGTAGCCTTTGTAGTTCATAGAATCCTTAAGGTTGGAAAAGACCGCTAGGATCATCTAGTACATTCATCAGCCCAACAGCACTGTACAACTTGAGTCATGTCTCTCAGTGCCACAAGCACACAGAGCCATTGGGAAGGACTGCAAATCAAAGCTGATGATGTGAGTTTGGCTCCAGGTAGGGGAAGAGTGGGAGTACCATGAAGTGTTGTTTGCACTGCTACCCAGCCTCATGGCCAAAGTTAAGCTTTGATTCCTAGCGAAAATGGTGTGAACGCTACAGAAAAATGGGAGCTCTGCATCTTGGAGGAGTTTGCAGCCATTGCACCTCTGGGGAACTGTTTGCTCTGAGCAGTATTTTGCAACCTGGCAGAAAGTCTGTGAACGCTCTGAAAACCGCCATCACATTGTCCGTGACCAAAATAAACATCTAGGGTTGTTATGCTTCGCTGTCCCTCAAGGTTTCACCAGTGTTAGGTGCCTTAAGCATATGGAGAAAGACAATGGGCTTCGTGATGTGTGTCTTCAGTTCAGTACATTGCTTCAAAATCACTCTGTATGAACAAGGTGTCTGTGACTAATTAATGAACACAGGAGAAGATAACAGCCAGCAATCAGGTCTATGTGCTATAATTGCTGGGTGGTCCGTACTCAATAAGTTACTCTGGTACCATGATTGGAGTGAGGGTGTTTGGTGGTGGTTTTATTTTAACAGCTAAAGACTTCATGTAGGAGATATCTTTTTCTATTTGTCTGAGAGTACCTGCAGGCAGTGCAGTAAGATTGATATCACAATGGGAGGGAATGCATTTGTCCTGTGTATGTGGAGAGTTAATGTTGCAGTGTATCTCTGCACAAAATAAGTCTCAGAGATAGATTCGTACCCTTCCTCATTTAAAAGCATTCAGTATTAGCAATATGCTATATATTAACTGCAATGGTTCTGAGTTTGTTAAATGTGAAAGTGAGAGTGCTTCTGTTTCAAATTAAAACTCATAGCAGATTTTGCTAATGTGTGTTTTACAAGAAATCATTTATTTCCCTTATATTATAAACCAAAGGTAGAGCTGGAGAATTCTTAAAACTCTCCAAAGCTGTCAGCTGTGCTGGGCTCTTTTCCCTTAAAACTCTTTGGTGACTATGATGACCGCTGCAAGAAGAGCATCAATCAGGACTGGATTCTGGTTGCCAATAGGCACAGAGCCAGTTCAGCTGTCTGCTCGAGTATGTGATCTAACTCATGGCTGAGGCTGCAGCCTTATCCACATGCTTCTAAAGCCAATGCTAATGCCCCATCTAGCTTATAGTTTTCTTTCCATATCTTAGCACATCTGTAATTTTGTCCAGTGAGTGCCTTCTGATAAACTTTCATTTAATTGAGGCAGTATCGTGCACCTTTATCTTCATTCTTTTAAATTAATGGTTGATGGAATGTAAGGTCTGGAAAAAACTCCTGATATGTCTATCTCCAAGAAAAGTTGTCTACAAGAAACCTGACCTTTCTGTTGTTAATAATGATTTCTGTCATTTTTGGTAGCCTGGAAACTGTGTGTTATGCTGGGTGCTTTGGGTAGGGTTCTGCTCCTGTTAACAGGTCTTGGAATCAAACCAAATGTGTGGAAGGTTAAACCTGTGGGGAAAAAAAATGTATTTCTGATGTTGGTTATGTGGTTGGTTATGGCTGCCTTAGGTATCTCGTTACAATGAGAATACAAGAAATGCAGCAAGAGGAAAACAAATGCTATAGTCTAGGGAGGGCATGATGCTAACCTCATTGATAAGGGAGAGATTTTCCATAACTGAATATCATAAGGTTAAGGATGTTAATTTCCAAGAGGATGGTGGTTGTAATTAAAGTTCAATTTGCGCTTTTTTAAAGTAGGTTTGTTGAAATAAAGCTAGAAACAACATCTGTGCCCTGAGCATATATTATTACCAGCATTCCAAATGATGTCTCATCACTCGGATTTTAAAGTGGGCCAAACTGTACATGCTTTTTGTTTGTGATTGCTCACTTGAACAAATACTCTTACCAAATTTGATACAAGTAATCTTAGACACAAATGCTCACCAACATGCCAGGATTTGGGTCTCTGCAAGTGGTTTTCAGCCCTGAGGACTGAAAACACAGGCTGGAGGACAAATGAATGGCAGTGTTATTAGAAATCCTTGATACACTAGCAGAAATACCTCCTCGTTATTGGTTTTCCTGTGACCCAGAGTAAGAGTCTTGATTTGGGGTTTTACTGGTGTGGCAATGCTGTAAGACCACAGCTCTTTGAATGCCCCATGGGAAGAAACCATTGGCTATAAGTCTCCTTGACAAGGTATTAAAGTCAGTGGGATGTTTTACATTGACTTCTTGGGGCCCTACCCTCTGTGAACCCATTGTATTCATTAGTCTAAAACTTTTCCAAAGATAAGTAGCAGTGCCTACTAAACAATTTCTGTATTTCATTTATTCCCCTTAACTTCTTCAGTGGCTTAATGGATAATGAACAAGTTTACAAGGTGATAGCTTAAGATTCCATCTGTTCAGACAGATTAAAAGAAGCAGAGGACAGCTTTTAAAGGATGAATGCTAAAGGTATTGTTATTGCTCTTGCTGAGTTTAATTGCAGAGAATAGGGACCGATAAATATGTCTACAGGACATATTGATTACTAAGTGAATGTACACATCCATTTAAAGTCAAAGTCAAAGATGCTTCAACTGGATACAACCTGCCAAGATGAGCATAATGCTGAAAGGCAAATATTTGAGAATGGTTAGTTTTATGTTTTAGGTGCTGTCCATAGATACTTCAGAGAACATTCAGTGCATCAGTATACTCTTAAATGTGTCCTTTGCCTCAAAAAGTTTGAGGTTGAAAGGCAACTTCAGAAATCATCCCTCACAAACCTGCCTGCTTGAAGGTCAACCAAAACAGGCTGCTCAGAACTCCATCCACTGAATATCTCCAAGGGTGGAGAGTCCACAACATCTAAGGACTACCTATTCCAGTTTAGAGTACCCTCAGCTCATATTCCCAAGTTTTGTCTTTGAGGCTGCTAATAAATTCATCGCCAGGAGAAATTACATCTACTGAATAAATACTGATTAAATAAATTGGGGAAAAATCAGAACAAAAACTAAAATTTAATCATGAAATGCTTTCAAAATTTCTGCCGAATTTGCTCAGTGAGATGAACAATCGAACTTGTGATGTGTTTCATAATGACTTTGAATAGAACAGCAAGTCTGTACGTTTTAGTTGCAGTCATTTCATCCTTCTCATTAAAGGCATTTAAGGTTGCAAAGGTTTTGTGTTTTTTTTTTTTTAATATTTTCCTGAAAGGTTACAGATTTATTTTTACCTTTAAGAACCAAATGCCTTAAAGACTTACTGGATTGCTTATCCAATTATAGCTGCTTTCCAAATAGTTTTAAGATGTTCATTTTTAATGATTTTTATGCCTCTTGAAAATGCCAGCAATATTGCTCATAAATCATTGTCCTTTCCTTTAGCTCCCCTGGATTAATATCAATTCTCTTTAATTACTTTTCTAGTTGGAGCAACAGCATTTAATCCTACCTGGTTTTTGAAGTGGGCATTTAGTTCACTACAGCTCATTAAATAGCGGTAGTCCAAGTTAATGTCATGATTAGATGTAGAATGAGATACTGGGGAAAGGGGCATTTATACGCTGCTGGAGGTACTGCAATTTGCCTTAAGAAGCATTTCTTTTTATGTGCAGTTTTGCTGTATGTTTTTCTTTTGGTATTGTCTACTTAGTGCCATAATACCATGATTTGTCAGATTTGCACACAATGCTTACATGTTTTTTTTTTATATTAAAGCAACAGAGAAGTGGTGCTTATATTAGTTACTAGGGTGATCCATAGATGTATGACAGTGAATGCAGTATGTTTTAAATATGGTGTTTTCCATTTAGAGGTCAGCAGTTTTTAGTAAAAAGAATGAGGATTTGTGACAGTTTGCAGATGTGAGGCTGAGTCAACTATGCTCTGTGTTAGGGATTATGTGGCTTTTTGGCCAGCTGTGATATATGGGTGTATACTGGTCCCCAGGCTTTGCAGAAAGGGAACTCCTCTGGCATGCTGGAGGATAAAAACCATCATTTCACATTCATGCTGCACTAAGATAAATGCAGGAGAGAAAGCAATAGCTGAAGCTGAACTGCATTCAGTATGGTAAAACTTCTTTGGGGTCTCATTCATGAGGAGTGGAATCTAAATTGAGCCTGAGGGTGAAAGTGCAGGTGGGAGAGAGAGGAAAAAAAAAAAAAAAAGCCACCAAACTTGTGCTGCCCACTCCCTCTTTAAGAAAACATCTATTTCTTTTGCTAAACATCAATCCAGGGAAAGAGACCCATGTATGTTTCTTTTTTCTTAGCTGACGTTTTGATGTGATTAAATTCACAGTGCTGCAAAAAAAATATTGCTGAGCAAACCTCACAGCCTGGGAACTAGCACAGAGCTTCCGATGCCACCAAATGCGTAGCAGCCTTCTATTTAGTGAAATTAGTAAAAGCCCAATTTTACCTTAACCTCTGAGTTACTTATTCTCTGCTTGGGGCACTTCTGCTACATGCTGAGTGTCTTCTTTCTATCAAGCGGCTGAGGTAAATGGGCTAAAATAGTAAATCAATTCCTTCAAAACTGAGCAAGATATTTGGGGAGTCTGATGCAGATGTTCAATCAACAGCCAATCTGTGCTTTTATTGACTAAGTTCATTTCTCTAGACATTCGTTTCTGGTCTACCGATGAACTCGGAACTTGGGCGTCTGATGTGATATTCATTGGGATTGCTTTTTAAAGAAAAATCCTTGTTGTGACTCACATCTCTTTGCGTGTCTTGATTCCTCAAGGAACTATTGCTTCTGGCGTTTGCCTAGGCAAAAAAAGTTTTCTCAGTTCTTTCAATATGGAAAAATGCTTCTGTGGAGAGCAGAATCCAGATAGTGCTATGACTGACACACTCTTAAAGACCTTGGTTTCATTGTTGTTCTTAGCTTTTTTTTTCTGATGCTTGAAATCACCATGGACAATTGCCTTTGCAAGGAGAACAACCGCCTCCTACAAGTCTTGTAGTTGAGCCCATTTCAGGAAGAAACCACCTTCCAGACAGCCTTGCCAAATAAAATTTAACTCTATGTTGGTCTGGCCCCTGCTTCTTTCTAACCGTCTCCCTTTATTTTTCCTTTTTTTTTTTTTTTTTTTTTTTGAGAGAGAGAGATGATCCAAATGCTTCGCGCTTGGTTCTGTTGCTTCTGTCTGCCTTCGATTAATGTTAGATTTTCTTCTCTAAGCGCTCACTGACTTCCCATAAGCCCTTAAAATACTAACATGATTGATTGTGAACATACAGCTTCTTCTTCCATAGCACATGATAGTTGCCCTATTGGGGCAGGATTTGGTTTCTTAGAAGATACCCAGAGTGTTTTTGACATAGTTGGCAGCCAGCCTTAATGACATCGATGTATAGTGCATAGAGTTGGTTATACTCAGCTTTGTACTGAAAGGCCAAGTAGTTATTTTCAGGGTCACAAAGTAAGAAAATGAATGAGCTGCAAATAGAAGCCAGGAGCCCTGATTCCCCATCTTGTGCCTGTAAGCACCTTGCTTTCCATTTTCTCTTATAAAGGCACCCTTTGCAAAGGCATTCAGTTGAATGCAGCACGAATGCATGGGAGGAGTAAGCGAGATTTGTTGACAGATGTGAAAGCAAAGAACCAGGGATGTCTGGTGCAGACTTTCTCCAGTCCTTTGGGGCCCATTTACCCAGCACTGCACAGATGTCTCTGATCTTTGCTCCTGGAAAGCTGGGTGTTTGGGAGTGTATACAGTTTACCAGCAGTGGAATGTGTATTTTCAGTTGTCCCCCCTTTCTGCTGTTGGAAGAAATCCAATGGATTTGTCCAAAAGCATGTAGATACACCATTGAGGGCCAAGATTAGCAGGTGCGACAGTGATGGGTTGGAGCTGGACTTCGTCGTCTTAGAGGTCTTTTCCAACCTTTATGATTTGAAGTCAGCAAGTCACTTCCATTTTCAGTACATTGCACAAAATGCAAAGTGTGTTTCATGAGAAACCTCTTACACTATTCTTTATTACATGTAGACAGTTATGAGGTTGGGCAACAGCTTTGTTGATGAGAGAAAAAAAAAAGTATTTTCTTTTGTTCTAACCTTTGAAACAGAATAAAAATTTTAATTACTTGTTTGCCCATAAATAATCAGAGAAGCTATATGTTGTGCTTATACACATGCACACGCAAGCAAGATGCATATCTAGTGCTAGAAAATTGCTTGAGCCTCTTGTAGGCAGTAAATTCTCCATGAGTTTACAGCCAATAGTAGATGTGCTCATGCATGCTGACAGACAAACCATATGTCAAGGTGACCAGCAAACAGCAGTAGGGAACTCTTTTCTGTAAAGGCACCAGGTGTCAGGCTTTCTCTAGGCAGTTTTTCCTGTGAAGAGGTTGACATTGATAATGGACAAATGAAAATTTCTTGGCTCAACAGGCTAAAGAGTCAATCACATGTCAGATCCTTCTGTTATCTGTGATCTTGCAGCCATTCATTGTTGTCTGATCCCTGCCCCTTTGAGTAATGCAGAATATAGTATCCTGAGCAGTTCTACCTGACTGGTTTAGAGATTGTTCTTTAGGGGCTAAGGTATTTAGGGGCTCGTTAGCATTTTCTGGGCTGCTGATGGCTAATTGCTGATTACAATTACATTTATGTGGCTTAGCTGTTAAATTCCTTACATCTCAATAAACACCTGCATGCATAGAAACCAAAACTAATTCCAAAATTGGCACTTATTGCTAAGATATTTCTTTTTTGCTAGTAAGGATGGCAAGAGGATAAGATGCTCTATAATTCATCAGCTTCTGTGATTGTTAAAGCACAGGCTTTTGTCTGAGGAAAATAAACAAATCTTCTGGTCTGGGGACTAACAGCTTCTTCCTAAGGTCACTTTGTTCCTTAGAGGCTTATCCGTTGTTGCTTCTTGCTTCTCTATGCTTTAACACTATTACCGTTTACACTTGCAGTGCTCCTGTGCTCCTCATTTATATTTATGGGCCAGTAAACACTGTCTGTCTTTGGCATCCAATACGACAGCAAGGTCTTGGCACACGCATTTCTGGTATATTTGTGATACTGAGCTTTGCAGTGAATCCTATAGGTAGCCATTTCCTTTACATATGTGCATTTCTGCCTGCTCTTCCCACTCTACTCGGAATTCCTAGCAAATTACTTGTGGGGTGAAGCAGGGAGGCATTTGTGTCCCAAAACCACCTGATTTCATCTGAATAAAGACTGATAATAGAACATTTGAGGGAGGAGGACTTTTGAATGAAGACAGGTAATTGTTGATAGAAAAGAGAATAGGAGCCAGCTGCCTATCAGTGTAGAATGTATGCACAGTGTTGCTTTACTTTAGGAAGAAAAGAGATTGAGTCATATATCAATTAACCCTAAGCCTGATAAGTGGTTGAGGATTAATTTACTAGATAATACTGGAATCTGGGAGGATGCGGAGGATTTGTTGGAAACTATTTAAAGTATAATTAATGTTCCTTTTAAATACATGGAGAGATAACAGAATTAGTTGGGGAGGGGGGGAACACTTTTTATTAGAAAATGTTCAATTTTCAAAGGAAAATAAATGCTTAAGCATCTGTTCCTGGCTGCTGGGAGGTGATGTGGTTTCACTCCAGACAAAGGAGCTTTCTGGAGTGACAGGGCAGAGGATCAGATCAGGTCCTGGAATTAAATGGTGAGTGGCTGAGCAAGCTGCTCGTTAAGATCCTGATAAAGCTAATGGGAGCTTCCTTGCATGGCATGGGGCTTCTACACCTGCATTTAGAGCAGGATTTGCCTCGCGCCCTGTCTGGGATGTACTGAATTGCTTTTGCTGAGGTCCTGAGCTCCTTCAGCTTCTGCTGCCTTTTCTTCTTCCAGAGGAGAGAGACATTTCCAGCAGTTCTCTCTGTTTACCCTTGGGGGCAAAGAGCATTTCTAAAAAAATGTAAATATTTCGATTGCTAATTTATACCCTTGGCATTCAGGGTGACTTCTTCAAGTGACTGACATGCTGCATGATTAGTTGCTCATAGCCTCATTAATTAGCTGAAATGTCATTTACGTTGCATTGCCTCGTTGCGTGTTTTGCTCTGTGTGCAATCACTGGAAAGGAAAGCACTTGCACAAGTACATGGTACAGCCAGCATGGCTCTTAGCTGAGGGACAGTCATTTTTTTTCTCAGATTATCATCTCTGCCCCCTAAAAAAAAATAGAAATAACGTGATGTTACATGCCACTATTATCTCTGTTATAACCACACAGGGGCTGCAGCAGGCACCATGATTCCCAAGTTGGCATTAGCAGAGTCTCCACATAGAAGGGAGTGGCATGAAGGGGGTCACAGGGATGTCACTGTGACACTGTGCAGGAGGGACTGAAAGGGATATCTGTGGCTCTGGGTTGTTCTCCTTGTGTAGTAGCTGTGGCTGTTGCTGTGCTAGCTGTCTTAGGGGCAGAGTGAAAGCAGAGGGAGATGGAAATAGTCACACACTGTGATTTCTGTCTGCCTGCCATAAGCAGCTGCATCCCTCGTGCCAGGAGGGAGAAGTATTCACGCTGCTTGTTGAACAGCCCCATCAGAAAACAGAAAGGGATGGATAGCTCATCTCCACACGTGCCCCTCATTTGAAGATCTCCAAACCTTTTGAAACAATCTCCCAACGTGTAACTCCACAGAGTTTAGAGGTATTTTCTATTTCTGCCGTACTTGATGTGATTCAGAAAGTTTCCGAAAGATGATGTTTTATTCTCTGGATCTATAATAACAGTAACACACACCCCTCCACTGAGCTTTTGATTTAGTGCCTTATTATCTGCCACATCCAGCACCCACCTTCTATAGAGTCCCTCCGACTTATTTAAATGGAATAGAAAGTCCATTTATGGCCAAGAGTCAAATTTCTAAAAGGAATTAAGCACCTAAGCTCCTTTCAAATCTTGCCTGTGTGTTACAGGAGACAACATGTTGGGATGTATTGTCCTCTCCATTATGCCTGGGATACTTTTCTTTTATTAGTGATGCTGTGCCTCAACTCTTATTGTATCAGCACTGAATTTAATGCATTTCCAGACACGAGGTGCTGGGAAGGAAATAAAGCCCAAGCCAGCTGCTGCTAGCATGTCTGTAGGAGAACCCATCAAACTCTTTGCCATCCCCTTAGCTCTGCAGGCAAATGATTCTGTTCAGCTGGAGAAGCTAAATTATGAGAGATGTTCTTTTGTATCGGAAGGAGTGAGGTAGTATTTTTACCCAGGGGTGGGATGTAAAAGCGCCTCTTCTTTCTGATTCCCATATAAATAGGTTTCCCATTACTTGATACAATGCACTTGAATGACTGGAAATGTTACAGTGATTAGGGTAAAGCAGTTTGGAAGTGCTGGAGTGCCCATGAAACTGAGCCTGGCAAGAAGTTTCAAATTATCTTAAGCTGCTGAAATGCAGATTTTTCCATCCCACAAATGTGATGATAATTTCTCTTCGTGGTGCAAGTTATGGAGGGAAATGACCCTGCTGTGCTTCCCCTGGTTCTGTTATGTATTCGCCAGAGTTTCTGAGAGAAGCAAATCCACGTGATTTATTTTGGGTATGAACAATCTGTCTTGCAATAGCTGTAGCTCAGTATTTACTTGCCTTTAGCCAATATTCTGAGATCATAATATTGATGATGATTTCATTTCACCATGAAAGATGATGTTTTCTGATGCAGTCCACAGCCCCAGCAGTCCAAACAAATGTTACTCGGAGCTCCACAAGATTTTTCTTCCATTAGGAACAGGTTAGGCATGGCCTGCCTCATTTACAAAGTGTAGCAACAGGCCAAATTCAGAGCAACTCGGGGCCAAGTTGCATAATTAAATACTCCAGCACCTGAATGCAGAATGCCTTGCCCTATTGGATGCTTTAGGAAGCGTGTTAGACATCAGGCTTCTTTGGAGTGAGTGAAACAAAAGCACTGACCCCCTTACATACAGAAACATAGAATGGCTTGGGTTGAAAACAGCCTCAAGGATCATCTCATTCCTACCCCAATATGTATAGGTCCATGCTTCCGTACAAGCTCTACTGAAACAAGTGAAAACCAAATTCTTATTCAATCTGAGACTGGTGTTCTGAGATAGCAGCTGCTTGGCTCGTCTGATGCTTCCTCCCCCTCTGTCCTTTTCAAACGAGGTTTCACCAAGAAGGTTTTCTATCCTGATTTATGATGACTTGCCCTTTATCAGAGCGCTTGTTTCGGGTGAAGCCTTTGTAACAGCACAGCTGATGGAGGAGTTTGGGCACGAAGAAGTTATCAATATTAAAAATCCTTTCATGACAGCAGAGCCTTTGTTAGAGAAAAGGTGTTCATTATTTTCTAAAATCGGTCAGGCCCCACTCTCCTCCACTCTGTTCTGTTGCCAGGCTGCCTTTATTCATATATATATATATATATATATATATTTATTAAATTAATTATATATATATATATAATTTTTTTTTCTTACTCATTAGTGTCTATGATGAACAAAAGTAGAATAAATATGAAAAATAACTAGGTCTGGAAGGTAAAAAGAAGAAAAAAAAACAGTTGGCATTCAATTAAAGTCATTTACCACAATAAAATATCTCCCATTCAACTCCAGCTCTGCTTTTTTGAGTTATTCCTACCCCAGCAGTGAGTGAAAGGCTGCCCGAGGGTAGAGCTGGGGCAGTGAGAGATCACGGAATGGATCATTACTGCTTAAGCAAGCATAAAACAGCCATGTATTTTCCCCCAGTTCTGCTATGGGAAAATAAAAACTGTCTGTTTCTCCTTATTTACTGTAGTAGGTTAGTGATAATCGCAGTTTATGAAGTCACTCATAAGAAAGTAATAGCCTGAATAGTGCTTTGGGATTAAAGCACGTTTTTAAGTGATGCCATAAGGAATCATTTATGTAATGCAACACTGAGCCGTAGCCCTGAGATGGGTTTACATCCCATGATTGACCAAACATTGCTTGTTTTATTGCCCAGGATGATATGTAGCATTCTGGTATTTTTCCTTCTGTGTAGAAGTAGCTTTTGTGGCTGGCGGTGGTTAGCAGTGGTGAAAAGCAAAGGAGAATGTGTGGCTGGTGCTTCCCATTGACTTCACCTGGGTTATGGAACACTTCCAGCTCAATGGTGGGCTCCATCCATGCCATGGTTTCTGCGCTCCCATACGGCAAAAGGCCTGTGAAGTGACAAAGGTGAAGAGCAGGGAAGGGGAGTAACCAGAGAATACCCAAGTTGCTGTTTTTAATGAATGCACAGGACAAAATACAATGGTGTTATGACTCCATCAGAAACACAATGGTTGTTTATTTGCATTCTGGGAATGTGTAGAACCAGGCTGTATCGCTTAGAGCTCTCTTGAATAAATGCAGTACAAGATGAATTCTAGAAAGTATATCCTTATTTCATATGATTGTGACTACAAAAATGTCAGCATATGTAATAGGCTTTTCTTGAGGAACTTTCTCAAAGCGTGTACATCAAGTCAGAGTTTTCTGTACTGAGTCTTGTTGAACATCTTGAAACCTTTTTATAGAAAGAAGGTTTGGACCAGATTTTGAAATATTTCACAAACTTGTTGGCTTTAACAGCAGGCAGACACAAACACTCTTCCTTTTCCCCTTAAACAATCTTCCATCCTGTTTCTCCATCAGACATGATCATGCTTCTGTTTCCTTGTGAAGCGGCACCTTCAAGTTTTAGCAGCTGAGGCTGGAGAGTTGCAACTCTGGCACTGCAAAGCAGTGTCCTAAATGCTTGATGTCTCTTCCCAGTGTCTTGTTATCAAAGCCACAACATCTAGGAGCTTGCAAGTGTCCCCCATTATTCAAATATTGCTACTAGGCAGGTTATGCTAACATCTGAGCCAAGACTTTTCTTTTTTTTTTTAAACACTGTTTACCCTTGCAGATCTGAACCAGCTTCCCTTATGGCCTTCTGAATACTTGGCAAAAGCCATTAATTTGGAGCAAGGATAGCAATTGTGCTCATAAGAGAGCCAAAAAGACTATTCTGCTGCTTTGGTTTATTGGATGACTGAGCTAATTCATTACTTGTATAAAAATCTTACTTTTTACTGCTGGATGGTCACCCATTCAGGATTGTAAATCTAATTAATTTGAAAGCGAGGGTTTTTTTGAGAGGGTGTTTCTGTATGTTTCTGTTTTGGTTTAAATACAAGAGATAATTAGCTACAAAAACTTTTTTGCTTTGGGCTGTACTTTTTGGCAGTTCTGATGTTAAGCTATAGGCAGTATATTAGGCCAAGAGTACGGTGATTAAAAATGAATTCCTTACTGCTTGGAGGGTATCAGCGGCTTAGCTTGTGTTTGTTAGGAGAGGGCATCTGTCTCTCTGCCTTATTAGATGAGGAAAAAGCAAATACAAACACAAGAAAGAGCCAATCCAGCCCCCCACATTACTTTCCCTTTGCCAAAAGCCACTGTACTGGCTGTTCTTGTGGGCTGCTGCAGCTGTGAATACATCTGCTGTGACTGTGCCTCTCACCACGGGGGTTGTTCCCATAGGTTTTCTCTGAAATGGCACTGTCTCAACACAAATATTGACAAGTGCCATCTTACTGTGTTGTATTTCATCCATATGAGGCACCCCAAAGGAATGGCACATGCAGAGGTGCCGATCAGTAGGTGTACCATTCATGTGTGTGGATAATTACCAGACATCAGCTGATGTAATGCAAAAAGGAGAGTCCTATCAACCTGAACTATGAGCTGCAGATAAATGGACACCATCTATTCTTATTCTGCAGTTAGCACCAGATTTACACTGTTAAGATAAAGGTTTTTTGTTTTCTGTTTTTGCTTTCCATCACTTTTATGTGGGATCTTTACTCTGAGATATGCTGGAAGCCACAATGCATTGCTAAAAGTGCTCATGTGCAGAGGAATGTCCACAGTGCCAGCATACAAAAGGTGCTGCCAAGGTGCAGGGCTAGGATGAGAAGTCGATTTGCAGTGTGGTTCCAAGAGAAACAAGAAAACATATGGAAAGGAGAAGCATTCAGAAGGGTACTTCTGAGGCTGAAGATCTGGATGAAGACAAAAAAATCTGTGTTCAGTTCTGATGTTGGCATGAGCTGGCTGTGTGAGCATGTGCAGCCTCTTAATTTTGTGCCTTGAATGAAGGCTGGGATACTTTGTACCTAGTGTCTGTCACTAGATCCTAGGGCAATGAAAATAGACTTCAGTGAGTAAAGCAGCCACCACTACTCTGCTATAGACACCCTAATAACGCTGATAGCAAACAAACAGGATGATACTTGAGCAGTATTGGCTAAAATTCCTTAAACAGTTCTTGATGATTGATGACTGGGGAGAACAGTACACAGACATTGGCATTGCTGTGCCCACTTCTGCACGCATGCACATAAATTGCTCGGGCCGATATTAATGGAAATAGTTGACTCTAACTAAATCTTGCATTAAAACTTAGCTCCTAGAATACATTTCAAGGAACTTTAATGGCACTTTCTGCATTTCACTAACACCTTGGTGAAATCTGAAATGATTGCTTTGAAACGGAAATAATCTATCTGCTTTTAATAACAATGCTGATAGAGATGCAGCAATATGGGATTGGTCAAAGCCTGAAGAAAAGTTTCTAGCTTAATTTTCGATGGAAATGTAATTTTTACATGGGCAAGTGCCTAGGTGTTTGGGTTGCATTCCGTTGACGTTAACTGGGAAAAGGAGATAGGGGAAGAAGAGGGGTGAGTTCATGGGGCTGAAATTCATTCACGTGATTCTTAGCACTTCTACAGCTATTGGTACCTGGCAGCTTGAGGTGGATATTGGGTCTTTTAGAATCCTGATTAACAGAGATGTCCTCATTAAAGTGTCAGTGTTGTTCAGTGCTGTTTTCTTAGATCCCGTCTTTGCTGTAGTGAATCACAAAGAAATACAGTCCAGCTTATTTTCGGCATTTTGTTGCTAGAAAACACTTTTTTGGGTTTCTTATACATGAACATTAACATAAAGAAATTTTTCCAAGAGAGCAACTGTGGGATGGCTATAGTTTCCTCTGCTCAGTTTTGATTAAAGCTTCTTCATGTTTATTTTTGATAGAATCACAAGGCGTTTACTTGACGCTAAATATAAGTACAATGATTCAAGGAGAATGTTGAGGTCCAGATTTTGAATAATGACTCAGTGAGACACTCCAAGCACTATTAAATCCCACTTCATATTTTCAAAGCTGCCAACAAATGTAAACAGCAAAAATTAAGATAACATGTTGTTTTGGTTAGTATTTTTAGAATGGCATATGCTGCTGATTCTCACAGAGCACCTCATAGTTGATGTGCAATGTGCAAGTGCTTTAAAGCTGTGCTCCGCAATGATTCATATATATGACTTTTTTTTGTGTGTGACTTGGACTTTGGCTGTGTTTCTGAAAAAGAAGTGCTTTGTTAAATCAAACGTTGCACCTTGTTTGCCCATTCCAGCATGTTTTCACTGCTCTTGTTGTGTGAAGAGGCTTTTTAAGGCATTTAAGCATTTGAAGAAAAAACGAATCATTTGTTGTTGTGTGCTTAAACAAGGCATCTTCTGTTGTTTTTATGCTCTCTTTTATGCTCTCTTTTATGCTTTTGAAAACCTTTGTTTACTATTTAAGAAGATACATACCATCAGATACCTTGGGTGTAGGGATTGCTGCTTACTGTGGAATAAATGTTAGGTAAGACCTTTCAAATCACTGTTAGAGCTCATTCTTCTATATCAAAGTTTCAAGTCAAATTTCCAAGTATTTTATTTTTCTCACTGGGGATATCATCCTGTTTGCTTAGTCCATCTTCAGATGCATTTCGAAAGGTCACCTCGTGTTGTTAATATTTAAAATTCACATAATGTGAAGGAGCAACAGTGCAAGCACCCTGCTTCAGGTACAAATAACTCTTCCTCCTTTTGGAATGAGAAAAGATTTGTTTTTGATGGTGCATGAATTGCACTTGTGAAAGCTTTAAAACATTTATCATTTCTGTCTGTGATTAAGCAGCAACAAAATATGGATGCAGTTAACCACAAGTGATAAACAGAAGAAAATCACTTTCCAAAGCCTGTCTGAGTCCTTAATAAAATCTACAAGAATATATAATTTTAACTCATGTCATTAAAAAATTGACACACTTTGAAAGTAGAAGTGTACATAATTTTGATGAAATAAATTGCATGCAACTTTTTTGTTAGAGGTCATCCTACTCACTATGCTATTTATTTGAGGTGTACTTTTTTCCATACTTTTTCCATCACGAGGAAAAAGTCATAAAGCTTCTGGGGAGTATTGGCACAAAGCTTATGTTTTGCAGATGGAAAGCTGCAAGGCATCATCAAAGTAACAAAAATCATGGCTCTACAGGCCTGAATTTCGTATTTATTGCCTATTACAGATATTTACAGATTCTGATTCTCGTTTCTTGCTAATGTGTTTTCCTGGAGCCCTGATAGGCATAAAGTGTCTTTATATTCCATTAGTTCCAGTGAATTTCTTTGGTTTGATTGAGTCAGGTTCCTGCTCTACCAATACTGAGAACAAGAAATTTCATGTCAAATCTCACATGAGAATGGTGGAAATTCCCATTCCTTCTCTTGTATATGAGAACTTGTATTGACTCAAGGTTTGAAGTCAGAAATTTTAATCAACTAGAGTGCATTTTCGAGTCTGATAAATCTTAGCAGACCATTTAATCTATATAGCTTAGAGCATGTGCCAGAGAACACAGCCAGCTGCAAAATATACGACTTTCGGTAAAGTTTCAGAATTCCTGCACGTTTGTTTGGGATAAGCCTCTTTCTAAGAGGTCGTATTGCTGCTTCACGGAAGTGGTTTAAGCTGACTCTGACCTTAAACTGCAATTTAATTTTTCTTCCCAAGTTAGATGGCACAAGGGTGCTACTGTAAATGAGATATGGGCCTTTTGACTGGTGCTGCTATTTTTGTTAGGTGCGCATGTGTGTGCAGATATATTTGTGCTCCATTATACCCCATTTCTAACTTCTTCATGTTGCCCTTCTAGCCATTTTTGTGACCTTCTGAAGCGCTGAACTGAATATCACTTATGGGCAGAAGCTAAAGGCCAGTGGTGTCACTTTGTAATTCGCTTCAGTAATCTTTGGGCTGAGTTTAATAACAGAGTTCATTTGTTTCTGCAGCCCTGACTTTTTTTGGCAATCCACTTGTTCCTGCTGCTGCTTACATGCAAGAACAGATTGACCACCCCCAGGTACCTTGGAAGTGATGCTGGTGGAGCTGGCTGGGTTATTCTATATTTACAGAGCTTGGAGCTCTGGATGAGAGCACAAATTGGCACCCAGTGCCTGTGACAATAGCCCTGCCATGGAAGACGTAGCAGGAGTCAACCAGCTTGAGCTGCTCACCATCTCCATGTATGCAGACCCCATGACAGTTAGATGTTTTGCTAGCCTTAAGGGGGATGATACTTCTAGAAGCAAAGGTTTGTCTGGTCGAAGTGCTTTCTGCAGCAGAGAGATTATGCAATTCTATGATTCTATTAAAGACACTGAGTTACCCATGTTGTATATCCTGAGGGGCCTTGGAATAGCCCTTGCTCGACATCCACATGAAGAGCAACACTGAGAGCCACACTCTCAACTTGCAAATAACGTGGGGATGTATTGTCTTCATTTCTATTGACTTTGAAGTTTAAGATTCCACACACCTCAAGTTCTGTCCCCCTAGCTCCTGAGTTTTCTATAAAAAAAAAAAAAAAAGATAACCTTTGCAAGCCACTGTAATTGTGTAATTGTCACTTGCTCTTTCCTTCGGCACCGTGAAGACAAGTATTGCTTGTACCCTGGAGGCACCCAGCAGTGCTAAATTCTATCCAACTGTGACTGTTGCTTTATTACCACGAGGACGCAGGACTGAGCAGACAGTACAGACGGAGATATTTCAAACTCCTCTCATACCTTCAGTTTGGGAAATTACATTTTGCCATGTAGTTTTTAATCTGTCGGTATAGACCATACAAAATGACAAGAGAGCATGATTTAATTTTATGATAGCACTGCATTAGATGTCCATTTTATGTTCCTGTAAAAGAGGGATTTGAAGTAGTGTTGTGCTTTGCTCTTCCTTCTACATTTGAGATTCTTGTTTCTTGAGGTCTGGCACTAAAATCCTAAGAATATTTTCATATCTTTTCTGTTGTCTATTGGTGCCTGGTTATCCATCCAGAGTCCTATTTGGAGAACAGGTATTCTGCATGTGCTGGGTGTTATTGTACAATTTTATTAGGACTTGGAAAATACTTTATGATGGAGATCGAGCCCAATCTCTTATTCTACAGGTAGGAAAAAACAGTTCCAGAGGTTGTAAGCACTAAGACGGTGGCCAGAACAAAAAAACCCACTTGGCCATCTATCCATGACTTTGGAGTGCAGATGTGCTGAAAGACGTATGCTGTCTTTAGAGAGCAGAAATAACAGCAGCCAACTGCTGGATCATCAGTGAGCAGTAACCTCACACGATGGGGAACAGGATGGTGTGGTGGCCACTCTGGGCTGTTCATGAAGTTACACCTCTTGCACAAGTGGGTTCTGGTTGACTATTGACCTGTATTACATGATTTACACAGCTACAATGTCAGTGCAAGAAGGCAGAGTTTTATTGCAGAATTATAGGGAAATACTGAGCTTTGGTACTGGGTGCTCAGAGAGGGAGTTTAAAGCAGTGACAAATATGTGGCAGTTTTGTGTAATCAGCATGCTATCTGCTGCATTGAATCACGGAAATGAAATAAAACCCAAGGTGAGCATCCATTTAGGAGTTTTTAAGGGGTTTCTTGAGAAGAGGCCAAATTCAATATGTCTTCAGGTGCTTTAAAGTTCATGCAGAGAAAACACACTCTACTGCCAAAATTTATTAGGAAGGGCCTATTATGGGAACTCTGAAGACAATTGCCTAGAAGGCACTTGTTTCCATCATTTTGTTTCTTGATTATTGAAGTGATAGAAGTCAACAAGATTTTCAAGGGGATAAGCAGAGAGAAACCCAGAAATAAGCTGACCAAATTTTTTTCTAAAAATGTGTAAGGTTTTGAAGAATGAAAAAGTAAATAGATGGTGGAGATGAAGGGAGGCAGGAGAACAGGCAGAGAGGGAATAAAACACAACTGCACAAAACAACCTACTCCACTCTAATTATTTCATATGTACTATCATTAAAGGAATCTTAATAAATAAAAGCAAACCACCAGAGAAAACATGGCAGAATAGAACATCTCAGACCTCCTAGGAACAACAGTGATGGGAGCCCTGGTAAAAAGTTTAGCTGCTGGCAGTTCTAATTCTTTCCTAATCATGAGACCTTACCTCATCTCTGCTGCATGTATCACCATAAAATAATCAATTTTTAACAGAACTATAAAATAGCTCTGATATCAATTTTAGAGTTGGCCTAGACAACACACTTGAATTTCTTATTCTGTTAGGTTTCCAATTCTAAGGTGTGTGATGATCTGAAGTCAGCATATGCTTAGTGGTAAATGTGAAATACTTTCTCCATTTATTTTATTTTTCTCTCCAGGATAAAGCCATGGCTTTATTCCAGCACAGATGTGTACTATTTTAGGATTAGCCTATTCCTGCCCCCTCCATCCCACTCACATAAAACACATTTAATTCTTCTGCAACTTTGCATCTTAAGTATTGAATCCAATACTTATCAGATAACACTGTGTTCTCACAAGCAGATGAAGCTGAAGACTTGAACAAATGGAGGAAGCAAGAGGGCACAATTATTTCAAAGAACTTTCTTATTAGCATTATAAATTACAGACTGGATATCTGCAGCCTGCCTGATGTTTTCAACACTTGCCAAAATCGGAAGGGCTTCAGATTATTGTGAATTGAGCCTGATTTCCAGTTCAGTAGCAGCTCCAAATAGAGAATTTAAGACTTTTTCTCCTCTATCTCTGTTACAATGCTGGGGATTGGTTGATAAAAGTCAGCTTGCATAGAATCATAGAATATCCTGAGCTGGAAGTGATCCATAAGGATCATCAAGTCCAACATAACTGCTCAACACTGAGCAAATTCTTACTCTGTAGTGTGGTCTTGGTGAGCTGGGCTACATTGCAAGGGGAAGGAGGTTGTGTAGAGAAGAGCAGAGTCTCTCTGCTGGTATGTTTTCTCCTTTTCTGTTATAGTTTCATATTGGCTTTTTATCAGATCTTCTCCAACCGAGGTCAAAGGGAAAAAAAAATATCAATCTATAATTGTCCATCCTCAAACAGGGGACACGAGTCTTACAGACTGGTGCATGGTCTCTTTACCCTTGAGCCCAGGCAGAAGTGCTTGCAGTGTTTCTTTGCAAAGCAAGATTTTTGCCATGAATCAATCACCACATACACCTGCATTCCTCTGCCTCCAGCAGCTCCAAAAAGGGTCTTTTCAGGAGTGTCCTAAAATATTCTGCCAGAGCACTCTGGTGGGGATTGAAGTTAGGTTGGAAGCTAATTCTCTGTGCCATGTTTCTCGTGGGGTGTAGCTGGACTCCCATCCAGCTGGATTCAAGCTGGCAGTGGAGGAAGAACTTACACAGCAACTGCATTATGAGCGATTCCATGGTGTGAGGTGGTGCTATAATAAATGACAGCTTGGAGCCCCTGAATGTGGCATTTCCATGATATGGTGTCTGCTCAGCGATGCGTAGCAGCTCCACGTGTCCAGTCAGCATGTGGGATGAGTACAGTTTTCCTCTGTACAGCCCAAGTTTACCTATGCAGGAAAAAAGAATCATCCTAGAGGCTTATTCAAACACATTGCTAATAGTGCTGGTAAGGTGCTAATCAGAATAATACCTCAGTATCTAAGTGCAGTTATAGCTTATAAAATTGCCTCTGATGGAGACATAAAACTTTTGGAACTGTTGGCATAGGGAAGACAATCTGCATTGAGTTAAGCCCCCCAGCCGTGATGGAATTGGGGTATTTTTGGCTCAGGTATGCAGGACTTGAGGATTAAATTGCTCCAAGGCTTTAATTTTATTTTAGCTATCTTTGTACAAGATATTTCCACTGCAGAAAATAGGAAACATTAATTCACTTTTTGTCTTCCAACTTAAAAACAAAAACACAAAAAACAAAAAACAAAAAAAAAGCGCACACACAAAAAAACACACACACAAAAAAAAACGTTCTAAAAGCTGCTTATTTGTAAAGGAGAAAGAGTTAGCTTTAAAACAAAGCAAATTAAAAGCTGCTTCTAATGATGATGGTTTACTTGAATCAGTGGTTGGGGAATAGCAGCCTCCAATGCATTTCTCCTCGTTTCTGGCTCTTTGCTTCATAACCTGTGCTGGAAGAGCAGTTTGGGCAAAAGGTTTTCCTGGCTTAAATGGGAAGAGAGGGTGATGGTGAGATGGCACATGGTTGGGTTGGGAGCACTGAAATTAAAACGTTTGAGTTTCTACTTTTTTGCTTTGAATGTAAATGCAGATTTGATGAGCTAATGGGACATTTCTGCTCATATAGAATTCACGTTAAAAACAGCTATAAAGGGATATTTCTTGTCTTCAGTGAATTGACAGCCACTCTTTGAATATATGCTGTTTATGCTGAAAAATCAAGACATGCGATTGTCTCTTTCAACTACAAAAAAGTATACTTTTTAATGTCTATAAGAGTGAAAGTCTATGTGATTTGCTGTGATGTATCTTCTCAAGAAACACTGCTTTGTTTTGGTGTGTAACTATTGCTTTTCCCTTTGCTTGTCTGTCTTACAGACAAATTCTAGTGGGAATGCACATCTGTGATTAACCTCCCTTCCTTCCACTGTCTGTCAGAATCTTCTCAGCAAAAGGTTGCTTTGGAGTTTGGAAATTACAATGCTGAGAAATAGTCTGAAGTTTGAAGGTAATACATTGAAGTGAGTGGGACATTTGTTTTATCTTTTACTTTTTTTTTTTCCCCCCTTATGAATAATAATTTTGGGCATTGTATGGCTGATTTGCCTAGAGCAAATCAAGGAGAGGTTGATTCAGCTGGTCAAAACGAGGCTGAAGGCATAAAAGGGAAGGAGGAAATCATCTTTTTCTCATCAGCAGGTTTTCTTTCTTCAGTAGCTGGTTATTCTGGTTAGTACCACTTAATGTCTAAGCAGGTGTACATCGACTGGAAATGATAGGATATTTTCAGCTGGACCAGACTGTGCACATGGATATCCTGCCCTCAGATAGTTATTATAGCACATATTGAGAATGCTGTTCCAGCAGAACTCTACTCCTTGCAGGGATACACGAGCTGTTCTTAATCAGCTGTGCAGCTCAGCCTGCAAAACCATCCCATGGTTACCATGCTAACCCAACTGTTTTTGCTCAAGGCAGATAAAGGAGCATGAACTACCCCACCTGCAGATCTCTGAGGAAGGTGAGCTCCAGCCCAAGAGCTGTGCTGGAAGGGAACACCATGTGTGCCCCATCTGATCGCTTACAGAACAGATGTCTTTCCATTGGTAGTAGCAGCATTGAGATCAGTGGAAAGATAGATTTTTATTTTTTGAAAGATTTTTCAGATTGTTATTAGGAGGAGTTTCAGTACTGGCTTGAAAAAAAAAGAAAAAAGAAAAAGAATAAAGTACATCTCAGATCCTCACCACTACTAAGATACAGGTATAGAGATTATCCTGAAAACCATCTCTCTTAAAATCAGATTCATTTGAATTGGAAGGGAGCCTAAAAGGCCAGCTAGTCCAACTCCCCTGCAGTGAACAGGGACATCCGCAGTTTGATCAGGTGCTCAGAGCTCCTCCAGCCCATCCCCGAATGTCTCCAAGATGGAGCATCCACCACCTCCCTGGCCAACGCATGCCAGTGCCTCACCACTATTACTGTAAAATTATTCTTTTTATCCAATCTAAATCTGCCCTCTTTTAATTTGAAACTATTTCCCTTTGTCCTGTAACAACAGATCCCTGCTAAAGAATCTATCCCCTTCTCTCTTACAGCCACCCTTTAGATGCTGAAGGCTGCTATTAGGTCACCCTGGAGTCTCCTCCTGGCTGCACAACCCCAGCCTTCCCAGCCTGTCCTTACAGGGGGATGTTCCATCCCTTGAATCATCCCCAGTCCTCTAGTTCTGCAACTGTAACTTTTTCAAAATATTCTTACATTTCAGATTCTGGAACAAGAAAAAAAGATTGCTTGTAAACACTACAAGACTGATGACAGGGTGAACGATGGCCAAACTTGCACTAAGCTTTGACAAGCAAGCTCTGAACAACTGGCTTGAGTGGTCTGAAATGTTTCAAGCTTGGTTCCGCACCACTCTGCTGCTGAGCAGCAAACAGCATTAACATGATGGGTTGTTTGTTTGCTGACCTTCCCAGCACAAATCTGAGCATCCCTGTTTAAACTTATTAAAAGCGGGAAGAATGGTGGCAGATGACTCAAAAGTGGCATCCTGAGATACAGACAGGTTGCTAGAATTGTTCAGCTTCCCAGGAAGGTGCATGCAGAGATTCAGAGGTGCAACACTGAGATCTGGGTCTCTTCTGCATGTGTTTCTAGAACAGACTGCATTTTCTTCAAATGTCGCTCCTTTAAAAGTGGATAGAATTTCTTTCAGTGTCACACTGAAGTTGGTGGGAACAATTCCCACTCTCTTAAATTGTTCCACATAAATAGGAAAGCATTGCATATATTTAAATCAGAAATCCAGGGTTACACAATCAGATTAGGGGTCTTCCATAAGAATATCTGTCTAGCTCAATGCTGTACAGTTGTACCACTTTAGACAAAATCTCTATCAATGTCCCCAGTGAAAGTGTAGTAAAATTCTCTGAGCAAACACAATTTGGCAAGGCTGACCTTGTCTAGGTCATACGTGAAAAGAAGGATATCCAAAAAGAAATCTGGAAGGCACTTTGATTTGCCTAGGTATTAGTGTGTATATAATGAAAAATATTTGTCTCCCTAGATTTAAAAAATGTGTTGTAATACCTCTGTACCACAGGATGGAGTTACAGACTTAAGTTTAGATTTTCTTGCCTTCCAGCCAAACTATTAATGTTGTTTTTATGTGCTTTCTTAATACCCTGCACTTGCAACAGATGTGTTCAACTATACTGGAGAAGATTCTTCCCAAGTACAAGGGCAAAACGAGGTTATTCTTGGCACAAATACTGCTTGCTTTGTATATTGTGGATACGAGATTTACATGGTACTTGTGTCACCATTCTACATGCTTTAATCAGTTATGATTAGGGATTTATGGACAACAGAGCAGATAGGCACTGTAAGAACCACCCCAAACCTTGGGGAAGTTGGAATAATGACTCTTTCTTCTACCAGCTTGCTCGTATCTCTGTTAGAAACATAGAATTTTTCTCCCCACACCCAGACCTCCAATATCTTCATCTACCTTAAAGAGAGCTATTTACTTCCTCCTCTGTGCCTTCATTCGGTTTGTACATAATTGCAACCCTCATCCACTTTGGACTGTTCCTTGCTCCATGTGGCATCCAAAGGAAATTCCCTTTTTTCAGATGTCTGGAATACTCTGAGTAAAACAACCCCCAGAAGTGATGAACTTGATCCAAGTGTATGGGATGGTGCAATAATAGTGTCACGTGGGCAGCACAATGTCACTGAACTGTTGGTTGGAAGTGATAACAAGCTCAATTTTGGAGCAGCAATGGAAAATCTCCCAGAGGTGATTGCTGCTAGGAGTGAAGTGAAAGTATAAAGGTATTTTCTGTGTGTGGTTTTTTTTTGGTTTTTTTTTTTTTCTTTGTGTGTGTGTGTGTGTTTTTCCATCCTGCTGAAGGAGGAGGCTGTTCTCTATAGGTGTCTGCTCTTGAAATCCCCTCTCTGAAAGGGTACTTAATGGAATAAAGCTTGAATCATAGTGAGTTCTGGAGCTGGTATTGCCAGCTCCTGCTGATACGAGTGGGAGAGGCATTCCCAGAGATTTTGTTTCCAGGCAGGCAAGCTAACCTTTAGCAAAATTAGTATTCCTCAGCATCTCCATCTGTACAAAGGTGCTGGGATTTAATTACGTACCAAGAAGAATTATGAAACTGAATCCACTTTGTGTTTGCAAAACACTTGGAAACCTTCAGATTGTGAAACTGGCAGCATTAACAATCATTATCTATACCATCCTGGCAGTTTTCTGCCTATCAGTCAAGACATGAGTACTTTCCATTAGAAACTTTAGAAGTGTCCACTCTCACATGCAGAACTGCTTCCGAAGAGGTGATAGGTGGTTTGTGAAAGCCTGCAGAGCTGCCTTCACGTTGAATGATGTAAGCTGTCTTGTTTCTCATTTCTCAACCACTTCTCAAACATAATTGAAATTTTACGTTTGCCAAAAAGCTCATTTTCAACTTTGAACATTTTAAGTCTAGAAGCATGGTTCAGGTTCTAGTAAATGCACTCAATTAAAAGCTAATAAAAACCTTGTTCAGTGTTTTTATAATTTTTGAAAGACTCCTTTTCATCAGCAAAGGATTAATTTGAAAATTAACCGTGTATTCATGAGATGTGTAAGTTCTGAAGGAAAAAGGTAATTATGGCTTTCAAGCTTTGCTTTCTCTTCTTGAGATATTTTTTCTTTTCCCTTCATGTTATCCACAAAACATTAAGCTAAATCCTGGACAACGTGCCTTTTGCTGGAGAGTTAACATGGAAATCTTGATTTTGAAAGCCTTCCAAAAGATTTGTTTCCTCATAAAATAATAAAATATCGGGAATTTTCATTACTTACAATGTTTTTTTATTGGTGTCTGGCCTTGTCAGTTCTCAAAGCTAAGTGAAGTTGCGTTGGGTCAATACTTGTAAGAGAAATCTGGAAGAGATTGGTGTTATTGAGTCAGCTGTGAGTGCTTTTCTCTGACTCAGTGCCTTCAGCATGGAAGTAGTGAAACTTTCATTTGGGTGACAAATAACAGGAAGTGAAGTTCATGAGGAACTTGCCATGAAAAGAGCAATAGTAAGCTCTAACAACTAAAATATCAGATGCTATATAGTTCTTGTCTTATTCATTGTACAGTGAGTGTTCTTCACATGTGATTCTCTCTGTATATGGATTTTCACCAGCATAAATCTCTTTGAATATTTGTCAGGGACCAGCAATTCAACAGCAATACTGCAAAATCTGAAGCAACTTTGTTCTAATGTTTTATTTCTTACATCATCTCCTAATAATATTTTTTACCATTTTGCCTCTGAATTTTGGACCATTTTCAACAGTCAGCTCCCTAACATTGTGGTAGGAATGATCTTAACTGTATGCTTAGACCTATCCTGAGTTAAGAATGTGGTTATGATGTCAAGGTTCATTTTTGAGAGGATGCTGTACAAAATTATTATGCACTTACTAATTTCCAGATAGGTAGCTTGCTCTTAGTGAGATAAGGGCTTAGTCATCTTTTCTTTTAACTCGGATGTATCTTTATTATAGCTTTAGTTTCATCTGATGTAGCTTTTTTTTTTTTTTTTTCAGGAAATCACTTGGATATTTTATTAGTGATTTGTTTGTTTGTTTTGCTTTGTTTTCTTGCCTTTGCCATTCTTGAATACATTTTGCAAGAGTTGTGAGCTGAACTGCTTTGGGAAAGCACATTTTTGGTTTACCTTTCACATTCCTTCCTCTGTTGTCTCTCAACGCATAACACATTTGTTGGTAGAGCATTGTGTTGTGGTGGGCTACCTGCAGATAGCTAAAAGAAGCAGCATACTTCAATCAGCTTGTGCTCTAGGACAGCTGGGTATTACCCATATGGGTTTGACTGGAAACTACAGCTGATTTGAAAAACAATTTTAACTGGAGATTTGAGTGAAACAGTGATTTGTGTTCAGTTTCCTAGCAGAGCCAGGATCTCATCTTGATCCAGTGTGTCATAATCTAGACTTGTTTCTTAAAGAACTATTTTCTCACTTCTGCTGGTTCATGACCTGCTCCCAGAATAAATTATTTTATATCTTCTTATTTGCAAGGGCTCAACCAGCTTTAGGGACACTTTCTAATCCATGCATTCCTCTTTCAGTCTGCGTTGTCAGCTTGTCTGTTCCCACCTGCTATACTGTCCCACCTTGCTTCTGCAAAGACTATGAGAATAGTACAGACGTTTTAGCTCCTTTTCAAAATTACTTTTGGCTGAGTACCATCTTCACAGTATTATTGTTATCCAGAAACCTTCAGTTGCTAATATTCCTTCATGGAAAGAGATGTTGTGTAAAAAATGATGAAATTATTGCAATGTGAAGACATTAAGAATGAGAGCATAACCTCTCCATAAATAAAAGAATAGCATGGATATTACTGCTAGACCGTGGTATTGTTTCTAAGCAACGCATACCCAGAGATATTCAAAACTTTAAGTGACATTGAAAGATACTTTTGAGAAATTCAGTGATTACTGTTTGCTGTCTTAGGTAATGAGAAAATACCGCACAGTACCACACTGTGGTGTGGTGAGATGTCTTGGCCCTCCGATTAGGAATTGCTTAGCTTCTATGACTACCAAGCAAAGAGTTTAAAATCAATGGCTTCTTGTTAGGATATTCGAAATATCTTAATAGATCTGAATAATCAATCATGGCAATATACAAAGTCATTACACTCAATCTCTAGTGTGTGCACAGCATTTGACAGCCAAGCGATGGGTAACTGAAAAACCAAGGAGAATTACTAGGCTTTAGGGCAGGACAATGCAGTTATGGTCACCTGCTAAAGAACTTCTAATATACACCATCCCCAAAACCTCATCCAGCATTTGCATACCAATTCAGTAACTTCTCGTTACAGATAGGCTGGGTATATTTTTAACAGACACTTTCTTCAGAGTCTGAAAACAATGACAAATTCATGGCATCCTCAGAATTTGTGTACTAGGTCAATTCTGCAAAACCAAAATTGCCTGGCTCTCATCACGTTTTGCCTAACTTTGTCTTAATGTTCTTTCCGCCCCCTATTAGCAAGATGTGTAAGAACTCCCTTCCTTCTGTAGGATTATCATATGCTAATAATGGACTATATCCTCTTCCTCCAGGAGATGACTATAAAGCTGTCAACAATCATTTGGGTTTATAGCAATAGCAATTATACTAGATTTTTTTGATTAAATGCTAAATGTTACATGAGTAATATAGAGTAATAAATTACTGTTGGATTCAGAATTACGCTGGCTATATATTTAACTCATATTTGGGATCACGAAGCATTTAAAACTGAATTGCATTTGCTCTAGGTATGCAAAGAGGTTTCTATTAGTATGACAGAACAGCTTCCCTGTCCTATTATAGATTGCTCACACTGATGCGGAGTAACTGTTCAAGTGAATGTCTTTAAAGCAATTAAAAATGTGCTGAGTCTGAGATAATATGGAAAAGAAGACTTTTGCACATATGGGTAGAATACCATGAGAGATCTATAAGTTTGCAGAGGAGTAATATGCAGCCAAAGTTTGTGCTGTATAAATGGTCCTAATTCTGCCAGAGGTCTGTGCCTGTGGATATTTTTGCCTCAATTTACTGCTATCAGCTGTCAGAAGCCCTCCAGGCAGGGAGTTGTAAAGATAGCAGTTTCATGCAGGTTTTCAATTGTGGTACTAATAACTAATACCAAGGGCTAATTCTTTACACAAAACCTTTCAAGGACACTCAGATTTTGGACAGTAATGGAAATGTGCTTCATGAATAGTAGTTTTGCAGCATGGTGTGGTGATATCAGCATGAGACAAACTTTAAAGGCAAAATTCGGTTATTGTTGATCAGTGCTGAATTGTATTTGAGATAATCAAAGGGTATAACCCGAAATAACATGCTTAAGTTTAAGCAGGTTTCAAAGAAACATAAACAGATGCTTGGTTTTAAATGGTATGCCTAAGAGCTGCTCTGGAAGGGCCTTTTTCTTCTTTAGGCTAGGATATGGAAATGGAGATTTCTTCAAATTAAAGGCTCTTAATAACAGAGAAAAAGCAATTCCAATAAAATCCATGAAGTAATGAATGAATGTAGCAGTATTTTTAAGAACCCCTCTATAATGTGTGCTTATTCTATGGAATGTACATATTTATGTTCATTCTATAGAATATATAGCCGTAGAGTATGCATATATGCAGAACAAACACACAAAGGAAATACATAGCTGTGGCATGACAGTAATGTGGTCATATACTGCAGCAGACTAGCAGGGATAGTGGACTAGCAAGATAGACATAAGAGGATTTAGTGTTAAAAGCAGCTTGGTGGTTTTTTCTTTCCTCTGTTGAAACTGTACTGTAACGCTTAGTGCATATTAACCATTTGTCTGAATAACCTGAAGAAAGTGATAAAATTCCTGTCACTGGGTTTACTTAAAATTAGACTGGACAAAAAGTTCCCCTTAATCTCCTGAGCAATATTTTTGTCACAGGACATGTCAAGTAAAGCTGAGGATGTGTCTAAATTCTGTCAAAATGATTGAGGTGAGAGAGGAAATTTCCATGTGTTGTTGATGGGAAAAACTCTTCAGGATGCATTCTTAAAGCATATTTAGTGGTTTTTATGTGAAGATGCATAGGAGATTAACTGTTTAGGACTCAGCAACAAGTCTGCTCTTAGCATTTAGTCATGCCGCGAGTAGAAAACTGATTATTTTTGGAAATTCAATGGGACATTCTGTTTCTGTATGTCTTGCTGCCTTTATGGCTTGTGTTGCAGAACCTCACGAGCACCTTTGCAAAAAGCTGTATTTGTGATGCACAGAGCAAACTTTAAAAGCACTGAGTTCCTCAGACTTCCCAATGAGAATTTCCTATACCTTTTCGTGCAGAAGGGCTCACAGTGTAATGCGAAGAACTGCCTCCCTAAAGAACCAGCTGAACCTCATCAGCTGAGCAGGTGGTGAACTTGTGCTTGGTTGGGTTTGACAGCAGTTGTATGAGATCCCCCAGTGAACAATAAATAAAATCCATGCTTTGAGTCAAATTGTCAACTGGTGCAATTTGGTGTAGCCACGTTTCAAGTCGGTTGGAACTGTTGAGCTAAGAATCTGGCTTTTTATCTTATTAGCAGATGGAGAGTTGGGAATGCTTCCATTTCTACCAAGCACTTGTCTTCGTCAATCCAACTTCATCCTGGAAAGCCAGGGACAGCAGATAGGTACAATACCAAAAACAACATGGCTTTATTAACAGCTAGCAGTTTCTCCGTATCATTTCAATTATGCTCCCAGGTAATGAGTTCAATATACTTTTGTTATGTGACTATAAAGCTGCCTATGGGATGACAAGAATATATGATACGATGTTACAGTCTTCTCATAACATTCTGGGGTAATTAGGACATAAAATTGAACTGAAACTTTAAAACACATTTCAACTCTGTTCCATATATATTGCTCTTCAGCGGGCAAGGATAGTAATTTAATATTGACTTTTGGCTGTGAGATTACCATATAATCTAAATGCTAATAACAATTAAAGCACGGTGTGATGATTAAAGTGTCTCTTGGAATATTGAAAATCCAGGTAATAAATGGTGAAAGGATGTATAAGCCAGAATTTAGGAATCTGTTCTGAAGGTCTGTGCTGAGAAGTAGTAGGCTGGGCTGAAGGAGAGTTTTCATCACAGGCTGTGTACTCCTTTCAGACTGAGCCATGAAACAGACGGGTCTTAATAGATTTTTATTTCAGGCTCTATCATATGGAAACTAGACCTTTGAAGCTCCGCTCTGCACCTTTTTTCTTTCTCCTTGCTTTTCTATAAGCAACATTTTGTCTCGGGAGAGGTTCAAGTCGTGTTTCCTTCACAAATTAAGATGAATATTTTCTTTTGAAAGTTGGTTCTTATTAATGAAATATACACTTCAGGGTTTTCTAGGAGACAGCAGAACTGTGAAAGACAGCTAAAACAAGAAAAATGAAAAGTACAGACCCTTCAAAAATGTACAGCCATATGTGAAGACGCATTGAGATTCATTAAGCAGGATGCATTCCCGGATAGATGCTCAGCACAAAAAGTTCCTTGACTCAGCTTTTGGTTCTTCCCAAACTGTGTGTGTGTTTAGCTCTGCCTCTAGCTTAGAGCAGCACTGCCTGCTCCCATACACGAAGAATTTCATGGACTTTTGACAGGCTCATTTCAGTAGCATGATAGATCTTGAATCTGTTGAGGCAAGAAGTGAAGACCTGGGAAGGATCTTGATGACATGGCTGGTGCCAGTGGGTCCAGGATCTGTGCTGAGGGCTGTAGATGATCCATCCATCTCTACTGAATACATTGTCCAGGGGAAAAAAGCATCTACATGGTTTCTGATTTCATAATTCCACACATCACCTGTGTATAACATAGGTAGTAATGAAGAGACCTAATGCCTTCTCAAAGCTAAATTTTGTGCAAATGATGACAATACCACTGTTCAGAAGGAAAGGTAAAAACACACCTATCTTCAGAGCCCCTTGTTAAAGTTCTTACATAGGAGGATTCAAAAGTCTGCAAATGTTTTCTATTTCACTCAACAGATTCATTTCCACTTCCAAATTCATTCTTTTATGAATGCTGATTTTTTTTCTTCCTAAGAGATGAAAAAAAAAAAAAAAAAAAGCTTTGCAAGAAGCTGTTTTCCTTCCATCTCTAAATTTCTCCATCTGCTTCCACAGATGTAGAGTGGCCAAGCAGTGCATGAAACAGTTGTCATAAGCTGTGCAGCGGCTGTCCAGGGATCCTTCCTCAGCCTGTGGCCTCTTGTGTTGTTTTTTTTTTTTTTTTTTTTTTGGCAGAGTTGAATTTTCTACACTGCAGAACACACAAGGCCAATGGACTTAGTTTGCCCTTCTTTTTATGCTTTTTTTTTTTTTTTTTTTTTTTTTTTTTTAGCATAAAGGAGTAAAATAAGCTATAAAATGAATTGATTACCAAACCTCCCAAACAGGAGGCTGTTCCAGCAGATTTGCTCAACCAGGGCTCCTCTCTTGGGCTGAATTGCATGCTCTGAGCCATGAATGTGAAGGTGGTTTACTGCCACTTGCAAGCTATCCGCTCATGCAATTAGCCCTTGAGTAATTGGGATCACAACACTTGATAGGTTTTAACAAACAAGGACCTGCATTGCTAGTGTATAAACTGAACTGCATTTTTAGTGCATTGCTTTATGTTGGAAAAAGAGTTTAAAAGAACCCTGATTGGGAAGTATTATGTTGCACAATAAAATATGTAACAAATTACTCCATTTCCTGATCCCTTTTGCATTCAGGAAAAAAAAAAAGGCAGACAGATGAGAAATAGTTGGAGCAGTTCAGGTTTGTGCTTTTGTCTTACTTTGCTCTTCAAATGTCTTGGAACAATCAAGACTTCTACAGGTAGAGGCAGTGTTTTTCTTTCTTCCATTTCTCTTTTCCAATCCCTTTTTTCAGGGTTTCCATGGTGGGTATAGGTTGATGTACAAAAGAACTTGTGGTGTTTTCAGTGGCTTTCCCTACAGACCCCTTTTGCAGGGGCCTCATTAAAGGGAAGAGGCAGGTTAGGCTTAATGCTTCAGAAGAAGCCAAGAGGTTCAGTAGCTGGTGAGAATAAACTCCTCTGCAACGTGTGCTGTTATACTTTCCTCTCTAATTTCTAGCTGGTTACAAGGGGCAGCTACAGGCTAGTGTAGGAGCCACCTTGGAAGATATTTTATGTCTCCTAGCTCTTAAATGGCTACAAAATTGTAGAGGAGAGAAGAAAAGGCATCTTGCCACCACTGAAAGCCATCCTGCTTTCTTTTTTCTCCATCTTTGCAAGGCCATACAATAGTGCCTACATCTAGAACAAGCATCAGAAAGGCATCTCCGAAGGCAAAGAGTAATAGGATGAAGTAGATGGGTCATCTTGACTACTTAGCTTTGCTGTAGATGATTGAACAGGGACAAAAATGCCATGTTGGTGTGATCTGTAGATTAAAGGCATTGAGTTGTCTGTGAAATACTCTTTGAATGAAGAGAGGAAAAATAAACCCAGCATTTGGTTACCATTTGAGCAAAATGCAGATATAATGGAAAAGACTTTTGGTCTTGTGGTGTATTTGCGAACTGGGATTTACAGTGCACATAGATTATTCTTGATAAAAACACTTTGACTGCTTTTTGTCAAAGCCCTCCTGTGCTATAAGTGCTTCTCTTCATCATAATGGATTTTCCTGATAGATATCCCTGCCTGAACCGTCTTAGACAAAATGATTCCAAGCTTTATTTCCTTAGAATTTAAGAATATGTATTTTATGATAATACTTTCACTGTAGATGTTGAGTAGTACCCAGAGGGCTGAAGCATTTGTTATTGTTAATAATACATGTTTAATAGACTTGCTTTCTTCTGGAGGTTGCAGAGAACTTGATTAATTCTGCAAATGGGGATTATTTTGCCTGATAATGAAATGTCCTTATCTCATGGGTAAGGAGGGGAATAGGATGGGACATTACAGTTCAGAAGGAATACAGAATAGTTCATTAGGTCATAAGATTGCAAGCAGAGGAGGAGCATCAAAATGAAGGAATAAAGATCCAAAAAACGTTGGGTCTCTGTTCAGCCTGGCAAGGAAGAGCACGGTGACTTTTTAAACTGACCTCTCCCTCAAGTCTGGAAGGAAGTGGTGAGGATTAAAGCGGAATAGCGAGCTTCAGCAACACACTGTCTCCTGTGCATCTTGCCTTAGGATACATAAATGTCCCTGTGTATCACAGGGATGCTGCACCACTGGAGCTTTGACAACCAAATGGTTCATTCCAACTCTCTGTGGTTTAAAAAGCCCTGTTGCAGGTTGTTGCAGTTTGGTAAAACCTGTTTTTAACATAGCCAAACCAATGAACTGAATAAAAGATTATGAGCTAAATCTATAATTGCATTTACTCACCTAGTGCACATTGACTGTTTATTTTGAGGGTCAGGGCCATAATCTTTTGGTCAGGAAATTGTTAAGCTTGATGTCTTATTACTGAAACTTTAAAGAGGAATTCTGCTAATAGGGAAATAATATTTTTATCATTCTGCTGTCAGAAAGGTGTACTGCATGGCATTGCCCAGCCTGAGGGTAGGACACAGAGCTCATGTTTAGCCTCAGAACACTGATGTTTGATACAGCACTGACTTTGTCTTTGTGCTTATCTGTGAATACATCTTGTGTAAGATTGACATAGAGAATCATAATCTTTGAGTCTCCTGGCAAGGAGGTTTTGTAAGGCAGATTGGAAAACTTTGCTGCTTTGTATTTCTGTGAGCTGCAGACATTTTAGCAATAGCAACATGAACTGCTAGTAGGAAATGGCCCCCAGAAACTCTTAACCATAATAGCAAAGAACTGACAGAATCTGTAACATACAAGCTTGTCACTGTTCTTACAGAATAGTGAGCACTGATATGGATGTGGAGTACATGGGTGAGATTATAATTGTCACAGCCAATGGTCGATTCAGGAGTCCTTGGTAAAGGTTAGAAGTGGAATGTTGGTAGTCTCTAGGTTTCTAAGCAGTAACTTTTCATGTGGAGTATTCAAATGTATGTGGAAAGAACAGAAATTGGTCTGTGGGTTTAGTAATGAACTGGGTAATATCTAAGATCTAAGACAAAGTGATAGTGGCTGTTTCTTCAACTCTCTTTGGGAGACATAATATGATGGCAGCAATCCTGTAAAGAATGAAAACTACTGTGTGGTCCCAAAGAATGGCCTTGAATTGTGCAAATCCCCACTGACTCTTATTGCTAATATACAGACTTTTGAATGAGTTTTTTGTTTTAGAGACATTTCAAGTCCAGTAGTGTTCTAGTTTTACTGATGTAGTTGAGTTTTGTTGTCCTCGTGGCTATTTGTCGCAACTAGTGTGTGGCTGGCAGAAATGTGACTCGGGATCACCTATGTCAGTTTCTGCCAGGCAAAGTTTACCAAGTTACCACAATGTATCTCAGCCTAACGTAGTTTTAAGGCTAAGAAATGTTTACCTACTTTGTCAAATGCCATTGCTGTTTATTACTGTAATTTTTTTCTGCTTCATGTTGCACAAACTAATTGAAAAATAAATTTTGCTTAATTTAAGGTTAACAAATCTGAATTTCTCTAAGTGAAATTCAACTAGGAACTAATTTAGGCTCACTAAATTGAATCTGACAATTGCATCCGTTTACCTTATTATGCTTATTAATTTGCTTTGCATTATATTCCTTTTCATAAGCTGAACTTGACTTGCTTGCCATTATTTTCCTTTTTAAGGCTGTTTCTAATATTTTACTTTCTAATTAGCTCTTCATTTTTCCTTTAGCTTAAGCCTGTGGCACGATGATAGTCTTAATAAGGAGTAGCGGAATGGATTTTTCAGCTGCTTAAGTTTGGAAAAGTCCAAAGTTTAAAACACCAGCAGCTCTACCTCTTCTTTAGTTCTTAGTTTTAATTGACTTTAAGAGCCTCCTCCTGACACTCAGGACTCTGATCGTAGGGACGCGTGCATGTGAACAGATTTATTTATGCATAGTCTCACAGTTGGACGCAAAATCAAGCTAGTGAGTGACAGAAGCAAGAAAGGCAGTCCTGAATCCCAGCTGAGTGCACTTTATTACAGGCTCGAACAATTCAATATACAGAACAAAGCAATATTTTAAAACATTCTGAAGAGCAGTAGAGACTTTGTACTAAAAATAACAAAGGCTTTCCCACTTAGCTGCTCCAGCTGAGGACTATTGTTTGTTCTCTGAGATAATTAGCAGCCGTCCTCAGAGCTTTCTGAGTGGCTTTGTACACATAACTGACAGTTTAAAAACACAGAAGAAACACAGCAAGGCTGCTTAGAATATAGCACAAAATATAGGATTAATGAGTCATCTCCCAGGCTGACGGACAAGTAAGAAAAAGCCTTGAATAAAAAGAAAAGCTTCTCATTCAGTAATACATACCATCTTTCTTTTTCAGTTTGTTTACCCTCAGACCATCATTCTCCTCTGTAAGATTCCTTGTCATTACAATTCAAATACTGAATCTTTCCAGCAGGAGCCAAGCACTTCAAAGCTGAGACTTTTTTGGGGGGGAGCAGGAACAGCAATTTACCCCTTCAGAAGAGTAAAGTGAGATTTTTAAAACCTAGACACATACTGACATATAGAATATTCTGATTAACACTGATTAGAAATAGAAGTGCGGCATAGAGAAATGAATTTCTATTTTTTGTTTTGAATTACGTCGTTTCTGTGCTTTATTAAAAATAGCATCTTGCCATCTGTTATTACTGATATGCAGTTAATCTGAGTGTGATTCCTACAAGTGAAGCAGATTCAATATTCACACCTTGGAATGGTCATGGCCTTAAGCTCTATGACCACCCAGCTCCCTTAGTTTGCTGCTTTACTTCTTGACATCTACCAGCTGCATTTCTCTTTTCTCTGAAAAGAAAGCAAAAAAAACCCAAATATTCAGCACACAGCATTCATGGTGCCTCATTTGCACAATGAAATTAGTGTTTAAAGATTGGATTATGGACAGAAAGATCATAGAATCACCAAAGATGGAAAAGGTCTCTAAGGTCATCCAGTCCAATCATCCACCTGTCACCAATATTTCCCACTAAAGATGCAGTGTTAGAATAAATCTCAGCGTAGTACAGGAACCGTGTGAATGGGTCTGGAATGGAAAGGAACACACAAGTTATGTACCTGTGGTTCCAATTTGTATCATAAATTCACTGCTTTCTGAAAAAATTGTTGAAGGCCATCATTTCAAAAGGTGCCTGTGCATCTCAATGTGGAACGCACATGATAAATCAGATTGTTTGCTACTACAGATTTTGTCCATCACACCTCTTGTAAAGATTTTCTTTATCTACTAGATGTGCTTTTATGACAATCTCTCAGTATTTAATATGATTTCAGTCTCTGTTATTGGCATCTGCATATGAAATGCAGATGAATGTCTCTGCGGCAGAGGAGTATATGACCTCAGGATGTGCTGTATGATTACAAATGATATGGAATTTGTCATCTGAATAAACTTTTATGACCATATGTAAGGAGGATTTAAAAGAGGTAGTGCTATACACAGGCTTATTCAGAGCTGGAGAACTCTTTCCCTGGAAAACACGAGCAAGAAAAATCCAGAATTTCCCACAAGGAACATATTAAGTATTTTTTTCCCGTCTACTTTGTGACATTATTTAACTGCATTTTCAAGGCAATAGTCACTCTAACCTTACTTTGATTGCATTTTTATTTATGCTTTAATATTGCATGCCTCTTGCATAAATCAAAGGCTCATCATTCTCCATGTAGTCTCACTTGAGACTGTTGAAATTGTCACTTCCACCCAAGAAGCACTCAAGGGTGCTGGGAATTAGTTCTTAAAGTGGAGAGTAACCAAATGGTTAAATTGCAACAAAGTAAGTTCTACTGTTCCTTAACGCACCTTTAAAAAGTATTTTGTCATTTTTGCACATACTGTGAAAGAAAACAACCTTGTTATGCTTTTCTGTAGTTGATTTACTACCTGTCCTCTGCTAGTGCAGCCATAATGTGCTGTAATGTGGGGATTATTCTGTGTTCTCTTGTTCTGACTGCTGTACAAGGTTAAAGATTACATGAGATTATGCTCTTATGCAAATAAGATTTCCCTTTCCAAGAGTCTGAGAAAATACAACTCTTTGGATGGCTCTGTTTTGTGATAAAACTTTAAAAGTCTCTTACATACACAAAACACCAATATTGCCTATGTTTTTGGCTAGTTCCTCTGTAAATTTTCAGTGTTTGTGTTTGGGAATCATACAGTTGTTCACATTTGATCACACCCAGTACAGATAATACAAATTTCATGCTGCTTGCTTTGTACTCTATTATTTGTGTTTGACATTTGGGGTCTGCTCACAATATCTGATCAAAACAAAACTTCCATTGAAAAATATATTGTTCTTGAATGCAAAAAAAAAAAGAAAAAAAAAAAGAAAACCACCAGTTTATTCAAACTTTGACTTTAAGAAATGTGGGAGGACTGCATTTTAATAACACTGAATGAAAATGAAACGTGGATGATAATTTTCTCTTGTAGTAGGGAACACTGCAGAAAATTTTACAAAGTTGACCATTGCAGAGCTTTTAAATTTGCCCAAAGCACATTTTCAGACATAGATCACTTCCATTTCCAGTGTTGTACCATCCTTTAAATAATACAAAAATGCCAAGGAAATAATTCAGCAATACCACCTGACACCCCAGCTCTAATTACTAAAGAATGCAGTCTTTGTAAGAAACTGGTGATGAATGTGGAGTTCTATAGTTATTCCATATTACTTGTGACATTTATGGATGTCACTTTCCTTCCCATTCACCGTTCTAATTCCCTTCAGTAGTTACTCCTGCAAAAATGAGAACTGCAGTGACTGAATTGCAACCTCAGTGTGACAGAGTGCTCCAAAGTTCTTCATTCCTGTCACCTTTTCTGCTTATGCACTATTGTTAAAAGCATCAGTGAGCCTCCACTGATAGTTGCGTTTCCTCTCATGTGACATAAGCAGAATTCTGAGACAGGACTGGTTTTGACAGCAGCATGTTTAAGCTAGGCTAAAGCAAGATCTGATCCCTTCATGGAGGTCAGCCTCCCATGTCTCCTGGGATCCCACCAACTGTAGCACTTGTGTGTTACAGCTATTAACTCCTGCTGAATTATGGAGGGACTTCATTACCACTGAAATAACCGTTCCTGTGTATACCCTTTCATAACCCCTAGCTTTGCAGTGGGGAGAGAACAGATTTCCCTATGGCAGCATGAGCCAAATTGAGCAGCCTGCAGGTCTCTTGCAGGGGGTTTTAGCGTGGGGAAAAAAAAGCAAGGCTGAGTTTGCATACATTCTGCCATAGCTGTGGAATACCCTATGTAGATTTTATCCCCCCTCTTGACCAATTCCAGGCCTTTCCAAGAAAACTGTCTTACATGCAAAGTCTACAAGCCATGGTACGTTTCCCAAGGCAGTGACTGAGAAAGTGAGGGGAAAGGTTGTTGTCTGTGCTCAGAAATGGACACAGAGATGAGAAGAGGAAACACTCCCAGACCAGGTTTACAGCCTAAATGAAAGCTAAGTGTACATAGGAAGGGGGGGGGGCTTTGGATTAATTCCTAATGGAGTCCTAGTTGAATATCCCATATTGTTTGTTTACTTATTACTGTGTTGCCTGCTGATTCCAACCCAGATCTCCAAGATAGATGCTGTACAAACATACACTGAATGACAGCTCCTGTTGTGCTGCTCTTGTCTAACTAGAACTATAAAACATAGGAGGCGAAAAGGTCCTCAAAGAGAACAGTTTCACTCACTCACACAGCTGGTCAGCAGCAGAGCCCAGCAGATGATGCTCACTGCAGCGATTCACTTTCAGCCAATACTCCTCAGTCTTTTTTTCCCTTTGCTCCCATTCCATCCAGAGCTCCAAATTTCAGGATTGCAAAAACATCAGAGAATTGAGATCAGGAGGTATTAAATAGCAGTGGCAAAACATAACAGCAAGCGGAAACAAAGCACAAACCTGGCAGCATATGGAAACTACTATGGCTCTCATCTAAAATATAGGCCCAAAAGAAAAATAATACAGCTTGATCTTTGAATAGAAAAAGCTTCCTTCTCTTCAGATCAACGAATATGGGGACTTGGGAATGCTTCTGTGATCTGGGCGTTCCTCCTGCTTGTGTCATGACTTTGGGCTGAGATGAGGCCCAACTCAACCTCTCTCTTCTACACCTCTGGAGGATAAATCTGTGTTTGCAGTACAGTTGAAGCCATATTCAAGGTAGGGTTCAGCCTAGGGAGCTGTCTGTGAGGCACATCTGATGAAGTTTAAACTGGGACCTGGTGATTCCTACTGAAGCAATGCACGAGTCCGCATGGTTTATGACAGCACATATAGCTATGTGCTTTGCCCTAAAAATGGTCTACTCTGATTTTAATTACTTTTTAATACACGTGTCAAAAATTTGGGGCATGGAGTACTATAACTAGAATTATTATGTATCTTCTAATATTTTGTTGTGAAAGAAGACAATGTTCTAAGGAATTCCATGATTTCTGTATATCCATGTTAAGGTACTGTTAGCTATTTTCCATGTTCTTCCCTAGCAGTGGCTGCAATTTAGTGGCTAGTGAAGAGCTTCTCAGGCAATATGCAATTCAAATTGGTAAGGGCTGGTGTCAAACTATATTAAATTTCAGCATGAATTTACTACACTAAAGCTCACTGCCCTTTGTGTTGTTGCTTAAATAAAGTGAATAATCTTAACTTGCATAAGACCTCTGTGGTTTGGAAACAGACAGAAAAGTCACGATGTTCTGAATTAAAAAGCAAGATCAAACTAGTTGTTCAAGTTCAGAAAAACTACATCAGCTTTTTTTTTTTTTTTTTTTTTTTCTTAGAGAGACATGAATGTCTGAAGAGGGTAGATTTCATTTAAAAATGAGGCTGGGGAGAAGAATTTCTCACCAGAGTTTGAATTTCTTGCAAACATGTCATTCCTCTGCTTATTTATCATCTACCCTTCATAAATGTCAAGTGTAATAACAAAAGGTTTTAATAAACCTGTCAGAATTGTTTCATGTCAGATTGAGTGAAAAGGTTATGTATAATAATAAAAACAAGTCCTAAAACAATACTGAATTCAGCTACAGAAGGAGCCCTGGTCTATCCATCTCTCTTGAGAACTCAGTGCTTCTCTGCTGTGTTGTTTAGAAAAATAAATTCTCTTGTAACATGTATTAAAAGCTACATAGATGTGCATGTTGCACCTAGTGGAAAAAAAAAAGTGATTTAAACTAGTCATTTCAGTACTGATGACTCAATCTGGGGAGCTGATGACAAGCTCCCTTTCTAAGATGTGTCAGTTAATAAGAAATAACCTGGCACCTTTGTGCTTCTGAAATGGTTGCACTTTTTCTTTTTTTTTTTTTCTTTCTTTTCTTTCTTTCTTTTTTTTTTTCCTTTTCTTTTCTTTTCTTTTCTTTTTTTCTTTTTTTTTTTTTTTAAGGCAACAAGGACAAGAATAGTGTTTTGGACCCAGTTCAGTAAAGTCAAGTATTTGCCTTGCTGCTTGACATCAACAGGATACGTGCAATTTGTTGCTATTTATTAAAAGCACATAGTACATCTTATCACTGAGCAAACTTCTGTCCTCCCACGCTTTCACCAAAGCATTTAATTCTCCTTTCCATCTGCCTGCATAATCATTCCATTACAATTGCTTGGGAAAGAAGTAATTGCTTTCAAATGTTCCTGGTTGACCAATTTATATTTGAATACTCAGTTGGGGACCCTGTGTTCTCAATGGAGTGCTTGAATGTTGCCTGTATTACTGATGGTTCCCTGAATACTCATCTTAAAGACTTCCTTCTTGCAAAGCTACTATTTTTGCTTGACCTTGCGCAGGCACATTCATAAGAGGATGTTGTTGTGAAGATGTTCTTAACTGAATGACTGTGATAATGTATACAGGCTGCCCAGCTCAGCTCAGATATTAGATGGTATAATTACTGCTCTTGTCCACTTCACTGCTATTTAATGTTTTGTCTTATGTTCATTCCCAGAAGCATAAAATGAGAATGGGACACAGTGCACTACGTTCTGCACGTGCATCTCCAAGGTCTATAGAAGCATGACAATTCTATTAACTAAATAGGCAAAAGAAACAATAGGCCAAAGGGATGCATGTGGTAGTGATGTATCTGAGACCCTACAGTTGGTTGGTCGCAGAGTTGGGATTAATCATTTTACAATTTAGGATGGTGAGTTTTTTTTCCATTAGCAGCAGAATTCCATTACCCTGACAAAAGGTAGCAGACTGTCTACTGGCTTAGAAATGTGTGTGAATGAATGCTCGTATACCTGTACAGCATGTATGATAGTGAAAATCTTTTCAGACATGTGGAACTTCAAAGCTTCTGTTATTCTTAGAAAAATCTTAGAATCACAAAGCCATCAAGGTTGGAAAAGATCCCCAAGATCATCTAGTCCAACCATTCACCTATCACAAATATTTCCCATTGAACCATTTTCCTTAGTACCACATCTCTACAGTTCTGGCACATCTCCAGGAATGGTGACTCAACCACCTCCCTGGGCAGCCTGTACCATTGCCTGACCACTGTTTAGTTTTTCCTAATATCCAACCTGACCCTTCCTTGCTGCAACATGAGGCCATTCCTGATTGCCTTAAATGTTTCTGCCTATGTCATCTTGCCATTTCCAAGGCACAGCTGCAGATCTCCATAGTCTCTCGCACTCCACTCCTTAGAGAAATAAATTTGTATTTATTTGGGGTAGTTTCATGTGGAAGTGTGGTATCTACTAAAGCATACAAAAATACAAAGTGAAAGTCTGAAGTCATCAACTCATCAAAGACTGCTCTCACCTCTGCTGTTTCAATTTTCTATTTCATATGCATGTGTTCAATTACTGTGTTTGCTAGAGAATGAGGGAAAAAAGTGTTTGTTTTTTTTTAAATGAATAAGAAAGAAAATGTCTGTTCTAAAACAAAACTACTGATTTATATTGTATTAGTCTCTAACTATTAAGCAGTTCTAAATAAGCTTTTTTTTGTTTCCAGTGCCCTCGTGAAAGACAGGGATCTCTTGGAAAGAGTCCAGCAGAGGGCCACTAAGATGGTGAAGGGCCTGGAGCATCTCTGCTATGGAGAAAGGCTGAGTGAACTGGGTCTGTTCAGCCTTGAGAAAAGAAGACTGAGAGGGGACCTGATCCAGGTCTATGAATATCTGAGGTGTGGGGGGCAGAATGGCGAGGCCAGACTGTTTTCAGTGGTGAGTGGAGACAGGACAAGGGGAAACTGCCGGAAACTGCAGCACAGGAAGTTCTGCACAAATATGTGCAAGAACTTCTTTACAGTGAGGTGACGGAGCACTGGAACAGGCTGCCCAGGGAGGTGGTGGAGTCTCCTGCTCTGGAGATGTTCAAGACCTGCCTGGATGCCAACCTGTGCGATCTGCTATAGGGAACCTGCTTTGGCAGGGGGTTGGACTCGATGAGCTCTGGAGGTCCCTTCCAACCCCTACGATTCTGTGATTCTGTGATTCTGTGAAAACGAAGCCTGATTTTCCAATTAGCAGCAATTGATGTATTGATATCTATTTTTTCCTTCTTCCTTTACAGCTGTTTAACATTGGCTCTTCATGTTTCATCAAATATTCACGAGCAACTCAGGTTATTCTACTTAGCAATCCAGTGATCAGCAACTGCCTTCTGGGACAAGTGCAGTCAAACATGTCATGCATAGCAGCAGTACACTGATAACTTGCCAATGACAGGATTCATGAAATATGTAAAGAGCAAAATGTTTTAGGTCAGGTATGTGCTGACATTAATGAGTTCCTGGTCTCTGAATTAGAAGAATGACTATAGTACTAATCAAAGCCAGTGAACACCTTCACGTAGGCTGCAAATTCCTTTCTTACCCTGAGTCTCTGCGTGTCTGCAGTAGATGTCTCTGCTTCTCTTGTTGGTATTTTGATTCTTTAGTACAACCATTTGTGCAATGCAAGCAAAAACTCATTGTTTAAATGTTAAATGAAGTTCACAGTTGCTCATTCAGTATCTCTGGTAGACTTTTTCATCCACTGATACTTCTTCAATGCTGAAAGAAGGAGTTTGTGGTACAAGCTGTGTGGCTGCTTAAATTATTACAAATATGCCTTGTTTGTGAACTCTGGTGATGGAACTTATAGCTGCATAAAATGTCCAGTACAGATCTTCTGCAGCCATAGCTTCCCCTTAGCTTCCTGTAACATTAAATGAGATTTTGTTGTTCAGTAGTTACGTTCCCCTCTGTTAGAAACCAGTGCTGCATGTGAGCCTATCTGTGAATGAGAAACAAAGATCCATTTTTTTAACTTCCAAAATGTATCCAATTGGTTAAGCTGCGAGTTATAAAACTTAAGTAGAAGGTTAAAATCTTACTCTGCAACAGATGCAGCATAACCAAAAAAAAAAAAAAAAGAGGTTTTAGGTTTTACTAATGACATGAGTTTGATATGAAAGGATTAATCTGGCAATGAGAGCTAAGAGAAAAAAGTGACATAAAGCAAAGCAAAATAATTTGAGGGCTGGAAAAAAGGAGTAGTAAGGTTCTGAAGTTCAGCAAGGGCTGCAAGGATTAAGACAGTTTCTTGAATATCGCGAAATACTGAGGGACAAAGAACAGATTCTGTGTCCACTTACATGAATCTTCCTAACATGCTGAAAGAGAGGTAGAAAGGGAAATGAAGAGAGGTATGAAAATAAGAATTTAGGGTAAATTAATGAAGAATGTCTCAGAAATGCACTTGCTCTCCTTGTTTGCTGCTGAATGTTTAGGAGTTCCCATGATAGCTCAAGGTCAGTTTTGTAACACAGTGTGCATGTTTTACTTCTTTGAATGTTGATGGTAAAGAAGTTTTACACTGAGCTTTGTAAGCTTTTCTGATTAGGATATTCTGGTAGCTGTTGGAATTACCTCCATTGGACTTGGGGAATGGCAAAGGTTTCTCTTTTGTTTATAAGGTTTACACTCTGGCTGTTGCAGCTGATGTTCAATATATTATGGGGACTCTTGGATTTCAACCTGGTGATGATCTAGACAGGTTCTATTACACTGCTGTCACTCATCACAGTTCAAGTGCCTATTTACAATGCAAAGACACAGCAGAAGCATGCAGCCAGCCACTGTCTGTAGTCTCTCCAATTTTGAACTACCTTCTTGTGTAAAGAGAAATAGTTGCAGAGTTTCCCAGTGATTTATGCCCAGACATTTTTAATCTGGGAGCTCTTGAGAATTGTTTTAGTGTTATCACACCTCTCTGATTCATTTTTCTCCGGGAAATCATTTCTAGAAAGCCAAATTGCTGAGGAGAGAGATATTAGGAGAAAAGTAGGTGTTAGTGATGAGGGGAAAAAAAAAAAAAAAAAGTAACATTTGTTACCTGATATAGATAGTGGTTTAACTGTAATTCTTAGTGAGAGACCAATTTCAAATTCTGGTAGCTTCTAACTCCCTAGGGGCTGAGGGCATGAAGGATCCAATTCTGTAATACCTAACAAGAATGTGGTATCTGTATTGTGTGTTATTTAACGTTTTTCACATGTTCCAGGATTTCAGCAAGCTGAGGTTTGAAGTTTTTCAGTCAGGGTTTTCTTCTGGTATGTGCTGCATTAGAACACAATGAACAAGATATGTTCAGGCTCAAAAAGAACACTTGATGGTGTAGGGGCAAGATAATATTATTGCTGAAATTTGTTTTCTGGGATTTAGGTCTGGAAAAGAATTTTCTAGACAAGAAGGTGCCACAGTTACTGCCCTCACAGTCTGACTGAAAATCATCAAATATGCAAGGACCTATTGTATATTGAACTAATCTTGATTGAGAAAGTACTCAAAGAAAAACACTTATATAATGTAATTACTTCTGTTTGACCCTAGACTTATGAAGCTCACTGGCTTCATCCTTGTTTAATTTAGTTGTGGAAAAACGAAATTGCAAGGGTCTGGATCCCATTTTTTATCAAGGCTATTATTGTGGTAGAGATGCTTGCTGACTTTTTGCAACACTGGAAAGGAATAAAGGAATTTCAGTAGAATTGAACTTTAAAGCTTGGGTGATGTATGTTTCCATTATACACTGCAATCAAGGTATACTTATTTGTATTTTATTAGCAATAAAGGATATACACAAACAGTTGTTGAGTGGAAAACTGGAAGCACAGATTTTAGACACAAAACTGTCTACCATTTTATACTCGTTATGAATACCTGATGTGCAAAAATCTTTTTGGCTTATTTTCATTAGTTGAAATTAATTGTTTGTCATCATAAGTATTGGCAGACGTGTACACAGTAAAAGCTAACGTTTCCCAAAATTTAAAATTGAGGTTATAAATATGAATTATTCTTGCTGTGGTTTAATTCTAGTTCATGCCCTTAGTTGTAACTGACCCAGGGGTTAATAATGCTGTTAGTTCTGTAAATGCCAGAACTTGGACATTTTGTTCTTTTTAAAATGTGGGTGCTCAATCATGCCCTTAAATAGAAATTACAGTAACTCCAGTAAAAATTGGTTTTATCATCAATAGAAACAGTACAGTTAAAATATACTTTTAAAATTTCCATGAATCTTTAATCTTTTACCTTCTTTTGACCTCCTAGGAAAACTGATGAAGGAATGCTGTAGCAATGCTGTAGCAGCTGGTAATTTAAGAGAATGCCTTTATTTTCTCTGGAGCCTACTAGTGACAGTATTCAGAATAGATGGCTCTGTGGTTAAGATCAATAGATATTTTCTTTTAGTGCTGATTTAGCTTTATGACTGCAAAGGAAAGCAATTAAGTCAGGCCTCGGGAACATGTAAGTACGCTCACATATGCTCACAGAGGTGGCAGTTAAATGAGCTGTTTTTCATGATAATACTGAAATAGTAATGGTTGAAGTAAATATCAAATGTCATCCAAACTGTTACCATAGTAATGTTAAAACGAGTTGAATTTCAGTCCATCAAATGAATATTCAGTTGATCCTGTTCATTTCCATAAAGAGACTGTATACTCATTTCATACCAGCACTTGGTGATATGCAAGTACAGATTTTCTACAGTTAGCCAAGAATTTTTTAGTTTTCTTCAAAGCATTTTTTTTTCTTTTGTGAAAATATCATTGTTGAACATTGGTCAACTGTACTGTTGTTTAATTAATTTCGGAAATCTTTATGAAGTTTTAACTTAGTGGGATGAGAGAAGTCCTTCATGAAGAGTTGCAGCCCGACCTCATTTCTTTGGAGGAAAAGCAATGGCACAGGAAAAATTTACAGTTGTATATCTCTTGATTTCTAATGGTTGAGAATGCTGTCATGTACAGATATATGGCCAGTTCCTATTTGATTTGTTCAAGAAGATAGAGGAAATTTATAGGAAATATCCTGTCTTCTTGTTTTCTACTTAAAAATCTCAGGTAACTGTGTTATGTAAACCACCATAACTTGACTCTGCTTTCAGCAGCAAAGCATTACAGAGCTTTAGAGCAGGAAGATCTGCAATGTTGAAACTTATTTTACAGCACTTCAGTTTTCTTGTATACCCAGATTCCTAAAAGGGCCAGTGTTTCCCGGTCTTGTACTGGTGACTGTATGATGATGAATCCATGCCCATGTAGTTGCTGGTTACTTTCCAAGTTAATTAAGTTCTTAATTATGGTTATATTCATAATCATGGAGTGGTTATTTAGTAGTCATGCCTGAAAGACCAGAAATGTAGTTCTTACTGAAATACAATGAAAGGTAGTCCATGAATTCCAGCAAACTACAGAATCTTTCTTTGAGAAGTAGCAGCTGGAAGGTTGGTCCTCTTTTGAGGTTAAAAAAACAGCTGGTAACTCCCACTACAAGCTAGAGGATGGGATGAAAAGATTGAGCACAGCCTTGCAACAAAGACCTGGGGGTACTTGTGGATGGGGAGCTGGACGTGAGCCAGCAACGTGCACTCACTGCCCAGAAAGCCAATCACATCCTGGGCTGCATTAACGGAAGTGTGGCCAGCTGGGCAAGGGAGGGGATCTGCCCTTCTGCTCTGTGCTATGAGATCTCACCTGGAGTACTGCATCCAGATGTGGAGTCCTCAGTACAGGAGAGATATAGATCTGTTGGAGTATGTCTAGAGGAGGGTCACAAAAATGATCCAACGGATGGAACACCTCCCCTATAAGGGCAGGCTGAAAGAGTTGGGGCTGTTCAGCCTGAAGAAGAGAAGACTCTGAGGTGACCTGATAGTGGCTTTTCTGTATCTAAAGGGAAACTACAGGGAAGAAAGGGACAGACATTTCAGTGGGGGTCTATGTTGATAGGAAAAGGGGAAATGGTTTCAGGCTTGAAGAGGGTAGATTTAGGTTAGATATAAGAAAAGATCTTTTATGGTGAAGATAGTGAGGCACTGGCACAGGCTGCTCAAAGGATGGGGCATCCACAGCTACTCTGGGCAACCTGTTCCACTGCTTCACCACCCTCAGAGTAAAAAATTTCTTCATAACATCTAACCTAATCTTCCCTCTTTTGGTATAAAACGATTCCCCCTTGTTCTATCACTGTTGGACAGTGTGAAAAGTCTGTCTCCCTCTTGCTTGTAAGCTGCCTTCATGTACGGGAAGGCTGCAATGAAGTGTCTCCAAAGCCTTCTCTTCTCCAAGCTAAACAAGGCTGATTCCCTCAGCATTTCTTTATGAAGGATGTACAGATGCTGCTAACTGGAGAAGGTAACAAGTTCTTTTATCTCTTTGAATTGCACAGGTGTGAAGATAAGTGGAAACTTGCTGTGGTGTCGTTATCTTTTTATGCTGCTTTAAAAACTGTGGATATTGTTAGTAGCTATTACTAATGATAAATATTTATTTCTGCCTTTAAAAGGAACTCATCTACTGCTGTCTTCAAAATGTCCTTGAGTAGATTTTTAGTATGACTTTAATCAAATGTCGTTTTAACTCTAGTCCTATTCTGCAAATCTCTAGTGAAATTCTATTAATTTTCAATTAAACTTCAAGTAAACCAATTAGCATTTTCATTTCTACGCAGCAACAAAGGCAGAATTTGAAATGAGTCTATCCTGTTGTCCACAGAGGAATAAATGGTCTGGATAGATTTTTCCAGCGTATCCTTCTGTGAAACTTTGTCAAGTATATTATCTTTATCATTTTATCTCCTCTTTAGGCACCAAATTGGATTTATTGTGGCACACAAAACTATACTCAGCCACTTCTTTCCCTAAGTTGTATTTCAGTATTCTTTCCATCTTCATTGCAAATACATATATATATGTATTCTTATTTAATATCGTACAAGTGTGATTTCACAAGTCAAAACAGCACCTAGCTGAAGCAGCCACTGTGAAACCCTTCTTGTCCTGAGCAGATTCAGGACCTCAATTTGACAGAGGGCAGGAGAAGGAATTTTATCTTTTCATTCTAAATACATGAATAGAAGCGTTTGAATTACCACAGCTGGAAACAGACTCAGACCCAGAACTTTTCTGTCTCCCTCCACTATTTCATCTCTCTTCTGCCTTCTCTTATTGCTACCTCCTCCTCACACAGACGTGATCCCTGCCCTGAAAAGCTTCATTATAAAGAATATATAGTCCCTGAGAGGGAATCCTGGAGTTCTTCCAGGTTGGGTATGGTGTCATAAACTTTCATCATTATTTCAAGCTTGCAGCTTTCTGTAGTGGTCTGCCTCTCCTTTAATGTTCTGCTAATCTAATCACTGGGTACTGCAGTTTCATACCCTCACTTGTGCCAGCTCCAGTGCTTCTCTGACCCTGCACAGAACTGTTGCAGGTCAGTAAGCTAGCAGAAAGCTAATTGCTTTTTTTAGGTTGGGTTAGTTTTTTTGTGCCAGGTTAGCTGGATGAAATGGATCCACTTAAGCTGCTGTGGAACTGCATCTCAAGCCACTGTCACAGCCAAGCTGCCGTTACGCTCGTCTCTTCCAATATCCTTTAAACTTAGAAGTGAGAGTGAGAGTCACCCTGGCTAAGTTTCATGATGAACATTAACATCTGAGCCAGAAAGATGGTCTACAGAGGTTCCCTCAGCAATTGAGAGGACTGTGCTCCAAGGGACATGTAGAGCACTTCAGGTAGTTCCTACTGTGAAATCCTAATGACAGAGCCAGTCCTACTGACTTCAGGGAATATCCAGGGAGCACCGTGACCTATGCAAGTATTTCTGGTTAGGCTGATAATAAATTAAAACCATTAATTCAGAATAAATCCACTTTTGCCTTCCCCCAGTTTTTTGAAGAAAACAGACAAAAGGTTTTATTTTCGAACAAAACCAGCCTCAATTTGAATTCTTGGTTGAATTCCCCACTTGGTGCCTATATGTTGCTGTTGAGAGAGCCAGCACTGTCTAGTAAATACCTTCATCTGTTGTTTTTGTATGATCTTTTTCTGATAATATGAACAAAGTTGGTTTTCCCAGCCATCAGAGAAGTGTGGGTACACAAGATGCTTTTGTAATAAAGCTGTGATGTTCAGTAGAAGCTGACACAGAACGTTTGCTCCATAATTTGGATGCTCAAAAGCAACGTGCAGTGCTCTGAAGCAGCCTTGTCTCCAGATAAATCTCTGTTTAGCATCTCTGGACTGTTTTCCAAAGCATTCATGAGATGGAAAGGGGAGAAGAAATAACATTTAATACATTTTGACAAGTTTTACCAATAAATACTGAGCAAGAACACCTCTGTTGCACATCCATTTCTTTGATTTGCCAATCCCCCTGCAGGCCTGATTTGGAAATGAAAATGCACTGGTTGCACTTGTTAGATTTTGTATCAACTGCCTGTCGGTGTACCTAACCTGTGACCAAGCCAAAGAATGAAATAAGGGGTTAAATTGCCAGGTTTGGACCTTTGGAAAGGCTGTGGATGGAACTTGTGGTAGTGTGGGTGAGAGATGTCACGACAGACAGATGTGTGGGGCCTCCTTGGCTGTGGTGATGGTTGGGTGCTGCTTGCACTTGGTCGAGCTGGCTGATATTTGGTGAAGGAATATCTTGATATCAGAGTTCCTACAGCTTGTGCAGCCTTCACCTGGTTTTGCTCCCACCTCTGAGAAACAGTTGGTGGCAGCACCTGAACAGAAGAGAGCAAACCTGCAGGCAGTGTTTCCTGGCCCCCTCTCTAAAGCCTGAAGCAATAGCCTTCTTACTGAAAATCTTACTCAAGAAAACTCTTCAAACCAAATGATGGTTTAGCAAATCAACAGTGGGTTTTTGCAGCACTTGTGTGTTTCAACAAAGAATGTACATCTCAGAGCTAAATAACTCTTATTTGACATATGAATCTTCACACAGTTTTCCACATATTACCAGAATGATCAAACATGTTAAATCTAACATTGCATCTGCTCTGTTCAATCAAGGGGCTCTTGCCAGGGCTGTGCATCAGTCTTTTAGTTTGCCCGTAGATGGTACAGATGTTGAGGTAAGCAGATTGCTCTTTGGGCCTCCTCACATTTGTTTACAGGAGTCTGTTTTCATCTGTCTGGAGTACCAAGGGGCCTGTTTGAATACTTACTAAATTGCTTACGTCTTTGATATCAGTCTTGCATTTGCATAGCCTGTGTTGGGTGGAACTGAAGGGTTTTGGTCTTGATGGGGGCTGCAGGGTTGTGAGAGATGTGCTGGGGGTGAACTCAGAGCAAGCAAGGCTGCTGCCTCCCCAAATTTCAACCCCAAGGAGGAAGGCTTGGGTCAGGACAGAAGACTTGAAAGGGGATGCTGGTGCCAAGGAGGAAATGGAGAGTATGGAAGAAGGAGATATGCAGAGAAAAGTGGGGCGATGTCTCCACCATGGATCCCCAAAGGGGCTGCAGGTTGTGACAGGGTGAGGGTGGAGGGAGATGGAAAGGAGGAGCAGCAAAGAAAAGAAACAGAGCCCTGACCCCAACCTCGAGCAGTGAGCCTTGCCTCAGCAAACAGGAGAATGTAATGTGGGAAGGGGTGGGAGGCTGCAAGGGGTGAGGTCTGCAGTGAAGGTGAGGTGTTTTCTCAAGTCCTTGCTTAATTTCTGGCTGTTTCTCTTTCTCTGACATCCAAAATCCAGAAAGAAAACTCTCCAACTCCAATGTGATGTTGGAGGGTGGCATTCCCTTATTCCTCATGATGCGCACTGGGCAACTTCACAAGCAAGTGCATCCTCTCAGAGTTCAGGTTCTACATTTACACAGTTAAGACATACATATGCAGTACATTGGCATACACATTCATTCTTTCTCAAGATCTCATTGATACATGCTAATGGGATACTTGGTGGTACCTGGGGTGTTCGAGTGCCCACCTACTTCTTCCCCAGCTTTCACCACCAGCGTCATCCCTGAAGCTTTTGGCACACTTCAGTCCACTTTTCTCCAGTTTGGAAGATTTCAATGGCTAATTAGGCCATAGTGAGTCACTTTTTAAAAACACTTTATGTGGAACCTGAGGAAAATGTCCTTACATGATTTGAAGTAAAAAATAAAAGTATTCTGTTGAGACCCCAATATTTCTTGTGAGGCAAAATCATTGAGGCAGAAGATAAAAGTATTCTGTTGTATCACCAGTGCAAAATTATTGAGGAAAAATAAGACTGTTCACCCACTGAAGATGAAACGGAAAATTTTATAACTATCATTTATGGATTCCTTTTGCTAAACTAATATATTGGTTCTTAAACTAATATACTAGTCCTAATTGCTAAACAAACCAACCTATAGCACTCCATACCAGAATCAGTAATTAAAATTTATGCTGATTGGTAAAAATTAAGAAAAGCCCCCTGACTTGAGCCAGTTTTTGCCTCTGACTCTAGTCTAGGATTCAAACATGGAAAAGAAACAGTGCCAAAAATCCAAGGGAGATTTCACTGTTTGCAGGTGTGAAGATAAAGTTCTCAAAAGCTCCTAAGCAAGTCTCAGAGGGCTCCTCAAGTTGTTAAGACACTCAACTCTTTAAAATTTTATTTGTCAAAACTATCAAGAAACAATATACTCATAAACAGCAGAATGTTTCTGTTTCAGAAGCCCTAAATGTGGTTGGGTGAGCCAAGCCTGCTGGAGAGAATAGAAGGAATGAATGGTGTTTTACTGATACATTTGTCCTTCTCATTACAGCTGCTACAGACCAGCATGCTAATTAAAAATGGCTGTAACTTCCAGGTAGAAACAGAAGGAATTCTGCAACAGTAAATAGAGCAAAGTATGTGTGTTTTGGGGCAAAAAGGGATTTTTACGATACAGTTAAGGCAATAAGGGAAAGGAGAAAATTCAGAGTTCCTGTTACTATTCATAAGAACGTAGTGAGAGAGAAAATGCAGCAAAGATTTATTTCAGCCAAGAGATTAGGCAGGTTACCAGAGCAAGTAGAACTGCAGGTTGGCCAAATGTTTGTCCTGAAGATTAAAAAGCAGAACTTAAGGGTAATGAAAACACTTGGTTGAATCTTTCTGATGTCCACGTCAGCAGGACTCACCAAAATGTAAAGCAGTACGTGGCAACAACACATGCAATCTTGTGTTGCAGAGATACGACTGACTGCTAATCAGACAAGAGTTGTCTGTGTATTCCACCCCCTGTAAGTGAAAATATTTCTGCTCAGCACCTATGCCCTAGGGCAGGCATCCAAATGATATGCAAGTGGGCAACATGACAATTAGTGAGCTATTCTAGGCAGGTAATACATGCTGAGCATGATAAAATTGAATCCACCTCTCAGAGTCTGTGTGGGTCTTTTGAATTACTTTTTCCTTGAGGTAGTATTTGAGTTTTAAGGTACCTACCAAATGAACTAAAAATTTCTTTATACTTTTAACAAAACTATTAAGAAATGTGATGAGGCAAAAGGCAGAATGTGTTAAATCAAAGGTTGAGGTTTAGAGGTTCTTCTTCATTTTGTTTTACTTCCCCCATAACACTGTGTCTTGGGTTCAGTCTCAGCATGTGATTCATGAGCTATGCTGCTACAACTGGGAACAGCATCCTCTTTTAAGAAATAACATCTATGCAAATTCTTTTACGTTATCTTTTGGCGTTTGTTGCAGCAAAAAGGGCTATGCAAAGTGACCAGTAACTGAACCGACCTTACATTTGACAGAAACCCATTTCAAATTAGTATTGAATCACATTTCTTCGTATAATACAGACTAAACCTGAAAGAAGTTCATTTAGTTTTTGTTTCATTTTGTTTCTTAGTTCTGGAATCTTCAGTAAGAACAAAAGGTGCTATTTCATACAAACCTAAGGAATTTCTTGCAAGTCTTCATCTGTATATGCTTCTACTATTTTAACAATGACATAATGCATAGTATTATGTTGCATAATATGGAGATAGGATGTTATGTGGGATAATCCCAAGCTTTGTTCTTACTTTCAGATGCAATATTCCAGGGGTTTGAAAGTAAGCGAAATATTTTTGATTTAAATATTAAGTAAATAATTTTGGATACATTTCACTGGTATTCCAGAGATCTTGACTGTCTCCTCACTTGTTCTTGTCATTTTGATTAGAGTGAACTTGGTGCAGGATGCTGCTGTTTGGATACAGCAACACCTTGTGCTTTAGACTATCTCTATAGTGAATTATTTAAAATTGATGGCCCTTTGCAGACTAACAGCAGTGCTGTGACCTCTGGTATTTGGAGCTATCGGTAATAATAATAATTTGGGAGACACTCTGTGGTCCTCAATGAAAGTGAATGTGTAATTAGATATTTGAATTAATTATGTTGCGCTTGAGCTAACAGAGATGCCAAAAGGCTAAAATTCCCCAGGGACTCATGACAAGTTGGTGGCAGAGCTTAGAATAAAACACAAATATATTTCCCTCTCTGCCTTTCCTTTGCCACAAGGCAAAACTCGTAATTGCTCTTATTTTATTTTATTTCTTAAGGAGGGGCCATATGTTCCAAAATACAGGCTAGGCAAAATGCCAAGCATGGAAGGAAGAACAGCTTTGCATCACTAGTGTTTGCTTTACGTTGTCCCCAGTGTTTTTCTGTCTGCTTCCCACAGACTGGGAGGGATGCTCATCAATGGAAAATGCACTGTGTGGTCAAAGAGCTGAACAGTCTACATAGAGCTCTATTTGTGAATTCTGCACCGAAGGTAAGTAATATTAACACACTTCTATAAATCAATTTAATTTATGTAATCGAGGTGACAAATTAGGGGAAACAACCTAGTGACAAACTATTGTAATTATAGAAAATCATCCAGTGAACTAATTGAGGTAACAATCTATCAACAAAATTTATGCATTTAAACACCCTGCTACATGCAGTAATTACACATGGGAAAGCTGGTAAATGCTGTCTTCTTCTATACAAGAGGAAAAATGAGGGGAAGTCTGAACCTTTCAACGCTCACTTTTGGGATGTTACACAAAGGGAAGTTTGTGCCATGCTGCTGTTGCTGCTTAATGCAGCCAGTTTTAGGCAGAGACCCTTTGCTTTGAACGCTGGGTGAGGTCTCAGATCTCCTAGTGAACTCCTTGGAAGATACTTTTTGTGTTTGTCACAATTAGTGACATGAGTTTTAATAGCTGATAAAGGTATCTTTTGTTAATATACAGTGTTTGCCCCAGTGCGTGCTTGCAATATTAATTTCTGAGCAGTGATGATTATAGTTAACTGATCAGTTTTAAAAATTAATTATTATCAATGATTACAGTTATTGATCATTTTCAGTAAGTAAGATATTTACTTGCATTTGTGCCAACTTCTTGTGCTCACACCTCACAGAGGAAAAATGAGTGGGAACAGAGGTAGCTCTGCTTAGCTACAGTTATCTTTGATGTAATAATTGCATCTATAATTCCATTTAATACTGCGCAAATGCAGTAAATAGGACAAAGTGCAAGCACAACTTCTCTTCTGTGAATATCCCAACCTTCTGACACAGCCCTGATAACTGGAATGCCACAAATTAAGCTTTCACCCTTATGCTTGTGCCCTTCTCTATAACTAGACCCACCGAGTTCATTAAGCCTATTTGCACAATAAACAGCATTAGTAATTTGAATAAGGGTAAAAAAATGGATGGAAGAACACCGCTACTTTACTTTGAAACTACAATACATTCCTCCATGGGAATGCTAGGGGAGAAAATAACGTTCAACACTAATAGTGCTCCATGTAAATGCTTTGTAGGATGCTGACGGTATAAACAGAAGAGAGGTGGAAAATGCTTGTGGGAACTTGTTCAGGTTCCTAGCAGCTAGATTTTTTATTATCTTTACAACACACACCGAGACAGTATCAAAGATAATGCCAAGACACAGTCGCCATGATAAAGCATTTAGACACGTGTTCTTTGCTTGAAAAAGAGTACGGAAGAGAGAAGAGATTATGAACTTCAAAGAGCTGCCTTTAAGCTAGGAATATTTATACTCCAGCTGTCAGAAAACCGTTCTTCCCTTGTTAACACAAGAGCAATCTTGACTTGAGCCAAGTGTCTAAATGAAAGCTCTAGTGATAGCCAGTCTTGAAACTTTGCTTTGAGTCCTGGCAATTAGACTGCTGGGATGGTACTGATGTCAAACATCATTAGTGAATAATTGTATGTATGCGTGCAACAGTTGTTTCAGCTGTGGCTTTGCTCTCTAGGTACATATGCAAAAGCTACAAACACTAGCAGGTTGGTTTTAAAGACTTCACAGAAGCTAAAGTGAACTGAGACAGTTCATTCCTCAGATGTTTTACATTCTCCTTCAGGAAATTGCCATTAAATGAAGGAAAAGCTGACAAATTGATGGCTAGGATAGAAGACACCACGCTCTTTTTTTTTTTTTTTTTTTTTTTTCACTGAGAGCATTTAGGAGGAACCTAACTATTAGTGTTTAAAGGAGGGCTGAAAAGTTGGCGGAGGCTCTAGAGAGCAAGATGTGAGGAGCAGCTGAGGTCCCATGGTTTGTTTGGCCCACAGAAGAGACGGCTGAGAGGAGGCCTCATGGTGGCCTGCAGATCCTTACAGAGGGGACAGCATGGAGCTGTGTTAGGAGTGGGTTAGGCTCTGAAAGTAATGCCTACTATTTTATTATGTTGGTCCACGATGTCAGTGGTGGCTGCTGGCAGTACAACAGTAGGGCTTGAACCTCCTGCCAATATTCCATTATGTCTTGGTGCTGTGAGACAGATGGCAGCAGAGAGGCAGTCTGACAAAATCTGACCTGGAAATGTGTATGATGTTAAGGTCTGGAACTGAATTCTTCCACACAGAAAATATGGCACTCACTGACATTCATTCATGCTTGCTGAATGTTTGTGGAGACCAAAGAATGGATGTGAGCACAGTGAGGCCGTGGGTGGTTTGTTTCAGCAGTGGTGACAGTGGGTCACCTTTGCTGGTGCAGATTTGTATGAACACAGCATGAGGCCGTGTTCATTGCTGGTGAAAATGCACAGCAAATGGTGGTGGCTGAATTGGAAAAAAACGTAGCATTTTGTAGCTGAGAATTTTCTCTATCAAACAGTGATACTGTGCTCTGTCTTGGATGTAGTTTCCATGGAAATAAGTAAGATGCATTACTTTTGGAGCAATGTATGTATGTTTCTAACTGAGGGAGAGGTAACTGGGCAGTATAAAACCAGGGATCAGATGAGCAGTATGGGGATAGCTCTGTCCTTAGCTCATGTCTTTGAATTTCTTCTTTTACCAGTTTTGCATGCCTGGATTATAACACTTGAGAACACCATTCTGGAGGTTTATAGCTTAATGTGTCTTGCTGTATGGTTTGGTGAGAAGCAGGTTAAAAGCTTTCAAAATATGGTCTAATAAGCAGCTTCTCTCATGGCATCAAAGCTACAGCACTGGGTTTTGTGGGGAGGGGATGATGGCAATCTGGGGTAGAGATTAATTGTAATCATTGAGTGTCCAACTGAATGTGCAGTATTGCTAGAAGGTCTCTGTTCAAGGGAGGGTTTTTCCTGTAATTCTGTAAACAATTGTGGAAAGCAAAGCTCTTCAAAAAAGAATCCCCCAGGTGCTGAAAATGAAAGAAAAGCAGAGATCATTGTTCCATTACTTCAATGAAAGCAGAATTAGGACACTGACCAACAACACTTCTAGAAAGTATTGTATTTAAGACTACTGAGCTAATTTTACTGACCTTATTCAGCATGTTATTACATAACTAGATCTACTTAAATCAGTAAAGCGTATGGATGTTTAAAACTTCTTCATCTTGAACCTTTCACATCATAATTCTCTTTGCCCTCGTATTTAGTATTTGTGCAGTTGTCATGAAAATATATTGGACCATTTGGGTGATTCTCTACTATATCGTTCTCGTATTCTGCAGCACAATTTGGCTCACTCTCCTCTTTGTGGTAAGATTCATGTTTGGAAACTTTTTGTGGTCTATGTGTTTTTTACCTTTGCAGTTTTGATATGTATCTGCAGAGAGAAAAAGGCAATGTTTAGCCATTCAGTGAAAGCTAAATCTTATTTCTGTAAGAATTATGCAAACACATTTAACTTGTTTACTGAACAAACACCTATTCACAAAGCTCTAAGTTATACCACTGACTTCTACTGCAGTGTAAAGTGGAAATGAACACAGGGATAGAAATGAGAGAATAAAACAGGAAGGTTGATAAAAGTGCCATTTCTCCCCCTTAAGAACAGAGCTGTTTTACACTTGGCCACAAACCCCTTCTTTCTTGGTAATATATATTTAGAATGATTTAAGAATACTGAAGCATTTTAGAAGCATATTGCAGCATTTCTGTAGCTGAGCTCTTTTTGTATGGCTTAGAATAAATGAAGTACTATCTTAGGTATTGTCCTCCATTACTGTACTATCTGAGCAACCCTTAATCTTTTAATGTACTTTGACAACACCTCTGTGACTTAAGGAAGTTCTATTCTCCTTTTCAGAAGGGAATAACTAAGGAACAAAGAGGTTCAAATGGGGATTTTCTTTTTATGCTCTCTGCCTTGATTTGAGTGAGAACTGTTTTCTGTCTCCTCTGTTTATATCTAAGTTTGATAGTGGTGCAGCAGTAATTGGGTCAATGTCTGAATTGCTTAAAAAAATGATTTGGGGAAGTCAATGATTAATGGATGTCTTGAATCAACACAATGAAAGTGGAATCCTTTTTTAAATTATTTCTTATTATTACCTGAAAACTAAGGGGTAAGTAAAGGGAAAAATATCTATCACAAATATTTGAGCTTGAAATATAGATATTTGAAAGATATACTATAGGCTGTTAGGATGGTAAGTAGGATTCCTGTAGCAATATGAATTCATCCGTTCTGCAAAAGGTAATTGCAGCCTGAACTGCTATGGAGAGGAACCAACTGCAACTGTGGGGGGATTGTATGACATACTGCTTGGGATACCTTACTAACACCTTTTGTTTCAAAATCTGAAATCATTTAAAGTGATTTCTCTAAATATGATAGAGGAAATGGAAAATCTTTTTGAAGTAGAGCCATGTATCACATTGGGTCATCGTTCTACTGGGATTGAACTGGCATTGTTTATGAAAAAAAACCATTCACATTCGTTTAGGTCCTAGGCATAGTAATCTGTGAATATTTACAGTTTACTGAGGTTTGTTAGGCTATTGAATAGAATTGAATCTCTATTAATTGGTTGCTCTCTAGAAGCAGAAAATGCACACTTTGGGTTCTTGTCCTGCATACATACTCACAAAGCTGCTAGGATATCACCATCCCTTTCTTCTCCCCCAGTGGAGCTGACTGTTCTTCAAAATGCCTAGACAAATATATTAATTTCTGCTACCTTTGTCATATAAGTTGACTGTACGTTCCCAATGGAGACCTGATTTCAAATGTGATTTCTTACTGCTAATAAACTGCACAAGCGGCTTATGATTTTCATTATATATGGTTTGAACTCTGTAATATTTTTGACCCAGAAACAAGAAAGCTTGAAGCAATGCCTGAAGTCTTAGCAGAGCGTATTACTTCAGAGTCCCAGGAAGATAATTTTTTTTCCCAGATCAGCAGATGCTTGTAGGTTTTGGTAGATATTATCAATTATGTCTCCAAAAATGAATTATGAGTTGTGAAAGGAGCAGTATACATATATTCTTAAGTCTTTGGGGACTCAGCTGCATGGTCCCAGAGCAGTTTTTGAAAGGTGGAGGCTATAAGAATCAGATGAGTCTTATTGCTTGCACTAGCAGCGCTGATGTGGAGTGCGTGTTGCAGGTATTCATTGGTGTACTCAATATATTAACTGCAAATGTTTTATCAGTGTGTTTTGTCTTTAGAAAGAATTCATCAAAATACAAATTCGCAAGGGAAATCACTCTTATCTGAGAAAGAAAAAGTCTGCTTCTCTCCAATAAGAAGAAATATTTCCTAAATATAGCACAGACAATATCCCTTCAGTACTGTTCTGAGTTTTCCTGTAAGTGTCCAGGGAATGTGGAGAAGAGTTAAGAGTCCATACCGTAGGTTTCTATTGCTATCTGTGTGAAGGGTTCGCTTTGAGGTGTTGATCAAGTCAGTTCACTTGGGTTTACTTTCGTATTTAGTTAGTGGAAAGGAGAGTAAACCATTCTGTTTGTGCCTGAGAAAATGAAAAAGGCTAATGATGTCAGTTCTTTTTTGTGGATATAGGAGATTATCTTCAGTATCATCTGTTCATTTTGTCAGATTTGCAGCCCTTTCCCAGTGCTGAAATCCAGCCTTCTGCACTACAGCCTATGTAAAATGAATTCAGTTCACTTAGGCTGTATTTTTAGGACACCTGATGGCTCTTGATGCTTTTCTTTGGACTTTTTCAGTTTGTATGCATCTTTTTTGTTGTTGTTGTTGTCTGTTTTGTCTACAATAAATGCAGACTGCAGACAAATTCTTACCACTGTTGGATAGAGAAGCATCTTCTGTCTTGACATGAATGAGCTTTAAAGAGAAAGTCACTGGTCTTTGACACTTGGGACACCAAGTGAATTAGTGTTTCTAAGAGCTTTTTTTCTTTTCAATAATTTGGCTTAATGCAGCTATGAAAGTTGTTTTTTCCATTTCTATACTTGCAGTGCAGCGGATAAGCAGAGTGGAAACATCCTTCTGAACACATTGGTAGAAATTAAACTTAGGTTGTTTGAACGGGGTCATTTACAACATGCTTTTGAGTAGCACAAGGCACAGTATGAATCTGTTTTTAAACTAACGGAATTGAAGAAAACTTCAGTTTTAGCAGCAAAAGGTGATTTTTATGAGGATTTATTTCATATTTCTAACACTTCCCATACTGTTCAGTAGTGCAGATCGTCTTGGCACTCTGCAGTTCCGTTAAAGGTACATACAGTTTTTGGGGTAGTGCAATGTGTGGGGTAGTATGATGCAATTAAAACCTTGGATATAGAAGGGTAAATGTGAAGATCTGTTTCTGGATATCAAAAGAAAGAATGTGCTAAGTCAAAACCTGTTCAGCGGTTTCCTGTGCTTTTTGCTGTATATACCAATTAGATCAAACAGAGCTGCATAATATCATGACTAAGCAAGCAGCATATTTAGTGCTTCAGAGAGCTTTCTACATAAAGGTTTTTGTAGGCTATTCATGGTCTATAGTACAATTACCTCCCAAGGAGAAAACAGAAGAGGGTGAAAGAAAAAAATTGTTCAAGATAGACTGCATGCCTAATCCGAGTGCAGCAAATCCAATGCATACATATTTGATAAGAGTAATTAAGCACTCTGGGATCTGTTTAGGCCCATTTTATCTACAATACAAAGCAGTTTACTGTAAAACCTGATCTAAGAGTTGTCTTACTTGTAAGCATCACCATCTTTTCTTTGGCTCATGCAACATACAACAAGCCACGTGTTCTGAACATGAGCGAAACAAAGAAAAATAAAGTTTGATATCAAATTTTCAATGTTGAGCTATTTGAGTGGGTGTGAGGATATTTTCAATAGAAAACCACATTTTTGAGATGGGAAGTCAAGTCTTTAAGAAAAAGTTCACAATTTGTTTTTAAAATTATGTTATTTTGGCTGAAAAAAAACCCTACAACAACTTAGATTTGCATATGATGCTCTGATTTCAATCACTTCTTATCTTCTTTCATTGATGAGTGTTGCAGAGTGCATTTTTGATACTTCTGTGTCCAGAAAGTTTCATAATACATTTTACCTAAAATAAGACGGAAAAGAAAGAAAACCAAACCATCTTTCTTTGAGAAAATTCAACATATTCTGGTTGGGTTGGTTGCAACTGTACTTTGCAGGGTACCTCAAGTTTGAGAGCGGCTGAGAATTCTCAATGTTGAAGACTGAGCTTAGAAAGTAGTTTGAAATGCATAGCAGCCACCATATCAAACCCCAGTAATGTGAGCATGGCTATTAATACTCTTTGAAACATTTTCAATACATTTTCAAAAAGTCAAACGTCAGAAAATATATGTATATATCACGCAGTGAATAACGAGCAGCACTAACAAACTACTTTGCCAAAGCTTCTGTATGCAGCTCTTGAGTTGAAGTTGCTTGGAAAGCTTGGAGACACATTTTTAAAAAGCTATACTGGGTAGGGAAGTATTACAAAGCTTTTAAGCTCTAGGAGTTCATAAGTTTGTCCCTTGAATCTTTATTCTGGCAGCAGCCATTTACAACTGTCTTCTTTAGCCACAGGAAAGCCCATCTCTTGAACTGAAGAGGTAGGTGAAATGTATTCCCTCTAAAGGCAACATCTGTGTTTCCCTGTGAATCACCAGCCAGAAAGGGTGCTGTATATGCTAATCAGCCTAGCTGCGTTAATGGTGAGGAATGATAATTACTTTCAGGTGGGAGTAGGTGTTGTTTGACACCTAGGGAAATAAAACAGAAGCCATCAATTATTGTAGGCATCTCCAAAGATATGCTGATATGAATTATCTTTGTTTCTGTTTAGCTGCTTGCCTGAGTTTTGATTTACAATAAAATCAAATAAAACAATAAACATCAGTAAAGTCTTCTGTTAATCAGAATTAAATGATAATAAGAGCTTGGAAGTCAGTGCACAGTGTTGCTACTGATTGGAAAGAAGATACTGTATGTTGGAGTAATTGCAGTAAATGGCCAAAAAGGAAAAAAAAAAAGATTTTCAGCCACAAAGCTCCACACTTCGAACTTGTTTCTATCTCTGTCTGCTAATTGCTTTATTAATTTATTTATTTGCATTCTGTTGAAGCCTGATGTTTACCACCTAGGTAAGCACTTCTTTGTGCTGGGCATAGAGAAAATAATCCTCTTTCCTGAAAGACATCCTAAACCTCTGTGCCTCATTTGTGTAGTTAATAGAACCTTTTGTGTATCACTGCAATTACAGGTACAGCTTTTTCCAGCCCATCTCAGTTTTCATTTGAAATCGGCCCAGGCCACACACTGGGTTAATGGTGGATCCAAATTATCCCTGATGTCTTGTCTCTCTAGAGCTTTTTTTTTTTTAAAAAAAAAAAAAAGGCAACCCTTTCAGCAGTGTTTGGGCACAGGCATTTTTTTGCCTGAATTTAAGGAGAGGAATGTGCCTTCAGTACAGGATTCTTGGCTTAAGGTAAAAAAATATTCACACGTTAACATTCTTCAGTAAGTAACAAAGTTTTCTCATGGATTATAGATTTCTGCTCCGTTTTACTAGTTCCACATTGCTGAAGTCTTTGATGTTGGAGTGAAACCATAATGTTCATGCTGAATATTATACATCCCTCCAGAATTCTGAGATAAAGACGACTTACCAGGTGCTAGAAACTGATAAAGTTGATTTATTTTATAACTTTGTGTGGACACACCTGAATAGAAGATGGCTGGATTGAAAAAACAAACTGCTTTGCGTGGTGCAGTGCGAAGGGTCTGAGCAAGACCTTGTCCTGGTAACACAATGCTCTGTGAATGTTCTTCTGTGTTTCAATTTGAGTTTTAAGAATTGGTTTCAACAGTTTGTAAGCCACTGTTTGACCACCAGAGTTTTGTACTTACCAAAGATGGTAAGACTTAATTCCTGGTGGTGGTGAGTTTTGCTCAAGCAAATGCTTGCTGGATGCTGTATAGGGATACATTCTGGCAGCGTGAAGGTATAGATATTTTAGATTGGGTACTAAAAAGAGCCATGATTGTGCTTTTTACCTTCAGCTGCCTGACAGACCATCCTGAGGCTGCCAGCTCCTGAATGTATCCTGGTAATGTAATGTTCAATGTCTGGTGCTTGAACAACATCAGTTATGTTTGTATGGCTTTGTGGCATGTGGATAGACAGTAAGTCAATGGTGGGACTTGGGTAGGAGAAATATTATGCTTTTTCACCACTGTGATTCAGAATCCTCTGCATGCCAAGTAATAGATGGGAATATAAAATATTGAATCTGCTCATCTTTTATGGCCTTGACAATAATAAAAGATCCCCTCTGTGTAAAGTTAGAGTGTTGAAATATATATTCAATATCTCCCATAAATTAGTGAGTGGGTTTTTGTAGATGTTGAATTCCAGTTTGAAAAAAGTAGGGAGGAAAAAAAGGAATTCATTTTGAACTTAAAAATTTATTCATCCAAGTAAATGTTACATCCACATATGCTTATGTAACTCGGATCAATAATGTAGCTAGTCTATTTCTAATATCAAAATGATAGAGTGAACACTTCTGAAGAATTGAAATGCTATTGATTTACGCAGTCAGTACAATTAAAATAAAGTAATTCAAACTCCTTAGGGTCTGTTGGTGCTGTTTCAAATGTGCCTCCTCTTGGGTGACAAGAAATGAAAGAATAATTATGATTATGGATGTGATAGTCTGTGCACTTGTGTGCTGCTAAAAATCGGCTAAAACTTTTTGTTTTGAAACTGAATTGTTGAAATTGATAAAATGGTTGTGAGAGTTGCATTAGATTCCAGCAGAGATGGAGTCGCAAAGCAAATCATTACTTGCTTTTAGAAATGGGAAAATTTAGTACGGTTTATTTTGAATATTGGTAGCGGCCAAGACTTGAATGCAAGATTGTGCAGCCTCCCAACTTGTGCTGGGAACTGTAGCCTCAGATTCTGCGTTTTCTTTTACTCCACAACAATACTGGGTGACTTAATGGAAGCCATTTCCCAAACCTGTTCAGAAAGAAAGTAAACACCACGTAGCAGCTGCAGAGATACTGGTCTTGTGTTGGAGAAGGAATGAATCTACTTTAATAAGAGCATTTGATGAATTAAGATCTTTCCAGAATGAGTGCCTGACTTATGAAATACTTTGTTCCTCAAGATTTTGGAACTATGCAGTCTTCCCATTTTGGGTGTTTCTTAAATTATTTCATTGTAAGAGGAGCTCTTTCAGGAGAATTTATTTTATTCTTAGCATTTGAAAATTATTTGATCTTAATTTGAAACTTACCTTGAAATATGAAGTAAAATAAGCTCCTGAATGAGATGTCCTTGGAAATAAAAATCATTTACGCAGAAGCTTGCAAACATGATGCCCTTGCTTGCAAGTTGTGCAGGAAGCTTGCAACTCCTTTCCACTTGGTCTATTTTCACCAAATAAGCTTTTAGTTACAAAGGTCTATAGACAACTTGAACTTATGAACTTTGGACTTACCGTGCTCATGTAAGCCTAACAGGTCACATACAAGGGGGAATGCATATTAGGTGGATTGGGAAGTCTGTAACCTCTAACTTCTTCGGCCAGTTATGAAAGGAGAAGGGAGAACACATCAGGAAGAATAAAAAAGAGGCTGTGATTTCAGATGGATTGAGGGAAAATGTCTCCAGTTGAATCTCCCTTTGTTTGAATAAAGGGAGCTCTCTTTTGCCTCTTTTTGGGATTGTATGGATCTGTTGAGTTCCAGCCTGAATCACTGATTGCACAGCTGGGGAAAGGTCCTGGTCAGCCCTGTGAGCACAAGGCAAGGCAATTCAGCTGCGTGCCTGCAAGGGGCGGAGCCTGGCTGCACCTCTCCTAGACCCCATTTGAGGGCTGACTGCCAACACGAGGGGATCTCTCGTTGAAAATTCCTGCTCTGTGGAGCTTCTACAGTGAGCCTAGATCCTCGGACAGAGGTAAGTACTTCTTTCTTTTGTAGCATTTCCCATTGCGCTCGGCCCTCGGTTGTTACAGGGATTAAGAAAATTTAGTAATTGACTCAGAGGGTAGCAATGTACTGGAACAGGTTGCCTAAGGAGGTTGTGGATGCCCCATTCCTGGAGGCATTCAAGGCCAGGCTGGATGTGGCTCTAGGGTTGGTGACCCTGCACATGGCAGGGAGGTTAAACTAGATGATTGTGGTGGTCCTTTTCAACCTAAGCCATTCTATGAGTAAGCCTATTTGAGTAAAATTACCCAACCAGGTAGCAATAGAGAAAGGTAAGTTATCTTTTCCAAGTATTAAGAGCAATGAGATATATAGCACGAAAATGAGACTCCTTTGATAATAGAGCAGACACGTTTTCATCAAGCTTGGGTGTAGAAACAAAATACTTGAGCCACTGGCTGATTGGTTGAAATTAAATAAGAGCTAATAGTGCGTGGCACGGTACCTTTTGTATGGTAAAATGTAAAGTTTTACAACTACAGATCTGTGACTGTAGGGAGAAAAATAAAGGATTTGGGGGAGAGCTGTTTATATCCTCTTAGCACTCTGCTAATCCATCCAGTTCCCCTCACCTGCCTAACCATTCATCTTTCTCTTTATCTCAAGGGCACTTAAGCTTTTGTTGTGATCCATATGGATAGCTGCAACTCCTAAATTATCATTTGCACTAGAAGAACTAGAGAAATCCATCAGTCTGCCAGGTCCTTACCTTCAGGCCTGAACCTGGGTTTTTTTTTTCAATGAACTGGAACTTTATTAATAATGCTCCGTTGCTCGCTCTGCATGTTAAGGTATCAGTAGGAAAAACAATTGTGTTTGTAAGATACGGAGACTTAAAAACCGAATGACAGGCAGGTTTTTTGGAAGTGGACATCACTGCTTTACTATGAAAAATGTTCATAGGTTATAGAAAAGTAATTCAGGTTCAGATGTAATCTGTGAAGGGCCTATTAGTTTTGTGATTGCTGGGCCTATGGTAGGATTACACAGCGAAGCAGAGAGGCTGTATTTGTCAAAAATGACAGAACTTTTTTCGGAAATCCATACTGTGGGAGCTATACGGGAGTCAACCTAGTTTTCCATTAGTAGAGAAACAGATTTATTAAGCTTTCAAGGAAGCTCAATAAATATTTTATCTTATGTTACAAGATAGGGTTGGGAAAGGTAGGCCAATAGGCCAAACTGAATAAGGGCAGAAACAACATTTTCCTTTGTACTGAATGACAAAAGCTTTCTAAGCAAGCATGCGGATGCTTTGTCAGAGAATACCAGCACTTTGTGAGGTTAATTGGCAGCACTTATCGAAGACCCAAAAGTGAAGTAAAAAAGCTGAAGTTCAGAGGGCTTTGCTTGTGAGCAGGGGGAGATTCTTCAGTCACTTCGCAATGTGTGAACACAAAACTGAGTCACTTCGCAATGTCCTGCAACGTGAACACAGAACTGAGCAAATATGGCCCATGCAGCCACAGAGATAAGGCACTGAGCAGAGTGAAAGACAGACTTAAGTGAGCAAAGAAAGAGCAAGGGGAAGCTTGGTAGCTGGGTGGGTTGTCGTGTGACTGGGGAGGGCAAAGAGCCGCCTGGAAGGTTTGAGGGAGATGGTTTTCATTTCCTTTTATTCAACAGGCACTTATCCTGTAGTCTGAATTACATCCCGGAGGGCAAAGTTGGAAGTTGTTTCAGAAACTAAATAGAAAATCACTCAGCCATTATCAGCTGCTTCTCTCGGCTGTGTGAGTGTTTGAGGACATGGAGGGCATCATGGAGAGGGCAGGGACGTGGCACTGGGGCCTGCATTCTGTTAAGGTTTTTTGTGCATAGGGTATTTTTTTTGTTGTAACTCTTTTATTGCTTTTTTTTTTTTTTTCCCCCTCCACCGATGTTTCAAAATCTTTTTACTAAGTCCCTTGCCTCGTATTTGTTTTTGTATTTGTTTTTGTCTGTTTGTTTTTCACACTGGACTTCAGAATCTTTGGTTGATGCCTCACAATAATAATTTCAGATTCCTGGAGAGACTGAAATACAGCAAATTTTGTTGAAAGATGGCTTCAAGGATCACAAAGTGATCCTTGAAGTAATCAACTCATAATTTCATGGAGTGAGTGTGTGCAGGCTAAAATCGCTATCTGGATTGCAAAGACCATTAATAAAATGTTGGACATGGAGAGGCAAAACAAAGAGCAGATTCACGCCTTCAGGCTTGAGGGTGTCAGAGGAATTGTTGGAGATCCTCAGCCTGGAGGTTGCTGAGCTTGCCTGTAGGCTTTTCATCACTCTCGAGTTCTGGTAGGAGCATGGAGTGAAGTTTTTCGGGGAAGAAGTGGAGATTTCTAATGTTTGCAATTTAAACTGGGGAGATTTTGAATAGGAATAGTATGGCAAGAGTTGAAAATAATGAAATTTCTGATGGGTGAAAGCCATCTGAGTTTTGGTGTTTTAGAATCTTAGAATTCTTTTCTTTAGGGGCTAAGGATTAAAAGTGGATTTATTGGAAACCTGTGCTGGTTGGTGGTTTGATTCAGCACAAATCATCCCGGGGCAAAAGTGAGAAGTTCATAGTACTTAACTCCTGCTTTAATCTTTATAACGCCCAGCAGTGAACTGTGACTGCACTATCTTCCTAGAGAAAAAAACAGGGTTGGGCCGAACTGACTCAGTAAATAATCCTTTTCACTGGGAAAAAGTTCTTTTGAGGTGGAAAGTGACATACGCAGTCTGACTTGTGTGGTGTTGTTTGGCTGAAGTTTTGTCGTCCCCTCTTTATCCTCTTACTACCCAGATAACAGAAAACTTTGTGCATGTATGTGTATATAAGCTTTTTTCCTCTCCTGAGAATAGCAGTAGTTATTTGGTGAAGAATGCGTGATGAATGTGCGTGATGAATGTACATAATGCTCTACCACAAACGGTGGTTGGTATACAGAATCATAGATAATCCGGTTATGCAGTAACGTGAACATTTCCAAACATATTATTAAATCTGTAGGTACAGAAAATGTAAAGGCAGAAGGTGAAAGACAGGCAGAAGAAGGAACCACCAGTCAAAGTGTCTCAAATAGCTTCTTGGAGCTTAATGAGCAAACACCAACTTGTATGCAGAGCCAGCCAAATGTATCTCATCACTTAATTCAGACCTAAGCTGACACCATGCAGACCTGAGACAGGATAAATTCTGCCCTGCAGGGTGACCTTCATATCTTTCACTTGAATTAAACTGCAGAAACTTGATTACCTGTTTTGCAGAAAAGTTAACTCTTCTTATGTTGCTGTTAAATGAAATAAAATTTTGCATTAATGCCTTTGCTAGAAAAGTCAAAACACATGAAACTGTTTACACAGGGTCTGCACACTGTTTGTCAGTTATGTCTCTATGGATAGCAAGGTTATTAAACATTGTCTTCTGGCTTAAAGAATGCTATGAAATTAAAACACAAACAGAAAGCACGCACACACTGTGCACATCTGATAGACTACAAAATGCAGTCAGGCTTGCTTTTAGCCTTGGAGAAAAAATTTGGTTTACTAAATAGTAGATTAAAGATACTGCATTGGTTGATTTTTATCTCTGTAACATCCAGTTTAGCTGATAAAGAGCTGATGAGAATTCTGTAAGCCTATTTGTTTTCTTCAGAAATACACTAATTTGTAAAGCAGCTTCTGTAATGTTCCTTTTCAAACGTTTTAGCAGTCATAAAGAGCACAGAAAAAGAAGTTGAGCTATCCTGTTGCATTGTTATTCCTCCAGCAAAAGGCCAGCAATTGCCATGTGTTCAGTTCTAGGATCTTGAAATGGGTTCTGATCACTGAAACCCTACTGGCATTGCTGTAAATTCAGCATGAAGTGTGTAATTTTCCTGTTTTTTAAAATCTCCAAGTAGCTTGATGGATAGCAGAGCTTACAAAGGGTAACTATAATCTCAAATTCAAAAATAGCTTCAGAGGATACCCAAATGGGTGCTGAGATGTTTGGAAAGAGGAAATGACAGTGTTGCTTATAGACGACAACAGTCTGGGAAACTTACAATGAATTATTTCAAATTATTATCTCAAGTTTAGATATGAAAATTTCCAGTGCCATTTACTTCCTTTATCAAGACTGTCATGTTTGGCTTCGCTTGTTGTTTCATTGAATAGTTGAAGGTGCATGGAAATAACTTGTGATGAGTTTAGAGAACTATGTGAAATCAGCAGACGTTTGTATAAGCAGTTCTGTTTTCCTCATTGTGTCATTACTGCCACGTGATGGATGAGTAGCTGAGATAGGAGGAAATTAGTGGTGGCTTTGGATAGAAAGGGTAACATCTGATGATGAACTTCTGTTGAAAGGCATTGAGATTTCTTCACCAAGTCTCATAATGCTCTTTGAATTACTGTCTATCTAAAACTATGATGCTTGAATGAAAGCTTTCTCCCAAAGTTTGTTAGTGTGGACTGAGAGTGGATGTTCATTCTGCTTTACAGAATCACAGAATGGCCAGGTTGGAAGGGACCTCAAGGATCATGAATCTCTGACCCCTTGCCACATGCAGGGCCACCAACCTCCCCATTTAATACCAGCCCAGGCTGCCCAGGGCCCCATCCAACCTGGCCTTGAACATCTCCAGGGATGGGGCATCCACAGCCTCTCTGGGCAGCTGTTCCAACACCTCACTACTTACATAGCAAAGAACTTCCCCCTGACATCTGACCTAAACCTTCCCTCCCTCAACTTCAAACCATTTCCCCTTGTCCTGCTGTTATCTGCCCTTTCCGAGAGTTGACTCCCCTCCTGTTTGCAGGCTCCCTTTAGGTACTGAAAGGCTGCAATGAGGTCATCCCGCAGCCTTCTTTTCTCCAAGCTGAACAAGCCCAGCTCCCTCAGCCTGTCTTCATAGGGGAGGTGCTCCAGCCCCCTGATCATCTTTGTGGCTCCTCTGGACCCTCTGCAACAGCTCCCTGTCTTTCTTGTCCTGGGGGCTCCAGCCCTGGACGCAGTGCTGCAGATGGGGCCTCACAAGAGCAGAGTAGAGGGGTACAATCACTTCCCTGTCCCTGCTGGCCACTCCTCCTCTGATGGAGCCCAGGATACTGTTTGCTTTTCTAGCTGCAGGAGCACCCTGCTGGCTCATGTTCAGATTTTCATCCATCAGGACCCCCAGGTCCTCCTCTGCCAGGCTACTCTCAAGCACTGCTCCTTCCATTCTGTATGGATGCCTGGGATTCCTCTGGCCCAAGTGCAAAACCTTGTACTTTGCCATGTTGAACCTCATTAGGTTCACCCAAGCCCACCTTTCAAATTTCAAGTCTGTTGAGGTCCCTTTGCATGGCATCCCTTCCTTCTGCTGTGTAAACTGCACCACTCAGCTTAGTGTCATCAGCAAACTTGCTGAGAGCACACTCAATTCCATCGTTGTTTAGCATACAATGTGTGGAGTTATCTTTATTTTTTAATGCTACTTGCATTGCTCTGGATTCTTTTAAATGGAGAACACAGAGAGCCAAACAAAGCCTAATGGATGTCAGTTAGAAATGAAATTAAATACAAATAGAAATATGGTTTCTTAAATTAACAAAGGACTAAATAGCTCCACGAGGACATGCTTAGTAAAATGTTTCAGTTTCGTTTCTTGTTTATCCTGTACAAACTGACCACCCTGCATTACAGAAAGCAGTTGGCTTCTGTAGCCAGATGTGCTTTTGTAAAAGAGCTGTTCTTAATTTTCTGTCAATTATGCAGGTGACTGAATCTGTTGTTTGTAATTTGGTATCTGGGCGACTACAGAATAGTAATAATTTGGGTTAGATGTCTGCCTGTTCGAATGAGAGTTAATGCCTTAACCTGAGGAAATTGGCCACATGGAGGATTTTGCTTGGAGTTCCGTGTTTGGCCTTACATATGTTTCTGAAAGCTAATATTGAGCTTTGTGGTGGAATTCTGAGCGAGCTGACCTTTGCTCACATATACTGAAGAAAACAGGATGGGATGCTGAGCTCTTATCCGTATCTTTTAAGTTAGTGCTTATTTTATTTTTGTTATTCTTGGAAGACAAGCCTGTTTGCTACCAGTTTTCTTCTCTGTGTTGCAATATTTAGATTGTAGAAAGCTAATTGCTACTGCAGCATAAGTTTGAAGTAGTAAAGTAACAGGACTGTGCTGTGAGTGCCTGTGCATCTTTCCCATAGAGCTCCTCACATTAAAGGTTCCATGCATCCCAGAATGCTGCTGATGTGTTTGAGGTGGCAGTGCTGTGGGTTGGCTGGATGGTGTGAAGCAAAGTGTGCGTGATAAATCACACTGTGGGCTGTTCTTGAGATGGAAATTCAGAATTGCAAGCCCTTTGCTGTGCAGGTTGTCTTTGTGTGTAAACAAATTGCTATGCAAAGGCAGCCATATATGAGCAAGAGCTTGTGTGGTCTTCTTGGAATGAATAATTACAACCCTTTGACCAAGCTTGTGCTAGGTATGCTTACATAGCACCCATGTAGTTGCTGCTTTAACTGATTGGTAAAAGAATATTCAGAGCCTTGAAAATTTGAGCTCTTCGCATGCGTTTGATTGATAGTCCTCTTATCAAGTGCTGTGCTGGTACATAGGGCATACAGCGTGCACAGTATTGCACACATTTTCTAATTGAATGACTCTTCTGAGTGAAGAAAATCCATATTCTCTGCTCCAAACATTGTAGACCAAAAGTCGAATAAACAGTAAAAAAAAAAAATGGAGTAACCAGGGATTAGCAGACACTGCATTATGTTGATTACCCACATTGTCTTCGGCTTAATAAATTCCATTTTGCTTTAAGTCAGTTCAATTGTGTGTGAAAATAGAGAAAGTGGAAAATGAGACTGAACAAGGGGGTTAAATGATAATGTGCTATTCCAGAAGCAATTAAAAAAAAAAAAAAAATGCCTTGAGGAAAAGAGGGGAAAAAAAGAAGTTTTTGAAGTATAAAATAAAATGCGTAATTTTATTTTAATATGGGAAGCTAAAATAGTCTGTCCAATCCTCATCATTAAACCCATCCGCAAGCAGTTGAAAAACTGCATTTTAATGCATCTTGTGGCACTTGTTTTATGGCAATGTTGACACTGGTTATTGAGTAGACCCTAAAAATAAGCACACAGAGTAACAGCGATTCTACATCCAGTTTTTGTATCCCATTCGCTAAAGCTAGGTCAAGACTTCAGAGCTGTGCTGTGGTTCCATACGTGACATGGCAGGTCCTGTTGCAGAATTAGGACCTTCAATTTCTTGTCATAAGTGGAAAAGGGAAAATTTTGGGAGAAAACTTTGCAACGTGGCTCTAAATGCATAGAACGCTTTTGTCTCTTTTATAGTTAGAAATTGATTCCTGGAGCTCCTGAGCATCCAGAATTCCAACTGGAGCCAACAAGAGTTGGAAGTTCTCAGAAATCTTGGGAATTGAACTGCTAATTAAGGAAGTACTGTCATCTAGTGGTTAAAGATGACTGGGAAATAAGGACTTGGAGATTAGATTTATTACCTACTTGCTGTTTGATGAATGAGCTTGAAAATCTCAATTTCCCATTTCTGTAGAGATGGCAGGAAGGAGAGGAGGAGGAGAAGAGGCAGGCCCAAGAGACTTCCCAATTCTGAGAATGCTTAAGTCTGAGACTGGAGAATGTACGTGCCACCAGAACTCTTTGTACAGCGGCGATTGAAGCCGTCCTGTTTTAAGAAACCCAGGGAAGATGCCTCCGGTGGATTTGTGTTTAAATGTGACCAAAACATTTAATAACTTGGTGATTATATATCCCATGGGTGCCAAATCCAGGCAGAGAAAAGAATTTGCTTGCTGGGATAATGGGAAAGAGAAATTTATTTATAAATATATACACCAGTGGATGACTTAAAAGCATTGATAGTGATTCAGTAGTAGTCTTCATTGTTGATGATCTCTTATGTCAGCAGTTTGTGGACTTGCAGCTGTACCTTTTGATTCCATCAACTATAATTAGTATTATTTTCTGCTCATCTTGGCAGCGCACAAGCTCATAGAGTCCTAATGCTGAATCCCAGAAAGCTTGAATGTGTTGCACTTGAAAATGCTGTGTTTCTCCTGTGCAGGATTTTCTGTTCTGCAGAGGTAAACGTGCAGCACCAGAGCATGCGGGGATTCCTTCTGGCTTTTTGGATGCCTGATGTTGAGTAGGAAAATTCTGCCCCGTGGGGCAGCTGGAGATGGAGGATGGCGGGATGAAGCAGCAGGGCATCGTGCGTAGTTGGGAGTTACCAACAATTTATCTCCCAAAACTTTGAAGGTTTCCACTGAGCGATAATGGCATAGCTAAACCTGTCTGCTGACGGAGTGAATTTGTGTGAGATGCTCTCCAGCTATTGCAGAACTCCAGTCTGAAATGACATGAGGTAGTAGGTCTTGTTGGTTTGCTTGTTGGGTTTGACTCTCGTGGCCACTGTGGTACTGGTGTGTATTGCCCTCAGTTGTCAGAGGCGAGGCTTGTCTTCACCTGCATATGCGATTTTTCAGGCTAATAGAGACAGATTTTCCATGCAAGCACAGTCACCCTGGATCTAAATAGAGGACTGCTTCAGGGCTTCTCTCACATTGCTTAGTGTGCTCTTATGGCCAGGAGCACGTAGAAATTTGAGGGGGGAGCATGTGTTCCTCATTCCTCATTCTCTTGCTTGGTGGTAGCTTTATGTAACTGCCTGACACTCCCTTTAAAATGCAGGGCAGACATTTTCACGTTTGATGTCAGGCTGGAAGAGCCAGCCCCTCTGAGCAGAGTTCTCACCACTGTGGCATGGAGAACCCTGGTCTCAGTTGCAGCATGAGGCAGAGGAGCTCAGCAGCATTTTGGGATCTGTACCCTGTGCAATGCAGCTGAACAAGAGGAGCAACGTAAAAGGCAGCAGACTGCAAAGCTGTTAGCATTCTGCCTGCACATAACTAAAGCACAGTCCTAGATCTACTATTATAATTCTCTGTTAATTACATAGTGTTGATTGTATAACTACTTAGCAGTTCCTCCTCTTTTAATGAGCACAGCTGTTTTCTGTCCAGCTTCAATAGGGAAAATTTCCCATCTCTAATTTAAAAGTAATACTGTCAGAACTCCAGAGGGCTCCTGGGCTCGCGCTGCTTAATATGTTTTAATGCTCATGGTGCCTACAGACTTCCTCCAGCCTGGAGAGCACTTAGGGCTATTCCCCTCATCCTACTAAATGAATCTTTTTAACTAATGAACTCTATTAATAGAGTTAAAAACCTGATGAAGCCCTCACCGTGTTGTGAGGAAAACCTTTTTATTGAGGTAGACTGACACAAGCTGTCATGTACCTATGCTAATTTGGATCAGTGCACTACATTCAGTTTTCTTCTGACTTAGCACTTTTTAGAGGGTTAGAGAGCAGTTAGTTTTCCTCTGAAAAGTGGTATGAGCATGTTTGTTTGCACTGAGGGAGCTGTGAGTTACCAGTTTTCAGGAGATGCAGGTGTTAACGTCTGGAGAGCACAGAGATTGATGTGCTGGAGCATGAAAGGAAAATAATGGGCAAATGGCAGCAATATGCTGGACCAGAACCTTCAGGTCATTGCTTGCCTCCCTAGGTTCATGGCAAGCAAAACTGTGTAGGTGACAATAACAGCTCAAAGCACGCGATGGGAGCCTGTTCCAGCTCTGCTTGATGCAGTAGCTAAACAAATGTTTTGAGTACGGACAGTTTTTTTCTCTTTGGAAAACATGTTTTTGTCAGAATTTAAACATTTCCCAGGAGGATGTGGGCTTAGATAAAGTTTCAGGTGGAGGTATTGTCAAAACAAATCACTCTGGCTTTGCAGCTTGCTTTTCACCAATTCAAATGTATTTCACTAACGTTTTTAGCACTTCTAATTTTTCAGATATATCATAATGTGCTGACATGTTTTGACACAGTGATTGTGTCCTGAACAGAATGCACAAGAGTGTTCAAATGGAAAGAAGACTTCTAGTCTGTAGGGAAATGTGGATGTGTGATGTGGAGCAAGGATGTGAAGGAGCCAGATCAGGAAAGGTATAGCAAGAATCAAGCTTGATATCCCAGCTCTTCTACCTGAATGGAGGCCCAGTATTTATGCTTGAGAGTTCCCCATTCTAATCCCTGTCGAGATCTAGACCTTGCTCAGGCTGTTAGTGTGATTGCAGATGATATCAATAGTTCAATAAATGATAAATACTTGAGCAAACGAGTACGTGTTCTGCGGGGCTTCAAGTTGATTGTAACCCCCTCCAATAACTGCTGTTGATGTGCCTTTGAAGCACTACTCTCATCTGTAACAGCCATTAATTATTTATTCTCTCTTTATAGGAGTTGACCTTACTATAAATTGAGATTGTCTGATCTGCTATTGAAGGTGAAGACTGCGTTCCTAGAAAGGTGATGATTTATGTAGTAGATGCTCTTCTTATGCCTTATTATAACTACTGTGTGGATAAATATATCTCTTTAGTTCAAGTGTCCTTTTGTTTCCCTAGCATGCTTGATTGTAAACATACATCAAGTTGTTTCCCTCAGGGGGCTCTGTTCAGATGCATCTTGAGTTGCATTATGGTAATAACGTTCAATCCTTGCATTAATAATTATAACAAATGCTTCCTGTTCAGAAAAGTATCGTATTTCTCTGTTTTCCTTGCTATTATGAAGCGCTGTGCTGTTGCTGTGTATTTTATGCTGACAGTGCAGGTCACTCGTGTGTATTTTCCTTTTCTACATTATGTGTGACTCTGGACAGTAACATCATAATAGGTGTAGCAGAGTTAGGGGCAGCCAATCCATTCAGTACATAGATCTGGCAGTGTACCAAGTCTGAATTTGGGTCACCATGACTCGTACAACAGAACTGAATTTGAGGTAGTATGCAGTATTTGCACTAACTGATGCTCAGACAGACAGGGCTTTCCGTGTTTCAGTTTGTTGATCACCCTGGGAGCTGGTCAAGAAAACGGGGTAGAAGACAGCTGTTCTTTCTCTTGAATGAAATGAGGGTGTTGAACTGCTGGGGACAATCTTACCCTTGTGAACAGTGGAAGGGATGGGTAAGGGTTAGGGTTAGAAGATAGCCTCAGATGAAATCTCTTGTTAGCTTAGAAAGCCAGAGGCTTTGTTAAAAGCTGTGACCTCTTAAGCTTTGAAGACTGCTGTGGAAAGGGAAGATCCTTTGGTCTTTTTGTCCTTTCTCTGACCCTATCTTTCCCTCTTTCCTTCAAAGCAGCAGTTTTTCTTTGTGCTTCCCCCCCCTTCTCAGCCCTGCAGACTCTCCAGGGAGCTGTTGCAGAGCTGAACTTGGCACAAATAGCCAGCAAGTTGTCTTGAGCTCAATGTCTATACAAATATCCAGGATAAACCACTCTAATATTTCAAATGATTTCCTAATATACAGCATGTGCTATGGCAGGAGTCCAAGGAAGGAGTTTTTCCTGGTGAAAACCACCTTCTCTTTTTATTACATGATTATAAGCCTTTTCTTTTTAAAGCTGTGATGTGGAAAGAAGCAGTATTTCTGTTGATGGAAAATTCTGACACCCTGCTTTCGGCCTTAACCACCAATTCTGTTTTTGTGCTGTGGAATTACAACAGATTTTCTTGAGTGCAATGCTAGGGAATCTAGCCCTGCCATTTTACAGCTATACTGCTGTAAATCAGTGTAAAGAATATCGTCGTTGGGTTGAACTTGACCACAGTGAACTCGCATGTCAAACAGGTGGCTTTACAGAGCAGGCTTTGGTTATGTTACCCTGCTGTATCCCAACCAACATGAAGTTCTTGTGTTCCCCAAGACAGATTTCCGGCTTTCACATCACATTCTTTTTTGTTTCAGCTCACAATGAGAATATAATTCTTCTGGAACAGAAATGCGATTTATTAAGGAAGCTGTTCCAGTGTGTGACAGCCTCTCAGCAAAAAAGCTTTGCCTTATGATTTTTTTTCCTTGTCTTTAAATAGAATTTCCCATGTTTCGCTATCTGTCACTGTGTAGCACAGAAGCATGGCTGCATCTTCCGTGGTCCTTTCCATCACTTACTCATTCATATGGGTGAGATTTCCCCTTCCCTATCCTGAGGCTAAACAATTTCAGTTCTCTCAGCCTCTGCTTGTAAGCATTTATTTTTCTTACGTGAAAGACTTCTTTTTTTTTAGGGTGGGTTATAATTCTGCAATGAGAATGATTTGCCCGAACTGGAAGAACTGCCTACTTTTTAAAAACTCATGCAGGGAGCTGGGAACACTGACGCTAAGTGTGTTTGAAGCCTGGTGACAGCCACCTTCACGTCTGACTCAATAGCTGTTTGACTTGGCAGAGTCTTTGCTTTGACTCCCTTTGGCTTCTGGAAGCACTGAAAAAATGTTTATCGTTTTGTGCATGTAACTAGATGAGTCACTTTGTAAAGATATGTACTGAGGCAGTCCTGAAAGGCAGTCATAATATGCTTTTCCTTTTTTGTTTTTGAACTTTGGCATAGAATTCAGTGTTGGGTTTGAGTTTTATCTTCTGTCTAGATCTTCCTAAGGCTGTGATGACCTCAGAGGTGTTGATTCCAACTCTCACCTGCTCTTAGTTCTTCTGAGTCCAAATGCTGACTGTGGGATGCCCTGTTTACCATCAGAATTCATGGAGGCAGTGGAAGTTGTGACAGCTCTGGATTTGCTTTCAGTGTGGGATACTTGTGCTTCATTCATTGGCAGGTACTTAACAAATATATGAGTGTGTATATGAGTGTGTATATGACATACTTTTAATTTTCTGAATGCTTAGGGAGGAAAAATGATAACAGGATAATGTCCTTTCCATTAATGCCAATGTGAGTTTGAACAACTTGTACTGCAGTCAGTGAAGTTTGGAGCATATGCTTGGGAGAATTCAATCTGAAATCATAATTCTACCAGCAAATTTCACAGGATGCACTGTTTCCAAAAGCTCCAGTATCTCAACCCAACCCTGAAGAATGTCTGTACTGTGCACGTTCCCCAGCTGGAACTGGGACCCCTGTATAGCAGTAGGTGCTGTGCATGTACTCAGACATTGTCCTGTGAAACCTGAAGGGATGAGATGAGAGTAGAAGTTTAGCTATCTGCATGCGATTCTGGTTAGAGGCAGGAACGGAAACCAGATCTTCTGATGCGTGTTTAAGTGATAAGCCACACAGTCTTGCCTAGAAGGGATATAACTTGGACATTTGTGGACTAAGTTGGGGTTTGGAATAGGCTTGAAATGAAGTAATGGTGACAGGTTTTTTGCTGGAGTGTCTACAGGGGGAGTGAGACATATTGTGCTTAAGGGATGCATAGAGATATGATTCCTTTTGAAAGGATGTGTGATCACATCGGGGAGGTGGCAGGAGGGAGATTTTAGCGCTTGGTATGCAGCCATCCTAATCCTAGAAGATCACTTCCTTAGAATTTTTTAATCCCTGCATTTAGTGAACAGGACATTTAAAAAAAGAAAAGCTGAACAATGAATTGTGCTGGAACATGTATGATCTTCAGTGGAATCAGAAGGTGAAACTGTCCTTCAAAAAAGAGGTTCTGAGATGGGCAGACCTTGTGGTCTGGACCCAAAGTTTGGAGATTGTGGTGATAGAACTTGTGTTTTCTTTGGTAATCTTGAGTGATCCTGGCCCTTGCCAAGAATCAGCTCTACTTCTAACTGCCCTTGTGAGCTTTCGGAGGGTTTTATAAGGACTCCTTGAAGATCTTGAATTACTTCTGAAGTCTCTTCTTCCTGGCAGAGTGAAGAAATGATTGTTTTGGTCCAATGTGAAAAGAAGGCAAACTTCAACCCAACTCTGAAAAATGCCCGAAAATGTCCTAGAATTCATATGGTTACTCTGTGCTGCAGACTACCTAGTTTCTAGTTTGCAAACTCATGCTTTGCTGTGCTACTTGACATCCAGGAGCTGATAGGCACAGGTTGTTTGCTGTGTTGCTTGGTTGTGGAGGTCTCATGGCATGGCAAGAGCATGGATGCCTTGCTTCCTCAGTTTATATTGGAGAGCATGTTCTGAGCCCCAGCATTGCCCAAATGAGCAAAATGAAGAAAGGCTGGCTGCAAATAGAAACAATGCATCTCCCCTGTTTCCTGAGCATTAGTGTTTCTCATCCGTTCAATTTAACAAGGGCAATCACCCTGCCAGTCTAATTATCTCTGTCGGACTCAAAGTGCACATAAAGCAGACCTCTGTTTTTTAACAGGAGGTGAGTACCCCGGTGCCTTTTAGTCTGTTGTGATGCACATTTCATTGGAGGAAAACATTTAGAGGCTGCCTTTAATACCACAGGCAGATTCCGATGTACAGCAAAGGGCTATTTTTTTTATTATTTACACAATTAATGGAAAGGAAACAGTGCAAATCCTTTAATTAGAATTAATGATTCATTAGCCTGAGCTGCCATCGCCTGCTAAATTTCTGGATCTGGATGGTGAAGCTGATGGATTATTCTGGCTAGAAGAGTAATAGCGGGGATGGGGATTCACAGCACACTGCTGAGTGTGAGTAGGGCAGCAAAGCTGTGGAAGTGGTTCCTGAGCTCAAGGAAGGTGCGTACCTGATGCTGTGCTCCCTCTGGGTGTGGATAAATGTGCACTTCACAAGCAGCTGTGCCCGTGGCAGATGTTAGTACCTACTGCCATCCTTCTTCAACACCAAATGCTCATTACTGCTCCACTGATGGAGCTTACCACTTCTTAAACCTGCTGGCAGAGCTTCTTATTTATAGAGGCTCTGTTTATTTGTTTCCATCAAACAGGTGCAAAGTTAATGAGAAGTTCCCCAAACAATTTTAACAAATGGTTCTTTTTGTCCTGAAGTGATGCAGGCAGCACTCGGCCAGCATCTTTGATGAGATGAACGTTGCAAGGGAGTAAAGCTTTTCTTTCTGCACAGCTGACTTTTCAAGACTTCCTTAGTGAAAACACGTTTCAGGGGCAGGGGTGCATTTGGAGAATATTTTCCTCTAATTTAAACTGAAGTTCTGATTCATAAGCTCAGAGTTTGAAGACCAAATGTGTTCAGTTTGCTTTGTGAGTTTTGGCTATTGGAACAGCTGCTGACATAGCTTCTGAGACAGACTGATGTGAGGAAGAGGAGATTGTAGCCAACCAGTTCCAGAGGGATTTCTACCTAACGTGTAACCATCACAGTGCCGTGGGATGTTCCTATGAGTTTCTTTTTGTGACAGTTGACCACGTATAGGATTGGAGGGTGTATTTTCTCAAACTTGGCATGGGAACTTGCTCAGCCTTTTATGTTAGGAAGCAGGAACTGCTTCTTTGCATCTTGCTCTAAAGGAAATGCAGAGAAGGGAGCCCAGGAGGTCCACACATTTTACTGATAACCTGAACCCGGGTAGGTTATAAGCCTGAAATCACACTCAAATCTTTTTTGCAGCCAACTGAAAACGTAAGCTCTTTTAGCCAGGGTTTGGATTTGGGTATTATTTCTACCTGGGAAGCGAAAGAGAAACAGCCCAAGGATTTTTCAGGCACACTGGAGGGAAAAGCAACTGTCTCATAGACAAAGAGATCACTTTTCTTCTCTCAAAGCACTGTTTTGTCAGAGATGGCTGTTGGCTTTTATATCTGAACTGCTGTGAGAGTGGGTAGAGAGTTAATATAACATTCATTGCTGAGCCCCACAACAATGCAAATACAATTTTCTCTCTAATACATATTCTCAGTGTTAATAGCAAATGAGCCAACAAACAAAAGTAATCCATCACGTTCTGAAAAATTACCTGTAGGGACGGAAGAAAAATCCCACCTCCCTGGGCTGCTTTTCTTATTTCTATTTTATTGTTTCTATTTAATGAACTGGCAAATAAATTACAAAAAGCTGTTTTATAAGCCAGTTACTTATTAATTCCATATTTTCTGCAACAGGTTCTTAGATTAATGAATCAAGGAGATGGAAAAGCCTGCTAATTTAATTACACAATTACCATTGCTGTAGCCTTTATTTTAAGGACATGACATAGCTAATGGACGTCTTATTTATTTATTTAGAACAAGTGATCTTCAGATTTGAAATCTATTCTAATTTGTAGGTTTTGGTATTTCCTTCCTTGTTTATTCTTGCTTTTTCTGTTGTTAGTGACTACTGAAAAGGGACTGTTGACAGCTACCTGGATCTGACAAACCACAAATGAGCTCGTGCTCCAAAAATTACTCTGTATTTTTTTGCATATATTTGGCTAATTTTTTTTTCCCCTCAGGATGCTGGTGGAAGATGTAGCAGGCACAGGATTAGCCATTTAGTTGTGCACTCAGAGGACCTCAAGCCACAAGTGTCTCATCAGCCCTTGAGACTGATAGAATGGAGCCAGAGGGCATCATTTCATAGAAATTGTATTAATGTATTTGACCAAAAAAAGAGAGTTGTGGGTTTTTTTTTTTTTCTGATTTTATTTAAAGTCTGTTTGTATACACATGTACTCTCATGTTATATATGAACAGCTCATGCTTCATCCACTTCATACCTGTTTGAAGCCTCCCTAATTAAACTAAGTCTTAAAATGGGGCTTTAGGCAATTGTTTCATGCTGAAAAATGTATACACAAAGAATGGAAATATGTCCCATTAATCTTGGAGAGTGTAGGATATATTATTACTATTAATTCCTGTAATTAGGAGGAAAACATAACAAATTACTCTTAATAAGCCTTTCAGACAGGATTTTCTTAGAACCTACAGGCTCATTTGTATCTTTTTTTTTTTTTTTTTTCAAATGAAACTAACATTTGCTGCACACATATGACCTTTATTTGTTCAGTAGCAAATACAACACGCTTTAAAATCTGGGTATTTATTTATTTTTAATGGCCAGCACAAGATATGCAGAGAAGTGCTTTTTCTTTTTTGTCTTTTTCTTTTTCCCAATACATGGAAAGACTTCTGCTTTCTCTATTCCTCCTTTTAAAAGAGGAATTTTCCATGTTGAAAGGGAAAGTCCTTTCTCTGGAGGATCTGGGAAAATGTGGGCATTTCTCTTACCTTTCAACCCTCGCAAAATGCTTCATTGTTCCTTTGATGTCAGTATTTCAGCTTGCATGATTTAATCTCTGTTCACCTACATGATAGAAAAGTAAGGACTGCATTTCCTGCGTCCTGTTGGCTCTGAGTGTTGCACAGAGCTTCATTCTTTCTATGAACTTCTCTCCGTTTCCAAGCTAAGTATTTTTTTTTCCCTATGTGTTTGTGCAAGCTGTAGTATGTGATGGAATAGTGCAGCAGGGCTTTTCTACATACCTATCCTCCCTCCTCCCTGTTGAAGTCAGGAGTTACTTTGACAGTACCTGCAACTGTATTTGTAGTTTGTTTATTTATTTGCATAATACACAGCCTAACCGTGCAACTGGGACTTGAAAAACAACTGTGTTTTTACTTCTGCAATGTCATAAACCTTGAGTTAGGGTTGAAGGAGGAGAATCATTCCCCAGGGCCTCTGAAACACAGAGAATTTGAACAATAGAATAACTTTCTGCAAGTTTACTGCACCTATCAGTCACCTGGTATTAGATATTTTTCCCCTCTCATCTAGTTAAATTAGATGAACCCTCATTTTCTCCTGTTCAAATTTGACATTTTCCAGTCTTCGTCTTTTAAATTTGATCATTAGACCACAGTTTCATTTTTGAACATGAAAAAGATGTGTGATGTTTTTATCTTAGTCTTGCAAGGAACAGATCTTTTGCAAATAAGGTCCTGGTAATGCTTTAAATTAGGTCTTTTTACCAAATCAGTCTACCCAATGATTTTGGAATTATACCGTTTTTTAAGTATTTTACTGATGCCACAGTCTATCCAGAAAAGCAGTTTTAAATGTGAAGAATTTTGTATATAATTTCTTGTGAAGCAGAAGGTGGGTAGCAAGCCTGTAATCTTCTGCTATTATGGGGATAAATTGATGTTCAATGAAATGTGGCGTTGAGTAGCTGATACGGCTTTCAGTAATTTAAGCTTTTTCATGTAGTTACCTCCTAGACAAACATATTTTCTAGCTGTTGTTAATATAAAAACACGAAGTAAGAATTTCTTCAACACTCCAATCCTGCTCTTTCTTAGTTGGGATAGATACTAAAGGCGGGAAGTTGCTTTATTGAGAACCTTAACATTCTCAGAAGCGTGACTTTTCTTTTCCCAACTCTTCTCTTGGCTGAAAAACGGCCTTTGCGTTTTAAGAAAATAACTTTTCAGTGTTGAGATTCTGAGTTTTCACTTAGATTTAAAGGAAGGCCAAGCGCCGGCATTCTGAAGTGACGCCTTTACAATTTCTTTTTTCAGGTTGCTCGGCGTTAACATCATGGTTATTTATGAAAGCCTGTTATTTTTGTGAACACAGTTTACAGGGAACTGTGGACAATAGATTTTTATTTCATTTTCAGGGGAAAGTAACGTGTCAGTAGTCCTTTTTAGTAACCGTGTCATCGCAAGCAGATATCTTTAAGTTTAAAGCTGCTATTCACATCTTTGAGCAATCTCCTTCTATTTATTGTTTCAGAAGTATTTCTAATGACAGAAAATGTTTGAGAAACGCAGCAACTTCTGAAGCAGTAAATTCTAGCATTGCTTTAGCACTGCTGAAATATTCAACTGCTTCTTTTTTTCTGGAAGCTGTAGCTATTACTGACCATGTAATCTGCCTTCCTAAGAGGATTTTCATGTGTAAATCATTGTTCATCAAAACAGTACTAATTTCAGTTGTTTGTTTTGTCTTTCTTGAGAAATTGAGAGTTGAGAAAGAAAATGCTCTGACTCTCAGAGCATGGAATTTTCAAAAACACTCAAGATTCTTGTTTATGAGACTTTAGGCTTAAAAAATGTGTTTTGAAAGTGGGATGTAGATACCCTGTTCATTGCAGGGGAATTGAACAAGATTACCTTTCAGGGTTCCTTCCAATTCAAATGATTTTGCAATTCTGTGCCATTGTTGCAGAGCTCTTTTAGCAGTTTCCCTTTACTCTTTAAAGCTTCTGAGGATGAGCAGAAAGAGCAAAGTTTTTCTTCTTGGTTTTAGATGGTGTCCTAGACTTGTATATGTGATGATCTGAAGTAGCCTTTCACAAGGGCATGCCGCCTGAGTTTGGGAAATACTGTTGGAGAATCACTAACACGTCCCTGGGACATTTGCTTCAAGGATTATTTGTCTCTGTTCTCAAGATACGTTTCTTATTTCTCGTTGGAATCCCAGTCGTTGTCTTATTCATTCTTTATTTAATTATAGTGATCTGTTTTTTCTTATAGTATAAACATTATGGACTTTGCACTGAACTCACTCCACTGCATCATAGTGCTGTTTGTTTCGCTGTCATCAGTTCATGTTAATTAACGTGAACTTCAAAACTAGTGTTTTAGAATTCATTGCCAGTAGGGAGCTTCTGTGTATTGGGTGTTATATGGGCTAATAAAAGAATACTCCCTGCTCTAAATAAACTTCAGTGCGAGTTTAAAAATAAATAAATGAAAGGATGAGCATAAACTGAGAATACTGCTTTTATACACGATAAATTTTATCATCGCTTTGTTGGGAATGCAGGGGGAGAATCATTAATTGAAGCCAAATATGTGAACTCTTGGCTCTTGGGGAATTCCAGCTGCTTAGTAAGGGCAAGGGCTTTTCTGGATGGATTATTTTCAGCATGTGGTATTGTGAAGAGTTAATTCTGCATTGTATGCTGTTGTTGGGAAATATTGAGGTGTTTAGAGTGGTGAGACACTTAAAAATTGAGTTAATCTGCTGCTGTAGATGACAAAGCCATGTATTTGAATCAAAGTTGGTAAGTATCACTGCTTTTAAATTAATAAGTATTATGTTAGAAGAGCAATTGGAAGTTGCATAAAATATGGATTTGGGGACTGAGGGTATAAATAATACACTATCCAAATTTGGTAAGAGCTTTAAAAGATTTCTATAAAAAGTTCCACTTTCTGTGATTACTGCAATATTAAAATATGTAATGTTTGTCATATAATCCCATCTGATGTTTAGGATTAGTAGAATAGAGTTGTTTTCTAAACTGCTATGTCAAAGTTTCACCATTATTAAAAATTGTATTTGGGATTTGTCCCTTGGATGTAGAGCTGAAATCCCTGGGTGATGCAGGTTACCTTACGGTTGTTTTCCTGTTATTCAGAGCTTTAGGAAAGGTTGCCCTCATTCCATCAATATGAAGTGATAGAATATGAGCAATTGGGAAAAATGTAGAGCCAGAGATCTAAACAAAACCCCAGCCAAATGCTTTGTGCCTTAGTTTGGCCACAATTAAAGGTAGTCACGAATGTTTATGTTAATTACTATTTAGCCTGCTAATGCACTGAAACGGAGCTATTCTGCAGGAATATAGCAGCAAGCTCTCCAGGAGCAGTGTCAGGAGTTCTAGTTGCAGTAAAACTGGTGGGAGATCACTTACCAGAGATAAGGAGTTCACTTGGGGAACGGAACGAAGCAGATTAATATTCCTATTTTGCCTGAATCAGCTCACACATAAAAATTAGTTTCAATAGCTGTGGATCTTTTCTTAATTGCTTACCATCACTTCTCAGCTTAGGATTTCCTCATGAAAAGCATCTTGTTGTGTCTTTCATGTCTAAGGTGGACGTAAGGAGTGACAGTGCTGTAAATAATCAAGGAAAGCCTCTCCTGTGCCTTTCCCTCAGGCAGAAATAAGGCAGGTTGCTCTCATAACCTCTAATTAAAAATAAATAAATAAATGTGGTCTTTTTGGTGGCAGAAGGAGAATTTGAGGAAGTGCTACTGCAGTACATTAGCTTGCTGGTAAATGTTCCTTCTGGTTTTGAGGTGGCACAACCATCCACCGTTAGCATGCTAAATCAGTGCTTTATTAGACTAATGTGGTTTGTGTTCATCCTTGATATGTATTTAAACCTTGTTCCTGTGTATTTAATCATCGCTGCAGTGATTTAAGCATGCTTGGTTTTCCAATAAAACCTGGTACGAAACAAAAGGGAGGGGGAGGAAAAGGAAAGTTCAGTTTGCAAATTGAATTGATGTCACCTCCCACGAGCTGCACTAACTACTGAGGAACAATAACTCAGAAGTGGAGTTGAAACAGCATTACTTTTTCTTTCTGTCAAACCCTATGAGATATTTGAAGGAAAAGCCTACTAGTGCGCGTGTGGTGGCAGAAAAATCCAATTCCATAGAAACGTATGCTTCCTCTGAAAATGAGAGTTTCTGAAAATTAAATTTTCTGATTAGGGTCCTGTAATAATAATGCTCATGAGCTCTCAAGCCTCCAGCTGTTAGAGATGGATTGGCACTTCATGAAAGATAGCTTGTGGTAACTTCAAATGTGCTTCTCTATTTTTGGCTTTAATTTAGAGGACTTCACGCTGTAATTTGCAAGCTCTAGCATGTTTGATATCATGCTATAATTTTTGCAAAAGCCTGAGATGCCTTCAGAAGATGGTCTTGGACTGGTTTGCAAGTATTTGCTTTCTTGTAAGATGTGGCTGCACAGCAGAAGCTCTAAGAAAGTAACAGCAAAGGATGGAAATAATCCAGTGAAATATACACTATAAATCATATTTATGAAGGTATTTTCCTTTCCATTCCACTGGCTGTGCATTACAATACAACCAGATAGTTAATATCTGAGCATTAGAATACGCTCTTCCCTTTAAACAGTCACTTTAAGTCATGTTTAATGCTGCTATAATCTGCACTAGCATTCAAGGGTTTCAAGCTATCTAGCATCCAATGCCTTCTTGACCACCTTCCTTTGGTTATGTAGGGATGTGGGCTCCTGTTCTTCAGCCTTCTGCTTCTTAGAGGTGACAGATGGATGCTGTTCCAGCATGAGGTGGAGGTCAGGTGCCATTTGGGACTGAGAAGGTGAGCACAGTCCATCTTAGTTTCCCTGCTCAATTTTGATGTCAATTAAAGTCCTTCTTCCCAACTGAAATTCTCCCAAAGCTAAATACAGTGGACTTAAGAAGGAATGCTGTCATTTTGAAAGCGGACCAGTTGCTTGTTTTATGTTGTGACAGTTTCTTCGCGAGATGGAGCTGCGTTGTGAGCAGTTCTAACCATTATTTGGGTGGGTTGATTTTGTTGATGCTGCTCAATGGCAGCTGTTGAGGTGGGGAAGGAAGAGGAGGGCTATGATATGCTCAGGATGTGGGCAGGCACGTGTGTTTCAAGTGAAAAGCTCACTCCGTTTGTTGTGGGGGTGAACGTGCCTTACACTAACACTGGTTCATTGTATTAGCTCTGATCTGCGCTGCTGTGAACTCCAGTGTAGCTCCAAACACAGCTTTCCCAAAGAATGAGAGCGTGCTGTGCTGCGTGCTGTTCAGTTTCGGTTGCATCACAGTTGGAGGATGAGATGTACTGCAGAGCTTTAAAGAAGTCAGTTTAATTCTTGCAAGTTGTTCATGGCTTGTGATCGTAGGTTTCTACTTCTTAGTGCCCTGTTGCAGTATTTATGGAAAAGAACAGAGCAAGCAGAACCATGTTATTAGCTTCTTTTCAACCCTTTAACTGAGCACACAAAGGAACAACCAGCTTTTGTTAATTGATATTGAAAGTTAATCTAAGTCAATTTGTTTGGAATTTAAGATTAAATTAATTTAAATAACTTTTGACAGAATGCTCTTTTTGAAAGGCTTTCCCTTGTACGTTCCCCACCAAAGTAAATCATTTTCATTGAATTATTTACTAGACAATTTCATAGGGAGAGCTTCAAAAGCCCTCCAGGCAATAATAAAATGATCTTCAGTGCTACAGTCACAATTTGTTCTGGATAATTGGCTGCCTTTTCCCATTGGGGAATAGTAGAGCTTTATGTGCCAGACAGGTGCCTCTTCCTGAGTAGAGGACAGAATGGTGCCGTTCCCACCAACCAAGGCTGTATCTGAGTTTTTGTTTAACAGCAGCCTTAGATTACCCTGCAGAGCTGCTGTTCAGATTTGCACTGTATTATAGAAATAAACTTTCCCGTTCTTTTTAAAAATATTTTTAGTTTCATTTTTTACTTCATTTATGCCACCTCCCCCAATGACCAAGTGAGGGAAAAGCCCTTCTGACAGTTTGTAGCCTTTGAGAGGACCAGTGCTGAGACTTGCTGGAAAAATAGTAATTTTCCATCGCAGAAATTGTGTATTTCCCAGCTAAGCTTAATTCTCACTGTGAGCATGGTGAGATTTCCTTCATTAAGAAGGAAAACATGTAAGAGTGAACTTTGGATGCTTTCTCTTTGGCTGTGAATGATGCCCTTGTGTTTCGTAGGGATGAACATGGTAAAGTTATGTGAAGGTTGCTAAATCAGAAAAATTCCTTATCCCTTAAGCAATTTTTAGTTACGGCTTATTTTACAAGTAACCTTCTAATAATTTTTAGTACATTTTAAAGATGCAGTTCAAGTTCTCCCTTTATAGAAACTTGAAAATCAGCACGTTAGAAAGCAAAAAGGGAAAGGATTGAGAAATATGGCCCCATGGTGCTTTATATGCTGTGGTGTTTCTCATAATTCTGTTGTTCCAGTAGTTCTTATTTAGAAAACCGTTTATCCTTTTCAGAGCTGTCCATGATCCATGCAGCAGTGTTAACTTACTCTGTTATCGCTGATAGTCACAGTGTAAGAAAAATTAATATAGCACCTATTCTATGCTAACTCATAGAAACTCCTCCAAAAGATGATTCATTCAGTGTGGGATTTTGAAATGATCCTGGGAATGGGGCACCCAATTCTCCTAAATTCTTTGGGTGAATTTGGCTCGTTTCAGTAATTTCACATTTACACTTGTTGAAAACTGCCAGATCCATGCATGCTTTGTATGCTTGTTATCAGAGCTAATATTAAAAATATTTTCTGTTAATCTGATTAAACACTCTCTGACAACACCTACAACTGGTACAAGAATCCATCTTCTGTTCAGATTTCTTATTGTAGTCGATCATTTTTAATGAGAGAGCTTAAAATGAAGAGTCCAAACTAATGTCACATCTCATCGAACGCCTTGAATTTTTCATCTTGCTGAATGAGCTGCATAGCAATTTGAGGACACCCTTTAGACAGATATCAAAGCTTCTTGATGATTCTTTTTGCTAGTATTCCCACCCCACCTTTTGGCTCTTGTTTTTGTCTTTTATCTTGTTTTTGATGGGTTGGGGGGTGTATACAGCACCTACCTCATGCTTTCCCCGTAACCCGAGGCTCAGAATCCATCCTGTTGCGTGGATGTGAATGGTTATGAAGGCTGTTCCATCTTTATTGAATATTGCCTCATTTGAATGTTGTCACTTATGATTTAGAAGGTAAAAAAGCCACTTCTCAATGTCTGGCACATTAGCAAGCATAGAATACAGTGACCTTGTATGCCTGCATTCAGCTGCATACGCAGCTTCTGTGAGTTCTGAAGTAAGGGGAGCAATACTTTCCTATGAGTTTATGCATTGATATAAGTAGAATGTTGGTAGCTACAGAAGTAGCTGTATATTTGTAGGTCTGCACATGTGTACCCTTGTGCAGAGGTTGTAATTCCTGATAAATACATGGGGGACTGGCCTTTATGGCTGGGATGGTATATGCCTGAGACTCCAGGCTCTGTAAGATATGCTTGCAATATGTCGTAGTGCATTGGCCATTATTTTATTTTAACATGAGTGTTCTCTCTGTTGGATGCATTTTCTGTTCAGCGTGTACTTGGTCTCAGAAGGCATCTGCAAATGCACAAATGTGCGTAAATTCATTTTTCTAACCCAAAGGAATTGTGAGCCTGCACACAGAAATGTGGAAACTATGTTATGTGTATATTGATGCTGTTCGGAAAATACCCTTTTTTTTTTATTATTATTATTATTTTTAAATTTAGTAGAGCAAAGAATACTTGAGAATAAAAAACCAAGGAAGTCTGAACAAAGGAGTTCAACTTGTTCTGAATTGTATCATTCTGAGTGAGTGGAGAATGGGGCCAGATATGTCCTGGGAGAGCACTCAGCTTTGCTTTAAACAAGATCTTTTGGCTCTTCTATAGTGCTCATGAGACAAGGCTTCTCGACAGATGCACTAAAAATATTCAGTAGTAGAGGATGCAGCTTCAAAAGTTGGAGTTCTGGTGCGGTTTACAGAGATCTTTCCAGTTAGGTAAACAAGAAGAGGAGAAATAATTCCCGAGAGCTTTGTTGTGTGTCAGCTGGTAGCTTTTGCTGGTGACAGTTTTCAACCTGTAATATTTTCATAGATGTATCTACTTGAATACAGAAATATGGTGAAAAATTATATTTGTTGCTTTCCTTTGAGCCGGAGCAAACAAAAAATGATTTGAAAGGCGGCGGTGTGGTGGAGACAATCCCAGAGAAGTAATGGGGAAATGGGATATTTGAAGGTGAAATTTCATTGCCAGTGAGAAATTTGCTATTTACAGAAATGTGAAAACAATGCAGTGTGCAGTACTTTCTGAGTCCGACCTTTAGAAGGGGGAATAGGGAGAGGAGAGAGAACTTCTGTCTTTGAATGTGAATTTCAGCATCTGTTGGGATACATAAGAGAGCTTGGTGAGAGCGTTTAGCTTCTTTTGCAGAATCATAGAATGGTTTGAATTGGAAGGGGCCTTTAAGATCCAACTCCCCTGCTACAGTCAGTGACATTTCCCACTAGCCCCCGTTGCCCAAAGCCAATCCATCCAGCCTGGCCTTGAATGTTTCCGGTTATCTCTCTGGGCAACCTGTTCCAGTGTCTCACCACTCTCACGGTGAAGAATTTCTGATATCTAATCTGAATCTACCCTCTTCCAGTTTAAGGCTTTCTGTTCTGGAGCCTTAAAAAAGCTTGTTCATAGGTTTGTAGGGGGAAGAACAGTTGGATTTGCAGATCAGACCTGCTATTTGTCTGTGAAAAGGTATACAGCAAGCAGCTTTTTACCCTCCTCCCCACTCCAAGCCTTTTAAGTAGGATGGTGTCAATCTTTCCAGTTATTCATGCTTAGGAACAGCAGCCATAGAAAGGCTTTATTGACATTTGTTTCCTATTAAACAAACAATAAATTATTGAGGTTAGAGGTGATGCATTTGGTATCTAAAAGTCACTATTTTCTTTCTTTTGGATGACACAGGTAATGTGTTTTATGAGTAGATCCTTCTGTGCCTCAGAAGCTTATAGGAGTTCTGAATTTCTGTCTGGGATGTGCTGGGGATAAAGCATTAGCAAAAGCTCTGTGTACTCTTTCCCTTTGCGAAACTTGTCTGAAACTTACTAGCAGTTCCTTCTGCTGAAGGAAGACAAGCTGCAAGTGTGCAATCATGAATCATAATTGCTTGGGTTTCTTGAGTCTGAAAACAACAGCTTAACATGGAAGTTTTGCTTGTGCTGTTGCTGCTGTTGTGTTTAAGTACAGCTGCAAGGTAGGCATTGAGTTGACTTGAATTTTACAAGAAGGGGGTTTGTTTCTTGAGTCTGTCAAGTGAAATATCTAGGCAGGTTTAGGGAAAGTGTAGCTTGTTTTTCCCCACATTTGGTATTAGTAGCTCACACTGATGTAAATTAGTCTTTAAAATACTCTGTGTCTGCTTGGTTTGTGCTTGGACTTAGGCTGAGCAGCAACAGATTTCTGCATGCCCTGGGTGCTGATCACACCATGGTAGGGTTCCAGAAGCATGGGTACACAACATTCCTTCATTATCATGCTATCTTTTAGCCATTCAGAACAGTTGTTCTCTAAAGTATTGGGCATTACTGCATGTAACTGGCAGGTAATGCTGATACACTTAAAGCCATGCTTAGTTCCACACTTGGAACACATTTTATATAAAATAGGAAGTTGTGTTTTCATTTCCTCTTTTATTCCATTTAAGACATAAATTGATAGTTTTTCTTTCCCTTATTGTGACAAGTATGTACTCAAAATACTTTCATCTCACTGTCAACAAACCCGGAGAAGTTCGCTGCTAGAACTGGATCAGACGCTGAATCTAAATGTATGAGCCCTCACCCCTACAGTTTTAAAGATTCAATTACAGTAGAATAAAGGCATTAGCAGATTCACACCCCTGGAGGGGAACATAATGCTATCTGAGACCAGTCTGCGTTACATCTCTTCCACAGACATAATCCTTCAAAAGCCTTCTTCACAGAAATAGTGTGGTTTCTTTGCGCTGTATGGAACTGCTTGTCTAAGTTATACCTCCACGCCTGAGTCTCCAGTGCATTTCCTGCTGTGTGTTTCAGATCTGATGGAGTTGCATTAACTTATGGTGCACTAAAGGTTTCTTTCTTTAAAAAAAAGATAAGAAGGAAAAGATTTTATCTCTTCCAGTTGCTTGCTTTTGCCAAATGTATGGTCCGCTAGTTGAAAAAAAAAAAAAGTATTTCTGCATTGCACTTCTGTTACTAGTTTGCTGCTGTCGTGCCATAGCCATAGATAAATCACTCATGTCTTTCCTTAGCCTTTAGCCTTGCAGTTAGACAGTCCAGTCAAATGTTTGTATGCTTACAGCGCATGAAACGTCTTTCTTTGGTCTGAAGGGTTCTGGACGCTACTCTAATATAAGCAGTAACTTTTTAGAAGTGATTGCTTCCAGGGATTCTCCTTACCTGTAGTGTGAGAAGCTGAATGCAGCTATTTGATGTTCTCCAGAAGACCGCAAGGAGCTGATGTGGAAATACTTCTAGGGTTGTAATTTGTGTCTGAGCTGCCCTAACTGAAAAGAAGTAATAAAAAGGACAGTGAGCAGTAAGCAAACATTTGGGACTTTACTCTGCACAATTCATTGTCTCAGCACGTGTACTGATTGATCACTAATTAGAGGTTGGGTGAGGTTCACCTGCTTATTCTGAAACAAAGTACACTGAGACAAGAAACTGACTTCTCATCCTTCTTGGACAGATAGGGAAATGTCACCTTGATTCAGCATTTCGTAACAACGTTGGTCAACATTTTGTACCTTCTTTTAAATAATGTAATCCAATTAACACGCAGCTAATTTAGCATTACATGAACTGTAGATGTCTGACTCTTACTCTAGCTTTGTTTGTTAAATTCAATGTTAAGTTGCTGTCTTGACACCTAAAAGATGTATAATCAGTCACTGATTAATTAGCATCAGTGTGTCAGGTGCTCATTAGAATAATTGACTGAAGTCTTTACTGTTGAAAATGGGCTTTTACTTGATTTTCTGCACTTACTGAAATGGAAAACACAGTCCTGAAACATGGACAGAGCTAATAGGTCATCTGCATAATTCATTTGCCAGATTAACGTAGGTGCACCCTTGAGTGCTTTTTGCAGTTTGGCCAATGTAGCATCGTAAGTTTCTAGAAAGCTCTCTTAGAAAATACATTTTATAATACTGTTAGGTTAACTGTAAGTAAAAAGTTTATATTCACTAATTCTTTCAGGTGGCATCTTTTAGTGAAGATGACAGGACTGGTGGTTGGCACAGCTTCCTGTCTTCCATACAGATGCAGAGTGATACAGCCGTGAAAGTTAGAATAAACCAGAGGGTTTGTTACCCTGTTGGAGACTCCCTTTGGTGTGGGCACTTCTCATAGATTAAACCGGATGAAAGCCCTGAGGGTAGGTTTGAGATGAGGATTATCACTGGTGTGGCAATAATCCCCCCCACCTCAGAGCAAAATACAGACCATACTGAATCCGTGGAACACAAGGTCGATCTTGGTGGATAAGGGCTTTGCTGAGTATCTACCAAGTGTCTCCAGGGTAAAGCAGCCAGTAGCATGTCAACAAGTCTGTTATTTTGCAAGATGATAAGCACAGTTCTTTTATCAGTGAAATTCATTACAAATTTAATGCAGGAAGCGTTACATAAACTTATGTCAAGCTGTTATGACTCAGTCTGAAGAACGCAATTCAGAGCTACCACTTTCAGTTGGTTATTTTATGTTTCCACTCCTCATGGTTGCAGGTCATTTTACAGAGAGGAAAGGAAGATTAGATATAAAACAAATTCTGTGATTAATGTAATATTGGGAAATGTAGGAGAAAATGCTGCGTCCTTAGAGGAAATAAAATGCTGTGAGCAGTTTCAAATTAAAAATGAATAGAAAGGGAGACTTCATTTTGCTCTACGCTTCTGTAGAGTGTATGTGTATATGCATATATATATATATATTTATTTTTATTTTTTTTAAATTCTCTTCTCTATTTCTCTTGACCTTGAATTGTGGCACCAAGCATTATGACTCAAATCAAACGTCTAGCAGTTTGCATCTGCAGTGAGAAGGGGAGACTATGCCAGATTCTCTGCACCAGTGGGGCTGGTGACTGCTGCTGCTCACCAGCCTTCCCTGAGCACGCTGTTTGCTTGAGTATAAGCAGCAGGAAAACTGGCTGTGTTTGCCTATTTTCTATCCCCCCTGGTCACCAGAGCTCCCAGGGCTGCGCGGTTCAATTTAGAGCGCTGATGAAATGCAACAAACATGTCACAGCAGCGTGCTGAGCAGCACAGGCTGTGCAAATAATCTCTTATTTTAATATTTAGAGGGCCTCTCTGGAACAAACAATGTGTGGGTGTATGTTGTGTTTCTTTTTGGCTACCAGTGTACTGTCAGCTTTTGTTTTGATTGATGTTACAGAAATTAAGCATTTGGTTTGTTGGTTTTCCTCATTAAAGTAATTACTTCAGCAGCCTTACTTTAGCTTAAGCAAAGACCATCACTGAAGACAGCTTTCTTTAACTCTGTGAGTCAAAGTAGGCATGTTTTTATTTATAAGCATTCATGCTGATGTATGTCTTCAAGGTGAGTTCCAGTAATGCTAATGCCCATGCTTATTTTTCCTAGATTCTAATCCTCAGGCAGATTAGAGAGTTGTCTGATGGGATCAGATGAACAACGTATTTAGCAGCAGGTATTTTATTAATAGATCTCAAAAAGCCCACCAAAACCGAAGAACACTACCTTTCAAAGGAATTTAGTAGTAATTTATATATAACATGCATGTGGTAAATAAATTAGCATGGAAACAAGGGAAAGCAACCTTCCCTTAGGCCACTCAATAACTGTGCAGCCTGAAGAGGAACTCCTGACACTTGAGCTTCTTGCTGCAGATTTATGATCAGAAGTGTCAGATGTTGGGATAAAAGCCTCAGTTCAAAGCTTTATCCAGTGACTAACATTGGTGTCTTGTGTCAGAGAGGGGAATTAAACATGCAAACTGAGGTATAATTGAAATATTAAGCACTGTTTTTCCTAAACTCTGAATTTATAGAGGGTCATAGCAGTTGGAGAACTTCTGAGGTGATAGACTGCCATCAGAACAGGGTGGAAATAAGTATCAAGCAAGGCTGGAAAAAGGATCTGTGAGAATAAACGCTCAAGGGACAGGTACTGAGGTGACTTTGCTTACTCTGAGTTCCTTTGTTAATGAAGACGGTGTTGCTTTAAAGTGCAGCAAATCTGAACTTCTGTAGGTGGGGTTTGTCAGTCTGGGAATTGGCTGGGAATATACCTTCTATTGCATGAGTCACGCTTTGAATTGTAACCTTTAAATATTAAATACACTTCAGGTCAAGCTAGTCCAGTTTATGAGGCGGCAGGTACAGTAAACGAAGAGTAAATACTTGCATTTTATGAGTGTAATTTCAATCCGAATTCCAGGTTTGTTACTCATGCCAAAGATGTACATAAAATCACTATAGCAATCAAAACTTGAATCAGGGCTCATAAAGCCAACTTGAATCTTTAATGAAGATTCTTTCAGGGGTTTGTTGCTGCTAACAAATCAGCATCGTCTGCTTTTTCACAGTCTGGAGGATGTACTGCTGTACCACAGGTCTCTTGCCAGTCTTATTTCTACAAGGTGAATCACTGCAACTCTGAAAGTCTTTTCAGGGGTAACTATTCATCAGAATACCTCTCCTGGGCATTTTCTGCATTTAGAAGTATTGCACCTATATAAGTAGGGAACTTTTTGTGACTGATCCAACTACATATTTTATTCAGGGTCAGCAGAAATTCAGAAATGCAAAAAAGACACAACAGAGATGATGAATATTTTGCATGGGTGAGATTTCTGTTTTCAAAAAAAAAAAAGTTCTTTAAGCTAATAAAAAATAAATTCATTTACAAATTCCTCAATGTCTCTGAAAGGAATGGAAATTATTCGATGATAAATAATCTGTTTTTTTCCTGTTGACGTATTGAGAAGTGAAATCTAGTTAACACATGGAAGGAATTGAAATAGGGATATCTAATTTTACTCTGCATGCAATTATTTTGGGTTTTGTTTTATTAAGTTTTACCAACCAAACTGCTTGTTGTTCATACTGGTCAGAAAGAAAAAAAGCAGTTATTCACTCTGATTTAATACTGCCTCTGAGAGTAATATAGTCACACTCAGTTGTGGGATCTTGCTTGCCACAAACTGCAGTTGGATTTTGCACTCCTTAAAACACATTGTTAAAAGGGGTATGGGTTCTAAATGCTTGATTCATGCTAAGACCACAACCTGCCAAGTAGAGTGAGCTGAAGACAAACAGTTCTAAAAGAAACTAGCAGAAACCTGGAGTCTGATTTTTGGATGTTAATGAGGTTTGCATGCAAATAGGAACGTAGAGGAAGTGGAACTGATGTTACTGAACTTTTGATGCATCTTTTAACCACCAGGCTTTCGCTGACATCAGAAAAAAAAGCGTTTACAAAAGCTGAAGTCATAGAATCACAGAATAGTTGAGGTTGGAAGGAACCTCTGGATGTCACAGGCTCATGGAAAGGCCTGGGTTGCAAAGGCCCACAATGCTCACGTGGTTCCGACCCCCCTGCCGTGTGCAGGGCCGCCAACCAGCAGCCCAGGCTGCCCAGAGCCACATCCAGCCTGGCCTCGAATGCCTGCAGGGATGGGGCACCCACAGCCTCCTTGGGCAGCCTGTTTCAGTGCCTCACCACCCTCTGTGTGAAAATCCAGCAATTTTTTTTTTTTTTCTATTAAAAGCTAAACTGGACTAGTTGATCAGACGAGGAAGGTTTAGGTTGGATATTAGGAGGAAGTTTTTTACACAGAAAACAGGCTGCCCAAGGAGGCTGTGGGTGCCCCATCCCTGCAGGCATTCGAGGCCAGGCTGAATGTGGCTCTGGGCAGCCTGGGCTGCTGGTTGGCGGCCCTGCACACGGCAGGGGGGTCGGAACCACGTGAGCATTGTGGGCCTTTGCAACCCAGGCCTTTCCATGAGCCTGTGACTACCCTACAAAGAGTAAATGTTTTGTAGGATTATTTTAAAATATACTGACAGAACACTAGCATGAATCATACAGATCTGAAGTAGAGTTCTTTGAGGAAAAAAGTCCTTGGGACACTTGATTCAATACTAATATCCCCTGCTTAGACTGATGTTGGCACACAGAACAGTCATTGTTTTCTGTGAAGATCAAATAAAGGGCTGTTAGGTGGCTTGACAGCTGGAGCAGAAGCAGTTTTCTGATTTGCATGTTAAGGAAAAGGTAGAACTGTGTTATCGGAATGTGTTTCCTCTGCTAGATTCCTGGTAGGCAAGTAAATACTTGATGTGGCTGGAAATACCCAAGCTTCGTTTGCAATATGTTAGCTACATTTCTTAAAAAAAAAAATTCCCATTTTAGAATGTGAAGGATAAGGTTGCCTGCTTATCTACTGCATAGGTGAAACTGGCTTTTTAAATGTTTAGCCTCCATCTTGAAAGCAAGTGGTATTCACTGGAGTACGCACAAAACATTGATCATTCAATGGTAGTGAGAAGTGGTATTTTGTCCTGGACAGACCATAGCTTTGTGTTTTATCTATCTAAGTAATTTGGTCTTATTTTTGCTGCAGAATTTCAAAGGTGATGCTTGGTCGATAGTGTCCAGCTCAGTTCAATCATGACCACTGTTTTGTCAGCAGCTGCAAATGAAGATCACACTGAGCATGGCACTTGAGCTGTGATTCAACAAGTATTTCGTGTCCTTCTGCTTAATAAAAGTGTTAATGGATCTCCTGTAAAAATATAGCTGTAGATTTCACTTACAGGAAATCTTTTATGTGATGTAGATTTTTCATAGTTGAAGGTATACGAGGAAAATATGGGTACTCTGTGTATGAAAATAACTCACAATGAAGCAGCACAACGATAATAGAGGATTTTAATATTTCTCCTTCACTGTAGTGTAAGTTGCACTTAATAGCGCTGAATTCTCAGAATTCTTTTTTTTTTTTTTTATTGTTTTTTACAGGATACGCAGTACAAGATAAACATGTTTCTGGCTTGGGGACAGTTGTAGGAACAGTTCTGGATAACTCCATCCTAGGGCAGAGCATATAAATGTGGCTCAGGCACTGCTTTACTGGTGTTGCACTCATGCAGTTGTGTCAGAATTTTCATATGGTGCCACTCTCTGCCATGTAAGGATATCTGAAGTGTCTTCTGGGACTGCTGGTGGGCAAAGGTTTATAAAGGAAAGAAAAACGGTGACCTACTTGAGAATTCTGCCGATGTAGAGAGGCCAGTTGGTGTGTGCTCTGCAGGCTGAAGGGTTTGGGGCAGAGAGCTGTGAATCTTGTACCTCTTCAGGTTTTATGACCAGATCCTTGTATTCTTTTTAATTTTCACAGAATGAAAGGGTTAGGAGGAAGGGGGGAGGGAGGGAAATAATCTTGCAACAGCTTCAGAAACTGTCTTTGTAACTGGAAATAAAAAACTCCGATGAAAGTGGAATGGGGCAGTAAATTGTCTCCGCTTATATGTTACTAACTTGCCATTATTTTCATTAAACATTCACAGGCACAATTTCACTTATTTAAATCAACGTGATGACCTACTTTAAAAAAAAAAAAAAAAAAAAAGTTGAGAAAGAATATAGCTATATTTGCGTTCAATGATGGCTTTATGAACTTTGGAGAGAGCATAAAATGTGATCCAGCATGTATGTTAAGGCCTCCAAACCAGCAGAAAGGCCAGCAGGATGGTGGGGGAAATCTGTCAGCTATGCATCCTTTTTATGCAGTTGGCTTAAAATACCTCTGACTCCAAATTGCAGTTTAGGGAGAAAAAGAGAATTCCCTCATTATGGTTTCAACATTGAGAAGTCCATTATGTGCCCTGTTTATTATAAACAATACACTTTGGGGAAATCATGGCTCCATCAAAGCTGGTAATAAAATTCCCCTGTTTCCAGTGGGGCCAAGCTTTCAGAGGCTGTTATTGCTTTGATAAAATGGAGGATAAAACTTCAGTTCTTGCTGTATCTTCGCTTGTCTTTGGGAATAATTTATGTGATTTTTCTAGCTTGCAAAAGAGTGAGAACTATAATTCCAATCCAGACAAATGATTTTGGGCAGGTAATTAACTCCAGTTGTGCAAGTACTCTAACATAATCGATTCAGGGAATCCGAGTGTTGTCGCATTACTCGTGTTCTATCCCTGAGGATGTAGAATAAGAACATATCAAAGATTTCCCCATCTCTAGTAGTGCTGTGCCAGCCCCTTCACTAGAGACAAGAACGAATCAAGCTGCCCAAATCATCCTGTGTTGAGACGGTGAATACGTTCATGCCTGTCATGATGTCTTGGACCTGTACGTTCAGAAATTGGCTACAATGCAATCTCACTTTTGTTTTTGTTTTATTTTGGCTGAATTCGTTAGGACAACTGCTATTCTATTGAACTATTAATAATCCATGTTTCCTATGTGGCAACATAAATTTTGCTGCTTAGCAGTAACAAGCATCGTAAAGATAGTTTGCAGTAGACTTTCTTGGCAACTTGATAACTCACACTGCAGCAATAAGGCATTCTCTGGGACTCCTTTTCATTGCTAATGCAGGGCATGAATGCAGAGCTTTTATTTTTAGTGTATCTTGGAATTCGGCAAGGATATTATTTGGCATTATCGCGCTGCAAGTGCTCTTTCTTTGGGTCTGCTCAGATCCTTGTAAAACACTTAAATCTTGCCTTCCTAATGCCTGATCATACCCTGCTGCGGTAATGTTAAAGCAGATGTGAAAGAAAAATTAAAGTATGCTATAGTTGAACTCCAGAGATGTATTGCAACAGCACTTTAACTCGCACTTCAGTTCTGCACAAATAGCTTTCTATTTTGGGTCCTGTGCATTTATGAAAAGATACCAGAAGTTCCATTTATGTGGAAGATGCAAGACTACCAATATGCAGCTAAATTAGTTACTGTCATCTATTTTTTATACTGCAGGCCCGTTCACAATCCATGTCAGTTACAAATTAAGTTGCATGGAGGTATAGTTCTCAATAGAAATCAATTTTCAGCACAAAATGCCTTATTTGCAGTTTTATGGCTTAAAACTACTTATGTGAAGTGATTTATTGTTTGCAGTTAAGGGAGAATGCTGTTGAGAGGATGATTGTCTGATTTTGATTTCTTTAGTCTTTATAGGCGGTGTTTGCTTGTAAATAGGAAATTTGAAATAATACACAGTTAAATATCAAATTAGTCTGAATCATTAATTTGTTGCCACATAGGAATTTGCATGATGTGCAAGAATTTGCCCAGTGAATTGCGTGATGATTTTTGAATTATACAAGCTATATTTGAAGCTGTCAAAGAGTGGAAAGGTGAAGACCAGGGGCTGCTGAAGGTAATGCAAATGGAATGTTAATCACTGTATTTATTTATAAATAATGTTGGCAGTGGTGCCATGGAAATACAGCAGCAGGGTAGCCTGTATTGCTGCGTAGACCAGATCCTCAGCAGCTATAAATTTGTTCCAGTGAAGCAGTGCAGTTTGGCTTCAAGTTGTCATAATCTGTGCCTTTTCACCCTGCCTGAGGCTAAATTCTCATGTAAGTGTATCTGTAGTCTGAAATAAGAATTTATCTTAACAGAGATGGCATGATGATGCTGAAGTGGACTTACTTTGTCTGCATTTGAGATGAACTTTCTATGGGTGTAATAAATGGAGTTTAAATCCAAATTTTGTTTGCAGAAACAGATACATTTGATTTAAATCTATTCAGCCTCTCAGAGGGAGCTGAAATCCATCGAAAGGAGCCCTTGCAGAAATGCTATGAGATAGTCAGAAAATGAATTCTCTTCCAAAAGAAGAGTAAATGTGTTTTCTTATATGTATTAGAATAAACCTGGCAAAAAAAAAAAATGTAAGCTGTTAAAATAGGCTGGTGGTCTTCTGTGAACAAGGATCCTCAAATTTTTTGGGACATCTATATGGAAAGAAGCTGAGAGGAAGGAGAAGAAATCAAGAAGAAATCAAGCTCTAGGACAAGTGCAGAAAGTTGTTTTCAGTGTATGTGATGGTATTGGAGGGAGTGCAGAATCCCATGGTGGTACAAAGTTGGAGTTGCTCAACTTTTTCTTGCACTTTCTTTATTAGCCTCTGAGATTTGTTTCTCGTTTATGGGCACTGTTTTTTCCCCTTTATTATCTGCATTTTATTTGCTGCAAAGATAATGTGCCTCAAAGTCAAAAACAAAAGGAGGCTGGTGACAGACAAGCTACTTTTTTTATTATCTCCAGGGAATGAATATTGTTTGCTAAATATGTGACCCGCTCTTGCATCTCGCAAAGCTGGAATCTTTGTGGCTGGGAATCAGACAAAAAAAGTTGCCTTGCTGGTAACAAGCTGTGTATTGGGCTGTGAACTCTATGGCTGCCCACCTGAACTCCTCCATCAGAAGAGCTACACCTTGTCCTTGGTGGTTATCAGGGATGCGTGTCAACCACAACTCATTGCCCTTGACGTGCTGGGGTCCTTGGCAGTTCAAAAGTGTGTTAGAATTTGGTGTGCTCTGCTCGTTTTTGTTATCAGGTGTTTGTCAGCAGCTATGTTTATTTCCATAGAAGTATTTCTTGAAGGAGTGTGTCTCAGAAGCCTTCTGCATGTGGAAGACAACTGAGTAGCAGTTCTGTGCCCTGTTGTCTTCCCTGGTGGTGATTTAGAAACATGTTTAAATACTTCTCTTGCTCTGACCTAGAGAATCCTCCATACCTGAGTGCAGAAGCACTTTGAACTTTGCATCTTGTAATGGCCAGGTTCCCCCCCAGCCTTATACAGCCTGCAGAGCTGACCTTCTGGCTGTGACTGCCCTGGTTGTCACTCTGGCACATCTGCAGAAACTTGTCAGTTGGAAAATCAAAGTGCAAAAACTTCGAGGTTGGGTGTATCTCCTACTGAGCAGACAAGTATGGAAGATGACAAGAAAACTTAGGAATGGATTGTTGTTCCTCAGAGTTGGGCAAAATGTGGAATATTTGAATCCTCTTTCACCCTGTGAGGTGTTTATTGGTGGCAGGGCATTCATGAATGTGTTGCTGAGGTTGATAAAGGCAGTGTCAACATTCCATTAATGCTGCAGACTGAGTGGTGAAACAGCATAACCCTTTTCAAACAGAGTGAAGCTATCCAGAAGAGATCTGGAAATGGAAATGGAAATCATGGATGGCCATGGGGTTATGTGAAGTATTGGTTATCCTCCGGTATGCAAGAAGGAGTCATCTATCTTTCAAAGCAGAAATGATCTGAACATACAACAGAAGGAAGCATGTGGGTACAGCCATGAGTTTCCAATAACTATGGTTGGGCACATGTTGGTCACCATGACAGACAGTCGTCTCAGTACATGTTAAGTGCTGTAGAGTTTTTCACTGTGATTGCAGTAAAAAAGAAGATATAGAAGAGAATTCACAGAGTTAAGAGGATGGGTCCTCCTGGGTGCAGAGGTTCTGTGTCTGATTGCAGGAAGGCAGCTGGAAAAGCAGGCAATGCGAGCTGCAGCTGTGGGAAAAGGCAAGAATCCCAGTTTTAAATTGGGTTTTGTTTAATCTTTTTCAGAGCATTTAGCTTCCAGTGTGCTGAGCTTTGTTCCTTTTTGATACACTGCTGGTACCTTATGGTCGTGAAACTAAGCTTGAATCTGGGAGGGTCATTTCTGCTGGTGATGTTAATTCCAGTTCTCTGCTTTCGTGTTGCTAAGTAGGAAAGGCATCAGGTCATCCAGTTTTAGTCTCCCTGGCTAAAGGAGGAGCTGGACTTACTGTCCTCATGTCTTTCACAGGTCAGGTGCTAACATTACTCTGCTTACCCTGAGAATTACTTAACTTATTCTCTTGCCAAGGTAGCAACCTGAATGTCATTTTTCTCAGCCTTATTTACAGTAAGCTACCTTTATTCAACACAGAAGCAGGAAGGGATTTTTTAAGTGGACGTAGATCACATTTATGTTAATTTAATTCCCCTTTACTCTGCCAGAATGATGTAAATCAAACTTAGAATAGACCAAAATCAGTCCCTCTGTATCAACAGTCTTGCTATAGGAACTGCAGTTAAGCTAATCCATTTAGCCTTCTTTAATAGTAGGTCACTCATTATTTAGACAGTTTACAAGTAATTTGAAATTGGTTTATTAGCTCCAGAGAAAGAAAGATGATGTTAGGAGATGTGTTTCTGGCTATTTAGATATGCTGCTGTAGTCAGAGACAATATTGATGCTCTTTATTTTCTCACTCTATTTACGTGCCATATTTAAGCTAAATTCTGGGAATGGGAAATCCTATGAAACTGCTAAGAAGTTTCCAGTGACTTGAACAGAATAGTTTCAAGACATATCTGTAAATCTTATTTATTTTGTGTTTATTGTGTTGCCAACTGCTGTTCCTTTGCAGAGAGCCTGTCGTGAGTACCGCCGTTAGGTGCTGTTGAGTCTTGCTCAGTCAGTGCTGTTGGTTTTATTGGTCCCTCTCTGTGGCTTTTTGCTTTTCTTTCACCCTGTGGAGAAGTCAGGGGTGAGAATCTATCACATGCTGCCTGCTATTATAGTGATTTGGAAGATATGTGTGCCTATGGGGAGATGAATCTTCAATTAAGCCACCAAAAGTTGCTGGTGGTGATGGCTGACCAGGAGTGCCACTGGAACATATCTCAGATGTGACCATATGCAAGAAAAGCTAGAGTATTCAATGCAACTTCATGCTTGCACAACACAGCATAGCACGAAGCAGTGTGAAGGTCTTCTCTAGAAGAGACAGCTAAGAAACACGGTCTAGCTAGGGCTGCTGCTATTAGCTTGCTCCAGACTTGCATAAAACATGCCCACTCTATATAAGCTCCTAGGCTAGACGATGATTCTTTCTTTAATACTACCTAATATAACATTTCAAGGTATGAATAGTTCATTCCAGGTGCAAATAGTGCTGGTGTCCAGTGTCAGAGTTCTAGGAGCAGAGAATAAGGGAAAGAGGAGTGAGAAAAGAACAGAAGAAAATATATGCTTTCGTTGGGGTTGTGCAGTGTGTTCCTTCCTCTGTGTATCAGTTCTAAAAAGTGAGGGATCATTAGCTATACCTTGTACTGTTAGCAATTCTATTAATAATAAGCACTCTTCTATTAAGCAAACTATCCAATTATTAATCCATTAGCAATTACATTTCAGAAAAATTCATTGTAATATCTATTCAGAAGACATATTCTTGACAGACTTTTATTTTGAGGGGGGAGGAGAGGAGAGAGAGTATCTTTTAATTATGATTTAAAAGGCTGGCTTCCTAAACTTAATGAAGAGTTAATGAGTTGCATTATTCCACAGTACTCTAGCAAAATCTTCTCACAAATTAACTGTACCTCCTGCTCTCTGCCTCTGGAACTTCTCATGACATGCTCAAGTTCTCTATGGGTTGCTTTTCTATTTTGTTAGGAGCAGCAAAAGTATGTAAGAAAATGGCAGCAATTATGATATTAACATAATGGGAACAATTAGTGCAGCAAAGCCCAAGTTTTAATTGAAATGCACTCATGTCTGTTCAGGAGGTCTTTGTCATATCTTGATGTACCTTCTGGTTGTAACAATGTTCTGCTTTCTGTTCGCGGGGGTGAAAGCAGAGTGAAGGCATTCAAGCAGACAGGCTCTAAGGGAAAATGTGGGTAAGAGCTTTGCAGCTTTGCTACCTGGCAAGGACTCCATTACAGCGCTCATTGATAAATTTCCCTTGAATCTTTTTTTGAAAAAAAGATTTAGAGTTTGATGAGCAACAGTACGAAAGGACATCATACAATCTGTGTTTTATCTTGGGAAGAAACCCCATGAAAACCAACAGTTTTGCTGAGGGAATTTGGGTGTGTGGAAGCTTGCAGTGTCAAAACCCAAACCCCAATAATCTCACCAACTGTTTTCAGATCAGACTTAGACGAGAGAAATACAGGTAAAAGAATCTGTACAGAAAAAAACACATATATCATTGATTATTGGGATTGGAAAAGACCTCCCCAAGTCCAACCCCAACCCATCCCACCATGCCCACTGACTGTGGCCATCAGTGCCACATCTCCATGGTTCTCAAACACCTCTACGGTCAGTGATTCCACCAGCTCCCTGGGCAGCCTGTGCTAATGCCTCAACATATTCCCACCCTGTCTCCCTGTATGATTCCTCTGACTTCAGATAAGGCAATCTGTATCTTAGTAACACTGTTTTCCACAGGGCTTACAATATTTCCTTGCATCACATGTAGCTGTAATTTTTAAACAGTGATACATAAGGCTGATGGCGGTCATGTAGCTTCTCTCCAACTACATTGAAGCTTATATTTATTTATTTATTTTAGTTTCAGCAAATAGTTATGTTTCATTCAGAACCTTTCCTTATGTGTAAAAAGACCAGCCCATGTTTTTCCTCTTTTTTTTTTTTTTCTTAATCTACTTTTGTCCTTTCTCAGGTCTTTCCCAGAAAGATCCATTTATCGTAACTGATGACAACATTCTCCTTTTCAGTTCCTTGGCTCCTTGCGTTGCATTTCTCACTTACTGCCATGAATACTGAATCCCAAATGAGAATTGGGATTCAGTATGAATCCCATAAATGAGAGAAGCCCCATCTGCAACGCTGAGCAACAGGTTTGGAGGGTGCAAGGCTGTCTGTCTGCAGCTGTCTGGTTATCCCTGTGAAATATCTCCTCTGTCTGTACAGCCTTTGGACACTTGAGTGGAGGCAGCTCCTGGCGCCTGCTCCATCCTTTCTATCTGGTCTGTTGCTAAATGGCAGGAGCTCTGACAAACAGCTGATTCATGACTGACACTTGGAAATCCCCCAGGAAAGTCAGGCACTGTTTAGAGGAAGAAGCAAAGTAATAACTTGATGTTAAACTCAGTCCAGCAGTTTCATGTTCTGGAATTATTTTGGGTTAAAGGATGCTGAAAAGGACTGCTTAAAAGCCACTTTCAGTTCATTATGACTTTCTGTCCTACCTTACAGGTACCCAGATTCCTTTACGGGTGGAACTAAGAGTACTGCTTTCAGAGGAGTAGAGTTACTGTTTTTCTACTTGGTGTATGTACTTAGCACCCTCTGTGCAAGCTGGTAATGTTCCTGGAGAATGAGTATGTCATAGGTACTTATGCTATATTTATATAGCATATGTACTATACTTATTTCTCCAGTGCCTTATTGAGCAGAACCATGATTGCAAATCCACGACAGTAGTTTTTAAGCCTTTGTCTTCCCATCCTATAGGGAATGGGACCCATAGGGAACTTGCTCCTCCTTGGTTCTGGTTTCATTATTGCATTATTCTCAGAGGCTCAGGTATCAGTAATGCTCAAGGCACAGTAAATAGCCTTCAGTGAAATACAAGTGTAGATGTAGGTGATGCTGGTCAGCTGATGATTATGACTCACCTGTTTAATTTGGGAAGTAACTGCAATAGAATAAATGACAAGCTTTGTTGTTTATTTTTTTTCCTATAGCTCTAGATTTTGATTAACCAGGCAAATGATGTGTTTTTCTTAATTTAATAATTAAGATGAATAGATTGTTCTGCAGTTAAATTATATCCAGTGACATATTTAGGAAGGATAGTGCAGAGTTGTGTCCTTAGTTTTACTGTCTAAAGTCCTTTTTTTCTGAAATGACGGTTGTTTTCAAGGGATTTAATTTTCCTAGTGTTATTAGTCATGGGTAAATGGAATTAACACCTGTATCATCTTTAATAACGTACAAAGAACAATTGTATTAACGTATTCTCAAAAACTAAGGGTATCCCAGTTCGATGCTGTATCTTGCTAGCTGGCCTTGCTCACTATGCATCCGAGCTTTGACTTTGCAGCGAAATTCAAAAAAACCCAAATCCCTAAGCGTACAGGAGTCACTGTGCTTTTGTTAAATCTGTTGGTAAAATCAGACTCACAGAATGGCCGGGGTTGGAAAGGACCTCAAGGATCATGAATCTTCAACCATTGGCCACCAATCTCCCCATTAAATACTACAACCAGGCTGCCCAGGGCTCCATCCAACCTGGCCTTGAACACCTCCAGGGATGGACAGAGCATCCACAGCCTCTCTGGGCAGCTGTTCCAGCACCTCACCACTCTCATAGCAAAGAACTTCCCCTTGACAATCAACCTAAATCTCCCCTCCCTCAACTTCAAACCATTTCCCCTTGTCCTGCTGTTATCTGCCCTTTCCAAGAGTTGACTCCCTTCCTGTTTGTAGGCTCCCTTTAGGTACTGAAAGGCTGCAGTGAGGTCATCCCGCAGCCTTCTTTTCTCCAGGTGAACAAGCCCAGCTCCCTTACCCTGTCTTTGTATGGGAGGTGCTCCAGCCCTCCTCTGGACCCTCTCCAACAGCTCCCTGTCTTTCTTGTACTGGGTTCTCCAGACCTGGACACAGCACTCCAGATGGGCCCCCACAAGGGCAGAGTAGAGAGACTGCAGATGCCCCAAAATGAAAATTCAATGAAAAATGATGTAAATTGAAATTGGCCTGTAGAAATGAACTCCTGTGTGTGCAGCAAAGCAGAAAGAAGACATTAACGTGATTAGGTACTTCTTGTTGCTTATACAGTATGCATACTTCCCCTGACTTGACATGTAGGGCATTTTTAGGGTTTTAATTAATAGCTGTCTCTCTGGAGGTTGGTGGCCCTGCCTGTGGCAGTGGGGTTGGAACTTGATGATCCTTGTGGTCCCTTCTAACCCAGCCTTTCTGTGATTCTGTGAAAACTAATAAAGGCAGAGTTGTTTTTCCACTTACACAAGTTAGTATAAAGAAATGTATCCTCTGATGAGGTAGTAAGTCTCTCATCCTTTTCTCTACTGAAAATTTGCCTTTATAGTTGTATACTGCTTCACTTTAAGAGTTGCTCCTTCCTTCTTACCTTTACCACCACCTTTTTCATAGCAGCACGGTGGTTGTGTATCGCTTTCTAAATAAAAAGCTGAAAGAAGAAACTCCATTTTCTTTATTTGTAGTGCTAAAATTTCGCTATACTCAAGACCTCATTAACAGTGGTTGCTATTGCCTGTTCCCAAGGAAATGAGTACCAACACATTGCTCTGTGTTTCACATTGACACGCTGAGGTTTTATGTCTTATCCAAACACATACTGTATGTGCTGTCCTCCTAGGTGTAGCTTGTTTGCAAAAAAAAAAAAAAAAAAAAAAAAAAAGTAAAAAGAAAAAGTGAAGATGTGGAACTTTCAAAAAGGGACAGCAAACTTCTGCCATAACTTACTTTGATTAATAGCTGGCTCAAGGAAAGTATTTTGCGGAGATTTTACAAATTGAAAAGTGTTTGTTTCTGAATATCAGCAACATTTTGTGACTGCATTATAGCAGCTGTGTCATGAAGTGATGCATTCCATTGATTATCCCCTTCTGGACAGAAAATGAAATAAAACAAATAACCCAGGCCGTTTCTTTGATGGCGAATGGGCACAATAATGAGTTTGTTTCGTTTTCAGGATGTGTGTTTGTCGTGTTTGAAAGGTATTATAATGCTGTGTATAGAAGTTAGGAATTATAGCTAGAGTGAAGTTATGATTCAGCTCTGCTGACTCCAAATGCTTAATTAAAAGTCAAGGCAGAGAAGTAATAATTTGTCAGAATTATAAAAGGATTCATCTTCTAGGCAGTTGGGGGTCAAAGATCCTACCCTTGCTGAATAAGGAGGAGCTTGGTTTAGTGATCACTGATTCAACATCATTTAAATGTTCAAAATATAATGGAATGTAATGGTACATAAATTCTCCAAGGAGAAAATAAAGTCTATATCTATGTCTATATTTTATACCCTGAATGTTCAGCAGTTTGACAAGGACATGGATGAAGTTATCTTACGCCAGTGGCAGCGGAACATTGATGAAGAGCCTAGTAGTAATTATGAATTGGCAGCTGCCAACAGGATGTGGGAGTCCTCTCATCTCATGTGCTGCCCATCTCTGTAACCAACTGGTTAATGTTCCTTCTCTGCAACCGCACATCAGCTCTGTTACTAACTGCTGGATAAAGGAGGGTCTTGTTCTGTTTTTTTTTTTTTTTTTTGCTTTGGAGTTGTAGAATTTTAAACTGAAAGGAAAACCCAACATATTTTTAATTAAAAAGCTATTTAGTACTTTAGTCAGATCATTTCCATAAACAGTTGTTATCAAGGAATCGGAATTGAGGATGGGAGGCAGGAGAATGGTGTCTTGTCTGTTGGTGCTGTTTTGGCAAGAATTTCTTAACAACTTCACAGTCATTCATCATACCTTAACCTGGTGCATATGCTTCACAATTTCCTCCCTCTGCTGTTTGGTCACAGCTCTGTAGGAATGCAGTGTTTTTTGTTAATTCCAAAATCCTTAAGCACTTGAAGGTTTCTCATAATTTTGGGATGTTAGGGGTGACTGCAGGATGGGAGGATGCTCTGCAAAAAAATAGCTCGTTAAGTTACATAGTTAATGCAGCATCTCCATCACTGGATCTTCTTGCAGGGAGAGAACTTTCAACATTTTCATTTGGAATTTTTCTTGTTGACATTAAGTCCTTTCATTATAGTAACAGAAAATGAGCGCCTTCTGACTTCAGTGTTCTATTTCCAATGACTTAAGAGGTTCTTTCTCTGTTTCAGTTATTAATTCCTTAGGATAATTTCAATGAAAACAGTGTATTTATGTAAGATATTTCTTTTATTCATGTTCCGTAGCTGAGTACCGACCGGTTCCATAGACCACAACTCAGAATCCTAACCTTATTATTTATACTTGATTCTTGTTTAAAATGTTTAGTAGTCCAGCTGTGATTAGTGTCTTACTGTGCCTTCAGTAGAAATAAGCATCTCCTGGAAGCATCTATAATTAAATAAAAGGGAAAAGGAATAGCAAGGAGTGTTATTTAGAGACTTTGAAGAATGGCATCAGCCCAGATCTGCTACGTGCACTCTCACAAAGCCAACACAAGGCATAGACTGAATATCTGTATTCTAAGAGCTAATCCCGAAGCAAATCCCAAGTTTCAGGGTACCAAAATCTGCTTGATGCATTAATACTGAAAGAAACGGTATAAAGTGAACCGCCATAAAAGCGTTTCATCTTCTGTAATTAATTCCAGGCTTGCTCAGTATTCTTCTGTTCCCTGATTTGGCTGCAAGTTCACAATGAAGGCAACAAATTACGTGTTGCCAAAGTAACGATGGCAACAAATAATGAGGAGCAGTTGGCAATCAGAGATATATGTAATAAATCATGTGCAGTAGTTTAAGAAAATACTTGAAAATGGAACCTTCATATGGATAATTTATTAAAAGAAGATAGAAATAGTAAAATTAGGCTGGAATTTCTCAAGATGCCCAACGTGGTATTTAGATCCCACTGTAATTCCATATGAGTGCAACACATTTCTTCTGTCTCTCTTTTCCTTTAAGAAAATCCCATTGCTTAAGTTTCTGCTATTTATGTTTTGTTCTGTCTGCTTTTAGAGCTCATCCTATAAATAAACTCTTGGCTACAAGAAATCAGGCTCCAAAATGCTTAAATTCTCAGAAACCATCAATCATGCATTTCAGCAAACATGGGAAGACAGTGGTATATTTGCAAGAAGAATTGTTGGATGAATTATGAAGCTGAACTTACTTGGAGCACTTCGGTACCTTCAGCAAAAAGTATGTGGATACAAAACCAGAGCATTATTTTTAATATCACAAATCTCATGATTATTTAAGAGTTACTTAACAACTCCAGCAAGTTCCCGATGCCAATTAGAAACCTTTCTTCCTGTAGTTACTGTACTCATTTGAGTTCATTTGATCTACTGCACTGGTTGGCGGTTTCCTATTAATTCTTCTTCAGGGTGAGGCATTTGGAGTCTGCAAAACAACTTTGAGACTGTTCTGCTAGTCTGCCCTGACCATCTACCTGCTGGCCCACCTTGCTGCTTGTAGGAGTAGTGCACACCACTCTCCTTTGATGGGATTTCTGCTGTTCCTCTGCGATGGAGCAGGCTCAAGCCTGGGAGGAGTGAGCTCTTAAAGTTAAGCACGTGCTTAAGTGCTTTGCTGGATCACTGCCTTGATCTATTGATGTTCTCAGTGCAATTTGCAGTAGCTATAATTGCCTTCCCATGTTTTCAGTGGCTGCACATTAAATCTCCATGGACTGTCCTCCCAGCGCCGGTGCATCACTGCTGCTTCTCAGCAATGCTCCCTAATGCTTTGAAGGTTACTGCACAAGAAGCTGTCTTGTTTGATGAGGAATCAGATGCCTCAGAAAAGCTTATGTGGCTGCTGACATCTCAGGTGGCAAAGGAACAGGTGAGAAGTTGAGTACACATTGTGGACCATTCTTTTCACCCCACGCTGGGATGGAGTACAGTGCAGCCTTTTGCCTTGATTCCATGAAGAGCTGTGGATTGGGAATTTTTAATTTAGTTTATTGCTTCCTTCCGCCCCCCTTCTGCATAAAAGAGGTTCCCCAAATTAGTGACATATGCTTCATACAGTTCCCCGCAACAGCAGAACCACAGCCCAGTGCTGGAGCAGTGCTTGGCTCTGTGCTGCCTCCACGTGCACAGCCCTCTGTTCCTGTGAAGGTTGCAATTTTTTCTTCAAGAAAACACTTTGCATTCTTTTGCTCTATAGTACAGGAGCCCTGGTAGTCTAACAGCAGCATTAAAGCTTTAAATAATCCTAGGCTTTATCTGGGGAATGTGAATAAGTGGCTTAAGCAGTGTAACTGGTGTTGGTTGAATCAATCTCTTGTAAAATACAACTAGAATCAATTGTACAGAAACTTTGATATTTTTTGCAGTGCCACAGTGGGATTCTTGTTAGCATCTGGCAGTGAATGGAGGTACCCTACGAGGTCAATAAAGCAGGCTGAGGTGTCCTGTTAGCAAATAAATAGCTTGCCAAACAAAAATTGTTGGCGTTTATGAAGGAAACTTTCTTAAATTATGAATGGTTGTAAGGCTATTACAGGCAGTGTGTTATAAATTAAACAGATGTTAGCCTCCGCTCTTCTACCTTCTCTGTATTCAGAAACCAGCCTTTCAGAAGGGGAACTTGTGCACTTCTTGGCAAAACATAATTATTAGAAGAATTTTCATTACCAAATGAAAATGTAATCAATCATCCAGGCTGAGTGGTATTTTCCTTTAATCTGTATCAGAGTAAGAGCTGTAAAGAGAGTTGAGTATTTCTGTTCAGCTTTTGTTGTACTGCTCATCACAGTATTTGAGTGCATCTCAATGGTGTATTAATTAGGATGACTGACAGCCCTGTCGTGTGGCTGCTTTTCCCCAAAAGCAGCAATGCACACGGCAAAGTGTTTTCTGTTCTTGTTTCTTCTTATGTCATATTGCTTTGCTTTTTATTTTGTTCTTTTTCTAAAGGCAGGGTCAAAGCAGTGTACCTTTCACTTGGAGCACCAGCTGCTGAGGTTATTGCAGTGCACAGTTCCCATGGGATTTGGTGAACCAACTGCTTGAAATTAATTCCCCAACACGCCCCAGCGCTCTGCTGTGCAGAGGAGCTGCAAGCTGTATTGAGACAGCAGAGCAGAAAGAGATATCTGCAGCTTAAAGTGAGAGATGGCCCAACTTGAATGCAAACAGTACATGGACGGGCGATATTTTTCTCAGCACACTGAGATTTTCTTGTGCTAATGACACTGATCGTAGCTAGGAATGAAAGTTAAAGGATCTGCTGGTCATAACCGTGTAATCTCTGAATTTAGTAATCTAAGAGATAAGTAACCGTTATTTTCTCTTTCATATAGAGGCAGTCTGGTGTTAAGTTTAATTCTGGAGTTCACTGTACGTTTTAAATATCAAGCATATTTCACAGTAACGTATGCTAGGAAAGGACTGGCAAATGCTATGTTAGCAAATAAAAGTGAGCCTCCTGAAAAAGGTGGGGGGATGTGGTGGAAGGTCAGGAAATGAAATGGAGTGGGCTGGATGTTTCCTGGAATGAAAAGAGAATGCAGCGGAAACTAGACGAAGCAAATTTAGCTTTGGTTTTGAGATTAAGGAGCCCGTATGGGTAACCCATTACATTCAACTGCTGCTGCTGTGTCAGCCAATTTTCTGCTTGCTGTGCCAGAGTACAGGTTTCCCATTCAAAGAAATATACTTCCAACTTTCCTTGTGATTTCTTGGAATTAATACCCAACTTGGTAAATCTTTTGTAGGAGGCACAGTGTATGCAGCTCGGCTTCAGGTAATCCTTTATTGCAATTTCTATCATTTTTGTTTACTTGAGTTTTCCGTTGTTTATTTGCTAGCTTTTTTAAGAGAAAGAAAAAAAAGAAAGGCACCTTCATTTTTAAGGGGGAGTTAAGCTTTACTTGTGGGATGCAACGGCCTTGAAGAGAAAGATTAATAATGCTTTGTGCATGGGAAGTGGGAAGTTGGAGAATCTTAGGTTTATTAAGCTCTGTTAATATTATTTAGTATAGAACGGAGAAGTAGCTTAGGCATTAGGGTGTTTTGACTTTCCCTTAGTCCTTAAAAGTGGATTGGAGAAATGAATTCCATGCTTGTCTCCTTGAATCCAGAGTGTTGTGCATGCATCAGGTGTTTGGCTGAATGGCTGGACACCCAGACCAGGGAGGCAGGTGCAGAAGTGGATTGCTATTGGAATGACAACCAGGAGGCTTGGATAGAACCCTGTCGTCACCAGCTGCTTTTTATGTGACCTTGGAAAGTAAATTCATCTTTGTTTTTATGCAGTCTGTTAACAAAGTATCAATATACAAATTAGGTTAATTATCGTCTGCTCATCTGTGCTTGTTCAACATCTACTGAACTGGAGCTTAGATTTTGCCTGAAACCTCCAGCTATTACCATTACAAAGCCATAATTTCCAATGATATTCCCAAGAATGATTGCATTGCTAAGGACTGCATATACTTTTTTGCTTATGGAAAACTGCATTGTGAAAATCACTCTTGGAAATATTATATTTGAATGAACCTTTCATGCTTTTCCTGCTAACCATGCTGTATGATCCTTTCATAAATGCATCAAGCTTTATTTTGAGACCAGCAAATTCTGCTGAGAGACTTGGTATTTAGGTGCTAGGAGGCAAATCTGAAAGCACTTCAGAGTGCCACGTGTAAAGGACTGGACAAAAACTCTGAACAACTCAAGAGTTTTTAAGTACTCAACCAATGGAAGTTGGGTTTTGCCTAGTGAAGTCTATAGTCCAGATGCTGGTTTGCACCAGCTCATGCCTGATCCCCAAACCAGTTGGTGAAAAACTCTTGGCATGGAGAGGCTTTCCTTATGTTTCTGTTTTCCACCTTCTTTTTTTCTGGCCCCATCAACTGCCAATAAATTAGTAAATGTTCCTCCAGGCTGAGATGCTGGGAGAGTTGTGCTGTGCCATATTTCGTTTTGTTTACTGTGGGATAAGGAGGCAGTAAAGTGAGGTTGTTCAGTCATGTAGTTTCACCTCATCCTCTCTGAGAAGGGAGGAGAAATTTGTTATCTTTCCTAATGAAACTGAAAGCAAATATTTGGTTTCTTCTGATCTGGAGGTTGATTTTTATGTAGTCAGTTGGTAATGCATGTGGAGGAATTGCATAAAATTTTCAAGCATTTAAAGAGTAGGTTTCTAGAAAGTGAAATTCAACCAGTTTTAGGGAAAAACTATAGACTCGAGTGTAGTTGTATGTGTATATCTATTTATTAAGAAGTTTGAGAATCATGGGCGTTTAGGATGAGGTGAGTTGTAAATGGCAATGCATGAAATGGCCTTGCATCAAATTTTCAGTTGGGCAGTTAAAAAAAAAAAAGAAAAAAAAAAGAATCAAATGTTATTGTTCCCATCTGATGAACAGAAAAAAATGCCAGGAAATCTGTTTGCCATTCAGCCCTGTTTACCGAGGAGTTGTCTACACTGTGTCCCTTTACCAGCCCTGCAGCTCCTCTGTGTTATCCTATGCACTCTGCAGTGTACCTTGGCAAAGCTCTGCTGATTTCAGTGCTGAAGATGCTAGCCCTAGGAAGCCACTAGGTAGAAGTACATATTTTACAGCTCATAAACTGAGGGGATTGTATTGCTCCAAGGACTGATAATAGGATGCAGCCCCATTCATTCTCAGCTCGCTGGCTGGAATTTAGCCCAGCCATGGATGAGGTACAACACATTGGCAGGGGCAGTATGAGGAAGCTGGGACCAATGATGCTCACACTGTACCTGCTTTGCAGATAAACAACACATCTATTTTCCCACTCTGCCAACTCAACACCTTCAACAGCTGCACTCAGGAAATAATCTGGAAATCGTCTATGTTTTATAAGCGTTGGGATTGCAGTATGAGCCAGGAGTTCTGCATCCAGCCCTGTATTTTGAGCAAACTGGCATTTGCAGCGTGCTTTGGGGAAAGGATGCTGCCCTTGTGGATTTATGTGTGAGTAAGAGAGAGACTGATATCACAAGCTCCCTCTGTATGAAGTGATGTCGTTAAGCTGATACATGTAACACAGGATTGTGTACTAATAGACTGATGCTAGTAAAGGAAGAAAGCAGAAATGAGTGAGGATGCATCATAGCTTCATTCACACTGCAGTCTCTAGCTGCAGATGCATTGGCAGAATAGATTAAGGCCTGCTAATGCACCGACAAGCTCTCTCATCATTTTCTTATCCAGTATGTTTGGTCAAGTGCCCATCGTGTAGCTGCTCCTTCTTTATACTCATTCCAGTTTAAATGAGCTGGATTAATTGAAACAAATCTAAATAACAGGTTTGTTAGTCCTTATACTTGGACTGGAAAAAACCTTGCGTGTTCCATTAATGTCACAAATCCAAGCAGGATTTTGTGAGTGGGAGGTTATGGATGGATGGAGAGAGCTGAAATCGATACTCTCTGAGCCACTGTTCCACCCCAGAGGAACAGTTGTGCTTCTAGGAGAGCAACAAGCTCAGGTTCAAGAGCAACAGCTGCTTTGCAGTGTTCTGGATGCTTATTGCAAGGTGAAGACAAATTGTTCCTTGTGATGTCAAAGGGCGCCAGGTGTCTGTTAATCCATGCTGGTACAAAGGACTCCTACTGGAGCTTGAAGTGATGTTTTGCACTCTTTGCATGATGCTTTCACTCTAGAGAAGGCAAAGGCAAAAGCAGGATCCAGCTGACCAATGCATTTCTCAAGTCCAGACGAGAAGCAAGGTGGCAGCAGCAGCTAAACGTTCATTCCTCAGCCGATAAAGTCTGAAATTTGTTATCTCTTCTGTGCCTGCAGAACTTCCAACCAACCATAAAAAGTTCAGGGGTGTCAGAGTAAAGATCTATGCTCTAATCAAGAGGGATGTCTCCTCAGAGCTCTATTAGTTGCCAAGAAACTACTTTTGCAAAAGTGGAAATCTCTAACCACTCCTAAAATAATTGGCTGGATGGACACGGAGTGACCTAGCTGTGCTCAGAAAGATTTCCTGGAACAGATGATGAGATACCACCGTAAGGAGTGTGATGTAAATACACAGATAGATGTTGCCAACCAAATGGGGAGTCTAATTGGATTTAAATCCTTCTTGTATAGGAAAAGTAGCATGGATTCCTGGCTAACTGAATAGATACTGAGGAGTGCAGGTCCAGTGACTTCAGCTTTTTAACTCACTCTCTGGACCATCATACTAGCAATTAATTCTCTACACTTTTAAAGAGAGTCTCACACTGTATTGATCTTGTCTGTTTGGACTATAAATTCTTCAGTGCCTGTCTGTCATTAGGCATTTGCAGGGCAGGGTGGACCTCTCACTTCATGTCATACAAATCATGCTGACGTGTATCAGAATTGATTCTTGTGATTTCAAGAACTTTTGTTCACATTTGCCCTTCCTTTCATGAGGGCAGGTGGTTAGTCAGCTCTCCTGCAACTGGCTTAGCTGCAAAGGGAAGTGTTGATGGGGAGCATTTCATGCTTGCTGAATGCAGGTACAAGGCTTGGGTGAAAGCAGAGCTAGGCTTTGGTATTTGGTTGTTTCTGTTTGTATTTGCATTGTTTAACGGGCCAGCTCACTGTAATTCTTCCAAACTTGCTCCTTTGGAATTCCATGGAGTTGCATCAGCTGAGAATCCCACCCTGTATGTGGGTATCTGGCAGCTGCAGCATCATGAACCTGAAACAGGAAAATAGAAGAGAATTCTCCAAGTGAAAGTTGTCTTGGATAAACCAATTCCACCTCTCCAGGTAGCTGACACTCATTTTACATGAAAGATTCCTTTATTTCTAAAGGAAGTATCTGCATCTGAGACAGTCTGCTATTCTGTATTGACTTCCTGGGGTTGGGAGGAACGTCATGGTTTTTAATTCACTACTCCTTTCCTTTCCTGTGTTTACAGAAGCTTAAAATCAAACTTAACTGATCTCTGCCAAAATTCAGAATCTTAGAATCATAGAATCATAGAATAGTTTGAATTAAAAGGGATCTTTAAGATCATATAGTTCCAACCTGACTGCTGTAGGCAGAGACACCTCTCACTAGACCAGGTTGCTCAAAAATCCCCAAATGCTTTCTTTTTAATCCTATGATTTTGGGGAATCTGGAGTTTGTAGAGTTAATAGGTTTTATTATCTTGCATGTCTCCAGTCATCCCTCAACTACTGCCATGCTGATCTTTTGCCCTCGACTTTGTGGTGTATAGAGCCCCATTTTTTAAAAAGCAAAAGCAATTTTACTGTAGTCTCCATGATTTAAAGCTTTGTTCCATGCTAAAACACAAAAAAACTTCTCAAGATTTAGATGCTGTACCAGCTTTTACAGCATGGGGAATTCAGGCTCGTACTTCTAGCAGACTTTTGCTGCTGCTGTTGACCAAAGTTGCAAAAGAAGTTTGTGTCAGTGAAGAGATGTGCTGGACTGGAAGTGGTTGGAGCTACCAGAGTGGTTGCACAAGCTGTAGAAGACATCTCCAGCATCATGCCTTGACAACTGCTGAATCATTTAATCTAACGGCTCAGTCAAGGTCCTGATTGTCTGGACAAGGCATCTGCTTGTACTCAAATCCACTACAGTGATATTTTTTAGTGCCGTAGCATAAGCATTCAGAAGTGACCTAAAACTTGAGCAATCTGAATGTGAACATAAATAATTAAGTAATTGTTTATAATTATTTAGTAATTATATTACTATATTAATTATATAAATAAATATTTCCCTCTTTCCGCCCCCCTCTCCCCCTTACCATTGAAAGTTTTCCACGCTAATAAAAATTAGCTTAGAAGAATTACTGAGTAATTTCAAGTACCATAAAGTAGCTGTTGTGAATAAAAAGTGTTGTAACTGCAGAACCTCAGCCCAGTTTACGTAGGAATGAGTTGTTGTCATTAATTATCACTCTATTTTATAGTTATTGCCTGTAATTTCAGACTTTAAATATTCTAAAGCATAAACAATGCTAATTTAATTATGGTGTGAAAATTGTTGAAATTTGCATGCAGGGGAAGAAACCATTAATAAAGTTTATTCAAAGAGAAACTTCTAATAACAGTTAGCATTTGCCTACATTTCTGTCATGGAATTAACCGTTCTTCCTTAGCTTAGGCCAATTATTTACAAAGAACAGTCGGCACAATCTGTGTTAATCATTTAGAGATGCAGAAGGCTAGAGAGCTGTCTGATCTGTCTGTACTGAGCAGCCACAAAAAACATTGCCCTAGTATCATTTCCTTGCATCGAGTTCATTTACCTGTTTGCACCCAAGTGCAGTGTCGGAAGAACTGCTTTGAGCTTTGGGATAATCCAAAACATGATTCTGTTGTGGAAGGTATTACGTGGTTTTATGTTGAAAGGTTACATGTTTAGTATCACAGAATGTTCTAGAGAGGGATAAGATCATTCCTTGTGCGTTTTATGAACTTTTGGTTGTTCAAATGAGGCAAGCACAATAAGAATCGCTTCTAAGGGGATTGAGTGCATTCCTCAGTGAGTTTGCAGATGGCACTGAGTTGAGAGGAAGTGTCAATCTGCCTGAGAATAGGAAGGTCCTACAGAGAGACCTGGGCAGGCTGGTTGATGGGCTGAGACCAATTGCATTGAGGTTCAAGAAGACTAAGGGCCGGGTCCTGCAGTTTGGTCACAGCAATGCCATGCATTGCTGCAGGCTTGGGGTAGAATGGCTGGAAGCCTGTACAGAGGAAAAGGATCTGGGAGTGCTGGCTGACACTCAGCTGAACATGGGCCAGCAGTGCGCCCAGCTGGCCAAGAAGGTCGATGGCATCCTGGCTTGCATCAGCAATAGTGCAGCCAGCAGGAGCAGGAGGTGATCCTCCCTCTGTACTGGCCCTGGTGAGGCTTCATCTTGAGTGCTGTGTCAGTGCTGGGCCCCTCACTGCAAGAGAGATATTGAAAACCTGGAGCGTGTTCAAAGAAGGGCAGTGGAGCTGTGAAGAGTCTGGAGCACAAGTCTTATGGGGAATATCTGAGGGAACTGGGATGATTTAGTCTGCAGAAGTCTCAGAAGAGATCTCATATCTCTCTACAACTGTCTGAAAAGAAGTTGTGACGAGGAGGGGTTCTGCTCCCAGGTAACAGCAATAGGATGAGAGGTGATGGCCTTAAGTTGCACCAGGGGAGGTTTGGGTTGGATATTAAGAACAGTTTCTTCTCAGAAAGAGTGACAGTGCATTGGCACAGGCTGCCCAGGGAGGTGAAGGAGTCACTGTCCCTGGAGGTGTTCAGGAACCATGGAGATGTGGCATTTAGAGGCATGGTCAGTTGGCAACCTTCATGACTGAGATGCTAAGAAAATGCTAGATAGTGTTGAATTATATGTATGTAATAATGTTTAGATACATACAGTATTGGTTAAACATTCAATATATATAAAACTTCATAGAATAATGCTTAAATATTTACTGAAACAGTCCTTAGGATTTTACATCTATTTCCATCTCTTTTTCACAGAAATATTCCTGTTTCTCAGCACTCTATGTAGGTGACTATGAAGCTGGTTCATGGCTTGAATTATCTTGTTAGGAACAGTGTAGTGTCAGTCCCTTTCTTGTAGATATTTCCGAGATAATTTTCACCTCTGCAACTAATTTTGTGTCAAAGCTTGTACATGCATATGATACCTAACAGCTTTTGGATGGAAATGAACTTTAAGTGGCTATTAACACAAATTGGCTTTGAACCTATAATCTGCAGATAAAAGACCCTTTGAGCTGTCCAGGTCTTATAAGCAAACTTTCGCTCTGAATATAGATAAATGTAGAGAGTTATAAAATTTCAAATGCAATGACTAGGTTTATTTTTCTTAGGTTCTTGTTCATATCTCCTATTTCCAAGCTCATATGCTGGATTGATCTGAATTCAGGCCAAAATAATTTTGTGAATATGTTTGTGAGACTTGTCTGGGTACCAGCCATTGGTGTGATGCTTTGAGTTCTACCTGGGAGCTGTATAGAGATGGGTGGTAAGGCTCTGAGAGCTGTGGGTGCCCCGTCCCTGGAGGTGCCCAAGGCCAGGTTGGATGGGGCCCTGGGCAGCCTGAGCTGCTGTGAGGCAACCAGCCTATCGCAGGGGGTGGAACTGGATGGACTTTGAGGTCCCTTCCAACCCAAACCATTCTGTGATTTTTCTAACCCCTAATATGAATCTTTAAATCCGCGCCAAGGTGGTTCTCTGGTTCAGGTTGTTATTTGTATTGCAGATCTGGCAACCGGAAAACATTCTGTATTCATTTATGTCAGTAGTGAGCCTTCTCTAACTTCACTGGCAATCAGATTGGCTCTCAGTGTGTAAACCATCCTGGTGTGGAGCTGTTTCAGTTTACTCTGAGATGAACTGATGCAGAGGCTTTTATGTTGTCACCCCTCTACCTAGGATACGAAGGAGTCTCACCCTGCACCAGAACCCTTATTCCTACAACTGCATATTGAGCATTTGTTGATGAATATGCTGCAAGGCTGACTTTGAAAACAAAAGGGCAGCTGTGTGCTTGTAAGTGTTTAGCAGACACTGAACCAGCAGTGGGAACACCAGCAGTACATGACACGGAGCTGGGCTGCAGGGCTGGCTGTGCTGCGAGCGCGTGGAGGTGGCAGTCACGTTTGGTTGTACAGCATGAGGTCTGCTGCGTTCGTGTCACAGCATTCTGTTCCCAATCCTCTGTGAAAATGCACACTCCTTAATTCCGCCTGGCTGGAGGGGATCTGCAGGTGCCTTCTTTGTAAAAGTAATATTGATCTTTGCTAATCACGTGTGGCCACATCATTGTAGCGCACCGCTGTGGATCGCTGCTGTGCATTTCTTGCAGACCAAAGGAGGGGGGGCTGCTGGTGTCACACCAGCTTGACAGGATCAAGTGTCATTTTGTTGCCAAATGTTTTGTGATTTTACTTTTTTTCTTTTTTTCTGATGGAGGCAGGTTGGTTTCAAGGAAAGATCTAGCAGCCCATGTTTATTATTTGTATGTTCCTGCGATAAAAACTGAGCTGCCAAATTCAAGTGAGGAACAGAATTGCCCAGGAAATGAATATAGAAATTGTTTTTTGGGTGTCAGGTCAGTTGAGTTTCCTATCATACTTTTTCCATTACTCACTGTGTCATACAGTGTTATGCATTTAGCTAGCACTTGGTAGATAGGCAGTGTTATATATTAGTGTTACATACAAGCAGTGGTTGTGACAGCCCTTAATGTGATGATGGACCAGTATTTGTTTTTCAATATTCAGTACATTTTAAATACAAATCCATATCTGCTTTTATTTATTTATTCATTTTTTTTTTAAACCAGCATGATGGTGTGCTCAGAATCCCTTATTTAGGATTCATTTGCTCTCTTAATCGGGTTTCTTTTCCTTTTGACATAAGGGGAAGTAATAACTGCTTGGACTTGATGACTGTCCATGGAGATACGTATAATGCTGTACCTGCTGCTCACATCTGGAATATTCAAAACTACTCATGTCCTGTCAGCTTTGCTGATGTGACAGAAATGAGATTTATTCAGTTTGCTGCATTCAGAAGTAGCTAGGTCAGATAGCATTAGACTTATCACATGAAAATAATCCACGACTCATTAATAGTTTACTCTGAGTGGAGGAGAGGAGGTATGTGTGGCTACAATGCTGCATAATTATCAGAACTGCTTGCTGGTTCAGGAATGATGCAGTAAAAACTGCTTGGGCGTAGAAGCAAATGCTTTAGCTGTGAATTCTCTAATGGGCATCTCATTGTCCTTTTTTAATTCATTAGGGTTTCATTTTGTGTATTATTTAAACTCTTAGGGTTCAGTATTTAACATGTTCAGTTCTTCTTAAGGCCCAGTGAGGTGGTGGAGTCACTGACCCTGGAGGTGTTGAAGAAACATTTGTATGTTGTACTGAGGGACATAGTTTAGTGGGAAATATTGGTGTTAGGTGGATGGTTGGACTGGATAATATCTTGGAGGTCTTTTCCAACCATGGTGATTCTATAATTGTATGACTCTAATAGGAGCCATAACCTCATAGGTGCGTTTAAGAACAAAGACAGCAAATTGAACAGCAATGAGTGGAAATGGAATGAAAAGGAGTGAGGAACTCTTACAGTACTGGGGTTGAAGCAGCCAACTAAAATCCTTCGGTAGCATATCCAGGATTAAGTGAAGGGTCTGAACTGCACCGAGGAATGAAACTTTCATCTTAATTTCAGAACACTGGTAAGTTTTAAGCTCAAAACTTCTTAGCAAGAATAGTATGAAAAATCAACCGAGTGTTTTTAGTCACTGGGATGAATACACAGCAATTCTGTAGTAGAGGCATTAGTCAAAAGTTACTGTTATCTAGCACAAAGCGAGTTTGACAGAAACATGGGGCAGCTCGCCGGTTCGCTGCGTGCGTCATCAATCATTTCTCCAGGTCCTTCACACCCAACGCAATGTCAGTGTAACCATTACAATGTAAATGTGGCTATGCAAATTCCCAGAACCCTTATTATCAAATTCATTAGAGCCGTCCAGCCGCTGTGTAAATGGTCCTGATTGATCTTCAGGTGCTGCTAAATAGTCACGTAGATTTTTCAACTTGGAAATATTGCAGGAATTCAACCTTGTCCCCAGAACGTGGCCTTTTCTTGTTGTTTGCTTTCTGCAGTATTTCATGCTCCCTTCCCAAAATGAATGCTTCAGCGTCGTTTTTATCCTTTCCAAAACAGGAAAAATCAATGCAAGAGCCCACAATAGAGAAACCACTGGCAATAAAGCAGGATATATGCATTTTGGATAGAGAGGACTGTCAATAAGAAAATTGATTTTTGTTTCGGATATGCAACAACAGCAACAAATTACAAGATTATGTATAGCACATTCATTTTTTCTCGCTTCTCACTTCATCTGTTCTTGACTGTCACTGTCAAACTTACTGTGTGAAGAGGCATGTCAAAGGAGCAAAGAAAGCCCATGAAAAATGTTCTGATTTCAGCACGCACATGCTTTCTTTCATGCTTTACATTCAAAAAAGAGAGACTGCCAAATATCTACTTTTTTTTTTTCTTTTTTTTTGTCAACTTCTGTTTACAGTATTCAAAGACTCAGTGATTTTGGAAGAAAAGTTTGATGCTTTTTTTTTTTTTCTCCCCCAAAGCTATCATCAGCTGGAAACAAGGTTTTAATTAGCTGAACTAGTCAATGTGGGAGAATAACGCCGAGCAGCCTGGCCTGTGATCCAGCACAGTGCTGCTGTTTCCCCCTTGCTGTCTAAGCTCAGAGACAGTTGCAGGTGGTGATTCATATTAAACCTTGGGAGAGAACGTTAGATGAAGTATTATTCAGAATTCCTATCTCTTGGAGATCGACCTTTTCCAAGGTAAGGAAATCTAATTTGTTGGATTTATGTTGTTGCTGAAACAAGATAATGTTGTTTTAAAACAAAAATAGAAAAACCCCAAAGTTGTGCTTTTAGGAATTTCCAGAAGGCTTGAAATCAGTCTCTGAAAATCCTCTCAGCTCTCGCAGATCTCAGTCCTTGGGCTGTTAGAAAAGGAGCTGGGAAGCAACAAATGACAGCAGTGGTTCTGAGGTTTTTAGCCAGAATACTTGCATAAGGAAAAGGTCACATCCCAGACAGGCTGATAATATTTTTGTGAGTGGATGTGCAGGAAGGAGGATTATAAATAGAGCTTACAGCAGCAGCGCAGAGCACGGTGCTCAGGAACCAGGTCAGCACCCAACACCGCAGGCACAGAAACCCCTCAGACCCACTCATCTTGCTAGCTGGCAAAAAGGTGCTAAATCATTGTATTTGGGAAGAAATAGGGAACACCTGAGCAAAGTTCACATTGTGAAAGGCTGCTGTGCCTGATGCAGACCTGGAGCAGCGCTCTCCCTCCTGCTGATTTAGCTGCTTTTTTCTTTTTCAATTTACAGACTGAAGCTGCTAAAAGCAGAGCTCCTCCCTTTGCTCTTGCTTATACTTGCTTCACGATTCCCATTTTTATTTTATTTTTTTTCCATTGTTTCCAATTGCTTTATGAGATTTAATGTTCTGTGGAAGGAGTAGGTGAAGCAGCAGCTGGATGTGCCCAAGCCACAATAAGTGTAAATAATTTTTGCTTTACTAGGAAATGATTGAGGGAGGAATTCCAACTGATCATTCAAATTATTGACACATGCTGGGGAACTGTTTCACCTAAGGAAGGTTTTAGGTGTGGATCTGGTAGGGGATGGCAGCTAATGTATAAAGGAGAAGAGAATGGAGTGAAGGCTTTTTCTCCCTTTCCTTGTTGGAGTGGGCTAAGCATTTCTCTGTCCTGCCCAACCAGAGCTGCAATGCAGCCAGGTGTAGCTATTTGTCTACTTAAGGCTGAATCTTCTTCCATAGGATAACTCAAACAGGGGTTCCAGTTCCTCTCAGGCTTTTGAAATATTGCTGATAAATAGTTTAATCCAAAGTTGATTACAGACAACAAGAAGCATGCTGTTGAAAACATCTATAGAGAAATCTTTCTCTATAAAATGTTGGCATTATTTCTTCAATGTTGATAAATTTATGAAATGCTTTCAGGTTTTTTGTTTTGTTTTGTTTTTTAATTTCCTTTAAATTCAGTGAAATTCATCACCTGTGACAGAGCACAAATTATGGCACCTGCACTCAGAGACATTGAGAAAGCTCATGCAGAAGAGTTCCTATCATAGAACCTCTTCTCCCAATCAATAAAGACAATAAAAATAAGAAGCAGAGAGAGTTAATATTCTCTGTTTCCTTTTATTCTTTCTTCCAGTTGGTACAAGTCTGGTTACTTGGAACATAAATACCTTGCTCTTCATTTTTAGGAGGAGGCTTAAGTTCGGGTAGCAAATCACTTGTCCAAAAAATGTGTGATGTTAGCAGAAGTTCCTGAGAGTCCTATAGCTCAGAGAGCTTGCTTCAATGTCGAGCAAGGGTGAAACAAAGCTCTGGATACCAGCATTTTCTGAAGACAGTATTGCTTCTCTGGGTTAGAAGTGCATATCCACTCGCTTTTGAAGGAATCATCCTATTTATGATGCTGTTTGTTTCCAAAAAGTGAGAAGTTCTTGCTTGTCTTACTTTGGTGTCCCTATTGCATTATTAGTGTTACTTGCAATGGGTCTTAAAGGCTTCCATATGCACAGTGCTGTATGAGCATAGAGAGGAGAGTTGACCCCATCACAAAACAATAACCCTAAAAATCCCTCCAGAGAACATCCTAAACGAAGAAATTGATGTTTAGTTCCACTGATATGGAGAATATTTGTGTCTGTGTTTACATCTTCTGTATAGCTCAGAGTTTATCATTCACTGGGAAATGAGGTAGAAACAGACCCAGAGGACAGAATTGCTTATGTAGTCCTAAAGAAACTACTGGAGTGGGAAGTGAGTACCTTTTTTGTTAAACCACTCAACTGGAGCACTGCTGAGTTTTGGTTCTGCCCAAAACTCTGCTTTGGCTGCTGGAGGCTGGTTCCTTCTGAGCATTACTTTTCTTAGTAGCTGGAGCAGAAGGCAAGTGAAGATGAATAGGACTTCTTAATTAAAATATAAATAACAGCACACATTTACATCTAACCCTGTTTCCTCGACCAGCAAGGCTTTGCTGTGGGCTTCATTTTTGGCTTGAACCTTGGACATGAAGCCAGAGATGGGTTTTGTTTTGGAACTTTCCCATTTCTCACGGTATGCTTCTAATATATCCCATAGGAAGCTCTGTGACCCATCTTTATGCAGCACTGTGCCTTGGGTAGAGCAGAAAGGAAATTTCTGCCATTCCAGTTTTCACGCTGTAAGAGAGCGTTTGAAGCTGCAATGAGTTTTTATTGAAAGGCTCTATAAAATGAAACCCAGCATGCCAAACGTACCAAAATATTAGTTTAACTGCCTGTTTACAGTCCCTCCATAAAAGAAAAAATATAGTCTATAAAAAAGACCTCCTGAAGCACCATTTAGAATAATGCAGGAGGGAGAGTATTGTTTAAACAGATGCCATAAATTTAATATGGAAACATTATTGCCACCCAGGATTTTATTGATTGTATCTTTTCAAGTTACTTATCTAGAAATTTACTGTGTCTGTTTCCACTCTTAGTTAACTGAGATTTCCGGGGAAAAAAAAAAAAAAAAAAAAAAGTTAATGAGTTATTAGCTAAGAAATGAAGGGGACAGGAAAGTGACGTAAAAAAAATGGAGCATCAGGCACAAATCATGACACAATTGTCCTTTTGCCTTTTTTTTTTTTTAACATTCTAATGAGAAAAAATTAAGAGGAAGCAGCCTTGGTGACACAGCTGTTTGTTTTTTCCATTTTTGTTTTTATTTTAAATTTTTATTGTTTTCTCCCAGTTGCAGCGCAGTGGCCTCAGTTCTCTACTGGGCGATGTATTCCCTCCAACCTCTGATTTCCCTTTCTCCCTCCTGTTCTCAGACCTCCCTGTCCCCATGATGAATCTCTCTCTTGGAGAAGGAATGCGGTATTTCCAGGCAAAGTGATGCTGGGATTCCTGTCCACTCTTCAATGGCAAGAAGAGCATTCATTTGCCTTATTTGCTTTATTTTTCACATCCAGGGCTTTGCTGGGTGCGTGCTCCACTCTTAATGATTGCTAGAAAGCAACACCCACAGAAATTGTTGAGAGAACTGGTCAGTGTGTTTCTTGCATTCCTAAGAGCACTCAACTTTTGGCAGATCTCCAGCGAGAGGAGTCAGGAAGGATCCAGGACTGCTCTGTGACCAAGGTAAAGAATGAAAGGAAAGCCAACACAGCCCAGTGCCTGCCTGACCCTTCTGCACTGGTTCTCTTCAGGAAGGTATACCAAGAAACACTGATCTCAGCACTGGTTTTGCCCAGTAGGCTGCTGGCTGCCTTCTGGGGTGTGAAAACACGTGGGAGCAGTGCTTCAATGGTGCTGCCTGACATTGGTGCTGGTGGGAGCAACCTCACACAAATCAGCGTTGCTGCTCCTGTTTATGTCATCTTCGTATATATTCCTACTCTTTCCTTCACCCTGCAACTTTTGTTGACATCTGTGCTATGTTATTGATTTGATGTAGTTACGTGTATAAAACTTCATAACTACTCATTGCTGTCATTTATTTTTAAGGAGTTAATGCAAAATCTACTTCAGTAATTCTGTGCATTTGTTCAGGATGCTGTAATACAGCATTGACTTGGGAAAAAGGATTTTAGGTGTGTCCTTCCAACCTAAGGAAGACACAGAAGAGGAATAAAACATCTGGAGGTCCCTCTAATTCCATATTCACTTATGTAATGATCATCTCATATGCTATATCAGCGTTTCTGAGCATCCTGAGTGTTTATTTCACTTGTTAGTTGTCTCAGCAATGGCAACATTATTGGACATACATTGTTTTTTATGGGTTTTGATGCAGTAAATAAGATCTCTTCACCTTACGAAGGGTAACTTTTCAGTTGCTCAGACCTTGAAGTTTCTTGGTAGGCTCCTAAGTGATGCACCTTTTGCATATAACGTAAAGGAGAAGGCTTTTCAGTCATCAGTTGCCTGGAAGGAGTTTGGTCCAAGGCTTGGGAAGACTGGCATGGTTGAATGTGGCATGATATAAATGAAGCTAGATTTCCGTGCTGCTTGCAAACTGTACATGTAAATAATTTCCTTTGATCTCTAACGTCCCCTCCAACCTAGGCCATTCTATGATTCCTTGATGTTCTGAGCAAACTCCTCACAAACTGTTGATTTCAGACCAAACATAATTGTTAAAAAAAATATAAATGGAGAATGACTTCAAGTCATGACTTCAGTTCTAGTAAGCCTTCAGCTTCTCACATGCAGAAAAAAGTGCTGAATGGGTCATTTCCTGTGGTGGTTTTGTATGCGCTGAGCTTTGATATTAACTTTCATGTGAGGACAGGAAGTTACCTAGTTTGGAGAAATCTAATGACATCCTGTGTACCATTGGTGAGTCATGAGCTGCTGCTTTCCAGGGATCTAATGGTATGTGTACATTGAGAGCCAAACTTCAGACAGGCATGTTCTTCATCCATATTGTAGTACAGTGACCTTTCTTTTCTTGCAGGAATAGATGCATGCTCCTTGAAGGATGAATCGTTGGGCAAAAAACCAGCAATCTCTCCAACTTGTAGAAGGCTTCTCCATATCCGTATTTTTAATTGTAAGTTTGCTCTTCGTTATTTATTTCTTCTGCTTGGCATTAAACACTCCCTTGGATATTCATTATGCTACTGTAAAAAATGAATTTAATTGATGAATGAAGTCCTGGTTTGCTGCCATTGCCTTTCCCTCTTCCAATTCAAGGCTTTTGGTCTGTAACAGATGCGTAGCCAAAGGACTAAATTCATCCTCATTCACCAGTTCTCTCGCAGCCTGATAGCTGTCACTTCCATTGCCAACCCGCATAAATGTTTCTAAAATTTTTAGGGTTTATATCATTTTCGACCTTGTAAACAAGGAATTTGGCTGTTAAAAGGAAAATATATGTAACACATATGCAGTTATACCCACTTAGCAGCAGGGCAGATAAAACAGAATCTGTTCTATCGAGGGGAATCATTAATTTCCTTTTACTTACGACTTCTCGTAGTCTGAAAAGCCATGGCTGAGTTTTATTCCATATACATCTTAAACATGAGCTTTGACTGTATGTTTCATCAGCTAAAAATATATATTTTCTATTTTCTGGAGCAAAAATATGTCATAACAAAAATGTAAACAGAAAAATCTGAAATGTTTGGAGACTTTTTCTTTCAACTCTTATGCTTCAGTACTTTCCTAACACTTTTATATCTATTTCAATTGAAGGCTTCTGTGAGAAACATGGTTTCTTCCTTACGTCATTTTTTATATTATTTTGATATGTGTTTTACTATAATATAAACAATACTAACATGATCTTAAGGATTCAGTGTATGAAGGGTCTATTTACGTTATTTGTAGTGGCCTACCAACTCATTCTTTCCAGGACAGGCTTTATTTTGGATCTTCCTGAAAAGCAGCCTTATTCTAAATATTTAGCATACAGTAGATAAGGGGAAATCCGTTTTCCTATTGAAAAAAAAGGATTATTTTTTTAGGATATGTAGTTCAGAACTCATCTTTTTCTTTGTTCATTACAGTCTTTTATGCTTGAACGGATTGTTGTTCCATCCTTTGCTCTTTTTCTTTCTCTCTTGCTCTCTTCTCAGATGTGCAAGATATAAAAATTTTAGTATCTAATACATGTAGTAGCTCAGGTGTTGTACTATGTTGACCTTTTTAGTATTCCATATTTTGATTACCTGCTTATTCTTTCTCTACTGGAGGATTAGTGAGATTTTGAGCAAAAGAATGCAATGAACAGGCGAAATAAACATCATGATGCATAGGTCAGAAAAGTACAACAAAAGCTACTGGTACGATTTGCGAAATATAGGAGGTGTCCAAATATTTGATATCTTCTTTTATCAACTTGGTGTGGAGAACAGCAGCTAAGAAGGAATAGACTGCTAGGGAAGGACAGCAAAAATGATGAAGAGGATTGAGGGCTTGATTCATAAGGGGAGATTAAAGTGATAAAGTATGTATGGCTTGACTAAACAACTGTTAAGGATAGGCTATAAAAGTCATCTGAGAGCAGTTGAAAGGTATGTGCACCCACAGGGAGAGGGTTGTGTAGGGTGCTCTGAGGGGATATATCTTTGAGTGGGGGATAAAACACCACGAAAGAAAATGGGAGAGGAATAATTCAGACAAAATGCGGGAGGTTCAACTGCGCTATTGACTATTTGTCCCTTTCCTGGAGTGAGAGTGGTGTTAAGATCTTCCTCTATGGCTCCTGATGAGATACTACAGCATTGGTTTTGGCTTCTAAGCTGCAGGTATTGGCTGACTGCCTGCAGAGTTCACACAGGTAGGGATGGAGAAGTCAGCTTGGTTCATCCCATGCTCTCTCTTGGTGTAGAATAGTAAGTAAATGGAAGCCGTAAATTATCGCTTCTCTCCTGAACAAGGCTTTTTTTTAAATCCTTTTGGAGAAAACAGCTTAGACAACACTGTGTGCGGAATCACGGGCCAAGAGAACAGGCGTTAGCATGAAATATTCACTGGCCTGGGCTTTGTATTTCTGCTTTGAAGTTACATGATGCTATCCCATAGCTTACTGCCTTTTGACACAGTAGCCTGACAGTGCTGAGATGCACAACGAGCCTGTTGAATTTACCTGGGGGCAATGAAGAGATGCCTGCAAAGGAGGGCAGGCTGTGCTGGGGGGGGTCAGCTGGGCATGCGAAGCCCACTGGTACACAGCAGCACTTGGATCTGTTTGTGCTGCCTAGCAGTGTGAGTTCAGATTGGTTTTTCCTGCTGAAAAGCTGTGAATACAGGGAGTGTAGGTGGTGATCTGAGCAGTTAGCACAGATGCAATCGTATACCCATTTGCTATTTCCACCTGCAACACCTGTGTTTGTGGATGTTACCAGCCCACTTGCTCTCACTTGGGATAGAGAAAAGCTGCATGCTGCCAGCTTTGCACAGGTAGGCAGCAGCACATTCTGTATCTAGCCCTGTCTTAGTGAAAAGGTGGGTAATTATATTAAAAAGTGAGATTAACAGTTTGAAAGGCATTTAAGTGTGCTGCATGTTGTGCTTTCCACAAGCCTGCAATTTAGGTACAGAAAATCACTTTGGATATGCTGGATTTATTAGCAGTTGATTCTAATGCAAATGTTTGGGAACACGGAGCTCTAAAAATACATCAGTTTGCTTAGTGTATTTTTGCCTCCACTGTAAGAAAATAAACCGAGAAGGAATGCACAAGACAGATTTTCATGTTACCCACTGGGGTGCCTCCTTATTAACTGTTGTCCTTAGGAAAGCCTCGGACTGCAAAGTGGTAATACAAAACAACTGTCTGCATTATGCATTGTGTTGAAGTGGAGGATTTAGGGAGAGATAAACTCTGTGTAGATCATCCACAGCGTGAACTCCCTCCCTGGGGGTGTGAAAGGTTAAAGCTCCAGAGGCAGTGGAGCGGCCTCGCTCTGTACCAGCAGACAGATGAGCCCTTGTCCTCTTTTTTCTTCTTTTTTTTTTCTTTTCCAGTGGATTTTATTTTCTTTATTCTAATGATAAGACTAAGCTGACAAAACAGAAAAGCTCAAAGGTACTTCCCACACACTCATCCTTCAAAGATCATTTTTATCCTTCCTTCTCCTTCAAGGTAATTTGTGACTGTCTTTTTAATAGGAAGAAAACTTTCTGTTACCTGCAGCACATTTGCAGCTCCAGAAGCATAAATAGCTTCTTTAATTGTATATTTCTCATTGTTTGCATTATGTGAATTGTTTTTGCCTTAAGGTTTTTTCTGTTTTTTGTTTTACTTGGCAGAAACTAAAAAGTCTAAATTCAGCCCCGTTTACTTTTGTCAACTTATTTTTTGGATCTGGTAGGAAGGTATAAAGTGAGAACTTGGTTTAGAGCTGAGTGGGTGGTATTGTGCTTACCCAGGGGAGAAAAGTGCAACACCTGCAAGGAAAGCTGTCTGCTTTGCAGTAGGTGCTTCATCTGATAATAACATGAAGGTTGTGGCTTTTTTTGGAATCACTCTTTGAGCCCCAGTGGGACAGCAAAAAGAAAGGGAAGGGCAAGCACAACAGAGGGCGAAAAATGGTGTGGCACCATTTTTTTCCCACCTGAGAAAATAGGCTTGTGTGCAAAATGGGCGAATGTGGCTGAATGGAGCACTTCAGGAAAATGCCAGCGTGATGCTACTGCAAGCTGCTCCTTCTAGGGTTCATCTCTCCATCATCAACACTGACAAAGTGTCTTTTTGTGGTCCTGTAGTGCACTGTGCTTTGAAGGAGATGCCTGCTTTCCCGTGAAATAAAAACTTATTTGTTTCAGCTGTCTTCCAGACTGTATTTTTCACTTTGCAGCAGCCTGTCAGGGTGATGTTCACCTCAGCGTTTTGTCTGCAGTCTCCTTTGCAAAAACAGTATTCCTTCCTGTTACGTACCTTCTTCAGTTCCAGTGCTGCAAAAGCTCTCAGACAGTGGCACGTCACTGCAAGGATAATTTCCAGTCTTTATTAGTCCACATGCTCAGCATTGGGCAGATGCTCCTCTTTAATGCTTTGCAAAAGGCAGATCAGAAGTACCTGGTGAGATGATGCAGAACTTGTAATTATGTTTTGTGTGTTCACCTCTGATGGAGTACAGTGCAGATCCAGAGTACTGTAGGATTATTTTGCTGCCCACCTGTCCTCTGCTGTAAGAGCATTTCACAGTGAGGGTGCATCCTTCCAGCATGGAATGACTTATAATGAAACCAGCACCCCGGATGTTGCTGCGTTTCTTTAAGCATAATTAAAAACTCAATCTTTTGTTCTCTTTGACAGCATCATCCTCAGAAACTGTCAGGGAAGGAAGTAATTCTCTTCCATGAGCTGAGAACAATGTTCTGGATGGCTTGCTGACTTGGCTACAGGGCGTTTATTAGGAGGTTTGCTTTGTGTAGAATTGGGGCATGAGCCTCCAGCAGCTTTTCATAGATGTAAAACATGGCAACGAGAGAATCTCAGCTTTATATTTTGTTTGTTTATTTTCCTCCCTGAAAATAACTTTTGAAAATGAGGCACGATTTACAGGACTGCTTTTGGGATTCCGGCTGGAAAAAGCATGGCTGTATTTATGTTTGGACCTCAGGGGGCAAGACACTTAGCTCAGCTGCAGTAAATCACTTGATGCCAGCACCTGATCTCAGCCCCACAGATTGACTATGGCCACGACTGGCATGACACTCAGCAATTGTGGGTCTTAACCTTCGTATTTCATCTGCTAACCTCGCGCTGTGCACTCGGCCTCCATCAGTTTATTCCTCCATTTCTTCTCCAAGGCACGGGCCAGCAGCTTAAGGGGACCACGATTTGTGCTGCTGTGTCTTGGAGTCTTTTGGTGTCTTTCAAAGATGCCAATGACTCTTACTCTGTCAGAATAAAAATGCAAAACTTGCAGGAGATCTTAGTGTGAAGTCATGTGGGATATGCATTTGGCACTAAACTCCTGGGTAGTTGCTTTTCTTGCACATCAAAAGCACATCTCTGTATGGCATGGTTTACTTTAAAGACCTTCACTACAGTTTTTATGTAGCATTGATATTTAATTTTAACTCTGCTATGTTGTACAGTGAGAGCTTTGGTTTGTGTAATGCACAGGTTCGTTTTACTTACTGATTTTACTTTCTTCTCAGAGAAAGCTGTCTAGCAGGGAGTTGCTCCAGATCATTGATGGAGGGAATTACCGTGGAGTGGTGTGTGCTGCAAATCTATGCTTTAGTTGGCTGAGTGCTAACTTTTCCAAGCAGAAAAGTCCTAAAGCAGCAACTGCTAAAGGGCAGGCTAATTTTGTAAGACTTTATTTCTGCCTATATTCACTTGTAGCATTTTCATGTCACCATGGCACTTTCCATTAAAATGTCATCTTTTACAAGGGTCACTTCTGTATATTCTCTGATTGCTTTTATGCTTTACTTGCATGTTGGTTTTTTTTTTTTTTTTAGGACCTCTTTACCTATCCTGGGCAAAAAGGTTATTTGCATTGCCTACCTAGGAGGAGCTAAGTTGTATAGATTTTATTCCTGTGTTTTAGCCCTTTTCACTGAAGGGAAGAGGAGAAGAAGGAGATGACTAGGAAAATACCTGGTGGCAACTAATACCTGCAACTTAAAGAACATGGTTTGCAATATGTAATTCTGGGATCCAGGCAATGCTTGGAGATTTCAATATTTAATAAGCTCATTGTCATTGTTGGGTGATGGGTGTAAAAACACATCAGTGGCCATCCTGGTTTTGTGCTGGCTTTGTTGGAAGTGCATGATTTTATTCAACATGAGAGCAAAGTTTTCAGAACTGCCTTGGGTGTTATGTAGATGGAATTGTCCTGAATCATTTCAGGCTTTGACCCAAGATTTGTTTCCCTTTTTGTCACTGTAGAAAACTGTGACTTGCCTCCAAAGTAACAGCTGTAAAAGTATACTTCATACCCAAGAATCTCAGACAGCTTTAATGATAACCACCATCAAGTGAACAACTTACTTTTTTTTCCATTTGCACCTTCCACTATTCATGACACAGGCTTTGTGATGCCCTGCCTGGGTCATGCCCTCCGCAACCATAACAATTCTGGTCTAAATTATCGAGCCCATTATTTCAACTCTTTCAGTCTTTCTAGACTGGGACTCTGAGTAGTAAAATGTGTTCTGGTAAGTGAATAGGTTTTACAGGACTGTGAACTGCAGAACAATTCTAATTACAAAGGAGAATCAAGCCAAGACTCCACTTATGAGAGCTGTTTGTTCAGAGGCACCTAATGGAAAAATAACAAGTATAATGGGCTTTCCTTCCTATTATCCACTCGTGAAGTAGCCGTACTTGCTAACCTTTGCCATTTGGAGTCATTTACTTGGCTCATGTTAGAAACAAGTTTGAAACATGGAGAGGATAAGTTGCTGTAAGCTAGAGGGCAGATCTCAGGGGAGTTTTATTTTAGAGACTAACACTTTCCTTTGCCCCCAAGAATAGAATGGAAATACAGTAAGAGCTGAACCTAAACCTGTGAGCATCAGATGAAATGTTATTAATGGAAGTAAAAGCTGAGTTTCCAAAGCCCTACGATAAAAAAAAACAAAACACCACCATGGCAGGTGCATGTGATCCAGCTGTCATTTGGGTGACTGTGGTGGTTAAAAACCTCTACTATTTGCTTTACAGAATATTTGCTTTGGCAATTCCTATGCTTTTAACAATTTCACCAATTATTCTTTTGAAGTTCTGTTAGAGATACCTATTTTTACCTTATGGAGTCATAAGTAAGCACCTAGCTAATTTTGGCTTGTATTTAAGTAATCATGAAAGTTTACTAAAATGTAGTGCTTAAAATCTATTGCATTTGCTGCTTGATCTGGATTACACCTTTATGTGGGACAGCCAACAGATAATACAGACCACGCAATATTTTTTGGTTCTTCACTGGAGCTGTGTTTTAAATGCTTCGAGTCATTCCTTAGGCTAAGATACCATGCCAGCGAAACATTGTAGGGTTTTGAATGGAATGGACAGCAGAAAATGGTGAGAGTCTCATTCTGGTTTTGCAGAAGCTTGAGGCACTCTGTGGTTCTGGAACTAGATTGCTGCCTCCAACAGATTGAGCCTTTTTTAAAATCATGTTTAATTGAGTTATGGGGAAAAAAAAAATAAAACCATGACGAAAACAAATTTACAATTTTTGCTCTGTTGCTAGAGCTGGTTGGGAAGTGTTCTGTGTGAACGCTGATAGCACGAAGTGAAACGAAGGGCTTGGTTTTCACACATGAATTTTTTAATTAAAAGAGAAATTTAATTGACAGTCAAGGGTTCATCTAAAATTAAAGCTTGACTGGATTTTCAGGTAGAATGAAATTCATCTCTGTTAATAGGAGCTGGCTTGGCAAGTTTAAGGGCCTACTCCTAGGGTGTTCTTATGGCTTCTTTTATGTTAAGGTATAAAAGCCATTTATCTTACCTGTATTACAGCAGGATGAATTGGCCTCTGAAGTGCCTATTTCTTTCTTATTTATTTATTTTTTTTAAATAGAACCCAATGAATAAGTAACGTGGATGAAATTCTTCTTTATACAACTATAATGTAAGAGGACAATTGAGATTTTTGTGTTTTTATTCTGATTTAGCAGAGGAAATATTTCATTTGTTTAACGTTTCATAGGATATTTTATCGTCTGACATAACACTTTCCCATTTGTTTCTATCCTGTCTTAAAATACACTTAATTTTCCAAGTGCAGTGGATTTATACTGACAGTATAACTTGGGAGTAGGCTTTGAGAAACTGTGAATATTGTCGTCATTCTGCCAGTGGGGAACTGAAGAAGAGAAGGGAAGAAACTTGCCTTACATTGCGCAGGGAATCCATCTTCAAAGCCAAGATTAGATCTGCTTGTTCTTAATATTCCCCCAAATGATGCTTCCGCATGAGTGTCCCTTGTTGGTTCTTGAGCAGTCATAGGTGTTTCTTGAGAATGCTCGACCTGTTCCAGTGGTAAGGAAGAGAACATCCTAAATGTGGAGGAGTCGGTCTGAAAACATCCTTGCTATGGAGCAGAGCAGAACTTGGGACTGTGGTTTCCTAAATGGTTCTTGGTGAGAAGGAGCATCATGAGAACAGGAATTCTTAGCAACTTCTCTGGCAAACTTTGTGCAAGTTTGAATTCATCCTCCTTGTTAATCAGGATTTACTTCAAAGTCATGGTCTGTCCCCTTATTTGCGTATGCATGCTGGTTTCTCTACTAATGAGATACCTAATTCTGTGCAAAATTGCCTGCATTAAAGTTGCTCCACAAATCCAGCTGCTTTCACATATCTGTCTCCCCTGGCATGGAGACACGTGTCTCAAGACTGCAGAGTAAAGATGCTTTTCTGATCTCATGCAACACAAAATGCTGCTTGTGAGAGTCTGGCTGATGTGATGAAATGAGCTGATATATTCCCAACAGAACAGCACATCTCCTCTCTTACAATTTCTTATCCCTGCAAGATTCTTATTTACTTCTGTATTCCTATATTAATGTATTTGGTAGGCATGTTAATAACAAAACAATGCTATTTTCAGAGAAGCTTTCCCTTGAGATGGGCTTTCTATTTTTGCCTGAGTACCCCTGACCTCTGCATGTACCTCTTGTAGGTTCTCTCTCCCTGTATTCTATTTCACTTGCATGACTGCTCAACCATGCCTCCAGCATATGTCTCCAATAATTCATTATAGTCTATATATAAAACCAAATACGGAGAGGAGGAGTTGAGAGGAAGGAGGCTTTGTGGAGTTGAAGGCATGCAATGCTCCTGGCAACTGGTTGATAGTCAGAAGTGGTAGCTTACTGAAAGTGCTGTCAGTGCGCCACAGTTTTTGGGTGGCTAATGAGAAATGCATCTGAATTCTCAGTATGGACCCCGCAGAGAGCAATCTGCAGCAGTCTGCAGCTGAAGCAAAGGGAGCATAGGGGAGGTGCCATGTAAAGATTTGTCCAGATGCGTATGACCTAGGAGAACTACAGTAGGAAAAGCATTGCTGCAGCACCTCTTTCCAGTTCATGAGCCAGCTGGTGCAGTGCTTCTTATGCTGAAGTCAGTAATGCATGCACCAGGGATGGATTTGGGCAGTGACAATTGTAAGTTTAACTTGTATTGTCCAAAAGGCTTAGCATGCATTTGGGCTCAAATACTTCAGCTGAATTATATTTCTGCTTCCTTTCCTTTGTGAGTGCTTACATGGGATATTTGTAGGATGAATCATTGCAATCCAGAGGTGCATTCCTCCGTGGCTCTAATGCAGCCATCCCATCCAAAGAGGCATCACTGTGGTACTTGCACAACTACCCTTTAAAGACAACTTAATGGTGATACTTAAGAGGACTCTTGGGAATGGCATGCAGTGTCCCTTAGGGGCAAATGGCAGCAAAAGCCACTGGGAGACAGCACTTGACAGCCCAGTCCTTCATTTATCTACCCAGCACGGATCAGAGGTTTGCCTATCATACCAGGACATGCTTCAGATCTTTGCGGATGTTATTCTAGAAACAATTAGCCAAGTAATTAAGAGAAGAAACCATTCACTGAAAAGGGGTTTCATTTCTGTTTTGTATTAGAATGATTTTTGCAGTTTTGTATGGTGATGGAATAAACTTCGCTTTAGACTCATTTTGCAATTGTTATGCAAACTTTTTGAGAAGGCAATAGAATCCCATATGTTTCCTCTGTCTGGACATCCAGTGCCACTGGGAAGAATCCTACATGGTATATAAAGTATCATCCAAAAGACCATTTCTTTCAAAGGGCTGGCTGTGACACACACTATTATTTTTCAGTGCTGTTGCTCCAAGGCTGCATCCCAGACCTCAAAGTAAAAAGTGGAGTGCATGAAGCGTCTGACTCTACTCAGTGCTGCTTTAGGTGATGGTGAAATCATTGCTTGCACAGAAAATAATAGTGATTATAGCAAAAGCTGTGCTTCTGTGGGGATTAGGAAATACATAATGAAACTTAAGCAACTGCTTTAGATATCCACTGCATTGAGATTTTCGCAGTGGAAATATGAGGGGGCCATCCAAGTCTGTATGTGTTTGAATTTGTAAATAACATTATAAAAACATTTACAGTTCTGTTTAAAGGACCCCTTGGTTCTATTACATTTCAGAGAAATAGCTGCTATCATTTGTTCTTAGTTTGGCCATTAATATCACCATTTGCAACAATGTTGTGTATACCCATTTGAGTATTTCATGGTTTCTCTGAATTCAGAACTTGACATAAATCTGCTTTTTGACTCTAGAGAAACAAGTTGTTAAGATGGTCTGTATTCCACATTCTCAGCATGATTTCAGGATGATAGTTTGCTGTGAACAAGCTGTTTTTTCAAATGATTGGAGCAATATTCAAGTTTCTGTCATGTCCGTGATACCACAGCACTCAGTTTTGGGTTTATTTCTTTCAAATTCAGCTTTATCAAACCTTAAAGATGGAATCATCTTACTCTGTTCTAAATCTTGTGGTAGACTGTGATAAATAAGAGTCATTTCCCATATTCAGGGATGGGGGTTTTATTTTTTATTTTTCCAGCACTGCAGATTACAAAATATTCCAGCATGGAACGCTTTCATCACCAGAAAAAAAAGATAAAAAATCACCATCCTCAAAGAGTTTTTTAAAGGTCAAACAAATCGATGTGGGCATGCACAGAGCTCCTGATTTCCTTAGGATGACCTGAGAATTCCTAAAGTATCTTCGGCTCCGGAGAATGCTACTAAGCAACTTTTAATAGGAAAATATTAACTTTTTTTGATATCCTGTAGGATATGGAAATCTGCTGAGCAGATTCATTTGTGCAGATCTCAAAGGCATTTGTAGCCCAGAATAGGGGACTGCTTCCAGTGTCATGTATCACTTCTTGTCCTCTCAGGCTTCTCTCTTCCTCTCCCTAGACCAGGTGAAAATGAGTAATTGGCAGGGATGGGCAGAGCTGATCTAAATGAGGAATATGCCCACGTAGCTACAAGGCTCTGACTTGCTCCTCCTGTACGCGGGTGTGCACACAACAGAGGGGAATGAGAAATGAGGAGAGGGTATTTCCATTGCTTGTCCTGGTAAAGTTGCACCCAAAGAGTACAACTGCAATTGGAAACAAGTAATGAATACCACTTAAGCTTCATTAATGATTGTGAGGCTAAAAGTAGTCAACTCTCACAGCTTGAATGCACTTTTACAAGCCTCTTTCAACTTTTTAACTCCATTTGCTTATTCACTTTTATCTAGCTAGAGAAATGCTGGCAGTTATTTCAGTTTGCGCACGTTGGCCTACTGTCTACTTTTACTCATCACTTTCCTCTGAGAAAGAGATTTCAATGGGAAGATCCCTGCTCATACGGCAGTTTCAGTTCTGTGCTTTCAGTAGAGCTAGCGTTGTGTGAAGGCATTTGTCTTTCTTTTTTTTTTCCTTCATGTTGATTTATCTAGGACTATTTGCATGAATAAGATGGCCTGAAGTCTTCAATGCGTGCTTTCTTGAAAGTGATGTTTCACTGGGGAAATGGTTAACCACATACTCATTTTATCTCCACTTTAAGTAATATATACTGGGTATCCTCTTAAAATTTCAAAAGCAGTATTATTTTATGGGTTAATAGCATGTCTTGCTCTGTGTATATATTTTAAAAGTCAGATGATAAAACAGGTTCCATCATCTCCAAGTGACGATAGATCTTGTTGGAGACAAATTTATAGCTATTACATTTTTGTGCTTGTGTCAGCTAACCTTGGCGAACAGAATCCTACTTGCTATTGGGATGAAACTTATAAATCTTTCCTTTTCTACTTTCTCCTCATCCTGGTTTTGAAATTTTGTCTTAGACCTTGTTGCCTCCTTTATTCATGATGGCAAATGCTATCCTGTGGGTTGAAGTTTTGTCAAGGACTAGGGTGTAATATCTCACCTCCACTTTGATGTATAAAAAAGCTTAGGCACCTTCTGAGGCTTCTGAGATCTTCGTTTGAGATATTTGTTACAGCTGGTGATTTTCAGAAACTGAAAGTAATCTTCTCAAGCCTTCCTTTACAATGAATTGTTTGATCGGTAAGAGTCTTTGACTTTTTCTACCATAATCCTGTTGTTCAGCATCTCTGAATAATATAGTTGTTCTCTGTGCAATCCTTGTGATAACTGCTTCAGTGCAAGCTGAGCAGCCTTTGTCAGAACCGCTCTTACTTTATTTTGCCCCATGTTTCCCCATTCAATCTTTAGATCTATGTGACATTCTTTTACCGAGTGATCTGTGACCAAATGAGCCTCTCAGTTTTAGAGCTGAATGAAAACTTGATCACAAAACTTTGTGGGAAATTACTTGTCGCAGCTAAAAATCTAAGGAAAAACAAAAATACAGAAGGCATTTTGTTTGAATATTTTTCTATTTTAATATGTTCAGTTCCTTCTTTAAAAACAACAGCAACAAAGGAAAGAACTGAAGTAACAGATGACGTTTCTCAACCAAAACTGAAGCAGTCCCTGACTTTCGGCTTCTGAAACAGTTCAAAGTTTCCATATTTAGTGAATCTACAGTGTTCACGTTTTTACCTTTAGCAAATGTATGCCAGCTGCGTTCTTCTAACCTGTGCCCTGCAGTTCCATGTCTTTAAAATAAATGTAGAGCAGCTGTGGCCTCTGAGGTACACAACACAGAGTGAAGCATTGAGAAGGTTTCTGTTTGCTTTGGATAAGGATAGATGTGTTTTAAAATGAGCGCTTGTGTTTTACAGCCATTTAGCTCTAATTGCAATTGTGCTGGACTTGCTCTGTCTCAACCATCAGGGCTTTACTGCTAATCATATCAGCAGACAACAACCCTGCCTCCTCCAGCCAGCCCCAGCCTCTGCCTGCTCATCCAGAAACACCTGCGCTGTGGGGTCTCATTAATTCCACCATTTCTACACAAAACCTGACCTGCTTACACTACAGCTCATGAGATTCATGAAGTCAAATGGCAGATTTATATAAGCAGGCAGCTGTCTGCATGCAGAGTTACGGTGTATGGAAGAAATATGCAGATGTCAAATACAGCCACGCGGTTGGCAAATCGACTTTGGGTATTTACATACAATAATTACCAGTGTGGGGAATTTGAGCATAATCCTATTCAAAAAGGGCATGCGATGCATATGGAGCAGCCCAAATGCAGACTTCTAACTTTTTGTATGGCAACAAGAATACGTTTCTCCCATTAATTCAGTGTAAGTTGCTGTATTTTAGTTATAGGGTTGGAGGAATTTTTATGGGATAGAGTTGTTTATCTCTTCCAGAGACACTTTGGGTCCAAGAACATATAATTACACATAAAATCCTTCAGTTCTGCAAGAAGCAATTCACTGCAGCCAGTGCTAGCCATGGAAGTATGTTCTTAATATGCAAAGGAGGTAGAAAATGCAAAATATGTCTGTTCATCTATATATGCAATAGTAGTTTTAATATGGAGGCTTTAGCCCAGGTATTATAAACGAAGTATTGAACTTTCACAGTTGAGCTGTTCACATACCCACCCCCCCCAAACTGGGTCAGGGAGCCAGAGATGATGCTTTTAATGATTCATACTTCGGGTAAAATGGATGGGTCTGCTAGAAGCAGGGCAGTTCCCCAGGATTGTCTTTGGAGATGTCCCAGTTTAGAGTTCAAAAAATAAGTCTGTGTTTGAAGTCTGCTGGATTGCAAGCTTTTTTCCATTCCTTTCTAATCTGCAATATAGCCGTGTTTTCTTGTAGAATCATAGAATCACAAGATTGGAAGCGACCTACAAGATCATCCAGTCCAACCACCCTCCCATCACCACTGCTACCACAAGCACTAAACCATATTTCTTAGCTCCTCATCCAGACACCTCTTGAACACTGCCAGGGACGGCGACTCCACCACCTCCCTGTGCAGCCATCCCAGTGCCTGACCACTCTCTGAGAGAAAAAGTTTTTCCTTATGTCCATTCTAAACCTCCTCTGGTATAACTTGGGACCATTTCCCCGGGTCCTGTTCGTTGCCTGGGAGAAGAGGCCAAACACCTCTTCACCCCAAACTCCCTTTCAGGAAGTTGTAGAGTGCAATGAGGTCTCCCCTGAGCCTCCTCTTCTCCAGACTGAGCAACCCCATTGCCCTGAATGAGGCTCCCTATATTTGGATTTGTACTGAAGTTTTTTTGTCTCCGCTTTTGCTGACAACAGGCGTTTGAAGGTGCTTCCAAGTTGAATTAAAATGGTGCTTGACATCTCTATACAAACTATAGAACCTGACAAGCATCAAATCATTGCCAGAGGTTCTTATTTATGTGAAATGCAGGGCCAGCAAACGTGCTGGGATGAAAAGAAGTCTGTTCTTGAAGAAGGGATGAGAAACTTTCTGAAGTTTCATGGTCCTGTGTTATCCTCCATTGGCACTGCCCAGTGTGCTCCTACTAAGGTCAGGAGAATTATGTGCAGAACTATGCTCACCTAAAGGTCAGGTAACCCTTAGTACTGTGATTTACTTGCCTGCTTTATGGCCGTGGAGTGTGTTAGAGGTCTTCACTGTCTCAATGAGAGTGCTGCTTGTCTGTGTTCTATTGCTAAGAAATTGAGAATCTTTTCCCTTTTGCTCAGCGCAGAGCAGAACATTTGGAACAGTTGCTGTTCTCCAAGTCTTGAATTATTACATCTTTAGGTATTTGTTTGTATTTAATGCTGGCCTGAAACTCACTGGAGTGCATGTAACAAGTCTTCATTATCCTCTCCTCAATATCAATTCATTTTTTCACTTTTAAACTTTCCTTTTCAGGGTCTACAAATCTGCCTTTTGCTGCTATATAAATTCACTTTAAAAAGGTGCAGATGGGAAAGAGAAGCATAGCAGATTCTTGCAGGGGTCTGTTTGTTTGCCATCTATCTTGAAGGCACGTTCGTTGTCATCCTTATATAATGAACAAAAAGCAAAGTGATGAATTGTGCCGATGAAAAATATATTAAAAGTTTCTCTGTTGTAGCACTGCTGAAGAATCATTTTATCTTCTGGGATTTAAATACGTGGAGCTAGGTTATCAAATATTCTCCATATACTCTGACGCAGTCTCCAGGGGCATTGTGTCTGGATGAGCATGCAAATGGCAAACAGGGAGCAGGGGCAAAAATTAAAAGCAGATAGGAATTTTTTTTGCTGGATTTAAATTTTTTCCTAACTTAGTTATGCAAATATTCCAAAGTTAACGATGCATTCAGTGACAGCATTAGTAACATTTCTAAATCTGTCCATTAAATCCTTGGTTCTGTTCCATTCACTCGTGCCTAGATAATAAATTTCTTGTAACTGCCAGGCATAGGCTCTCCCATGACCTTCTGCCCACTCTATGTATTTTAATTCTCTTTTAAAATGTCACACAATCTTTGTTTTATCGTAGAGATATAATAGTTACTTGGGTGAAAAATCATCACCTCCCAGGGAATTCTCTGAGGAGTTAAAATATCAAGAATGCAGTAGTTTTTTTTTTCTTTCTTTATGTATATGAGCTTAATTTTTATCGCTGTATGCAGACTGTGCAGAATTCTAACCACACAGAGCCCAGCTCTCATTTCTGCATGGATGCAGTGCTGCATATTCTAATAATAGCATGCATTTTGAAACATAAGATGCTAAATTCATAGATGAGACAGAGAGTTTGGCTTGTTATTGTCAGGTCAAATTCCAGCCGTTCTACTGAGAAGTTAATAATAAATACGACCAAGAGGCGTGCGTCGCATCATGGTTTTGATCCTACTGTTGCTCCCTGGAGAATTTTCCCTGTCTGAGGATTGCAGGATCAGGGTCTTCCTTTGAATGGAATATAAAGCATTCAGAACATCAGTGGGGAGGATTGAGTACGCATGTGCTTGGTTTCCTGTGTGGGTCCACAGCTTCCTGAGGAAAAACAACTGTCAAAAGGGTCAAGGTTGGGATTCAAGCAAACAGAAGTTTGTATATGTTCCTACAGGTATGTGTTGCCATAAAATGGCAACTCCCAAAGGGTTTAATGAACTCCTTAGACACTCTGTGCAGACTGAGAGCTGATAGGAAGCTATTCTTCTGTTTAAGGTTTGATGTTAGGATAAATTCTTTCTTGGAAAGAGTGGAGATGCATTAGCACAAGCTGCCAAGGGAGGTGCTGGTGTCACAGTGCCTGCACGTGTTCAAGAAATGTAGAGATGTGGCACTTGGGTGCATGGTCAGTGGACATGGTGGGATGAGTTGGGGTTGGTGATCTTGGAGGTCTTTACCAGCCTTAATAACTCCATCATTCTGTTTTCACCTGGGCACGCCCTTGCTGGGATGTGATTTACATTCCATAATTTAAGTAGATGAAGAGTGATGGAAAGGAGCTGAGAAGCTGAGGCTGGAATTCCTTCTGACTCAAGCACTGTCCTGATGATGCCTCTGCCTCTCTTGCTTGCACTGCGTGCTGTAAGGCAGGGAGTTTTAAAAAGGCAGGGACTGTCTTGTAAATGTACAATGTGCTGCATAGCCTCTTGTTTTGCTCTCTAAAGATGTCCTGCATCCACCTGTCTGAGAAATGAAGATGCTTCCATTGAATAAAATGCCATTTAAAAATGTCAAAGTTGAAATGAGATCACAGAACACCTGGGTGTGCATGGTTTGCATGCAGTGGATAATACACTTCTGCAGCACAGAGTTCAGTGCAGGATGTGCATTCCTCTCAGATCCTTAGTGAGCCAAACTCTCAACTGCAGGCAGTTCAGTGATGCAGCTGTAATGTTCACTGCTCTAACTGCAGCCACTGCAGTCATACCTTTGCCTCCATTGTAGGTGTACCCAATGAATGTTTCTGGTAAGCTGTTAGTAAAATCAAACATGATTGAAAGAGGAATTTGAAGTGAAGATTTAGTTTTGTGTGTTCTTTGGTGGCTAGAGCTGGTAGAAGAAAGGTGCTTTCTTTCTGCTTCCCTTCATGTTTTAATAATTTTACAGCATCCGCAGTCTATGAGTATCATCCCCTGATGGAACCATCACCACTGTCAGCCTTCTCACTCCTGGGCAATTAACACGGAGATGACAGAGCCTAACACATGCCTCCTCACACAAAACAAAACTCTGGATATGATTATTTCATCACAAAAGAAGAAAAAAAAATATTGCTGCCCTGTTTTACAACCTGGATTTTAATAGAGGCTGACATCCTGTTCTTGTATTTCTCTGCTAAGTACACATCTAGTTACTGCCTTTCTGTCCCCGATACAACAAGCTGACAAGAAGGAGCCCACATGCAAAGAAACTGAGCTAGGAGCTGAGATGCCTTTTGAAATGGATGTAGAGTGATAGAATGTCGGATTTTTTACCCCAGAATTTCAAAATGTTCTTCAAAATGCTCAAAGCAGCCACAGAATTTTCAGGGAGTATTTTGGATTTTAAGGGTTCTTTGGGCTTGGGGGTTTTCAGGTCTTTTGCTTCATTTGCCACCTTTTGCTTCATTTGATTTTTGAAAGCAGAGGAAGGTGGAATGCAGATCTCACAACGAAAGCATTACCAAAAAGAATCCCTAAAATTGCTGCCTTTTTATATTCAGATTTCTGCAAAGAAAAAGGAATTTTTTTTTTTTTAAAAAAAACAACACTTTTTAGTTCTTTTTTGTCTTTTTTTTTTTTTTCCCAGCTATCACTTCCATCTCTGCTCAGTGTACCTACTCTATAATTCAGTGTTTTCTGATTGACATCACTTCTGCACACACATCTTTTGCTGCTGCTGACAATCACTGGGTTCCTCTTCATGCTGATACTCTGCAGCCTCTTCTGTTCCTGAGCAGTGACCTTTAATATGAGTGCTGCTGTATTCTTGTTTCAAGTTCCTGGCAAGGACATTCTTAAAAACTGTGGCCTGTAACAAAAAGAAAGGCAGCTGCAGTGCCATGTTACATTTAAGAAGCTATAAATGCTGAGATAGGACTTGAAGTGTTCTGTATGTCCTGTATATGGTTGTACATATGCTTTGTAGAGGAGGAAAAGCCCATTGCTATGTAGCTGTGCTTTTTAATTGCAGTTTCTCTGTGATGACCAGAGACTCCATTGTGAAAAGCCAATCTGCCTACTTGCACAAGCATGTTCTGTTGGACTTGCCTCTGGCTATTGATACAACTCTTCTTTCCTCTTGCTGTCTTATGTTATCTTCACTCTAAATAACAACTAATGTGGATTGTAGGCTTTGAGGGCTTGTAAAAATGGCTTCTTTTTCTTTGGCAGTGCATTGTATTTTCTGGCTTGTTAAGCTTAATTTCATAGCAGTGTTTTCAGAGAGCAACTGCAGTTTTGGGCTGCTAAAATCAAGTTCTATCTGTGCTGCAACTTTTGTCCTGGATGATTTGTTCCCATTGTAGGCCCAGGAGCAAACTCTAGCACTGGATTTGTTGGCTGAGCTCTCTTCAGGCCGAGAGGTGTGCAGCTGTGAGCCTGCCCATGCCATTTGACTTCAAGGCAATGGCTGCTCCCTGGCTTGTCTTTATTTAATGATAGGACAGAGCCTGAACTCCTGAGAAACCTTTGTACAGCCCTGCAGAAGCTTGTCGGTCTGTAATGTTTCTTGTGAATTCCTAAATATTTCACCATTTGGATTTCAGGTGCAGCTTGTTTCTTTTCATATTCAATGAGCAGCAGGTCCTGAACTTGCCTTGTGCACCCTTTTGAAAGCCCTGTTTCAGTGGAGCAATGTCTGTAGCCAGCAAACCTGAAAGCCCTGTTGATGGCTACGCTTCTTCCAAGTAGGTGAGATGAAACTTCCTCTTAGCAGAAGAAGAGCAGCTGAAGGAAAGGTTGAAATAACACTTTAATGTGTTTTAAGCAAAAAAAATTGTTCGCTTGTGTGCTTTAAATGCTGTAACCACCGTTATTCTGATTGAACTGAATTCTTTGCTTTCATTCTGATATTAAACAATTCAGTTACAATTAATGGATTTACATGAATCAGGCCCCATTGTGTTTTTGAGGAGGGAGTTAGTGCTGGAAGTGGATCTTTCTTTTTCACTGATTCTTTGAACTAGAAAAGGAAGAAGAGAATAATGTAGTTAACAGAAAGAGAACGCATGAGAGAATTTCCAAGCACTCACGGCTGCTTTGTTTGTATAGCACACAGTCCTTACCATGGTGTAAAAAATGATTCTGCGCCATCTCTCTGTGGAATGGACAAGGGTTTTTCATTTCATGCTTCATTCACAGCCAGCTATGATGATTTCACAGAGTCAGCACCTATGTGTAGACAAAGGGAAGAACAATAAGATATCTATTGCCGATGGGAGATGCGTCACCAGTTCCATTTCCACTGCCCAGCAGAACATCGGGAACAGAACTGCATTGCTTTGAAAAAGAGAAACAGAAGAGAGGAGATGCTTTGTGTCTGTGGCCATGTGTTGGATGTTTTTACAGAAATGCTCCAGTTTAATTCGAGACACGCATTTTCCCATTGCAGATTTGCATGGAAATGGCAGGAGTGGCTTTAATAGGTCTGTGTGGTTTTGGAGGATACAGAAAATGTTTATTTTGGAGAGGAGAAGCCAGAATCAGCTCTGAGCTTCGCAGAAGGGACTTGAAGAGATCAATGAGTCCAGCTGCCTGCTAAAGCAGGTACCCTCCCCTACCCAGGTTGCACAGGTAGGTGTCCATCTGGGTTTCCATAGGAGGAAAATCCACCACCTCTCTGGGCAACCTGTTCCAGTGCTCTGTCATCCTTACCATAGAAGTTCTTTCATATAATAATATGGAACTTCCTGTGTTCAAGTTTTAGGCCATCGCTCCTTGTCCTATTGCTACACACCACCGAGAAGAGCCTGGCCTCCCACCTACCTTCAGATATTTATGAACATTTATCAGATCCCTCCCTTAGTCTTCTTATTCTCAAGCTGAACAGATCCAACCTACTCAGCCTTTTCTCTACAAATATAGGAGCATTTCACAGCATGCTCTCGTGAAATACTGTTGTGGTGGCTTAAATGTAGTATCCTAGGAGAGCCAATCCTCGTTTGCTTTCAAAGAAATATGAGCTGCTTATTCAGATGTTTTACCCTAATAATGTCTTGTCCAAACCAAAGGGCTGCAAAGTGTGTTGATCGATTGTTGTTAGGATGGGAACTGTGAAATGGAGAAAAGCAAAATAAGATTGAATTTTCTTACAGGTATGATCCGTCCTATGAGTGATGGTTAGCTGGTTTGTCTCTGATCCCAGATGGAGCTGAATCTTCATGTGTGACTGCTTTGTGCTTTAGAAGTGTGTGGATAATCAAGGAAAATCATTAACTGTGATGAGGATTTGTTGTTGTACTCGCAGATGACTTGTTCTATACAGGTTGGTGTTAGTGGTTGGTTTGCCAGTGGCAGTTGTATGTTATTTCCCTCTGGCTGTCTTTGTCTTTCCTGACTGTTCAGGAGATGGCAGGAGCAAGAATATTTAAGCTGTAAAGAATTTGTTAAAAGACAAAATGCTCCTAAATTCATGATTTTCAAGCCAGTTTCATGATTATTTAATGCTGGAGTTGGCAGCACTAAAATCACCCTTAGGGCTTTTGCGTCCTATTCCATCTCAAGTTGCATTTGCATTCGTTTTCTTACTTTCACTCTGAACAGTGAACTTCTGATATTTGTGGAAGCTGAAGACTTTGCGGAGTTTTCACTGCTATCATTTCTTCCTTTTGCTTTTAAGGAGGTGTTTTCTAAGGTAACCCTGCTCAGTTCTCCTGTTTTCTTGTTCTTACAACCTGCAATTATTTGGTGTCTTACTCTGCTTTGCCAGAGCAATCAAATTTCCATCCATGTTATTCAAAAATATAAATTAAAAGGCCTCTGAATACTTCAAAAATGAGGCATTAATGTTTCTCCTTTGCAACCCATCCCTCTGAATTAGGAAGCAAAATCCAAGCTCAAATCCCAGATAACTTTTTCTCCTTCATCAGATCTGCTTTGCAGGGTAAAGTGCCTTATTTTACTGGAGTATGAATAGCTTTTGGTGGAATAGGAACAATTATCTAGAAAGATCCATTACTGAATTAGTGGAGGAGAGGCAAAGAACTGAGTATCTTCAGCTTCATACAAATAAATGAGCTATATCTGAAGATTCAGGCAATCATATTTGCATAACGAACGTGTTTATGCCGCATAATAGTCACCTGGTTTACAAATTTAGTGAGCTCTTCACCAGTATTGTCTGCCGTTAGAGTAGAAAAATGAAGCATCCAAGCTAAAGCAGTTCATAAGGCAACATGAACAATACGTGACTTTGTGTTTCCTAACATCTGATCTTCGAGAAGTTTGTCTTTTTGGAAGAGTAAATGCACAGCACCAGATGGATGGTTGGAAACGCAGTGTAGGTTCATGCAGTGCTCAGTGATTCAGGCAGGGCATTGCTCGTCTCAGTTCTTTCCATGCTCTTTCAGGTGAGCAACTGGCCATTTTTTCTGTCCTCTAACATTTGTATTTCAGTTTTCTTTTTCCTCTTGTAAGCTTTTCTGCACAGTTAACTTTTTTTTTTTTGTCAAGTGCAAAACTGTTTTGATTTTAACAGGCTTTCTTCAGCCTCCTTTTAGGGAAGAGCACAAAAACAGCTTCATATGCTTGTCTAACCCTAAAAACTACACAAATGCCACTGAACTGTTTGAAGAATGTCTTTATTAATTATTTTGTGGCTGCCTTTTCTTTGCAGGCATAATTAACTTCTCTCTGACCTCTAGAAACTTGGTTTACAAAATGTGAACTGTATCTCTCATCCTTCTTCCATCCTTTTTTCACTTACTAAAAGAGGTTTAGCATTATCTTATCTTGTTTCCATCTGTTTTCCTCAAAAAAAAAAAATCAATAGTTCCTACAAAGATGCATCTCTTTATTAGCATGGTCTGTTCTATAGAGTTTGGGATGTTTAAATTTGCAAATAAAGCATTTGCTTTCCTGGAGAGTCAGGACAGAAAGGCAGATTCCTGCTGAGGAATGGTTTCATTAGGAGAATGGTATTTCCAGAAATGACAATTTCCGTCACATGTATCCATTCCTGCGCTCACCCAGATTCACACATCTGCTAAAAAGATCAGATTTTGTTTTATTTTTCTCAAACCTGCCTCGTTTCTCAGCCTTGACATCCAATGCTGTTTATTACTTGAGAGAAATTGTAGCCGCATCCTCAGCAGGTGTGAAATTGTGAGCATGGATCTGTTCACACCGACCTTATGCCTCCTCTCCTTTTAAACATTTAGAATCACCGTGGAGGATTTTAGCAACTGGTTTTGTATGCTGTGGTGTCACACTGCATCACGGGGAATTGAAATGTTTTAGTGTCATGTTAGGACTGCTCCGCAAATCTCCAGAGCAGGCCTCGCATTTTGGGCCACCTTCCTCTTATCTTCTGCAAAACTGTACATTGTGGGCACAAGTGCATGGCAGCCTGGCATTGTATGCCAGTTGCACTCTGCAACTTTGCACTCCTTAGGCTTTGCTCTCTGGCTCTCATAAAGTGTCTTGTTCATAGGCCTTCTTGTTTCCTTCAGTGGAAACAGGGCTTAGCTTGCCATGGGTTTGGAACACAACAGCCTTTCATGCCTCTTCATGGAGAATTTCCTTCATTTTGTACAGCTTTAACAGTATGCTTCCAGTTGTACCACAGGACGTGATGCCAAGATGCTTCTTGCTAGCCCAATCCATGAAAATAGAGGTTGGTGTTCATATAAGGAGCAGTCATAGAAGGGGACAGGATTTGTTAGCCAACATAATGGAGACATCTCGAAAAGCCTGTTCGGAGGGAAATGCAGCTTAATATTAACATATAGTATCTAACGTACAATCTGTAATAAAGAATGCCTGTAGTGTAAGGCACTGAAGTTGTCTGATTTATTCCAAATGTATGAAGTTATAATCTTCAGGCTCTAAATGAAAGATAAATTTAGCATCCAAATTCTTAGTATCTAATGTACAATCTATATGACAAAATGCTGGTAGTGTAAGGGACTGAAGTTATCTGATTTATTCCAAATTTATGAAGCCACAATTTTCAGGCTCTAAATGAAGGACAAATTTAGCATCCAAATTCTTTCTGTTGTTTCTCTTTCGTAGACTCCAGGTGACAGTGTCAGGTTTTATAAAGTGCATCTCTCTTTTCTAGACCTAAAATGTAGGTACCTAGTTTTGTAGTGATTTATGTAGTGGATTTCTTTTACAGATCTTTGGATGCCTCTCCCACTTTCATTATTTTTCTCTTTAGCATGAAGCCAGTTCTTGCACTAATGATATATTTCCTTGTGTGGTAATTTATAATAAAATGTTGAAAATAAGGAATCTGTGAAAAAAACACGTTCTGTATATGAGGAAAATGTCTTTCTAAATTCATCCCTTAAATCTAGCCAACTGCGTACCCATTTTATAATGTCATACAAAAGGATTAGCAAAATTGGATGAGTCACTGCTTGGTACTTTGCTGTCTCTCTGAAAGGCAAAAATGGGCTAACTCAGTGGAATGGGCCAACCAGCAATAGCATTTACCTTGTGTTAGCCCCCAGCCCCAAAACACGGATTTACTGTCCAGGATTTGGAGTGGATTCAGAAGAAACAGGGATGTTTAATTTAGATAAAAATTGAGATCTATGTACAGATAAGTACATGGAGATGCTGAAAGTTGTGTGAAAAGTCAATGACAGGACTGGAGTGAGAGGCCATATCCCGTAGACCTTTATTCACTGGGTAGTTTGTGCCATTCTTCTTTATATATATCGCAGTGAAACATCTGCCTTACGCTTCTTAATGAGATTTGCCATCATGCCCACTGCATCTTCTCCTTTTTAAACCATGATTTGTGATGTTCTCTTGAAGTGACTGTGCTTTCCTGTGTTTCGACAGCTTCTGATGCCAGATCCTGACCTGTGTTTGGACATGCCATTATGTTGGGAGTACTACGTGATATAGAAATCGTACACAGCCTACTGTTAGTCTAGGAAAGATCCTTGGGACAACTTTCCACAGCAGCCAGCTTTTTAGCCAACCATCTCTCCCACTGTTTTGACTCTCCAGATTTTAGGTTGGCAATTCCATTTTGTAAAACTTTGGAGGTTTACATCACCCAGCTGAACTTAGGGAAACTTAGACTCAGCCACCAGCCCAAAAGCTCTCAAAACAAAGTATCCCAGAAGGATAATGTTTTCAACCTTTCAAATCTCAAATGGTTCACTCTGGTTCTAATTACAGTCTCCCATTGCAATCACCTCACACAGCAAGGAGTGGAGAAAGAATAATAACAAAAAGTGCAGTTTCTCTATACAAAGATAAGACAATTGATTGCCGCCTATAAAGCTACCAATTATAGAAGATTTGCTTGTAGGATATTTTAACTGTTACCATAGAACAAAATTTAGGTTTCCAGGCACTATTGCAGGCATCTACTGTGACTGAACAAATGGGATGCTTTAAAAAACGTGCAGTAAGTCACTGAGCCTCTGAGAGCCCCAACTGTAAGCATTTAATTGCCATTGACAGTTCTGGCCAATTAAGTCTCTGCAATAATGATCGCATCAGCAAAAATTACTGGGTCTTTTATGTTCAGATAACCACAGTTCCTAATTGGAGTATGGTTTCATTGAAATCTTTTTTCTCCATTACCAAAGCTAACATTAGGAATCATAGGGATCAATGTTTCGATCAGTGAGTTGTGAACTTTGCTAGGGGTGAGAAAGGCAATCAGGATTCCTGTGAAGCCCTGAAAGTGTTACTACAGTTCAAAGGAAAGAAAATATTGCTCCTTCTCTCCCATTGCTGCTCAGGATGAATTATTCTCTGTTTGTTTTTGCACCATATAATCTACATTGGAGCCAAGTTGCTGTGATGTTTCTTTGAAAGGGAATTATTAACTTGATATTATGTGCTGTGGTTAATTTTTTTCTTTCTTCTGGTCAGAAGGATATTATATTTGCAATGTAAACTGTGCTCTCTCATAGTTAACAGTGCTATCCTAAGTAGACAAACCTTGTATTGATATCTTAATATCATACACCTGTTTCAATGCATATACTTATGGATTCATATTTAGGTAAACATAATGAAAGTATTATTCTGAATTCTCATGTTTGATCCACATACAGAAGTTGTGGCAATACAGTACTCAAAATGAGGTGACTCTTCCATCAAAATACCAACAAAAGCTCTTACTGGGTCAGTCTTTGGTTCTAGCTTTATTGTCCTGCAGTGCATCCAATATTATTTCATTATTAGCTAAAGAGAGGCCTTGTTGGAAGTACAGTCTCGACCAAATGTTGTGTCTACTGCAATTTGAACAGTCAAGCAAGCCTCCCTGTTCTTCACCTGCCCAGTAGTGTAGGACTTGAGTGGCTTATTTACGTCAGCTACTGCAAGTAAGAAGGCATCTGGAGGGAGAACAAGCTGGCACGTTGTAGTCAATCTGCAGATCATAAAGAGTCTCCAGTAGCATGGGCTGAATGCCATCTCAGTGGGTGATAGCAGGAGGCTGATGCTTTGTTCCCCTCTATTATGGGATTACAGCGTTTGTTGTTATAGACAACATTGTGATACCTTGCTTTTATGCATTCCCTGTTTTTTCTCTTCAAATTGCAATTTTAAGCTCTTTTTCTTTAGAATTCAAATCTCATTCTTTTTAAAGTGATATAGACTAATTTAATCAAGCGGACTCTAGAATAATAGGAAAGTTATGCTAATTTTTGGACATTAAAATGTATCTTTTTTTCTTTTTTTTTCTCCTGAAATAACGTGCACTTACTTTATGCATAGCCTGCTCTTTTTTATGGGGAGTTGGAATTGTTTCTTTAATACATTAGAGCTCATCAGGCAAGGATCACAATGAATCCTTCAAGCAAAGGCAGTAGGTGCAGCAAAGGGGAGCAGTGCCTTGCAGGAAATTCTCTTCATTAGTATGAAGTTAGAATGGCTTGCAGTAGGAAGAGGTAAGAGAAGCTGGTTGACTGGATGCAGAAGAAGGAGATACTGTTACGTCTGTTGAAGAATGCTCATTCTTCTGCATCCGTTTTTATCCTTTCCATATCAAGAACAGCTGTTATCTTCTGTACCCATCTACAAGACTTACACAAAATTAAATTCAAGTGCATCTGAAAGGCCAGGATTTCAAACCCTATCATGTGCCAGTTGCAGAACGCTGCTTCGTGGCATTCAGTGTGTACTGATTTTACATGGTGAAAACAACAGCAATAAGGGCAGGGCAGTGGAGGATAGTACCTACCAACAGTTAAAATAGGTTCCTGCTCTTTAGCCCAGAGGCACAGTGTTTTTATCTTTATATTGCTATATAACATTAAGAGTACAGTGGTTTTACTTTTATTTTGCTATATAGTATTAGGACTTCATCCTTAATTGTATGGTGTAAAAGCCACATTCTTCTGTTGGACAAGATAACATCTGTAGTTCTCTTCTGGTCTTTTGTATTATTTATTCCACGATTGTAAAGAGAGCTCATCACTCTGATGCTTGTAGGACTGTAGTAACACTTGTACCTTTTAATAAACAAACATTTACGGGAGTGCCCAGAAAGACATCAAGGTAGATTCCTGTGGTAAACGGTATGAGGAAGCCCTTAATAGCACTTGACTTCTAGCAGAATTTATTGTAAAGCCAAATGATTTTTCTTTGCCTGGGGTGGAACGCAGAGAAAATGATGAGAATAAGGGCAGGAATTTTTATGGTTTCCAATGCATTTTTTTTGTGTGACATGCATTCTAGGTCTGTGGTGAGAAATAACCTGAAGATGAGACAAGCATGCAAGCCTGGGTTTGCAGAACAAACACAAAGCTTGAAGGATAAGAGCTCGCCTGGCACTTGGATTGAGACCTAAATGTGTGTGTATCCAGAGGGTGGGGTGCCAAACTAAAGGACAGCTCGTGTATGTGCTCATCACAGCCTGGCCTTGACCTAATGTGCTCTTTACTCAAAGACATTTCTCTCCAATATCCCTTTTGTTTGTGTGCAGACAATGAAAATCCACAGGGATTCGAAAGTATTTTGTTGGCCAAGGGCTTCGCCCTGTCTTGCCCAGGGTCCATTCACAATGTAGTGATGCAAACAACAGACATTAGTTCAGATCCTCATTTCATTTCTGATGGAAACTTAAATCCGTCTGTGCTTTTGTTGTTGTTGTTGTTGTTATTTGTTTGGGATCATTTTTGCTTCTTGAAGGGGAGAGAGTAGATGGCAGTGCTTCCCTGACTGCCACTTCGTGTTCTTCTCACAGCATGGCATTGACTTTCCTTCTTGTCTTGCTCTGCTATGAACGCAGGGTCAGCTCGTGGTGTCCTCTTCCTTGCTGCTACCCCCATGTCTTTCCAGGAATAAAATAATTTTGCTCTGGTGCAAAGGAAAAAAAGGTTGATGGCCAGCTGGTGTTATTGCTTCTGTTCTCCCTCGCCTCTTTTCCCTGCTGCACAAATGAAATAGATGCAGTCCTTTATGTTACACAGTCTCCATTCGTACTCAGCAGTGCAGGGGCCAGATAATGGAATTGGGAGTTTCAACCTGGAGGTCGCAAGATCAAATTTGGTTCACAGTCGTAATGATCAAAACTTGCTGCAACTGAATGGCTCTTTCAGTGTCCTGCGAGAAAAGACTAAATTGGTTCAGCCAGATCCAATCCTGATGTTTTTTCAGGAAGTATACAGCATTTCAGTCTCAGGTGTCTCTTCTGCTTCAGCTAACTAAACTGGAGCTGAATTAGCTTTAAAGTTCATCAGTTGTGTACATTCAATGTGTCTTGAGCTTGCTCAAGAAAGAAATGAGAATACAGTGTGAATTCAGATAAGCAATTCTTGGAAATTCAAGCATGATGATATAATGTATGTTAGGGCTGTAATTCTTTATTTGTGGCAATTTTTATGTGCACTTCTGAGTTTATCATGAGATTTTTCTTCAGCAAGAAGTACATTTATGCGTGCTCGAAGTTTTTTTTTTTGCATTGCTAGAGTGGCGCAAAGAAACATTGGCTCAACTTAATGCAGTTTATTCAATTTCCTTTGTAATCCTGGATCCTGTTAATTTTAGGTGACTCACTTTGCCTACCAAATGTCTTGGTCTGTTTCAGTCCGTTAATGACTTGAGTTGATAATTTTCACACTCCACATTGCTGCTCTGAAAATCATGCTCAATATGAGGAATTCTGGGCATACTGAGGTGACTCCTACAGCAGTGACTTTTCATTTGGGTCAAGTGAAACGCTCCACGTGTAGACGTTTCCTCCCAGTGATTTTGTGTTTAGTTCCATTGATTCAGTGTTGCTTACGTTTATTTTCAATGGAAGAAGTAATTTCTCCTCATGGAAAAAGGGAATATTGGTAACATTTTATTGATGACTCAGTTTTTCCTGTCAGGGTTTGTCAGCACAATGCCAAGCTGAGGATGCCATGTGGCTTTCACAAGACTGACTTGGAGGACCCAATATATCAGTGTTAAGCAAAGTTTTTTCAGTGCAGAATATAATACCTTACCCTCATATTTATGTTACTGTTTATAGTGGAAAGCCCATCAACTTTTCTGTTCAGTTGCTCATGAATAAATAATACAACATACTGTCTCCTTAACAGCTGCTTTTCTTCCCTTCATTCTGCCACTGATGCAGAAAGTCACCAAGCATTTGCATATGAAATACCAACTCCAAATCACATTTGTGCATCCTGGACCAATGCACAGGAGAATAATGAACCTCCAAGCACTGCTTTTAGATGTCTGTGGGCCAGATAACTTATTTGAATATGACTCAGGTGGTGGCCTATGGAAATTGTTATTCTCTTATTCAGGCTTGGTGTAAATTTAAGTATCCAGCATGCCCTTGCCCTTTGGAACTATCCATTTGAGCAGCAGCAACATTTTATAGCTTGCCTGTCATAATGGAAACAGTTGGGGGCTGAACTGCTGGAATCATTGCGCTTAAAACTGAGCACGTCTTGTGAATTGGAGTCATTGTGCAGAATAAAGAGGGCTGAGCAATAAATTTGTATATTGTAATTGTCTGTGTTATAGAAAGAATGTCTTTCAAATTTGTCTTTTCTGAATTCCTCTTACTGTTGTTTCTTCAGGGCATAAAAATCTTTGACGAAAGAAAGAAGGAAAAATAACAACAGCAGAATGACTTCTTTGTAATGGTAGAAAATAGTTACGTAAAATATGGGAACTTGAGAAATCTGAGAATCCAAAAAAACTCAGCCAGCAAGGAGAAACCTTGGTATAAAACATAGATCTTCAGGCTGTTCAGAAAGATCCTTCTCAGTGTGGAATGTACATGTGTCCCATGCTCGTGTCCTACACCGTGGTGTCCCAAATGCTGTCCCATCCGCATCACTGCTGCGTGCTGACTGCAGTGCTTAATGCTCCTCTCTGTGATGTGAACACCCACATCCATGAGTATGGATGGCTCTGGATTGCTTTCCAGCCTCATCCTAGGTCTGGGCTGCTGCTGGATCCAGTACATCTGACTTGAGTAGGGACTGCATAACCTTTCTGGCAGTGTAAGTTTCACATGGGGTTACGCAAGGCCATAAATCTCGACATAAATCAGGACTTAAAATGTTAGCTATGCACAATATGTATAATCCATTAGAATACTATAGCAGGCCCTGGGAGAAATCTCAGAGGCATAAACAGCAGAGAAGGATTCTTAGGAATACACAGAGGTTGTAGCTGTGTATATGTGGACAGGTTGCTGTAATCACGAGGAATATTGCTGAAAATCATCTGTTAGCTTAAAGTTTTCATGTTGCTTTTGGGCAGTCATCGTCTATTAGATGATGTAGTTTGGGAACAAGATTTCTTCCTGTAATAATAAGTTCGTGAACCTGGAAACTGAATCACGAGCCCCCATATTTAATATTGTTTTTCTTTTAGATGCAGTTACAAATGTCAAGCCTTCTGTTTTAATACTTTTCTTTGTATTTCACTGTCAAAGTGCTGCTTGTATGTTTGCTTCTCTGCTTGTCTTGTTTTTGTTTCATCTTTCCCTATAGAATTCCTCTTGCTTTGCTCACTTACATGGAGAAAGAGCTCAGGGAGAGTCTGATGTTTCTGGAACAAATCTGAGCAACTTTGTAAGCTTTTTTCGTAAGCATTCATGTTTAATGAAGCATTTTACAAGACCGGTTTAAACCCAGAGAACAACCTGCTAAAACCTCCATATTTTACTTGCATTGTGAATTCACACCTTGCTAAACAAAGGGAGGGCAAGTTCAAATACTTTTCGTGCTATAATATATACACCTGTTGATAAGAGCAATTAAACTTTGAATTCAATAAAATATATTCTGCTTCAGTTATGCAGGGATTTGATGTGTGTATATTTGTGTAAGTCCATCCAGATGAACGAAGCCCAAAAGGTAGGGGGGTATCCAATGACTTTCGTCTCTGCCAACAAACATGCTGCTCTAATTAAAAGTCGGCATGGAATATTTATAACCAAGGAGAAGAAAACCTCCCAACAGTAAGTCTGCCAAAAACAATGAGTGCAAAGTGGAAATCCTCAGAGTGAGAGAATCATAAACTTTTCTGTAATGCTTGTCTTTGTTTTCCCAGCTTTGAGGGTCTGAATGACAGTTTTGATGAAATATATATCAAGTTATTAAAAAATAAATCGTCGAGTTCGCTGTAGAACTTACTAGATGAAATTGTGTCACCTGCATTATGTAGGAGGGCAGAAGAGGTTGTTACGATCTTACTGGTCTTAAAAAATGCAGGACCTACCAGGAGGTAGGTGTGAGTCCATTCAGAGGACTGGGAGCTGCTGCCTGGCTGCGGAGGGTTCAGAGCACATCGTGCCTTGCCTCTTGTAGCACTTCTCATCCATAGATTTTAAGGACGTTGGTATAATTGCTCCCATGCTACAGGTTTTTGGGGACATAATAAAATGAACCCTGATAAGGGTTGCCTATGCTAAACACCAGAGCTAGTAACAAGTCCAGGTCTCTGGAGCACTGCTCTTGTCTCTTTTTTCTGCCTGTACTTGGGTCGTTTCTGGGGTTTTATGTGCACCCTGCTGGCATTCACAAATACCCTTCATAATGGCCCTTTTTTGTGAGGTGTTGAGGCTGGCATGCTAAGCAGCACTGAAACGAGCAGCTCCTCAGCTTGGTGCTGCACACAGCAGCATATGGATTGATAACACTCCTCAAAGAGGTATCTGTAAAAGCTGTGAGTGCTGAGCAGCTTGGAGGAAGAGTCCCTGACATCTACCTGTATGAGAAACAGTGTTCTAAGAAATGCGAAGACTGAATTTTATATGGTCTGATGCACATGAATATTTTTTTTCACCGATGATTATCCGAATTATACAAATCTAATTCTTTTGTGATTGTTTTATTGTTTCCCTGCCTTCTTCTTGGAGTACTTAGTGTAGCATTGCATTTGAACTGGGTAAATAAGCCAACAGCAGGGTACCTGCATTACTATCCTTCTATTGAATGGAAAAGCAATGGGAGCAGTCTGGAGCAGACAGGAGCATTGTGCTTCATTTATATCAGTTTCATCTGAATGCATTTCAACTCCTAAATCCTAAGAGGTCCGTTCATTTTGCCTTGCCTTGATTTCACAGCCTGAAACTGTGTCTCTGAAAACTGTGTCTCTGTAACTCTACTTACACTGTGGTTCCAGGAGAGAAGGAAGGGAGGGATCTCTCCTTGCACTGGTTGAGCACATTGCCTGAATATCTGGGCTGGGGGCATGCTGACAGCTGTTTACACAAAGTGTTTGCATTCTCCAGTCACTGATGGCCTTCTGCAGCCCTACTCCTATAATCCAGAAGAGAACAACAACTGAAACTCAGGTGCTTATGTGCCACTGGGACATCCTTAGAAATCCCTACTATGGAAATTCGTGAACTACATTTTAGCTGTGTAATGCATTGCTTAAAGGGCTTTTATTTTGCTAACCCATGAGGAGGTATTTAAAATCAATTTCCATAGAACAAATTCTATATAAACCTGTGTTGGTTTTCATCTTTGCCAGAAATTTCTGCTGGTCCTGTAGAGCTTTGATTTGTTGGTTTTTTTTTTTGTTTGTTTGTTTGTTTTGTTTTGTTTTTTTTTTCCCTGTAGTCCTTTGATTTTGAGAGGCTTATTAATTATCAGAGACAATATTTCTCAGCATCAGAGAGCTTTGTTCATCATTAAATGCATGTGAACCTGAAATGTGATTTTTTTAAAGTAAACTTTGGGCTGGGGTTCATTGCTGCATCTGCTACAACAGGTTGTGTTGCACAGTGCTCCAGCAAGAAGTAAATCCTTCAGACATTTGTAGTACTTGGGATGGTGCATCTAGTGTGCTGCCCACCACTGTAATTACTGGTGTCGTTGTAAGCTTCTGGATTGTTTTTAGCAGATTTGAGTCTGCCTGGTATGGAAGAGATATGTTAGCTTAAGTCATCAAAGGTTGGAAGAATAACTAATATTACTGGTAGATAAGTGAGGTTCCTTTAGTGTTGCTTCATGAATTTTCTTGCGATCTTGAATATGTATTTTTATGTTGTTCTGCAAAAAATAGGATTTGATATTACAGGAAAATCTAGCTTTTTCCTGAATGATTCCTGACATCCACATTTTTTTCTAAAATCATGGTGGAAACTCAATACCACGCTATGGTATTCCCACTCTAAAATTCAGCCTGAACGTGTTTGCGGTACATTTTTCAGAGTGTTGCTGATGTTGCTGTCAGTAGTCCATTTTTTGGCTTTTTTTTTTTTAAACCTCTCTGAGGTTCCTTTCTCTCTGGTCAGAAATGTATTGCAGCGAAACATAGAAGTGCCAGGCATGAGGGAAACAGACTTATCCTTCAATGTAAAAAAATTAGGATTTTATTTCTGAGGAGAATAGCTTGGCAGACGAAATTTGCTTTGGAAAAAAATAAAGGAAAAGCTTTAAATTATATTCCTTTCCATAGCAGTTTGAAGGAGCTAAGTTTTCTGAAGTGGATACAAGTCATTAAGCTGGAATTTGGATATGCATCATGAAATGCACATAATAGAGTCTGTACGTGTGACAGAACTTTCTCCATCTCTAATGAAAGTTCATTATGGATCTTTGCATATTCTCCTCAACGAGGCCGACTCATTCTGCCCCAGTAGATCAATTAACTTCTCTTTGCCATCTGTTCAGCCAGCCATTAGCTCTGTCAACATTGCATCTTCGGGTGGCATTCAACAACAGAAGGGCCTTGGGAAGCTGGGGAGGAGGCAGGTGGCGGCGGCGTGCTGGAGGCTGCGGATGGAAAGACCTTGAAAAGAGGATTCAGTGGTGGTGGGCAGCGATTCTGTTGGTAGGTGTTGTGGTTTAAGCTGGCGGGTGGCTCAGCGACGCACAGCCGTTCATTCACTCCTCCCAGCGGGATGGGGAAGAGAACTGAAGAGAAAAAACAAAGTAGAGCTTGTGGGTTGTGATAAAACCATTTACTGAAAGGATAATAGATATGACAAATGGATAATAGTTATGACAAATATATGCGCATGAATGTATATGATATAGGACGTACAAGCAATTGCTCATCACACCTTGACCAATGCCCAGCTAGCCCCGCAGCAGCAAAAGAGAGAGATGAACTCTCACCCCATGCAAAACTCTCCTTCTGCGTGGTGTCACAGAATGGCCAGGGTTGGAAAGGACCTCAAGGATCATGAATCTCCAATCCCCGCACCACATGAGGGCCACCAGCCTCCCCATAATACTAGACCAGGCTGCCCAGGGCTCCATCCAACCTGGCCTTGAACACCTTCAAGGACGGGGCATCCCCAGCCTCTCTGGGCAGCTGTTCCAGCACCTCACCACTCTCATAGTAAAGAACTTCCCCCTGACATCCAACAGGATTTTTTATTTTTTTTTTAAAGAGAAAATATATTCCTATAAGAACAATCTGAACAAACAGAAGAGGAAAATGACATCATTTCTTGTTTTCTTTCTTTGTGAGAATTACCTAGCTGGTTTCTGCTCAGTAGGCAGTACCTGCAGGATGACACACCTCTGGCTTTGGGAATTTTTCTTTGATCTCTGCAGAAATGAATCAATATTAACAACATTATGGTTTAAAGTTGTAATAATCCGCTGAGTTCCTGTTTCCTTTGAGATAGATTTCTTTTCTACACTCTGGCCCTTTCTTGCTCCCCATTTCATGCTCCATACCTTGGTACTTGAGTAAATCCTTCAATTATCTCAGGTTTTACCTTATTTGCTGATATTGCAGCCAGCTGTTTGTGTCTCCGTGCTTAATATCTTGTTGATGCTTCGTTCAGAATTTCCCATTTCCTAAGATTCACAAATTAGCTTTCTATGGGGAGAAAGGGAAATGTCTTTAAATTCAGCAGACCACTCCCAGCAATGGGAGTGCTTTAAAAATACGTTGTGCTGTGCAATAGACTCTCCAGGGAAAAGATGGGAACCCTTTTCCTCAAAATCTTTGAATGCAGCTCAGAAGTGCTGTGTTAAGTGCTGCAGAGAGGGGCTGCTCTGTATTTTATTTGTATAGCGAGGAGTGAGCAGTGAGAAAAAGATGGCACCAAGTAACAAGTTAATGAGTGTTTAGTGTGACTGTAAACCAAGTGTTTGATGTGAAGAAGGGACATTGAATTACTAATAAAAATAGAATTGGGTGACCTAGTTAAAGCCTGTTGCCTTTGTCTTCCAGGATACATCATCTGAAAATAGCCACATAACTTTTAAATGAATAGAAGATAATGTGCTTGAGTACACGGAGAGGAGAGATACCTATAGCTTGGGATTCTGTGTCAAGAAAATTTCACAGCATCTACTTGTGCATAACTCTGTGCTATTTTTAATTCCTGAAGTGGTCGATTCCTGTTTCAGAAATGTTTTTCACATTCACTGCTTCTCATCTGAAATGCAAGTGCTTCCTTTGACCCGAAGTGCAAGAACCTAAATTACAGAAACGGCTGGAAACTAATTAGGGATCAGAGGTGCACAGCAATGGGAGCTTTGCAATTGCACAGTGCTTTCTTTTCAAGCGGTGGCAATGGGCAGAGATAGCACAGAGATTTCAGCTCATTGCAGAGGAGTTTTGATGAAGCATTTAGAGAAGGGGCTGGAGGAAGGAGTGCTGGGAGCTCTGCTTTTTGAGCAGCACCAGCTCCTTCCATCCTCAGCCTATAAAAGTGGCTGCTTCTGGAACATGCTGTAGGGTAAAGCACGCTGGCTGCACATTGACATGTTACCAATTTCTGTATCCACCTCCCCTCTGCTTTTCTTCAAAATGCTGTTTTAAATTGAAAGATTATGTATTTTTCTTCATAAAACATTGCTGTCCTTTTAAAAATGCAACTCGAACAAAATCTACCGGGGAAACAACAGGCATGAGCTGTTGCTTGCAAATGAATCAGTTTTAAGGGGGGGAAGAATATTCTTTATTTTGGTTACTAATTAGTGAAGGGTTTGACTTTCAGCTCCTTAAACTTGTATTTTCTGTAGGTAGATGACTGTAGAATCATGAAAGTTGGGAAAGACCTGTAAGATCACCAAATCCAACCATCCACCTCCCACCAATCCTGGCCCCTAAACCATGTCCCATCCCATGATGCTGCAGAAGCCCTTGGGGATGCTGCACCCTAAGGAGATTCTTGGTTATTCCTTATTTCCTTGCTGACCAGAAGCTAATCACTTCAGCAGTGGGTCCTGGATCCTTTCCGTCACCTCTTCGTACATGGAATGGGATTTGTAGACCTCTTATACAGGGTGGTTAGAGGGATGTGGCTGATAAGAATTCAGTTAGGCTTTTTGTGTTGTGATAAATGCTTAATAATGGAGTGAATCCCAGTTTGATAAGGTGTTTAGTGAATTTAAATTACATGTTTGAAATTAATCCTCAGAGGATTAAACTGCAGTGAGCAGAAGATGCTTCACTTTTGAATGACAGTGTTCACATGGGTGTTTCTTTCATGTTCATTAACTTAACTATTGCAGTTAGTGCATCTGAAACATCCTGAGTGCCCATCTGCAGAGGGTTGCAAGATGCAAGCAGAGGGATGTCTGGGAATTTTTTCAAATTGGCCCTTTGCTATCAGATGCCATTAAGTGAAGGCACAGATACTTCACAACAGAAAAACAGGCTTTTGTAAGTACAAAATAATGAACGTCAAAAAGATGCTTCTGATTCTACTTCCCTCAGTTTGATCCAGGAAACGAATAGATTATTAAGACTCAATATCCTCATATCATCTCCTGCCATCGGTGAGGACAGGAAATAAGTATACAAATCACTAAATTGCTTCAAAGCTGCTTGGCAACTGCAAGTTACAGAATTGATCATCCAACTCATGTATATTTCTCTCGAAGAGAAGAAGTAAGAAAACCAGTTTGGGATTATCTCAGGGAATAAATCCTGTTTCAGGATGGATTGTAATAGCATCAGGGCTTTGTCAGAAAAAAATGACAAAATTCAAAGTATACAATGGTAGTATTAATAATAAGAAAAAAGCAGCTCTGCTTCCCTTCAGCTTTGTCCTTTTCACTTCTTTATCCCCAGAGCAGACCTAAATGTGAGTATAACTTCAGCTTGGTTAGTTTTATCCTGAAATATTTCATATCCAAATGGAATAGATAGATTGTAATTATTATTACTTTTTCTCTTCTTTTAGTAACCTGAAACTGCTCTAGAGGAAAATGTCATCTGTATGGAGAGTTTGTGGGTCATGCATATAAAATACCATCTCTAAAGGATTGCAGGCAGAGAACTTTATGTGGATAATTAAAAGCAGCTAAAAAAAAAAAAAAATTAAAGATCTCTTGCTTCTGTATCCACTAGAACACTCATTCTGGGCAGAGATAATCTGCTAAATGCTAACAACTCTTTTTTTTTTTTCCTTGTTTGCTGAGTTGAATTAAGTTAACAAGCAGCTGAGGATGCTGTTGTGCAGCTTCACTTTGCCTGCACACCTCATTGCTGCTCTGAGCATGAGTAAGTTCTCCCAGGAAGGAGTGACGTTGGTGACTGCAGTATGCAATATCCTTGACCTGTATGCCAGGAGCTGGATTAAAAACAGGTAGACAGTGCAATCTCTGCTCTTTCACAATCATTTGTTTCTTAGAAATAAGTTAGCTCTCTGGCAACGCTGTTGCATTCTGCAGCTCCCTGTGGAAGAATCCCTCAGTATTGATCTTTTCTGAACCCTAATTTATCTACACAAAAGTTTGTTTTTTGTTTTTTTTTTTCTTTTCAAAGGAAGATATTTTTTCTTCTGGATGCTCACAGAACAAGAAAAAATAACTTCTCTCACAGCACAACGTTTGGGTTTGGAAGCTCTGGACAGCTGCCCGTGCTGGTTTATGATGTCCCCAAGCAGGCAAGGCTCCCTGGCTGCAGTTACCTTTCAAGGTGCAGCCTTCTTCACCATGACAGGTCTGAGGTCTGAGTGTGTCCAGTGTTTGGAGCTGAGCCTGGGACTATAGCCTGCCTAGAAAACAGGAGGAGCAGCAATCTCTTGGCTACAGCTGCCAGCAGACTGCATGCCACAGTTCCAAAGAGAGTAATACATTTGCCTTTCTTCCCCTCAGAAAACAAAACAATCTTCTGTTTCCTGACCAACTTCTGTTGCTGTTCGGTTGGGTTTTGTTTTGAATTCTGTCACCACATGTTATTTCTGAATGTATTTGGATTGCTGATAAGTTTTATAGTAGCACAGTTGTCTCAGTTCAGAGATTTTCCCATCTTGGTATCTTTCTCTTTTTTGGATGTGAACATGTTTGATGGGTTGATGGTTGACTGCATGATCTTAGTGTTTTTTTCCATTCTCAACAACTCTACCATTCTGTGCCTTTCCTTACACATTGTTTCGTATTAGTATTAGCTCTACTTTCTTTTTACTTCAGTTTCTATCCACAATCTTCTGCGCTATTCTTAAAATGAGGGCAGTGATCCTGTGGGTTGCCCATTGCAGAAGGTCCATGCACTGCAGAAACAGAAAGGTTTTTAGGTCCCATGAGGATGAATTTAAGGCTCTTGAAAATGCAGTTGTATTTTGCATGACAGCTTCTGTCTGTAAGGGGTTCAGGAGATGTGTGAATGAAGCACAGGCAGCACTGAGTGCATCTGAAAGTTCCACAAATGAGAAACTAAAGGAAGGCAAGAGCATGGATAGCTTTTTAAAAGTGATTATCTTGCACTGCATTGACAAATTCTGATTCATGATTATGTTGCCTGGACTGCCCATATAACACAGTGCTACAGTAATATTTCTCAAGCTATTTATTACATTTGCAATTACAGCAGCTTTTTCAGTCTGAGGTTTATTACTTCTAAGAGTATGGTAATACTGTGTAGTTCTACAAGGTTATTGTTGTTGCTGTGATGTTGCTGTGGATGTTACGTTGGTAAATTCTTTAAAATATGGTGTTCTTAGGTCTTTTGATAGTGGATTAACTCCACAAACAAAATTCTGCCTAAGATTTTGCTTGAATTTCCTCATTATGGTAGGAGAAGTTTCTTCTCAGCCCTCCTAAAAGTTTTGTCTGTGGTTCAGAGGGAGGCTGCCCTTGCAGATAAAGGAGCAGACTGAGATTCAGCAGTCGCACAGCCATGTGCTCTTCCTACCATTTATCCTCTGGTTCTTCTCTTTCTCCGAGTCCTCCTTGCAAAAGAGTGAAAGGATGGCAGAAAGAAGAAAACTCTAAAAATGGCACTCCTGGTTTTCCAGTAAAAGTGAAGTGAGACATGGAGATGGCACAGATGGGAGAAGAACTTCTGTTCCAATGGAGCAATGAAGTCAAAGATAAATAGTCTGTGGTTATAGAAATATCTTTTGATGCAGCAGGGAGGCACCATCTACAGGCTGTCACTGGTTTTTCGAAGCAAACTGTTTATCCAGTTCTCTCTTAGAGCTTGTTTTTGTTTGCTTGTTTTTCCCCGTTTCTTTCCCACTTTCTTCTTTTTTATTGGAAAACTTTTTTTGCTTCTTAGCCATGAACAAGGAATAATGGAACAACCCGTATTTTCTGCAATCAGTAAATAATGTAGAGCTCGGAGGGGGTAAATAGGAAAGCTATTGAGAGAAGTAAATGGAAATGAAAATGGAATTACATTGCTTTACAAGATGCAGATATACCAAAAGCAGTTTTGGACATATGAGGCAATAGTTTCTGTCATTTATACTTAGGTGCTTGCATGGGTTGATGCTTTTTGCTTTGCTTCAGCATTAACTCCTTATTAAGATTTCTGTCTGTCATGGATTTCACTGTTCTGTATGTTTACTAAACAAACACATGCAATGCAAAAAGCTTTTTATTAGAGTTTTTAAAACAAACCGTCCTTCATGGGCAAAATATGGAACAGTTAAGAAACATAATTAAAATGCACAGATTGTGCATCCTTGAAGCTACATTAAGCTGATGTATCGCACCCATGCAATCTGCTTTAGGTGAGGAGTAAAGTGCAAAGATTTTCTGCAGCTGTTCTTCAGGTGGTTATCCTGACTCCATCACTGACAGTGAATGATGCCTCCTTATGGGCTTTGTTGTCGACAAGCCACTCAGGGAAAATTGTATTATCTTCCATTTTGAGGAGGTGTAAAACTGAGGCACAAAGTAACGATGTGGCTTGCCTGGAAATGAATGACAGGGGTGGTGTCCTGAGCTGTCAAATAATGTTGTCTGTGCAGCACACAGGCTAAATGATTGCTTGACATATAGCATGAAAGTGTGAACAGCCACTTGAGAGACCTATTCCTTTATCTCAGACTTGCATGTTCTTGATGAAGACCCAAAGTTCATCTTGCATCCTGGGGAAAGATTTAGCCTTTGGAGATGTGTCAGCTAAGGAAAGCTTCTGTAACCTTAGCTGTGCTTATGCTCTACTGTTGCTTCTGTAAGGAACACAACAAAGGGTCAGAATTTGCCACTTACTGAGAAGGGTTTAAATAGTCAACTCCCATTTATGTTCTCTCAGAAATAGCTCAGAACAGAAACACTACCAGCAAAATGGAATTTGCTCTGGGCTTATCTTTTTATTGTGAGTTATAGGGATTCTGCCAGGTAAATGTTTGTGGACTCACACAGATCTGAAGATTGCTGCTATCATCTTGATGACAAAAATATGGGACTTTTATTCGTGCCTTCTGGGAGCCACGAGGTTAAGAAAATGGCTTAAATTTTTTCTCAATTCCCCAGACTGTCTTTTAGAGAGAGAAATGCACACATCAGTCCTAGAAACACTGATCAGAACGTTGCCCTATCTCACCTCTCCAAGTGGAACAACTATAAGAATGGACAGCAGAGAAGAGAGGGGAAGGTGGAATATCTAGTGGGGTGAGCTAAAAACATTTCTAGCTCTTCAAAATTCAGCCTGTGCTACAGGAATGTTTCAGGACTCATTGAACCTGTGCTTTTACCCAGTTGTGTTCCTAAATCTCTTGGATGTCTTTGACAATCATTTCCATTAGTTCAAAGTTGGTGGGACGCCCATGCATTTGTAGCAGGCCAGCTCTGAATTAGTTTCCAATGGTCGGATTTCTTTCTGGCAGATATCCAGTTAAGAATTGAGGACTACTGAAGGTTGTTTCCAAAAGAACCTTGTCTTTTTTTTGTGGTGAATCCTGGCAAATTATGTAATATCATGGCAACAGTCAGTGTTGCCCCTCTCTATTGGTGGGAGTACAACATGCATCTGCCATCCTAAACATCTGCTAAATGTTGTGTTTTTCTTGTATGTGAATCTCAGATTGTTTCTGGCTTGGGAAATTAAAGGCCGTGTAATAACTTTGAAGTAACTACGAATTAGCTGCAATCTAGCAACATTTCAAAAAATCATAACATTTTATATTTCTGTTGGCTGGGTTTTCATCTCTTAATCTTGCTCAAGAATTACTGACAAAATCAGTCAGCATAATTCTCCACATACTATTCATATTTGTCGCTATTTGGCAGTGGCAATTCACTTTGAGCTCCCAGAGTGCAAGAGAAAGGATGGAGAGAAACCAAACAATCATTCTGGGGAAAAAACAACCAACCAACCAACCAAAAAACCCCAAACCTGCCTTTCATTCAACTCCATGTTCGAAACTAGATCAACTATCAACAACAGGAACTAAGGTCCAGAGAGTGGAGGCATGTTGGTGCTGGGGGAATAAGGGTGTTTTTAGCAGACTTATGCTAAAGCTAATTAGAAGGAAGGAGGCAGGCTGGAAGCAAACCAATAGAACCTATCCCATGTGGATCAAAGCGTGGGTTGTGTATATTCAGAAAGCTTTTATCCCTTTTGGAGCCCCTTGCTGTATATAATTCTCCAAAGTGAAAGAACAGATTGCTTTGCATTACTTTTCCTTATCACCAAAGGAACAAATGGCAACACACAAATCTGGACTCTAAGAATGTAAGGAGTGGTGCACAAACCCAGGGAGGAGGATCTGAAATGACATCTGCAGATGCTGCTTGTGTTGGATTTCACAGTGCTGACAAAGGACTTCGCTAGGTGAGAAGGAACCAGCAGTTTGTGTTGTGCACCAGTCTAAAGCTGATGGTTGGCTGGAGCTGTTTCTTAACTGATGTTGTTAATAGATTATATGAACATGGAGACAATTAGATGTTACAGAACGTTTTTTGAAATACATTTATGCACCTCGTGAACTCGTTTTATTGTTCCCTAAATTGCTGTCTCAGAGCCTGAATGTTCTGTGGCTTGGGCTCTTTTATTAATTGACATAACATTTAAAAATCTCACAATGGCAGTGCAATACATTGGCTACTGCTTTATTAAAACACTTAGCATTTTGGATGCAAAAAAGACCCAAAGGTTGTCATTTGCATGAAAGTATTAATTGTGGGAAGTGTTTTTTTTCTTTTTTTTTTCTTTTTTTCCCCCCAATTTCATTAAGTTGAAGTTTATCTTGGATCTGGAGGCAGAGGAGTTGTGCGGTGAAAATAACAAAACACTTGGGAAGAGGGTAATTACAGTTATTAAGCAGTTGGCTAATCTGTGCACTTTTACTGTGAAGCTTTTGTCTTTGCATTGTCTACCTGTTTCACAGTTAATTAGCTGTTTAGGGCCTGAAACCCAGGTCTCCCATTTGAAATCGGTGGAAATACTCTCCTTGAATTGTGCTATACAGCTTTGATCCTGTATGAGCCTTTGAATTACAGGGCTGCAGCTGGTTTCGGTGAACATTCTGCTGCCATAGAGCTTCCAAGACAAGGCTCACGCTGTGGTAGATAGCTTGCATGTTAATTCAGCAGCGTGTTTTGGTTTGGGTTTTAATTTTTTGTTTAGTGAATAGCTGGAGTGTTGCTGTGCTTGTCTAAAAGATAAGCACTGGAGTTCAAGAACACAAAACAAGCCCTTATCTCAAGAGTGACTAACCACTCCTGCATGACCAATTTAACAATATATTTAGAGAAACATTGTTTGTAAAAAGTCTAATGAATTACAGCAATACATTTGCAACAATACCAGAAGCAGTAGGTTCCCATCTCAGGCACTTACAGTGCTCTCTGGGTTCATGAACTGTTCAGTCTGGTTTGCTCATCTTTGTAAAGAGAGATTACAGCCATTGTGGTCTTCATCATTGTGTTAGGAAGAATTTTCCTTCCTAAATATTAGGAAAATTGTTTTGCAAGCTAATGGAAATGCTTTCAGAATCCTGCCTGATATATGCAGCAATACCCAGCCCTTCTGCTATGCAAAAAGTGGTCCTAGGAGCTCTGAAGAATGGGGTCTGAAACAGAATTCTTACAGAGGAGTTTCACAGTAGACAGCCCTGTTTTCCAGGGGAGGGTTTCCTGATGGATGCTGTAAAAACCAGTTTCATGGTGTTTTTTTTTTTTTTTTTTTGTTTGTTTGTTTTCGTATTTTGTTTTTTTGTTTTTTTTCAATGTTAGTTTCCAAAATGCGCATTTTGCTGCTGCAGCTTTCCCAGATCTCACTTAATTACCTGCCCACGTGATCTCTCACATTCTACACATCAGAGATTTTTCCTGGAATAAGAAAATATTAAAAAATTATTTGTAGTCGTTCAGTGTTTCCTCCCCTAATGGATTCTGTGGCGCTTTGAATGCACTTACCTCGGTTTTTATCTGGCTGCCCATCTCCATAGTATCTCATTTCTTCCCATCAAACGTAAAATCTTTTTCCCCGAAATACTGATGATGAGAATGGACAGGTTGTTTGCTTTAGAAAGCAATAAAAAGAAATCCAAAAAGGCAAAGCTAAATGAGGAGAAGGCAGTTGCATTTAGGGGAATTATTGCTCACAAACCAAGTGGAAGAGATGAGATTTCTATCTTAGTTCTGAAAGAGATGAGGGATTTCTCATTTGCACAGTGTCCTGGATTTTAAGGTGGGAGGGAATCTGTTTGTCCATTTGGTGGTGTAACCCACCTGGTAAGGTTTCTTCTGCTCCAATCCAGTGCACTGATCTCTTTGGAGCAGTGGAGGTCTTACAGAAGTTCCTTTCTCCCATTACAAAGACTTTGTTTTCCTTTATTTTTCTGTACAAAGCCAAGGCTCTGGCTGCAGCAGAAGGTGGTCGTTCTCTAGGTAATGGAGGGACACTTGCACCAGACCTTGATTGTGAACTCTCAAGGACCTCAATTTCCATTGCCTTTGTATCATGTTCTCTTGTACCTGAGAGACTCCCATGGGGTTTATGGGCCACTTCAAGTCCACAGTTTAGAAGAGAATTTCCAGGTACCACTTTGAAGAAAACTATCCATCTTTCTGTTTTCAAGCTAGATGCTTTCGGTATCTTTTTTATTTCTCCATTAATTTGTCATCTCGTCCTTCCTCCAGATCCCATAAGCTGGATCTGTCCCATAATCCATTCCGTTCGACTGAAAGACTGAGGCACAGAGATATGGAGTCATTTCTCAGAGGAGAGTGTCAGTGATAAAAAGGACACTTGAACTCCAGTCTCCTGTTACTCAGTCCATTGAATTTAACCAAGGCTGCTACTTTCAGCCAAGCCCTCTCTGACCTTTTCAAGAGATCTCAAAAGTTTACTTACCCCTAAGGGTGTTGTGAAGCTTAATTAACGTTTGTAAAGTGCCTCGAGTTCTTTGGTCGAAAGTGCTTTGGTCTATTAATATTAATAATAACAGATGAGCCCCTGAAACATTCTAGTACAGTAGAATGAATTAACATGAAGCAAGCAATCAACAACAACAAATCAAACCAGTAATGCCGTCATAGCCTCAGGCCATGCATACAGCTGGTGGTCTGATAGATGTGACAGATGAATCGTCTGATATTCTCTTCAGTCATTTCCATTGTAAATTAAACTGTCTCCCATGTCTTCCTAACAGCAGCATTTTGGCCAAAAGACACCTAAAGCATTGATTTGATTTTTTTCTGTTGAGACTTCTTTTTTTGTCATCATCTACAGGCCATGTTTAGACAGGGTCTAAGTTGATGCATGACTTTTTGGGTACTTTTCAGGGACATACATAGACCATGGCCAGTCAGGCTCTGTTCTTATAGTCATGTTAGCTCACATACCCATACGGACTTTCTCCTCCTTTCACCTCTGTTATCTGGCGCATTTATTCATGAGGGGAATTTGTTTCTTCTCCAGAAATCTCAACAAGGGGAATGGACAAGAGCAATAACAAAGGAAATGAAGGTGCAGGCACCGGATGACTGAGCCAATGCCCTTCAGCATATCAGAAGCGCAGGGGAATTGAGAGGCTGTGATCCATGTCCCAGGGTACTACATGATGGCATTTCAGCAGTTGTGACCTTCTTTCATTGCACAGGAGCGTTAAAGGAGCCCAAATGTAACTGAGAGTGAAGTCCACACTGCCCTTTTCACAAGAGTGGTTCTCATATTGGTAGGAAACAGCTAATTCATACTTACGCCATCGTATTTTCCTTTGCTCTCCATCTATGTTCCAGATGCAGTGACACAAAATACATTCTAGTATGCAAATCATGAGCTGAAAAGCTGCCATGAACTTCGTAGATCTGTTACACAGAAAAAGAAATGAGGAATCCTTATAGAATATGTAATTTTTTAGAATAACTATGGTAATGAATATTTGGTATCTTGGACTGTGGAACACAGAGTTGGACTTGGAAGAGTATTAATGCTTTATGCAGGGTTTTTGGAGCAGAGTCCACTGCTTGAAAGTATACATCCTGGTTCCTGTGTCAAAGAGCATTGGTACTATTGTAATAGCTGTTCGTTATAATGAGAATTTAATTCCATGGAAAATGCTGCAAATTCAGGAGAAAATTTCATTTCTTGCTGAAACAAGTCAAAATTTCAATCTACATACGGACATAGAAATATTCTGATATTAGATTGTGTGGGTGTGAAGAAAAGAGGGAGCAGGGAAGGGGAGAATGTATTCAACTTTAGTAAGTAAATACTGGTATTCTCCCCATATTTCTTACTGTTTACTGGGGTTTTACATACAGATAGGATCCCAGAAGCCTCAGTCGAGAACTATTTTACTGTTTATGAGGGTGGATCTGTTTATGAGGGTAGACAGTGTTAGGGCAAGGGGGAATGGTCTTAAACTGAGAAAGGAGAGGTTTAGGTTGTATATTAGAAGTTTTCCACACAGACAGTGGTGATCCAGTTGAGCAGGTTGCCCAGAGAGGCTGTGGATGTCCCATCCCTGGAGGCATTCAAGGCCAGGCTGGATGTGGCCCTGGGCAGCCTGATTTGGTGGCTGACAACCCTGCACGTGGCAAGGGGGGTTGAAACTAGATGATCATTGTGGTCCTTTTCAACTCAGGCCGTTCTGTGATTCTGTGAATCTATTTTATTATTTAATCTTAGCAACTTCTGCTTCCTTACTTGCAGATCATTTTTTGGTTTAGCATGCCTGGCATTTTGCAGGGGCTGACCCTGAATTGTGCTGCTTAATTAAAATAACATGTATGTATCCAAAGTGATAAAATGAAGATCTAACAGCGGATGAAAAGTTATTTTTAATGTTAATGCCTCATTCCCAGCCTTGTGCATAATGATTCTGAATATGAACATTGCTTGTTCTCTTCTAAAGAGTTGGTTATCCCATTGGTACGTTTTTATTGGGCTTTCCAGCGTGATCATGCAAAATCAAACACTGTGTGTGTGTCCCCTGGCCATAATTCTGTGCTTAACGAACTTATAATAGCCTGAAAAAGCAAGACCAGGGCATGCCATGATGGGAAGAGTTTGGGAAGAGTGGCTCTTTGTCCTTTGGTTGAAATATCACTAATTCTAGTGGATGAGAGGTGTCATAAACAACTGAGGAAGCACTGCGTTGTATATGTGAGATTTTTTTTTTTTAATTCTTATTTTTAAGTGGACATGTTTACTCATCTGCTATCTGTATTCCTCGAGGATAAGGACTATACACCACAAAGTGTAAGTCCTTCCTTACAGTGTTTTCCATTTTGAAAGAATTTGCTTGTTGACACGTTGGCTCATTTATGTAATAAGACAGGGCAAGTCTTCTGTGGGTGTCTTTTCACCACAAGCTTGTGTCTCTCAGCACTCTTTCTTGGAAATAATCATTAAAGTCCCTGGAGGTGTTCAAGAAATGTTTAGGTGTTGTAGCGAGAGGCGTGATTTACTGCAAGATATTGGTGGTGGATGATTGGACTGGATGATCTTAGAGGTCTTTTCCAACCTTGGTGATTCTGTGATTCTATAAAGTGGTGTATTGAAATATTAAACCTGGAATTATGGTAGTGGCCAGCTATCCACAGAAGTCACTACTGGCAAGCATGAGAATTCCTTCTTTCAATGAGGTTTTCAATTCTTTTCTGAAATCCAGCTTTGCTATGATGTTATGATGCTATTTTGTGTTATCTGTTTTCACAGCCTGACTTGGTTTCATCTTTGCATAAACAGCATGTATGATTTTTGTTTTCACATTATTTATTTCCTTTTTTGCTTAATTAAGGTTTGGCAGTAAGCAGTCTAGTTTCTTGGTTGGGTTCTTGTTTTTATCGGTCCTGATTCCCACTGATAACATTAAGTCTTATGAGCAAGTAAAAATGACTCCTGGAGTATGTTTCTTTTCCATCAGCTGTTCTGTTACAAACTAGTGCTATTCTTTCTTTTAATACCTAAAAATAATTAACCTAATAAGGAAATAAAAAATCAATGCTGATTAATTTGGGTAATTGTAACTCATATTACAGATTCCTTTGCTACTTAGCTGACTTTGGCATGTGAATGGTGATTTAGTCAAACATATCCCCTTCAATTGCATTGCAGATGTGTAGCACCTCTTATCTGTAGATAACTATGTCACTTTTTGCTTGGTTTTGCAACATTCTTTTATATCTGTTTTGCTTAAAATGGATAGAGTGCAGCATGGAAGAGGCCAGCTGGAAGGCCCTATGCCATGTATCTTGTCTACAGAGGAAAAAGATGGACTGTGATTGAAGAAGCTTTTTTCCAAAGGTATCTTACTTCGCATATATCAGTGGTTAACTTCTGTCTCTTCTTCTACTGTAGGATTTGCTAAATTAAAGTGACTAAAATTCCCTGTATTTTGATTTTATTCTGCCACATTATGCAAATTGGTTCTTTTTCCTTTGAGATCATGACAATCTGTCCTTTCTGGATCTTTTTAAATTTTTTTTAATATAAAGCAGTAAACAAATTGAACACATGCTAGCACAAATGTTGGAAGCCACTTCAGTTACTAGCAATCTTATAAACAAACTATAGCAACTGCTCTACCCAAAGATGCTTAATATACAGGTTTATTTTCTACTGATTTGTGAGATGTATTTCATATGTTTTCAATAAGATTCCAGCTGGGGAGTTAAAAAGAAAAGCTGGTTCCTGAAGCATGAGTTCAGCATTCTCTAAATATCAAGTTCAGCCATTTTCTGGTAGTTGAAATGGTTCCTTCTGCCCCTTAAAATGAGACATCTTTTAAATCACCTTCTGGAAGCAGTCCTAACTTCAGGTACTCAAATGATTACTAATGTAAAAAATATATTTATGCTTTTGAAAGACATTATTTTAAATGATTCTGGACAGCTCAGATTAGCTTTTAGTAGTGTCATATTCACAATAATCACGTTGATTACATGAATATCCAGTGTTTTCTACTTGAATACTAATAGCCTGAAACTCAGCAAAGGATCTTTCAACATATTATTGGTAAATGGTTTTATTTATTTCTTACTATTTGAAGTGCAGAAGAAAAAAAAACAAAGTGGGCTAGGAGGTGTCTAAAGCCAGAAATGCATCCCAACCCTTCAATTTTGTGGCAAATAATTGGGCCCTGAAGGAATTGGCTGTTCAGTTGTTCTCCCAGCTGTAGTGTGTGTGTGTTGGCTCTGTTTCTTATAGATGCCTCTCAGCAATACGTTTTGGCAGGAGCCCTAAGGACTTACACCTCAAAGGAGGGGAGGAAGAATGCTCTACATTGAGGGCTTAAGCTAATGTGATCCAGAGCCCCATTCGATAAAGATATTCACAAGAGGAAAAGCTCCAAACATTTTACTGAATGCCATTTTCCTCTTAGGAAGGTAAATTCACTGGCAAATTTTTATCGCTTACCCTATCCAGCATCAGCGACATCTCACTCTTATTAGCCTTTAAACCTTTCAGACAAGCTGTTCTTTCACCTTACTTGCACTAGTGTGGGTATAATCACGTATCCATGCAAGCAGTACATATTTTTTCCTTTTTTTTAAGAACTGTTTGTTTCCACTGGTGTGTTTGTACATTGAGTCCAGTATCACAACTTTAAAAGACGTGACAAAGAATTTTGTCTAAAATTTTGTCCTGAAGCACCAGTGGAAATGTAAGCTTTGCTAAGGCTTTGCTGATGAAAATTTAGCTGGAGTATGGGGAAATCTTTCACTTGTACTTTACTAATTTAGGAGTATACATCTCATTTATAAAAGTGACATTGATGCTCAGGAAGCTGGAGGGATCAGATAGTCTGTATGATAGTCCAAGTGATAGTGAACAACTGAAGAGACAACTCATTGCTTTCAGGGGCAGCGTACAATACTTGAGTACTTTGAGCTAATTGATTTAGGCATGGTAATGTTTGTATTCTTTTCCATGTGCTTTAACCTCTGCTAACTCTTGAGCTCAATTTCCCCCCATTTGGGAGATGGCCAGAATCATGTTCCTCTCTGGCTCAGCAAGTTTTGATCCTGATGGAGAGGTATGTAGATACTTACAGAAATGGGCTGCAGTTTCTTGGACACTCAAGAGATAACAGTTTTCATACTGCTGAAATTGTGTTGGAAAATGGGAAAGTCACCTAAGGTAAACATCCATAAGTTGTCAAAAGCAGAAGTATCCTCACTCCTGTCCTGTCATCCATTTTCTTCAGTCTTTGCTCAGCATAGGATCCACTAGATAAACTCAAAATGTCTGCCTCTTTTAATGCAGAGCATTATAATATGTGGTGAATGTGTTCAGGTACTTTTACAAAGCCCTTTTCATGCAATCCTTCCATATTTTCAAATAACACCCAATTAAGCACTTGAATCAGTGCTGCCCTCAGCAGAGATGTAATTAAGCAAGTGTTTAAATCCCCTGTTAAATTAGTCTCTTCTTTCCTAATCTACCATTACTATTCTTGTCCAGAAAAATAATGGGAAAACAAATGAATCCTGAAGCCCTAGCTTTAGGCTTATAAGGGTCAAATTATATCAGCCATGCAAAGCAGATCTATGGAATCCAACTGAATCGACATGAAACAAACAGAATTAAATAGAGGCAAAAGCATCACCTCTCCAGGAAGGAAAAAAAAAAGTTGAATGGAATAAAAACCCACTTCCAAAAGCGCTTTATGTGGCACTTTTCCCCACTAATGACTTGAGTGCTGTAATTCAGAATGTGCACAAAACGCATACATGGTCCGGTCATAAAAAGAATAGGGAAACAAAGAGGTTGCTAATTCAATTACAGATGTTATAGATCAAGCTCTTTACCATTCATCCAAATGGAAATTTACACTAAATAACATTATCATGAATTGGCTCAGGAACTTAATGGACTAAGGCTCTCTCATCTAGCAGATTGTCTGCTCTGTGCTAGGTCTTAAAAATTGTTTCTGTTGTGAATGCCTTGAACTGAACCTTGATAGACTCTTGCTATAGAATCAACAAAAAGTCACATCATTGTTTTCATTATGCTCACTTCGCTAAAAGATGCATTAAGCATTATGTTGTGTCCTGTCAAACTTATGGCCAGGGAAAACAGATTGAGGGTCTTTCAGAAGTCTGTCATACAGCTTTCCATTTCATACAGCTTTCCAGAGATGCTTGGTAAGCCATGCATACAAACCAAAACCCAATTATCTATCTGCCTATTTATTTATTCATTTAGGATACAAAACGTTTTATCTTGGATCCTTAAAATCTACTGGAGCATTGCAGTCTTATGAGCAGGTTCTTGCAGATTTTGGTACTGCATATACAAAAGAACTGCAGTCATGTTCCTTACTCCCAGGGCTGCCAGATATTTTGGGCCATTGCATTAATATTGGTTTACAGGGGTGGGAAGGTTATCTAACCAGAATTATCAGAATTTGCTAATATTTCTTTCCTCAGGCTGGTATTGAACGCACAGCAAAACCGATCTGAATTCATGTCTCCAAGGAAGAAAGAGCTTCCAATCTTAAAGCATCACATATTGTGGAGACTTTTTTAAAAGTAAAAAGCAGTGGCTATGTGTGTGCATACAGCCGAGAAAACACCGCTGCTGATTTCCCCAGCATGCACAACGCAGGGGAGTGCAGGGCAGAGGTTCTTGAGCTCTTGCTAACCTGTGTTGGAAGCCTTCAAAGGGTGATATCAGCTCAGGCCTGCAGACAGAAGAACACTGTTCGTGTGATGATGTGCCCACCTTAATTAGTGATATGGCGCATCTGCACTGATTTTCACAGCATTACTTGGATAATGCAATGGAACCAGTTTCTCTATGGGTTTCTTTGTACCCCTGATTACAGCCACTGTCAAGTAAACTTCTTCTAAGAAGCAGTGCTTGAACTTTGTTGTTTTCTGCTTTGGGAAGTGACCAGTATTAGCTCTCTGAAAGCAGCTGGGACTTTATAGTCTCAAGAAGGGGAGCATGGGGGATATTATCAGCATGGCTCCTGTTGAGATGGAGTAAAAATGATGGAGCCAGAATCTTCTGAGTGGTATCCACTCATAGGATGGGAGTCACTGGACAAATGTTGAAATACTGGCAATTCTGTTTAAATATAAGAAAGAGCTTTTTATTGTGAAAGATTTCCCAGAGAGGCTATGGAACCTTCATTGCTGGAGATATTTAAAACCTGGACATGACCATGGGCAGCTCAAACTCATCCTACTTTGAGGAGGACTTTGGACTGGATGACTTCCAGAGGTCGCTTCCAAACCACAGATATTTTGTGGTTCTGTGATTTAAGAATCTAATCCATATTGAAAGGCAATGAAGATAACTGTCCTAGACTTTGAAATGGCTTTTGAAAGTGAGACTCAGGCTCCTCCATCACTTGCAGTGCTGAGTGGAGGAATAATGTAATCCCTTGAAAAAACTGTCCAACACCTTTCTCAAGCTTGCACATAAATGTTTAGGTCTAGTGCTTGATATGAAGTATTCAGAACTTTTTAGCATATTTTTAAATCCCTGCAAAGCTTCCATCCATACAAGTAATTATGTAATTCTTAAAAATAGCTTTAATTTGTTTTAAACTTTTGAATTTTGAAATAGCAAAGATGAAGTCACAAGGTAACCGTTCCTTTTACTTCCATGGTCATTAAATACAGAACTGATGAAGAGTTCATTGCTTCAAAGGTTAGGTTCCTAAAAATGAAAAGGAACCAAGTAATATTTGCTGTGCCAAGGCTCATTTCTTCTGCCTATGAGGGACAATAAGCATGCCATTTGAAAGGTCATTGGTTCTTTTGTATGCTAATAAACAATTAGTGTGGCTGGGGGGAGGGGGAGGAGGACATGTGGCATCAACTTCTTTAAAATGTATTTCTGAGCAAATTAACAATTCGTGACAAGTTAAGAATACTGAAGCTAATATCTCCTGGATGACTTCTCAGCCGTCATTTTGTTCTGTGTGAAAATAGTGCTGTTTAATCAGCTCTGGCTAACAATTATTTTTCTTCTCGACGAGCACCTTCTGCGACTTCAGTTCACCCCTGAGATTATTATTTTTTTTTATTGTAACATTTTATAGGCGATGAGGAAAAAGAAGATTTAGAAAAAGAAAATAACTGACTTTTCCTCCCAGGCAGTTATGATGGTGTTTGCATATGAGATACATGTGCATAGAATCTAAATTTGATGCTATTCCAGCCATTTCATTGCAGAGATAGCAGTGAAATTTCACGCATTCTGATGATTACCATCCCTGCCTCTATCCCCTCTTCTTTCCTTGCCCCTCTATTCCCCACACTCTGGTTAGCTGTCAGCAAAGGGCAATAACTGTGATTGTGGATGGAATAACCTAACTTGCTGAATGCCAAATACTGCAGATTAAATAGTACACACAAAAGACTTGCTCTTCCTCGTTCTGAATTGCTCAGGAACATCTGCAGGCTAGTAATCAATTTTTATTATTGTTATTTTTTTTAACAAATCATTGGAAAACACGGTTTAGACTTCCTGGAATGACTTTCACCTGTCCTCTTTTTTGACTTTGCTTGCATACGAGCTTTCCTTACCATTTTTTTGGATGCCAAGGGCTGTTCTCTTGCAAAGTTTCTAGAATGCAGTAACACTGAGGTTGTTTTTTCATACAGCATCAAAGCTGCTGCTGCATGAGCATGTGTGGTGAAGTTGGGTGGTTGGGAACATGGAGGGGTAAAAGCAGGTAGGGTCCAAGCATGCTTTCTGTCTGCAGTCCTGTTTCTTGTTAGGCATATGTTGGTGTTGGAGGGAGACTGGAAACTCCTGTTGATCTGCAGTAGTTGACCTTGTCCTTGCGGTGTCCCCAGTATGCTGCAGAGTCCATTTTTTCAGTTTGCAAGTCTCAAGAGCGTTACCCAGCACATCCTTTCTCTCAGCCTTAGGAAACATGCAGCTCTAAACATGGGGGAAAATGGAAGGTATGCCATGCGTACTGGATGTGTAGTCAGCTTTGTATATTCTAATGCCAAATGGAGGAACAAGCTGTGCATGTATCAGAGCCGGACAGAATGGAATTAATTCTGCTGTAATTGAGAAATCTCAGACACATGAAACATCAGCGAACTCAACTGGTGAAGTGGTAGAGCAGAAAACTTGTAAATATTCAGATGGTGTTCAGGATGCATGTTGTATCGTAGCAGAAATAGGAAGTCAGGACCAAGTGCTTAGCCGTAGCTTTGTTGGGAGTGCAGCAGTTAACTGAGGTCAAGGAGATGACTATTGGCAGTCAAACATGTTATCTCCTGCAATTACTACCACTACAAATAATGCTTGAGTTGAACATTGGAAATAATGGTCCTTATCTTTTGAACAGTCTCATATCTCCTTCCTTGTAGGGCTCCTTTAGTTTGTAGAAATCTTCAGGTACGTGAGTTATTAAATAACCTGCACCTTTTTTTTTATTTTTTATTTTTTTGTGACAAGTCTATTCATAGCTCCAAAACAGCAGCTAAAATGTCTTCATCTGCTTCTGGTACACTGAAGTCTTGCTTGCAAGTTTATGTCAGTAGTGTCGGGTATAACTTCTCTTGTTTTTCTTTATTTTTAATTACATTTTTTATAGTTTTCAGCACACAAAGCAATCAGGCTATACAAAAGCATGTCAGTGAGCAGAGAGGTGTTTCTCCATAAGCAATAAACAGCGGCACCTTTCTTAGGCAAAGTTTGCAACACTCACACTTGCATACGATGTGAATGCATTACATTGCACTTTGGACATGACTGATGGTTTATGAGCCACCAAGAGTTAACAGACTGGGAGAAAACTGGAAGAGTCTCCTATTAAATAGTGTTGTTTAGATTAATTAAGTTGATACATATGATAGGCAAGCAGTACAGGGACATTATTCCAAATACTGCAATAACTTTCCTAAACCTCGTGACAAAATCTGAATTTAAGTTTCATTCATAAATAGGCTGTAAAGGATTAATATTAGGTTGGACTTGGTGTTCTTGATTGTCCTTTCCAACCCGAACAATTCTCTGAATGTAAAAATGAACAAGCCATTGATTTTCCTTTCTATGAACTTCTTTGAGGCTTGCTAAAAGTTTTCATACAAAGATAGAGTGTTTTTATGCTTGTAAAGCTGGGGGATGTGGGGGAGCTGAGGTAAACATACAGATGACCACTTTCCACATCCCCTGACCAGCGTGTTGATTCAGGGACTGAAATGCAAATCTTTGTTCAACTTGACTCACACGGCTTGGCTTCCATGCTCAAACTAGTTAATACATGCTTATTAGCTATCTTAATACATTTTTATTTATAGGTTTGAAGACTAGAAGAGACCATTCAATCATTTTGTCTGACCTCTTTACAAATGTAGGTCATGGAATTGCTGTATTAATGTCAATTGATTGCTGTAACTGAGGGATCGAATCAGTGAAGACAGTGCTTAGAGCACTGGGTTATACTCATATCTAATAACTTTTCTAGATGGACTGCTACTGATGCTGCCACTGTGCTAACATAATCTGTTTATCATTGATATGCTCATCCTAAAGCCTCTTTCTTATGAATAATCATTCTTAAAGTGAATTTAGACATGGTCAGAGGTGGCTTTTAATTTTGAACACTGTATATGCATCCTAGATAGTCTAGGCTTTATTTCTTTTGTTATCCCCAAATCCATCTGAAATTAGCAAATCCACCTTCATAGTCTACAAAGACTGGCAAGAGATACTTAGTGTGGTAAAACCACTGCAAAGTGAACTGAAAATCTAGATATAGAGCTGGAAAATTGAGGGGATTTTCATCCTGAGATTATGAATTTTAATTTCTCCCTCAAATAAAGATGGCCAAGGAGCATTTTTGAATTTTTTATGACAAAAGCATTTTGCTATGCGTTGATCTTTTCTGGTAATTTTCTGTGTTTTAGATCTGGAAACATTGGTTGGATGCAACTTTTGAATTAACTGAAAACAAATTGATTAATTCTTTCTAGGTAGGTTTAAAACTTCCCTTGGCTACAATCAGCGCATGAAAGTGTATCTACACTGTCCTCTTATATTTTCCTAGCATTTTTAGTACCAGTGAAGTCAAGAGAGCATGTGAATGTGGTGCTGGGTAGTGTGTCTCAGCTTGACATCCAAGGGAGCAAGCACTTTCAGTATTGAGAAGTCAGTTCCAACTCAGTGCTTGCTTTAATTCTGCATTTCTTTGCTGAGAAGGAGAAGAATATCCTAAATTGGTGAGATGTTTTGACAATTTTCTATATATATATCAATATGTCAGCTGGGGAATTGCCCAGGACTGAGGCATCTGATGTAGCTTATCCAAGAGCTCTTCCTGACATCCTTTCTGACCCACGTTTGAACAGATGAGCTAGGCTGTAAAGTGCTCTGTAGTAATGACCAACATCCACATTATCCAGAAATTAAAACTGAAAGACAGCTACACTGGGTGCTTACTCACAAGTCTTTTTTTAAAGGGATTTTGCCTCCTAATCACGTGTCTGTACGATGTAGTTGGAAACCAAATGCTGTGGAAAATTTACAGTACCCCCCTGAGCTCCATTGAGCAGAGAGCACTTCTCAATTCCAGAGTGAGCTGCAAAGCTGAAACCAGGCAAAGAATTCATTATTTTAATGATAATAATTTACTCTTGCACGGAGGCTTTCATCCAAGAAAATATGATGTTAGAATTCTCCCTTCATGGTCTCTTGAAGACAGGGCAATTTCACCTTGATAAGTATTGATATTATATTTACCTTTGCTATTTTGGAAGGAAAAAAAAAAAAAAAGAGGATGATTGTGGTTTGTACAGTTCAGTGTTTACTTTAACAATATTTTGAATTATATATCTTTCATCTTGAAATCTGAACGTGGTTTTGAATACCTGTCAGTACCCCTATTATGTACTCCACTGCTGCATACACGAGGAAACTGAGGTAGTAATCTCCTGGGTGCACTGTTTCTTCCCTTGAACTAAATGGAAGCAATAACATGGTGAACATCTCTGGAAGCAGGTTCCCATGACCACGATCAAAGGCACTGGTCCAGCTTGGTGATGTCTGCAGATACCCCTCTCTGCTTAACTGGTTTGCTGAATGCAGGTCGTAGTTCGAATGTTTCGTTGAACTGAGGGCAAATCTATGGCAAAACTGGTGTGCAGCTCTTAGGGCTGGATCCAACACACCTGAAAATTAGCAGAATTTTTTTTCCCCCCTCACAATTTCAGTCAAATTCTTAGTATCTTCTGCAGTGTGCAGTATCTTGCTTTTCTTCCCATACATGGTAAATAGAGCTGATGTTGCTTCATTTGATGTGTAATATATTCCGCATACAAAAGCCCTGTTTTCTTTCAGCTATTGTCTTTTTTGGAGGCCCTGCATAAATATACAAAAGCCTATTTCTAATTTTATCCTTTTTTTTTTTTTCTTCTGCAATTCTCTATGCACTATTTATTTTTTTAAGAAACAAAATTGCATTTTTTCTCCCCAAAAAGCTGTAGGGAACCTTTCGTTTAAGCATGTGCAAGCAGCATAAGGCAGACCAATAACACAAAGTCAAAGCCATTTCATAGAAAGTGTTTCATAAATGCTAATTGAGCTAAATGAGCTTAGAAAGCTTTTACAGAGAAAATATCCAAAATTCAGGATGGATTGTAAGATACATTTCTTTTATAATATATTACTGCAGTGTTATGCTGCTGGATTTATATATCAATTTTAACTACTAGTCTTGATTATGTCGTAAAGATTTCATAGATTATTCTTGTTTTTTTTTTCTTTTTTTTCTCTGTGCCAGTAATCCACTTTATTAATATTAACTGGTGGTGGAGAGACAAATTTTGATCAAGCTTAAACATCTAATGAATTCCAATTAATGGATGGAGACATTATTGTGTCTCAGTCTTTCTCATAAGTATTTCACTACTTTGAAAAGACACTTTGGCTCTGCAAAGATTAGAAAACACACCAAAGTCATCGCTAAAGATAAAACTGTGAGAATGATCATTTCATCGGTTGGCAAAGGAAGAAACGATATTTTTGTTATTTATTGGACTTTGTGTCTTATAAATGTACTTAAAACTCCAAAACGTCGATTTGGGACTATCTATAGGAATTAATGCAGCACAGTAACATTTCATGTGTTGGATTAATGAATTTATTACTGCTGCATCCATCAAAACAGGGAGCAGTTTTTGTTCATGTATTCACATGTGTAACAGAGGTCATAGAGCTTCAAGAGAATACTGCTTTCTTAAAGAACATGGCTAGCATTCAGCAGTGTGTTGCTGCCCAGCCAGCAAATCAGCATCTAGTAGATGACCCTGGATTGTCCCTTATGCAATTGGATTCCCTACCATGACCAGAACTACAAATATTCCACAATTTTCAAAGTTTTTCCAAAGCATGTATCTATCAGGAAATCCCTCTTTTCTACCTTTGGTCCTCCTTGAGAGAACCACTTTTCCATCTGAATATATCAACCGCTGTCTCAGGAAGATGGCTGATTGCCACCTCCAAGTTTTGCTGCCAACTGAATTGGGAGGAGAGCCTTAACGGTTCAAGGATTGTGTTGTGTCTTTGTCAGCAAGCAGCATGTGTCAGAGAAGGAAGTCTGTTGAATTCCATCAAGTATCCCTAGTAATCTTAATCTACACACTGAGGTTCAAGAGGGGCTTAAAATAAATATGTGGACATAATGTTAGCCAAAGCTCTTCATTACTTGTAAGATAAGTTTATTTCTCCCTATCCCCACTTCTTTCCTTGCTTTCTTTCCACCAGTGCCCTTATTAATGAACTGTGAAAGCTGACATTTCCAATAAGGAACAATTAAATCTGAAACTAAATTAAATGAAGTCATTCATTTACAAAATAATAGCTAACTAGCATGAGGATGGTGAAAAATGATTGCAAGTCATGGGGAAGAAAAAAGGAGTAAATTAAGTCTGACTGCATTAATGTTCTTTAAATACTTCTGCTGCTCAGAAAATTAAATGGAAAACATCTTGTTAGCTATCTTACATGTAAGGTAATAATGTGTGTATTCAGCATGACAAGTGCTACAGGATAGAAGTTCTTCGCAGAAGTCACTGTAAGTAAGGTACGTGAATTCTTAACTTTTGGCACCCTTCTTTATTGCAAAGGTGCAAGAACAGGTCTGGAGCAAGGAGCTTGCTTTTTAACTGCTCTTGCATTGAGCTTTATCAGCAGCATTGATGGCCAATATATTTCAGTAAGGCCCACTGACTTTTTTGGCTAATGGGGTAATAGGCATGATCTTTGGAAGTTTGGATTGAATGTAGCAGCATGGCTGCATTTCTCAGTCCCTGTCTAAGGAGTTTGCAGGATTCATCTCCCTTTCCATAGTGTGAAATGTGCTTGCAGAATAGGGACAGTATCAAGAGCTCATCCTAAGAGGCTGATTCAAGAAATATGTCAACAATACTCCAATCACTTGGCATTTTCAGCTTCTGCATCGGGATAGGATTTGCTTGAAATGTCAGTAGTTAAAGGCTTTAGTGCATCTGCATCGTTTTCAGAGTTCTGATGGTCTTACATGGGTGTAGAATTTTGTTCTTTTATGAGTCACTTCAGGCAAGAAGATAAATTCTTGGGAGCTGGTATTCCAGAGCTGACACCATGTTATTCTATGTAAAGTCCATCCAGTCCCACCTGTTGCTCTTGCAGGTGGATTTTTCAGGCTGTCCGTCCAGCATATACCTGCTGATTGCTTTCAAACCAAACCAAATGCAGGGATGCTGATGTTTGTAGGAGCATAATGGGATGGAACACACACAGCTTGATTGTAAGGGAATGCTGATTTACTGTCAACCAGTTCTAGCTTAAGGTTTGCCACACTACTTCATGCATTTTTATTTAAAAATACTTTCTAAATTAATCTCTGAATCTCTGACGGCCCAAGTTAATTTTGCAATCAGTTGTTCTTCTGGGAATTTGTAGTATTCATGGCTTTGCCATAAGAATTGGAATTCTATTTGAATTAATGTAAAAAAACCCTAACCTTCGTGCATGCATGCTCCAAAACTCACATAGATGGTTATGGTTGATTTTGGTTGGCCGAGTCTGAGGAATATTTAAACAGGAGATTTGGACCCAGGATTAAAAAAATATTGATTTACTCATTTATACTTGAAGCTCTTTCGTTTTGTAAAACAAACAACCTGAATAAACATGTCAGAGAAGATTAAAACCTCATTAAAAAGTGTAAACAGAGTGCAAAGGAAAAAAAAAAGGAAAAAAGCTTGGCTGAATTGAATAATGGTAATAATAAAATCACAAAACAATATCGCTAGTTAAAAGTCCTGTTAAAGCGAATGTACCGTTGAGATGGGAAGCAGAGCTGCTGTTATCTAACGCTCAGGCTGGAGATTTCTTTTCAATAATTTGATAACATTTTAATGAATAAATTAATAACATTATCCAGGAAATGGAGTCCATAGATAAAGTCAATTCCTCGCCAGTTCCCAAATCTAATCAGAGAAGTTCTGTTTGGGGATGGTCAGCAATGATGCATGTGTTCAGCAATATTTTTCCCTTCCCACCTAGAAGGAGACACAACTGCTGAGGCTACCACTATGGCACTGCATGCATAAGAGGTTTACTCTACAATATTAATGCAAATTACAGCCTTAAGGCTGGCAATTACGCATTTTTATTTTACTGAGGTGAGCAGGATTGTTGCATATTTACCTTAAAAATGCTCAAGAAAACACTCTGTCTTCTTTTTAAGTGACATTCTTTTAAAGACAAATTCACAGAGAAGGAGAAATATTACTCTTAGTAGAAGAAGCACATAGATTTAAAGAAAAAATGATGGAGTTGTGTTAATGTATTGCAGATGCATGAGATCTATTTTCAAGATTTTTAAGATTTAAATAGGTAAGAGGTGTGTGTATAGGTAAGAGAGGAGAAGAAGTCCATGAAGGACAGAACAAAAGAAGTGCAGAGAAACAGCATTTCCATAGCAAATGTCAGGATCAGGAGAACTATATTTTTGGATTTAAGGTAAAATTTAATGCAAAAGGAGCACTGGAATCTTAAAGAAGTAGCCTGTGATGACACTCTTGTTTTCACTTTCACTTCACAGAAGGCTGCAACAGTAAATACTGTAATTGTCTGTCTGGCCTTTCTGTTGAGATCAAGAACAGGAATTGTTAATAATAAGACCTTTATTCACGGCTCTAGAGGTACCTGAGTTAGTGGTGGATGAACTTGTATGTCTTCAAAGCAAAGTTCTGTGTAAGTGAGCGTACAAGCTTGAGTGCCAGAAAGAGTATAGCTGTCAATAGTTCCCTTGAGCTAATTAGCTCCGATTCTTACTTGTATTTCATAGGGCACTGTATGATATAGACAATCTCTTGGTGCCACAGCATCATTTACAACAGTGCCCCTAGCATCATTTCAACAGCCCACCTGACATATGGAGAAAAATCCTCTGTATCTCTTCATAACAGCAGGACGTAATCCTCATCCTCTCCAGAAGACTTGATAGATCGTTGCTCTTTGTTCAGTACTGTCCATGTGCTGCCAGATTACTTTCCATTTTTCCCCTTCCTAATAAGGAGACACCGTGTCTCCCTATTAAGACTTTACAAACTGAGCCTAGGTAGTTCACCTGCAGTGTTAGTGACACAACTGTACAGAAAAGCTAATCTTGACCTGGAATGGCTGCAGCATGGAACCTACATGAGTGCAAGAACATCATTGTGGATGAAGTCCCAGTGACTACAGCCCCTGAGCTGACATTTTATGTGCTTTATGCTTCATCGGTGTTTTTCCTTGTGCAATTCTCTGTTTCCCAAGGTGAAGTGCTAGATACAGAACATTGCTTCAGCCAATGCTGAAATTGATTTAAAATTTCTGCCTGTTTCAAGGAAGTTATTTGAGTCTGCATTTAATTTCAGTGCTTGAGAAAGACAGATAGAGCCTGTTTAAAGCCAGAACACCTCACAAGGGTATGGGGACCTGTCATTTACATTTCATTCAAAGCCCAGGGAGGTTTTCTGCAGAATTTGCCCAGGATTATGAAGACAAATGAAACCATGCTTAGGTGTTCTTCTTCCCAAACTGCGTCTACTTGATCACGCATCCCAGACATCTTAGAAACATTGCCCACATTTCTCCTGTCAAAGCAGCCCACCTCAAAAAGCAGTCACCTAACGCCATGTATTAGGAATATATTATTCCAGAACATATAGAATTGTAGAATGTCATGGATTTGGACCTCAGAGCTCACCCAATTCCAGTTCCCCTGCCTTGGGCTGCCTACCCCAGGCTTCCCAGGGCCCCATCCATGGCCTTAAGTATGTCCAGGGATGGAGCACCCACAGCTCTGGGCAGCTGTGCCAGCACCTCACCTCCCTCTGAGTAAAGAGTTTCTTCCTGATGTCTAACCTAATTTTCTCCTCTTCTTAAAAGCCATCCCCTCTTGTCCTGTCACTATCAGACCATGTAAAAAGTTGGTCCTCCTTCTGCATATAAGCTCGGTTTGCTTTTTGCTTCTTCTATTATGTTCAGTGTGAAAGGATACCCTATCTCTCTCTTTTCAAGCCAGAACTGTACTTTCCTGACCATGTATATTGAGTACAGACAGGTGAAGCTGAGGCTGATACACGTGTTTATAAATGTACAATATTTTCCAGTTCTTGTTAAGTATGTTAAAGTAAATGCTGCTGTTACACTTGTGCTCTCTAGACACCAGAATTTCTCTAGGGAGAGCAAGAAAAAAAGGTGCAAAATTTGTTGTTCAGTCCTTTTTTTTTTGTATGTGTGCTATTTTCACTAATGACAGCAATAGATTCACCTTGATCTGCTTAACAGTGTTCTTTTCCTGTTCATAAGTCAGTATATGTAAGTTTATTTCAGGAGGTACAGAACGCAAGCTGCTCAGATTGGATTAGCAAGATGTCTCGCATACGATCCTGCCAATGAATCAGTGTTTGAATGATTTTCAGTCTCTTGTAGCTCACATTTGATTAAGATGATGACCCTGTGCTTAATGCATTTAAGCAGAAGCCCAAAGTCCTGCCTGCACTGGGAAGGGTACTGCAGAATGGAAAGTTCACATTTTTCCCTCTGGGGCTGAGTGGGTAAATGCAACTGTTGTTGATATGGAGTGGCTCATTTTCACACAGCCCCTTTGCAGCAAAACAGCAGCAGCTCTTGTCAGTCCTACTGCAGTTTGTGCTCCCCTGGGACTTTTGTTAAATGTTTGTGTAACTGGAAATGCTGGTCAGAATTATCAGTTTCTTATGACTTTTACCGAGTGCTTTTTATGTTAAAGACTATAGTCGTTTGGTTGTGATAAAATTTATTTTCATTTTAGTGCGTATCTTTAGTCCTGGCAGCTGCCAAGGTAGGCACAAACTCTAAATCGAGGTTGCTTCCTGGAACAGAAGGCAAAGCAATAACATGTTAGTAGGAACTAGCATGAAGCTGAAGTTCAGATGTAGCGTTGATGGGTAAATGAGTGGCATAGGAGGTACTGTAGCACAAATTGATTTAGAAGGTATCATTTCCTTGTCTTGCATTCACTCTACATAAAGTAGAAGCATAACACTGAATGGGAAGATTCATCCTCTATATTGAAAACATAATACTGTAAAATAGGCAAAAAATGGGGCAAAAAACATTCTGGGCTTTCCTAAAGAATCACAAGGACTGTTAAGGAAAGGATGGGACCGGTTAGACATCATAGAATCCTGATTTTTTTTAGGATTGGAAGTGATGCCTATAAGTCCAACCTCACCCCATCCTCACCATATCCTCTAAACTGTATTCCTCAGTGCCACGTGTGCCCTTTTCTTGAAAACCTCCAGGGACAGTGACCCCACCATTTCCCCGGGCAGCCTGTACCGGTACCTCAGATGTTGAACGTGTGTTCAAGTTACTCAAGTTATGGTATGTCCCAGTTTATAGTGAACTTATTCAGTGGTGGTAATAAAAACCCTACTAGTAATTAATTACTGATATGGTATTTATTCTCAGCTCAAGTTTGCAATCTAGAGAGGAAAGATGGTTTTAAGCAAGAAAAGAAACATAACAGAAACGTTAAGTCACGGCTTGAGGTAGTGGTTGAGCACCTGTGGTGGGAAGGCAGGGCCAACCCAGGGGAGCTCAGGTGCATGCAATGAATCTGAGTGACCAGAAGGGCTGGAGCCAGGATGCATCCCTTCCCAGACCTCATTTAAGTATTGGCAGTGGAAGCAGTTGTATCTTATTGGAGGTCCCTATACACCTGAGGTCTTCTGAAGATAAGCAACTTCTTTCTTTTACGTTCCTTTTTGCGAATAGGTTAAATAGGCTTTCAGAGTTCCAAGTCTGGGTTGATACAAATACTGAGTAGTCAAAGCTGGGTTTTAATTTTATTTTATTTTTTTTTTAATTAAACAAAGCTGTATTTTGTCATTGTGAAACTGGAAACAATGATTGGAATTGAGATTGTGCTGAGTGGACCATACAGTGACTGGAAATGCTTCTGTTTGAATTTTTCCTAAGGATTAAAAGGAATACAAGGCACAGAACAATGCATTTAACTATTTTACAGACTTCTGTTATACATGGAACAAAAAGTGAGATCTTCCCTAAAGTTTTTGTTACTGTTCTTTTTAGTATTACTTTTCAGTTTCTTTTGTTAATCAAATGCTGATGATTACTGCTAGAAAGAGCAGCGCTTCAGTAGTTTAAGTCTTGAGCAGTATTACCTATTGTTGAATCTGCATTCTGTCTTGATAGAGAATCCTTATGGGCTGAAAATTGGATCTATGGGTACATGAAAAATAGCTTTTTGGAGTTTATATGTAGTGTGTTTTGTACAAGTTAGATATGGTTGGTGAAAGCCTAATTACTGGCTTATAAAAGATGTTGATAGTAATGTAGCATCTGAATGGAAATAATTAGCATGTTTGCCTTGCTCCTTAAGTTATTTGTTCTCTAATCAGCTGCCCTGAAACCTCCTTGTCCCACAGATGCATGTGCTTACCTGAGCTTACCTGAGGTTTCCAGGTATTAGTATTAGCAGCATTAATGTTGTTGTTAATTAAGCTTGGCAGCTCATGAACTAGAGAGTGGAAGTATGGAATAGAGAGACAGAAAAATACTGCAAAAATGAATTGAAGTGAATGTTGTTGGCTACTCGAGTCCATTTGTGAGCTTATATTCATGTCAACTTCTCCTTTGTTTTGTATTGTCTTTGGCAAAGAAAATGCGATTAGATAATCCATACTTAAGAGTCTGATTTCTTTTTGAAAGAGAGAATTAATGGAAGGAGTCAGAAAATGACAAAAAAAAAAGTCATTTGGTATGAAATGCCAAACAATCCATGTCTTGAGATAGGTTTTGATGAGAGTCCATGCAGTATGGTTGGGATTACTATAGGTAGGCTTGGTGATGTGGAAGTCTATTTGCATGGGCTTTTGTTTTTGTTCTGTTAACAGCAGCTTTGAAACATAGTAGAGGAAGAAAAAACTTCTTTACAGGAGTTTAAAAGTTTAGGCTTGATGCATGTATTCGTTTTTTAGTAGTAAATTGGGCTCTGTTGAAAGCACAAGTATTGCTTGCATAAGGTATTCTGCTTTCTCTCTTAAATACTTTAGAACAACCATAAACTTTAATCAGTCACTTTAATTGATAGATTCCTTCAGTTCTTCTTGTTTCTGAATAATTAAATCTATGTTCATTTAAAAAACAAAACAAAACAAAACAAAAAAAAAACACCAGAAACTCAAAAGCTGTGAATGTTTTTACTGTGTTCCATCTCTTGGCAATTGCTTTTCCTCTGAATCTGCCTCAAGAAAAAATTCCTCTGTTTATTATCCTTAAGTTTTATGGTCCTTGCAAGCATTTGCCTTTCCCAGTGCTCCTTCTCCTACTGGTCTTTCATGCTCAAATCCAGTGAGAGAAGAACGCTCTTACTTTCATATTGGGTTTTGGTCTTTGCCTTCTTTTCTGTCAGATTTCCTAGCAGGAATATTGGAAGTCATGAGGATCCTGCATGATATCCAAGGGGCTGGCAAGGACTCAGACCCGTCTGCTTGGGTTTTGGAAATCTAAGTAATTCTTGCAAGATTCAAGCAGATTTGAGTATTGCTCTTTGGGGTTGTGGAGTATTCCTACTGATTGCACTGAAGAGCCAATATCGAATCAACCAAACAACCCAGTGTCTTGGTATACTGGGTGGTTTACTGGCTGAGATGTTTTGTAGTTACCTCATAGCTCCAATGTTCCTCCTATCAGGTGAATTCTCTTTTTTTTTTCTCTTTTTTTTTTCTGCTGTGTTTTCTGGTACAGCTCTTGGATGATATAGGTGAATTTCTGGTTCTTCAGTAATGCTGAACACAATGCTGAATTCAGGTTCACTGTAACATTGCCTGCAATCAGAAAGCTGATAGTGACAGACTTGCATACACTTAGCATTGATTACATTATTCTAGCTAGTCTAAGCATGAACATTTGTGTTAATTTGCTTTCCTTTGTCTATGTAAAGACCTGTAAACCTTGTTTTCTCTAAGGATTTTTAAAAATATTTTTTTAAAAAAGCAACCTGGGGACTTAATAAAGGTTAAGATTTAATAGCATTTGCAGTGACTTATTTGATTTGGATCTATCTCAGACTGAAGCGTGGTCAGCTTTGGGCTGGCAGAGAGGTGCAGTTCTGTGTGATCAGTCATGTGGATGAGAGGGATTTTTATTTTTTTTTCTTCCTTCCCAAACATATCTAAAGAAAGTGCAAGGGTTTTAATGCTAGCTCTGTAATCCACTCTTCCTTTATATAAATGTAGAGGGAAGAAAGCTGTTGCTATAATACAAAGAGTAACTTCAGTTGTGAGGTAAATAAGTAACATTGGCATAGTATACAGCTCAGCGACTCAGTTCTTCAGCAAGTAAATGTCTACTCTTAATTGTATGCCTGGTAGCTATGAGATTCTGGCTGCTAAAACATCTACGTGCATCTTACTCTCAACAGGTCATGGCACTAAACCAACCATTCAAAAGTAATTAGGGATCTCTTCCTTTCAGTGTGCGTGTGATAACGTGGAGCTGTTTTGCTCTGTTTGTCCCTGCCTGCTTATGCTGCAGTGGACTGCTTGAAGTCTCATCACAAGTTTGGTGAACACAAATAACCTCTGTGTAATGTTTAGCTTTTTTTGGTATAGAATTATATTAAATATCGATGGTGGGGGACTTTCCTTGTTTGATGATGGTTGTTCAGGGAAAACAGATTCAGGAAGGAGCGTTAAGCAGTGTTTCTTGAAGATCTGGACTCCCTCTTTCCCCTTACATTCCTCTTGGAGTTCTAGATGTTGAACTTTATTCTCGTGTCTACAAGCCTGAAGTAGAATCTTGATCCTGTTCAAGTTGATGAGATTTTTGTTATTGGCTGAATAAAAGCTAGGATGTAATGCCTTGTGATCATCAGTGCACCAGACTTGATTCCTATTGAGAAAAGCATGTATTTATCGCTGCTGGTTCCAGTGTCAGCAACCTTCCTTCCTGCCTTCCAAGTCCCATCATCCAGCAAAAATAAGTACCTAAATACATTAGTTGAGGGAAGTTGGGAAATAAGTGCATCCTCTAGCGGATCTCAAAGTGTTTGTCTTTCCTTATCAGACCCGTAATGATAGTGCAGCGATGGCAGCTTAATGATAGCAGCCCCAATGACGCCATTCAATGCCAAAGAGGTGAAGATTGCACATTTTATTTTGGAAAATAATTATGCAGCTAATTACAGCACTTGACTTTCGTCCTTCCCTTCCCTGTGTTCTTGGGGAAGCTGGTTTGCTCAGCTTGCAAAAGACTGCGTCAGTTTTTCTAAAAGGTCAAAAGACTCTTGTATTATGATTTGTAATTGCTGGTAATGGTGAATAAAGTAAATACTGCACAATTTTGCATCATTTAACACACTGCTTAACTTCCATATTACTGGTTCTATTCTATTGTGTGTCTGAGTACATGCTTAACTGAGTAGTTGTGTGAGGGAGAATAAACTAGAAATAGGGATCTGAATTCTTGTGGAAATTCCTATGAGGAATCTTGAATACAGTTTCTGAATGTAGTGATCAGACCTAATAATATGGAATAATCTCTTTTAGGAGGCTTTTAAAGTATCCAACTGTCTACTGGAGACATGAGTGTATTTCAGTTGAAAGCAACTGCAGTGCCATTTCAAAAGTACTGTAATGGAAAAATCTTAGTAGATTTTGACCCCGTATGGCTTTGAAACCTCAGCTGGCTTGCAGTGAGAATATGCTCATATTTACATATGCAAGCTCTAATACATGTTTTATAAAGCTTTCTTCTTTTTTCTTACCCTCCTCCAAAAATAGCTATAGAGATGGACCACTCCAGCCCCCCCTTACACCATTATTCTCGGGGAGCCAAATACAATTTCCATCCTTTATTCTGTGGTCAACTGTTCAGTCCCAGGTTGTATAATTGTTCTGCCTTCAGACTGCAGCATGTTCCCTCGCAGTTTAGGTCGACTGTAAGTCTTGATTCAGTCTGATTCATTTCAATTTGCATAATCTCTTTAGCCCTCTGTATTTCATTTAGACACCGAAGATTTAGTTTCGTTACAGCCGTGTGTCATTTATCATTTACTTGTCTTCTTTCAGAGTTTGATTTAATCCCCTTGGTTTACTTTAAGAGACAGATCTCTTATCCGCATGGTGCTCTATTCTGCTGTGATTTTGAAGCTCTTGTATATTCTATCTTGATCTTCCTTATTGTGATATTTATACCATACCTGGAGATAAAGCTCCTCGTCTACAATTTAAAAAAAAAAAAAAAAAAATTGAACAAGTGGCCGGAAAATATACACAGGGACACTTGTGTTCTGAGGATGTTTTCTTTCCAGTGCTTTTTCTTACAATTGCCAAGCCACTGTTTCCTTATAGGTTGTCAATATGAAGTTGTTGATTGGAATCCAGGATTACATCGAACCTTGTTACTGGATAACTATGTGAGAGGAGGTATGTCAGTTTTCAGTTTCCCTCTTGTCTCTTATATTTCTCTTTTCTTTTTGTTGAAAATCTTTTCGAATACAGCTTGCAGCAGCTGTATGCTGTAATTGAGCATACAGCAGAGTTGTATCCAGCTATGTGCTAATGCCAAAGTCCTTCAACAAGAGGTAAATTTCAACATTAGCACACAGTATTTTTCTCTGGGCGAATCCTTCTGATTATTTTTGCTTTCCCTATTCTGACCTGGCAAGTAGATTATTGGGCAAAATTCTCTTTGGAATGGGTACAGTACTGATTTGTAGAACTTCTCTGATAATGAGGTTTTATTTATACTTCTAATTTTTGCTGTAAAATACAGGGCATGAAGGGCAGTATTGGAGTGATGTTCTTCTGTAATTAGTGGACTTTCCACACAATTTCTGACTTAAATAGTTTCCTGTACCTCACCTCCACATCTTGAGGCTGTGATTGATGAGATGAGACTGCAATGTGAGTGCTCCCACTTGTGATACTGCCTGATGCTCAGTGTGAAGGAAAAGCAATGAGAGGGGAGAACATTTACAGAACAGTGTGGGATCTTAGTACATCTTCTGAAACAGTGGTTCAGAAACTTCAGCAGGCAGAGGTGGCGTCTCATAAAATAACCCCGCAATTGCTCACACAGTCAATGCTGTGAATGAATCTGTCCTTCAGGAGTTCCTCCAATCTCTCTTTAAGTCTGTGTAGCTCAAATATTTGCAAGGCTGCATTAAAAATCATCTGTTTTATGGTTTCAGAGCATTCTGTGGTCTTTGGAGGCTGATGTTCTTGGGGATGCCCAAAGTCAGTCTGGATGGGGCTTTGAGCACCTGACCGAGCTACAGATTTACATCTCTGTTCATTGCTGGAGAGTTGGGCTAGATGGCCTTTAAGGGTCCCTTCCAGCTGAAATGATTTTTATGATTGTATATTGTAAACTTATTTGCAATTACAAGGACTGAAATTCTCCTGTTTTCCATTTCCTATGCAAAGAACTCTGGAGCTTAGGCAATAGAATAACAAGGGGTTGGCAATGCTACAGTAAGAAAATGAACTCCTTACGTTCTTATGTAATTCTGTTGTAAATCATAGTAACAATCATATCCACCATATTCTTAAACAGCTAGTGGAATGCCTCTCCTACTCGTGGCGGATCAATCTGATGCCTTTGCTCTCATTTACATATATTTGGTGAAAATCTGTATTCTCCAACAGTAATTTATTGGAGGAAAACGAGCCTGGCTGGCTTTGCATGGGGATTTGAGGATAGCATATTGAAGTCTTCCCAAAAGAAAGAGGCTACTACAGTGTGGGAAGAAGTGGGCCATTCTCTATGTCTGTAACATTAGACTAAAAAGTATGGTCTAAGCTGCCCCGAGGGAGGGTTGGTGCAGAGGCTGAGAGCAGCTCTGCATCTTTAAGACTAGCTGGAACATACTGTGATTGTACACAGGCATGATGGACATAACAATAATTATTATTTTCTTCAATGTTTTTAAGTAGAAAAGAATCAGTAGCCTATAAAGGCAATCTCTTTAAGATCAGTAGTCAAGGAGACAAGTTAATAACGTTTTGTTGCTAATAATTTAGTATTTCCTAGTGTACATCCAGCCTGGATGCTTTCCATTTTGAACTGCCAAAGCAGCTTGTTCTTGCAGGATGTCATAGGCTGGTGAGCATTTAGAGGTGTGAACATCTCAAAAGCACACACTTGCTTTGTCACTGTCAGAGTACACATCCTCTGTACAAAGCTGATGGTGTAGTTACAATTTCTTCAGGATAATTGGTACAGCATGCTTAATCTGCCAGGTACTAGCCTGATTTATCTTTGACGGTGTTTTCCTGTTTCTAATGCAAACAGATGAGTTTTTGCTCCTCGATATGGGTGGCTGGAGCAATTTTGTAGACAAGAGAATCTATCTAGCTCCTATCTCTAGTGTTGTTTGATAGGTTATTTATTTATTTTTTTTAAGCTACCTTATGTCATTTGGTTGGGATACAGGTGGAAGGCTGTTGGTAACAGTTCACCCATTTCATAGTGCCATAATGGCACTTGTGTGGGTGTAGCTGGGTGAAAGTGTTCTGTTCAGGCACTGAGCAACAGGACTGACACCTGTAGGTGACTTGTTTCTGTGTGAAGAATCACAACATAGGCAAGGTGCTACTTGTAGGCCTGAAGTTGGTGATGTTGGTTCAGCCAGAGCAAAACTCCTGTACTGCAGTGGTGGGATGCTGGTGGCATTTCAGTGTTTACTTTGAGTGTATGCACCTGGCCCAAGTAACTAGATGATTGCTGGTGAAGCTGTGAAAAAGCTCAAGTCATCCCCTTTGTGGAGAAAGAGTACGAAGTCCATTTATTTCTGAGTACTATTTGCCTTTTCAAAATCTGGTTCTGTTAAGACCACGGTGGCGCCTAGCTGTTGTGCTGGTCCTTTGAGGCTGAATTTCAGAACAAGTAACTACAAAGAAAACGTGTGTCAGATCACTCCAAAAACCTTTCTCCTGATTGTTTTGTGCAGCCACAATGGGAGTTTTTTAAGCTTTTTTTTTTTTTTGTTAGGTTTATCTAGTTTCAGCAGGAGGAAGATGAATACGGGGTAGTGTTGAAAAGATCATTTCATTCTTTCATGTGAACTTATGTTAAACCATCTCGCTTAAGAGAATAAATGATGTGTCATAACCTGAACCCATACAGAATGTGGGCAGAATGCTAATGATCTTCTTGCCTTGTTTTTCAGTTGTGTTGCATGAACTCAAAGCACTGATGAGCTCTCTGACTCTACGATAAAAATGAAATGTTATGCTGCAAAGCCTCACTCCCAGAGATAACCTTCTTAACTGGCCTACTGCTCTACCTGTAACTGAGTCGTAGATGTGGATGAAGTGGTTGAACTCATCTATTTCATGTTTGTCACTGTGTCTACGCTTACTATTCCCCTGGAAGCGATGTATTTCTTCATGCTGTGCCTGCAGGAATTAACCTTGGAAGTAATTTGTAACACGTGGCCATGTCTTTGGCAGTTCTGACAAAAGGCAAAGCAGTTCCGTGTGCTTTTCCACAGCAATCAGAAGCATATCTTTGTTACAAATTAAAAAAAAAAAAAGTAAACGAGTTTAAGTGGCAGAAATTCTGTAATGTGCAAATAAAACAAAAGCTTCCCATTTTGCTCTACAGCATGGCACTTCATGTGTTAAAGCAACTATTAACAACTTCATTCAAGCTCTTGGCCATGGCAGTTTGTTTAGGTCAAACTTTATTTTTTAGTTTAACTCCCTATCATCTGCTGCAAGTCTGCACTGGTATTCTATCTAGGCTCTGTTTAATATGCACCAGAATTATTGTATTTGATATATATCAATTTTAAATCTGTTTCAACACAACCTTGAATGCCTTTCTGGCTGTATATCACTTCATCAGTCTAGCTTAACTAGAGCTGCTTTTTCATTTTTTATTACCCCTATAAAATCTAGGAATGGAACACTTCGATTTTTCTAGCAGTAATTTTTATTACTTTTAGCCTTTTTTTAAAGTACTTGTCAGTGAGATACAGTACTCTGTACAGAGTATATTTTTCAGCTATGCATTATATTTTTATTTCAATTTACTTTAGACAGAATGTATAGCATACATCTAAATAATACCTACAGTAGTTCAAACAAGTGTATTATGAACGTAATTAGAATGGATATAAACTTGGTTCATCCACCAAGATTCAGATGCCTGCCTCTGCTCATAGTCCCTTACAAGTAAGGCTTGAAAAGATAACTCATGTTGTAGTTTTAATGCTGCGCATAAAATCATATTGCAACACAGGGGTGGGGAAATTAATTTATAGCCATTTTTATGTTTATTTTAATTTTTAAGTTTTGCTAGATTGTTCCCTGGAGTGTGTTGGTGTGCTACTTTTTATTTTATCCTCTAAGAACGTAGAAATTGCCATATCAGATCACACTGGTGATCCATCTAGCCAGATCGTCTGCCTTAACACAAATGTGTGCTAAGTGAGACCAACAGAAGGCCTCTATAGAAACAACTTTGATCAAAAGATCTCTGTGATGGAAAAACCTAACTTAGTTCCCATTAATTTTCCTTCAAACTGAGCCCCTAAATACTCAATTTCAAATCCTTTGGTATGAAATTAGGCTTTTATTGGTTGATCTCTGTTTTGTCTGATTGTAATAGCTTCTGCTGTGGAGCACTGTCTGTCCTTCTGTTCTGTACCTCCTGTGGTTAATTATTTAATAACAATAAGAAATTGCAGAATCGTGAAGTATCTTGTGGTGGGAAGGACCCACTGAGGTCTTTGAGTCCAACCTATGGCTCAGTCTGACTCCTGGTTCTAAGTAACACTAAATGTGTCATTTTGATTGATTGAAGATTTCTGCCTTTAATGCGTTGAAGTTGCTTGTATTCAGAAGTTAATGCTCTCTTTGCAACTTCTGTGCCTCTCCCATGAATAATGCTAAGCAAGAACCTGTGTAGCAAAAGGTGAATGTTTCTGTAAGAAAACAGAACTGTGACCAGTTATGTTTAAGCAGCAAGTGCCCTCCAGATCCTCATCTTCTTAATGAATGTGAATACTACATTTTAAATATTATCTGAAATAATACAATGTGATGGGAGAACAGGAATGTTTCCCTAATTAGAGCTTTTGAATGACATTGGAAGAGGGCTCTGGGTTAAATAACTTTTCTTTGGGCTGAATTAGCATAGATTTAATGGCAGTGATTTTATGCAATTGTGAGATGAGTAGTTTAATGCATGTGGCAGTGAGAGGGATTTTCTTTCACTGGCAGCACTGAGTAACCCCCTGTAATCCTTTTCTTTAGCTTTCATGCCTGTCCAGGCTTCAATTTAATAAAAGACCAAAGAAATCAGGAGTCTGTGGAACACCTTTGGCTTGAGGAGAGGCAGAATGAGATGCTATCCTAGCATATGTATGGTTCAGAATCATTAAAAAGACTAATAGCTGGTCTAGAAGGCTAAGTTCACATTCCCACTGATAGGGATAATTATGAAGGTCCTCATGGAAATTGTTTATTTTCTGTTTATTCCATAGAAAGTGTGCTGTGATGCATGTCAGGAATAAACAACTGTTCCTGAAAGTTCACACAGCTGAAGTGGGATGCCCAGCAGCTGTTAAGACAGGTAAAGAACAGACAGCATGTAACTGAATTCATGAGATCAGAGGATCAAAATCCTAATTTGCAGATGATGAAGGCTCAGTTTCTTGATGACATACAGTGAAGAGAACGTTAACCTCAGAGGATTGATACTAGTACCTCTAATCTGAGCAAAAAGTGAGTGGGGTAAGTGGAGGTCTCCGAAACTCACAGGAGTGTTGGGAATGTATTACTGTAGGAGTGGAGGCTGGCAGAGATTTCAGGTATACATAATAAAGCTCAAACTCCCCGAAGTTTAAATAAAATACTGTGTTTTATTAAAACATTGGAGAAGAAAGGCTGCTCAGGAGGTGCGTTGAAGCTGTTGTTAGCTGCCAGCTCAGAGGACGCACAGAAGACATGCTTTGATTATCACATCAGACTTCACATGTTTCTCACTGCTTGTTTAGCCTTATTCTTAAGGATCAAAAGAGCCTGTTCACACAAGGGTTTGTTTATTTACAAGGCTTATACTTGTTAAGTGACAGTTTAAAAGGAATTAAGTAGGCCTCCAACATTGATAGTCTTGCATTAAAGGGAGTATTAAATACTGACCTTGGATTCAGTTGAAGACCTTCTTTTCCTTTCCCTCCTATCCACTTAGCCTGGAGAAGGGACAGAAGTTTAAATGCGCCAGGGTTGATACTTGTTATGCAATTACAAGGATGACTGAAACTCAGTGAAAATGAGTATAGATGTTTTAAGGGATGATTGTAGACTACTGTGATCCCTGGGAGATGCGCTCATGGCAGCAGGATGAGAGCTCTTGTGCATGAGGGATTTGCATGAATCTCTTCTGGACTTTGCATTCAGCTCCTGAAAACGTTGACAGCTCTTCCATTCACCTGAAAAGAAGTGGAATGGGGAATGACTTTATCAGGAAGCACCTTTAAAATAGTTCGAATGGAAAAAACTCGCCTGTGGAAACAAGGAAAGAAAAGAGTATAATGGGACAAATGATTGAGGTCACAGTGTAACATAAAATACTGCAGTGAGCAGGCCAAGCTGGAGGAGAATCTGTTGAACCAGGGGCTTGCTAAGGGGAATAAAGACAGTTGCTGTTAGCTGAGCATCTCTGAAAATGTCCTCTTGACAAGGGCAGCACAGGTTGTCGATAAGCAGCTAAAATGGAAAGTGACTTGTTTAACATAAGTGAAGGGTTAATGTACTGTGGGTATGTTGGCTAATCTTATTCTGGTCTGTATTTTGGTCTTTTTTTTTTTTTTTTGTGGTGAGAGCAGTTCTGCAGGGCACAAGGTTTGAAATTGAAGTATCTCAGGATATGCTGGTGTTGGTCTGGAACGGAGAAGTTGTGTGAATTCCAAATCTGCCTTAATTCAATTACATTGTGGTACGTGGTGCCCTATCTTTTTATAGTAGAATGTATCAGTATAAACAAACAAACAAACAAAAGGATTTCACAAAATGTTTTTGATGTCAATTGAAATACTTCATTTCTCTTTTTGTCCGGAGTTTCTTTTTTCCACTTTCAACATTTCATCCTGATTAGGATGAAAATACGCTTTGACACGACTGTAAAAGAAAATCTTATTTGGCCATTACTTCTGACTGGCTTGGTGTAGTACCTGCTTACTGCAATACAGCTGTGTGAAAAGGTCACATTGGAAACGTCTCGTATGATGAAACAATATGTGAAGGGGAACTCCTCAGGGGAGCAGATGACATTAATGGGAAATGTAGAATGCTGCATTAATATGTTGGATTTCTTGTGTTGGGGGGTGGGCTGGAGTTATGTTATTCATTTTTTAGGAATGAGCGACTGCAAAATATCCCTCCTAGCAAATTCTTGATTATTCGTGGTTTTAGCCTACAAAACAAAGGGGGAAGGAAATGCTTGCTGAAGATTAATAAGAAATTATCTAAGCTTTAATTAAACACAAGACAGTGGAAGATAAAGTCAAAAATTGAAAGGAGTATTGTGGTGTGCTATTGTCATTGTCTCATACTTGAAATGAACTGTGCTTATTTGTACTGCTCCTTCTAGTTAGCAGAGGAAATCTCTTCTTGTGCTCGACACTGTGGCTACATGAAATATAATGGAAGGACAGCATCTCCTTGGAACTGAGATCTGTATTTTTCACATGCAAACAATGAAATGATCAGACACAAGCAGGGAGACCTTGAGATGGCCCAAATCTAGTAGTAATTGATTCTCCCCCCTGTTTTGGCTTTTACAAGGATGTAACTCTCTTGATAGAGATGATGTTTTTTTCAAAATGTAGTGACAGAATTGGATCAGCTCTCTTCTCCGTTTGTTCTTGTTTGTTTAACACTTTGTTCTTAACTATCCAGATTCTTGCTATATATTTTTGCAAATTAGCAAGACATCTTCACTAAAGCCTGAGCAGCAGTTCTGAGCTGTAGATGGAGTACCAGCCCTGAAGGTTTTTGGGATGTTAAGATGAAATCTCTTGATTCCATCTGATTATCTTAGTAATATCTGGTAGATTAAGGTGTGGAAGCTGAGCTGCCTTCTAATTCATGTGTAGTTGTCTAATCTCTGCAAGGAGTTACTTGGGCAGGCATATAACTTGGTTGGAAATTTGGCGGTGATACCATGCAAGTCTTCTAAAAATTAGACACAATAATATTTGTCTACTATAACATCTTCATCATGTCATTCACAGGAGAAAAGGTGTTTTTTTGCAGTTGGCAACTCCAGGTGCCGTACGACCTTCTGTTGCTTCTCTGTGATTTCAGCCTTTGTGGGTTGAAATGAAAATAGAATGGTTAGCCTGCAACAAACCTCCTACCCTGGCTAAAAGAGCTCTGTCACTGCAGTTTCTCATTGAGAACATCGACTATTAGTCATCATCAATATGTACCTGGAAAGAAGTTATTCTGTTAACTATGTGGTGTTCGTGCTGAAACTTTTATGGATAAATTACAAAAAAAAAAAAAAAAAAGTTTTCCTACCTTATTTCTTACATTAGACAAAGTGCTGATTTCATTAAATCCTGGTCTTAGGTGGTGTTAGTTTTCTTAGGTATAAGTGTTTGAATGCCAAAGTTCTCTCTCTCTAAATTAATATACTAACATAACACTTTGCTTGGATAATCCCTTCTGTTTTTCTAATGCATTTTTGCCAAAATGATGTCAGTGCCTGCATTCCTGAATAATTGTTCTTTCACATACTTTTATTGCAAAGGGACGTACTTTACCTCTTTGGGATAATTACTGGTTTAATGGCAATTTTTTAAAGATAATTTTCATAGATAAGTTTCTCCAGGTCGTTCCATCCAGAGTAATTGGTAGTGATGTCCCTGTTTGGATCTTTTAAAATACTCAAATAGTCATCACAAGCTATTGGGAATGTTGAGAGATTTCACTTGTAGTAGAATTCCTGCCTATTTAAATCAAGACCATTGTCTGATTTAGAAGAAGGATTTTTGGTTCTACTATTAAAAGAAAGACTGAAAAGTGAAAGTTAGAAGAAACAGAAAATACTCTAGGGATTAACCAAAGAGCTGCTGCTTATATGCTGCATCTTGTTGGTTAAGAGATGCAGCTTCTATCACATTGTGATCTTGGCTTCTGCATGGGTTCTCATCTGATAGCACCATATGAAACATATATACAAATGAGCCTTTGGCAGCTAGTAACTCTGAGCTTTAAGTTGTCTGCATGCAGATGAATGTGATGTTCAAATAACAGGAGGAGTCTATTGGCTCTGTAATGATAGAATTGCAAGTTTTCTGGGTTGCTTACCTGCTGGGACAAGGATGGTTGTCATGAGTGTGACACCTGTATGGAATACTTTTGGAAAGAATACTGAGAAACAAAGCTTTCTGATGTTCTTTTGTTTTGAATTTGTTCTTCCCATTAAAGGAACTCGTAGGGCATTTGTACTTACGCTGCATTTTAATATAAATATTTTAGAGTCACTGTCCTTGGAGATGCTCAAAAAATGTTTAGGTGTTGTACTAAGGGATGTGGTTTACTGGGGAAACATTGGTGGTAAGTTCATGATTGGACTGGGTGATCTTGGAGGCCTTTTCCAGCATTAGTGGTTCTTTGATTCTGTATAATGCAAAGGAGCCATGGGAGTCTCCCTCTGCAGTGCATGTACTTTTTGAAGCCTTCAGATCTTTGTGCCAGATAACACTGCTAATAATCTCATGGAAGATCTGAGTTTCAGGCTATTCTTTCTTCCTCTGACAGGAGTAGTGGCTCTCCTATGTCTTGCCCTCAAAAGCTGTAGGTCAGCATCTTAATTTGCAGAGCAAATGTTAATCTGAAAATGTACATGGGAAATGTCCCAGTTTCTCTTTGGAACTTCAGCAGTTGTTGTATTTCAGGCACTTGTGATGATGCAGGCACAGCACTGTGGGATTAGAAGTGGCAGAAGTGAGTCTCTGCAACTCAGACAATTTCTGCTTTTTATGACATGGGGAGTGTGAGTGAGTTTTGTCAATGTCAAGTGTGCTGCTCATTCTCAGCTTTCTGGTTGCACGTTATATAACCTCTGTTTATCAGAATGTTCCTTTTAGCTGTAATGAAGGATGTTATTTGAGATGATAATACCTCTGTATGTCAGAAACTTGAATTTATGTTGAATTTGATGAAGAGCCGCGTCTTCTGTTTCTCTGCCACACTATTTTTCATGTACTGAATTCATATTCCCACTTTCACCTTATTGGCCTATTGCCCTCATTTGTATTTTTGACAATTTCGTGCAGTTTTTTTCTGATGCCTGGGTTAAGCTCTTTTGCTTGGGGGCTATCTTTGTATTTGTGTCCTCATAGCTTCATAAGCAAACAAAGCTTACCTTCAATTCTGTGATTTTTTATTTATTTATTTATTTATTTTTTTGGATGGCCATAGTGATACAGGTAATGAGAAAACAGTTGTTGTGTAAAACATGGCAGCCCCTTAAGTTTTTACATCAGACTCTTGTTGTCCTGATAATTAAAGATACTCTAAACTCAACTTTAATTGTAATGATTTTTCTGATGTATCACGAATCCATTCCTGATAAGCTAGTATTAGCTCTAGCTCAAAATGTTCTTAATAAACTTCTCTGGGATTCTGTCATTCTTGTCTAGTGTTTGGCTAGGCAGAGATGTTATTTTCTAAGCCTTGCTATTATACCAAGGGTTGATCATTTCTGCAGTGCTGCTTCTGTATGAAAATCTCATTATGTATTTCAAAAAGAATGCGAGCAGGATGATTTTCAGGAAGTGTAATTAGGTTTGGAGCTGAATGGTGGCTGTCTTACAACATTTGACCTTTATAATAGGCTGGGCAGAACACATAATGGATGCTTAGGCTTTAATGGTCTTGGAGGACCAAGGAAAGGTGAGCTTTAAATAGGAATCCTACTCAATGATTGCACAAGGGCTGTTTTAACAGAGGCAAATTTATAATGGGGAATCACTGTCTTCTCACCCGTCCCCGTAGCTGTATAAAGATTTGTAATAAAAAGACTATTGAGATCTGCAGTGTGACAGAGGCTGGGTTTTGCCTGAGTGGCCGTATGGGGAAATCCAGGTCCTTGAGAAGAAGCATAGGAGTTTTCTGGTTAAAATCTCAGTTGACACCAAAGAGTTTCTGGCCACTCCAGATTTTGGTAGGGAGTAATTACCATCCCTATGGTAATTACCTCTGTCACTTTCTCCCTGTCTGCACAGATAGGTGAAGATAAGTGATGCTTGGTGATTGTTGTTGTTCTGAGCACATTGCTGTATTTAGTTGTTCACGCTAAATACATAGTGAAGACTCTCGACAGTGCTGTGAAATGATGTTGTGGTGAGCTGGGAGGTCAGCCTCTGCACTAGGGTAACAGCAATGGGATGAGAGCTAATGGACTTACATTGCCTCAGGGAAGTTTAGATATTGGGAAAATACTCTTCTCAGAAAGAGTGATGATGCATTGCAAAGGCTGCCCAAGGAGGTGGTGGGGTCGCCATCCTTGGAGGTGTTCAAGAACCATGGAGATGCAGCACTGAGGGACATGGTCAGTGTGCATGGTGAGGATGTGCTGGGGTTGCATTCCGTGATTTTTTAAATTTTTTTAGATGATTTTCCAACCTCAGTGATGCTATGATTATCTGTTCATTGTGTCACAAGCTATAGTGTGCTTCAGAGAAAAAAAGATGTCTTGGGATCTCTTCTATCCATAAACCTGGATTGACTTTTGTTCTGTCTAGTGAGCTTTCCTTTTATGGGACTTTTTTCATGTTAGGATTTTGTACTTCTGGGAACATAGGAATGTGTGCAAACACTGCTGTTCAGTCATGACACTTACTGAAATTGTCAGGTGAATGAATTCACCCTTGGTTAGTAGACTTGGCAAGTATCTCATTGAGGGTCATCTCAGCTCCCTTTACAGGGAGCAGTTTGGGTCTAGAAAGAGGGTGGTGCAGTGATACGAAGGCAGTAATCTTGTCCTGTCTGATACTGGTGACTGGTACTTGTAATGGCAGTGAGATTGATCTTCCTTGGCTCCCTCTATAGGCATCAAGGATGCAATTAACTGCATTGAGCACTCTGATTGCAAAGGGAAACTGAGGAGATGAGCTTAACAAGGCTAAACGAGGTTTGCAATTATCCACCCATATCAGCGTGGGTTTTATGTGCAGAAGGGTGATTATAGGGCTCTTCTGCTTCGTACAGAGTTATTATGTGTAGCTCCTCTGCAGTATGAAACTGAATGCCAAGGGTATCACACGCAAAAGCTGTATGCCAAGTAGTACTCTGTAGGTACTTGTAAACTAAATGGGTTGGTAGTCCTCTCTGTTGCCTTCCCTGCTGGAGCAAATGTCCAATATCACCTATTGAAAACCTCTCTGGAATATTAACAGGCAACAACAATCGGAGGCTTTCAGCACACCTCTTGCATAGGTGAAGTACCAGCGCTTGGAGGCGTATCGTATTCCATGTGACAGGGGGACTACTTGACATGTATTTTATTTTAAAAATGTCACTAGCTGAAAATTAATCAGAGCTGTAATGCGTGTTTGAATTCATTTGTAGTGCTGTTGGAAGTAATATCTCAAGAGCCTTAGACAGATGTGTGAATGCTGTAAGCAGGCAGTGTTCTCAGTGGATTAGAAAATGCTTCAAACCCCTTTTCCCCTCCCCCCAGAGTCCTTTCTACCTTTGCCTGCCTGACATTTTAGTACAAACTGAAGGTTTTAATATAGGGGAAGGAAAAAACAACATGGCCAAACTCATGCCTTCTGTTACCCTTGGGACCTTCTCTAGCTTAGCTACTGTTGGAATTTTCTAGTGCATTCTGCGCGTGACCTCTGCCTATTTGTGTAGCCTGTGTGACCTCCTGTTGCAGCTCTCCCTTAAGTAGATACAGAGTGTAATTGAGTTTTCTGCCTAGTGAAATTGTGAGATGATCCCATCTGTTAATAGTGCATAATACTAGAAATTACCATTTGTTGAAGCCCTAGAGTTCATACGTGTCTGAACTGTAAGTACAGCAGTTGAGTTGGGCATGATCACGTATAGTGCAAAACTGCAGCAAGCAGCTCATTTGGATACTGGCCAGTGTCATGGGTCAGTCTGTGCATGGATTCCCTGTGCTTTTGGGAGGTGAGGGTGGGGAAACAGCTCCCCTCTTGGGGGACTGTGGTTTTTAAACCATCCAGAAGTCATGTGTCTGTGCGCTTTAATTTGTAGCCTTGCTTAAATTATCTGGAGTCCTTCAAAAGGGAAAAAAAAATCAATTTGACTTTGGCAGTTGTCTCTACAATGCCTGCCAATCACCATAGTATCTTGGCTATTTTTAAGTCTCCTGAAATCAGTCTGCATTAAGGCAATAGCTGTGCTTGGATTTAAGCCCGGGATTCTATCAATATAAAATGATTTGTTGCAAGTTTAAAGATGCTTCATCCTTATTCTCTCTCTTTTCATTTACATTTTAAGCTTTCATCAAAATGTGGATCAACAATACTAATAGAGACTTTTTTTTCCTCTATCCTACTTCATGCTTTCTACAAAGAATATCTAAGACTCTATGTTCTTAACCCCTCTCATGAAGGGGCCTTTTTCCTTCTGTTCAAAGGAGAAGGATCAGGTTGTTCACTTAGAGGATCTGCTGGAAGTCTTGCCAGCTGTGTGCTGTGTGCCGTTGGAATCTGCTTTCTGGTACAATTCTGAGGGATGTGAAACAAGCATGTAAGAGAGTGATCAGTAAAAAAAAAAAAAAAAAAAAAAAAGGCAATCCTTCATGCAGAAGGTAGCAGAAATAATCATTAAGTTAAAGATTTTGTTCTTCCAGACTTAAGACCCAAGTTTTCAAAACGCTGTTAAGTGTACTGGACCTTTTGTGGTTTTGTTAATGCAGTACATGTCTTCAGGATATCCACCAGCTTCCTGCAATTGGGACTCTTTCTGTGTTCATGTTCTCCATGATGTGGTAGGAAGGGAAATAGGTTGTTTTTTTTTTTTATAATCAAGTTTTCTGATCACAAAGCTTGCCATTCATCCATCATTGCAAACCTGAATGCAGTTGTTGCGTCCAATCCAGTTGTGCTTTGGTGTTCAGTGAGACTTCCCCAAGGGGAAAAGTGTACCTACTATCACTGTCCAAGCTGCAGAGAATTTCAGTAAGTTAAGTACTCTTAATCACTTTGTGAGTGTAATAGTGTTGTAAGTCAAGCTTGTTTTAATTTAAAAACAAAACAAAAAAAAAAAGAAAATGTTCAATTCTTCAGCTTCTCTTTAGAAGCATAATTTCCCTGGATGTTTTTCTTTCTTGATTTCAAGGGATTTCTGTGGCACAGACCATCATACAGAAGAAAAAAGGCAGTTGTGTTTTGTGACATAAAGCCAATAGTTCTGTCAATCTCGCTGGTGTAATCTTTAGGCGCTATTAGAAAGCATTAGCTCTCTTTCCTTGTGGCTTTCAAAGCCATGTTGTCTCAAGTGTGAACAGAAAAGGGTGTTCCATTAAACATGGACCATCCCCTTACAAAGAAACCAAAGTATTATCCTAGTTTCCTGAGTAAAAATGATGATTTAGCAGAAGTATCCCATATGAATGTGTGTTATTCAAAAGAAATCTTTGTCCTTAGTGGCCCCTCTACCTCTGGTTGGTAGCATCCAGCTTTCTCTGCCTGAATTGCCCCTCCTTCTCTCTTCACATAGCTTACTTGGGAGCTCATCCGAGTTTATTAACTTTGTGTTTCTTGCATAGTTTCTGCCAGCAGCAAAACTGCAGAACTTGGATGTGTTTTCAAGAGCTAATTGCTGTTGCATCATAGTTTTGTAGTCAACAGCAGAGTTGAAGTGACTTACCTGTGGATGAGAAAAAGGCTCATTCCGGAGTTAAGTAAGCCCCAGCTGGGCTGGTGGCTGCTCTCCTTTGGGGAATGTTCCCCCTTGTGTTCTGTTGTGCTGGAGTGCAGAGTGAACTGTCCCATCACTCGAGCCCAGGTGTCATCTTAGAAGAAACCAAAGTCTTGGAGTGAAATACAGAGTGAGCAAATTGACGGAGTGGACCAAAAGTATTCATCCTTGTTTGTCTGGGCTAAGTGGAGTGAAGAGGAATTGTCTTGGGGCTCCTATATGTAGTTCACAGCAAAAGTAATGCCTTCTGTTTACTTCCATGAAAACTACAACTGATACAAAGGGCACAACAACAGTACTTGTAAGAGCAAGTTCCCTATCACTGTTTTTGAGAAACACTATTTTTGAGTGTAATCACCAATCACCAAGAAACATCTTGCTTCCTTTTTTTTTTTTTGGCATGGAGGAATTCAAGACCTTCACTTCATACACTCTTCTGTGTCAGACTGCCCCTCTCCTGCCATGTGTCACACAGTAATAAATATGTAAGGGGATATTGATGGGAGAGTTCAACCTCTACTGCCATATCACCAACATCCGCTGCTGACACTGGGGGGCAACAGTATAAAATAGGAGGCATTACTTTTGGAACAGTCTTTATAAGGTATATAATATAGTTGATGCATAGAAGTAGTAAAACTTAATTAAATCTTCAGTATTATTTATTAAAACAACATAAGTTTTTTGAGGGGCCACAGGAGGAACCTTCTCCAATTAAAGGCTGTTATTTTTTCCCCTGACATTTTTCAAGGCACGATCATCAAATACTTTACAAACAAAATGAAAGCTGAACTTTGAAACAAATAAAGCCTGTTAGTTTGTGTGTGGCAGAAAAAAAAAACCACACACAGATTGAACAATGTTTTTTTTTTTTTTTCCTTAAGCTGCAGCTTTGCACATCACTTGTTGTAGCCAAGTTTGATTTCTTTTAATATGCAATTTACAGCACTGTTTGATATTTTCAGTGGGTGGAGGAGATGGTTTTTAAATGCCTTAAAAAAACAGTGGGGAATAATTAAAAAAAAAAAAAAAAAAAAAAAAAAAGAAAGCAGTGTTCTGGTCTGTCCTGTCAAAATATATATGTACGAGGTATTATGTATGTTGAAATGGTGGTTTATTTTTGAACTTTTTTTGGTATTCTTTTTTGCCTTCAAGCATGCTGCTGTAGCGTTAACACCTCTGGGGATAAAAAGATAGCTCTTATTTATTTGGAGTTACAGAAGGTAACGAGATATTGATATGATGCAAATTAAACATGTGTTGGGTGCAAGCTCTTTCAGGTGCTGTCACTCTTTTCACCTGTGGCTTCGTTTTTTGAGCTCCTTTAGTTTATCAGCGCTATAAGGTAAACCTTCTTGGAGGCTTTCCATCAAACCCATTTGTTGATGAGGGAGGGAAGATTGTTCCTAATGCTCTGAAACTGGAAGTGTAAATTTTGAAGTGAACTTCCACTGCCCTCACTTAATAGATAAACAATTTTTTTTTTTCTTAGCTCTGCCCTGACCTGCCCAGCTGAGATAAGTTGGGAAGGTGAGTGCTGCCAAAGGGGAGATTGGCACCATTTAGGGGAAGTGTTCCTGTTTTGCCCCTTGTGCTTTTTGCATGCATGTGATGGAGAGAGATGTTATAACTCCATGGTTTGGTTACCGATGATTAATTAACTGGTTTACTAAGGCACTTCTGCTGCTTGGTCAGTTCTGGAACTGCATATAGTGTAGTTCTGGATTCTCCTTCTGTGTTCTGTTCTGTGAAGCTCCCACAGCAGGTGCTGAATTGCAGCTTGAATCTGTTATTTAACAGATTATTTTTGAGCTCTGTAGGTGCTGAATATGATGTGCTGTGTGCCTCTGCTATCCTGTAAATTATTCTTCTGGATCCTCAGTAGCACGGTGTGATAAAATACTCAGCCTGAAAGTCTGAGACTTGCTCCAAATCCAAAGCATTTCTGTGGGATTCATAGAATCACCGAGGTTGGAAAAGACCTTCAGGACCATCTAATGCAACCATCGGCCTATCACCAATAGTTCTCACTAAACCATGTCCCTCAACACAACTTCTAAAGGTTCCTTGAACACCTCCAGGGTCAGTGACTCCATCAGCTACCTGGGGATGGGGAGTCAGTCCATTACTTCAAGCTTAATGTAATATGCAGAGGCAGTGCCAAGGAGGTGTGCTTGGTATATTCTGAGCTGTCTGCAATACAGTAATTTCATACAGGACTGTAATGTCTTCTTGTTCTGTGCTGCAAAGCAGGTTGAGGAATACTGACTTCCATCAGCATAGTGCTGTTTCAGAACATGTTTGACATGGAGTAACCATTGTGGAATGCTTGGTAGGTTGGAAATAAAGCTATGTTGTTGTTGAAAGCTCCTTGAAAGTGGCTGCTTAGAAAACAGCACTCCTGTTCCATTCTCATCTGACATTTTAAAACAGCCTTGGATTAATAAGATGCTATGAGAAGGGAGAGGAAAAGCAGGTACCCACCAATTGTTGCTATAAAAATAACCATAAGAATCAGTGCGATCATAAAAATGTCCAATTATGATGTTGTGCTGCAGAACTAATAAAAAAAGATATAAACAGAATATAACCTTGAAGTGAAATAAATACACCCAAATGTCAGGCCTTAGCATAAGAAGCAGCAGTGACTTGGGCTTTGCTCCAGACAATTAACTGGTGGGTTCTAATTGCTGGGAGTGTATGCGAGGACCAAATCTCCAAATCCAGCTGTTCCTCTAGCTGTGCAATGTTAATGCTGACAAGGAGTGAGTGTACCTTCATTTATCATTACGTTATTTACTAACAATACAGATTTTTATACGTTTTGGGCTGTCTTATATCAGGGCAGCTTGACTGCAATCAGAAAGACAGGTTGGATTCTCAAGGACTCTCTTTTGTCTTTTGCATCTCCTGCTAATACTTGGTGTTAGAGAGCAGTTGCTAGAACTGGCACATGATGCTGTCAACTCTTGCATGTTAGTAGAGCAGCCCCCACTTGTCATTGGGTGCTGTTAGCTGTAAGACTGTTGGAGTCTGCCAGTCTCCAGAGCAAGAAGTGCTGCTGCTGTTTGTTTACCTCCCAACATCCAGTTTTAGCATTTGCATAGTATGGAACGAATAGTATTAAAAAAAACAAAACAAACAAACAAACAAAAACAACTTGTCAATAGAGCCATTACTGCAAAAATACCTGAAAACCCTGATCTTGATGTTCTGACTTCATTCTGAGATGGGTTTTAATTCAGTGAGCAGTCGAAGCAAACTGAGCCTGGAGAGGTTTCACCGCCTCTCTAACTGCACTGTTGTTCCTTTACTAAGCACTATTCCTAAACATGGATACTGAGAGCAAGTTTGATTTCTTAACTATATGAACAAAGTTTAGACTGGGGTTCTCTATAGGACTTTGATATAAATTTCCTCCAAAATCAGTTTTTAACAATTCCTACAGTAGATTTCTTAAGATGCATTAGATAAATCTGATTATGGCAAGCAGACGCTTTATTTTAACATCTCAATATTATCATGTCACCTGGTTAGAAGATAAACTACTTCCTGAAGGTGAATGCAGTTTTAAACAATCACTTTGGTAGTTAGTTTTTCTACAATTACAGGATCTATTTGCATTATATGATGTTTTGCTCACCAGCTAGGAGCACAGGGCTCTTCCCACATACAAATACATACAAATTAGCAGCAAATGGAGATAGCCAAACATCTCTGTGTGAGTTAGACATGGGGAAGAAATTTTGGGAGATATAATGTGTAGGATAGGTGATCCCTAAAAATGGTTACAAGAAAATAGCATATCAGGACAATATTTGGGTATCTTGTTTCTGAAAGTTTGACTTGTCAGTGGAATATGCTTATTTCTTATGTGGCAGATGCTTTCCATATTGGGCCATGAACTTTGAGTGAGTGAGTCAAACCAAGATGCAATTCTTATGGAAAGCGTCATGAGGTCTTTTTAAGTAGCAGCATCATTTTGGACGTGGAGGAATATATATATATATATATATTTCTTCTCCCCTGTTTCACTTGAAAGACTTCCCAAACTGAAGAAGAGCTGTACAAACACTACTCAGTGTCTGCCTGGTAAAATTCTTTGGTTCTATATCCTTTTCAATACAAACAGAGATATGAGTTGTATCTTTTCCATTGGCTGACCTCTGTGTCTTTGCTGCTACCAACCAAATGTTGGGCTGAATCTAACATGCAAACTCTGCATTGAGAGACCTTGGTAATAAGAATTACTTAGTTGAGCTTCTAGACTGCAGACTGTTCCTTTTTGTATTATTATTTAAATGAATCTGAGACAGGAAAGTATAAGTAAAATACCTGGGCAAGACAAATTAAGTGAAGTTGAATCAGGACAGTGAGATTGGAAAGATGGAAAGCAGTAGGGAATTTGTTATATAGGATGTAGGTTCATTTGAATTTTGGATGTTTACTGAGAGAGAAGGTCACAGAATTGCAGAATTACAGAATTTGCAGGGGTTGGAAGGGACCTCTGGAGATCAGGTCCAACCCGTGTGTGAATGGGAAGAACAGAAAAAAAGGACCTGGAAGATGAGAATGTTGCATTGTGGAGGAGAAATTTTTTAAGGACAATGGAATCCAGATGTCTGCCATTGCTTTTTGTTTGAAAGCTAAATTACCTGCCTGGAGTAAGACAAATCTTACTGAAATTACAGTTCCCATAACCTATTTCTACTCCTGTTATTTGTCGGCACTAAGGGAGATCATGAATTCCTTGGGACAGGGAGAAACTTAAATGAAATAAAATAGAAGAGGAGCAAGATTACAAATCTCAAAAGCTATTTTATGTAATGCATGGGGTTATCTTATTCTGTTCTTGGAGATGTCTTTAATTACCTAGCTCATGATGACCACAGGGCACATACGAAACCCTTGAACTTAACTCTCTTCTGAGTACATTATAGCTAACTTTAGTAGTTCTGTCATTATATATTTTGCTGACTATTCTGCTTTATTTTTTTTTTTTATGCATTCACATCTTACTGCTTTTTTCAGGTAAGATTATACACTTTATTATTAACTAGTAACTTGGCTACTTCACCAACTGTCAGTAACAGTATATATTTAAACATGTTTACATTTTACTCAGAAGTATTCCATGTGCTGATTGACATATGCTGTCCTCCATCAGTCCTGTATTTTGATCATCTCAGAGGTTTTCTGTGGAAAAGAAGTCCTGATATATTGCTAGTTAAGCTGACAAATCGTCTGCTGCTTGTGTGATTTAAAGCTGCAACTGTGCAACTAGAAAGATGAGAAGTTTTGTGCAGCATCAGTCATGGTTACACCACAGCTTAAAGAGAGGCTGCTGTGTGTAAAGGTCCAAAGTCTTTTTGTGGCTTCGCTGCAGTTGGCTTTGAAAATACTTGCTCACTGTATTTGTACTTTTTCTCTTATTATATTATCATGTTATCATTGCTTCTTCAATTAATGGCTCTGCTTTGCAAAAACCGCCATTTTATGTGATTTCACAGTGCTTTCCATGACAGAGTGATATGGGCTCCACTGCAATAAAAATATTTAATAGCAGTGTTAAAAGGACGGTGCAAAGGTGAGCAGAAGAGTAAATACTTTAGAAAATCCAAGTGGAAAGGTCAGGAGGAAGATGGAAGGAATGGTTACTACTTAGTTAAAAATATTCTATCTAATTATAAGCATTAAATGTTGTCTACTTTGCCTGCTACAGTCGCATCAGCCAAAATGCTGTTTTTTTTTCTAAATAAACTGCATGCTGCAAATGACAGCTCAGGTTTGGATGAGCTTCCAGCTCAGCATTTTCTTTCTCAGCTTTGTATGTAATGTAAATCCAATGTGTATTGATAAAGCTGCTGCTCTTTGTATGTTTACAATACTAATAGCAGTCGTCTTTTTCTTTGAAGGTAAAAACTGACAGATCCTATTCTTGTTGACCAGCACCAGTGGGTATCTGTGGTGCTGCCGACTGGTCCCTGTTTAGGCACTGAGACAGAGATGTTCTAGAAAAGCTAAGCCATCTGTGTATAATGTAAATTTCTATGTCATTTCTATATAAATGGACGGATGTTAGAAACTATCAGCTTTTTTACACCTTGGGGAAAGTCATCCTGACAAATCTTTGCTTTTTGATTGTCTTGTGGGGCTTGTTTTTTGTTCTTACTTGATGGAAGCTGAAATAGCTGCTGTTGAGGTTAATTTTTTTTTGGTTAGCAAGTTATGTCCTAAAACACAGTTTCAGAGGAAAGAAAATGTTTATAAACTGAAGGCATACTCATAGAGTTTTCAGTGAATGCAGCAAATTTTGGTTTTTGGTAAGATGAATATGCATGCATAGCTCTTTAGCAAAGGAAGTATAAAGTGAAGAGGGAGCCTCCTGGGGAGGGGGATTGTATGGGACTGGTTAAGGGAAGGGGCAGGGACTGGGACAGGGAAGGTTAAGGAGGAAAAAGGTGTTTTGTGGCTTTTTTTTTGTTTCATTTTTTTAAATTTGTTTGGTTTTTTCCTCCCTACATTTTTTTTCCCATTCTGAGTTTTTATTCCAGCCATGAGAAGTTGTTTCCACAAAAGAATTTGGAAAGTATTTGGTAGTTTTGTGCCAAAGTTTCAAGTCCATTGTGAGGCTAAATGTGATCTCTTCTATTTGATATGAGGCTAATGTTTTTGTTCTTCCATTTTGTAAGGAGGATAATAGATCCTCCAGCCACTCATACTGTACTCACAGCACTTTCCATTAGCACTGGTGAGGTGATAGCCTTGAGAATTCACCGAAGCAAGAAAATTAGAGTGGAACAAGTTTAAAAATTACAGGTCTTGATTTTTATCTGCCCAAAAGATCTCGTTTAATTCACATCCAATTACACGTCATTTCCAGAGCATGAGGCTGTGTTTGTACAAGGAGCAAGTTGAAAGCTTGAAGTATGGACATGTGGAGTTTGTTTTCATCCCTTTGTGAGAGGTGTTGGTAGTCAAAAGACAGTAAAGATTTTTCTCTTGAAGTGGTTGCAGTTGCAATACAGCAAAGCCACTGCTATTTTCTGCTCTCATTCTGCTGCTGAGTAACTGTCAGCCTTATTAGTATTTAAATCAGTTTGTAACTATTTTGGCTTAAAGAAGCTTTATTTCTGATCAATGTAATGCCATGATTTTATGGTTTCTTTAGAGTCATTAGCTTAAAGTAAACGAGCTTATGATGAATACTGCAGATGTGGTAGAAGTTGATTAAATTAGTAATAGAAATGGACAGTGGGCAAACAGGAGGAAAAATGCACAGATGAGCAAATCTGGGATTTCTCAGCCGTGTTCTCAATCTTTGTTAATGGATTCAGTCTGCTGTCAAAAAGATAGAAATATTAAAAGATTTTTTCAAACAGGATTAGCGGAGGGGAAAAGAAGTGATTTTTCTCCTCTACTGTAAGAAGTGAGTGAGTGCTCAGTGAGCAATTTCCCATGTCTGCAGATATAAAATATTTTTCATGTTGATTAGGAGAAAAACCCATGGGAGGAAAATGGAACTCAGAACTTTCCGCAACACACAACCTCACCCTGAACAAAAGCAGCTAAAAAAGACCCTTTCTTAACAAGAGTACTTAAAAATTCACATGACCTATCTTATCTATCAGTGAGATTAAATTATGATTTAGAAATGCATAAATTATTTTGCATTACATACTTCAGTATCCCTCCAAATGGCTTTCTGAAGTTCAAAATAAACCTGCTCGTCCATCTGCTATCAAATTCCCATGTTTCTTGAGAGAACCGAGAACAGCAAAAGCAAATGCCTCTTTATAACCCATCTCCTCTCAAAAATCAGAAGGCCTATTTTGCAAAATGTTTAAACTGCAGTCAAATTTCTATTATCTTGTACAGCAATGGCTGAAGACCTTGATGGAGGTCAACAGAGCAGAAAGAGAGAGCATAAGAATGAATATGTGCTTAGAAGCTCCACTAAGAGGAATGTGTCTCCTCCAGGAATAGGAAATTATTGTCAAAACAGGTTTTACAATAAGCAAGTGCCTGGCAATTAAGTATTATAATTATGTATTTCTCTACCACATTAGCTTTAAATGATAAAGTGAGGATGTTGGGAAAGATGACAGATGTTACATCATGATCACATTTGTTTGTACCTGCAATACATTGGGATGAATTCTGTTCCATTCTGTCAATACAAATCTAGAAAATCTCTATAAATGTAGCAGAGTCGATCAATCTGTGCTATTCTTATAGGAGAGCAGCACTGGAACCACTTTTGTCCCTGTTCTGTCTGTGTTGTAAACAGTTTACCTGAAGAAGCCTTTTCCTTGAAGAAAATTGTTCTGTTTTCTGACGTGGCCATGAGCAAGGCCATGTGCACATGTACTCCTTATCCTAAAGTAGTTGCTAAAAGTTACCCTAAGTGTCATCTTCGTACCTACCGTATTTTTCAGAAGGGACATAGGTTGTAAAAAGTGAGATGAAGTAACTTTATCATGCAGCTCATGAGCCTCTATTGAGGAGGGATTGATGATGACTGAAATCATGGTGTTGCTTTGAGCAAAGTGATTTAACGTGGGGTGTTCCTTCCTACAGTAGAGAGATTGGAAGTAGATCAGCTTAAAGATCCCATCCAACCCAAACCATTCTATCATTCTCAGGGGTAGGCAACTATAGACAGAGTCTGAGCTTTACAGAGGCACCTGGAGTCATTTAATTTGGAACTTAAGTCAGCCTTGAATCTAATTTCAGAGAAAGAAAAGATGAAGCATGTCTTAGCATGTGTTACAGTTCCCTGAGAATCCCTTGGATGTCTCCAGGTGTTTCACTTACTGCAATGGTAGGAATTACGGAGTTATGTGTTTATGAAAAGAATAAAGACGTCAGAATCTCTTCTGAAATGATTTACGTGCATCTTCTCTTAATGAAAAGGGATTACTTGTATTTTGTAGACGTGCAGAAGACTCTTCATACATCAAACTCCACATTGTAAAAGTTTATAAAGTAAGAAAACATAAATTATTACCTAAACAATAGGCTATACATTACTGATTCTGGAACAGTAATAGAAGAACATCAATCATTGGGCAGGCTCAGCCCTAAGACTTTCTTCTTTTTTTTTTTTATATATGCCAAGCAAAGCAGTCTGAGGAAAGCGTCTCTAAGTCAAATAGTTGCTTTGCTAAATCTTTACCTTTGTCAGCAGTAGTAGGTCATAAATGGATTTATTCCTCTGTGATTTTAAGATTCGTATATACTGAAGGTCCCTGCATGTAATCTGGTTCCAGTTGTTACTCAAGGCTGCACGCTGTGATCATAATTTGAGTTTTATTAACAGTGAAACTCTGTATTAGACAGCTGATAACTGGATTATTACAGCCCAGTTTGGTTTTAGAAGCATTTAGTGATTTTTATTTTTTTTATAGTGTGGGGAGGAAAATTAGCTGTTCAGATTGAGGAGAAATTTCAGGTGCACACTGTACTTATGAAAGAGGTTCTTGTATGTACATGCCTTTATATTTACCAGAATTTTTTTTATGTGAGAGAAGGAACTTTGATCTAATCGCAAGAAGTGTGAAGGCACTGTCCATGTTGTACATCCTTACTGTCGTAGGCAAACCTGAAGATAACAACTTGTTTGCAGAAAAGTTCTGAGATAGTGATGAAGCCAAGCAGAAATAATATCTTGATCACCTGACAAGGAAAGAGCATGAGCATGTGCTGTAGTAAGTGGTTGTTCTTTTTCTTCTTTTCTAGTCTCCTTGTATGTTGAAGACCTTGTGCTGTGTGTAGTTGAGCAACGAGTGGCGGTTTGAGTTTTCTTTCCTACTTATCTTTTGTCCTTTAGACCCAGGAACTTCATAGAAATATCCATCCAGAGGCTCTTGGAGTTGGCTGAAATCATGTTGAAGGACAAGATACTATATCATTGTGCGTGTGCTTAATCAATACTAATGATGTGCTTGGAGTAGAATGGAATTTCAGCAACATAATTAGTTTAGAACTAATTCCTTAATTATTCCCCTGACCCCACCAGTGGGAATCCCAAGGCCAGTTGTAGTTCTTAGCCCCATAGATTATCTACTGATACTGTCAGTGCAGCTTTAGGAAGATGAGACAATTTTTAAACAGACAGTTATGAAAGTCTCTTGAGTACAGGGGCCACTATACCAATAACATTCAGTTCTTTGAGAAGGAATTTGGTCCCTTTTGAAAGTTGACTATAAACAGATACAAACAACCAAAATTTATAACAAGGAATCATAAAAGGCTGTTCTTCTGTAATCTCTGTTATGGTAGAAGAACAATGGGGGAGAGGAGCTTCAGCCTGAGATTTTTCCTCATCATTTAATGGTGGTTGATGTTTTTGCTTCAGTACCTGCTTATAATAAAATTGCAATGGGAAAAATAGGCTCTTAAATATTTGTTGCTGTGGAGTTTTTGTAAGAATTAAACAGGTTGAAATGACTAAGAGTGCAGAAAATACATGCTAGACATAGGGCCAAACATAAAACAAAATGATTGCAGTGTGTTCCTGCATTGAAAATAAAAATATAGACAGGAATAAAGGTAGCTTTATCTGCTCCTTTTGCAAAACTTGCTACCAGTCTAGCAAAGTACTAAATTCTCATAACTTTGTTTGGTTTTGTGGCTTTGTTCTAGTAAAGCTGAATGCAAAATATTGCTCATTATTTACATGTTAATTATTTTGAGTGCCTCCATAAGATTTTTATAGTGCAGTATGTAAGCATTACCCAAAAAGGATAACCAGAAAGACTGAATTGCAACTGTGAAGAAAGAATTAGTGGCTTAAGGAAGGTAGGCTTAAGGAAGGCTTAAGGAAGGTATAGCAGTGGGAAAGATAGCATTTCCTGTCCTCTTGTGCAACTTAGTTCTAGTTGAATTAGAAATAGTAGAAAACCTGATGTGTGTGTGTACAGTAACAAGGGAAGGAAACTAATAAAAGTGTATCAATGATTCCAAGCTTTCTTTATTCAAAAATCAAATAATTTAATAACTGAGGGAGGAGTTTGTACAAGCTGTTTACACGTGGGTTGTTCTGTGTTAGACAGAAAATAATTTTGGCCTAATTCTGAAACATGTTCCTACTGAATACGTTTTTTATTCATTGGAGTAACTCAGCTGGTTGATAGGAGACTCTTCAGACATAAGCAGTGCTTATGAGATTGTTATACTTAATTAGTTTATAAATCTGTCTCCTGTAGCTGCATATGAAAATTTTAATATGCAGCCTTAGAATGACATGGTGCTTTTTTTTCTCTATGAGACAGTCTACTGGAATAAACCAAAGATGGAGAGCAATAAAGATTACCTTTAAAAATAGTACAGGTGTTCTAGAGTTACTTCCACAGATGTAACACAAAAGTGGTGATACTGATAATGGGGAGGTTCTGAATACCCACCTTGATGAACTTTCCAGTGAACTGTGCTGAAAACCTGTTCTCCCTCTTGTGGCCCCAAATAATGGATATTGGATAAAAAGTGCAATTACTTGTGGTGTTTGTTTTGTTCTCTAAACTGCCATATTCATTTTTGTTTCTTTTACAGAAGCTTTTTTTTTTTTTTTTTGGATGAAGGCTTTCTTCAACCTTCTCATCTTTGAGCACTTAGCAGGCTGGTGTTTACTTCTAAGTTCCTGTGTTGATGAGCACCACCAGTTTGATGGAGGAAACTGGTAGTTGGTGTTTCTGTATGTGTGAGAATTAGATGTATTTTTACAAGATACAAGCAGTTCTAAGGACTTCCTATGGACAGGCTTGAAGCTCAGTTCTGTTGTTTTTCTGGGTTTGGATTTTTTTTCTTAATTATTATTTATTGAACTGAATATGTAAGTAACATAACTGTTGCTGTTCCTGGGAAGGAAAGTTCACTGAGTGCCATGGAGGCCGTCACCAGATTATAAATAGAATAATATCCTGTTCATGCAGCTCTGAGTAATACATGCTTCACATCTCACAGGTGATAACAGCTTAAATATTAATTCACCTGAGAGCATTATGTGTTAGAAAAGGCACACAGTTAATTAAGCCTTAGAGGTATGTAGGATTGATCATTAGTTGCTATAAATTGTCTTAGCTTCATTGATTTCAAAGGAATTATCCTTATTTACACCATGGGAGAATTAAGCCTTTCTATTTTAAGATGGTTTAGATTTGAATATCCTAAGTTAATATGTACAAATTCTTTATTAAAGGAATGATATTAATCAGTCAGTGCAAAATACAGTGTGTTTCAAAGAACAGAGATCAGATAGTTCTGAAGTGATAGCAGAGTGACTCAGTTACAAATCACGAAGATTTGTGATGCTTAAATTTGTCTTTATCTCCATCCATTCTCCATACAAACCAAATGAATACCCAGTTCAAGTCTGTAGTCCAACACATGGACCAAGTGAGAATAAAATTGACACCTTAATTACTGTTGTTGAGAAACAATTGCTTGCTTTCTTTGGTAAAACTGTTGGGAAATTTCAGTTTCTTCCTTTTACTGAATGTTTCTTTCATTTTTTTTTTTTCCCTCAATACTACAGTGAAAAAGAGAAATGCTTATTTCAGGAAAACTACCTCTCACAAGAATTTACTCAGCAGCTTCCTGGAATACCTAAGCCCAGCTGTGAATCAAGCCAAGCTAGAACTTGAAGCCTGAAATTAGTTAATGCACAGAGTAACTTGTAAGCACGGTCTGGAGCCTTTTTAAAGATCTTATAGCCAAGGCAAGTGGCCTGGAAAATACATTATTCTTGTTAGAACCATTCTCTCTCACATTCTGACCGTCAGAAGGTGTCAGATATGAATATTTTTGTGATGATTATTTCCTGGAATGGATGCATTGCTGTGAAAAGCTGCTGCTCCAACAAATCAATATTTTTAGATTTAAAAAAAAGTGTATGTTTGTGCTGGGAACTTTGTGCTTAGCTCTGCTTCTGAATCTTAATTGCTAACACTTTGTTGTGAGGCTTTCTATTGTAGGACTGTGTGTCTGGCTAGTAAAGTGGAGCAAAATGAATAGGAAGATTAGAAATCAATGTTCTGATGCCTCTAGGTACAGATTTTTGGTTTTGGCTTGTTGCTGTGATGCCTCTAACTTACGGCATTCTCTTCTACCCTAACTCTGTCACCTTTCCTTCAGCTGTGGCTTAAGATATATCTATAATCTTCATCCAGCCTGATGCATTCGGTTCTTTTGTGTTACCAATCCGTTAGCCTTCTTTAATAGGATCACCAGCTGGGTAGATGTGGGGAGAGCAGTGCTTGCAAGGTGTTGACTTCAGCAAGGTGTCTGATGCTGTCTCCCACAATATCCTTGTAATGAAGCTTTCAAAATATGGAATAGATGAGTGGACAGTGAGGTGGATTGAGAAATGGTGGCTGATAGAGTTCAGAGTTGTGATGTAGAATTCAGTTGGAGGCTGTAACTAGAGATGTTCCCCAAGGGGTTGGTGCTGGATCTGGTCTTGTTCAACATCTTTGGCAGAGCACAGAGGGTCGTTGTTGGTGGTGCAGAGTCCAGTTGGAGGCCTGTAACTAGTGGTGTTCCTCAGGGGTCTGTGCTGGGTCCGGTCTTGTTCAACATCTTCATCAATGACCTTGATGAGGGGATAATGGCCACCCTCAGCAAGTTTGCTGATGATACGAAGTTGGGAGGATTGGCTGACATGCCTGAAGGCTGTGTTGCCTTTCAGCAAGACCTGGAGCCTGGAGAGCTGGGCAGAAAAAAAATGGATGAGGTTTAACAAAAGCAAGTGTAGAGTCTTGCATCTGGGGAGGAATAATTCCATGCACCAGTACAGGTTGGGGGATGAGCTGCTGGAGGGGAGCTCTGCGGAAAGGGACCTGGGTGTCCTGGTGGATGACAGGTTGCCATGAGCCAGCAGTGTGCCCTTGTAGCCAAAAAGGCCAATGGCTTACTGGGGTGCATTAAAAAGAGCGTGTCCAGCAGGTCGAGGGAGGTGATCCTCCCCCTTACTCTGCCCTGGTGAGGCCTCATCTGGAGCACTGCGTCCAGTTCTGGGCTCCCCAGTACAAAAAAGACAAGGATCTCTTGGAAAGAGTCCAGCAGAGGGCAACAAGATAGTGAAGGGCCTGGAGCATCTCCCCTATGAGGAAAGGCTGAGTGAACTGGGTCCGTTCAGCCTTGAGAAGAGAAGACTGAGAGGGGACCTGATCCAGGTCTGTAAATATCTAAGGTGTGGGGGCAGAATGGCGAGGCCAGTGGTGTTTTCAGTGGTGAGTGGAGACAGGACAAGGGGAAACGGCTGGAAACTGCAGCATAGGAAGTTCCGCACAAACATGCACAAGAACTTCTTTACAGTGAGGTGACGGAGCACTGGAACAGGCTGCCCAGGGAGGTGGTGGAGTCTCCTTCTCTGGAGATGTTCAAGACCTGCCTGGATGCCGACCTGTGCGACCTGCTGTAGGGAACCTGCTTTGGCAGGGGGTTGGACTCGATGATCTCTGGAGGTCCCTTCCAACCCCTACAATTCTGTGATTCTGTGATCTTCATCAGTGAGCTGGATGAAGGGGTAGAATTTACCCTCAGCAACATTGCTGATGGTACAAAGCTCAGAGGAGTTACAGAAGGCTGTGCTGCCATTTGCTGAGACTTGCTCAGATTGTGAGTTGGGCAGAGAGGAACCTGATGAGGTTAAACAACAGCACGTGTAGAGTCTTGTATGCAGTTATTCCTCCTCAGGTGCATCCATACAGGCATGGACCTCCTGCAGAGAAGTTCTACTGAGAAGGAGCTGAGTGTCCTGGTGGACAGCAGGTTGGGCATGAGCCAACAGTGTGTCCTGGGGGCTGAGAAGGCCCACGGGACCCTGAGATGCATTATAAAGAGCGCGGCCAGCAGGTCGAAGGAGGTGATCCTCCCCCCTGCTCTGCCCTGGTGAGCTCACATTTAGACTACCATGTCCAGTTCCGGGCTCCCTCGTTCAAAAAAGACAGGAATCTCCTAGGAAGAGTCCAGCAGATGGCTGCAAAGATGATGTGAGGCCTGGAGCATCTTCTGTCTAAGGAAGGGTTGAGAGACGTGGAGAACTGAGAGACTTCTCAGTCTGGAGAAGACTGAGAGGAGATTTTAAAACTATTTATAAACATGAAGTGTTGGGAGTCAAGATGATGGAGATGGGCTCTTTCTGGTGGTGAGTAACGTTAGAACAAGGGATAACAGGCAGAAACTGCAGCACAGGCAATTCTCTAATACACCAGGAAGAACTTCTTCACCATCTGGGTGACAGAGCACTGGAACAGGCTGTCCAGGAAGGTTGCAGAGTCTCCTTCTTTAGAGATACTCAAGATCTGTCTGGATGCCCATCTGTGTGACCTGCTGCCCTTTAGTGGAGGGTCTGGACTTGATTTCCAGAGGTGTCTTTCAACCTCTACAATTCTGTGATCTATAATTGTATGAAAGCATGCATATGCATCTTACATATATGTGGTTTATCTATATCTAATGATGTATGTAAATCCTAGTTTACATTTCTCTTCTATATTCCTAAAATATATCTTTTTGTGAAAGTGCTTTATGTGAAACTAGTTTTTTGTGTCCAAACAATTCCTTTTTTGTTTCAAGAAAATGTTTTTTATGAGCAGGATGCACTGAGGGATTCGGACTATTGATTCCTTCCAAATAGCCTGAGATGCTTGCAGCTTCATCCTTTTTGTTCATTTTTTATGGGTAATGAAAAACAGCTTAATATCATTATGCTCATCAGATAAGGCTTAAAAACCTCACTAAGATTTAAAAGAAAGTCCTAAATAGATTGTGAGGATTAGCAGTATGGATAACTGTCTCAGGAGAGCTGTGTATTTTCCAGACCTCTAAATCCAAACATCCCTCCTGCCCCTCAATGCTTATTTAATACTCTCAGTGAATACTTCTGGGCTATGTTTTGCTGTGTCAAGGAAGAATTTGTTTGCTGGAAGTAGGTTAGGTATTTTTTTGTTGTTTTCAACTCCTGTGGATACTACCCATGCACCCTACTAAATAATGTAGCAGTAATTCCTCTTGTTTGTCTTTCCTGCTTCCAGAGCATTTGTTACACCACAGAGCAAACATAAACAGCTTTTTAAGTGTACAGGTAGCAAGCCATCTGCTAGAAGGTGGTAGAGAATTCATTGCTTGAACAGAGGTCTGAGTGAAACATGGTGATGGGCTGGGAGGAAAAACACATTCTTCACGTACATCCATGTATGTAAGATTTAAGATGCATTGATGGCAACCCCTAGTCTTCAGCATGTTCCAAAGCAGTAGGAGTCACCCGTGTTATGCATATGCAAATGTCAGCACTTTAATGAACCATTATGGCCCAATGTTTAGGAAATGAAAAACAGTGTCACAGAGGCATCTCAAACTTTTTTATATCATCATTTGATAGTAATTGTTTTAAATGTCACACATGTCAGTGTATGTAGTAGCATCATTACACAGTCAATGGGGTATGTACTATTATAAGGGAAAATTTAGAGTAGGCTTTCATAGTTCACATTATTAATGGAGCTTAAGAATGAGTGCCACGCTGTGGAATGAACCTAATTTTTCTCTGGACAAAATCCTCATTTGAGCTGTGGAATAGATAATACTGGTGGAACTTCCTCTTTGTGTTTTGGATTTATGCCTCTATCACTTGAAAGGAAGGTTGGGAGGCTATTTACTGTCTCCTTTCACAAAATAGACTAACCATTGGTATTCATCTATAGGAAAGCTATCCAAATGCATCATGGCAAATGGAACTATTGGGATGCAAAATCATTCAACTCACTTCCTTGCCCTGAGGCAGCAGTGGTGTGCCTGTGCTATTGCTAAAATTTATTTTCTGTGTGTTTTTTTTGAAAGCTTCTGGTGATGGAAAGACCTGTTTTCCTATCATCTAGTTCTGGTGCTATTTCAAGGCTAATATCATTGTGATTAAAAGTTTTCCTTAGTACCTAATTTAGATCTTCCTTTTAGCCCATTGCTTATACTGGTCCTCCACAGATACAGAGAATAGATTGCTTAGATCTTTCACATATTTAAAGATGACTATTATGTCTCACTACAGTCAACTTTTCCCTAAATTAATCACTGTCATTTCCTTGTTGAGTCTTTCAGATCTTCTCCTCTGCAATCCCTTTTGCTACTGCATCTAAAAATGGAATGCTGTTTCTTTTTTTGTTTAGTGAGATGGTCTTTTAGAGCTCTGATCTGGGTGAATGGAAGTCAGTGATAGTTTCCTGGGGCACACGAGGCTAAATACGCAAATTGATGTTACAAAGCTGTGGATTCTTTTCTAAGACAGCATCTTAAAGTGGCCAATGCAACAGTGAGGCCACACTGGGGAGAGGAGAGTTTCACTGTAGATGTACTCCTTGAGCTTTGGGTCTGTGCAGAGCTCAAAAGCTCCTTCTCTGCATTGTTTGATAGTGGATTTCAATCCAAATTTGAAAGGCTACTGCTGACCCTACTATTTTGGACGTATCTGGGTTTGCTCTGTCACCGATTCCAAATAGGGAATTTTACTCTGAATGGCATGAATTTCAGCAGGATGTTAGCATTGCAATGAGTTGTCCTCTCTTCCAAACCTTCTGGTCAGCTCCACTGTGAGACAGAGGACTGTATGGGGAATATGGAGAGGGCAGCTGTCTCCCTTGAGAAACTGTGTGGCAACTAGGGCAGCGTGCTGTAAAAATGGAAAAAGTAAGAGAGGGACCAGGAGCACATCCGTCTCTGGGGAGGAATATGTGTTTGAAGGCAGTGAAGTGTGTATGGTGCATCAGACAGGCTGGCAGTGAAAGTCAGAAACAAACCCACGACCTTGTGAATAAAATACTGTCTGTAAATTCACTTCCAGTTAAAGAATCAGTGCATCCTTGTCCTAATTCCCCAGTGATGTTTTCTATGTTCTTGACCGCATGTATTTTCAAAACTACAGATTATAAGTGCAGTTTTCTCTGCCTTTTTTTCAGTACAGATCTGCATGAGTTTGTTTCAGAAGAGTACATGTGGAAGAGTACTTAAGAAAAAAAAAAAGACTTCCTTACATTTTCTAGCTAGAAAGATGGGCTGGCACTGCGTGTTTAGATATGTTTTCTTCCACTTCTCAACCAGTAGCAGTCATCTGCTGGTAATAATGAGTAGTTTCATCCATACTCCAAATAGAATCATCGCTGGCAGAAATTAGATGAAAAGTATTCTGTGTGCATGGGCTGATCACACAGGCTGATTTTTGAATATTGTGTAGCAATTTGTACATTGGTGCAATGAATATCACAGAAGAAAAATCACCTGTATGTGAGCAAACCCTTCAGAAAATACAAAACTCAGGCTAAGTCTATTGGAAAATGTTTTATATGGAGTTACTGTCAAGGATCATCTTGATCCTCTGGTTTACAGAATCACAGTAAACTAGCTTTGGGAATCTCTGAATGAAACACATACAGAAAAATATCATTTCTGATGAATTTGCAAGGCCTGCAAGCTGAAGCCTCGGATTGATAGTCATGATGAATGGTCAACTTGAGTTCCTTGGTAGTAGCAAACAGTCTGTAAGTGAAGTTAGTTTTCTTTTGGAGGTTAATGTTTCTGATGGATATAGGACTTGAGAAGCACCATACAGCTAACACAAATTATCTGAAGAAGTATTAAATAGGAAAAAAAAAATAAAATCCAGAACAGCTATTATTGTCATGGAATGCCGTGAATCATCCAACAGTACTAATTAAAACAAAGAGAGCTTTAATACCACAGATAAATCTGAGAAACAAGGAGCTTTGTGATGATAAAGTGAGAAGCAGTTTTTCTATTTTTGACAGTGCTGTGTAGCTTAAGATTTATCAACTTCTGTAGAGTAGTATGGTAGGAATCAAGATAGGAAATATCTAGAAGGAGAAAGAAATCGCACAAAAAAGATTAGATGTGATATGTTTTCTGTACTAAAATGGATGAGATGCTTTGTTGCTTTGTGCAACAGTAAAGAATATACTGCATTAATAGTACAATGTTGTTGTATGCTTGTGGCAAAAGTAACACTAAGAGGACTTGCATATAAAGAATGTAGTCAAAGTAGTCTAAATTATAAAAAAAACAGCTTGTGGTGCTTCTTTGTGTCTGGCTCTGCAGTTCCTGGCATCTTGAAGGTGTTCATTGGTTGAGCAGCTCTGATCAACTGTCATGGTGAAAGTGATGTCCCACGGTCACTGTTCAAGAACTTGAAATGTTTTTCTGAGCTCAGCTGGAGGGAAATACTGCAGAAATCTCTGCGGGAGCTGAGAACAAGATCAGGACAAGTTAAAGAAGCTGTGTTACTTTCCCAGTGTAGGCTCCAGGGTTGTAGATGTCTGCAAGATTTTGACAGTTGTTGGAAGGACACTTGGGCACGAGCAGGAGAGCTTTCAAGAAAACGCATTAAACATCCTTGTTTGAGCTGTTTCTGTAAGCTTCTTATGGGGTGTGTTTGGTTTCAGACGCTTTTATTTTATTTTATACTCTTATTATTTCATTTATTTATTTACTTATTTATTTTGACTTTGAGTCTAAAGGTCTTTCCCTTAAGATCTTTTTGCTTCCAGAATAAATAGGAGATTTTAGTAACTGATTGTGAGGAGGAAGAAGCTGTTATGAATGTTCATTGTGCGCGTACTCATATACATATGGAATCATAGAATCCTTAGAGATGGAATGGAACTTAAAAGGTCATCTAATCTAGCCCCCTGCAACGCACTTGGACATCCACAGCTCCATCAGGCTGCCCAGATTCTGATCCAGTCTCACCTTGAAAGTCTTCAGGGATGGAGCATCCACCACATCGCTGGGCAACCTGTTCCAGTGCCTCATTACCCTCACTGTAAATGACTTTTTTTTTTAATATCCAAACTAAATCTGCTCTCTTTGAGCTTGGAGCCATTGATGTAACAGCTGTATTTCCATAACAAGGCAAAATCTCGGGACAAATCTCAAATTGAAAAATTGAGTTGGCAGATTACGTCAAGAAAATGATGAATGCAGTTGGTATAATATTTTTTTTCTGTGTCTTGAATATTAAAATTAATTTGTACTTATCTAAAAATGGGATATTCTCCGAATTCCTTTTGCAGTACGTTTAGGGCACGTTGCTAGCTCTTCTCTTTTACAGTGGTTAACACTCAGGGAGGCAGAATTTCTGCTTCTCTATTATTCTTTCTGGCAATCAGTGTTGCTCTCGGGAGGAGCATTTATGTGTATGTGTGCATCTGTGTGTACTTGATAGTCCTTGCGAATCTTCAGCCAGTCCTAATATGAAAATCAATGGATCCCAAGGCAGGTTTGTCTTTAACAATAGAATTGTTCCATCTATAACCTCTGCACAAAATGTCTTGACATGTGAGCAATCTTGTGGCATATGGTGCAGCAGTTACTTGTTATACAGCATTTATACCAGCAGTGTAATTTTCTTTTTTTTCACTCTGGTTGTTTTAACCTCTATGTTTTTAGTCTATTCTACACAAATTGAAATTCTCAGCAGTAAACTTAAAGCAAAATATTAACAAAGGGACCTTTCTTGTGGTTCATCAATGCATTCTGCAGGCATTGAGGGGACAGCAAATGATCCAAGTTGTTTTCACATCACAAATAGAAGGCTGGAAATGTGTATGCTTCATAGGAGAAAACCCCAGGATAATTCAGGGACTTCTTGGTAGATCTTAATAGACAGATACATCTCTCCCATATATGAAGAAGAAACACTGTGAGATGCTTTATTCGGTACTCAGTTTTTGTTGTTGTACTTTAACTTACCCTGGATCTTGTTTATGCCACTATTTTCAAAAGTTCAGTGGTATCTTAGATAACAAAGTGAAACTGAAGCATAATGGAAGCTGAGTGCCCAGGTCCCCTGGGCACCATTACCACTGCCAGTTTGTGTTGCTAATGATTTGTAATGATTGAACCCTACGGACTTTGAGAACAAATGCACTCAAGGACTCCACTGAGCTTTATAAAAGGCCTTGAATATACAGTAACTTAAATTTTTATAGCAACATGCATTTCTTTGTTATAACTGAGACCAAAATTTGATTGTTGTACTGAGTACACATAGGGCAATATGAAAGCTATCACAGAATACTAACACTAAATGTAATTTAGCATAGTCCATAACACAGAAATGTGTTATACTTGGACTTTATGCAAATAACTTTTATTTCCCCTTTTGTTTAGGATTAACCATCTCTACATAATTACTTTACTGCGGAGTAGGCACAGCTGTATTGCATTGGCCATCATCACTTTGTTTTGTTGGCAGATGTTTAAACCTGAATGCAATGCCAAAAGTTCATAGAATCACAGGGTCATATAATCATTTGAGTTGAAAGGGACCCTAAAAGGTCATTGAGTCCAGCTCCCCTCTGATGTACAGAGACATTTCCATCTTGCTCAGGATGCTCAGAGCCTGGTCCAGCCTGATCTTGACTATCTCCAAAGCCAAAGTTGCATTGTTTTTCTTTATCATTACTGTTTAATAATACAATACTTACAAAGCAAATTCCTTGCTGTAGTGAATTTTGTGCAAATTTGGTTTTTCCCCATTCATCTGTTGTCTTCATAGACAGACTAGTGACTTTCCAGTATCTTCTGCTTTGCTTTGGTCGCTCTTTGTCCACGCTTGGTAGCACAGGGGACGTGGGGAAAGATGCCTTCAGCCATCAGTACTTACTGAACAAAGCAGGCCCCACTGCTATACTTCACAATACTTCCATTCTGCATAATGGCATCATGACATAGGGCATGGATAAAAATAGGACATTCGTTTGTACTGCATCTGAAGTCATAATGAGGTAATGCCTGATGTGGGTGGATATTGGAGGATAAGGTATGGGCAGGGCTTCCTACACTGGGTGGGGAGCTGTGGAGGAGCCCTTCTGCTAGGAGCACAGCTAAACCCAGTGCACGAATCAGAAGGGATGAGGCTTTGCCTTTCATGTTCCTCAGAGACAGAGGAAAGTTTGCAAAAGAGATATATATGTATCTGTAAAGCCAGTCTCATGAGCAACTACATGTGGGAGCTGAGGCAGTATTTTCTATTGCAGCGATGCCAAGATAAATCTTAGAAGCCATCTGGGGATTTTTTTTTATTAAATAGTACTTAAGCAGGAAAGGTTGATTGATGAAAATCAAGAGGGGTGTGAATCAAAATCCATTCTCCCATTTTTTTATATGAAGATTGAAATTCATTTTGTATAGTTCAATGGAGATTAATATGCAAGTTAAATAGGCCAAAAAAATTAGCTTTTCCAGAAATGAGCACGCATTCATACAGGGAAATGAAAAGAGTTGCCTAAAGCTCAACAGACGGATCCAGATCTTTGCTATACTTTGCTTCTGAAGTGCTGCATTAGTGGAGGTATGACAGGAATGTGACTGGGAAGGTTTGATACGAACAGAACCAATAACGTTGATGCTTAATCCTCCTGTCTGTAAATGTTGGACTCTTACAGTGACATTATGCATAAGACTGGCATTCAATTTCAAGTGTTCCTGCTTCCAGGCAGCTGAGTCAGAGGAATCTGAAGAGCTGGATGCTGACTCACATGTTGAAGATAGTGAATTCCAAAAAGAAAAAGTCACAAGGCAAATATTTTTCAATGAAACTGCACTTTTTCCTCCTTATTTGCAAGCAACTGGTCTTAAGCAGCCATCGCTATTTCTTAATCTTCAGTAAGAAATCCTCTATTTCAATATGGCGACACTGACTTATACCAGATCCCTGTTCTGTTTCTCTCTTGAGTACCAGAGGAAATAATAGTTCTTTTCAACATATACAAATCTGAGCAAGCAAACAGTCAAAAACCTTGAGAACATCTTGTAGGTAAGAGAAATTATGTGGAATGGGAAGTAGGTGCTGTAGCTTTCCTTTAGCTGTTTCAGCTTCTGGAGGTTTGTTTCCTTTATGAAATTGATATTTGCTCTCTTTAAAGGTATGGATCTTTCCTTGTCTGTAATCAACATTTATTCTGATCCTTCACCCTCTAATGCCTGTAAATCCTGACATGATCTGAAAGCATCCAAAAATAAATCAGACTGGAAAAGGTCACATGCAATATGAGTTTAGATTGCGTGAGCTAATTTTACCTGAGGTGTAGTTGTGTGGCTAATGCTTTTCATAGCAGTTCCAACACAGAAGGGCTTCGTTTAGTAAAATGACATTGAGATACATCTTTGAAAAGTAAAAAGTAGGCAAAAGTAGAGGAATCTGTTTATGCATTTGGCATCGTATGAAACAGGTCATGGTTTATTAGAGGATTTAATTTGAGACCTCTTCACTGTAGCCTCAAAAAAAGATATTGTTATTCTTCTCAAGAACACTTTTATTATGTAACTGAGTCCTGGTTATTTGAACAGGACTTGAAGGAAGTTTTTACTAAAACTTGTCAAGTCCAATTTATCATGTCCGTACACATAGACATGCAGTATCTTCCCTGTATTTCAGTCAAGTGCATTTTTACACTCTGGCTGAAACATGTGCTTAATCTGCTGGATATCCAGTGGAGCATGTAGCATATGGATGTGTCAAAGTGTGACTTTCAGTGTATTTATAACATAGTACTAAATTCTGAGTCTTCTATTTAGGTGAGAAAGTAGGAAGTTCTGACTCTTGAATTTGGGAATTATTTTAAATTTTTTAAATTTTCTTTCCTTAATATTTATGCACTAAAACCATCATCTAAAAGCAGTATATAATTGTAATTAGGACTAAGTACCTACAAGTCATGATGGGAGGGCTTTAGTTACAGTAACATAATGTAGTGCTGCTGTTAACTTTTTTTTTTCTTGCTGAAGTTCTATTTCTGTTATCCAGAACAAACATACACAATAAATACCCAAACCAGGTTGAATTAGCTAATCAGGCTACTGGAAATAGTAGGAGATAATGTCAAGAAGATGCAGGTGGTACCTGCAGATGTCTCAGTGAAAGGCTGTACTGCTTTCAGCACTTGAAGCAGTTTGGGCATCTCTGCATCTCCTTTCCATTTCATCACTGCATATGGTGAAACGAAATCAAATCTGGCTGTTCCAAACTCATATCCCACCATAGAATGGCTTGGGGTTAGAAGGGACCTCAGAGATCATCTAGTTCCAAGCCCCTGCCATGGGAAGGGTTGCCAACCAATAAAATGTGTTTAGATGGTGAAATTTCACCGTATGTTCCTATCTCCTGTGTAGTTATAGAGTTGTTAGGTACCTTTGGCTTTACACAAAGTGCATGCCACTTCTGATTGACTCTCAGTTATGCTAAAGACACTTACTGCATTTATTTAAGGATAATGGGAGTATGAAGTTGGTTTTAGTCTTTTATGAACACTTGATTCGTTTGCGTGCTACTTTTATATGAGGATGTTATAAAAGAGCATCAAGCTCCTTAATGATAGATGCAATTGGATTTCCAACTGATCTTTCTTGGACTTTTTTCATTTAAAGACATTTTCTTCCTGAACACTAAATTTTCAAAGGCAGAATCTTGCATAAGCTGCCCACTGCAGATCAAATGAAATTAAAGCTTTGACTTGGCCGATATGTAATGCTGTTATGGGCCTTTGTCTTTTGTGACAAATACAGGCTCTTTAAGATTTATTCTTCATCTGGCTCTTGCTTCTGTCTTGACAAATGGTTTTTGCTATGGAATGAGCTTTCTAATCTGATAAATTCATAATTTTGTGATTAAGAAATTGACTAAATAATTGTATATTTCTCTGTCAAAAAGAAAATAACTGTTCAAAGTCCACCATATATTAATTTACTTGAAACGGAGAACATTAGATAAATTAGGGGCCCAGGAGAGAAAGGATTAAATCCTGTGGCAATGTGGATTTTTTTTCAACAGTGCAAATTTGTAGAGTTGGTGGCTTTATTTTATCATTATTTCATGGTGGACAGTGGTGAAAACAAAGCCTGTTAGTTCTACCTTGACATTATATTATAGTTTTCCTTCTGCTAGGAACTTTTTCTGCTTTCAGAGCTGACTTGTTCCCATCAGTCAGTTCCATATGCAGAGTGAATCCAGTGCCAGTGCCTAACAGAAGACAAAATGTATATGAGCAAATTACAGTAGGTATCTGCAGTGCTTGAAGCTTGACATTACAGCTGAGATAACTCCAAGCTTCTTTAAATATTTAGATCTTTGGAATTGAAATTTCCATGAGACTGACTTGTAGTTTGGTTGTGATACCAAATGAGAGTCTTGAGGGAATTAATTCGGTGACTGGAAACCAAATACCTAATTTTCTAGCAGTTGAGATCACTGATTCTAGAGCGTGTTACTATTGTAATGTGATTTAGGTCACGTAACATAGTGGTTCTCTGCATGGGATCTCAAGACTGTGTTGAAAGCCCTGTGAAAGGTAACGAAGGAAAACAAGCTTATTATTGGCAAGCATAACTTTGTAGCTTGCAGTCCCCAGCAAGTGAAAATCAGTGCTTCAGAATCAAAGGCACAGTGCAGGCAGTTTCATCTTTCTGTCAGAGACAAAGGGGAAGAACTTGTTAGCAAGAGAGGGCTTATGAGACACAGTGAAGAAATTACAGACTTAAGGTTCAGGCACAGCAGCCAATTCCTTTCTGTACTTTTAGGAGGAAGGGCTTTTTTTTTCCATGGGTGAGGAAAAAGTTTTATTTTTAGCTTTACTATTTCTGGTTTAAGATTTTTGAAGCATCGTGTGTCCTTGCATCATTTGAATATAACATGGAGTGCAGGAGCCTTAACGTGGAGCTAGGACAGTTGCACTGCCACTCTTTGAGTCTTATATTTGCAAGAGAGCAGATGAATAACTGATGAATACAAATCAATTTAAATTCCTTGGGAGAAGAAGAAAAAATGCCTAGGCCCAGTCACATCTGTAATAGGAGGTATGTAAAAATCAAGTTAGAGTCAAGTATCTTTTTTATTGCAGTCTCCTCCCTATCAATTTCATTCATTCCTTCAGCAGGGATTGTCAGTAACCTTGGTAACTCTGCATTTGTTTTCTCTTCTCCTTTGCTCCGCTGACAACTAAAAGCGCCTTTGGTGGCGACATAGAACTAATGTCCCAACCATACTGCATTAAAAAGGGGAAGAGGGAGGATGGAGAGAGAGAGGCTTAGAATGCTTTTCTAATGTAGATTTTATATACCTATAAAAGAAAGCTTAGGACTAGCTGAGACAGCTTAGATGTGATTGCAATGTTTTAAACAAGGTAATATTGTCACTATGCCTTGCTGTGTGGGCTGAAGTGACATTGAAATGAAATTCTCTGCTAAAAAGCTTGATCAGCTAAGACTGATCTTCGCTATTGGAGGTAGAAGCTCCAATATCTTCCATCACAAGAAACATGGAGAGACAAAGGGCCAATGAATCGGGTGATGCCATGGCCTTTAACGTGATAGCATTTCAGTGGAAGGCTGTTCTTTAACTGGGCTGCAAAGTCCTCCCTTCTGTGACTTGCAAAGCTGGTTTATTGTTAAGCATCCGTGTGGATATAATGTGAGCTCACACAATGTGTGTCTGAGATGAGGACTGAATAAGCATGAAGAAATCGTTAATTACACAGTTGTTTTCCACAATCTAGGTGCTGCATTGAAGGGCCAAGTGCAGTGTTCTGCTTTTTATCTGGTTAGCTCAGATGCATTGTAAACACCTGATACTTGATTTTGAAAATAGAATCTTGTGCTTTGAAACTGGAAGTCTTCTGCTATACTGTTCTGCAGTTATGGCACATTATTTTAACTTAAAGTTGTACATTGTTGAAGAACTCTGATAGAAGGTTAGATTTGTTGATTAGGAAAAAGCCATTGAAATTTGTTTGTGGGAGGAAGGGAAAATGATTTCTATGTGTCTGATAATGGAAAACACTATGGTCATTTATTTTAGCTTCTGTAATTGAATTTCAAAGCCTTCAAGTTTAAGTGTGTGTATACATCCAATTCAGAAACTTTCTGTAATCCTCTCGTCCACTCCTGATCAATTTTAGTGATTGCATAGATTTGTCTTTACAAAAGTTGATTCCCAGACTGTAGTTGAAGGGCTATCTCTAAACTAGTTACAGTATTGATAAAAAGCTAACATAGATCACGCTGCTAATTGCTGCTGACAGCGCCTGCCGAACAGAACTGTTCTGGAATACAGACTGAACATCATTTCCTTCTTCCTGTGCAGTTTGGGCTGACTTCTTGAATTTGTAATTCTTTATTTTTCTTTTTAACCTCATCCTAAATTGGACAGTCAACACAATCTGCGTTAGTTCATTTTGTATTCACCTTCAGCTGAAGTTTACATCCTGGCTTTGGCAAGTAAAGCAATGGAGCACCAGTGCCATAGTGAGGGAAGGAGAAGCATGCTTGCAAAGATCTTGCAAAGACTTGTGTGTTGCTTTACAACTTGTTGTCCTGCAGAAAAGAATTACAGAGAGTTCTAATGGCAGGAACTTATGTATAAAGACATTTGCTGAAACAATGGTATGTATTTCCAAGGGCCTGAACAGTCCCATAACTGACAAATAGGTTGTTGGAGTGTGTGTGTGTTTGTGTGGAAATTTGGGAACCTGCTGGAAATGTTGTCCTTCAATTTGGTAGAATATTTTTCCACTCATGATCACCAGTCTCAACACTTATGGTTTTTTTTTTTCCTCTTAAAACAAACCAATTATCCATCCATGACAAGAATAGAAACAGAAGGTGGTAATTTCTTACACTCTTTAATTGCCTCCCAAAGAGGATAAAAACAGTTACTTAAAAAGACTGTGTCTTCATCTACAGTCTTGAAATAGTCTTTTGAGGATAACTTGAAAGGACAGATGAAGATTCTTGGTTTGCTAAGGAGAGCCAGATCTAAATTAGCTACTGGCTTCAACATACTTGCCTGTCATTAGGTATTCTCTCTGTCATCTGATATAGTGTAAATGGCATGGGAATTAATGAATGGGTTCCAAAAAAAGGGGAAATTTAGCTGGTATCTCCGAAGCTATTGCAAAGTTTTTGCAATATAAAGGGATGGTTCAATGGCTAGGCAGCAAGGCTTAGGAAGTTAGTTCACTGTTATGTAGATGCCCTATAACGTTCCAGTGTGATCGAAGGGCATGAATTTTCGGATGTCTAGGAATTGAGACCTCAGCTCTTTCTTTGTGAAGTGTTCCATTGTCAGTGATTTGATCTAGGAATTGATTTCTTTAGGTTAGTTCTATACTCAGGAGTTATCTCCATGCATCTTTCCCATGGGCAGTGCATGGAAGTATAACTCAGCACTGTTCAGGATGGTTTTGAGCACTTTATCCCACTCTGCTAACACTAGAGAGGCCAAGAGGAGACATTCCTGCTTAGGCTTGTTTGAACAAAGTGTAATTTCACTAATCTTCCCTATGAAAACCACAGGCCTGGCTACGGTCCAAAGATTTTGAGTAAGCTTACAAGATCTTCTGTATTACAAAATGATAAGAAATTGATACTAGAAAGAGTGTACCATCTTACTAGTCTTGTAATCAAAGCATACACCCAAATTGCAGATTGTTGCATTATTCTGCCTGTGCAGAACTCAAATTTCTCATCTGTCCACCCAGCCATAGATCAGCCCAAATGCTCTCCACCTCCTGACGTTTCCCCCTATGAAACTGGGATAAACCTGTGCTGTGCTTGTTGTCTTGAGCAATCTGACAGCTGTGACAGTGTTATATGGAAATATCTCCAGTCAATAAAGCTCCTAAAAGCACCCTATAATTACAGACTGTAATTGTGCAGGTTACAGTCTGCAAGTTACAGCAGAAAAATGTTTTTTGTTATGCTGACACCAAACAGTCACTTGTTTTAATTTCCTACTTGTGGTCTTTGTGTTTACTGCAAGCACATCCCTTAAATGTAATGCTCTAAATACTGCCAAATCAATTCAATGTTTTGAAGAGATTTTTTTCAGCTTAAAAATTATTTTTGGCCAGAATGAAAATACAGTTTTGAGCCAGTTCTAATGAGAGCCTCAAAAAATTGGTCTCTGGGAGTTGTTTCCTGCTGGATGCTTAGTAATGCCTCCTTTCTAATATTCTCTTCCATACAGTAGGAAAGAATAGTGTTGTAAACCCTCTCCTGCAAATGGAATGCATGCTGGCCTGAGAGTTCAGGGAAACAGCACAAAGTAGACCAGTGAAAACATATTCTGCTGGTATAATTGCATTTCTGCAAGGAAATTTTCCAGTGTAGAAATATCTTGAAAAAAGAACCACCTCATCTAGCCAACATTGTTAAGGCAACGTCCTGCAGCTGCCAGTCACACTGATTGGATTTTTAACATGAATAGAGTGTCCACTTAAGAATTGTGTTGTAGGTCCTGCAGCCTCACTCACGTATGTCACTCAGCATTGGTAATTTGCACTCCTCATTAAGGAAAGTCCCATGCTGTTTCATTACTATTACATTTATCACATTTATCACCTGCTGTGGTTGGATTTATTCGATTTTCCATCTTTTTCTGTGCAACTGTGCATGCAGTTTCCTTAAGAAAAAAGCAGAGACCATACAATCAGGAACTGCTGACTGGCAAACTGGGCTGTTGGGTGAATTTATTGCACTAAATGCAGTGTTTCCTAAGGAACTTGTCGGTTATATTTTCTTGCTGCTAAGGAGCATTCAGTAGAACCTTTGTGCTTTCATCTTTTTCTTTCCTGATGTACCTGACTGTCACGCAAACAGCGAGGCAGCTGAATTTGGAGAATCATCCTGAAATGCAAAAATGCAATGAACGTTTTCTACTTTCAGCCTTCACACAGAAACATTTTGCTGTAATTACTGTGTCAAATTGTATGGATAAGTAGTGTTTAGTCAGTGTACAAAATGGAGCATATGCCTTCTTGTGAATATTTGGGTTTTTCTCTTTCCTTGATTTAGTGCTTTTTTGGTTAACCTATATGTTATATAAAATACTATTGAATGTTTTGAAGCTTGGCAAGCTTTACTCCACACTTGTCAAAACAAAGTGATTTCCATTCTATTATTCTTGCTGTAACAATGAGCAGAAAGCATGTTCTGAGAACAAAATTGTATGAAATGCGAGTTATTTGTTCCTTGTCAAGCAAGGCATTGAAGAACAGCCCTTGCTTTGCTGGGTGCCCTGCTAATGGCTCCTGGGGGGAGCTGAGCTTTGGGAAGCTCAGTGCACCTGCACAGAGATCACAGCCCCCTGAAATATTTAGCGATGGCATTCTGAGGATCAGCTGGATGTGCTGTTCCCTTGTATACGAATTCTTTATATGCGACCTCATGGCTGTTCTCTCCCTGTGGAAGGTGGTTTCTGTTGAATTCAGATCATTGGGAGGTTGGGTTTGTTTTTTTTTCCTCCTCAAGAGTGGCTTTAGTGAAGATGTGCTTGTTACAGATTGCAGGTATAAGAGTACACAGCTTGCAGATAACAAGGAAGAGCTCTACTCAGTTTTCTCTACGGAAATGATTTCATTTGTTGGAATTAGATAATGTTTTTCACAGCACCTGCATTTCAATATCGTGAGCCTAATGCTTTGCTTTGAAAATAATGATTCAGCTCTTAAAACAGATTGAAAGCATCCCTTGGTCAGTGTGGCCTGGGAGTGACTGTTCCTAACTCACCAGGAGGTTGGCACAGCCATGGCTCTACAGGGGTCTGCATGCATCAACTGTTGGGTTGTTCTGAATTGAGCTCTTGCTGCATCTTCATCTAGTTCTCAGTACAGGAGGATCCCTGGTAACCATTGAAGTTAAATGCTGAGATCCTTTTCTAAGGAAAATCCAGAAAGCCTATGTGTATGAATTTTCTTTGCATCAACCTTGAAATTCAACTTAATTTTGCCCATCTTCTGTAGTCTGTACTTGCATTTCTGCTGATAAAATAGACTGTGTAAATGTCAGCTTTGGGATGGCTTAATTTACAGAGCTACAACTGAAAAGGCTAGCACAGCATCTCATTTTTACTCCAAATATGCCTGATTTTAGGAAGACTGCAGATTAAATCTCCAGTTCATCAAATTATGGAAGGCTTGCACATTACTTTTCAAGCTGAATGCATGCCAGGCTGCTCAGGAGCTGGCAGCAACAAACTCAAGTGAAGTATGGGAATCAAGGGACTGTGCTAATTTCTGGCATTTCATACGGTTGGCATTGGGCTAGTATGGCTTCCACAGCAGTCATACAAAGGGGCAAAGGTTTGCAGCTGACCATAGTGAGTTTGTGTTTGGTTGGAACTCGGTGATCTTGAAGATCTCTTCCAAGCAAAGTCATTCTATGATTGCTCTTAGGGGCTTTTTTTCACTCTGGATAACTGGTAGGACAATGAGGCTGAAGGCTGAGGACTGAGGTATGAAAACAGAAGAAATGTTACTGTTAAAGAAGAATTACTACTACTAGGGAATGGAGCAGTTTCTGGTCTACTCTGCAACTGAGAGACTTTCAAGGATCTAAACTGATGGCAGTAAATGCTTGCATGGGAGTGTGGGTACAATATAAGTCCCTAAATTTTTTCTTCATTCTTATGTGAACATAATTGACCAGTGGCTCAGTACGTGCTCTGAGATCATGGGTTCGTTTTCAATGAGTGGAATGTATTTCTTTGTGCCGCTGCAAGTGGCTGGGATTTTCATTTCTTGGGCTTCTACGTGAGCAGGGAGCTGTAAGCAATGGGAAGATGCTTGTGCTCAGTGAGCAGTGTCAGTGTGTACTGCCTGTGAGCCCTGCTTTCCTGTGCTGTGTCCCTGGTGGTGAGAGCAGGACAGAAGAGGGAGCTCGCAGTGCGCAGGCAGCAGGGCTCGCACTGCAGCCAGCTGCAGCAAAACTCTGCTTTGCTTTTAGATTATGACGGAAAATCTGTTTTCAGTCTGTCCCTGTTATTGCTTAAAGCCGCTCGTGACCTGGGTTTGAACTGGTGTCCTAGAGGGTAAAAGGCTCTGTATCTCATTGGCAATCCCCAGAAGCATGCAGTTGCTCCCGACACAGATTTGAAACAAATCCCGACCTGAAGTCATCAGCCTTAGGTTTTGGTTACTCTGATGAGAGACGGCAATTTAAAGACTTTGCTTTCTTCCCTTCTCTTCCAGTGCCCAATACACCCTCTTCTTCCTTCAGCTATACAAATCCAGCTAAATCTTCTGAAAGGAGATTACGAACCGGTAGATTTCAAGCAGTGTAGAGCCACAGGAGAAGAAAACAAGGTGGATGTTCACATTCTGAGCCCTTCTTTCTCACATTGCGTGATAGACAGAAACATTCTGAACTTGCTCTGCCTTTTCCAAAGAAGGTTCAAAATGCAGTCGATCACAAGCAGGATGTTTGCATCTTCTTGATTCTAAAGAGTGCCCAATGTTTATACTGCTGTTGCATCAGGCACTCACTGCTGTATTCTTTTGGTGCTTACAGCTGTATTTTGCTTTCAGTTTTGTTACACATGTTGACTTTGGTGGGCTTCATATCAGAGAAGATGTTTAGATTCACACGCTCTCTATTCCTACTATGAACAGCTATAGAGTAAGTGAGCAGCAAGCCCTGGTCTCGCTTGGAAAGTGCTGCTGAAGTTTTTGAATTTTGTAGAAGACTGTTTGTTAGGTGTTCCTGAGCTTCAGCAGGAGCTTCAGCAGAGATGATGAGTGCAGAACATGGCTGTGGTGCCTGGTGGGGACTGCCATCTGGTTCTGGATGGCCAACAAAACACTGACAGTTGATGAAAGTGCTGCTGTCTGCTGTTTTGTTTTCCAGAAGCTCACCTATTTCTTGTGCACTTTTTCTATTGCATGTTCCCCGAATACTCTCTGCTGACCTTTGGAGAGCAAGCATTCTTTGAACCAATATTTATACCAATATAGCCCCTTTGTTCTTTATTTTCCTAACTACTACTACTGTAAAAATCACAGCAGAAGGAAAAAAGGGGTCATGTTAGAAAACTTGCAGAAGTTTATTTTCTTGTGCTTAGAGTGGAAATCACAATCTGTGCAAAGGCTCCATGTTGTTGTTCTGTTGATTTTATGTTTGCAATAGTAAGTAAAGCTGTGGTTCAGGAGGTTTCAGAAGGAGGTGCTCATCTGTCATAAACTCTTCACTTTATTTCATTTTTGGGCACCCCAGTTTGGAACAACTTACAACAGACTGATTTTAAAACTTTGTGCTGTTCTCTCTGTAAATGGTATCTATGAATGCATGTCTGGAACTGGTAATTTGCTTCTAGTCCCTCTGAAAAAAAAAAAAAAAAAAAGCTCTCTCCAGGTGTCCCAGCAGTGTGTTCTCTCCTTTCCATTGTGCTTTGCTGACCTGAGGCCAGCATGAGGAGCCAATGAAATACTAGCAAGAACATCTTCAGCAGCCCCAGGTTCACAAACTGATGATTTCTTGCCTTATCTGCCCCATCCCTCTGCTAACAGGCAGTAGAGTGGGTGGTGATATGTGCTCCCCAGTGCCCCAGTTTGTAAGTTTAGCTCCCACTGTGCCTGTGGACTGGTTGCCGTTAGCATAGCCACTCCTTCAACCACCCAAGTCTCAAAAGGATGTATGGAAGGTTTGGCATGTTAGGTTAATTAGTCTGGTAAGACTCAGAGGGGAATCATCACAGTAGCTGACATGAATTCAGTATGGAGAAAATTATTGGGCAGAACAGAAACTTTTTCTGTAGGTTTAAAAAAAAAAAAGAAAAATCCTCTCAGTAGCAACAGAATTCACTACTGCATTGCTCGTGGGCTTTTTCTTTGTTTTCCCCTCAAATCCTTAGCTAGGCACTTATTGCCTCAGGAATCAGAAGATGGGAAAGCTCTGCTTGTATTCTCACCTGTTTCAAATCAATATAATGACCTTCACTGAAGCTATAATTACATTGGTATAAGTCAGGGATGCATCAAGCCTCGGAATATTTGATTTGTCCTCAAACAGAGGTGAGGAGTCTGGATGTGTATTTTTTTTTTTCTTACTGACCCTTTGCAGCTCTAATTCAGTTTAAATCTACAGGGATCACTTTAAGATTACACTAATAAAGGAGGTAGGTTAATATCCCTTCTGTCCTTGGCTTTACTGCAGACAGTAGCAACAAGGGGCCTAATTAGTGTTTGGCTTTGCAGGTTATGGAGGTTGCTCCAAGAGAAACTGGACTGACACCACCAAACTCATTAGACTTAGGTCCTTGAACACTGTTTTTGTATTAAAGAGAAAAGAAACCTAGCAAGGGGGAAGTCCAGGGAGTGCAAACTACAATCCTCATTAGAGTAATTAGTGCAAGTCGTTATTTCCTAGAAACCTCAGATGGCCACATTTATTCTAAAGAGATGCCAGGGCTACAGCTGAACTAGCTGCAACATCTGCCTGTGGGAGGGAGCAGGGAGGGTGGTATTTGCTGCCCGTGTTTGCTTACATTTTCTGGCTTAGGTGATATGTGATCCTATTAAGCTCAGTATAGCTAATCCTCTTTCATGGTACTAATTTCTTGCCATTATCTTTATTTGGCTTGTAATTTCCCTTATGGTATTCTTCTGCCGTCCTAATGTTTGCGAGTAGCTTCAAGCATCTCTTGAGTATCCTGCAGGAAAACTCCGGCCTGATCTGTGTCAGTGTCCTTGGAAGGAAAAGGAATCACTGGTAGAGCAGAGAAAGTATCCCCTAATAAAGCCTTTTGCTGTTAATGGCATCTCTTATGAGCTACAGTGTCTTCTGTGTTTGCTTATGAAATTCATCTTGTACTTTTGTGCTGAAGCAGAGTTCTGTACCCTCAGTGAATGTTAACAAGCAGCTTTGCTGGCAAACCTCTTACCTTGAATGGCTAAAAGGAGAAAAGGAGATGCTGGAATAGAGAAGTAAGGAGATCTGCCAGCATAGATGGGATATGTTCCCAGTCTTCAGATTGCAATTCAAGGTGTGTACGTCAGGTCACCCTTTACAGCACCTCTGCTCTTTCAGACCATGAGCATTATGGGCTGGTGTGTAACCTTGTCTAAGGCCAAATGTCCACATGGACAGACCCTCCTTGTGTGCTGGGCACTGTTAGTAAATGCTAATTAACTTACTTGTTTATAATGAAGGATCCTTATTGTATTTTCATTGGAGATGGAGCAGCCCCTTCTTGGCCAGTATTTGCCATTCTGTCAATCTAAAGATGATTTATGGCTGAGGAGCACGGCCAGGCACAGCTGCTAGGCTCTGAGCTGTTCCACAAAGCCTTGAAGATTTTACTTGTTTCCTCAAGACTTCTAAGCATCCTTTAGGAAGGGTATGAGATGGATTACATTATGTAGTATGAATGTAGGTGTAACTTTTATGAAACTAACTTTTTTGCTTGAAGCTTGCTTATTAAATTTTCTGGCCTTAATGTTGCTACGCATATCTCTGAATTTAATGGGCCTGCATTGAGAACCTGACTGAGCCAAGGACGTTGCAGTTCATTCCTCACATCCTTGCAAAACTCTGAATTTAAACAAGTCCAAAAAGCAAAATGATTCACTTTTTGCATTTTAAAAGCAGAGAAAGTCTACACGACAAGTTTGGTATCGCACGGGGAGTCTGCAACTGAACTTGGACATCTCAGATCTTACCTTCATGGTTTTCACTACAGAAGCTCCTGGCCAACATTCAGCCAAGTGGCTGAAATTGCTTTCACGTTAACCAGCTTGGTTCTTCTGAGTCATCTTTTTTGGATTTCCAAAAGATGGGAACAAAAGTTTCTGGATCTCTGCTTTATTGAACACCTCATGTTTGGGAATAATGCATCTTTCCTGAAGGGTGAGGCAATAAATGGCCCCTCTAAGCTTAAACAATTTAGGTAAGGGGAATAGTGCCCCTGGAAATGAAATGGAATGCTTTACCAAATTAAAAGGGCAGGGGAAAGATTTATTGTATTATTTGCAATCAATAAATAGTATTCTTTCTAGCAAATAATTGTTATGTAACTTACATGTGTAGCTCTTAAAATGGAATCTTTTGTTCTTAAGGAATTAAATGTTTTATCTAAAATATTTATAACTTTCACATCTGTTCAGAAGGAGCTGTTGTCTGACTTTTTTTTAATACATAAAATAATTGTGCCTTCCTTTGGCTGCTTATAATAGATTGTCTGTTCGTGTTCCTTTTTCTTCAAGAGTTGCTGTTTTCAGGCCAGGAACTTCTGACTACACAGAATCAGGATTATCACAGCAAGAAGAAAGCCAAAGGTTGTCTTCAAACAGATCATTTTTTTTCAGGGAAAGAAAGATTATTGAAATGTACTTTTCCCTTGAAGTTTCAGAGAGGAATGGTAGACTAGCACAAAGTTTTTTATTATTTTTTCCTTTGGGATAAGAGTCTTTCTGTTATTTTTTTTTTTGTTTTCTCTTTGGAAAAAAGAAAATGGCACCACTTCACGTCAGTTGGTAACTTTTATCACAGGCACAAAATGAGAGGTTGGTTTTCTCCATCTTCTGGATTTCTAACACATCCCTTTCTCCTTCCTTACAGTAGAAAGTTGGCACACCCTTCACATCCTGGTTTACGCATAGAGTTCCTCAATGCAAAAGAGTTTTATACTTAAAATGTTAATCTTTAATTAAAGCCTAATATTTTTTCCCCTTAAATTAAAAAAAAGAAGTAGCTTTTCTTATTAAGTTTTTTTAATCTTGTTGGGATCATTCCACAGCGCTACTCTTTACAAAAGATTTCTTGTTTATTTGGAAACTGTGCAGCACTCAGCACAGAGGTAACAATGCTCACTGCAAGTAATGAGGGAGCAGAAGGAGAAACAAATGACCGAAGCAATGTTTGGGATAATTACTGTTTTTAAACCTAATTTGTCAAACAGGACTTTCGTATGTGTTACCCTCTTAAATTCTTCCTTTGTTATGGAGAAAAACAGATGCTGTAGATGCAATATGATTGCATTCGGAAGAGATCTAAGTGCTGTGTTTTGACCTGGAGATAAAATGTGTCAAATGAGACCTTTCAGCATCAAGATGCCATGTGGTTTTAATGAAATCTGACAGGTACATATAAATAGTTAACCTGCTTTTCATTTTTCAGAGCTTATTAAAATCATTAAAATACAGTGATAATTATGATCCTTTCTGACTGGTGTATTTATATCGAGCCCAGGGATGTCAGTATACCTAAAGAAGGATTGTGTTGTGTTGCTATTGCAGAAGTTTAGTGGTGCTTATTTATAAGACCTGAATTTGAAATTGGAGGTTTGTGATTTTTTTTGGTTGGCTCTTTGTTGTGTAGGATCTGACTTGCAGCTCTCAACGAGTTTAGGTTTTGCTAAATGTTTTTGTTTTTTTTTTTTTCTTTTCCCAATTTGAATTAGAAATATGAAGTGATCACCTTGTATTCAGGACTGTGCAGAGTTGTAGAATGGCTTGGGTTGGAAGAGACCTCAAAGATCACCTCATTTCTCTGTCATGTGGGCCAAACTGGTTGTTTGTTTGTTTGTGGTTGTCCCTCAATCTTCAGAGCTCCCAAAGAAAGATGATGGGCTCAAATAGAACCTCAGCAAGGAGCTGATCTTTTAAGATCAGCTTAGGCTCCTTGAGGTGATATTTGTGTGCTTTTTATTCAACCAGCAGGGAACTCTGAGTGTTTTCTCTGCAGAGCTCCAAGAAAAGAAGTGAGATTCCCAAAAAGGAGAGCTCTGAGTTTGGATTCAATTTGTATGTAATTTTGTTGGTTCAAAAACGCAGGTATCAGTTTTGGTAAATTTGGATGTGCTGCTGGTAGTTGGTGCTGGCTGAAACCGATCCAGAATGAAGCAATGTTTTTACAGTGATGAAATAACTTCGGGCTTAGTCCTTAAGATATTTGTCTACTCAGCTCATATAGATCACAAAAATGAGCGTAACTCAGCTGATTTCTGTAGGCTGAAAATATGCAGACTTCAATGGAAATCACTAGAAAGATTTCAATTACCTTCATAGTCAACCTCACAAGGATGCTTTTGTCTCCAAATTCTATCTGCTCCTGTGCTAGCCAGCCAGGGAGACTGGGGTCAGGGAATTTAACTTGTGAATCTGTGTCTTAAAGGCGTTCCTCTACATGAAGAGCCCTGTCTAGCTCTGTTTCATGATTTTTAGACATTGGCAAAATAATCAGTATAATTCTTCCTCAGCACAGATTATGCTGTAAAAGCAAGAAAACAAGCATCATTGATTTGCTTTTGTAAAAAGATGACAAGTTTGTAATGATCACTATTTTTAGAGGTGAAAGAAATGCACTTCTCACTTCTTTGACATTATGTCAATATCTTTCTCCAGCTGTTCTGAACACCTTGATAGCTTTGTTTCTTAAAATCTCTTCTGGAGAAAGATGAGGGGAAAGCTAGACCTTGCTGTTAAAGCAATGCCACATCTATGTTCTAAATTTCTCTGTTTGATTGAGGAGAAAAAAAAAAAGAAAATAGCAGTATAACATACTCCTATGAAACCCAACCAGGTCAAGAGTGTGCTTCACTGTGGATAGCCTGGCTGATTCTTTGCGGTAAATATATTTGCTTCTCAGAGGTTGGGCAGTAGGCAATGTAATTTGTTTTAGCTTGCTAAGGTGGGTCACTTGAGTGTCATTGCCTCACCAGAATTTTTGTAATGTTCTTGAAAAGTAGAAATGACATTTTCTAATAGGCACTGAAACACAAAGAGGTTGGTCTGACTTGGTCACAGCCAAGTCCATGTCATATAATTGAACTATGAACAGTCTGAGGAAAAAATAATAGGTTCATGAAAGACAATGAATGTTATCTGTACAGGTGGTGCTTAACAGATGAGGGCTGTGTCTGAGAAAGAGGTGACTTGCAGAATATGGCAAAGACCTGTGAATCGTCAATATCATGGAGAAACTGAATAGAGAACTAATGTATAGTCTCCCTTATATAAGAAATAGGGGTCTCCAAATGAAAGTTGTTTGAAACAATTGAAAGGACATTTTTTTCCACCTTGCATGATTTAACCATGGATTTCTCTGTCACAGGATATTGGAAATACCAAACTTTTACACATTTTGATGTCTAAAGTCATCACATACTTTAATTTTTGGCTACAGGACAAACTTCTGTGTACTTTTTATATTTTGGAGCTAGGATTGAATTTTCATAGAGTCCTTAGAGTTGGAAGGGACCTTTAAAGGTTATCTAGTCCAACTTCCCTGCAATGAACAGTGCAGTTAAATCAAGTTGCCCAAGGCCTGGTCCACCCTCATCTTGAAAGTCTCCAGGGACAGGTCATTCCACCACATCTCTGTGCCTCACCACCCTCACTGTAAAAGTCTTTTTCCTTTTATCTGACTTAAACAGACTCTCTTTAAGCTTGAAACCATTTTTCCTTGTCCTAACACAACAGACCCTGCTAAAGAGTCTGCCGCTTTCTTTCCTGTAGTCCCACTACAGATACTGAAAGGCTGCTGTCAGGCTTCCCTGTAGCCTTCTTTTCTCCAGGCTGAACAGCCCCAGCTCTGTCGGGCTGTCCTCAGTGGACAGGACATCCACTGCATCATTTTTGTGGCCCTCTGGATGTACTCCAACAGGTCTTCCTGTACTGAGGACTCAACATCTGGTCGCAGTACTCCAGGTGAGCTCTTACAGGACAGAGTGGAGGAGCAGATTCCCCTCCCTCATCCTGCTGGCCATACTTCTTTTGGTGCAGCTTGGGATATGACTGATTATTCTGGGCTCTGAGGGCACATTGTTGGCTCATGTCAAGCCTCACATCCACTAGCACTCCCAAGTCTTCCTTGGCAGGGCTGTGCTCAATCCTTTCATCCTTCAGCTTCTACTGGTAGTAGAGGTTGCCTCAACTCAGGTGCAAGACCTTGCACTTGAATTTGTTGAACCTCATAAGGTTCCTCATGGCCCACTGCTCAAGCCTGTCTAGGCTTGATGGCATCCTATGCCTCTGGTGTGTTGACTGCATCCCACAGCTTGGTACCATCTGCAAGTGTGCTGAGGGTGCACTTGATCCCACTGATGAAAATATCAAAGGGTATCAGTCCCAGTACTGATCCATGATAGACACTACTTGTCCCTGATTTTCATCCAGACATGGAGCCATTGACCACCCCCTCTGGACTTGATTCTGAAGTCAGTTATTTGTCCATTGACCAGTCCACTCATCAAAATCTGTATCTTTCCAATTTGGAGAAAAGGATGTTGTTGTTGTCAAAAGCCTTACTGAAGTCTAGGTGGATGACATCAGTTACTCTTTTCTTGTCCACTGGTGCAGTTACAGCACCATAAAAGACCACTGTGTTGGTCAAGCAGGATTTATCTTTGGTGAAGCCATGCTAGTTCTCCTGTATCACCTCCCTGTCTTCCATGTACCTTGTGGATCTGCTCTGTGATTTGGCATGGTGCAGAGTTGCGATTAATGGGTCTCATTTTGCATGCTGGAAAACATCCATACTAAAAAAAATATTTTCAGCAAGTACACAGGACAGTAAGAATGGGTAAGACTTAATAGGAGCCTCACATAAAGGAACCAAACGCAATGTGCCGCTGAATCCAGTACTGAAACTTCTTTCATTAACAGCGCATGCACTGAGATGGTTATTTATCTTCTGAAGACTTTAACAGTAAGAAACATGAAGCTGTTGAAGAGCATTTTATTTTCGCCAGAATGAAATCAGGTCCCACCGAGCACTTGTTTACCCTCAGGCTTAATGGACAGGAGTGTGAAAAAGTAGCTCTTCAGAAATAATCGCTCACATGCATTAAGAACAGTATAAAGCCGAAACGATGTTTCATACATCAGCTGTTCTACAAGATTTTGTTTGCTGCGGGGATGCTGAGATGAAAACGGTTAGGGACTAATGCAAATGGAACAAGAAAAGCACTACAAGGAGAATAACCTTGTTACACTGAAGGTGTTCAAACTATTAAGGAATTTGTAGCAGTGTGATAGAATGCATAAATTAGAAATCTGCTCTAAGCTTCATTCCTGACTCAGTCACTGAGTCACTGGGTGATCTCGAAAGTGCTCATACCTTCTACTTTGATGCCTTTTTCTGAAAATTGAGGTCATTCCTTCCATTAGGAAAGTAACAGGTGTTGCCTAGCAGTTGTTAGCAGCTGGTTGGAACCGACCATGGACAGAAACAGCCATGGTTAAAAGTGTTGGCTGCTTGGAAACAATTACCCTTTTTAGGCATACAAAATGAGAAGTGTCAGCAAGCATGTTTAGTACTTAAGATGAATCTTGTCGTCTTTTTGGATATAAGTGTGATTGTGATGGACCAATCTCTAACTCTGCCAGAACTGGAGAAAACTCATTTTCTGAATATAAGCAACCTTCAGCTTCACCATCCACTACTGAGGAAATGACCTACTGAAGTGTCTCCATTAAGGCAGTTTACCACACTGAAGTTATCTGGCTTTGCAAAGCTTCAGCTTCTCATGTCTCCTTTTCATATTCACTAATGCAGATGTGCAAATCAGTGCTTCCTTTCCTTGCTAGCAGAGCAGAAGTGGGATACATTACTTCACCTAAACTTCAAAGAGGAGCTCGTCATTGGTTGCTGCAAAACATTGTGAGGCATTGCTTCAGTGAACTCAGCCCAATTCTGGTTTTTGAACTGGTTGACAACCTGAAATAATTCAATACTGTAAATTATTTTCAGGTTTTCAGGTTTAGAAAAAAAAAAAATTGTGCGCCAAAACAGTTTGTACGAAGCTGGCTGGAATTTTCATATGTATCAGGCACATAAATGCTGAGGCCATTGTTAGGATTAGATCTCCTGTAGCCCTTTTTATTAGGTACAGTAATGGTTCCCATGATGTGCTCCTGTTTCTCAGTGTGTGTGCTGTTCACCAATGCAGACTCGCCTGTTTGTTTCAGTGGGTCTGTTTCTGGTCTGCCACTCACAGTTGCCCTGTCAATGGATTTACTCTGCATACACATTTATGGAGGTGAACTCTGGGCTGGATTCACTACAGTAATTGCTGCTGAAAATGCTGGAGGTGATCTATTAGCTCCTTTTATCCCAACTGCAGAGGACACAAACCCTTCTTGTCTTTTGCTTTCTTTCTTTCTGCATTCTGCAATAAAGTTCTGTGAATTTGGGGAATTTAGTTGAAATTCAGGCATTTGTTTTGTGTTCATGTCACACGTTGTTTCTGCCACAGTTGCTCTCTTTCCCCCCTCAGTGAGTAGCCATCTGAATAAAAGGGATTTGTGTGAGATTTGGCTCAGCAGTCCCTGCTCTGTCCAAGTGCCAAACATCTTAAAGCCACAGAAACCCACGGGTGAGCCAGGAACAGTAGCTGCTGTGCTTCTGCAACTTCACCATTCTCTTTTCTTTCCTCTTTCTTGCTTTTAACTCCTAGTGATTCTACTGCTGGGAGTAAAGGGGATCCTATCAACAAGGGGCTTTGTGCATCCAGTGGTGGATTAGACAGCATTGCCCTGGTTAGCTGCGGTGCTGCAGTGCGTAGGCAGGATGGTGGAAAAGCAGCTGTTCACTGGGATTCGGCTGGAAACTGAAGGCTGTGCTGATTAAGTTTAAATGCAGGAGTAATTTACGTGCTTGCACTTCCCACCAACCTCTGTTTGTGTAATTCTTTCTCATAGATGTTGACAACACCTATAACAGACAGGTTTTGGTTTGCGCATTGCAAGGAAGTGTTGCTAGAATGTAATGATAATCATGGAATTGTTTGAGTCAGGAGGAATCTTTAAAAGCCAGTGAGTCCAACTCCCCTGCAATGAACAGGGGCACCTACGGCTCAATCAGGTGCTCAGAGGCTAGTCTAGCCTGACCTTGAATCTCTCTAAGGATTGGGCATCCACCATCTCTCTGGGTAACCTGTGCCAGTGCCACCAGCCACGTGAAGGAGAGCCTAAACTTGTGTTCAGATTTCTTGCCACTGAAAGGAATTGCCTTTTGCTGTTCAAGAATGTAAATAGAAATAGGCTTAAATTGAAGTTTTTCAAGATGCCAAAAATGCACTGCTGTTTCCTTATGGGAAGCCAACCTGCTTCAGCAAGCAATCATGAAGAGTTCTTTCTGTAAAACATAATTCATCCTGCAATTCTTTTTAAAGGACAGACTCCTCTCTTCTTTTCTTTAATAACTACATTTGGCTTTGCAAGGAGAGGGGCCTTGTGGCAATGGAAAAAGATACAGGAAAGCTGGCAGAGGTTTCTGGTTTTCCTACAGAGATTGTTGCCTAGGGCAAGTCAACTGGTGCTTGTGCTTTTTTGTATGTACGTATATATATATAAAGCACAAACACAGCCTTCATGATGCCCAGTACTGGCTCAGGATTTGTTTTATAACTGCTTGATGAGCAGTGTGCCAGGCACAGATTTTTGTGGCAGCTCTCGGAACCCTCCTCCACCAGAAGGGAGGGGAAGAAAACTTCTAAACTCTGTTTGAACATGAACCTGTGGTATTTAGAGCACTTTGCCTTATCTCAAGCTTAGTGTAAGTAATGACTCTGATGTTATCATCTGGGGTTGGAGATTAAATATTTTCATTATGTCTGGATTCTTTTCTACTCCTAGGAGCATTTCTGTAGTACTGTTTACTAAGCATAATCACTTGGTTGTTGATGTTTATTAAAAATAAATAAATAAATAAAAATCTTCCTTTTCTAATGTAGTTAACTCTATTACCATTTCCCTCCTGTAATGACAAAAGAGAATTGTATTTAATTGAAGTACTACAAAGCAGGGGAAAAAAAATATCTGGTTTTGCTCAGTAAAGAAAGAGATGGGGAAGAGAATAGATGGTTGGAGAGCAGGAAGATAATAGGAGGGAAGAAAAAGGTCCACCTTCCTGCATGTGCTCTTATATGCTATAATGAAGTATTTGGTAACAGGTATGTTGACACAGCCTTACTCTTTAGTAAGGCTTTAAGGGGAACAACACTTCAAATTGATCCTCCTTGTATACGAGCTGCATTAGTATTCTATAGCCACACCAACCCGGTCATCGTCAGCTTGGCATGCTAATTATTCTGTCCCTCTTTTTCTCTTTCTCCCTGCCCCCATCTCCTTCCAATCTGACCATCCACTTCTATCAGTGATATATGGTTTATATCTTCCTAGCCATTATGCTGATGACCCAGGGCAGTGGCTGCCACTTTTGATAAACTGTCAGATTATTTTTGGAACGTCCACATATGCTTTTCTGGAGGTACAATTTAGCGCTATGATAATCTACTAAATTGCTTTCTGTGCTATGCCAACTCTCACTTCTGCTGCTCTTTTTAAGGTTTATGTTGCCAGAAGAAAAGCGTGCCTAGAAAATTTTAGGTAGTGCTGCACCCCGAAGATGAGACCGTTGTATTCTCTACTGGTTTGTTATGAAATACAGGATTAAATAGCAGTTGTCTTCCTTTTTCTTTTTAATTGTATGCATGCAGGGAGTAAAACTACTGGAAAAACATGTGCCTGATTTCACCTTAAAAGTGTGTAATGTAAAAACCCCCTTTAATTTTACGACATAATAGTTTGATAGTATAACAGCGTTAGAAAGGTGTAACACTCATGTGATGAATTAGTTTATTTACTGCTCCTCCTCCCACCCCCTCCCCCCAAATAAAGAAAACTGTGGTTGAAAGTTGAGTTTGCTATGCATTGACGAAGGCTGCATTTTCCATTGGAAATACTCTACTCCTAAGAGGTATTTCCATTCCACTGCACTCTTGGTTTTTTGGTTGTTTTTTTTTTTTTGTGTTTTGTTTTATTTTGTTTTGTTTTTTTATTAGTGGTACAGCAGGCAAAGGGAAAACAGTGAGTGAGTGCTCAGCTCAGGCAGTAGACAAGTGAAGTACGAAGGTGTTGTTGAATTTATGGAGCTTCATCCCCAATGGCTTTGTTATGCAAAGTTCTGACTTATGGATGCCACAAACTGTTTAGCTGCCAAAATAACATTGATTTTCCTGTTAGCAATCTGCATGTCGTGAGTATTACCAAGGGCAAGATTGCTCAGCCTTATATGTATTCCTTCCAGTATTTAAAAGGGGATAATAAACTGGAGTGGAATCAACTTTTTACAAGGGTAGATAATGATAGGACAAAGGGGAATGGTTTTAAGCTCAGAGAGGGAAGGTTTATATTACATGTTAGGGCAAAGTTCTTCACAGGGAGAGTGGGAAGGTGCTGGAACAGGCTGCCCAGAGAGACTGTGGATGCCCCATCCCTGGAGTTGTTCAAAGTCAGGTTGGATGGAGCCCTGAGCAACCTGGTCTGGTATTAAATGTGGAAGTTGGTGGCCCTGCCTGTGGTGGGGGATTGGAACTTGATGATCCTTGGGGTTTCTTCCAACCCAGGAGATTCTGTGTTTCTATGTGTGAAGTAGTTGGAATTGAGGCAAAACCAAATCCTTGCACTTGCAGATGAACCAGTTCTAGAGGACTGACTTCGCTGTTTTTTGATGCGAAGTCAGGATAGCTCTCTCACTGGGGGATAATGTTGTTGGTATTAAACAAAAGTGGAGTTGTGAGATTGCCTGAGATATTCATCACTCAGTGTGATTCTAGGGGCTTTTTGAGAAGAGGATTCAGAAAGTTCTGTGAGTAAAGGTATGAAGTTGACCTCGGGTGAGGATTATCGCATAATGTTTGCTCCTTGATAAGAAGACAAGTCAAGGCTGACACTAGATTTTATAAAGAGAGTGAAAGAGATTCAAGATAAGACCTGTGAACTTGTGTACATTTAGCGTTTGGGTTTTCCTTATTTGGATGAGTCTTATTGGAACAAATGTACAAATGTTATAACACAGATCTTTCAACTTGCTTTTCTTTTCTTGCAGAGCATGCAAATGTCTTGAAGATTTTTTTTTTTTTTTTTTTAATAGTGCTGTGCATAAACTTTCATTTGGTTCATTTTGGGAAAAAATATGGCTGACCTAAATACAAAAGCTATCTTTGATCTTGCAGAGATTGAACTGTTAGCAAAAATTAATAACTGAAAAATGAACACGTGTGGCATCCCTCCAGAGAATAAAATAGATCTTTGAATCAAAGAATCTCAGTGCAGAAGAAGCCAACTTCTCCCAAAGCTTATAATATTAAGCAAAATGCTCAGAATTTTAAAAAGGGATATATGCCAAGAATATGTAATAAAAATGGAGCTGAATGACCAGGTATCACTAATATTTTTATGAATACCAACTTTCTATTGTGCGTTGTGCCATTCCTCGTTTCATGTGATAAGTTGAAGTGTGTCATTCCTTTTTTGCGGGTGCTACCTGTGAACAGTTTCACACTACTGAAAGGCCTGAAACAAAGAGGCATTCATCTTTGAAGCTGGTCTGGAAAGTGATGTTGATAAGTCATTATCTATCACTATGGAAGAGTTGGTGATAGGCAGACTCCTGGCTTCTAGCATAGCACTTAGGTATAAGAGATGGAAAAACAGAAGCTTACCCAGAAAGCCTGAAATACCTGGTCTGATTTTTCAGAAATGGTAAGCATTTATTAAAATGTTGTTCTCCTGTCTTGCCTTTTATCTTTGCAGATCCATTTGTCATCTGAAAATAAGAACAGTGTGTTATTATATTTTCATTTTTCTACTTTTCGCATTTGAATTTTGAGTCCTTCAAACTGCAGGTCCTTTTATATAATGTCCTTACAGCTACGGACTTGGACTTCAAATTGGTTCTCTCTGAGGTTCTCTAATGTAATTAGTGATGGTCAATCTGTTTTACGTCATAAAGTATTTGTAATTCTCTGCCTATGGAAGGCTTAATTAATTAAAATGCATTGAATGTGTCACAGAGCTTGTTCAGTGAGAAGTATGCTGGAAATACCAAGAGTTATTTATTAGTTCATTGGCAAAAATGTTCATAACAACTTGATATTGTGATTCCAGTCCATGGGGTTTGTGTATGAACTCAGATTCCTTAAGAGATCATTTGACCTCATTTTCCATTTATTGATGGTCTGCGTGGCTGGCTCACCCTACTAAGGCATTGTGGTGTGAAATGAAAGATTAAATTAAAGAACCAAAGCGATGGTTTCTTTCTGTACATTGTACCTAGTTTACAACAAAATTGAAAAGATGTTTTACATTACAGTGTGGCTTATCCAAAAGCAATACCTTTTCCAGCTAAATCTCTCTTTTTATTGTTTTTGTTAGTGAACATGTTGCACAGTAAAATCAACTGGTAATGTTCTTAAATTTGTCATCATTTTTCATCTCGAACTCCAGAGGAGGGATATGTAGACTTTTTCTCCTGTTGATTCCTGACATTGGTAATAGCATCCAGAAAGGACCTGGGGATAACAAACTAATTATTTGAATTATTTGATTGATCACAAAGCAGGGGCATCGACAGTCAAAGTTTAAGGCGAAAGCTCGAAAGTTCTCTTGAGTTGTGGCACTGCATAGCAGGTAAAAGTGGAAAATTCTGAAATTGTGATTTGTGGTTTCCGTTTCTTTGAAATACATGATAGAAGTCTACTGGTCAACCATTTCTCAAAAAAACAGGACAGGAGAAATTTCAGAGAGCAGACTGCAAGCGAGCTGGATGTATAGGTATTACAGTTGTATGTACTGTAATAGGAAAGCCTTGTTTTTTTTTTTGTTTTTTTTTTTTTAAAGGAGCCTTAAGATAGTCAATAGCAAAGGTATTATTTCCACTAACAGTCAAAAAATACATTAACAAGGCACTCTTTCAGGAAAGAAGCATGTTCTATGAAATATTTTAGTCTTCTGCCACCTACCATTGTAGTGCAACAATGGCTGCACCTACTTTGTCCCCATACAAGCATTCTGTCTTGTGTACTCATGTACTGAGCCTAGAATGCACCCTGGAAGGATGCATGATTTCATTATCCTTGAGATAACAGGCATCAATTTGTCTTTTCTGTTACTGTTGAAGTAACTGTTGTGCACAGTTTTGTATCTGGATAAAACACACTATGAATTACTCTGCATCTGTTCTTGATGCTAATCCTATTACTAGCAACAGGATTAGTTCATAAAGAAAAGGGCTGTACTGGTCTACTCTACAGGCACTGCTATGAAAATTTAGCAGAGCTTGTGCTCAATCCACCACTTCTTCACTCTTAAACATTGCACCATACCTAATGCTGGCAACTGCTGAAATTCAGTGTACTGAAATGTAAATTTAATTCTGAAAGGGCTATTTCAAACTACTTAAGATCATTGCATCTTGGTAAATTTTTAGCTCTATACATTGCTAAACTGTGCCAGAAATTATTTCAAAATAACTTTTTTTTTATGGCTGATTTATTTCCATAACTGAAATCAGGCCATGCTACCTTAATGGGAAATTATCTTATGTAACTTAAATTTTTCAGAACCATTTTTCACAGCTTTGTTGGCGTTGATCATAGCTGGTAGATCAAACAGTGCAGAACCTGCACACTTCCTTGGGGATTCTTCAGTATGGCAGTGAGACTTGAACACTGCTACAGATGCTGTAGAGAGGAACGCTGCTTGTCCTGCCCAGGGTGATTCTTGCTGTCCCTCTACTTTATTGCTTTCAATTATGCATTTGCCATCATTGTGATCTGAGGTTACCACTCTTCTGGATGCTACTTGTGTGGACAAGTGTGTTGGAAGGGCATCTTATTTCCACGTGCCTCAGTTTTCTCACCTGAAAATGGCAAGAAAGATGCTGAATTCTTATCAGAGAAAGGGAGATGCTTAAGATTATTTTACTGCCATAGAATTCCTGTGCATTTCTCATTCAAGTCTCACTGGCATAGGAATAAGGCTGATGTAATCAGATGAAAAATCTAAACTTTCTTTAATTTGTCATTGTTCACTTTCTGTGTTCCTGAATTTGTGTGAGGAGGTAACAGGGAAAGTAGCAGGGATAATATCTGTGAGCTGCAATGTTCAAGATTTGAAGGGAGCAGAGAGACATTGATGTTTATGCAGTTATTTCTGCAAACCTGTATCTGCAGATTCTCAATGTAGAACTACAGCAAATGCCAACAACACTCTTTCCATTGGCTTTGCTGCATGCATTCCCCAGATGATGAGAACTAAGTTGACAAAAGCAGCTTTTTGTCAGTGGTGCTACATCTCTTGGATTCAATATGTCAGCACCAGACAGTCGTATATTTTTCTCTCCCTCCCTTCCTTCCTTACTCTTCTCCTTGTTTTCACCCGATGTCTTTCCCCATCTCTTTCTTACCCGAATAGACTGAATACACAAACCCAAGCCAAATCATTCCTATTGCAGCAGTGCTGGCAGCGTGCTTATTGCAGATATTTAATTTCAATTATGAATAAAGGGGGCCTTTTATCATTTCATGCTTCCACATCTGATCCAGATTTTTAAGAGTGGTGATCTTTACTTTCCAAACAGGAATGAGAGAAGCACCTCACCAAAAGAGAGCAAATGCTGTCATTTGACCTTTTCAGCCTTTGGATTCTGTGTGCATCTGACTTGACCAGGCAGGTCTGGGGAAGAGAAAAATTAACAGCAGATGGATTTATGAAAAGAGCTCAGTGGCAGATGGTGCCTACAGATATTTACGGACATGTTCTCGGTTTTACAGGGTGGGTTTTTTCCCCTTTTAGCAGCACTGTTAGTACACAAGTATCTCTGTGTGTGTTACAACATGATGCTGGCAAATAGGGACTAAATTGTTAGCAAGAGAAGAAAACTTGAGGACTCCTAATATTGAGTTGGAGTACTTCAGAGTTCGTGTTTGCTCATGATTTAATCCAACAGCAAGCAGCAGCAGGAGGAATCTTTTTGGGCTCCTTCAGCTGTAAATTCATGAGTGACCATTTTTCTGAAATGGGTTCATCTTCGATATACAGGGTTTATATCTTCTGAAGATCACTGTCACTTATACACTTAAGAGCTCTGGCTTTCCACTAATGCTTCAGTTTTGTACTTCGATAATGAAGATAATGATGCTGGACTTGATTATGAAATGAGCTGAGTTTCATGGCTTAAAATGTTTCTGTATATGGACTAGGTATAATTAATTTCTTTCTGTTATTACATGCAAAATCCTGTAACAGATGGACTAGTTTAATTTGGCAGATAATTTATCTGACGTTTCCCTCATCAATCATTAAACAATTGGTATATTTCTTCATTGTGTAGTCAGCTTTAAATCCTTTTTTGTTAGATGATTCACAGCATACTGATAGGATTGGTCTAGATCCATCGAAATCAATGAGGAGATTGACTTGAACAGGCTGTGAATCAGACCTCATTTTTATACCAGTTGATCTCAGAAGATGGCATAATTAGTGAGTGAGGAAAATCCAATTCATTTTAAGTCGTGTCTTGCTTTGTAGTGGGATATTTTTGAGGTGTTTCTCTGCATAAAGCATAGATACAAGTGAAGCAAATGTTGATTTATCTCTATTTGCAAGGACCTTTGTTGGAGAGCATGTTGCTGTGACAGTGATAACTGTAGATGATTTGTGAAGGAGTGCAGAGTTATGGCTTTACTACTGAAGCCCACTGAAACATCCCATTCCCTTTACTCATTCAGTAGTAGACACCTCAGGTCATGGAACAGAGCCACGATACTTGATAATTTTCATAGTGTGCAAGCTACTTGATGTTTATTAAAACTTCCTCCTCCCAAGACAGTGATTTTTTTTTCCTATGTAATTTTTGGGGAATGCTTGAAAAAGGTGACCTAAATGAACCCTACAATCTCACTAAATAGTGGAAACAGATAAATCTTCTCTTTGATAGTCTCTTGAATTTTTAAGTCTTGGAGTTGATAATGCCCATACTATAGACGTTGGAAATATGAATATTTCAGAAGCGGGCCATACCTTTTAAGTGGGGTGATTTGAATAAATGATTTCACTTTTCTTCTGCCTTTTAATTAAAACTACTGTGGCATAGGCTGCGTACTTCAACAGATCTTATTTTTAATGAATTTCATTAGGAGCTATTAGCTTTCCCAGTATTACTTCAGATTAACTCTCTCCTTTCTAGGATTTCCTCCACGTTTTGCTTTATCTTACAAAACCATTTGTAATGAAAATAGCCAGATCTCTTTTCCTTCTCCCCCTCTTTATTACATCAGTATGCACCGCAAAGCCAGTGGCTTGTACGTCCTAAGCTAAGATAATGAGACCAATATTAATTCCAGTACAGCTGCTACAGGCATGTAAATGAAGCTTTCATCTGTCCAGCAAAGCAGCACTGAGATTTCCAAAGAACACCCAGGCTAAGCAACACAGTCAGGGAGATAGCAGAGGTGAGGGAGAGAGAGAAGAGGGTGTGCTAAAAATGGCCGAAATTTAAATGTCCTGAATTAATATTTCCTGCTAGAATCAATGCTGTTATTATCCTCTGCATTCCTTACTGCAAGGACATTTTGTTCTCGTTTATCCCTACAGATTGGGATGTAGTAATCATTGTGCTGTTAGTGCTGCAAAGGTCACTATGTGAACCCCTCATACAGTTTTCTTAACATGCTAGCTTTTAACTCTGCTGGGGGACACACGTTCTAGGTTGTGCCCACAGGATGGAGAGCAGGTTGGAGCAGCTTGATTCATCTAAAAGTTGTAAAGCGTGCAATATGGCAGTGCACAGGCTAGTTAGCTCAGCCTCTGAGCAAAGCTGATTAATCCAGACAGTGTTGTGCTGAGCATGACTCCGTTACCTTGAGTTCTGGCATCTGGTGGGGCTCAAGTATCTCTCTGCTCTGTTTTTCTGCATGTGGGGCAACTGCGCATGAAGAAAACTTACAAGGCAGCAGTTGGATAAAACAGGAAGGAAATGTGGCCACGTGTGGTCTCTTATAATGCATTTATATATTACCAATCAGCAGAGGCTTCCCAGAGCTCTAGAAAATAATTGTTTGATTGTTGGACTGTTTTGGGTCGGTTGTTTTTTCTTTCTCTTTTTCTTTTTCTTTTTTTTTTTTTTTTGAAAATCAGATTTCTTCTATGTGATGGTACAAAAAGGAATTCACTGCAGTTATAACAGCAGACTGAATAATTCTGCATTGTTGTAGAAAGATGGCCCATTCAACATATAACTCATATTTCTGCTTTTGAATGTGCTTACTTCCAGTCCTCTTCAGTAAAGCACTTAAGCATGTATGAATGGCTTCAGTGGGGTTTAACCATATGTTAAAGGTAAGCTTGCTTTAAATGCTTTGCTGAATTGAGGACTAAATGAAAGCAATATGCAGAACCTTTTGACAAACATCCTATTTCTCTGCACACAAGTGGTCCATTATTATAGGTTTGAAACCTACAGGGAGGCAGGCGATGTATGTCGAGTAAATTACAATGCGATCTGATCATTGTAACGTGCTCACTTCCCTGAGAGGTGGCTCAAAGTTGCCCATGCAGGATGTCCCTTTTGACAAAGTTTTATGTCAGCAGCAGTAACGAGGAGATGAACTCAGGTATGTTTTTACAGTATCTTTTCAAATAAAAAGCGTATTTCAAATGCATACATCTCTCTTTAATATAACTAAGCCAGGAATAAGCAGGGACTCCGTTTGGCAAGTACCGCTGATCTTTGATGAAGTTGGAATCCAGATATCCATTTTCTTCAGATCTCTATCTCTGGTATACATTAGGATGATATAGCTGGTAGATGAGCTCTATGTGTTATTAATCCTTCAGGTTACTGCATTTTAATGGAAATGTATCTGAAGGGATGCAAGTCATAGCCTTGGAGTTCTGAGGGATTGATCTGAGATTGTGAGGTTGAAAGTCTGAAACGAACTTTTCATCATTGCTGTCAGGAAAATGAAAGAGCAGAAGCAAATTTCACAAAAACACATGATTTGGAGGTAACGGAGAACATTACAGTGGATATTTCAGTTCCCCAAAGCTCCACAGATGGTACTCCAAACCCAGGGATTTTCCTGCCTCATCCAACAGCTGTCCCTTGGGTTGAACTCCCCTTTGCTCCCCAGTTCTGGTACAAGATGTGTGCTGTTTCTTTAACAACTTCATGGGATATCTGGAGCAAGGAAAGCCTGGAAATGCCTGTTGCTTTGATGCCCACGCTTACCTTGTGCAAACCAGGCAGAGAAGGGACTCCAATGGACTCCAGCCAAGGTCCTGTGTTTGGGATCAGCTTTATATTAGTCTTGAAAGGGAAGGAAAAAAGCTTTGGTGCTTCTAAGTCTTTGCATTTTCTTGTACACTTTCACCCTGTTTTATTTGTCATTAATACAATACCTAATTTTGACAACTGGCTTATTTTAGTTGCCACGTTGGCATCTATTTTGGCCACCCATGTAAAGAACGCAACACTCCCACTGTTACTAAAAGGGGAGAAGAAAAGGGAATTCCTGGAGCAATTTCTGGTGAATGTACAGTATGATGCGTAGGATGGACCAAGCAGTCCCTTAGGAGCTATTTAAGAGCTTTTACTACATGATGAGCATAAAAACAAGGTTTTACATACCTAGGATTTTAATAAAAACCTGTAAGATCGAACACAGTCTTGAGGGAACTTGTCCAATCTCTCAGGTAAATAAACTTGTTAACAAAAGATATTTCCTTAAGCATTGCAGGTTTTTGGACGACTGTAATCTATGTTTAAATAAGAGACCAAAGCTGTTTCAGAATTATTTCAAAATGAATCAAAGTATATTTTTATAAATGTGAGAAAACCTTATTTACTTGCTAAATGCTGTTCACCCCAGAAGAGCCTGCATGGATTCCTGTGTTATTCTGTGCTATATTCCCTAAGGAACATGTTCTTACCAAACAAGCAGAAGCGAGAAAAGTTGTTAGACATTTCTCAGCATGCTAATGTTGGTGCTTAGCCTGAAATTCAAAGGATGCCTTCGATAAACCAGTCTTAATAGAGGCCAGAAAACATCACAGGTGACTTGTGCCATTCTTTTCAATAGGGACTTTCTCTTGAGAGGTACTTTGCATTATCTTAGATGCACAGCATACATAACTAGTTGCAAGAGAAAAGCTTTGCCCCAGTGGAAAGACAGGTGAGAACAGGTAGGGGAGGTAACTTGTCAGAGTGCAGACAGAAATAGAAACCACATTTCTGGGTTCATCCCACTCTACCTGCTCAGTGATGTTTTTGCTGTCTCTTCCCGTGCTTTATTTGCTGTGTTTTGCTGGTAATAGTGCTCTGTTTTGTTGTTGTTTTTTTTTCCTCCCAAACTAGTGTAGGTCAGCATCTTTAAGACATTCATAATCACAATTGAGTGTTGACTCAAAGAGTTATGGATCACATAATTTCTTGTAGCAGAGTCTTGCTTTTTTTCCCCTCAAGGCATTTCTTGCTGAGCGTAATCTTAAATTATGTGAGAATTTAACTCTAATTGATGGGCTTCTTTAGATTGACAAACAACTGCAGGAATAGGCACTAAAAGCAATGAATGAGGTTTTAACAGGTATTAGTGGTAGGTGAATTTCTCGCTCCAATTTATAGGAGGGAGAGGAGGTTCTTTTATTATCTATATACCCGGCGTGAGATTAAGAAACAGTGGTTCAAATGTTGGTCTGACCAGTTTATTACAAATCTTAATTAGGGAAAGGGGGAAGGGGAGGAAGGACACTGTTATGAATTATGGTAATGAGGAAGGGAAGGAGGGCAATATAAAAGATAGAAAAGAAGAAGCAAGGAGTCTTCATAGGAAGCAAGAGGGAGATAGTCACCACCATGGATCCAGCGAGGTTCACAGTTCAGTCTTTGATCTTCAGTAGTAGTGGGTCGTCGGGCATTGTTGTTCTGTTGATGACAATGATAATGACAACTGTGACCATGGTGATGATGGCCCCTTTTCAATGCTTTCAAAGTGGTCAGCTGTCTTCGGAGTGACAGCTCAAATCTAAAGTGGTTCAGTCAGCTCTCCATGGAGTAGCAGCTTCTGGCTCTGGGATCTCAACAGAAACTCCTTTGTTCCCACACCCTGCATCCTGTTTTTCACAGGACACGATGGTATAATTCCCCAATTTTCCCATACTTAGCTGGAGCTGTTTAGTCACAGGCCAGATCTTCCGCCAGTAAACACCTCTGAGCACTCTCTTCTGCTCTTCTCCAGAGCAAGCAGCTCTGGAGGAAGGGGCTTTCAAATGTTCCCAAAGTGATGTTGATTGTCACACGGTAGCACCCATCACTTGCCTCCTCAACAAATCAGAGTCTTATCACAAGAAATACCTCAGGAAGCAAGCTTTGAGCCAAAAAAAAGAAAGGATTCTCACAGTGAAGCGTTCCAACTAAATACAAGTATCTCCTCCTTGTATTAGAGCTCTTGGCAGAGATGAGAAGAACTGAACTATTTTTTTTTCTCCCCCTGACTTAGAAACATAGAATCATAGAATTACCAAGGTTGGAAAAGATCTCCATGACCATGTGTTCCAACTATCAACATATTACCAATATTGCCCACTAAACTATGCCCCTCAGTACAACATATAAATGTTTCTTGAACACCTGTGGGGTGGTGACTCCATCATCTCTCTGGACGATCCATTCCAGTGTCTGTCCACTCTCTTGGAGAAGTTTTTCCTAATGTTCCACCTAAAAAGGTTTGCTTCAACTTCTGTCCTTTGAATATAGTTTCCCCAGCTGCTGGGAAATGCAGCTAGTTTGCCTTCTCTGAATGCTTTTCTTAGAATTCTCTTGAGCACCTTTACTTGATGGAGCAAGAGTTTGCCCTGCGTGAAAAAGGACACGAAGAAATTCACCGTGGGGTGATGAGCATGGAACAGGGCAGAGGTCATGGCCAACATGCCAGAGCTCAGGGAGTGTTGGGACACTGCTTGCAAACATAGGGTTTGGGTGGTCCTGTCTGGAGCCAGGGGTTGGTCTAAATGGTCCCTGTGGGTCCCTTCCAAGCCAGGACATTCTTTGGTTCATTACTGCAAGGAACAGATGAGGCAGGCTCATAATGTTGTGTTCCAACGGTGAAGGAACCTGTCACCACTGAATGTGAAAACTTCCAACTGCACTTTGATTCTGAGAGGGAAAGCCAGAGATGCAAAAGGGGATGATCAGATGCTGAAATTAATCTGTGAAAATAATACAGTGTCCCTCTCTGTCAGCCCTCTGATGAGTGTTCCCACGCCTACATAATGCAGCATCTCAGGGTGTTAGGGCATGGCCAAGAACATCATTTCCTTTGCTGAGAGGCAGTGTTTGTGTCAGCTGAAAATCATTGGATGAAAACATCTCAATTTGAAATTTAGTGTTAACATCAGGGAAAATGACTGAACACTCAATTTTGATTAATTTCAGGAGACAGTAATGGAATCTTCTGCTCTACTGTCTGAGGTTCGAGTAGGAACCAGCCTCGTGCTATTTGATAAGCATTTAATTCCTGTGGTGGTTACATATGTTTATAATATAGTTCAGTGTTTCTGTTCTAAAAGAATGCTGAATTCAATCTCTGTAATGCTTTGACTTTTCTCAATTTGAGATCTGGGTGGTGGTTTTTTTCCTGCACAAACTTTTTATTTCCAGAAAACAGATATTCTATTGCCTGGTTGCTCTTGGAGAGTGGGTAATTCCATGTTGTGAGGGAGCTCTGGAGATAAATAATGGAAGATGTTAATTTATTAAGTTAGAATAAGAGTCACAGCCTTAAAAATGGGTACTTTCTAACAACATGTATACTTCACAACAGTTTGACAGTTTTGCCAATGTGTTAAAATACTCTCAGGCTTTTTGTACAAAGGACCTTGATAGAGATAACCCCTTACAGCTTGTGTGAGTCTTATAAAACAGAAACTAAGATTAAAAAAATGAATTAAGAATGAATAATTGGTCTCTTGAGTATGAAGATACTGTCTGTTTTTAAAGGACATTTGTGTGTGCCAAAATTGACCTTTTCCTGAGCAAAAAGTACATATCTCTTTGTCTCTAAAGAAGAAATAATTGCCAAAGTTATTTGTGTCACAATAACTTATTAATCTGGAAGGATGAAGACACTGCCCAGAGGTCATGTATGACCCAGTAATGAGACCATCAAGCATCGCTGTAAATAATTAAACCAAGACACATTGCTTGGGAACCCTTTCCCCCCCCCTCAAGCACATTGAAGTTTCTTCATTTTATAAATAATTTCTATTGCATGTAGATCACCTTCAGTAGGTTTAATCCTTCTCCTAGAGTCACAATCTTTGCAATGTTTGAGCATCATCAAGATAAAAAATCTTCTCCTTATTTTTAAGCACCTTTTGCTTTATTTCAGTTTGTGCCCATTCCCTTTTGTCTTGTTTTTGGGCAGCACGAAGACCTGTCTCTGTTGTCCTCTCCTTTCCATTGGGTTCTCAGGCACATGGGTGTGATTGTGCTGGGTCTTTTCTTCTTGAGGCTTCCTGTGTCTCCTTGGTTGACAGGTCCTTCATAGAATCATTAAGGTTGGAAAAGACTTCTAAGATCTCCAAGTCCAACCCCAACCCATCCCCATCATGCCTACTGACCATGTCCCTCAAAGGTGCCATGTCTCCACATTCCTTAGACCATCTCCACAAACAGTGTGTTTGCATTACAAACTGGAGGGCAAAGTGAGTGTTTTTTGTGCATCACTTCAGAATGTAAAATAGGTAACAAAGTACTCAAGCTGATCTGGTTCTGCTAGTGAGCATCCAGCTGGGACACGCATAGCATCACTTCATGTGCACTCAATCAGTGGAGGATGTTTGTTATGAATGCAGACAAAGAATTTGGGCTTTTTGGATCATTAACAAGAGGTTGTCTTGTCTGGCTGTGAAGTGTTCCATTCAAAACCTCACAATTCAATTCCCAAAGATGACAGTTACCAGGTTTAACAGAGAGGCACGCTATGACTCTGAAGTTACTCCTTGCTTTATCACTGTGGACAGAGTAGTGAGCACATTTCTGAAACATTTCCTGAGGGTTTTTGTCAGTCTATCCCTTATTATTGTTGGGATTTAAAAAAAAAACAACAGCAACAAAAAAAAGTGTTGAAAGAGTCCAGCAAATATCTTTTCACCACCATTTAATGTGCTTGGTTCCTAAACAATTGCAATTGATTTTGTTTGGTCTTGCAAACACAAATTATCCCATAATCATCTTAGCCTTGCAGCCATGCTTACATTGACTTGTTTGTGTTTTAGAGAGAGAAAATGCAGGCATTGTCATGAAAATAAGAAAGGTTAGCAGCAAATAAAAGGTGGCGGGATTTTTTCACTTTCCTAATTGGCAGGATGTGCTCTCACTTCAATTAATTTTCATTCTTATAGCATTTTTAGTACAAAGCAAGGAGTGAGGTAAATTTCAGAATTAAATAAATGACCTTTATTTTTGCTTTTGCTTGTGGTTTCTGCTAAATGGTTATTTCAGGGTTCATCAGTGACAATCTCTTAGACTGTGTGATTGCTGCTTCTACTCAAAATGAGTACACACGGCAGAATGCTAAAGGGACAGTATTTTTCAACCACAATACATTTCTCTACAAGCAAAGCTTTGTGGTTCAGTGCAATCAAAGTCCTGCAGGATGAAAATGTACAGACAATTACCATTTTTGAAAAACAGCATTTCCTTTGACAACCATCTAGATAAAGGGGGGGTGTGTGCGTTAGTGGTACTTTTAAACTCTTTTTTTGCTAATACGCTTTACTTTTCAAATGTCCTTATCTCAATTTTTCTGTACTCATTAGCTTTGTAAATGATTTGGATTTCTTCTGACAGAATAGCAAAGGTGGTAAAACCTATCACATAGTGAAAGCCTACTAGCAGACACTGATTTTTAAATGGGACCTGTATCCAAGCAGCTGTCCAAACCCCAAATTGCCTAAAATAAGTAAAAATTGGTAGGGTTGAATCAACAGGGGATCTTGCTGTGAGCTACAGGTATATAGCACATACCCTTTTATTTGTTTCATACAGTTACAGTTCTCTAAATAGGCTTTACCAGAAGGCACAATAATAAAAGAAATTCAAATGGGTAATAACTGCAGGCTCCTGAAAAATGATCCTGGTTGTGATGCAGCATTTGCTGCTATGGTGGCATGGGTTATGATGGCACAGCCAGAGAACCATCATGGCACGTGGAGAACAAGCCTGGCTTCGTGCCTGTGCCATTAGCATGGTGAGAAATACTTCAAAGCCTGCAGGGCAATAAGCAGAGCTGTTTCAAAACAGAGTGAGTTTTTCCATGGCTTTTTGTTTTTTTAAAGACAGTGGGATTATCCTGAGCTGCTCCGGATTTACTCCAATATAATATATGCTAGAACAGGGCCTGAGCTGTCTCCAGATGCATTCTGCCTGTGATGGGAGCATTCAGAACTTCAGAATAGTGGTTTTGTAAATCAGCCATCAATTTTATTTTAAGTTCTGTTCTGTAAACATCAGACAGACTACTGTAGGACTTCAAATCGTATGTAAGTTCAAAACCAAGTTGGACTCAATGATCCTTATGGGTCCCTTTCAACACGTGATGTTCTATGGACTGTTTCCTTAAGTCTTTCTCCTACATAACGTGTTAGGCTGTTTATGTCAAGGCTGAAGCAGGGACAGCCAGAGCAGGTTGCCAGGGCTGTCCAGGCTATTATCCAGGCTACTTAGTTAGCTTTGTGTAGAGCAGTCCAAGTGGAAGTTTATTGATGCTGGAATTTGGTGCCTCTTTAACATAATGCTCTGAAAGGGTGTCAAGTAGTGTTTTCCTTATGGCTAACACAAATGTCCAGTTGCTTCTGTATCCTCTTTTCCAGGAGCAGGTAGGAGCAACTCTTTCAGGACAAGATGAATTGAGCACTGCAGTAGGTAAAGGATGCTCCTCGCCACGAGGAAATAATCCCCCAAGCATACATTAATAAAAAATGGATGTACATAAAAAGATTTTGCCCCTTTTTCAAAATACTTATTCTTTCTTAATTTGAAGACGTTGGTAATCACTGTAAAGTTTCGTGATTATTTTTAATCTTGATTCATAGGTTAATGAGATCCTGTGGCGATAAATTTCACTAGTTAGTGTGTTGAATAAAGAAGGACATAAAAGATACGTTTCCACAACCTGCTGAATGGTATTTTCTCTGATGAATCCCTGAGTTCTGATGGGGATTTCTATTTTTTTGGAAGATTGTTTCCTTCTTTTTCCCACAGTTCTTCTCTTATTTCGCTCTCTTGCAAAATGTATAAACAGATGATTTTTTAAAAAATCTTACTGTGTTTCTGATCATTTGTTTCCTACTTTTATGTGATAGGAACAAAACTGTGTGTTTACATTTCCTCTTTTTGGTTTGTTTACGTTATCAGCTCCTTGAACATTATCTGTTAATCTTTCTGCAGAGCAACTTGTCCCCTTGCCCATGACGGTGACTTCTAAATGCTACTGCAATGCAAGCAAGAAATAATACTATACTTAAATCAGATAAATAATAATGTTCTCTGCAGTTGGTGTGCTTTCATACCCTCAGTGCAGCTTTGCATTGAGCTGAAGTCTCAAGGCTGTGCCTGGAGTCAGTGAACAAAATGAATAGCATGGTTCTTCCACAGCCAGGATAACTTCCAGTAGGACACCCGTAATTGCTGTGAATGCAAGCAAATTAGTGATGTTAGTGCCACATGCTTGTTAACTTTGATCAGCAGTTACACCTGCCGTGGTGGTATCAGTAGGTAGAAAGAGAAGGAGATCAGAAAGTTTTCATGCCTTCAGCTATCATTCCGCTCTGCTGTATGAGAGGGGAAGAGAAGCTAATGATGCAGGAAAAATGACCACCAGCAGCTGCTGGATCCCACTGGCTTCCACAAAGGTTTTCAGAAGAGGACAGCTACAGGCTGCCATTCTCAGCCTTTCCTGCCATAGTCGATGAATGAGAAAGTAAATTACCTTTGGTCAGACTCCAAAGGCTTAGAAGAAACAGGTTTCATACTATGGTTGGTACTCAGGAGCGCAGCTGTGGGAGAAAGTTAACGGATGCCTTCACTGGGGTGGAAATTGGTCTTCTGCAAATTTTCCTTAGTAGCATGTCTCTTTCTTATGTTCTAAGGACAGTTCCATAAACTGTCTGCAGTGTGAATGTACTCCTAAGGCTTATACAAAATTTCAGTGTACAGTTAGGAGGAGGCCAGTCTTTTTCTTCTGTTCAACTTAGTGAGAAAACAACCTGGTGCTAATGCCTATGGGGTTTATAGTTGGTTCAGGTCCCTATAGTAGGCATCTAAGTCATGAATCTTCCCACTGGATTGAAATCTCCCCATGAAGAACATAAAAAGAGCAGCGAGGGAGGCAGTTTAAGAAAGCTTTCTGAATTCCAAAACAAATGAAAACCATAGCAAGGATTAATGTTTTTGGTGTTCCAGATTGTGTATGTCACGTGGAATCAAAACTGATCAGAAAAAGTCCTATTTGGGGGAGACTTTGTATTTTGAGTACACTTGAATAAAGATCCAATAAAATACTCAATTAAAATCATTTGGAATTTTTCACTTAACTGAGAGTTAATTAACTGTGCATTGTTTGTGAAGAATTCAGCTGTAATTTATTCACCTATTGTCATTTGAAGAATGAAGCTTACTGAGTGCTGTGAGCTTTCTGTTTACGTTTCAGGTTCCAGCTTTGGATACTGCATGTTGGAAATCCTGTCCTTTCATGTGAGAGCGTCTTATGAAGAATTCTGATCTTGATTTACAGAGTGAGGTACTTCCTTGCTGAAAAAGCGGACCGATGCCTGGTAGAATTATATGCAAGCACTAAGGTATGTATCTGATTCACTCTTACAGTTTTTCAGTTTCTTTTCACAGAGCAATGGATGTGGGAAGGGACCTCTGGTTGTCAGTATTCTAACCTCTTCTGTTCAAAGCAATTCATCTAGATCAGGCTACTTCAGCTGTGTCCAGCCATCTGTGAGTATTTGCGATAGTGGAGGTTCCACAAAATCTGTGAGCAACCATCCCATGATGGCATTTCCTGTGCTTATTGCCCCTATCCCTGTACTTTTGTTTAGCTGGTAAGTCGTCTACTTTCTCAGCAGTGAGTATGGCACCACACATACAACTAAGGAAATGGTTTTGCTAATTGTATTTAGAAAATAGAAAGTGCTTTGATGACAATCTGGGACCAGGTTAGAAGAACATTCAGGAATTCAGAAATAGTTTTATTGAGCAATGTTTTCAAGTACCAGCCAACTGGCAGTGGTCATGAATTGTTGACAATTAAATGCTTAGCATACGAAGAGTTAAGGATGAGAACTCGAATGTATACTTTTCCATCAATAATTCACAGGACATTAGAGTCTCAATGTCAGAAGTTTTACCTCTGCACAGGATGGCAGTATATTAATGAACTTGCTCCAGCCATTACGCTCTAATTGCTAATTTATTCATAGTTTACTAGCAGTGGGGAGAGAGGGGAAAAGAAAAACCCAAGGTCTGAATTCAGTAGCCCTTGAAACAAAGATATATGCTAGCTTTAATTGCAGAACTTGATCTCTGATTCATATATATATTTCACCTATTGTGAAATGAGACCTGATTAAAAGAAGCGAAGTGAATGCAGCAAAGATAAATTGACTTGAAGTAAACCTTATCACCAAATCATTCCTCTGGATGTTAACAAAAGTAAGGTGATTGTGTCCAAGATGATGTAGTGAAACATGCTCTAATTTCCCTAAAAACTACCCTGCGTTCATAGCATTTAATCCTGTGATTTGATGGTTATCACTGGCTGGTTCACGTCTCTGTACAGAAGATTTACTGTCACAAAAATGCCCACCATGAGTTGAAATGCATTAATGAGGCAATGATATGATGCTGGCCCATTATGCTAACTGCTGTATAAGCAGGAAAACAAAGCGTGATGGTTCCTTGTATGCTGTTATTGGTTTGTTCTGGGAAAGTTTTACTAGTTACAAAGCCGTGAGTAAAAGATGTGCTTGCTTTTTGTTCGCCTGTTTAAATCAGTTTAACTGTGCTAGCATACCTCTGCCCTCAGAGAGACCAGGTGTAACCTTAGTGGACTGTGACAACTTTTCATAGCACCAGAATCCAGAAGATTCAGGAATCTTTGTGGGTCAGAAACTGCAGAAGCAGATTTGGATTGGATTGAGTGCATCGTGTCACTCAAGTACCAAAGAGTGGATGACTTTAAAGAACTGAGCTGTATGCACATCCCCTCTCTGTCTGTCTCTGTACTCCTGCACTTACTACTGTGGCCACCCCAACACTGTTTTCCAGGACACTCTCCTAAAATAATTCAGGAAGGCATTGTCCAATTTCTTAAATGGCACTCATTTTCAGATATATTTCAAAATTCAATATAGATGTCTTAGAAATCATTAAATTGTGCCCCCATAATTACTGTTTTTGCTTGGAAAGTATCTCAAAAGGAGCCGTGTTTTGAAAGGCTTGCTAATTAACTTTATACAGATGTCTGCAGTCATCCTCATTTCAGTGGCATTGTACAAAGCATGTTAAGCAAAATCTGATGCGCAGTGTAGTTTGTGAAATACATACACCCATTTACATCCACAGACTCCTTTTCATCTGTGCACCTACTGTGCTTCAAATGTGAACACATCTGTCTCATTCAAAATGTGCCAGAACACAGAGAATTTGTACACATTTTTAGCCTCTAGAATTTGCAAGCTCATTTTAAGAGAAGCTATTTGAAGATATTTACATGAAATCCAGACAGGCGAATTGGGAGTGTTAGTAACTTCCATTGGGGATAATGTTAAGTAATTTGAACGAGTGTCTGCTGGGGTAGTGGTGTAGTTGGGACAGAAGAGAATAAAGCTTGTGGCATTACAGGAAGACAACAAGATCCCAAATGTCTGTGCAAGATCTTATATGAGCAGGCTTTGTGCAATGATATTCTGTACTTAGAGCACGAACAGAACTTTTCCTTCATTCTCTGCGCTGGGAAACATAAATGTTTTACAGTATCTGAAATGCTTTGTATATCTGGAGGCATGTGATGAATCCATGATCCTCCATCCAGTTATCTTCTTGGGTTCAAAATGTGGAATGGGGTTCCCTTCAAGCAGTGGATAGTTCCAGAAGTCTCTGATGGATAAGAGCACTTCTTCACATTGAATCAGCAAAGAGCTGGGAAGAAATTTGCTTAAAGCTACAATTCCCATTAATGTGGACATGACTTGTCCCGATAACAATCTCTTAATGAAGTGCATAGTCAGGTCTGTGTTGAATAATTGTCCAGCTGGAATAGTCTCCTATTCGTGTTATTTTAATTAAATTTATCTCTGCCTCAGTAGTGCTTGGGAATTGCATTGACACAGCCTTTCATAGGAGGTCACTGGTTTCAGTCCAGACTGCCTCAATTCCAGCTAGGGTTGACTAGTGGTAGTGTGATGCTGAGTATGGAAATTAGTTGGCCATCCTCCTTCAGAGTCTATGTGACAAATGCATGTGTTGCAAAAGCATCATCACAATTGAAAGTACTGTAAGTGGTTTCATTGACCTCTTCACCAGCTTTTGGAGATGAAACGGGCTTCTGTGCTCTTATTTTCTGAAATGAAGAATGTTGGTAGAGAATATGGAAGTTTATTTTGTGGCTAGCTAATTGTGATGCTGCTGGGTGGAGAAAAATATATATATTGATACCCTGCTAATTTAGCACTTTTTAGATATAAAAAGAGGACAAAAAATAAGCACGTGATATTTCCTTAGTCTCTACTTAGCATTAGGGAAACCACAGAGAGATTACCAAGAAGCCTCTTTCCTTATCTCCAGCTTTCCCAACCCCCTCTGTTCTTGTCTTTGAGTTGTTTCTTGGAATTTGCACTTCTTCAGATTGATAGTGTTGTAAGTTTTCTCCTTGCTACACAAAAGCACTTTGCTGTGCTTAAGCAGTTTCCATGTGCTGTGTATAGAAGAGGAATGTAGAATGAAAATTACCCCTTTAGAGGGAAACTGATCGTATTTCATATTAGGACTATAGTTGAATGTAATTTATGCAGGGCTAACAAATGCTTAATAGCAATTGCATGCATGGTTTGTAGGTGTTAGAGATGGTTAAAGCATCATTATAAATCATATGTAAGACAGCAGCTGCCAATTATGAGAGTATTAACACATGTAGCAATATTGTATTAACCCTTTATAAACTTCCCAAAGTAGTAGCTCCTATAAAGGAAACTCATTTTTAGACTGAGCTTAGAAATAAAGCAAGCAGAACTAGACAAAGAAGGGAAGATCATTCAGATTGCAATAAGAAGTCTCGGTGAGATGTTCATTCTGCAGTTGATAAATGACTTCATTCAATTACATTAATATATATATATATTTTAAGTCATCAGAAGGAAAATCTGCAGATTAATTCAGACTTTGAGGAAGCAGAGTAGACTCTGAGGCTGATAATGTAATTGCACGGAAGTTTTGTTTGGAGTGCACAGATGACTCAAAGGCTTTGCACTTGCAATCAGAAGGTCCCACTCTTACTTGCTCCTCTCCACCTTTTCAAGTTTTTCTCTGGAGCACTGTGTTAATCGATCAAGTTCCTGTATTTAAAAAGTTCTTGCCATCCTCTCCAGCCTTCCTCTTCTCCTTTGTTGGAACGAAGAATAAAAAAAACCCCTCTGAAAAGTCCATAGGAGTATGAAAGCAAGCGCTCTGGGACATAAAATGGGTTCTGTTACAATGGTATGGGTATGTTTAGTAAATCTTGTCTTCATCTAAAAACTGTCCCTGTTTCTGTTCCTGAATGCCAACCTTGAAACATTTTCCCACTTCTGGAACATGAAAATGACCATGCATTAATGCAGCAAACTAATATTGCAAAGCTCAGATGTTTCCATCTTTAATAACATCAGAGATAAAGGCAAGTGACTTCTTAGCCTCCTGATGATTCCAAAGATTAAGCAAATTGTAGGACTTCAAATTTATTAACAATTGCCGGACCTGAATTACTTTTATTCAATTAAGTAACTTGAGGATCGTTTTCAATGGAAATGATGACCTTAAACACAGTCATTGTAGAAAGAAGGAATGAGATGTGGGTAAATGACATATTATTACATGCTTTAGCCTCGTCTTGAATGTAGTAAGTGGCATCTAAGTGGAGAAATGTTTTACTAACAAGGATTATGGGTTTTTAGATATCTTCCAGACAGTTCTTTGATATACATTATATATACATAATATTATATAATATGATTTGATGCTTCCCTGACCAATAAATCAGGCTGGGAGAGGTGAGCGTCTTCTGCAGTAAGTACTCCAGCCTCCATCCAAGTCACCTCTCAAGGATCTGCTCACATTTAAAAACTTCAGGATGTTCTGACACTTTTAGGGGCTTTAAAAGGTCAGATGCCTTCAGGGATTCGGGCCATTACTCTCTTTCATAGTCCCATCTCTTTAGATAGTCAGGGTTCTTTCCAGAAAATATAGACAAGATTGGCAGGTGCCAAATGATGGGGGAATGGGAACGGTGAGTGAATATAAATGCTGAAGATTATCCATCTGATAGATAAAGCCTCAGGATTTAGCTAAACAGAAATTTACTTCGGTACTAACAGATGTCCAGATGTCCTTTGGGATGAATTCGTTTATTTAAATCCTATCTGTTTTAATGAAACCCTTTTGAAAAGCTGGAATGAAACTCCGACTTCAGTGCCCACTCATATGTCTGCTAAAGCCCAGCTGCTTGACAAAGGTGGTCCAACAAATGTGCTTCAGAGGGTTACCCAGTCATTGACCAACGCTTTGGTGTTGTCTTTAGTAGTCAAGAGCTTAGCAACTGCGTGTTCCTCACTTCCACTGGCACTGCTGTTTTCTTTACCCACTGAATATCTTATCTGGATAATCCTCAGAGCAGTTTAATTTTGCTCAATTGGCCTGCAGTTATGAGAAACTGTAGGGGAAATCTTAGCGTGCTTAACGGAATGTTGCAATATATTATGAAGAAATAGAGAAATGTGATTAAAAGTTGATTTTCACAGGTGGGATTATTCTTGGCTTCTTATACCTAAATTATAGTGGTATCGCAATAATAACAGTGGTACTTTTGCTGTCAATCACAGGCAGTTAATGGGGAATATTTTTAAAGAATTTTTTTCTTTCCATTTTTAAAACTTAAAATGTTTCCTGTTGATAGTTTTCAAGAAATACTATGTCTGAAAAATCAAAACCTGGGTAGTTTTAACAGCAGTGTACAACAAAGTGCTTAAATAAAAGAAAACTTTGGAGTGTTTGCAAAATTTCGTGCTTGGCACCTGAGGATGTGGGTATTTTCCAACAAATGTAGGAATTATTTTTTCAAAACTGGATTTTATTTATTTATTTATTTATTTTTGGGAAGCTTTTGTGGGAGACCTGAATTTAAAAAAACACACAAACAAACAAAAAAACTGAATAACTTTTGTAACTCAAATGAAATTTAACCAGAGGTCAGGGACAGGGCAAAACCACACAGTGCTCATCACCAAGATGCACTGATGCTAAGTGCTGAGGTGGAGAGGATGTTTCATCTGGCCAAGGTTTTACAGCATGGTAAAGTCATTATGAAGATTCATTCCACTGAAAGCGAAGGAGTTGAGGATGTCCATCTATCTCAGTTCCTTTTCTTTTCTGAAGTCTGTCCCAATATTAAAGTTTCACATTCTTGTTTCCTGCTATCTGCTAAGGACAGGCTTCTACATACTCTTAGAAAGCATTTTGTTTTCTGTTTTGTACAGTGGACTACATATCCACTTACCATGGATGGTGGTCAAACTGCCATAATTCCAACCATCGTTCATTTTCAGTCTCTCAAGCATCTTCAGTGTCTTCTGGTTTTATCATCCTGCCTGCAGATTCCAATCTGACATGTGATCCTGTAAATGGTTAGAAGTACAAACAGAGGAACTAGCATTTGGGTAGAAAAGCATGACTTCCTTTGAGGAGGAGTTCTGTTCTAGTTAATGTTAGATTATGACATTTCTGCACTGTTGGGCTGTCTGTTTATTTTTGGTTTGGGTTTCCTAAGGCTATTGACTGCTTCAAAAGCAATTAACGCTGAGGTTAGACATTTGTCATTAATCAGATAAATTTATAAATAAAAATACTTATTGGATGCCTGAGAAAAAAAATTATTAAATAAGACCTTAATTAGATGAAGAGGAAGTGCATGTTGCTGAATATGATATGTCTGTGAGAATGACGGTTTGAAAAAAGCCTTGAGGGCATCTAAAATGTGGATTAATGTAGGATCCAGTTTGGCTCTTAAGTACTTGGTCAGCAAAAATTTGGGGAATGTTCTTGTCATGAATTTTATATAGAAAGCCAGACTGGGTGACTGTAATTGTTCTTTTTGTGCCTGAAATCTCTAAATCTGCCTGAGAAGTCTAAATGATTTTGTAAAGCCTTGCAAATGCAACTTGAATGTAACCGAGTGGTTGAGTAGATCAAGGGGAAATAAAATGTACTGTTTGCTGCCTGAGCTGTGTAAACTTGGATCTGGCAGTACATGGACAGGCCAAAACACCTCTTGGGTTTGTTTATTCTTCTTGTGTCTTTCTATTGTGCAGGAGCAATGTAAACCTTGCAGGTCTCTGTACACAGAAAAAAAGAAATTACCCAAAGAGCATTAGCTCCCTTCCTTTTTAGAGTCATTCTACAACTCATATTACTAGGAAAACTTATTTAGGGCTGTAAATTCCCATAAACTGGACAGCTAGATTTCTAGGAAGGTGTAGTTGGGAGCTGCTCTTCCTTATAGGCAGGTGCTGAGGGCTGCTGGTGCATTTGGGAGTGTTGGTGTAGCATGTGAAGATAATTGATTATTAATTATTAAGCATTTGTTCATGGAAACAAAATGGAAAGCTGAATGTAAAGCTCAAAGCCAACATTCTAAGCATACCTGACAAATATGTATATAAAATTACAGCTGTTCGTATTGATCAAAATCACAACAAATGGAGGTTCATTATCATGGAAGAGATACTATAGATCCCATAGCACACAAACTTATCAGTATGGATAATTTATCTAGGTGAGTCGTGGTCAGGTGGCAGAAAACTGTGCCAGCTGGATGAGGATCAACCAAGCACTTAGAACATTTCAGGTTTCTCTTAGCTGTGTGTATCTCATTCCACTCACCACTCTAAAGAAATGGAATGAAACCACAAACACAAAATTCATCTTCCTTTATTCTGTGAGCTTTTTGAGTTTTTATTTTGTACCCGTTAGACTTATTTAGATTGACTGCAAATTTTCTGTTTTTTTTTTTCCTTCTTTGGCCTCTTTTTTTGTTGGCACAGAAGACAACATAATATTTCTTTTATTAAAGAAAGAAGCAACCAAACAAAACCTACCAACCAGACAGAAAAAAAAAAAAACAACCAACCTTGCTCAGTTAGAAATGAAAGATTTCTCTCTTAGAATGCATGATATTTTCAGTTATGGCATCAGAAGATCTTCATGAAAGTAAAATTCATTAGAACTTTTTGTAGGAATGGGGTTTTTTGGAGTCTCAGTGAGTGTGTAGCAGCAGGACAGCTTATGGCAATGCTGCTTCAGCTCATGTAAGATCAAAGGATCCAGGAATCCGGGAAAAGGCATCCCCTGCAAATCTGTATGGTGTCTGTAGACATCACTCTGCTCGGTTCATTCTGAAATCTGGCAGAGTTTCAAATGAACTCTTCCTGGAGAACCATCAACATAAGGTTATAATAGCTGCACACTTCAGCTTTTACCTTTATTAGGAAATTGTATCATGAATAAATATGAATGCTGGTTAAAATGGTACTGGCTATAATGCAGACGTAGCTAATACAGACATGGAAGAAGTACTTTCAACATCATTTATGATAATTAAGCACTGAATCTTGTTTGAGGAAGGTGTGAGTATTGCTTGCCAATTTAGAGTAAAAATAGTGATTAATTATATTTTCCTTATGCAAATCTGTCTCTGGCCAGCACGGGTTGCTGTCTGGATAGAGGTATAGGAGAGGAGGAAAGTAGCTTCTAGGCATGTTTTTATGCATTTATTTGTTTTTAAAAGGAGATGAAGCGGCCTGGAGTTTTACACAGTTTTCATTTTTTGTCATATTGGTGTGGAGCAACTGCTGGATGTAGGCAGAAACCTCAAGTGGAATGAGCTGTTAAATCATAAGGGGGCAATAGTTAAAAAACACTCAAGAAAACAGGAATAACATAGGATCACTCAATGAAAATCAACAGCAAACACTTTGAGCATATTTATCATCTAAATAAAAGATTTGAGCTGGGAATTGCTTTTAAAATACCTGATGTCTGCATAGCACAGGGAGAAGGGAGCATCTGGGCAGACAGCACAGTTAAATAAGCTTTAGGAACTGATGGGTACATTCTATGGTAAACGACAGTTTTCTTTTTGTTTTCTTTTTTTTTTTTTTTTTTTTTTTTTTGTAACCCAGGTTAGAAGTATTGGGGGACAGTCCAGTGCTGCCCTCTGAGATGGCTTTGAAACCCCAGAAGTCACGTCTGTGTTTGCATGGGCATCCATTGAGAGGTCTGTTTGCTGCTTGTGGTTAATGGGGCCAAACAGCAGCAGGTGAAAGCACTCTGCGTGGTTCCTCACTGCCTCCAGATCCCTTTGGCTGAGGGAGAATTGACTCCAGCCCAGGTGAACCTGCCAGACAAATAGCAGAAGGTGAAGTGCAGCGGAAGCATCGCGTCTTGGATCCCAGCACAGGGCTGGAGCCTGCTGACATCCTGAGCAGCGTGAGAAGTCATTGCCTGGGAGCTGGGGGAGGCCAAGGGGGATGAATTCAGGAGAGAAAAAAGGTGAATTCTGCACCATCAGCTTTGTGTTCTCAAAATTGTTGCTTTGTTCATCATTGCTGATGGAAAAGAATCAACAATTCAACGCTTTAAAAAAGGGACACCAGACTGTTTTCAGTGTGTTTACACTTGGATTTGCTGCATGTAACTGAATTCCTTATATGTGGATGATTAGTTTGTGTGTTTCCTGTTTCCCCTTGCCCTTAACATGACTTTCACTTTGAATCTGCAGGCATCCCTTTTCCTGTGCTCACCCAGAGAACGCAGGAAAATAAAATCAGCGTAGAGTGTGCTGAAGAAAAATATCCAGGTCAGGTGGATTAGAAAGAGATCCGGTACCAAATACACAGGGACCAGGTGTTGTTTTTTCAATGCTCTGTGCTCATTGCAAGAAAATCCACCCCATAAACATTGAACAATAGAGGGAAGGCAGAAGGGTCCGGGGAGGGATGGTGGTAAGCGAGGCAATGCTGTATCTTTAATTTTCTTTTCTGAAGGAAGAAAGTCTGCATAGCAATGACAGGAGCACTTGTTCGTGCCTTTAATGTGTGATCTGTTTTCTCCAGTGGAGGGCACTCAGTGTATCACAAACTAGAACATTAGCACCAACAAGCTCCAAAGCATCATCACTCTCTGGAAAGCCTTCTGAATTAGACAGGAGCTGCCTCTCAGCACAGCTACAAAACACTTTAAACCTGACCAGCTAAATGGATAAAGCTATCCTGCACAGTCTTTAACTGGGGGGTTACACGGCACGGGAGGCCTGCCTGCTTCAGGAGCTGGGAGCTGGAGATGGATTGCTGTGTCTGGGAATGGCAAAAGGCAGCAGAATGAGAGATGCTAGGTACCGGCAAAGCTTTTTTTTTCTTTTCTTTTTTTTTTCTTCTCGTTTCTCCCAGAGAAGTTGCTTTACCTTCGGGATGTGCTGTAGCTTTTCCTTGCAGATTGCCACTTAATGCTGATGGTTCTCTGATGACTTACACAATGGCTCTCAGAGCTTAGAGTCCCTCCCTACCCCCCCCCCGCCCCCCCCACCTCTTACAGACTCCCCCCCCATCCTTCGTCCTGTCTTCCCCACCCCCAGCCCCTTCCCTCTCCCTTTCCTTCCTCATCCCCAAAATTCTTGCTTGTCCTCTCTAGGGAACTTTGTGTGGGGCTCTGGCATGCACGCTGGATGGCGGTGATGCGAGCGGCAGCCGTGCTGTGACATGAAGATTTTGATGGTTTAAGGAAAAGAGCAGTTTTAAAAAGAAGAGAGAGGCAAAGGAGAAAAAGGCAAAAAGGGGAAGAGAGAGCGAAGAAAACAGCTGGCGAGAGGAAGAGGAGGACGTTTGTTGGTGACAAAAGGATGGGTAAGTGAACTTTTCTTGCTTGTTTGTCAGCACAGCTGCAGCTGTGTGGCATATTTTTTGTTCAGTTGGATTATTAGCTGTTCGGGAGGGGAAAACAGCCTAACCAGCAGCGCATTCCTGTGCCAGGTGACTCATTGTACTCATTGCTATTGTATTTTTAGATCATGCATTCACCCCCCCACACCCTCCCACCAAACGCACACACCTTTCCTCCTGCAGTGGTTTCATATGTAATTAATGTGTGCATGCATGCATGGGGTGAAGGGCTGTACGTTCCTGCCTGTCCAACCACCCACACACCTGCACACATGATGCACAGAGGTACATGCATGCGTGAGGCAGCCCGCACCACATCTCTTCTGGGTTTCTATTCCTATTCCATGAGCCTGTAGTGGCATTATTCGGGTTGTCAGAATGGACTGTTAACACTTTGTGGTTAGGTGGGAAGCCAAAGGGAAGGGGTTGATTTGGTTTTATAGGTGGTTCTGAAAAGATGCACCCTAATACTGCTGCTGGATTTCCAGCAGTCATTTGCCAGTCTTATTTTTTCAAGTGTGACAGGTTTATTTCCCTCCCTCCTACCCCCCCCCCCCGCCAGAGCCGCCCCCCCAGCCCCCAAGTCTGTAACAGCAAGAACATATTTCTAGCTGGCTGCTGCTGACACATAGGCAGTAGCAAAAAAATGAGAATTTAAATTAAAAATCTAACCTTAAAGTGAAAAGCAGAGATGCATAGTCAGGGGCGTGTTAGACGAGGAATTATTTTGTAGATTGCCCCCTTGGTTTAAAAGCAAATGAAATAACTGCAACACAAGGGTGGTTTTCTGTATATGACAAATAATGAGGTGATTATTTATCAAGGAGATACTGGCCCTTGGAATATTTCCTACTGGAAGAATGTATCTTAATTCCTAGTAAGATTGCAACTCTGGACACAGAGGCATCAGTCCTAAAATCACTGCAGGCTGAGGAGAGCGTGCGTATGTGCTGGGGACTCTGACAGCCCCCTGCAGCCCCTTCCATAATTATTCAGAGAATGTAGAAAATAGCACTGTGGCCATGCAATGATATCTGCTCTACAGGAGAATTTTGACATCTGAAACGCAGAATCTTAATATGAGCAGGGCTGGGGAAAAGAGACAGCAGCTACAGTACAGAAATTCCCCCTTAAACTTTGGGTGTATTGCTGCTCTAAAGGCAGTGTTTATATGTAAGTATTTCTGTGTATGTTTTCACAGAGGATATGCAATGAATGTATACCAAAAATAGGAAGTGCTTAGGTATTCACCCCTCCGTGTAGATAACTTTAAGGCAGTAAGTGTTAAGGCAGTGACTCATTTTAAATAAATGTCTCCTAACATTACCTTGTTACTCAGGTCCCATGCTAGCGTTTTATAGTAATACTTCCCAATATGATTGAACTTTGTTTCTGTGCATTTCTATGCATTTAAGGTACATGGAAATTAATGAACAAGTGAAACCTACTCTCAAATATAATTACTAAATGTAAAAAGTAAAGCCTACAATTTTTAGTTTTACAACAAATGGGTGCATTAAAGACGGATCAAACTTTATGATAAGTAGATTCCTCACTTTTTGGGAGAACTGAACTTGCAATTGCTTTTATCAGGGAACATATTTAGCACCATGTAAATGCCAGAAGCTTTGCCTCATTTCCTTCCCAGCACTATGGAGCATTCAGCACAGTGACTTGACAAATATGTTTATTGTTAAAATCCCAGCATCTAGCGATAAGGATATACCAGCAGCCCTGAGAGATGATGTACAGGAGAACAGCAAATAGAGAATGGGCTCTTGGTCCTTCTAAGGGCTCATAAATCACACACAAGTAATTGAATAACGAGTGTAGTGCCAGTGATGGTGCAGGTAGGAGAGATGGCAAGCAAAGACATTTATACAACCAAAAGTGCAAGCCAGGACACAAACAGGTTGTCTTCAAAACCCACTGCTTCACTAAGGCTTTATCAGACACCCCATGGATGTTAGAAACCCATTGGTGAATTATTTGGGTAGCTTTACAGTGCACTTTTTTTTTTTTTCTTTTTAATATTGTAGGTTTCCATTTAATTAAGCAGCTGAGGGGCATGAGTGTGGTGTTAGTGCTACTTCCTGTGGTGCTGTTTGTTGTGCTTGCGGGGGCTCAGCGAGCTTGCCCCAAGAACTGCAGATGCGATGGCAAGATTGTGTACTGCGAATCTCACGCGTTCAGAGACATCCCTCAGAATATTTCTGGAGGGTCTCAAGGCTTATCGTTGCGGTACAACAGCATTCAGAAGCTTAAATCGAATCAGTTTGCGGGCCTCAATCAGCTCATATGGCTTTATCTTGACCATAATTACATCAACTCCGTGGATGAGGATGCATTTCAGGGGATCCGCAGGCTGAAGGAATTAATTCTGAGCTCCAACAAAATTACCCATCTGCACAACAAAACGTTTCACCCAGTCCCCAACCTCCGCAACCTGGACCTCTCGTACAACAAGTTGCAGGTGCTGCAGTCTGAGCAGTTCAAAGGCCTTCGTAAGCTCTTGATCTTGCATTTGCGGTCTAACTCGCTGAAATCCGTCCCGATCCGAGTTTTCCAAGACTGCCGTAACCTCGATTTTCTGGATTTGGGCTACAATCGCCTGCGGAGCTTATCCCGAAATGCTTTCGCTGGCCTTTTGAAGTTGACGGAGCTCCATTTGGAGCACAACCAGTTTTCTAAGATCAATTTCGCCCACTTCCCACGCCTCTTCAACCTTCGCTCAATTTACTTGCAGTGGAATAGGATCCGGTCTATCAGCCAAGGGTTAACATGGACTTGGAGTTCCTTGCACAACTTGGATTTATCAGGAAATGACATTACAGGGATAGAGCCTGGGACGTTCCAGTGCCTCCCCAACCTACAAAAGTTGAACCTGGATTCCAACAAACTCACCAACATCTCTCAGGAGACCATCAATACATGGATCTCACTCATCTCCATCACTCTATCCGGAAATATGTGGGAATGTACTCGAAGCATTTGCCCTCTGTTCACTTGGCTTAAGAATTTCAAGGGAAATAAAGAAACCACTATGATATGTGCAGGCCCTAAACAAATCCAGGGTGAAAAAGTGAGCGATGCTGTGGAGACATACAATATCTGTGCCGAAATCCAGGTGGTGGTTACTGAAAGATCGTATCAGGCTCCCAAAACCCCCCAGAGACCTGTCTTTATTCCTAAGCCTACCGTTTCCAAACTTGAAAGCAATCAGCCAACGTCTGTGGTGCCAAGCCCCTCCACTGACCTCCCAACACCTGCAGTGGAACCCGAATACGAGCACGTTTCCTTTCACAAAATCATTGCTGGGAGCGTGGCCCTCTTTCTTTCCGTGGCCATGATTTTGTTGGTTATCTACGTGTCATGGAAGCGCTATCCAGCCAGCATGAAGCAGCTCCAGCAGCACTCACTCATGAAGAGGCGCAGGAAAAAGGCCAGGGAGTCTGAAAGGCAAATGAACTCCCCTTTACAGGAGTATTACGTGGACTACAAGCCAACAAACTCTGAGACCATGGATGTATCCGTTAATGGATCTGGGCCCTGCACGTATACCATCTCTGGCTCCAGGGAATGTGAGGTATGAACCATGATCCTCCTAAAACCATTTCAGCTGCTGGGAAGGAGAGGTAAATGTTTGAAGCTCTTGAGGTGTCTCTAAATGCTAGAAAGATTAATGAGGTTTTTTTTTTTGCTTTGGGGTTTGCTCAGCATGCAAGGTTATCTCATTAAATTGTAGCAATCAGGGAAGTGACAGTGATTATTTTTGAACAATTCAGACTTAAAGTAGAATTAGTGTAAGATGAAGTAAAAACCTATGATAAAGATGCATTATCCCCCTCTCATCTGCACCTATTTAATTATCGGTGGTAGCATGAGGCACATCTTTCCTGTATTGCTAGAGGCAGAGAAGTTTAAGGACCTTTCTGTTTCAAAAATAAGCATGGAGTCCTCTCTGCTCCAGACCCCATGTCACATCTTTGGGGTTTTCTGATGGGTTTAGTGATAATGCCAAAGCTTTTCTGCATTTTCAGAATGCAGAAAAGGGGGGTAAACCTGGAAACAGCAGGACTGCAGCACATTTTTGGGTTGAGCATTTACTTGTTTGATAGATAACCAGGAACATCCATGCTTCTTCATTAACTTATTGTAGATTTCAGCCTTGCAAAGGCCCCAGCTTAAACATCTGCAAATATCTGAGTTTGAGAGAGGGATTTTCTCTTGGTTTTTCTATTTTAGTGAAAACTTTCAGATGCTTGGTGAAGGTTTAGCTTGAGATACAGCTCTAGTGAAGACAGTAGTTGCATACATTTAAGGATGCAGTATAATTTTGATTTAGAAAGTATGTGAGAAATACAAATAAGAAAAGCTGTTGATGTTTCTTTGCTCTGTTGTTAAGCTTTGGCTAGAAAATGCTGTAGTTTTTTGTTGCTGCGTTGTCATTGACACTATTTAATATGTATGTAAGAAACGTTTTTACTTGTGAATATAATTGCTTATTTATTCCTGATGAGGAGGATTTCCATGGTTACATTTCGGTACTCGTTACTTAACTTTGTACGTGATTAGGAGGTCATGGTGGATTTTGGTTCCCTGGTTGTGGTTATCCTACCTGAATACACTGTCAGTGTGCCTGCTGACATTCAATCCTATCTTTTTATGCACGTTGAATAGGCTATGGTAGATTTTGAGCAGTGAGGTAGTCTGAAAGGTGTGTTAAAGTTGAGCAGTGCTCAGCAGGCTGCGATTCTTGGATCCCCATTTTTGAAAATTGGATGTTTTGCACTTTCAGAAAATAGGGCTTCTGTATGATGTCTGGTATTTGGCACCTGAAATCACTATCTGAGTTTGGACCGCAGAACTAAGGGGAAGCAAAAATAGAGATGATTTGGGGTCTGGAGCAGCATTGCCTTCAGAAAGGGAAAAGCACCTGTCGTGCCCTTGTCATTTCCACTAGCATTATGTGAATCAATGTGTGCTTTGGCTTCTTCTTTTCTGTTAGCAGTGCAAGTAGAAATAAAAAGATGCTAACAAAGTTATTGTGAATTTTCACCAGCTGTCACAAGGAGCATTAATTTCACCTGAAAGGCTGCCTTGTTTTCCTGCTCAAGTTTAACACCACTAAAATGTCATTAGCTTCGGTATGGAGCTGTTTAATTTAAAGATGGTTTGGAGGACAGTTGAATCCCTGTGTCATATCCAAAAGTGCACGTAATGAAACCATCGTAAGGAAATTCGGATCGTAATTATAATGCACAAAAGATAAGGGGACACCTGCTGCTGTTTGGGAGGCTGAAATCCAAATAATTTGGATTATGGGAGATTAATAAATAGGTAGAAAGACCTACCAGGTCTGGTAACCGAAGGTCAGTATGGCATAATTTCTTCCTGCTGCTGCTGAGTGTTAGGCACAGCTTTAAACACAAGGGGACCCCAGCTCACCTGGTTTCCAGGTGCTGTTGCAGTGCCATAGCAGTTTGATTCAGCTGCTGCTCAGGTTAAGTTACGCTGGCTCACAAGTTTGCAGAAGTCAGGCTATTTATCCCATTATCTTTGGGATTCCTCGTTGTGGTGTAAATTCAGGAAGCCTGTTCTGAATGCAGTAGTGCTGGGACTGGGAGAACATATGCTCTGTATCTGCATGGTATTAATTATGCGTTGGCTATTAGCACAGAGGACTGGAGGAGACAGAAAGCAGCAGATCACTGAAGACACATGTAGCAGCCATAAGCCCCCACTGAAATACTATCTTCAGCTTGGATTTAACATCCTTCGTCTCCATAGCTACAAGGTTCCACTTGTGAAAGGACACATATTCACTGTGCAGTACTTAGGAATGGTAAGAAAAAAATCCCTGTAGTATCTTCAGCAATGGAAAGGCTTAATGTTGCGGTGAAGGGAGGAAGAAAATGGAATATTGTGTTATCAATTTTTAATTTACCCAGATGCACCCGCTTGTGGGAGAACTATTACTAAAACTATTGCTTTGGACTTTGGACAAGTGAGACAGCTCAGGCTCATCCTCCCACGGGTCTGACTTGCTAATTCATTGGGCTCAAGCCAAGGTTTCCCCCAAAACAGGAACATGTAAAGGGAGAAGAGTACCTGGTTATCAAAATGAAAGCAGAGCAGTTGTCAGCATCAATTACTTAAGGTTCTATCGATTTTACTTCATTAATATTTTTCATATCAATATCTGCTCTCACACGCCAACCCCTACACACCTTGAAGCACCGTGGATGTCTAAAACCTGCATATCTTTCTGCGAAGGGTTAATGGGTTAATTAGTTATGGGTTAATTCTGTGTTAACCTAGGAAAGAATATGCCTGAGTGTATTTCTCTGTTGGAAGCTGGTGATAATGGATGTTCCTGTGTGCAGCCTAGGGCTGTGCTGGACACAGCCATTACTGTCACAGCTCTGAATTTGTTTTTCAAGTATCCAGCTCTTCTCATATGTTGCCACCATCTTTCCATGGCAGAAACTGGCCTTGGAGTAGCATGTTTAGGCATTCACACAGGTTCATTTTTTAACAGCAGCTGCAAGTGGTGATGGTGGTTATTCTGAGTTCAGCAAGATGCCTTGGCTGCACCAAAGCAACATGAGTGTGCGGGAGCTGCCCCGTGTTGGGTCATTATCTGCAAGCAGTAGGTGCCAGGGGCAATTTGCAAGGCTGCTTTTAACTCTGTGCTTTATGAATTATTTCTTGTACTACAGAGGCACAGCCAAAGCCAGGCTTGCTGTAAATGGGAGCAACTCTCTTGGCATCAGTGGGATTATAATCACTGACACCTGGCCCATGGTATTCTATTTAGTCTATTGGCAAAGCTTTCTAAAATAACTGGATGCTTATGATTTTGGCTCTCACCATCCAGTTAGCAGACTGCTGCTATCACATTTTGGTAGTTGCTTTGTGCTTGTGCTTCTTATTCCCTCTCTCTGTCATGTTTATTTGTACATTTGCTGAAGATCATGGAGCATAAAAAGCAATTTTATAAACCAAGCTAGAATGATGTGTTTCATACATAGCACACAGAATATCCACATATAGCACACTATGTGGGGAGAAGGAACATCACTCCATAAATGTTTCCTCCTTTCTGCTAGGTTTTTCCTCTTCTGTTTCTCAGGCTGGCTGTTACTGAACAATCAACCACCAACCAACCAACCAAGTGAACATCTTTTCCATGTTAGCTGAGTACAGTTGATGTGAAACCCTTTGAGAGGCAATTGACACAGACTCTGCAGTGTTGCTCTTTACACTTTCATGTCTCCATGTCTAACCATACCCCAGAGTTTGACAAACAAGCCCACCTGTTCATATACAAGAATGTCTCTGCTGTGATGCTTCTATGTTTTTCATTGGAGTGAAAACCAGGGCAGTTGTCACTTGCATTCATACTTGCTAAATCAGTTGCGCAAAATTGTGTTTGCTTTGAATTCTGCTTGCTCCCCTCTTGCCAGTGGGAAGAAATAGATTGGTAGAGAAATATAACATATGCAAACATATCGGGCTACTGTTGACCTCTTCTTTTTGAGCCTAATTTAAAAGGAAAAGCTGACATGCCACTGTTGATTATCATATATTTATTAAACATCATACTGTGTTGTTTGCAGGAAGATGCAAAAAGGGAAAAAAAAAAAAAAAAGTCTTCTCTTTCCAGATGCTTGTTAGCCCAAGATTCCAGCTCTGGAAAGGTGATTCTGTAACTCATTTTGGAAAGGATGTCCAGGATCTAAGCAAGATCTTATGGGACATGGTAGCCTCAGGGGAAAGAAGTCACTCAGTAGTTTGGCAGAGTGGTGGGTTTTGTTTGTCTTTTGTGTGTGTTTTTTTAAGAACAGTGACAGTATTCCCTTTGGTCTTACATTCACATAAAGAAAATTTAGCAAGGACCTGACAGCAGAGGCTTAAATTTTTACGTGATCTGGTGTAACGTAAAAGGAAGGTGATTTTCCAGGTAGTGCAGTGCAAAGAGAAGAACATGGCAAGTGGGAAGCAGTGATTGTTGGTTCCAAAGCCTACTGCCCTCATTTTAGGAGCTAAGGAGGAGGAGTCCTTAGTCCTCCTAGGAGGAAGTTCCAGTCTTTTTTTTTTTTCCTAATGACTGCATTTAGGAAAGCTGTAGGATGGCCCATGTTAATTGAGCTCTCTCGTATCCTTTGGTGCTTTGGCTCTTCCTCCACCTCTACATGATTATCAGTGGACCTTAAGTTCCTGCTTGAAATGCAATGAAACTTTGTCACAAGCTCTGTTGTAGAAATTAGGCAAAGACTGAAGTAATAGTGGATTTCCTCCCTGCAGTGTCTCTGAAATATGTCAGAAGTGGGTCAGAGGAGAAACCTCTTAGGCACAGGGCCAGTGAAAGGTTTGAGCAGGAGGTAAATTTTGGAAATATCTTCAGGATTAGGTCCAAAGGTAGAAATGTGTGTTTGTTAACATTGGTCTGTGTTAACTCCCGTAGCCTTCCGCATACTGCTCTTATTTGTGGTTGCAAGCATAGTGTCAGTATGCTGGAGGCTGTGCTACAGAAGCACTAAGTAATGTAGTCATAACTGCATAGGGGCAAATTTTCTAGGGCTCAGCACTTGCAAAGCGTGAGACTTCCCAAACATATTACCAAAATGCCTGCCTGTATTTCCGGGAGAGCTCAGCCAGCTGCACATCAGCAGCAATTGAGATGCTGGTCGTGAATTTGAAAAGGGAGCTGCAGGAGGTTGCTGAGCACTTCTGAAAGTCTTACTCAATCCTTATTCAGGTGTCTGGTTGGGAATTTAGCTGATCTGAGATCTGCTCTTACAATGTGTGTTCTGCCGAGAGCTCGCTTTAAGATAAAGCAAGAAATTAGTGGCAGAGGAAGAAGCTGAGTCCATATCTCCAAATTTTCACTTAGGCTTGGAACTTTCCTGTGTTCCAGCATTGCATTTGTTCTACTATATCTCATCCAGGCTGACAGCTATTTGACAGAACTCTGAAATTGCACCGAGGATGCGCGCTCTTCATACAGACATATCCAACAGAATGGCATCCTCCCCGCCCCCCATCACCTCTTCTTCTTCCCTTTATTTTGCCATATGCTGAAAACCAGTTTGTGTTATGCACGGTGAGGAGTGACAGAACTGCACTGTAAAAGCTTTGTACAAGAGAAGAAAATAATTGTATTTCTTTTATAATCATTGCTCAGGCTTTGTGAAGGATTCCTGCGTGGCTGGAATTGTGACAGATGCAATTTACCCTCTCCATCTCTCCTTTTTTCTCACCCCTTCTTCTGCTTCTGCTTGAGCTCTGTGATGTGCTGCCAGTATTTTAAGGAGGGGGAAAAAAATCAATTTTAGTCCATTATGTAGCTCATGCCAGGAGGGAGAATGCTAGCAGAGGCAGGGAGAAATCTGTCGAACCCATTCAGTTGTTTCTTCTTTTAAATACACACGAACACACACAAAAATCTCACTTGAAAGGAAGCGAACAGCCTTGTTAGTAAGTATCCTGCTGCTGGAAATGTTCCTTGAGCTCCCCTCTGGAGAAACAGTGCTGACTTGGTTCTTGACATTGAGACCTTACTTATGCCATCCAACACAGAGCCAGTGGAGCAAGGCTGGGTGCTGGATGAGAGCTGTGCACTTGGCTCTGCTTCTTGTTTCTAGATGCATCCATGTTTGGAGGCATTCTGATGCTGCTAGAAGCAACCCACTGTGTTACTGCCACTAAGGTAGATCCACAGGTTATTTTCAGGAGATTGCCTGTGTTGCTAGCAAGACCTGCTTGGCAGAGAGAAGTGGACAGGTCTCTGTCATGTTCTCCTTGTTGTAAATATTTTGATGTGTAAAATTCCTTTGTGATTGTGTTCTGGTATTTGGCCACTGCAAGCCAAGTATATGGGACTGAACGCAGATGGGCTGCAGCTGTAAACATTTTTGACACTAATCAGATTTTATCACATCTGCCTGTTGTGGAACCAAATAAGCTTGGATTGCTTGTACATCTCTGTCTTACATCTGTCTCACATAAAAAAGATGACTGAGTCAATTCCTAGCAATCTCCTGGGGGTTGTACATACTTTGTAGGAGCTAGGAGATGCTGTTGCTGGAGACACTGGCGTCCCTGGAGACACTCAGGGTCAGACTGGACCTGGCACTGGGCAGCTTGATAAGAGCTGTAGGTGTTCCTGTTTGTTGAAGAAGAGCTGGACCAGATGGCCTTTAAGGGTCCCTTCCAACTCAAAAAATTCTATGATTCTATGACACTGTGTATGGAATGATGCAGGAGGGTGTGACTGAGAATATTGGCTTCTTGGCCTGATGAATCTGTTTTCTCATTGTCTTTTTGAGCCATGTAAGGGTGCAGGAGAAACAGAAGGTTCTTGCCTGTAGATGTAGCAGCCGTGCAGCTGCCATGGAAGTCTTTCTACCTGCAAGAGCAGGAAAGGCCATAAAGGGCAGGAAATGCTGATCATCTGGGATCTCTCACTCCCATGGTATATTAATACAGCAAAATCCACATCCTTGTTTCATAGTTCAAGCATTTTACTTCAAATTTATTATTTTGGAGGTTTGTTAGATACATTTAAATGCTGTTGGTGAGGACACAAGAAGTTCATGAATGTAAGCAAGCCAGAAAGGCTTTCTTGGAAAGCTCCATGTCAGTGGGCACCATCCTATGGAAAATCATAGGACCTTGTGAGGGAGGGTGTGAACTTATCTTTTTTTTTTTATCCCTATGGCAAAAAAGAGAGGTGTTGTTGTTATTGTTTGTTTGTTTTTTGCGTAGTATCTTTCATTTGTAGATCTCAAAACTCATTGGATAAGTAACATCATTCTAATTTTTAGTTACTGCATCACCCAGATTGCAATCTTATGCAACAGCTCTTTGCTGCTACAGTTCCATTCTTTTTCCCCTTTCCCTGTCACTGCTATTGTCTGATTTCCTCTGAAATACAGAAAAAAAAATAGAAGCAAAAATAGTCTTTCTGCTATTAGCCTATGGGGAAAAGTAGCATGATCGGTTTGTTGATGATCAGAGGTGGAATTTTGCTGTTGTGCTCTTGTACAGCTATGTGCTCTGTGTAGACCTAAATAGGGAAAGACTGACTTTAATAAATGAGTCTTGATTTTGATACTGAAATTTCTGAATTATTTTGTCATGTAACAGTATTTGCTATTTTGTGTCTGCAGCTGCACTGCAGAAGTGTTATATCAGGAGAAAAATTACGTTTTTTTGAAACTCAGTGCCTGCTAAATCTATTGTGGGAATGTGGCATGTCCTTCATTGCAACAGGCAGAGCTTAGAAATTACGTTATGTGCAAAGATCTTTTGGTACATTCAGCATTGGGTCTGTGTGCAGTGCTTCCTATTGCATACAGATATAAATACACGTTGCAGTAGAAGAAATATTTATCTCTGCTTCTTAAAAGACAATGAAAGAACCAGCTTTAAAGCAGAAGGTTCGTTATTGTTGTTCTTTGCAAACAAATACATTGGCATATTTCCTTTCTCATATGGAAGAAGTAGGCTTTTCCTGTATGTTACTTGTATTTTAATCCAATTTAGAAGCAATCAATAACAGAAAGTGAAGGAAGGTAAACTCACTGTAAGAGTATTATTACTACTACAGATATTTGTGTTTGAGCAGCAGCTGTGACAATTCCCAAGTTCAATCACCGTATGGAAATATTGAAGGAAGTAGTCCTCACTGGGAAGAATTGGACCCAGTTTGTAATCCACAGAGGTTTGTCACAGAAAGAGGCAACAGAGGCACAAGGAACAATTTATTTTCCAATGAGTTCATAGCATTATGGAATGGTTTGGCTTAGAGGGGACCTTAAAGATTGTCCAGTTCCATCCCCTGCCATGAGCTGTTTGTTCCCCACCAGCTCAGGCTGCCCAGGGCCCCATCCATGACCTTGGGCACCTCCAGGGATGGGGCATGAACAGCTCTGGGTGCCTCATCACCCACTGAGGACTGAAATACAGGTTGTAAGAAACCTCTGGCTGTATCCTGTTTATTGAATGACTCCAAATGCCAGTCTTGTGCTGGGAAAAGCTGTCCTGTGATTGCACTGTGCCAAGAATAAAGCCCCCTCCTGTGCATTGGGCCAGTGGAGGACCCATTTATCTCTGAGAACAAGCTCCCTATGAAGAGGTCAGGCTCACTCTTGGTGACTTGCACTTTCATGCATCCTAGCTCCGCTTTTTGTCAAACTGTTCTAATGCATACTGTAGCTTTGATGAATAGACTCAAGTTGTGTGTTTTTGCTCATTTTCAAACTCCGTTCTCATTAAAAACCAGCTTCTTCTTCTGCATGATGGCCTTTGAAACCCCAGATGATTCTTCACTGCTCTCATCTTTCACTAACACATCCATTTGGATTATCTTTCTGCCGTGATGGATGCTTTAAGGGGAACCAACAAGGCCATCAAATTCTTGCCCTGGTTCAACTAGCATTTGTTAATGTTCTAAATCATCTTGGGCCTGAAATGTGCTACTTCTTAAATTTAGAACGATGTGACTGCCTGAAGCTTCTCCGTGTGTTAATTAAATTATCGTAATTGTGGTTTCTTGAGACTGACAGGTTATAAATAGCTTTTCTTCCCCCCCTCCCCCCCCGCAGTAATTCGGTATGAATGACAGGCAAAACCCACTGTTGTTCAGATTCAGATCATACCTCTGACACTGTCTTGCCAATTCAGACTCCATTTCTCTACTATTACTGGATTGTCCCAAAATAATAGGCAGTGTCATTCTTAAAGGCTAGTTAATTACCTTGTACTTTTCACATTATAAGATTTTTCTGGGTCATCATTATCCATTTAATTTAACAGAATGAGTATTGAGGAGGACTGATGGTCAGGACAGATGTTCAGTGTCTATGTGTAGACTCAAGCATATGTATGTAAAGAGAAGTCCTAAGACTGGCATATTTTAATTCTAGTTCTACTTCCATGTATAATGTCTCAGAGTTTTTGTGGAAATAGAAGTCTCCGTGTTTTTAACATTTAGTTTTCTTCTATTGCTCCCGTGGGGTAGGTCTTTACCTGAGAAGGTGCTGTGCTAGATAAATGGCAGAAGACAGAACAATGCAGTAAGATCACCAGTTATTTGGTAACAAATTCATCTTACAGTCCTTTTCATACTTACTAGAAAAAAGAAAGAAAAGCTGCAAATACTGTAATTGACTAAGAATTTGTGCAAAACTATCTAGTTGGCTTTTGATCTTCCTCTGCTTGAGAGCAGCTCTCTCCCTTTGCGCAAGAATGAGGTAGAAGCATGTAAGTGGGAACATCCTGAAGTCTGCATAATGCATAACCCCCATTATGCAATTATGCATTGCTCCTGTTTAATGCAGCTCTGTGCGCTGAAATTTTCTCTGTTTATAGCTCTAATTCATGGAAGAACCTCAGGCTAGATCTTTGTCTACCACTCTGGATCCTTCCTGCACTTCCAATCAGACAAATAAACCTTACCGCTTCATTACTGTTGAGTGTAGACATGTGTTATGCTGGCTGACATGATTCAGAGCTAAATGAGATTCACGAATATACAAGGGACAGCTTCCATGCTCAGCCTTGCCTTGCAAGACTGGATGGTATCTATGCTCACGGATTTGGCATTGGAAGACCGACCAACCAGCCAGGGCTGGATGCCACAAGAACTGGGGACTGTTCTAAACTCTGCCCTTCATTTATAGCATGAGCATTGCAAACTGTCAGACTGTCAAAAGAAAAAAAAATTCAAGCAAGGTCACAATGGCTTTCATTACAATTTGAGCAACTAAATCAGTCTGTAAATCTTTGAAAATTTCTCCCATCCGCTTGCAGGCTTTCTGCTCCCATCTACTTACACGGGGGTCAGCTGGAGAGGATTGCCTTTCACTCTCCGTGCAAGATGCTAACAACAGGGCTGGGGCTTGAGCTACTGCTTTAGCAGGGAAGAAAAAAAAGTATTGTCGGAGCCTTGAGGGACTCCCACTGAGTCTGTTTTGTCCCTGCTACAAAAGCCTGTCTGAAGTGGTCTGCTTTGTGTTGGTGTGGTATTAGCACATGCCTATTTAGTTCTTTTAAAATGTCTATACTATATTCAGATGCAATGGAGATTTACTTCTAGGTACTCAGGTTCTCCTTGGTCCCTTTTAGTTTTCTGCAGTGCAGTGCAATTGCATGATTTTAATGTAAATTTCTGATCCATTTCTTTTCCCTTTCTAAATCATAGGTTAGGCTTCTGGCTTCAAAAGCCACATCAGTGTCATGCGCAAAGTGGCACAGGGGAATGAAGGCAGTTTGTGTGGTTTTGCATACGGAACACAAATTGCATAAATCATAAATCGGAAGGGGAAGCAACCTACTGGCAATTTGGAGTTGTTTGAAATTTTTATTTAAAAACAAAGTCAATGGGTGTTCTCTTTGCCTCCTTTTATTTGTTGAATATGTTGAATATGTTAATAGTCCCAGTGTGCAAAAAGCTTTGTCAATCTGAGGCATTGATTACGCTTTTTCTGTTGATGATTATCTCCCAAACATTTATTATATTAGCTTTCAAAAACATGGGTCAGGCTTCTTTGTTTTTTATGTATCAGGCAGAGACTAAATATTGGCTTCATGAGTTTTCCACATAGGTTGTAAGTGAAAGATATTACTAGCATATTGTATTCACTGCCTCTCATGTGTAATGAAGATTGAATTGGGGTTGTTCTACACTGATAGATTTTTAAAAATTAGGGTTAAAGAGATTCTGGGCCACCTGCTTTGTCTTCTTCAAGGGCCAAAATAATCGTATACGAAATTACATTGCTTATAAAGCCCAGTAGCTTGTTTTGACTAAAAAGTGCCTCAACCGAAGTCACTTGAAGACTTAAGGAAGGCTCTGCTTCTTGGGTACTTTGTTCCAAAGGTTAATAACCTTCACAGTGAAAAATAGCTGCTCAGCTGTTAAAATCGCTCTTTTCTCCACAAAGAGATTAAACTCATCTGAGAGAAAGAAGTATCTGATATTTAAAATGTCACTCAGGATAGCTGAATACAATATCCAGCTCACCAAGGAGAGGTTACAAAAAAGAAAAAAAAAAATAACACAAAAAGTCAAATGAAAATTCCTTCTTCTATTCCCTTGACCCTGTTCTTGGCCAGTTCTCCAGTCGCTCACCTCCAGTTCCTGATCATTGAGTGCACACCCAGATCAGAGAGCCACAGACCCACTGATGTCTGTGGCAAGGCCCCTATTTATGAAGTAATACCATCCTCAAGTTAGCGGCATGTAAAATGAAATACATCACTAGAGCAGTGTAATAAATTTGCATTCACTTAGAAGTCATCAAAGTTTCCTCTGAAGAGCTGTTGACCATATACAGCAACCCAACATCCCATTAGGATTTTTTTTATATGCTCTAACTCTGATGTTAACATTTCTTTAAAAATGGTTTATGCATTTAGCTCAACTCATGATGGGCTAATAATGAAACAACTAGCTTAGGTCTTTTTGCAGAAGTTTTAACAAAAGTGGACTTTATAAACCTTGAAGGGACAACATGAGTATTTGAATGGACTCTGGAAATTGCGTTAGCCTTGCAGGTGGAATGAAGCACATGCACCTTCTCTTGGGGCAAGCTATTCCTAGACCAAGCAACTTGCAGAAACAAAGTTCTTTTCTTACTTTATAGTAAGATTTGGAGTTGAACTTAATGATCCTTACTGAGTCCCTTCAAACCTGGGATATTTTGTGATTCTGTGATTTGTAAACAAAGCTCAGTCATTTTCTTTTTCTTCCAAAGGTTGAGTGTTGCTTGCCTTGACTACATGGCATATTACTGTTCTTTTTTGATAAACTGCTACAGTGGGGATGTGATTACTGATAACTTGTTCAGTTATCTGCACCCATAAGAGGTCAAGCTATATGTCATACTGGAAAAACTATAGTCAAATATTCTGTAAATAAAGGGTTGTGCCAAGAGGGCCAAGAAAAAAAACGAAGGCATTTGTCAAAGAATCCAAGTCTGTCTTGTTCTGCACAAGTAACAAATGTTCTGCTTATAGGTAATTAATTAAAAATCATTAATGGGTCTAGGAGTCCAAAAATTCTTTATTATGAGTTTAATTGCAGGAGCCTTCATTCTCCCACCATTAATTTGGCATGAAGATAGATTCACAGTTGATGTTGAAACATGGTAATTCACATTGCGTTCAGCTTTCCAGGCCTTCTGCAGCAGAGGGTGACTGCAGTGCCACATGCAAACAAACCCTGGTTAAGCCTTCCTGTAGTGCTGCATCTGAACTGATACAGAGCTCAGACCTTTGTCCTTGCCTCCATTCATCACACTGTGCTCTCCTCAGAGCACCTGCCTTTCCACCTTCTACTGAACTCTCAGAATTCCCCAAGTTATATCTTAAGTATGGCGAGATACTTCTGTGTTATTTTTCTGGACCTAACACCCAGCTTCCTTGGGCATCATTTAAGCTTTTTATACTGTTTACAGTTGCTAAAATCTTCATATGGTTTCCAAATATTATATATATTTTTTAACCGTTTCTCTACTTCCGTGGACCTACAGGTGAAGAATTTGCATAATATATTATCTATTTGCATCTGTCTCCTTGGGACTATATGCTTCTGAGTGGATGTGCTATACTTAGTGACTTAAATTTTAAGTTCTTCCTTTGTTGTTTCTTGAGTGCAGCTTCCACAATATTCCTGACAGGACCACAATGCCTACATGAAAAAAAAAAAGTTCAGTTTGCCATCTTTCAGATGTTTCATTTATATAACCTCACTTAGACTTAAACCTGCCAAACTTGAAGGTATGGTTTTGTAGAAAAAAGACCAACTAACTGCCATATCTCTCACCCAGGAATTGCCACTTATTTTTTTCATTACTTACCTCTTGAGTTTTATTGTGACTGGATGTTTCCTATGGATGGGAAATACCTTTTTTCACTCTGAAAATATCAGCGATGTCAGAATTTGCTTCATGGCCAAGGTTCTAATTTCTGAGGTACCTTACGCATACAGAACGCTGCTACAAAATAAACCCTCACCTGAAAAGAATTACAGTGCATGTTTTAGTTGGAGATATAACAGCAGGCTAGATGATCACTGGGCAAAAGTATCAGGACTTGAAAGGGAAAATTGTTGTTCCTTTTGAAAATGTGTCAGGTAAACAAATGGAGATGGTTTCCCTTCATCCACAGCAGTGCTGACTCTCTTGCTTCAATGGGGGCATTTTGGAGAATCCTACCTGTTTAAAAAGAAAAAGCTTGTGAATCATATAACTGTTTAGTGTCCAGTGTTTTAAATCACAGAAATGATACAAGAGCCCATGTGGGTCAGACCTCAGAAGTCATCTGTTCCTCATTTCTTGGTCAATACGAGTCAAAACATTCAGCATACAGCTGAATTTAGCTCAAAGGAAATGGGTTTTTCTCTCATTTATTTGTGTGTATATATGGATATGTATGTATGTATATAATAATATGTTAATTTATAATCTAGAATTGCACTGTTTTGTTTAATGGCTTTATTTTACTATAACTTGCAAGTGGACATCTTCATTTGTGTACATTTGTTTGCTGTTACTGATTTTCAGCTCACGTTTATCCTTCTCTTCAGATCCTCCCAGGCCCCTTTCAGTTTTTATTTTCCTTATCTTTTCTCTCTTTATCCCCTTCTGTTTTTTCTTTTTTTTTTTCTTTTTCTTTTTTTCTCCTTTCTCCTTTCTTCATTTTTGCTTTCTCGTTTCTTCTCCTTTCCTTTTTTCCTTTTTTTCCTTTTTTTTTTTTTCTTCCTTTTTTCCTCTTTTCTTTTTCCTTTTTCCTTTCCTTGTTTTTAGTGACAACTGCACACAGGTTTCTTCTCCCACTCTACAGAGCAAGCAGCATGTCAATCTCTGCCTTCAAGTGAATGTTTCCCTGTGCCCTCTGCCATATCCTTCCCTGGCAGAAGAGCCCAGCTGTAGCTTTACTAGCAGCCAGCACTTAAGGAGGAGAGAAGAGGAAGATGGATGGTAGAAGCAAGCTAAGTCACACAGCCTGGCCTGCTATGGGAAAGGAAACACCTTTCTCGGGCAGAAAAGCACTTCTGGGCTGTGATTAGCAAAGGCATGGACCCAAACTTTGAAAGCATTGCTGATAAATCTCAACTGTAGTTGAGTAGCTGTAGTTAAAGGGGAGTGTCAACAGTGGGAGATATTTTATGCTATACCTATCAGAAGTGCCTGTGTGCAGCTTAACAACAAGCAAGAGTTGACATAGACCTTTAATATTTGGCTATTCTGAATTAACTCAGTATCAGGAATTAACAAAGGCCATTCTTTAAGGTAAACAGTTCGTCAGAGTGACAGACTCAGAGCTGAGGTTTATTTTGTGCACAGAGTACCTCCTTGAGAATGGAGTTACCCCAGTACTTTCACAAATATTTTCTGGCCTTCAGCTGTTGCTCCAGCCATCAACTGCTCGGTGATGGGCACAGCAGATCTTCCTTCATGGCTGGATGGAAAAAGCAAAACCCAAAGTGATGTTCACTGAAATTTTTTACAATGCTGCAGGAAGCAGTGAATAGAGTGCTGTTGGGTTACAGGCACAGCTATATTACCTCGTAACTCAAGGAATAATGTTGTCTGGGGATGCTGGCAGTGCTGAGATGTAGCATGAATCATCAGAGAAGGCATCGTAGGGAAGTAAGGAGGTAACATTGGTGTTTCATGACGATGGCTGTGTTGACCCCAGGGCAGGGCATGGGTCTGTGGGTCATAGCATTATGAATGAGAGCAGACCCACAGACACAAACTGAAAGCATAGGGAGGAGTGTAGTAAGGAGAGGACAGGAGAAGCTTCCTCCAGCCTGCAGAGACTCAGTGGTGATGTTGGACACTTAGTAAAATACTTCTGGCTCTGTTCAAGTAGAGATATTCTTTTTTGTCTTCCTCATTCTACTGGTTACATTTTCAGCAGCACCGTTCTGTAGAAGCTTCATGATGGATGTTGACTATAGCACTAAAAAATAATACACATTTCTTAATATCTTTTCATATATGTCTCTTCATACCTTGCTGTGATAGCAATTCATGACTTGGATGCAGTCTTTTGTGACTTATGTCCAATGGTCTATCTGGATATATTTATTTTTTCTATTAGCTTCTAGGCAAACATTTTCCAAACCTGGCTGTGCTGCAGGAAGGTCATGGATTCTATCCTGTGGATATGCAGAGCATGCTGTTTGCATACAGGTGTATGTGGGAGTGTGACATATGCAGATGCATCAAATATCTGGGCCAGTTCAGAGCACAATATCACTTCTCCAAATGATTTTCATCATATTAACAGCCTGTATTTCAAAAATTAATGCTCTAGTGGAGTATTGGGCTAGGAAACAATTTTAGTGTTGTTTTTGAGAATCTTTCCATGTGATGTGCACAAATGTTTTATTTGTATTAGGGAACAGAATGGATAAGAGAGCTGGTTGTAAAGTGTGATGCATATAAGAAACCGATGGAGTTCATGCCTGGTTTTCCAGCCTTCAACCCATCCTTCTTGCTAGCATAATAGCAATAATGTTTAAGTTTTATTGTGTGCTTAGTATCCAGGATGTGAAATTAAATCAGCACATGAAAATGCTCTTTCACCGACGTGCCTTAAATTATCCTGCTAAATTCTTGCTCAGTTACATCAAGGATTCTTTGCCAGCAAATGCTCCAAGCCCTGCAGACAACGTGATGCAGCATGTAACACGGAGGGCTTGGTTCTCAGCAATCTGCCAAGATCCTTGAAAGGTCGGCGATAACAAAGGAGAATTTGATGGTGACTTCTCTGAAGTAATTAATTTAAGGGTTCTCTTCTTCCTCCATTGAGTTCTGCAAGAGTGGGGTTATTTTTACTTCTATCCAATTAAATGCTCAAGCCTTTGCTTTACCATATGCTGCTGTCTGATAAGCTTTGTCAGGACTAGAGCTCTGCTATTGGCTTCAGTTCTTTTGTTTACATGGAGAGTGTCACTTAGGTAAGGTCTTGTTGCCTCCCATTACCATCACCTGAAGGGAGTTTCCAGCAGCTCAGGCCAGAATTACGAAGTTTTCATTATCTAAATGTAAATGTTCGAGACATGCATGCAAAACACTGACATGGAGGAGAGTACTAAAAACAAAGGAAATATATTCCAGTGGAAAATACCTTTTCCCTTTAGTTTACTTTTTTTTTTTTTCTTTTAAATTGTTTTTACCATTCACCTCGGTTGGTTGGCTGGTTGAACCTCTGCTGGGTGGGCAGAGAGGCACAGTGTGGCTTAGCTGTATTTCAAGCTTAATGGAGTAATTAATTAGTCACAGCGTGGATTAAAGATAAATTTTGTAGGAGGTTTAAAAAAGTGCTAGTTAATCATTGATGAATTTTAAAACAGGATAAGCACATAAACATGCAATTTCTGATCGGTTCTTAAAGTGTGTATTAATTATGTATTAACTCCTGATAAACTATTTAGAAATGCATGCCGGATCTGAAACACAGTCAGATGAGCTGCAGTCAGAAGGCAAATGAGAAACTCTTAAAATTAGTGTCTGCCTTATGCGAACAGTGGAGTAACTGGATTGAACCATTGAGTGAAGAACACATAAATGCGCATTGCTAATATGTGCTGCTGAGGTTTGAAGTGGAGCCTTTGGGATCCATCCCAAAGCCAGTTCCCAGTGTGGAAGAGGGCATTTTGGAAAAACAGTGCCAAACTAGGGGTCCCATTTTGGATAGGCTTTATCATTCAGGACTTTTTATACACAGGAATTGTGTGGGTTTACTTCATTTATTGCAGTCAAGAGACTCACCACATTACCCCTTAGCATGGAAAAGATTGAACATTTATTTTCAAGTGTTGGCTTGATGATTGGTTGAGTTTGTGTTTAAGTGTTTGATTTAATTAGTATGAGATGAGCTTAGGGTCAGATTTTCAAGAACACTTGCTGCTTGGATTTCTCACTGGAGGATTCATGCTGTGAATACCCGTGATAGCGGCTGTAGTGAGTTCCCATCTGGAAGAGCCAGAACTCAAAACCACAAAACCAGTGCACCTGCAAGACCCTCATTGCTCCCCCACCAAACAGAAGAAACTCTGTGATGTTTTCATTGATGACAGGATTGATTCAATCGAGGCAGTTACTGCCAAAATTGCCCCACTTGTGATGTGTTGATATGTGTTGATGGAAGAGTAAAATACTCATTGTTGTGGTCCTTACAGGTAACACTTACAATTTGTTCTTCCAACTCCAGGGTCTTTACAGACTTTTCAAAAAGGGGAAAGAAAAATCAACTTTTCTCTCTGTTTGTGTTTACTGAATCAATATTTATACGTTGCAAGCTCATTGAAAGCCAGTGTTTATGGCTACTTGTCCCTGAACATCAGGCTGTGCCTTTGTTTCAGAGTGCTGCAATATTCGTTTCCTTTCAGGTAGGCACTCTAATATTTTCCTCCTCTCCCTGTGTTGATTGCTAATTACGCGAATGCAAGGTTTGCTTTGTTTCCTTTCGAGGACATTTGCCTAGGACTATTTCATCATCATCTTTGAATCAGACAACAGCATGAATATCAAACAGAGCTGTTAAAGGCTTTGCTTGTCACCTGTCTCCTTTCCAGTGAGTCAGTTCTGATTATTTTTTTTTATATTTTATTTCCACTTCTTTTATCCATTTGATGTCTTATCATCTGATGCATTTCTTTTCTCCCTTCCCCTCTCTTTTATTTGGCATGTCTTTTTACCTACCTATGAGCCTCCGCTGATTCCTTCTAGGAAGATTCTTGAACTTGCCAGTTTTCTTTACAGTAAGGATCCTTAGAAAAAAAACTACTGCTGTATTGCTGTCCATTTTTCTCTTTTTTTAAAGGCAGTTTGAGGTGGTATTTCTCTCTGTTTTACAAGGCTACATTAAATTTTCCAGCACAAAACTAACTTGCTTTATTGAAAAGTTTGATCATGATTTTCCTCCCGTTTTTGCTTTTTCATGGCAATAATTTATATTTATTTTAGTGGAGTGTTGTAGAGGCTCTGCTGATAGTGACCCTCCCCCCCACCCCTCCTCCAATTCAAAATGCTATATATACTTCTAGACAGTCTCCTCTGCAGTGAATTGACTAAAAAGTCTGTAAACATGCTGATAAATGGTAATCAGAATGTCCCTCCATTTTATTAAATGCAGGTTTATGCAGACAAGCAGAGACAGAGCTGCTCATTTTGTGTGCTGCAAGCCAGCATGACGTGGGGCTGTTCTAGAACAATAACAAATATTGCTGTGTTAGTGTGACCTTGCATCCGTGCTCAGGAACAGCACGCTCTGGACTTGAGTGCTTTCCTACATTGCTGTGATACAATGGGAGGAATTGCTCATTTCTACTGCTATTTTCTCTCTCCTTTCACTTACAGATCCTTGCTGGGGTTTTGTGCTGTTATGGTGCATGGTGCTGGCATAGCAGCACAGTGATTCTATCCCCCTGTTCTCAACTACAGACCTACAGAGCAGTGAGATGCAGTGTTTGTCTCAAGCACAGCCAAAGACCAGTCCCTGCCTGCAGGCTGTCACTCCGCTTTCACATCATGGTCTGGTGGCTTGGCTACAAGCTTTCTCTTTCTTTCCACATCATTTTCCTCTCTTGTGCTATTAACCAGACCTCCGGCCTATAAATTGGTTTTCCTAATCTCCTTACACATGCTCAGAATCCTATGGAAGCCAAAATGTAGTCTAATGGTTTTAAGCATGTGCATAAGCAGCAGGATCAGAATGTACTGGGTTTAAGCTAAGCTTTCTGTATCAGACATCCAGGTTCCCTTTATCTCTTGTCTGATATCTATTCTAGAACCCACATCATACCAAACTGACCAAAAAGTAAAATCGTTCAGTGGATTTTTCTGTTCTGTGTACAGTTTTCTTGAATACAGTTTCTTCCAAGACTCTTGCAGAGCCACTCTGAGAAGTGCTGCTCTCCTTCTGAAGCATTTGAGAAATTCACATTCACTGCTGCTCCGTTTAGCACACCGTGTGTGGTCGTTATCCAAGCAGTGCTGTTTCTACCTTTGCTGTGAGGGATGCACCTAGGGGACAGCTGAGGCAATGACAGAAGTGTTTGGAGCACCCAGGGTAGGTGTGAAATGTCATTGTATCTGTCCAGCCTTCTCTGGATATTCCATTAACCACAGGGATGAGCAAAGGCTTCCAAACACTCCTGATTTCCCTTTAATTAACAGGCACAATGTGCCTGGGGCTTTGCTGACCACTGCCTTTGGTGTGAAGCCAGGTCCCCTGGCACTGCCTGCACAGCCGGTCCTTCAGGTGCCCCATGCAGCAGGGTGAACAGGAGGATACTCTTAATAAGCACGCTGCGGTGGTGAGTGAAATGTGCCAATTAAGAGATTATCTGCATATCCACAAGAGCTGAGGCATGAGCTATTCAAAAGAGAGATGCTCTTCCCCTTCGTTTGAACTGCCTTAAAACAGGCTTATTAGGAAATGCAATTTTACAATGCAATATGAAATGCAATAGCAGAAAAGGAACACGAGAAGTAATTATAGAAACAAAGCTTAGAAATGAAATTTGAGGTGTGCTGCTCCTCTGCTTCATAACTACAGAAAGACCTTAAAAACCTCTTTGTAATGCTGGTAGGGAACCCTGGCATGTGCTGGCTCATTCTGGCTGCACTGTAGTGAGAACCGTATGATCAGCTCATGGAACAGTCATTACAGAACAGAAAAATAGCTTAATGAGAGTGAAGTATGAAGAAGAGAGAAAGGTTACACCTTTTAATTGAGAATGACCTTCGCAATACAGTGAGTCATCAATGATCAACACTGTAGGATTGAGAGAACTCAGAGTCTGGTGGGAACCACTTTGCCTCTTTAGTATTTGAAGTGTGTGTCAGGGGAATCCACATTCCTGCAGAGGACTGGTTTGCAGGTAGAGGTTAGTGTGTCCATGCAGAGGATCTGGTATGCTTTGAGAAAACCATTTGTCATCAGAACTATGTAGATCATCTGGAGCATCTCCAAAATGCAGCTGGGAGGAATAGGTGCTGATTGCATCTCTGTGAGTGAAATCCTGAAAGACAGGAGACTCTGCCACTAGGCAGTCAGTATCAGATCATACCTCTGATTTGTCAGTTTAAATCCAGCTACATTAACTACAGATGAAAAGATTCAGTGCTCTGTAGTGTTCTGGTCTATGTATAAAGCACCTGCTAATTCTCAAAAGGATGAACAGACAGTTTTTCTGTGTTTGTGTTGTGCCCAGAACACTGGGTTCCTAATCCATAGGATCACAACAACAAAAAGAAGTAATGGTTGCAGAAATGGTGCAGTGCAGAAGAAAAGGGGTGGCACAGCTGTTGGACCTGTCTGGTGGCTGCAGAGAGGAATTCTGTCTCTAGAGCTGGCAATCTGAAAGGCTGAATTTCCCCACTCAAGAAGCCCATCTGCTCCAGTAAGGCACATCCCAACTGTGGATGCAGTTTATTTCAATGTCCGCTAAATCATGTGCAAATATTTATTTGAATGTATACAAACAGGTGATGTGAGATGGCCAGCATGACTTCACCAAGGGCAGGTTGTGACTGACTAATCTGGTGGTGTTCTGTGATGGAGTAATGGCTCTGGTGGACAAAGGAAGGGCAACTGATGTTGTCCACCTGGACTTTTACAGGCCTTTCACATGGCCCTTCACCACATCCTTGTCTCTGAGTTGGAGGGATTTGGATTTGAAGGCAGGTCCGTTTGGTGGATGAATAATTGATTGGATTGTTGAAGTCAGAGGGTTGTTGTCAATGGCTCCGTGTCCAGGTGCAGGCAATGGTGAGACGTATCCCTCAGTGGTCTGTTGTGGGACCGGTTCTCTTTCATGTTTTTATCAGTGACATAGATGATGGGCTTGTTTAGCTTGGAGAAGAGAAAGCTCCAGGAAGACCTCATATTGTGATCTTCCACTGATTGAAGGGGGCTTATGAGCAGGAGGGAGACCGACTTTGACTTCTTACTCAGTCTGATAGTAATAAGACAAGGGGGAATGGCTTTACAAGAGGGGAGATGTAGGTTGCATGTTGGGAAGCAAGTCTTTACTCAGAGGGCAGTGAGACACTGGCACAGACTGCCCAGGGAAGCTGTGCTGCCCTAGCCTTGGCAGTACCAAAGGCCAAGTTGGATGGGGCCTTGGGCAGCTTAATCTGATGGAGGGCAGCCAACCCACAGCAGAGGGGTTGTAGCTCAACGATCTTTAAGGTCCCCTCCAACCTAGGTCATTCTATAACTCTATGAGAGCAATTTTTCTTAAGTACCCCTTTCTGCCATCCAGAAAGTTGAGAAGCTAAGACTGTCTGTACCCCCATCCCTGAGGTCTCACTTCTTCCTTCAAACTTCAAAGCAAATGGAATGTTCTGGATTATCTCCAGTAGCAAGAGTTGTCAGATTTTTCATCTGTATTATAAAGAGAACAGGCCTTGGGACCCAGGTGCCCTGGGCCTGTTCTCACACCCCTGTTAGTGGCTGCCTGCCCTCCTTCTCTGCAGTCCGGTATTATTCCCTTCTCCTTTTGTCAGTCTGAACATCTTTGGAATGGGGCTGTGCATAACTTCTGTTCCTGACTCTGGGTCTCTGCTGATGGCTCTCAGGCTCCTGTTAGAAAAATAATAATAAATTTGCCCTTTTCACGTTTTTCTTCAGCTTTGGTTGCCATTTGGAAAAGCAGGCAGCACATAACTGTATGAAAATGTCATTTGCAAACATTTACCTCTTCAGTGCTCACTGTGGTTTTATGTGATGCTATTTAGAAAGCATAGCTAAGGAATAGGAGTCATTGAGCTCTATATGCTGGGACTGGCTGAACAGCACTAGAAAAAAACACAAGGGAAACTGAACAAACAAATTCACAAGCTCTTATACAAGGAGGCTATCAAAGGCGTTTGAAGGAAAATTGAGGCAAAAAGGTGACACTTCACAAGACTGATATTCTCCTCTTTATTCTGTTCTCCCATGACTTGTATGTGCCTCTGGGAATATTGGCAATCAGACCTTACAGTCACACGTTGCAGCTGGACATTCACTGCCCTTCACCAACCAGTGTCATCTCCCTGCTTCCTACCTAACCGAGTTGTTTTCTGCTTTGCTTTATAGCAGCTGTTGTTCTCTGCTGGTCTCGTGCCTCTGTGCTTGCGGTGTGTAGCACAGTGATGCTCTGAAGTCTCTAATTTGCCACTACCTTGTTGTGCCGCCGTTGCTATTGGTTTTCTTTCTGCTGTGGGTAGGTAGTACAAGAGGAATTAAGTAAGAGGTAGTTTTTGTCTCTCTGAAGCATTCGTTCTGTTTATTCTTCTTATTATTTTTGTAAAATAGTAAACTCAATTGCAGATAAAATAAGCCATCTGGCTCCTGTCACAGCTACTGTATATTACGTACATATGGGGAAATTGCTTATTGATTTAGCCAAGTGTGAACAAGTGCTACTAGGAAACCGCAGAAGTATTCATACTACTAATAGATACCATCAGTAGTGACATGCTGCACTTGATTCTTGGCTAGAGGGCATCAACTTTTAACCAAGGATTTAAAAAAAGAATAAAAATCAGTTATCCCTATATGGAAGGCCATATATTAATTACCAATGTACCAATATTAATGTCTTCAGTGAAAAATTTATTGAAGAAGGAAAGGCGATATACTTAGAGACAACTATGTGTGTGCTCTATTAACCTTGCAGTATGTTGTGTGCTGGAGTTAGGCCTGGCTCCTGCAAAGTCTTTAAGCCTTTTATATCAGCGCTGTCCCCAAGAGAATATCAGTGCTGATTGTATACTGCTGTGACAGCGTCTGCATGCACATGTTTAGCCAACTATTGGCATAACCTGTGCCTTAACTTTGAAGCAGTCTGACAGATGAAACCACTGCCAGAAAGTGGTTCAGTGCTGCTTCTGACTAAAGCATCTTAATTTCCAAATGAACTGGTCCTGTAGGGCTGAAAGTCAAAAAATTACTTGTAAGAGGAGGAAAGTTGGAACAGAGAGTAAATGCTAGGAGACCGTGATTGGCTATGAAACCATTTCAATCAGAGAGTGAAAGAAAAGTGCAGAGTCTGCAAAAATGGACACTGGGGAAAAGTCCTTTGTTTTTGCTGTATGGAATCCTTTTGAAACTCACAGTTGTAACCATAACATTGTAAAGGAATAATTTCTTTGGGCTTTCATGATTGGAATGTATTTTTCCACTTTTATGTATAACTGTGCTCATCTCACAGATGTCCTTATGCACCGTTTTCCTTCAGCATTTGTATTTTAGAAATTGCGGTGGAATTACTAGAATCTGCACCTATGGTTTTAAAAAATGGATGAAAAAACTGGGGGGAAAATGAACGCATCTGTCGCAAACAAATGCAGACACAGTTTTTGAAAGCCTTCATTTGTCCTTGAAAAGGTGCCAGCTCATCCCCTTCCTAAAGCAAAAGCTCCCAGGCCCATTACTCATTCTTTGCATAGCTTGAGCGGAACTGCTCCGTGCTGAGTGCTTATGCATCCTTTAGCTGTCACTTGGACCACATGGACATGTGCTGGCACATCAGTAACTAAAATTGGGAGCACGAAGGGAGATGTAGAAGAGCCAAATTTGTCACCCAGTTGCGTTAGTTTCACATGCAATTAAGAAAAACACAACCACGGGGATGAGACTATAGTGTCAGCCTCCCGGAAGAATCTGGAGCCAGGACATTAAGAGCAGTGACTCAGCTAAACATAAAGTATTTGATTTTCATTTTCACACTGCACTTAGTTTAGGAGACATTCAGTTTAGCATCTGTCAAGAGCAATGTATGTATGTACACAAATAGACTGTCAGGAACTGAATGTGATTGCACGTTGTGGAATGAATCTCCTCTCTGAGTTCATAATCAGAGGCCAAAACCCTTTATGAAATGGTGCTAGATAGCTTTAACAAGTTCAGTCTGCAGTTGCTTTCGTTATCCATTTCTTTGAGCCACGCTCACCTGTGGGATCCTGACTCCTCAGTCCTAAGGATTTTTTGTGTGTACGCTCCTGGAGAAGTTCCAAAGGCAGAAACCAAGTGCTTGGCCTTTGTCAGTGCCAACTGATGTGCATTTTCAGTGGATCTTGCACAAAATGGATGTGTGCTATATTCCCTTTCATGGATCATTTACCTGGGGCCCAGAACTATTAAAAAATGCAAATGTTTGAGGTTTTGAAAGAGAGCTAGATGGTTTTCGATGAAACTTCTCGTGAAAAACAGCCCTCCTTGCTTTCAGCATAAAAATGCAAGCACGTTTCCTTGCATTAGTGTCCTTTGCTCTGAGTCTGACAGCTATAAATACTGATACACTCCCTTCCTAGTGACAGTGGGCTACTCTGACATTGAAACGTTCCACTAGCTTTGCTTCTTGTCTCTGTAGCTGGGAGAAGAAAAGCAATGCACTCTCTGGCAGGATTGCTTGGAGCACATTAAGCTGCTATGTTTATGGATAAGTTACATAGATCCTATGTATAGTGAAGATTTGATTAAATTAAAAACCGTTCTTAATGGTAATGCTGCACTTCCTCAGAGTTCTTTCTGTCTGAGAAGCAGATGTTGAAGCTTTTAATATCAAATAGGGTGGTTTGGTTTTTTTTCCCCTCCTCCATTGGCTTTTGACTGTTCTAATCTCACAACAGTATGAGGCACCTACACAGCTTCATTGCTTTGGAGGAATGGTTATCAGAGACACAGAGCAACACAGCCCCACGCTGAGGCACATGGAAGCTTCTGGTATTTCATCAAATCAAGGTTCCATCTGATCTCACCTGATAAGCTTCAGCTGGTGTGATCTGGTGTGTGTCAGATAAAGCATAATGCTTCTATTTCAAGGAAGGATCCTTTGAAAAGGCAATAAATTATCTCACTTTTAATCTGCTCAGCAACAGGAGAGCTGTTAATACTTCTTCCTGGTTACCTAATTTGTGCTGTGAATTTTACTTCCTGACAAAGGATGAGCAGATACCACGTTCAACTGATCACCACTCTTGGAAAGAGTGTAGGTGATATTGCTCTGAGTTAAGTTAAAAATAGTTTAGGATTGAATGCTCCAGTTGGTTAATAATAATGCTTAAGCACATTACATCTTCAAAAAGCTGTACAAATATTAACTAATTAATACCCCAACTAATACATAATACCCCATCATGGTATGTAATTATGTATTACTATTAGAGCTGGAAGAATTATTCGTTGTGAATAAATTATCCAGCAAAGATAGCTTTTTTTCCCTTAGTGTTGTGAGTTTGTTTGCAAAATGCTCCTTAGGTGTTGTGCATGTATTTGATTGCACATTTGCCATAATGATGGTAAGTGGTAACCTTTGTATTCTTCACAGTCGATTCCTTTAATCATTTGGTGCTGTTTGTTATTGTTACTTACATTACAACGTAAATAGCACATCCAGGCCCAGCAGAGTGCAAGACTCCCCATGCTCCCAGTGCATTTATGTGCATTGGCTAACTGTTAATTGCTTTGAAGGGATAAAACAAAATGGTCATAAGGGAGATGGATACAGAGGGAAGGAATAGACGACTGCTAGGTGGAGGAGATCCATTCTTTGGGATTGTATTGGAGCAAAATGCATGTTTCTCAGAATCCACTCCCTTAGACAACACTGTTTAAGTCCCCCAAAACTTGTTTTCCTGTTTCTAAAACAACTTACTGTCCTAAAATGCTCATATATGGCAAGTGTGAAGTCTAATTTCTCAGTACTTTTACAAATGTATGCTGTGTTCATAATTGCTGTTTAGTTGTTGCTTTCCCAGCATTTTGCAGAGCTTGAGCATGGGGCTGAGAGAGTTCTGTCTTAGAGAAGAGATCACTGAGACAGTCCTCTAAGCAATGGCTGAAATGAAGAACAGTTATTTGGAGCTTATCTTTGGCCTTACCGAAAAACTAGAAAGACAGGAATTTTCACAGGAAGAAAGAGATTGTTGGAAGTCATTGGCCCAAGATGTCTGTAGATTGAAATTTTCTTGGCTTTAAAGTGGACCGAATCTGGACAGAAAGAATAACAAATGGTGGTATACATAATGCTTAAAAAACATACACAGATGTAAAATCACCTTTTCCACCTTGAAACCAGTCTTGGAGCATGAGGGAAATTGATGGCATTCTTGTTTGAGAAATTATTTTTCATTGTTCCTGTAGAGCTTCCCATTGGCTCAGCTGAAGCATTTGTACAGGGGAACTGAAACGTTCTGAGTTTTAAATACCACGGTAATATCTTTATGTCAAGTAAGCTTGTACCTTTTTTTGGAAATTTCCACTATATCTGCATTTCTTGTAGGGCTGCCTGTCAACCCTTCCATACACATGCTTTTATTTAGCAGTTGCTGTGATTTTGGTCTCTACTACTGTAATTTGTGTGTTGAATGCAGATGGAGCAGAACACTAAAGATAATAGATCTGCACGGAAGTCTCTCATTTCTTATTCTTGTCATTTCATTTAGTCTTCAATGAAAGGGAAGTGAAAATCCAAATATGGTCCAAATGTGGCATGTTACTCCGTGAAAGCTCCAGAGACAATTATGGTGGGCAGAGCATCGTTAGGGTAACCACAGCAACTCAGTGTTTTTTGCATTCTTAGCAGTGAGTATTGGAAAATGCCACTTTCTTGTCAAATGCATTGGATTTATAAATATCAGCCTGGAACAGACTTTCCATAATTGTTCCTCGTCGTTTGACACTGAGTGATTATTATGGCGCTCCATTACAAAAAGGTATCAAAAGATTTTATTGGGAAAATAAAAGCAAGGGCACCCGTTCCTCAGAAATAAATGTCTGGTCTGACTGCAGAATTCATGTTCACTCCATGCAGGTGTAGTTAGCAGCCTGATCTTCAAAGAAGAAAGCATTAATTAATCCTCCAACTAGCTCTAAGAGGCATGAGCTCATCAGTGCTGCGTGGCCATGGATGAGCTGTCTGTGCATAGGTAGCTCCTACCCCAGCTTAAGGAAATGACATCTGAACTCACCTTAATGAAGTTAATATCTCTAAAATAGATTAAAATTGGGATGCTTGCAATATTTGAATTTAAGGAAGATGCTTTGAGTCTTTTAATTATTTGACTCTTATGGGTGAAAATTAAAAAAAAAAAAAAAAAAAAAAAAAAAAAGCAACAGCAAAATCCAAACTTCTTTGTCCTTATATCCTTTCCTGCCTTCTTTGGTTTAATTAGCAGGAATATTACTTTGAAACAGAAATAATCTTGTTCTGTGGGTGACACCAAGGGCATCCTGGTCTTGCTCAATGATGTAAATCCCCAGAAATGGTTAAAATGAAGCTGGAGGAGTACTGAAGTTCTTAGTACTGAAGTTTCATTTGTTTCAGTGGGAAGATGAGAATCACATAAACTGGGGTGATCTCCCAAAGCTGAAACATGTCTGAGGTGCAGCACAGAGCCCAACAGCAATCTGATAAGGTGCGGCTTGTGGCCAAACAGGTGGGCCATCCTCTTTTTGAAGGCACACATGCAATAAAGAATTTTAGAGGACTTAATTGATGTTATTGTTCCATTTCAATGCATTAGGTCAAGCTGGCACAAAATTCAGCGTAGTTGAGAGAATACCATCACCTTATTTTCTTGCATGAGGCAACAAGTAGCTCTTGTAAAGTGTGCTGAATACACAACAAAATTCAACTGCCCAAGGCAAGACAAAACAAAACTCCACCATTCTTCCATGCTTTAAGGGCATATTGAATCAGCTCTCGCCTTCAGGTATTTAATCTTTCCTTTGAAGAGTTTTGATTTCTTTAACTCTCCTAAAGATTTTAGTTGGTCAAAAGTTCTTGAAAGTGGTCTGTGCTGGCCAAGTGGAAATGGAGCTGAAGAGCTCTGCTGAAAGGTTGTAATGAGGGACAGGACTCAGCAAAGATGTCTTAAACATTTCAAGCTAATAGAGTTAATGTTTTTTGGTAGTGAGTTATCATCTGTGGATGGTTCAGTGTTAACATGGAGTTGTCAAAATAAGAGGTGGGGTTTGTTTCGCTTTCTCTTCCTACATAAGATAATGATTGGGGATTTCAGAAGGACAGCTTTACAAATATTAATAAAGTTCATGTTGAGCACTTTAAAAAAAATTCAAGAAATGAAAAAAAAAAACCCCACTAATCTTTTTTATATGCTAGGTGCAAAGAACTCAGAATTCAACCTTCGAGACTGCAAGATTTAATTGACTTTCACAGCCTAATTTTGTCATACTTTAAAATAATTGAATCACTGTTTTTCTTTTAGTGTCATATTTTATTTCTACATTGGAAAATAATTCTAACCAGGGAGAAATCTGTACTGGGTCTTGTCTCACTTTCTTCAGTTTGTCGATATTACTCCTAAATAGTCTTGGGGAATGCTGGAAGGACCAAAGGGTCCCAGAGTTGGCCAAGATATCCACAGACTTTGGCCCCTGTGGCTTTTTTCTGCAGTGACCAAGTGTAGCAGGAGTGAGCAGCTTGTATGCTCAAAGAGAGTTTATTGGATTTGCCTAAAAATGAAAGGCAAACACAAGCATCAGAGTTGTCTCTCCATTTTTTTATTAGGCTCATATATGTGGAAATGAGGTGACAGCTTTGGGCTTTAGGAGTCTTAATTGGAGGAGAATGCGCATTCTTAGGATACAACAAGGTCTTCAGAAGAATTTATGAGACTTTGGAGCATAAGTCCTTTCATTATAATCATCACTAATTTTTGACACTTTTTAATACTGTCAGCAGTTTGATGGCAGATAAAGCAGACAAGAATTAATAATTAAGCAACATTCCCATGTTCCTATTAACTGTAGCACATAATGGCCTTCCCATCCTGTGTTTAAGTGCAGAACTGCTACCCAACATGTGTGTGATGGCACAGAGTCTGTTGGGACTTGTGGGGATCAATAGGGTGAGCATAGTCATGCCTACTATTGTCCATCTCTGGAACAGGTCTATCAGAAATACTGCAGGGCTTCTGGAGCTGCTTTGCAGTCAGCTGTAATTACAATAGATTTTAATTTTAACTGGTTCTTCAGAAAGTACATTTTCAAGTTTTACTTATATAAGCTGAATTCTCTGATGAGGAGAGACAAGAGGCAAAGCAGGGACAACATCCTATTTAAAACTGCAGTGGATTAACACTTATATCTGGTGAGCTGAATTTCTCTTGAATTTCAGAACCCGAAACCTGTATTTTACACGAAGTCTTTCCCTTCTGTAAATGTCATTAGAGGACATTGAGTTATATCTGAAATAAGGGCTCCTTTTCATTACTAAAAAGCAAGAATTTTTCTGGTTAGGAGAGTTTGATATGGGTGAATTTGGCTCAGTAGAGACTTGACTGTTCTCTCTTAAGAACTTTACCTGGAAGTTTTATGATGTTCTGGTTGGTGCTCTGTGCTCATTCCTGTATTACTTCTGTTCTTCTCCCTGCAGCTCTGTTCCCCAGTATTTCACAACATGTAGTCCTGCCACTTCTGTGACATAGGATAACGGTGCCATACAGCATTGGTATTCTGTGATTAGAAATGGTTGCTTTATTTGCTGTTGAACTCTAGGTGTTGGTTTTTACCTCTAAAAGTCTTGACTGACTTGAAATCTTCCTCTTTCCCACAGTTGCAATCAATAGAGGAACCTGAGCTTGAACCTTCAAATAGGAGGAAATAGGAGGAAGTTACTGGCAAGAGCCTCTTTTTTTTTTCAGAGAGACAATTATTGTTAGAATCCATTCTGTCTTGATCTAAGGCAGGCAGAGTTTATTAAGTATTGGAACACACTGTAAGATCTATTTATTTTGCTTGTGGAAACAGAGAGGCAGAAGCAAGCCTAAATGCTTTTGAGGCTCAAGCTGTTTTTAATGGCCTAATTCTGAATAGAATCGGTTAGATTGGAAAATACCTTCAAGGTCATAGGTTGAACTGTCAACCAAGTCCCGTTGCTAAACCATGTCTTCACTTTTCTTAACTACCTACAGGGCAGTTATTTCCCAAATGTTCTGGAGCAGGTATTTTCTTTGTAGATACTCTGGCTCACCCTTCTTGAGCAGGAAGGTTGGTCTAGGTGATCTCAGCTCCTCCAACCCACGTGGTTTTGTGACTGTGATGTCACCTATGTTCCAGATCTGGTACATTATTTTGGGACTGCCCAAGGAGGTTGTGGATGCCCCATCCCTGGAGGCATTCAAGGCCAGGCTGGATGTGTCTCTGGGCAGCCTGGTCTGGTTGTTGGTGACCCTGCACGTAGCAAGGGGCTTGAAACTAGATGATTGTTGTGGTCCTTTTCAACCCAGGCCATTCTAGGATTCTATGACTTTGCTGGAACCAAAGTTACTTTAACACTGTTGAATATGAGTATGCACAAACACTTTTGTTTGGCTACTGACTCATGAATGTATTTTTGCTTTGTTTGCTGACATGAAACAACTGATTTCACTGGGCTGATGACTGCAGCGATACTAATGTCATTAGAAGTAAATTAGACCTGTGGACAGGTGAAGCTGACGATGAGGTTGTGCTAATGAGCACTTATATACTAGATGCTATTGCTAAGACTTTTTTCTTCACTGCACTCATTTCTTTTCTGTGTCAGCTGTTTGCTTCCCTCCTCATGCTTTCTTCTTACTCATTTGTCAGGACAACAAAGAGAAGTTTCTTTTCCTTTCAAAGCGTTATCCACCTGTGTTTCCTGGGTATGTAGAAGCCAAAGATGAAATGGTGTCTTATAATTTTTATTGTTGGTTTTACTAGAACAACCATTCCACCTGAAGTGAATAGAGGAACAAGAATAGTCCAGCAGGGAATTCTGTGAACAGAATTTGCATGGAAAAGAGTCAGTTACTGCCTGCTCCTGCTTTAGGGAGAGTGCTCGCTCTTTTTGGAACTGGGGCCCATTCAATGTTTTATCTGCATTTGCATCCTTTGATGAGGAAGTGCAAAACTTCCTTTATTTCTCTCGTAGCTGCACTTAAACCAACACTTGGGTGTAGCAAGTTGTCAGTGCTGAATATAAATCATTATTTGCATACAATGTCCCAGGTGTGTGGACGAGAAAACTCTTATGCTGTTAAAATGCTCAGTTACGTTTCAGGAGCTTGAGGAGCAAGTTGGCATGTTTACTGACTGGAATGCATTGCGGATGTAATCCTTTATTGCCATCTGTAGAGATTGGTTAAACCATCAATTCTGCACCTAGATGTATCACACCTCATTTTCTATTAACTTCATTCTTCTCTGTTCTGTCACTTTTTTTTACCAGGATAATGTCACTTAAGGGATGAACATTTACAAACAGAGAACGAAACAACACAAAAGCATCTATCTTCAGCAGATAAATATGCATGGCAACAGCAAAAATTGGATTTTATTGAAACCTGGCTGGTTATCATTTATTGGTGTATGTGTATGTGAAATGGTTGCTTGTATTATATTAACATTTCTGGGTTCTACCTCGGTTTGAATCACAGAAGATTCCCATGCTCCAATACTGCTTACAAAGAGTAAAAATGGGGGGAACTGAGGATCTAGAGAGAGCACTGGCAAGACCCTTAGAAGCTATTTTTGCAAGGATTAGGGGAACTGGTAATTGGTTCTTAAAAGAGTGTAATACTTTGCTTCTGGGCACCAACTGTAGCCTGGTAGTCAATGAGGGATGAGAGTTCCTCCTTCACAGTCGATCCATTATTTATGTCCCTGTTTCCTTTCAATTATAATTAAGACAAGCTCTTGACTCAAATTTCTCTTCAATTCTCATCGGAAACTGATCACAGTTCAAAACTTGAAGTGATTTATTTATGTTTAACAAGGATGTGGGGTTACACACACAAAACATTGAGAAATACAGGCCTAATTCCTGCCTTTTTCCTTCAGTTGCCTTTTTTTCTTGTTGCTTTTCGATTTGTCAACCCTTTTACAACTCTTTGCAGTGCAGGAATTGACTCGAGAGCTACATTGGCTTGTCACTGCTCAGTCCATAATGGCCACTTTTTAGTCAAAGCCACCTAATGAGGAGAGGACATGCTCCAGTTTCCCCTTGCTTCATGTGGAGATCCTTATGCCAGACAAAAAAAAAAAGTGTGAAATTTGTGCTCTGCCAGAAAGATAATGATTAACATCTTGTCTTCACAGCTTTAAAACAGAGCTGGAAGTCTAGGGGCAATGAATAACATGAATGAAATAAATAAAGATATTATCTCTGCTGATGTTGTTCCATGGCAGAAGTAACTACAGCCAACACATTATCTTGCAGTGAATTGCAGAGACCGAAATCCTCAGGTATTTGATGAGAGACCGTGGGATTTAAGTAGAATTTCACAGATATCTTAATTCTTTTAGGTGCTAATTAAAAATAAGTCTTGAGCACATATTTGGTGGTGATTGAAAGCTTGTGTGCGTAAATTCAGAGTCTGGATTTAGTTCCTTTCCCCAGGATGGGAGGATAGCTGATAAAAGCATATGAATTATAAATTCCTTTAAAGAACATGTACAACTACTTAGGAACAGAAAGGGACTCTCTACAAATCTGATACAAATCTCAAGATTCAATCCAGCAAATGCAGATGTACTGTTTTGTGCCATCAGGATGGCATTGGAAACACTATTATCATTACCAGTGTCTTATTTATTTTTTTTTCTATTTACCCTTCTGTTGCAGTAGTGACAGGAAAAATGACAACCCTAAACAGGTTTTTGGGAGAATCTGTTCAATTCAGTTAGGATAGAATTTCCATATGTTCTGACTCAGGCAGGCTTTGGACATGTGAAGAGCACGATAGAATTTGTCACAGCTAAGTAGAAATATCAAGCAAAACATTGGAAATACTGAATATTGCTCCTGGATCTCCTTTGGGTTCAGCCTAACTTGCTTTCTCTTTTAAATAGACAACTTCCTTTGTTTCAGTGAACACTGAAGGGAAATTATCAGTTTCAAGAGTCATCTATATAACGATACTTAACACTGCTGAGATTGCACAGAAATTATTTTTTCCATGAAGTCTTTATGTACTTTTGAAATATTAAGTGTAGTAAAGTGAGATTTTAGAAATACCTTTTCCTCTTCGTTCTCAGAGAAACTCATCTGAACAGCAGAAAAGCAGTTTTCTATTCCAGCACGTATCTGACTTCTGTCTCATAGGAAGGAAAAGATCTGATGTTCAGGCATATTCACTAGAAAGGTCTGCAAAATTGGTATCCCACAGTGCTAGAGTAGTGGAGGATCAAAGAAATTACCAACATGTCTCTAAGTGGAAGGAAGTTTGGACTGTATGGGATAGATTTAGATTTTGAGCCATCCTTAATTAATGATTGAGATAAAACATGAGATGGGAAATCCAGTTTAGCAAGAACTAGTTATGTCAAAGCTACAGACGAGAATGTGTTCCCACAGTTTGAGTTCAGATTTACAGAGGCTCTTCTAAAGCAGTTGATAAACAAGCTAGTAAAGAACATTTGGAATTCCAATGAATGTTCAAAATGAAGAATGGAGAGTTTTCCAAGTTTGAGACAGCACCAAGACACCTCGTGGGTCAACAATGAAGTACAATTAAACCTATTAGCAGAATTTGAGGGTGGTAGTTGTCAAAGTCCTAGAAATATTTAATCCTGCTAAAGGCTTGCTGAGATCATTGTTCTGTCAGGTTTCATGATGGTGTGCTGCTTGTGGAGTTGGTATTCTGAAGGTGAAGGACTTCCTCTGTCCTCCCAAATTGATGTTTTCAGAAATGAATAGGAAATAACAACATTGTGGCTAACATCAGTATTGGCCATAAAACTCTCATTTAGGGAAAACATGAGAGTTTAGTGCAGGTTTCTGAAGCAGCAAGTGACACTGTAGAACATCAGTTCTTTTCTGATCAATGCCATTGTTTGATTTTATTTCTGAGTCTAGAGAGGAAGTGTGCAAAGGGGTAGATAGACTGCTGTTAGGGGAGATATCTGGTATCTCCAGATGCTAATCCTTATCCTTGACCACATACGGATATGGCATGGATATCTAACTTTTTGTCTTGCTTGGGCTGCATTGAGTGAAAAAGAATTGTCTTGGGTTGCATATACGTAGGTTGCTTTGAAAGTAATGCCTCCTATTTATTTCCAAGAAAACTAAATCAGCTACAAAGAGCACAGTAGCATTATTTGATAGAGCAAGTTCTCAGCTGCAAAACTGTATTTTTCAACACAGTCACCACCATTATCTGTGCATTTTCACCAGCAATAAACAAGAGCTGCATGCCATGCTCATAAAAATCTGCACCAGTGGAGGTGACCCACTTTCACTACTGCTGCTGAAACACTCCACCCACTGCCTTACTGTGCTCCCATCCACTTTGTCTCCACAAACATTCAGAATGCATAGGTGAACGTCAATGAGTGCCATTTTTTTTTTTTCTGCATGGAAGAATTCAGTTCCACTTCTTTGCTTCATATGCACTTCCATGTCAGACACCATTCTGTCAGACTGCCCCTCTGCTGTCATCTGTCACATGCAAACAACATGTAATTGGGTGTTGTTGGGAAGGTTCAGCCTCTATTGTCATACCACCAATATCTGCCTCTGACGTTATGGGCCATCATAATAAAAGAGGAGGCATCACTTTTGGATCGGAGCAGCTGTAAAATATACTGTAAAATATACAGTATCATTAATATATAAGAAACAAAATATTTTACTTTTTAATGTTTTTCCTAAAGCACTAAAAAAATGGAGAGGAACAAAACCATAAAATGAAACAGTGGGATATGTGACCTTGTTTTCATGAAACAAAAGCATCAGGTTGGCTTGATGGCAGTGCTTGCAATTCTTAGTGAGCTCTCATGGTGTTCGGTGGAGATTTTTGATGAAATTTTGCTCTACCTTTACTTTATCCTTGACAGTCATTGTTAAGAATGTGCATACGGCCAAAAAATGTTGACATGGATAAGGTGTGATTGAGAAGCGAAGAATATTTCTCTTTGGTAAGATAGAGGTTATGAATGTTTAGTAAAGAGACACGATCAGATCTTTGAGTTGAATATTTGATTGCAACTCTATGCATTCTGCTTGAAAATTTGCAGGTAATCTGTTTCTACAAACAGAAAATGGTGCTGCAAACATAAGTTTCTGATTTACTTTCTTTGCAGTCTTGAAACCTATTTTCAAATCCCTTTGTCAGAGCAGAAAGCACAGCTGTGTATTTTTCGCTGTTCAGAGCATTGTGTTTAGCCAACGTTATCAAAATGCATGCAATTATTCGCCATTCCTTGAGTCAGCACAGCACTGCACAGCACTGCCCTCCCCATGCCCTGGTTTCAGTCGATGCAGTGTTCATAGCACACTGATGGTTTGGTTGTTGCTGAGTGACGGGTGCGTGCCCAGTCCACCTTTACATCATGAGATGGAGGGTGTCTGCTTTGCCAGCAATGTTGGGCTGTGCGTTGGACATACCTGGGGTGTGGTATGAACTGCTGTCAATCCATATGTTGCCTTTTTTGAGCTCTTAAGAACCTCCCTAGCAGGAATCCTGAGCTCAAAACAGATAGTTTGTGCAAGCAGATGGGCTGTTGCAATACGAGCTTGGAAACAGATCTGCTGAACAACAAATTCACATGCCGTTCATAACACAGCATTTTCCACTCATCCGTCTTCTCTTGTCACTGCTTTTCAATACTGAGGCGTATTTTATTATTGTAAAAGGCACTGTATTTGTGATTTGTATGCATGCATTAGACAATGGTGCATTTTAAAAGGAAGGTGATAAATTTCTTAGCTTCACAATTACTGGAGTGCCAGCACCCACCTTGACAGACTTGTCGGGCAGCGACCACAAAATGCAGCAGTTAATTAAGGTCTGATGTGGAATGACATCAGACTTGCTAATTTGGAAGTCTCTCAGGGCTTTAAACATTTGCTTAGGTGCTGTCTGTTTTTCATTGATTTTGCAATCATGACTTGAAAGCTCATAGGAGGTAGAGGACAATATGAGAAAAATGTTCTTTACAAATAAATCAGAAAACTTTGAGAATGTTTGGTTTCACTGTGTGAAGAATGGGGACCTTTGGTATAGGAAATGAAGAAATCCCTCTCCCAAGGAGGAAATTACTCTGTGTTAAGTGTAAAAGTTGCAGGCATTAAATAAATGTGATGCAATCTGATGATCCAAACCAAATTTACTTAGCTGAGACGTTCCCAAAGGAGTAATGCATTCTCCATTGATAAGGGCAAGCATGTCTCCTAGAAATGTCTGGCACAACTCTACTGGTATTTGTGGGAAGCCATTGATGGAGCAGGGACCTCAGGGGGGAAAGCAGTCAAGTAAGAGCAGGCTTTGAGTGATTCTTGCTAAGAGGAGTTAGAGAGAATCTTTTTTTTTCTTCATCTCCATGCCAGTCTTGTGTTGGAGCTTCAGAATCAGACTTTGATTTGCTTTTTCCCTTACATTTGGTCTTGATAACAGGATGGTGTAGGAGTGAAGCTAGAGAAGAGATTGGAGGACAACAGGCACAGTGATCCTGAGTCTTTTAAAAACTGTATTTTTATTAAAAATAAAAATTTCTTCCAGGGCAGGAGAATTCCTGGAGAGAAATAATAAAGCTTTTGATAAAAGCTCTTAGATACGTAATGCATTGGTATTACAAGATGCTTTGTCAGGGAACTGTATTTCTGCCCCTTTGCACCATGCTTGTGCTGTGCTAATCCCATCCTTCAGGGGTTTTGTTGGTTGCCTGCAGAGACCAGGAGGAAAATCACTTCCCCCTTTCCTTGATGTGTGGCAGGTTCTGCAACACTTTCCTTCCTCTGAAGTGCTTATGATCATCACGGCTTCAAATTCAGTTAGGGTGAAATTTCTCAGGTGCCTGTTTGGCACATGTCGTACCTGGCCTCAGAAATAAACCAGTTGTCATATGTAAAGGCCAGGAGAAATAATTATTTGAGGGCAAATTGCCAGGAATATTCTTCCCTCCTTTGGAGCATGGGCATGGCTGGACTGGTCTTCTCCATCAGCAAATCCCTTGCCCTCATGAGGTTTGAAACCAAGTCCTCGGTATTTTTTGTTCCTTCTGCAGTTCTCTCCTACTACAAGACTTGAAGTTCTGTTTCAGGAGCAGTGCTGCCTGTGATGGAGTGGTTCTGAGGCTTTGTCTGACATAGGCTGCTGTTGGGTGTTTGCTTCAGGGTCATGATCCACCTTCGTGCTGCTGGTGAGTTCAGCCCTACCTTTAGATGACCCCAAGGATTCAGGCCTTTATTGATACCACGTTTATCAGTGACATGATGAGTCAGAGTGGTTGTCAGTATTTCAATGACTGGATAGAGATCAGTGACGAGTGGTGTCCCTCAGTGGTCAGTACTGGAACAAATGGTCTTTGATATCTTCATCAGTGACATAAACAGTGTGTTTGTGTGCACCCTCAGGTGACACCAAGCTGTGTGGTGCGGCTGACAGACCCACAGAACAGGATGCCATCCAGAGGGACCTCAGCAGGCTGAGCACTGGGCCCAGGGGAACCTCATGAGGTTCAGCAAAGCCAAATGCAAAGTCTTGCACCTGAGTCATGGCAACCCCCACTAACAGTACAAGCTGGGGATAATAGGATAGAGTGCAGCCCTGCCACAAAGGACCTGGGGGTTCTAGTGGATAGCAGCTAGGCATGAGCCAGCATTGTGCCCTTGCAGCCCAGAAAGCCAACCATATCATGGGCTGCATCCAAAGTGCGGCCAGCAGGGTGAGCAAGGGGATTCACCCCTCTGCTCTGCGCCATGAGACCTCACTTGGAGAGTTTCATCCAGATGTGGAGTCCTCAGTACAGGAAAGACATGGGGTGCATCCAGAGGAAGGCCACAGGAATGATCCCAAGGATGGAACATCTCTCCTTCAAGACAGGCTGAATGCTGGCGCTGTACAACCTAGAGAAGAGGAGGCTCTGGTGCTTACAAATGCAGACATCATTTCTGTGTTCTTAGAATCAGAGTCCCAAATTCAGTTTATGGTCCCACATACTTTGTTGGACCCAGGTCAGCAATGCAGACTCGAGGCATGCTGCATTCCCACAATAGGCACAGTGGCATATGGCCTCAGGCTTGTGGACTTCATGAAAATCCGATCCCTTAGTATGGCAGTCACCATATTCCTTCACATATGATGTTAATAGTTGAAAAATAAGAGCAGATAGTGCATAAGGTAAAGCTGCCACTTTCTGTAGCTTTGCTATTGCAACATATGCGATGTCTTATGAAAGACAAGTAATCGCAACTGTACTGTTTAATTTGTTCTGTTTCATAACTGCATTCATGTTCCCCATTTCAATACAAACTCTTTGCTAGCAGCACAGAGAACTGAGGGGAGAAGGGAAGAGAGGAAGCAAAGTGACTTCATAGAGTTAGAATTAGCATAATCAGGCAAAGCATAATAAAGTGCTTTGCAGCGACAGCTCTTTTGCATAATGCTATCTCATTGAGGTGTTTCTGAGGATGTATCGTGGGGGAAGAGAAGGAGGGGACCCACTGAAATGGGGGAAATTGCTGCTGTAAGTAGACGAGCTTAGTGTAAGCTGCAGTAAGCCTATTGGTGTTCTGTTCTCAACACTGTTTTCAAGAATATAAGGTGGCAGGAAACCATCTCTCTCACTGAGAGATGAATTTTGGTGTAAAATACCCTGGTATTGGAGAAAAATATGTTTTGGGTGTTTTAAGTGTGTGTTTGGGTGTTTGCGTGTGTGAAGGAAGGAGGAAGCTGTTTTGAAGGATAGTAGCTTTCAAAGTAATTAAAGCGGATAAGACTTTAGCATCATTGATTAATGGAAAACCTTCCTGCTGATCAGCAGTATGGGCATGGCTTTCAAGGATGTTATTCAACAGTTCAGTATAAAGCAATTGAGGCCTTATGTTAATATATCCCATCAGTATATGTTTGACTCCAGTTTTAATGTGTTTTATCGTAAGCATTCCCTTAAATTCTTGGTTGGAAAAAGTGAAATCAGCAATGCTGATCCCCAGTATGATGCTGTGAGGTGTGCTGCAGTAACTGCTAGAATAACTGCAAAATGGGTTAGGTAGTGACTCCTTTTTGAATTGCCTTAAGGAAATGCCTTTCACACAGCCCTGCTCCTGGTTTGGGTTTGTGGCTTCTGTTGTTTCAGCTCTCACACCACCAGTATTTCCCTGAATGTGTGTGTCATCATAGAATTATAGGATGGTTTGTATTGGAAGGGACCTTTAAGATCATCTAGTTCAACCCCCTTGCTATAGACAGGGACACTTTCCACTAGACCAGGTTGCTTAAAGCCCCGTCCAGCCTGGCCTTGAATGCTTCCAGGGTGGGAGCATCCACAACCACTCTGGGCAACCTGTTCCAGTATCTCATCATCCTCATAATAAAGAATTTCTTCCTAAGATCTGGTCTAAATCTACCATCTTCCAATTTAAAGGTATTTTGCTGTGAATCCCCACACATGATTTTTAGAATAATCCCCCAATTTTATATATAATTATATATATATTTATTTATATACATAAACTGAAAAAGAGGGCTGAGAAAAATGAGTTGAGCAGTTTGGTCTTTGTTTTTTCAGGAAAAACAGTGTCATAAGCAAAACTTGGATACAAAGCATTCTATTCAACATATACATCACTGATCGGGCAATAGAAACCAACAAACAAAAATCTAGTGAAAATCCCATTTTTAGTTTGCACTTTAAAGCAGAATATTTTTGCACTTGAAAGGATGTTCATTTTTCTATAGGAATGTTTTGATCTTAAAAATCAGCCTGGCACTTATTAGATTTTTACATTATTAGATTTCACAGTTGCTATCCCAATATTGGAGTAGTAGAAAATAATTATGAAAAATCAAATCCTATAATGAAGAAAATAATTCCCAAGATAATTCTACTTCGAGTTGAGAAATTTAGGCTCAATTTTGTATCTAGACTTGTTTGTTTGTGTGGTTTTTTTAATCCTAATAACCAACTGCATGTTCATCACAATATCCAGTGTTTTCTGTGATATGTTTGCTAGTTAATAGTGTTTGGAGCTATTAAAGGCACTATTTAAAAATGGGCCATTATCTTAGTACCTTAGTTCTAATGACTGCTTCTAAAGATGTTGAGGGGGAAAAAAAATAACAATGCATCTAAACAACCTTTGGGGAATAACAGCATCACTTAGCATGGAATTAAAAGGTAGAATTTCCACTTACCAGATATGTGAGAGTGACAGGTGCCCAACTTTCATAGGAATTCAGTATTTTTTTTAATTCTCTGCTACCACTGCATGTAGGAGTGTTTTACATCCTACACCCCATGTGAACAAATACACAAAAAATGCACCAAGCCTACGCTGTTGGACTGTTTATGAGTGATCTGAGGCGAGGTCAAATGTTTTGATTAAAGATCCTTAAGTGAGTGGTGATATGTGGTAAGAGCACAGATATTTCATTTCTACCAGGTGGCCCAGAGCCAGAACATGTTCATCTCTTTATTCACACTACTGTACATGATTAACAGTGCCATGGTTTGTGGCGCTTGAATCAAATCTATTCCATGCACATTACCATAATTAGGTCAGATACAATGCATGGGCAGAACACAGCTGTTTTACAAATTAATCATGGTTGAAAAGAGTCTTTCTTGTGAAAAACAATGTATACTGAGTTTTTTAATAGAAGAGATTGATATATATATAATCGCAGAGGTTCTCAGTAATTCCTTTATGTGCCATTGTGCATAGCCCGTATTTGCTTCCAGATCCATCCCAACAAACCCAGCTTGGAGGAGGAAGGGCTCAGATGTGTTCTAGGGACATGGCATGCATTCATGAGCCTTTCAGCTGATAGTGACTAAGCACGAGCACGTCAGCCACATCCCAGTATTGTGTTCAAAGCTGAGCATAACTGATGCTAATGGTGGTGGACTCAGGCAAGTAAAGGTAAAGGTTTTTCAGAGGTGAAGGGTGAGATTTAAAAAAAAGCCCCGTTTTTTCTTTGCAGGTTAAGCATTACGTCAATGGAAGTTAGGCTCCTAACTCACCCGACTACTTGTTTTCTACCCAAAGTAGAAGTCATTTATGTAGGTCCTCTTCCAAATTCTACTTATTCCCTGTGCAAATCTTGGTAATCATTTTTTGCTATTAACAATGAAACTCAGATCTCATAAGAGAATTGTGTTCTAGGGAATTTCACTGCACATTGTCAACAAGTGTTTTTAATTCAGTACACTCATTCCAGATTAGAAATGTTGCTTAATAAAAGCATGATACTTAAGTGTTACATAAGTTATCCATTAATTTACTACAGGGAGTGTTTTGACCTGCAGTTTTACAAACACTGATGTCATCTCTAAAGGACATCATGTTTTAGATGAATGTTTTAAGTTACAGCTAATACAGCACTGCAAAATGAAATGAGTGGGAAATGCAGGAGCAGATCTAATCAGGAGACTTTGAACATGGAGTGGAAGTATTACAGCCAGTCTGAGCTGTGTGCATGTCAGTCATGGAAGAGCCTGAAGGTAAATATCTAATCCCCAATCCAGTAGTTCAGAATTCATGGGTTTAAATGTATTCCAGGAAACCAAAGGTAGTTTAAATCTGCAGATCTTGGAAGAATGCAAGAAGAGCCCGCCAGCTCTGATGGTAGGTTTGCAAGTTGTTCTTATTTAACTTCTTCTTGCACTGCGTAAATTTGCTGCCAAATGTTTTCATACATTGAACATGCCATTTCCAGGCTGAGCAGAAAAAAAAGAGTCTGCAATTTTCTTTGAAGGTAATATTGCTACCATTAAATTGGTTAAGCGTAAATGAGATGAGTTTCAGTATGTAGCAGGTGTAAACTTGATTTATGTTATTCTCATAATGAATTTAAAAGCTCTGTTACAAACACTGTGGTTCCACAGATGTTAGAGCTGAAAGCTTAGATTTATCAATCTCAAGCTAATTAAAACCAAATTAATACAATTTACTTTTTATACGGAAAAGGAAAAGAGAATTAAAATAAAAGATGGGGCTGATGTCGGAGGAACAGGACAGTTTCTGTAGCATCAGGCCATTTCCAGAAGCAAAATGGATCCCAAGCTGCTTCGTGCTCACAAGTCAGGCACTGGCACTGCATTAAGGCATCATCTGTTGACTTCAGCAGTCAAACAGATCATTTTTATGAGAGTCTCTGCATTGTTTTCATTGTGAATTGGATCAGATTAATAAATTCCAAGATCCAGCAAAGCTGTATGCACTGCCAGAATTACAGCAGGGTGAGTGCTGGCATCTCACTGGTCAGGACTCTGGGAAAAAAGCATGAAACCTTAAAAAGTACAGCTGCAGCAATGCTGTGTGGATTTAACTAGTTAATGAAGTAGGCTGTGGGCAGAAAAGAGAAAAGGAAAATTTCCTATATTCCTTCTATTTAAATGTGATTTTACCCATGTATGAAATACAGTTTCTACAGATAGAATCACAGAATTATAGAATCATTGAGGTTGGAATGAGCTCTGAGATCCCCAAGTCCAACCCCACCCCATCCCACCATGCCCAATGACCACATCCCTCAGTGTCACTTCTTGAACACCTCCAGGGATGGTGATTCCTCCACCTCCTTGGGCAGCCTGTGTCAATGCATTATCCCTCTTTTGGAGAAGAAATCTTTCCTAATATCCATCCTGCGCCTCCCATGGCATGGTTTGTATATTTTAAAAAGCGTTGAGGTAGATACTGTGTAATTTGCATTTTTGGAACTATATCAAGACATTCTTATTCAAATGAAGATGTTGCTGGTTGGGCCATACTTGAACATGGAGTAATCGAGCTGATGACTGATGTATCTGGATGACACAGTGAGGGAGCTTGTTGCACAGGCACTGTTTGGGCTAGTGGTTTGCAGTGTCAGCTCTTATATCTGTTTAAGGGCAAAGAAGTTGCTTTTGTTTTAAAAGAAAATAGATTTTAGAAACAACAATTTCATCCACTTTCAGATATTCAAGATGAGCCCGTGATTTCCTATTGGATCACAGTGGTGGTTATTTCTGAAAAACACATACAAAATTGTTGAGCTGGACCAGTTCCCTGATCTGGTTCACTGTGCAGCTGCAGCACCATCTGTGCCAGCAGCGACAGGGGCAGCACAGAGGTGGGAATGGTGGCTGGGATGCTGCTCGTGCAGAATCACAGGGGTTGGAAGGGACGTTTAGAGATCCCTCCAGTCCAACCTGGTGATAAAGCAAGTTTCCTACAGCATGTTGAGCAGGAAAGCATCCAGATGGGTGTTGAATGTCTCCAGAGAAGGAGATGTTCATGTCAGCTTTGCATGGTTTTGTGAAGTCCCTTATCTGACATGCTCAGTTACCCAGACTTTAAAAAACCAGTAGTCCTTCACTGCAATATTTCTCTCTATTTGCTTCAGTTTTCCTTTCCAAGTGCTGCATGACTGGCTGTGAAATAGGTTCCAGATGCAGGGATGCATATGTGACTCTGAAGGTAGCTCTTGCTAGTCTTTTTCCATCAGGTTCATGCAAGGCATTGGGAGCTGAAACTCAGAAGTTTGGAATTTAGCAGCTGTTCAACTCAAGGCTGGAAAACTTCAGAATAAGTTTTCCGGCAGGATTTCTGCTCTCCCTTGTTTTTGAGCACAAACAGAAATATCTTAAGAGCCCTTCATGAGATATTTTCATCTTTTTAGTTCCAAATTCCAGCTGGAGAGATGTAGATAAAACAATATTTTTGTTTTTTAAAAGAAACTCTGTATAGACATTTCAGAGTTTGAAGGGAGGGAGAGGGAACAAAACCCAAGCAGGACAGTTTTTCTTACATTTAATAGTGGTTAGGTGGGCTGGGTATGACAGAAGGGTGAAATCTGAAGGATATCTGCTCATTCTGTAGGTGCACAAGGAAACTCTGAGCTCTCAAGGAACTGCTTGCAATAGCACTAATTTTTTTTCAGAGGCTGCTAAAAGAAGGAAGGATGTGATTTCCCTTGAATGAGAGTAGAATAGGAGTATGTAAATCATTTTGGCTTCTTAAAATTCCTTCATCAATTTTTCTTTCATTAAATGACAAACTACCTGTGTCCTTTTGCTCAGCATCTTGGATGCATTGTGGCCAACGCTCAGTCAGAGGGAGGTAGGCTCTCTGTTACGCCTGGGGTCAAATAATCTGATTATAGAACTCCATTCTTTCTACTCCATTGATCCAGTTTATTTTCAGTACTCTCTGTGCTGAATGGCTTGAATCCATTAGTCACTTCAGGGAAGGCTGCAAATGATCTGTTATCATCTGCGTGGAACTGCTGCCTTGCATATTGTACACAAAAATCAGAAAGCGAGGAACAGAAAGTGTCTGTAGGTGAAGATCAGCCATTGCTTCTGAAAAACTGGGAGCTGTGCTGTGCGACTGGAGTTCAGAGGTGTGTTTGAAATTACCTCATTTGATCATTTACAGTTCAGCACACAAATTTCTTCCTATTCAACACTGGGCAAAACATGAGGTTGTACCGTGCTTAGGTTTCCTGCTCATGAAAAGATCCTGCTTTTGGCCTGCGTGGTAATTAACCAATACCACAGGCTAATTATAATGATTCATTTCTAAAATAGCACCGAAAGGGGATAAAATGCAGATAGCCACTATGAAGGTTTCGCATGATTCCAGATCTTTCTGATGAGAACATGCATCAGCTCATGATGTGACATACAATTCCTGATGCTCTGAATTAAGGGTAAGTCTCTGCTCATCAAGGAGGTTGTTAAAGCATTCTGTAGTACTTGAATTTCAGTTAAAAGCCTGAAGAATAATGGCACATTTTGAGAAGCTGACAAGAAGCATTTAAAACAAAAGCTTTTCAGTGTATTTTTTTCATGTTATGTAACATGAAGTCATTCTTTGGAACTCATGACTGTGAGATGGCTTTGAAATCAAGAAAGCAACAAGGTGTAGAAATAATGTATTTTCAAAAGACATGTACATGATTAGTCAGAACAATCAGAATTGCAATTAGTACTTCAAGAAGTCATGATTATTGGAAGGGATGTTGAATCTAATGTAAGATAAATAGAAAGGAATAACGTCTGAAAGGTCACCTACATTTTTTCATAGGTGTTTGATGAAAAAATGATAGTAAATTTGAACCTGTCCTGGTTTCCAACATAGTTCACAGCAGACAACATTATATATGTATATATATACGTATACATATATATGCTAGGTACTGAACCAGAAAATTGCCAATACCGCCAACAACCACAAAGTATTTTGGCTGGAACTGAGCACAGTCCTTCTTCCGTCTGCCACTAAATCAAATAGCTTTTGACAGTAATTACGCAGTATTGTGTGCAGAGTAAAGTAAGTACATTTTTGCAGTTGTATTTTGCTTATGACAGTCTTGTCATAAAGAAAAGGACTAACTTGGATACTGCAGTAGATAAAAATGTTAGTGAAGAGAGGATACTGTCTTTGCTTTGGGTTGCAGAACAAGGCTGAGCAGTAATGGTACATGTATTAGCTAATGTGTGTGTTAAAGTAGTGTCCAGCTGAGAATGTGTGCATAGGATTCAGGAGTAAAAGATAGATCCTCTTACACAGAGCTTAAAGCCATTAGGAACAAGGCAGCACAATCCAACATTACCCCTATTTTACAGATTGAGAAGTGAGATGCAGAAATGCAGAGGGTCATTCCATCCTTTCCTTTCCTGCATATAATTGCATTGTCTGTGCACACAAGCACAGGATATGGTGTGGAAGAGAGCAGAGAATGAGTTTACAAGTGTTTTGTCAATAGCAATGCCAAGAAACTCCCTTTGCTAGAAATTCCAGTCTCTGTCACAGGACAAAAAATAATGCAGCTGACTAAACTGTTCCACATATGGTGGCATTTGAAATAATTTGCTTTCTGACTACTAATCGGTCTGCATTGACTATTAGATTGGTCCATCCTGAAACCCAGAATTCTATCTGCTCAAATTGTGTTTTATATGGTGCCAAGAGGTTTGGCCTTAGAAGGTTGAATCCTGGCTCTCCAGCATAGAATCCACTGAGCTTCAGCCTTGCCCACAGTCACTTATTTTTGTTTGGTGGGCCACAAAAACTTGTTTCGAAGGGTCAGGAAAAAAAAAAAAAAAAGACTTTAGGATTGCTACTGTTTTCTTTGCCATTAAATTGTATGCAATTTTCAAGCATTGTTAAAAGAATCTAGTTCTGGTTTTACAGATGTACAGACTCCTGTTTCTAACCACTTGGTATAGTAGTGTTTGTTTGCCAATTTTAACCTCTAATCCTTTCTAGGCTTGCTTTGTAATCAAGACCGCTGCAAACTAGTTTGTGCAATGCTTCTCCATCTACACGGCTTGCCTTAAAATAATGAGGTAGCTTAAAATAAGAATAAAACTATCTGTCCTTCAAGGTACCAGCACTCTTTAATAGGTGTTTCATGCTTGCTGGCAGACAGATAGCGTGTCAGACATTTCAGGTGGCTGCTCTGCTGCAGCCCTGCTCACTGCCTCCACGTCTCACCTGCACCATTAAGCCAGGTGAAAACCATCAGTCTGAAGCTGGTGAATGGTGGAAATAATGAGGGGCTGCTCTTGTTTCTCACTGAAATTGCCTATGCTTCCTCCAGCTAGCCATCCAGCATTGGATGGAGTCAGAAGGCAAGTGCTGTATGAGAGGGACTTACAGATCTTGTATTGCTGTTATCCTTCCTGTCTAGTCCCATTTTTAAACATAACACGAGCTTCTCAGTAAAATGTTAATCAAAAAGCTACCTCAGAGAATATCACAGGGTTTGGATTTTGAATCACTATTCAAGAGAACCTAAGCCGTTTGGAACAGATTCCAGTATTCCAACTGGTTTTGGTGTTCTTTTATTCAATCTAAATGGACAGGAGGCTTAAAATGATAGAAAATCTGCAGTCATACTAAATAGCTAAGCTCTGACTTGCTTTGTGTTGTTTGAATGTTTCAAGCATGATACTGCTTGATTTAATTCTTGGCTAGGTGGCTCTGCTGATGGTGTTTGGGAGCAGCAGCCAGCCCCGTTCTTCAGACCCAGAGAACTGAGCTGGTGTTTGGCATCAGCTTTACGTTTGAGAGTGTCAATTAGTACTAATCTAGAAGTGGCTTTTTACCTAGCAGGAATGGTGAAGACAGCCCCTCTCCAGTGCTTGAGAGGCAGTAGGTTTCTCTTGTTCATTTTTTTTCCAGCTCATGAAAGGTGACCTACAGCACAATGACTCCTTTCATTCCCCAAGCCAGCCTCTTTCCCATTGTGTTGTCCCTCCCCTTATGTTTCTGCTTCTCCTACAACACACTAACAAGCACTTCGGCTTTGCTCTATTCTATGCTTTATTTTTGTTGCTCACTTTTGCAAAAACAGCTGATGTTCCATTTGAAGTCTACATAGCATGCCATAGGCATCTTGTAGACTTCTGTGTCAGCTGGATCTAGCATTTAATTTCTGCAGGTAAGTGCCACGTGCCAACCTCACAGCAGATTTTTTGGGGGAGTGTTTTGTGTTTTTTGTTTTGCTTTGTATTTTGTTTTTATTAGTTCTGCTGTGAATTAGTGAAAACCCTGCCATTATAATTCCACTGAATCCTAGGAGCTGCCAAAATGGTGTCCTAGAATGCGTGGCTCACTGCTCTATATTCATATTAATTTGCACTGAGGCTAATTGGCTGTGAAGACTCAATCTTTGCAAAGCAATAAGGACTTTTCTCTCTATTCTAAAAATACTTATGAGTAAAGTTCATTGATACTAAGGCAAGCCTGTTCTAAGGGCCAGTTCCATTTTTTTGAGCATTAATTCCTATGGGGAAATGAGTAACTGCCACAGATGTGGCCATTTTCCTTTCAATACATCAGAAACAATTCTTTGATTTTTCTTTTTTAAAAAAATAAAAATAAAAATAAAAATAAAAAAAATATGTCAGGTAGGGGCACCATAGGAGGCATTTTACACATACAGAAACATTCAAAATATATTACCGAGGCAGTAGATAGATTCTATTGGGAATGTAAGTCAGAGCATTTATGTTACTGGTATTAGGAGACAGAGCTACCCATGTTGACTGTTGTTAAAAGAGTTTAATATGTTGTTGTTTAATATCATCTGCTGGAAGAAGCTTAGATACTGATCTGAGGAGAAATACAAGAGCTAGTATAGGAGAACTTAAGTACATGAGTATTCTCACTCATGCTATACTCAATTTAAGAAGTGTTATGCAAAAAATAGAACAGTGGTGAGCATATCGCTTTGAAACAGACCACAGAAAGAAAAACAAGTTTTCCTTCTTTCTAGTAAACTCTGAATCTGAAGGCAATTACTGCAAAATGTGAAGTTTTCCTCGAAATGCTTGGATGTCAGAAGAACCTAAGTTTCACTTTGACAGTAATGTGTTGTCAGGGAGTGTGTCCTGTACAGAAGGCAACAGATGTCTGACCTTGTCTGAAAAGTCACGTAGGTGATTGGAAGAGAAATGAGTTTAAAAAACTCAACATGACTGAGCTACATATTCAACATTATGAAATTCTGTATGTGGCGTAACAGAGTATTTCCAGTATAATTAAGCACCTTGATACATACTGGACGATAAATGAAAATCTTGTTTTCCATCACTATAAGCCAGATCTTTTGGGGGAGGGCTTGAGTTGAATGTGATACTGAAAGTTCTATATAAAAACAAAAACATCCTTCCTCAAGTGATTTGATATAATAAGAGAATGGATTGTGCTGCTTGCAACTGTTTTATCTTCAGATTTCAAAGCACTCAATCTGATTAATAGTAGGGGTTGTTCCCTAGGCTACTTTGCAGAGAAGAATAAGATATTGTTCTCAATCTATGAAGAGCAGTCCAAAGCAAAGAGTGGTTATGGCCAAAATTTCATGGCTACACTCTTACAGCTGGAAACACAACAAGAGGATTTAAAGTGTTTGCTTATAGTGTGGTAGTAAGGAAATGACTGGTTTTGTTCATTAAAAAAAAAAAATTTTTTTTTCAGACTTTTTTCAGACTTTTTTCTGAAGTCCAGCCATTGTAGGCATTTAAATAGGAACCAATGGCCACTTGTTTGTGTTTAATATTTGAAAATAGTGTTCTTCAGGTTTTCAAGAAGTTGTTCTAGATAACTTCAAGGTTGACAAAACCAGAATCTCTGAAAACTAGATTATCACTGTTCCAAATTGGACTTTCAGAAACAGAGCTTACCCGTTTGCTGAATAGCTAATTAATTAAATGTCGAAGTGCTTTTGTGCTTTTTGGATGTTAAGACCAATTCTACCCTTGGCATCAGTGTATGAACATAAACGATGAATGCAACAGAAATCAACCAATTGTGTTTCCTTTGCTAATGCCACGGCTAAAATAATCTCTGTGCATCTTTGTACACCAGTGGGCATGGCAATGCCTTGTTAGGATTGTTATTTTAATCCCCCAAGGTTATTGCAGGATGACTGGTATTTTCAAACCTTGATGGAAAGGTTGCTGTGAACTTCTGGAAAAGTCAGTGAGGAAACATAAGTCAACAGAGCTACTGATGGGAAATCTTAGCGCTCTTGCTTATTCCCTTATTAATAATGCTTGTCCTCAGTGTGCAGTGCTGGATTTGATGAGGTTTCACCACCTCCCTGGGTCAAAATCATGCCTGGGCCTTCAGAGGCATTCTAACCACAAGGCTTCAACAAGATGGACTTCCTTCCAATCAGGTTTTCCCTCTCTGCTGATCAGTCCTTTCTGCCTTTCATACCTTTCCAGGATCCGCAGCCTCATAAAACTCCATGGGAGAACATTTCTGCCTGCTCAGCATGGGCAGGAAATTCCCAACATTTTTCACTTTTTCAGCCCAAAGAGTTGTCCACCGGGTCCGACCTCTGCCAGCACCATCCCAAAGGGGTCCCAGAGCCAGGAGGTGATGCAGAAAAGAGGCTGAGCTCTTTATTTTGACTGGCACTGGAGAGGCAACCTGGGTGCGACACGATGGCTCTGCAGTATCTTTGTTGTGCAATGGAAGCTGGCAAACACCCCAGCCTTCTCCAGAGGTTGGCAGCAGCCATCGTATGTGTCTTAAGCCCTGTTTGACATAACAGAGCTTTGTCTCACTGCAATTGATTGAATGTCAGCACCCACTTCACTCCCTGATTGAACAGCTCTGACGGATGCTGACTGCAGTGGCCACGAGATAGCACAGGTTGCCCAGAGAAGCCTTGCTGCCCCATCCCTGGAGGCACTGAAGGCCAGGCTGGATGTGGCTCTGGGCAGCCTGGTCTGGTGGTTGGCGACCCTGCTCACAGCAGGGGGGTTGAAACTAGATGATCTTTGAGGTCCTTTTTGACCCAGGCCATTCTATGACTCTATGACTCTACGATTCTATGACTCTGTGATTTACACCTGGATTGCTTCAGTATTCCTGTGTTGCTTTACTGTTTGCATTCAGTGCTCACTTTTAAGGATCTGATTTGAAACCTTGAGTTCATGATCCAAGACCTTGAAGCCAATCCTTTTTTTGGGTTTGTTTGGGCAAGAATTTACTCCAGGTAAAGGTAGGTACTTAAGTGAGGCACGTTAATATAACTCCTGTAAATATGCTCCACAGTTAGAAAGCACACTCACACCTCTAGGGAACTTCTGATTTTTAGGAGTCACTGAACTGTTCACTGGAGGTAAAATCCTGGAGGAACACTCCTGATTCATACAAGTTCTCAAAACCACCTTGGCATGGACATGGAGCTGTATCCAGACTCAAGTTCTGTTAATCATATTCATTAGTTTTCAGGGTCAAGACTGTTTCATGTATGCCTGGTAATGCAATAATGATTTGTACTCATCATAATTCTGGTAATAAGAAATGTAGTAATTATGACACGTGAAACACAACCGAATAGTCAGCATTGGCTTCTCAGCTGCAGTGCTGGTTGCATAAAATCCGCTAACAAAAATAACAACCAAATATATGATGGAACTAACTGAAAGCTGCTCACTTATTATAGAACCATTAGTCATTTCATCACACCTCCAACCTTTCTTTTTTGTTCTTTTAATTTCTTCTGCACAGGCTTATTTTTAGAGGAACTTGCTGCACTTGGATTCATGCACAGCAACACAGCCTAAAATACCATCCTTTGAATTAATTCTATTTTTTCCCTTCTACATCAAAACAACTAAAATTATATTGCATGGCATATCCCAAGCATTACTTCTATCCACCCTCTGCTTTTTATGTATGAAAAATATATGCAGTAAATGTGCAATGGCTTGACTGGGCTAATTCTAGTTAATGGTGTTGAAAAATGCTTTGTAGCTCTCAATTATACCGTGCTTTCAAGTTTTGGAAAAATTCCTCTGGATGAGCTGTTGAAGACATGAGGAGGATCTGAAGTGGCTTAGTTCTCTCGAAGGACAGAGCCACAAGTTGGTGATGGGCATGGATATCCTGGTGCTGTAGCAGTTAGGTGGGTGAACTCTGAAGGGAACCGTGGGCTAACCTTCCCATACCAACATCTTTGGGGTTTGGGAGACTTAGGAGTATTCTTTGCTTGTGCAGTTCTTTGGAAACTATCTCAAGTCTCTTAAACTTGAAATATATTATTGGGCATGATGCTAAGGCAGTTATTAATCATGCAAATTATGGTTAAATTTTAACCTCTGAAACTAAGAACACAAGCAAAAGGCTAAGATTAACAACATATGGTTTTCAGCAGCTGAAATATTGTTGCAGCTCTTAATTTATTTTACACTAGTGTTCAGTTTCCAGCTGATATGACTGCAGTCTCTTGAGCACTGTGCAAATATGAAAGGACAGTCTAATTTTTTTTCTGAATTTATTTGTATGCTGGAAAACACTCTGTGCTCCCAACCTGGCAACAGCAAAACAAAGTACTTAACCTCAGAACATTTCTGAAGGAACATCTTCAGGAGAGACACTGTGTGTCCTGGGAGCATTTTTCTTAGCTATATCATCTCACTTGTTCACTTACATATAAACCTGTATCACATCTTTTGCCCAGTGTTTCTCAAGCACGGGCTGCAATATAAACCATCCTGTTTTCCTTGGCTATTCAGTTAGCAGTTTGCAATTCTGATGAGCCTGCTCCTGTCTCCCCTTCTCTTTATGTACTGTCCCCTCATATTTAAATTGAGCATTTGTATCTTTGTATGCATTCATTTTCAAGTAATTAATTCTTACAGAAAAAGTTACTTAGATATCCATTTAGCTGCTAATGGCTGCATTTTTCAGGAGCCCATCCTTGACAAGTGTATGGGGTATTCTTTATCAGTTTCTCCCTGTAGATTGCTCTGAATGACTGGTCACTGAGAACTTTGTGAATATTGACAAGGCTGGGCACACTGAAATCAAGAGAATGTATCTTCCAGTAATTATTGCCTTTCCTTTGGTACCATGGCTAATTGCTTAGGCCAGTGGTCTGAGACGGGATTTATTCCTTTGGTTCCTCCTGCCCGTAGCTTCTCCCCTCGAGGTGCTAGAAGTTGATTCTGTGTGTTTTGGTATCATTAATGTTAGAAAGAACAAGATTATCTAAGATGGATTTGGATGGGGGAATTGAGTGCACTCTCAGTAAGTTTGCAAATGGCACCAAGCTGTGGGGGAAATGTCCACCTGCTGGAGGGTAGGAAGGCCCTACAGAGAGATATGAACAGGTTGGATGGATGGACTGAGGCCAGTGGGATGAGGTTCAACAAGACCAAGTGTCAGGCCCTGCACTTTGGTCGCAGCAACCCCATGCATTGCTGCAGGCTTGGGCAGAGCGGCTGGTAGGCTGTGTAGAGGGAACAGATCTGAGGGTGTTGGTCAGTTCTCAGCTGAACATGAGCCAGCAGTGTGCCCAGCTGGCCAAGTAGGCCAGTGGCATCCTGGCTTGTATCAGCGTTAGTGCAGCCAGCGGGAGCAGGAGGTGATCCTCCCTGTGTACTGGCACTGGTGAGACAAGTGAGACAACACCTCAAGTGCTGTGTTCAGTGTTGGGCTGCATACTACAAGAAACACACTGAGACTATGGAGTGTGTCCAGAGAAGGGCAGCAAAGCTCTGAAGGGTCTAGAGCACAAATCTTATAGGGAGCATCTAAGGGAGCTAGGATGGTTCAGACTGGAGAAGAGGAGGCTCAGGGAGACTGTATGGCTCTCTGCAACTCCCTGAAAGGAGGTGGTGGCCAGGGGGGGTTGGCCTCTGCTTCCAGTTGACAGCAATAGGATGTGGATAGTGGCCTTAAGTTGTAAGAGGGTAGGTTTAGGTTAGATATTAGAAACAATTTTCTACCAGAAATAATGGTGGGGTATTGGCACAGGCTGCCCAGGGAGATGGTGGTGTTTAAGGAAAGGGTAGATGTGGCACTGAAGGACATGTCTTAATGAGAATATCAGTGGTAGGTGGACAGTTGTACTAGATGATCTTGTAAGTCTTTTCCAACCTTACTGATTTAGTGATTCTATGATTCTAATCCAACCATTAATCCATCACCAAGACCCTGGTGCCGGTTTGCAATATGAAAAGTAGGTCTTTGACACAGAAGGTGAAGGCTAATTCAAAAGGTTTTTGTTTGTTGAAAGAAGCAGAGAGGTTCAGGCAGTGTTAATAGAAGTAGTAGAGAAGGGAATTGTCCTACCTGCCCCTGTGATCTCCCTTTGCTTCTGCAGGCGCTGGGGCGAGGCTCTGAGAGGTGCATCTGAAGCAAGATGTGACAACGTGATAAAACCCAAGACTTCAAGTAGAACCAGTCTGCTGATGTTCAGTATCAAAATAAGTCAAGCCCAATTTGCTGCAGGTGGTAGCTGAATCTCACAAACAGGACTTACTTAGTGAATTACATGACTGCTAGTTAGCAGAGCATGACCAGACTTTTCACACTGATCAGTTCTCCAAAGACAAGCCTTGCTACCTGCTATCAGAAACAGAGAGGAAAGACCCATTAATCACAAAGTGTTCTAACAACCTCTTTGTGCCCACTGCTAAATGGAGGCAGGAGCCCTCCGTTCCACTACATGCTTTACTTGTCAACAGGAAACGCACACAGCAAATCACAGCTCTCTCTTCTAGTCTGCAGGGAGAGACAGCCATGCTAAACTTCATTATTTTTTCTCAGACTCATCTCTAGAGTTCACTCACAGATGGACTTTTCATTCCTCCAATGTCCTATATGTTTCCTGTGTGCTTATTACACCGGTAAGGAAATACCTTTGAACTGGTCTTAAATGGAGTGCAATTTTGTGGAATCTTTAAAAAGCTGTGCTTTTTTCCCGTAGAAGTCTGTGGATTGGAAAGTAGAACTGCACCCAGCACAGACTGCTGGCTGTTGCTGAACTACCTCAAGTTATTTAGCTCACAACCTCCAGGTTGTGAGCCCATTTAACCCTATGCATAGGAGAAGGGTGCGTGTGAGTACCTGTTCTCTGTGCTAATGTGTAATGGGAAGAATTAGGTAGGGGCATCTGCCTGTGCTCTTTCTCCTGCACAACTGAGGCAGAAACCAGGCAGATCCTGGACTCCATTTCTATTCTCGTTTGCCAGAATTACACTGGAGAGCAGTTTATTACTGGTATAAGCTAACAGAGAAGAGCTACACTAACAGAGTGCTACTGAATTTCCATTATCTTGGGCACAGTGCATCTTGCACACATTACCTTTTTCCCCTTTAACTCCCAGAGGCAAAGCCAGGTTCTGCAGGAAGCAGAGAGCAGCATTATTGACAGCTGCGACAGACGTGATATCTCCTGGGATCAGCGGTAAATGCAATCAGAGTGACTTACAGATTTGCACTGCATATCATCTTTTTTGATGTTGCATCGTCAGGAAGTCGTGATGAACGTATATCTGGAGTTCAAGAGTCCTGGGTTTTGTGCAGCTGCTCCGCTGACCTGGAGCGAGTAACTATTTCTGCAGATCTCCTTTTCCCCCACTTGTAAAGTGGGGGCAATAATAATGATTTTCACCACAAGTCTGCTCATGCAGACTGTCCAAAAATGATGTGCCATCCTTAAGGAAGGTGAAAAGAGAAATTGCAGTCCCTCTCATCAAGGGCAGCCATGGGGGTTACTTTGCAGCAGGCAGAACCCACGCATAGTGGCAAGCTGAACTTTAAGAGAAGAGACGTTTCGTTGCCCCGCATGTCAGATGATGGCAGGTGCAGGTGGTCAATTAGTGGGATGTGCAAGGGATTGGGAAATCAGACAGGTCTGTGGGCATGGCAAGATGCAATTGTGGTGCAGAGGGAAAAAAGAGCACGCAATTAGGAGCGGATTCTAGAATTAAAGCACAGTATGTAATGTGAAATCCTGTTCATAGCCTGAAAGAATATCATATGCCAGTGGGCTATAGCATGTGTTCCTTTTTTTCTTTCTTTTTTTCTTTTCCCTCCTTCCTAAACCCGCTGCTTGGTAACGGCAGTATTTTTGGGACTGATTCTTTTGCTAATTGCTAACCAGAAATAGCACCTAAGTTTGGCAGAGCTTTCAGGAGAAGAATGAAGGCTTTTTTTTTTTTTTTTTTTTTGGGGGGGGGGGGAGGGTAGAAAATTCAGATACGCATAAAACTTGCATAAAAACCTGTTTTATTCCTCTCTCCAAAAATTCATCACTCAGGCATACAGGAAGTGAATACAATTATGACAAGAGGGAGAAGGTCCAAAAAAGCTGGACTGCTTTAAGGAGGTTAAAGTTCCATCCGCTCTCTTTTCAGCCTGAAATCAAGGCATACCTGGTGCCAGAAGCTCTGCATGAGCTTATTCAGGCTGTACTCTGGCCCGTGTGTCTCATACCTATGGAAACAGGCCCTAGCTCGCTCTCCTGCCAGTGGAACATGATGCTGTTATGTTAAGTGATAAAGAATGAAATGAAGGAGTAAAAGAGGATAGCAGTCTTGGAATCTCTCCTCTCTTTAAAACGTGTTATCCGTTAGGGCTTGTGATAAATGAGACTGAAGAGTGGTTGGCCCATACAGCCGTGTTCATTTCATCCAACAGGCAGCTCGGAAGTGGGAAATCTGCGATTTGCGTAGCTGGGTGTTGCAGGTCCATCAGCTTTTACAGGAAAAGGGGATGTTCCTGGCCTCTAAGACTTGGCTTGTAACATGTTGTGTTTCGTGGTGGAATAATGAAAACTGGAGAATGGAGGCCCTGGTAAAAAAAACGTTGGCCTATGTCTGCTTCTTTCTGTTTTTGTATGAAAAACAAAAGCAATAACTATTTGGAGACCAGATTACAGACATTTTACTGGCACTGGTGAGCATTTACTCATGTGAGTAGCCTCATTGACTTCAATAGTTAAATGAGCTGCATCGTTAAGCTTTTAATGCTTATATCCCTCTCTGATGAAACAAATTAGCAGTATCCTTCCAGGCCATGAGAAGGCAAGGTACTGTGGGTACAGAGTTTCTTGGAGTTGATACTGGACATGGCGGCACCTGTTTGACAGCCAATAGAAATGTATGTGTATAAAAGTACAGACTCAAGCTCTTATCTGAGCCCATCATTCTATAGGGAATGCAGTAATTAATTTATACAGCAGGGTGACATATATCCATTTTTACCATTTTTGAGGGCTTTTTTTTTTTTTTTTTTTTCTTAATGGAAACTGCAGAAAAAGAAACTGGTTAATATACATAAAGGTGAAGCTGGAAATGAACCAGCTTTCAGCTGTTGCATCTGAAGATGTGCATTTAAAATAAAAGAAAAGGAGGGTAGAAAAAGAAAATGCTTAATTATCTCTATGTACCATTATGCCTGGGAACAAATCAAAATACCATGTAACTTTCTTGTCTTAGAGTCTCCTAGTTAACGTCAGATCAGGTGGCATAACTGATTCCTGTAGTCTGTTTTCGTGTATTTCATTCACTTATTCATTTAACTAATTTCCAGCCTTATTTTTGTAAAGAGACTGGTATTATACTGAGCATCTCTCTTAGTTTTACTTACCTATTGGCTGCTGTTTTAATGGTGCTAATCTGCCTCGACAGATGTGGGATTATTACAGGCTGCTTGAATCTCAGTTTCTCATTTATCTGTTGTTTGCCAAACACTCATATCCCAACTCTGCCCACGGACTTGTATGTGAAAGGATATTTATGTGTGCATGCATGCATAGCTAGCATACACCTTTAATCACAGGTCTCTCAAGAGCAAGATGTGAAAGTTTTGAATAGTGTGTGCTTTTCGGTATAAGAAATGTATTGTTCAGCTTTCTGTTGTCTGTTTTGCTAAGGTTAGACAATCCCACACAGTCACTCAAAGCTTACAGAGAGCTGAGATGGCTCATTGAAGCACTCTTCACCCAAATATCTGAGAGCTGCTGCAAGAATTCCCGTTAGCCATATCACTACAAGATCTGATGAGATGTAGTGATGAGATTTTTGAAGCATGTAGTCTGCTACATGCAGTCTGTGCAGAGATCAGGTACTTCTTGGTTTATGGCCATGTCCCCATCTACACCTTATCCCATAGTAAAAGCTACTGTGTACCACAAAAAGATCTCTGTGTGGATTTTTAGAGGATTAAATGCACAAAACGATTGTGATGCTGTTAAAGCATATGGGAATAGGACATAACTGAGTGTCAGTAAGGCTATAGATAAATAAAATCTGAGTGTCTTCCGGAGATGATGACTACAGAGCATATTTTTGCAAGATGAGAACTTATGGATGGAAGAAAATGAAGTCATCAGGCCTTGTCTCCAGTGGACCAACAATTGGATTGTTAGCACAACCACACAAATAAACACTGCACGTTAATTCTACAGTTGATAATTGTCAGATTGTCTTCTCTACATATTCTCTGAGCAGAGCTGACTGACTGCTATTAGTCTGATTTAAAACATTATGCTGTAGATTAGCCTTTGAAATCACAGTGGCTTTTCATCAGATGAAGGTTCTCTCCAATGATCTGCTTTGTAATGTTCTCATTATATGTTCATTGTCCAGCAAATGTGTTATTTGCAAATACATGTATAACTGAGATGAAATTCTCTGGACATAATTCTTATTTATAGAAAAGCCTCTTTATATTACTGTGGATTCTGAAAAAACATTATGTGGATAGAGAATTAATTTAAAAGAATATAATTCTTCATTTGAGGGATTATTGGAGATAGGTTGGCTACCTGTCCATCTTCTAATAATTTGCCTAAGCCTGACTGTTAAGTGTAAGTTTTTGCTAAAGACAGTGTATAATTGAAAGCCTTGCTATAGTCATATGCAATAAATCAATTGCTCCCAAAAGGCAGCTGTGTCTCAAAGTAGAGTTAGTATTCTGTTAGTCTCAATTCAGCGTATTTGCATTGACTTCTGTGTCAGAGCCCTTTCATAGACCATGCAGTGAGTTCATACAGAACATCAAAGGACTTTTTGGTGATTTTAGGCTCTCAATTCAGGGGACCTAAGTGCTTAAGGGTTACGCTCAAAAATATGTTTGGAGGCTTGGTTGCTCAGAGGTATCGAAAGTTCTAGAATATTTGTCTGCCTGATGGGATTTCCAGAGGTACGTGAATGCCTCAACCTTAGAATGTGGAGGAGTTGATTATGTCTGTTGGGTGAGATGTATGGAATGAAAAACCTTTAAAACCAATGAAGGTTAAACAGAAATGTTTTAAAACCTGTTGTATTTGATTTGCTTTCCCTAGAGCTTTGGCTGTCCTGGGGAGGAGGATGTCCACATGATATGTTTTGTTAAATTCAATTCTGCTGTCTACTGGATAGCAGGGGGTAAATGCTGGATGTTATTGTCAGCTGCTGCTGAGGTCTGTGCATAAGGGATGCAATTGTTTATGGTAAATTTGCCCCTTTTAATGAGGACACAGTGTTAATGAGACAGTGTTTTGGAGAAGGGTTCATTAGTCATTTACTATTCTTGTCACAGCTCTGAGTTGAGCAGGAATCACTGGCTTGATGTTAATGCACACTGTTGTGCCTCACTGTCGTGGGATACTCTGCAACATGGGGCAGATAAGTGCTGTAGCTGAGGAGAAAACATGAAAGCTAATTTCATGTTTCTGTAGGCGTTTCTGCACAGCAAAGTAATACATGATTGGAATGCAGGTAGTCATGTGCATTCATCTTTCATCTAGGTAGTTACAGATAGCTTATTAAAAGAGGATTCTCCTGCATGAATAGTGGTCTTGATTGGATGAGCGTGGTGAGGTCTCCAGGTGTGCCACCCATTAACTGACATCAGAGTAAATGGGAGCAATCTATTCATAGGAGCCATATTGTATGCTGGTCTAAATCTAGTTAGCGTGGAGGGCTGTAGTAGTGAATACATAGTGACAGGAATTGAAGCTTAAGCCAGTAATCTTGAGTATCTACCCTCAGAATTGCTCAGCTCCCGTGCCTTGCAAGGCTGTTCTGAGGGTAAGTGCATTGAAAATGGTTTCCATGGTAATTGAGGCTGTATAAGTAAATTAGGGTAGACCATTGGAGATTGAAAACATGGAAGAAATATGCTGCTGCTGATCAAAACTGCTATCTTCGTACAGCAACTCCTACCTTATTGTTTGGAAGGCAATGACATATTGTTCATTTTTTATTATTATGGTAGCATTTAAAGGTAGCATGAGCCTATTATGGTAGAAGTTCTACAAGCAGAAATGAAACTAGTCCTAAGAGCTCAAATGTTGTGTGCCTTTGCACAAAATGCCCATCTGAGTCAGTGTTTTCTGTCTGGTTACCATATCCATCCAAGATGAGTAGGAGCAAACACATTTACTGTGAAAGAAACTGAGGATAAACCTTAGGAAGAGGAGGTGTTACGGTGAAGGGAACCTACTGTATTCTTATTGTCTCTGTGTTTTGAGTCAGGTAGCACAGAAGATAATTATGGTGACATTGGACACAGTGTAGGGTGACAAACTTAACAGATTTTTACCCAAATAGAGGATGACAGACTCGGTGGAAGAAGAATCATCCAACTCCTGGTATGACTCATTAACGCATTGTTTAGCCAATATAAAGTGTCACAGTGAGTAATGAGCTAAGCCCCCCGAGTTGCTCTGATGGGGGAGATACAACAAATCTTAGCGTAGTTCCTACTAAAAGAAATAAATTACTATGGACTGATCTTTCCTATGTATACAGTACCTGCTGGACAGGACTGTAACTTCCCTGAGGCATTCTGGGTTTTGAAAATTGTGTCTTCATTCATTTGTTTTGGGAGCTGTCAGGGCAGGGGAAGCTTTGCAGCAAAACTTGCCATTTGCTTCACTAAACTTTATTAAAACCCAAACCCAATACCCTCTAGATTTTTGTTGGTTGACAAAATAGTGCTGTAAATCAGCCAAGTCCCATTGAAGGGGGAAGTACCACAAAATACTTTTAGAAAGCCAAAGCATTTTTGTATTCGTCCCGCGGTGTTCATCATTTTCATAACTGCTTTATAATTTTACTAGTCATTGTTAATTTGACTCTCCAAATATGCAGCTTCCAGTCTTCTTGGTTCTTTAAAAGATACCTTGATACCCAATAATGAAAATACTTTCTCATCTTGAAAGTATTTTAATGAAAGAACCTATGACTTACCATTCTGCTAAAAGCAATACTGTGTTCACTGATGTTGCAACCTCCACAGCCATGAAATAGGTTTCTATTAAGATATTTGCATTGTGTGGATTGGTGAAATGAGAAAACTCAAGTAGCAAAGAGCTGATGTGAGATGCAAAATTAGAAGCTATTTTCTGGTTCACAGTTTGTGATCGTATCACTCCAGCTAATCTTGTTCCATACAGGGCAGCTTGAAGATTACTGTGTGAATTGGGTTGTGTCTCTGTTCATGCACATGTAAGAGAAACTATTTTCTCTGCCTCTAATATAAAGTTGTTTATGTGGAGACCCATGTTCCTCTCGATTTCTTTTTCTGTGTCTCAAAGAAGCAGAAATTGCTCCAGAAGAGAAAAAAATGCAGAGTAATGCTGACAATTCTGATTGAGCTCCACTGAGTCAGCAGCCAGAGTGGATGAAGTACTCACTAGGAATCTGTTTTGTTAATGAATGAATGACCTCTGAATGCTTAATTAATAGCTTGTATGTTGTTTCTATTGCTTTGAAATGTTTTATTTTTTTGACCAATTGTGTGAAGCAAACATTTGTGGACGGAAACAAGAATACTGACATAGCAGCTGAAATGCACTTCCACGCCGTTATCAGCTGAAACACAAGCAGCATCCTGGAGCTATGATTTGTAATGCAGTACTTCCAAGGGTGCTTATTGGTATGGACTTTACAATGCGATGGCATTCCAGGTGCCAGTTAGTTGACGCATCTAGTAGTGAAAACAAACCTCAAATGGAATGAGAAGCAAGGAGAGGTGGGTTTTTCAATCACAGAGGTGATTGGTGCTGAAGAGATTAGACCAATTAAACCTCCAACTAGTGACCTCTGGACTGGGCAAGCTGCCTCAGAAGTGCAGGGTGTTTTACCATACCTAGTGTTAAGGTAGCCTTAAAATCTTTTTTACTGCAGTGATACTAAAATCTAACGTGTGTCTGGTCTTGTGTGAACCGCTTTCTCTTCTTCTCAATTTTACTAATGTTGTTATCAGTAGAAGCTTCCCAAAAAGTCTTGTTTAGCAAGAACACAGGAACACTGGGCTGTCCATCTCCCAGTCATAAATGAGCATACAGCAAAGTGACTCATAGGACCACCTGCTCACTCCCTTGGAGCCTGAATCATAGCTATAGGTCTTACTAAACCACAGTATTGTGTTAAAAAGATTACAAGTTTGATAAACAGAGCGACATCAATAATGTCAACATAGCATAATATGATTATGAGTTCAAATTGCCATGTCAGACTTGAAAGGAGCAGTTTGGGACCGTTGTCTGGCAGTAAGTGAAGAGAATACAAGCTGCCTTGACCTCACCAATCCAAGCTACTTTGGTGGGCTTCCTACATTATGACCTGTGCTCTGTACCATATCTTGTTATATCCAGGTTAAATGCAAAGACCTGGAACTGCCATGGCTTTGGAAATTACTGGCCTTTGCAAAATAGTTTAACACAACAATGTATGTTGTGGGTCATGCAGAAAACTAATTGCATTTCCAGTGGCTTTACAAAATGTCGCAGGGGTGACAGAGGTCATACAGTAATTGCCACAGTAATCTCTCTCCTCTGTGTTAGATCATTGAGGAGAATCTTAAATTTACTCTTCATTGCAGTCAAATACTGGAATCTGGCATCCTCCAGCCATCTGGCGTGCTATAAATCTACCCAATAACATGGCTCTCCATCATGAAACATTATTCCAACCTCTATGAGGAGGCCTAAACAACTAGCTTCAAGCAGGTACAAATCCCAAGAGAAGATTAGGTACAGTATCGAAAGGGCACCGGGTCCAATCCTTTGAAATACAAATAGAAGAAAGATATTTTACCCAGCAGTGATTTAATCTTCCTTGATTGCTGATTGATTCGGTGGACGTCTCTAAAAATATGACACATTCATAGCACCTCAGCCTCTCATCAGTCATTTTAATTTGCACTCTCATATATTTCAAATATGTTCTCAAGGTGACTCTTTAGGTGTTTTTTTCCCCCCTCTTTGCAGATTAAAATAAAAAGGATCATGGGAGGACTGAAATTCAAAAAGTGCTAAACAGACTGGCATTTTATTTTTAAATCATAGTAGAGAGATGTTATTAACATGAAGTAAAATGCCTTTTTTTTTTTTTTTTAAGTTTCTACTAGCAGAAGGAGGAAGAAACCTTTTTCTTTTTTTTCTCTTTTGAGGTGTATGAAGATTCTTTGCAAGGTATTAATGTCATATCATCAGCTTCTCCAAGGTGACATGAATATAAAAATACCCATAGGAACTTTCTTCCAGGGAGTTCAAAGTGCTTTACGCACAAAAAGTTTTTTGAAGTCTTATGAAGTAGATACATTTCTGTTGGGAATTTTGGGCTTGTAGGTGTCAACTAAGGGTTGTCTTCCTCTCTAAACGGAACTTAAGATCATGTGAAACTTCAGGCATGTACTGAAGGCAAATGGAGTTCAATGGGCTTTTTGCTGAAGTTTATAACTGAGTGCTTCCCTTTGGCGGGATCTTAATAGAATATCATCTAGGGAATCCTATTGAAGGTGGACATCCTGAGAAGTGAGTGAAATGAATGTCTTGGATCTGTGGAGTGTGGCGGTGACTCGTGATCACAGAATCACAGAATCACCCGGGTTGGAAGGGACCTCAAGGATCATGTAGTTCCAACCCCCCTGCCCAGCAGGGCCACCAAACGTACACATTCAGATCAGGTTGCCCAGGACCCCGTCCAACCTGGCCTTGAACACGTCCAAGGACGGGGCATCCACAACCTCCCTGGGCAGCCCGTTCCAGGGCCCAACCACTCTCCTTGTGAAGAACTTCCCCCTAACATCCAACCTAAATCTTTCCTCCTTCAACTTGGATCCATTTCCCCTAGTCCTGCTGTTGTCAGCCCTTCTGAAGAGTTTGCTCCCCTCCTGGGTGTAGGTTCCCTTCAGGTATTGATAGGCCGCAATGAGGTCACCCCGCAGCCTTCTCTTCTCCAGGCTGAACAAGCCCAACTCCCTCAGCCTGTCCTCATAGGGGAGGTGCTCCAGCCCCCTGATCATCTTAGTCGCCCTCCTCTGGACCCTTTCCAAGATCTCTATGTCTTTCTTGTCCTGAGAGCTCCACACCTGGACACAGTACTCCAGATGGGGCCTCACAAGAGCCGAGTAGAGAGGGACAATCACCTCCCTGTCCCTGCTGACCACCCCTCTCCTGATGGAGCCCAGGATCCCATTTGCCTTTCGAGCTGCCAGAGCGCACTGCTGGCTCATGTTCAGTCTCTCGTCCATCAGGACCTCGAGGTCCTTCTCTGCCGAGCTGCTCTCAAGGACCACTCCTCCCAGCCTGTACGGGTGCCTGGGGTTCTTCCGGCCCAAATGCAAAACCTTGCACTTTGCCATGTTGAACCTCATTAGGTTCACCTGAGCCCAGCCCTCCAGCCTGTCGAGGTCCCTCTGAATGGCATCCCTTCCTTCCACCGTATCAACCGCACCACTCAGCTTGGTGTCGTCAGCAAACTTGCTGAGGGTGCACTCAATTCCCTCATCGATGTCATTAATAAAGATGTTAAAGAGCACCGGTCCCAAGACAGACCCTTGGGGGACACCACTTGTTACCGGCCTCCACCTGGACATAGAGCCATTGACCACCACCCTCTGCCTGCGGCCTTTCAACCAATTGCTCATCCATCGGGTCGTCCACCCATCAAATCCACTTCCCTCCAATTTGGAGATGAGGATGTGGTGGGGGACCATGTCAAAGGCCTTGCTCAGGTCCAGGTAAATGACATCGGTCGCCTTCCCTTCGTCCACCAATGCCGTCACTCCATCATAGAAGGCCACAAGATTAGTTAGGCATGACCTTCCCTTGGTGAAGCCATGCTGGCTGTCTCGGATCACATGCTCATTCTTTATGTGATCGAGCATGTTGTCCAGGAGGATCTGTTCCATGATCTTCCCAGGCACGGAGGTGAGACTCACCGGCCTGTAGTTCCCCGAGTCCTCCCTGCTTCCCTTCTTGTGATAACTATCTGTTGGCATCAACTTGGAAAAGACAGCATAAAAGACAACACAATGCCATTGGCTCATCCTATGGGATTTCAAGAGAGTCTGTTTCCAAAGTCAGCTCTGAAATGGACTTCATTCTGGCCTTTAACAGAACAGAAAACAGCATGGCAAGCTTCAAGATGAAACTGAGGAAAAATTTTAAACAGGAATTGCAGTTTGATAGAGATTTGAGTTTAATGCTGCAGCAAGGAGAGATGTTCTTACCAAAATACAGAGAAGCACTCAGCTTAACAAAATAAACTGTCATAAAAATAATAAAAGTGTTAATCTGTCGATCACGGTTAAATGTGTGTTTTAGGTGAGGATGAAGGTGCTCAAATAAAAAGTCCTTTAATCAACAGTGCTTTAGTGGAGCAAGTAAATCAGACCTAGAGACTGCATCATAATGCATGAAGGAAAACAATTTTCCGAAGCTGTTCTTATGATTCCTATCCTTATTATGTTGTTATGTTACAGGTGTGACTGTAGCACATAAGGTGCCAGCAGATAGTGTTCAGAATGTGGTACGGGTTTTGCATTTTGCAGAGTTCTCATAACTTATGGGAAACGGCTTCCTCAGGCAACTCCTATTAGCTCCTGAGTGGAATATTGTCACTGAGGGAGGCTGGAAAGTCATTTTCATTGTTTTCTGATTGATTGTTCTGAGATAAATATATTTCTTGCACCGGTGATACGGTTGTAGGAAATAGCAGCTGAACAGAATTGGTATGAAATGCAGATATCTATATAACATTCAGAATTGTTGTGTGAGAGCACCTTGAAAATAATAGGAAAATAATAATGCATTTTACAGGGAAAGTAATTGGATTTGCAGGGAGCAGTTACATCTGACTGGACTAGGAACTGAACATACCAAGGGCTTCAGCAACGGAATGGAGCAGCTCTCCTATGTGAGGACCTGGACGTGTCCTAGGCACCTTGCCTGGGTGGCCCTGCTGACCTCCAGAGGTCCCTTCCAACCTCAGCCATTCTGTAAATATGTGTGGGAAGTCACCAGAAATTTTGTAAACAGAACAGAGAACAGCATGGCAAGCTTCAAGATGAAACTGAGGAAGGATTTTAAACAGGAATTGTTTAAATCAAATATATTGAAGTCAAATATATAAAAGTCAAGTCAAGGAAGCCTGGACTAGTTGAATCTTCAGACTCTTGTGTGGCTTTATCAAGCTCACAGTCACTGTTGTGTTATTATAACAATACTTTTAGTATTTCCTTCAGCAGTGCATGAAGGAAGCTGAGTAAACAAGAGAAGCATAGAATGACTTAGGCTGGAGGAAACCTTAGATTAATTCCAACCGCTTGTCATGGTGAGGGTTGCCACCCACTAGATCAGGCTGCCCAGGGCTCCATCCAATCTGGCCTTGAATGCCTCCAGGGATGGGGCACCAACAGCTCCCTGGCCAACCAGTTGCAGCACCTTCCCACTTTCACTAGGAAGTTTTTCCTCCTAACATCTACCCTAAATCTGAGCTTGTTCCAGCCTTGCTGGCTGGCGTGGATTGCTTGCTGGGTGTGGAAGAAGTGGGCAGTACCTGATGTAGGTTCAAGTTGGAGTAGCATGAATAGGAAAGACAAACAGTATCTGACCCAGCATAAAGCCTGTTAGACTTGCATGGATAAAACATCAGCTTTCTGTAATCAAATTATGCTCACAAGGCTGCATTTCTACCAAATCAGCGCTTTGCATCATGTGGCCACAGTGGTTTTCATCTGCTTCTACGAGCCCTAGGGCTACATCTGCTGTATCAATGAACTGTGGCCTCTGTGTCAGCCCTTTTTGTTTCTCTACCAAACCACATGTTGTCTTCTGCAGGTCCTATATCAGTATTTATGCTGCCTGACAGAAAACACACACGATTTTAGTCTAGAAAAGAAAGAAAACAGAGTGGGAATTGGAGAGAAAAGATATTTGAGAGACAGAAGTTTTAGAAGGTTAAAAAGAATGCAGGAAAATAATGAGATCTCAGCTTCAGCGTTGCAGCCATTATCAACTTCTCACAAACTGCCTCTTTAGCTCATTCAAATTGATAATGGCTACAGCCTTGTAAAAGATAATTCGTGTGTATTCAGATCAGCATTTGCAATAAACTCTCATTTTCTGTCTTCCTCCATCCTTTCTTATGATACCCGTATTCATTGCCTATAGCTGTGGACTGACAGTTTCAGATTAAAAATAAAAATAAAAATCATTTACAGACTGATTAGGGAAGGCTAATTTAGCAAACATTTAGCTGTTGTGCTGTATTTCCATTATACAACATAGCTGTCGTGGATTTCACTGCAGCTACGTGCTTTTTTTTCAGATGAAATGTAGGTTTAAAACTCATGTTTTAAGTCTTCTTCTAAGCATGGGATTACCTACATTTCCCTCCTTTCATCTTCTGTTGTATGTTTCACAATAAATAAATGCTGGTCCTTATTGCACCCTGTGAAGTTGTAGATGCAGCCTTCCAAAATTAAGGTTTGTTTAGATTATTATGCATTATTTTTATGGCAGGAACATGCAGCTCTTCTAAAGAGTCTCTTGAAACCGTTTCGGTTTTATGCTGGTCAAACATTTATATATATGCAATCAAAGCTTTCAAAAACAAACAAACTCACTAAGGGAGTTCAGTGGTACAAGAAAATGAGGTTGAACTCAGCTCTGCTGCCATTCTGTCTCATGTGCCTGGAAAAATCCCTTCAGAAATGTGTTCATCTGATTTTTTGGGGGTTACTAACTGTCTGGGGAACATTCTTCCTTACCGAGTATTTGTACAGTAGCTCTCATGATAGATGGGCTTTGGCTCTTTAGGTATTTCATTTTCATTTATTATTTATAAATAATACCAATATTCTGCAGTTTGCTGTATTCGTTTCAGTGAATATTGTTTTTTCTCAATCTATTACAAAAATGATACAAAAAAGTATTATGTGATGTATGCAACATCTGTGTACTGATAGATCCTGCAGTTTCTATGCCTTGATTCCCCAGCCCTGCAAATAAATAACATTCTTTATTAATTATTCCTTAAAATGCAGGTGCTTCTCAAGATGCTTCATTGACTTTATATTACCTTCCTCCAACTGCTGACTTTTCATTGAAATCTTAACAGGCCGTTGATCATTTTGGGGATATGTGACAGCCTTGTGAAAGTAACAGGGAAGCAGAAAAAAATGGTGAAGAGTTGTGATAATGGAGCTCTGAAAGCCAACATGAAGCATTTTAAGAGCAAGAGTGTTGACTTGTGAGAAGCATGTGGGTGGATCAGGCAGGATTTTTAGTTTGGGACTTGGTCGCTGGTTCCCTGTGTGACCCTGTGCTCTAGTATTTGATACGGAGGTTGGCAGCCCTGCCTGCAGCAGGAGGGTTGTGTCGTGGTGATCCTTGAGGTCTCTTCCAACCCAAGCTTTTCTATGATTCCACGATTCTGTAGGTTGGAAGAGACAAAAGAGCCAATGGCTGAAGCCTATGCTTGCTTTGAGCCATTTTTTGACCCATTTTTCCGTATGCTTTCACAAAAGTATGTGTATGCGATATTTACACCTCTAGTTTTCCCCTGATGATTTACAAACTACATACAAGATGTTTTACCACTGAGAGTAGCTTTCAGGGAGCCTGGGGATGCATTCAAGGGAATATGAAGGAAGAGAACTGGAATTAAAATCGTGTTCTGACATCACTGATGGACGGCTGGCAAGTTGGACGTTCATGTATCTGAGGTTAGTACTCTCTCATAACCAGTAGATGGAGCTTTTAGTAATAGAGTTTCTAGTTGTTTCTCAACTAGGAAGGCTTGATGATGCACTTTGTGAATAGGCAAAAGCGTAGTAAGTGTAAGCAGCAGTAGAAAAGAGAATTTTACTTGCATAATGCACATCTTTATTTGTTTACACTGAGTTCAGCTTATGTTGAGAAGAAACCCAGGAATCCCTGTGCAGATGTGTTGGTAGAGATTCTAAAGCAGTTATGCCTAAATTTCCACATCGCACATACATACAGGGAGCTCCGAAGAGCTAAGCTTGCCCATGAGCTTCTAAAGCAAAGGTTGTGTGACAGTGGTTAGATTTGCACGAAGCATTCAGATGCTTTGAAACTACGCCTTGTACGTAAGCAATCTGAGCTTCAAAAGTATTCAGCATTCAACCACTTGTAGGAAAAAATGACACGGTGATTACATTCCATCTCTTTCTTTTTTATACAGAAATGAGAACTGAATTCTTTTAAAATTATGCCTGTCATTTTGTATTCTGATGTCTTGTCTGTAAATTAGAATACGAAAAGGAACTTTACACTATGTTAAATTTCTTAGCGGTATCATTTTGTTGGTATTTTTAGATTTTGATTTAAAAAACCCAAGCCATTGCTTCTTAATAGAAGAAATAAATTTTTTTAGACATAGGATATGATCTGGCATGGAGGACTGCATTGTTTCAGTAGTTTAACTTCATTGCAGCATGTGATGTCCACGCGTTTCTAGTTTTGGCATGCATTATGTGGTTGTAGAAGTTGATTTGTTGCTTCCTGACTGTGAAACTTTCCTGTGATGACCCTCTCATCTTGTATGTAAGGAAGTACTTAAGACTGTAAGCATAAATGTTCAGGGAAAGATCTTTCAGAAGTGTCCTTTTTTTTTCTTCCTTTTTTTTTTTCTTTTTTTTTTTTCTTTTTTTTTTTAATATATTTTCTTGCTTCTGGGTAGGGTTCAGTGTTGAAAATTCTACGAACTTTCTGTTTAAAAGCAAATATAAATCCCAATAAGAAAATCAGCTTTAAGTCACCTTGAAATACAAGTCATGACCTCCCTTTCTCATGCTTTCTCTGTCCTGAATGAAGATGTGAAGATGCTTCCCCATTGCTCTGCCTGTATGACTAACTGCTTGAATGAATGGACAACAAATTCTGCTGCTCATAATGCTTTACAGATAAAAATGATGTGTTCAAATGCATGTAATTTTTCTATATTAATTCATTTCAGCTAATTTAATTGACAAACCTGGTTACTGGTACTAGTTAAGTACTGTAGGATACCACCATTTCTACAGTGCATCCTTGAAGGGTCTTAGTTTATTACAAATGAATGAAAATTATGTACCTCTTGATTTTATGCTATAAAAGACTTTAGTGTTGATCACCACATTCAAGTAATGGCAGAAGTTCCCAATGGGAACTGATGTGTCTTGGTTCTCTTTCAGGTGACAGTCTTGGCACTGAGTTAGAAGGTTGTTTTTTGGCTCTTGTGGCTTTGATCTGTGCTGTAGAGATCAAAGAGCTATTGCCTTCATAACTAACAGTGCTAGAAGAACTAAAAATGTTTTAAGGAATAATGAGTGGATCTGGGGAATACTGAATCCTTTTTATGAATACAGAAGTCTATGTATGATCCAGTGGAAGAAAGTGAAAGAGTGAGGGGAGAATACCATAAAATGGATGCAATTTTGAGTGGTCTTATAAAGGTGCAGGTAGAAGGATAGAAAGACCCAAGTATTAAAAAGCCAAAAAAAGGGAGATAATGTTTGCTTATTATGTGCCAGAGTTTCCAAAGAGAAAAGTATTTTCAGGATAAGCGAATGGGACTTAAAGTATTTTGAGTCACGTGGTTCCACTTTGGATTTTCAAAGGAGTTTAGCACATGGGATATTGATTAGAGCCTATCACAAAATGAAAGGAGGTGGGAGAAAGGAAATCATTTTCCTCTGCTGAAAGTTTTGATGGAGATGAAAAGCATTTTGCTTTCAGATGTGATTTGCTTAAATTTTGGAAACACATGAAGGAACAGGTTTTTTGGTGGTTGCTTTTCTTTTAGGAAGAGGAATAATGATATGTGAGCAATATAAAAAGCACCAGACATAAGGAGTGCAGTGTCATAAGGAGGGAAAGCCAATCAGAACCAGTAGACTTTCGTTTTTTGGGTAGTTGGGTGCATTATGGTGCAATTGCTTGACATAAGAGCAATTGATAATGTTAGAGCCAACATCTAAAAGAGTATGTATACATTCTCTAATGTCTGTGTTGTCTCACAGCCTGTCTGCTGGCAGCCGATGACCAGGGATGGGCACGTCTGGCTTCTGGCATTGAAATTTCATAGGCTGTACAGAATAAAGATCCACAGAGATTTATAGTACCGTTGGCTCACATCCTCTCCCAGGGGAACATTTTCCAGAGCTGGGTAATTGCAGAAGTTCTGAAAGCAATGTGCCATCGTCAAATGCACTGAACAGCTCCATAGCCCAATGGTCGCCTTCCCTTTATTCTTTTTACTGTAGATACCTCCAGTTTGAAAGCCAGTTTCCTTTTCTTTTGTGAGCGTAGAATCGCTCCCCTGCAATGTTTTGGATTGCATATGAATTCCAAATGCCAGCAAAGAGCACCGCTAGCAAGAATTTACCTGCATGTTTCAATGAATAGAACCATGCCTCAATTGTGGGATCATGTTATTACTGCTGTCACATGAAACGAAATACAGGCACGAAAACCAAATTGTTCCCTTCTGATTGGAATTTCTTGATCCGTACAAACAGCTGCAATCAATGGATTTGTGGCTTGCAGTGGAGCAGAGCAGTTGCATACTTGGCAGGTAGAAAAGCCAATCGTTATCAGCTTGTTTTGGTGAACTTCTTTCATTCTTTGTGAAACCTTCGCATTGTTACTCAGTGTTGTGAAGTGCAGTCTTGAAGTTTATCAGAGTAGTCTTTATAATCAAGGACTTCCCTCAGGACTTTGAGTCTTTGTCTCATTTTGGTACCTAGAAAAATGACCGCATGCAGTGGGGCAAAATAGTGCTTGGCACAGCTTGGATCAAATCTATGCATGTACTTTGTAAGCTAAAAAAAGCAGGTCCAGTTATTAAAAACGTCTGTTAGCAAATAGACAACGAAGGGACATAATGCGTATTTTGTGTCCATGGCTTTTGCAGTCTTAAATTTATTCCTGCAATGTCCAGGAAGGAGTACAGCAGTGCTTTTTCATAGTCCTTTCCATTCTTTCATGCTTCTGAAGTGAACGTTAGGTAGATTAGAAAGATCATTAGATCATTTTATCAAAGTCCACTCCAATAGTTTCCCTCTGTGTTCACAGAGACGTGTCGCTACAAATGAAATATGGAAAATGAAGTTTGGAGCACAAATTCTGTTTTCCAAAAGGACTTACATAGAAAAGACTCAGATTAACTTCCAAATGAAATCAATGGGGAACTCAAATGAGAAATCAGGAGTCTCTTTTGAAGTTCTCTGTTCAATGTGGCCCAGAGGAGCCAGACCACAAGTCTGAATACACAGCCGTTGAAACAAGAAAATGTTATTCTGTGTTGGTGCAAGATTTTCCCAAGTGAGGAAATATCTCCGTCATCCATTTGCATTCTTTCTGAGCCATCCAGTCACCTTGGATGTGCTAGTCTGGCCCTGTGGTCTTTGCTCCTGTCTTTATTTTCATTGCAGCCATTAAGCAAGCTAATAGAAATAAAACTTGTCCTTTTTGCCCTCTGTTTAGCATCCTGCCTCGAGCACAAGAGTCATTGAGCATAATGTTCATCCAGTAAATACAAGTGAAAAGGATACTATTCATTTGCAGTTCTATTAGTGGAAGCTACGGTTAACAATTCAAATCTAGGGAGAAAGATAATTGCAGGAGCTGATTGCCAACCATCCTCCCGTGTTGACTCACAGGGCAAAATGAGTGAGAGTGAGAAAGAGAAGCTAAAATTATAGTATAACTCTCTGAGGAATATTAATGTAATAGTTTTAACATGATCCTGCTCACATTTTATCAAGTAATATTAATAAAAAGGATGGCTCTGGTAATTTCTGTGATACTACATTTTCCTTGGGATAATTGTGGCTCAACATTCACTTTGCAAACTAATGAAACTTTTACATTTCTGAATGTTTCTATAATTTTTGTTATTTAGGTGAAGATTATACCTCTGGGCTGAGAAAGTGCATTCTGGAATTTTAAGCTTGTTTGCTAAAATATTTATGTGCAGTACTCTGAAGATGCTGTAGCAGTGAAGGATCTTTGTTTGTGGGAACATGTTACGAAATCTCTGGGATTCCTTTGAGAAGCTCATTAGCTCTGCAAAGTAGGTTCATTTGGGGTTAACACAGATGTAAAATTTGCATTCTAGCCTTCATCAAGAATGTGGGCCCCAGTGTGCCTGGCACTGCCCTTGCTTTGGAACAGATAGCAGCTTCCCTGGAGACCTAACTGTCTGCTCACCAGACAGATTGCTGCAAGCAGTGGAAGCACTTGAGGTAACGGCAGAACCAGCAGAGTTTGGCTAAAGAGCAGAATAATTGACAGTTCGTTGTCTACGTGGCTAATTGTTGAATGGTTTGTAGAGGCTAAAGTGAAGGTGAGGTTTAGATTGCGCTTGGGCACAACCTGCCTGCCCTGGGCCATGTTAACATTCAGCTGATGCTATGAACAGGATCAAAGTGAAGGTGTAGTTAACTTGAGCTTCAGCAGAAAAGCAGCTGATTTAGGGACTTGAGCCACTTTCTCAGCTGATTTAGAGGTAGGTCACTTAGTGTGAGCATAGGAGAGTCCAAAAGAAAATGAACTGTCAGTAAGTCTGATTTGAGGACGAGCAGCTGAATATCAAAGTACAACATCGCAGCTCTGTCCAGCTTGATTGAGCACTTGTTGCTTAGGTCAACTCACACTCTATAGCCTCTTTAGCTCGTCTGTTCTGGTATCTTATGTCCTGTGTGTTTATTTCTTTAGCTGGAGGGCCTGCTGGAGGTATGAAGTTCTTGGCCAGGCATCTGCCACTTGAGTTTAGGAAGGGCCACCATCCAATGAGCAGCTGGTAATAAGCTCCCATTGTCTCAGCTGACAGCTACAAAACATGCATCATCCCATGTGCCCAAGATGGACATTAACTTCTTCCTGTAGTGGAACAAAATGGGTTTTTCTGTGCTGTCATTACTAAATCAGACTGTATTTTTCTCCATTCCCAGTGCATTTCTATGTAAGCTCATTTTTAGCTCTCTCTTTGTCATTTATCTTAAACCCAGCTTATTATTTGCTCCTATTTGTTAATGCTTCCCCCCTCCACAGCCAATACATTTTGTACACAAAACAGAGCTAAAACTTTCTATTAGGTTTACTTTTCCCTATTATGTGAGATCGTTTAATGAGGCCAGTCTGGGATAAAAAAATATTAGCATCTGCTGTGTGGAGCAGCATAGAAAGCTAATGCAATGCATTCAGGTAGGTCTTATGTATTCTGTCAAAAGAAAATACCTCCTGGGTGTTCATTCCTGCAAATGAGATATAAAATAGTTTCACATTTCCCTCAGGTATCAGCACCGTTCACTCTATCAGACTGCAGTGGACAGAGATCCATTAAAAGTTTTAAAACTAATCATCTGCTCGGTTATGATAGCCTCACCCTGCTTGGCAAGGTATTGTCAGCCTTCCATCACTCTGTCAACACTGCTGGTTTGCAGTGGTTGGAAGTGGAGCTATTTTTTGCAGCTATTAACAATCTAATTCTTCCAGTCTTGGTTCCTACCTGCCACCTTCTGAGCACGTGTTAGATTTAGTTTTGTAACATACACGGTACCCAGAAGAAAAAGGTCAAGAAATGATTTTTTTTTTCCCCTTTCCAACATATATCTTCAATAGAAGTATATACAGGCAAAGACATAGCAAGCTGGATGGATAAAATTGTTTCCATTATCCAGTGTAACTGCAAGGGTACTTTCTGAAAAGCTGATGCAGCAGTGCATTCTATGTTGTATGTTATACACAGCTCATTAGACCCTTCACCTCCCATCCCAAGAGATCTCTCATTGCAGTGCTACCACATAGGATCTGAGTTACTGGGATTTACTGGGTCTGCTGCAGAGCCTTGTGCAAAATGTTGTGTGATACAAGACATATCCAAGTCGAGAAAAAGCAGATGGAACAGAAGGAAAGGATCATAAGATAGACATGAAGACAATGGTATTTTAAACATATTAAGTTGTGGCTTTGGCTTTCTGCTCAGCTATATGATCTAGATTTGTTTTTTTGTTTTTTTTTTTATAATGTAAAGGCTTAAATCTCATTTACTGGAATGACTCAGGCTGAATGGGGCTCTGAGCAACGTGACTGAGCTGTAGGTGTCCCTATTCATTGCAGGGGGTTGGACTCAATGACCTTCAAAGGGTCCCTTCCAACTCAAAAGATTCTATGATTCTAAGACTTTCAGCTTAGATCTTTGTTTACCCTCTTGTATTTCTCCTCCTAAATGTGCCTGACTTTGAAACCAGTTGATAATTTGAAATAGACAATATTTTACCATGTAATAAAATATAGGCAGGTGGATGCCCCTTGCCTCCTTTTTGATGTGCAAGATACTCTTCTTTTTTACCTTCTCTAAGACATAAGTTTCTCCTCTCATGTACTCAGTTCAGATGAGTCTCAGCTTTAAAAGTCTGCACATTATCCACTAAAAACTCTACAGAACATAAGAGACAATGCTGTCCTTGGGAGTCTGCAACTCCTGGTGAGATTTTTTTTTTTTTTAAGAAATGAAAGAGATTCTCATTTAAAACAAAAGAGAAGAGCTGCCTAGATACAGCATATATTTTTGGTGTTGCTTTCTTTATTAACAATCTTTGAAGTAAAGATACTGATTCTGATCAAGACAGCAGAACATCTTTTTAAAAGGACTTTGCATGCTATAGGAAAAAATATTTTTAGCTTTTAAGGAAATCAGTATTTTCTCAGTGTGTGCACATGGCATGCACCGGGAAAGGAGGACAGGAAGCCTTGTTCCATTGAAAGCAATCTTTTTGATTAGGATCCATATTACAACCCAAGGTTCTGTTTGGATATTATTTGTAGAGAATGCAGGGTTTTTTTGGCTGTGTGGCAGGCCCATTCTGAACATATACATGTATTGTATTTGTGTACATCAGTATAAGAATCACGTGTGTCCAGGTCATACAAATTTTCCTTGAAATTCAGTTTCAAAGCATCTACCACCACCAGTTGTGTTGCAAAGAGAAGATAGTCTGAGAGTTGCTGAATAAAGCTGTTAAAAAAATTGCTAGCAGTAGTCCTTGCCATATAACAGCGAAATCCTTAGTGACGTACCCCTGAATTTCATCAGTCATATCATAACTGAGTCTTCTTAAAATTGAAACCTGTATTCTAAGTTTGGGGTAGCTAAGCTAAATATGGAATTATTCATTAAAATGCACAAAGGACAGGAAAGCACAATATGTTGTTGAGATGCTTGATGCTGTGCACTTAATTATTGCATTTTGGGTCCAGAAGGGACCTTTGGAACATCCAGTCCAGTTTTCTGAATATGCAGGCTGCCAATTTCATCTGGGGACACTGAAACCTATAACTTACATTCGAATAATGCCTGCTGCCCAGGAAGTCATTCCGTCTTGATTTGAACACTTCAGAAGACAGAGATGCTTCCATTTCCCTTGACAGTTTGTTCCGGTGGTTACTCACCTTCGCTGTATAAATAACTGAATAAATCCTCACTTCTATTTTGTATGAGCCTGGCATTTCATGTCCAGCTACTGTTTCTTTTGATATCTTCCTACATGAGCTTTTATAAATCTCTTTGGTACTTCCTATTTGCTTTTTCAAAAGGTACGTATACATGATAAGCTGGTGGCTCTTCTTTTTTAATGGGATAAATAGATTGAGGTCTTAAGGTCTTTTGCTGAAGGCCATTTGAGCAAGCCTACCAATCATTTTTGCCTTTCTTGCTGTACTTTTCCAATTTTTCACAATCCTCTGAAAATTACAGTACCAAGCTGGACATCATTGCCATATAATTCCAGGTTCATTATATGCATTTCCTACATATTCTAGGAGCCTACCAATCCCAGATGTGTTTGCCAAGCTTTCAAGAATAGGGTAGAAAGCAATAAATAAGGGAAAGGATGTACATCTTCATGCATTGTTGAGGAATCTGCTCTCCAAGCAGTGAGGGCTGAGTTAAAGCAGCTGTTTAACTGGCTGGAACATGTGAGCCATGTTGTGAAGGAGATGCTGCTGGAAATGTGGGTATGTGCTTCTTGGTGCTTTTCCAAGAGAAGGGAAGTTCAACACGTATATTTCAGATACACATCTGTATTTCAGATATGCCTTGTAGAAATGTATCATAGAATCATTAAGACTGGAAAAGATGTCTAAGATCATCTAGTGCAACTGTCCACCTACTACCAGTATTGCCAGCTGTGTCCCCGTGCACTGCTTCTGCTCATCCCATTTCCACATCCTCTCTCCTTTAAGCTGCCACGTAAGTCACCAAGGAAATTGTTTAATACTAAGCCTTCTTGTCTATTGCTTTGATTGGTGTTTGCAAAGGAAGTTCCCTGTGCAGGACCCTTCAAGTTCTTAGGGATCTGTACTGTGTAGCTAATTTGTCTCTAATGAGAGTTCTGCTTTTCAGTTTAGAGAGGACCCTGAATGAGCCCAAAGAACTGGATGTTTTCAGCAGTAAGTCAAGAAAAACACTGGTTTAAATAAGCTCCCAAAATCCAAGAATGTTTATTTTTGTGGGAGGATGAGTCAATACAGTCATCTGATGCGTAGTAACATTAAGAAGACATAAGGCAAAAAAAAAGAAAAGGAGGGAGTGGGGGGGGTAGGCCGAATGTCTGAATAGATAATGGCCTTTCTGCTTGAGTGATAACGATTTTAAACCATCCCTGCCCCACGTGGCTTGAATTTAATCTCAGCAGCAGCCAGCAAAAGGACTGTTTTCTAAAGAGGCAAAACAATGTTAATTCCAAACTCCAGCAGTTTTATATCAGTACAGCAAAAGTTCGGATCTGGTTTCTGATCCAGACCTTTCCCAAGAGGACCTGACAAAAGCTCTTAACCTTCTCCTTCCTTTCCTCTTTTCCCTTCCCTACTCTGTGGTGAAGCTCAGTCCTGCAGATGAAGCTTTGAGCAGGACAAGAGGTGATGCCCTTAGGTCGTACCAGGGGAGGTTCAGGTTGAATATTCAGAACAATTTCTTCTCCAGAAGAGTGGTGGACACTGGCACAGGCTACCTGGGAAGGTGGTGGAGTCACCATCCTTGGAGGTATTCAAGAACCACGGAGGTGTGGCAATGAGGGACATTGTCAATGGCCATGGTGGGGATGGGCTGTTGACTTTTTCCAACCGTAATGATTCTGTGATTTCTTTATAGAATTAATTTCTTTGGACTGGAGAGTGACACACTGTGGTAAGAGTTATAGTCATTGAGTGAGTTCCTTGCACAGACAGTCCCTAAAGGGTTATATGCTGAAGTATCTTCTTGAACGAGGGAGACAGGTCAAGCACTTGCTGTAAACTGGCACCTTTTTCATTCCTTGTATTCATGCTACAAGGAGCATTTCACACTGCAAAAAGCTGTATTGTAACAGCAAAATACTGAGGATCCTTTTAAGATTAAGAAAGTTTATGTGTCTATGTTGTCTTTATTAAAAAGGATTTGTTTTTACCTTTGATTGCTCTAATCTACAGGTATTCATCTAGAGGGCTGAGGTGAGAGAAAAGGAAGAGAAATCTGACAAAGTAAATCTCAGTGAAATGAAGATTGGATGGTTGCTAGACATGGCAGAGGTGATTCACTCCTACTAGGGACAGACATCAGAGAAGATGACAAAGGCCCTAATGAGTATGCTGGGATGTCAGAGTATAGCATCAGTTTCTCAGTGCTCCGTATTTGCCAACCTTCTCTATTAGCTATTGACAGTTAAGCAAAGGACTTGCTCTTGGCTGGTCCCTGGTGACTTCTCTTTTCATTTCATCATGGAAATGATGAAATCTAGGACATGCTGTAACATTCCTGTATGTTCCTGAATTTTTATTTTTATGAGTTGAGAGCCTTTTAAAACATAATGTCCCTATGGCAATAAGAATGTCATTTTTGTCGAGTGCTTGGCAAGAAACCATAGATCAAAAATTTCACAGGTGATCTCTGAGTCTTGGAATCTGTTTCATGGCTCAGACTGCTTTTGTCCTGACATCCTAGAGGAATGAACGCTCGGTGGTGCTAAGGATGAGCTGGCATTTTGGGTGCTTTGCCTTTAATATATAGAATTAGCACAAAACGTGGACACCCCAGAATTTCAGAGAAGCAATAACTTTGCAGCGGGCTTCAATAATTACTCTAATTTGGTTGAACTAATATGAAGTCCTGCCTGTAATTTCAAAAGCAGATGTCTAGGAGATAAGCATCTCCTCATTTTGATCCACTTCGAACTCTGAAGGCTATGTGGCTAGGAAAAGAAACCTAAGGAATAACACCTCTGTTTATGAAGACTGAGAATCTAAGGAATATATAAGGAGGTTTATGGGAGAGAATTTGCAGACTATACTTTGAGAGTAACAAATTCAGCTGCAAAACAAAATAAAGAGTAAGGGGGAGGGGGTGGAAGTGCTACAAAGCAAGCTGCTTTGTGCTTTCAGAGGCAAGAAAGAGTCATCTTGCTCAAGAGCTTAGGCTAAAAAGAGCTTAATCAAAGTCAGTGCACAATTATAATGTTGGAACAAATGATGATAAAATACTGGATCTTGAATTTGATCCAAGGGAAGACAGAGGGACCTAATGTTTTCCATAATTGATTTCAAGGCTCAGATGGGGAATACTGTGTATTATGGAAACATCAATTGTTCCATTTTCTTAATAATTTAGACTAGCTGTTTCTTTGATAATGATGTTCTCGGCAGCTGTGAAAATAACATTCTGGGTAAACACAGGGTAAAGGCGAATATAAGTACTTGACATCAGAAGCAGTTAAGAAAGGTTGCACTTTTTGTGGCAGTGTTAGGAGTAAATAAAGGAAAATACAAGCATTTGGAGTCCGTTATTTAGTAATTTGTATGCGGACGGTTTCTCAATTACTTTATGACTGCCTGGGACTGCAGGAGCCACACTTAGGGATTTCATGTTCAAACTGGATACTGGCAGCAATGCATAACCTTTTCTGATAGATCTCAAGGTATATTACAAAGGAGACCAATATTGTTATACTCATTTTACAAAGCAGGAAATTGAGATACAAAGGCGTGTATTGATTTGTTCACTAGAAACTCATGGACAAAGGTAGACAAAGAATTCACGGCTGTGGTGTCACTGTTGCATTTAAAACCAACTCATATATGTTTATTATTGTGGTTTAACCCCTGCAAGTGGCTGAGCACCACACAGTCATTCTCTCACTCCCCCGCTTCCCAATAGGATGGAGGGAGAAAGCAGTGGGGAAAAAAAAGAAAAAAAAAGAAAAAAGTGAAATTAGTGGGTTGAGATAAAACTATGTATTAAGTTGGAGAAAAGGAGAATTGTTTATGACTATATATAGAAATGTGTATAATGAGTGATGCACAAGGAATGGCTCACTGTCTCCCAACTGATGCTCAGCTAGGCCCAAGCAGTGGAATAGAGCCAGGTGAACTCCCACTCCCTTCAAAACTCCTTCTGCATGATGTCATGTGGTATGGAATATCCCTTTGGCCAGTTTCAATCAACTGTTCTAATTCTGTTCCCTCCTAGATCCTTGGCCCCTTTGCTGCAAATGGCCTGGGCTCTGTACAACACTGCTTAGCAGCAGTTATAAATAGCAGTGTGTTATCAACATTGCTTTTTTTTTTTGCTAGAACCAACATATAGCATCACACCGGACATTCTGAAGAAAATAATTCCATCCCAATTAAAATCCAGACATTTATTCAAAAAGACTCTGCCCTTTCTTCATGGTTGCCTTACACTCATCTGCTGTTATACACAGCATTGAGATCAAGGCCTTCTGCTCAGTCAGAATGGGGAAAGTCCTCTTCAAACCCTGAAATTTCTGACGTATGTGCTATTATCTTCAGTCCATGTAGCCACATCTTGTTGCCTTACAGAGCTGAGAGGTACTTCTGCAGCATTCCAAAGGTGAAACTGTGCCTCAGAGAGATGTACCTGCAGTGCTTTTATGTTGAGAACAGATGGCCAAACAGCCAAGAAAAAGGGTTATCTGACTTGAGCCGTGTATTGCCTCTCACCATTGAATGTCACTCTGTCGGTAAGATAAATAATACTAATGATGTGTTGGAGTTGCCTTATTTTGTATCTTCAAGGCAGCACAGGGATGACTGTTTTTTCTCTATAAAGTGTTAACTTCATATTACAGCATCCTAAGCATTTTTAAGCAGGCGATACCAAGGACGCTGCTAATTGAAATAGTGCCAGAAGTTGAACATTTCAAATACTTAGCCATAAGGATATACGTTCCTCAGAGTCATATTTAGCAAAGGCTTAAGGCCCAGATCTTTACACCCATGTTGCTGTAATTCAGAAATTGATGCTCCCATGTGCCAAAGGTGTCCCACAATCTAAACAACGTAATGACAATACGCCTGGAATCTGTATGGCCAGGGGTGAAATCACAGATTTTTAAAGAAGTTCAGAAGTGGAAGTTTGAGGTGTTTACTTATATATATATATTTAATTAAAATGAAAGAAAATAGCTCAGAAGAAAAGAAAAAAAAAAACTCAATTTTTACTAGATAACATTGCAGAATATGAATCCTGTCTATATTGAAAAAATAGACACCTATCTAATTGCCCCAGATCTTCCAATAAATTATTTCAGAAGTTAAGAAAAAAACCCTTTGTATAGCACACCATGCCACCCAGCTCAATATTGGGTTGCTTGTTGCCATAGCTGCAGCTCAGGAAAATGCATTTTTCTCAAAGATTTATAAACAGAGATTGCAATGTTTTAGCTCTGTGTAGCAACACACAATATCCAGTGTCCCCAAGTTGCATATAAATTCCAACACTGGGGAGTCATTCAGATCACATTTGAGCTTTGGTACGTGTAGCACAAGAATAGCATCTCACTGGTTGTTCATGAATGTGTCTCAGGCTGAAAGATACATTTCACCAAGGTGGGTTCTAGTAACAGTTTAATCCTTAGGATTTCCAACGATTGAACTATTTGGCCAGGTTGTAGACATGTACACTAATGGACAGACTGTGGGAAGAAGTTAGCGACTTCTGTCTGGGTTGCAATATCCAGAAAGTGCTGTTGTATTATCTCCCTTCTAATGGAAGGAAGCCAGAGGAATACTGTTTAATTTGTAGATAATGGGCATTCTATATCTCTTGAAAATCTTTCTAAAGTTCTTTGTTCTGTGGTTTTCTCAGAAACAAGAAAGGAGCTCAGTAAATGCGCAAAGAAGTTGGGAGCGCACTGTTCTTACTTTGGCAAATGCGGATTTCCTTTTTATTCTCATTTTTAATAATTTTAGTCCTTTCTTTCCACACGAAGTTCTCTTAGAGAGATGTTTCATTTGAAAAAGAAAATCAGTGAGGTCGGCTTACAGTTCTTGTCTTGTCTTATGAGACCCAAACGACAGGAGTAATGCAGAGATTTTGGAGCATGAAGGACAAACCAGAGACACTGAACAGTAGGAACCATTCTTTTCTATAATGTACATCAGGCCCCACTGAGGTGTCTGAAGTGTTTTCTCCATTTTATTCCCCCTCTTTAAAAAAGTTAACAAAGCATAAGGAAAAGCCCTACAATGAGATATTCCCCATCAAGACGATGGTTTGGAGGTGTAGTCTGCCCGTGCATTGTTGGAATCATTTATATTCTGCAGTTTCGTAGAGTGTTGTTTCTAAACAACGCCTTCTGAATGGTCAGGGTGAATTTATTAACTGGCTGTGCATTTAGACCTTGTATGTATCTTGTTAACAGCAGTTTGATTTATGTAGGCTTCGACTCAGTACATTTTCAGCATTGCCTTTTGCTTTACATCTGGGAAAGCTCAGGGGGAAAAGAAAAAAAAAACAAAGCAAAAGGGAGTGTATCTTTTCCCAGGAGCCGAGGAGTTTTCATTTAACTCTTTGCTGGGTGATGATTTTACCTGTTCAGAATTAGTTTCTGTTTATAATAAATATCTCATTGGACTGCATAGGAGAAATAGTTCTTTCTGGCATTAAGCTCCAGGAGTCTGCGGGGAATAAAAGTAATCTTAATCAAGCACACATAACAAATTAAGAACTGGTATTAGCGAGTGTAACTATTAATGTATTTATGGCAGCAATTATTTAAATTTTGATGTGAATCTGATGTTAGAAGCCACCATCACTTCTTTTCTATAAAGAAACAAAGCTTTCATGAGAGCAGTGAAAGTATGTTTAACCTGTTGATGACCAAAATCATGATGTAATTGTTAACTAATTATCATGCCTTCAGGAGAGTTCATCTGCTTTTAAGCAAATGTCATGGAAATTAGATTTACAAAAGATGAAAATAGTAAAGCAACCAGGTGCTGAACAGACCAATACTGGTAATGCAAACCTAGTTTCCTTAGACCAGTTTTCATCGAGGCAGGACTTGTTTGCTTGACCAGTTTTATACCAGTGAAGTTGCGTTGGAGCCCCAGCTCCTTCCAGCTGTCCACTTCTTACATGGCTGCCTTGGATTTCCTTGACATCATGAGATTTATACTGCCATTATCTGTCACTGCTGAATTTCCCCTGATGATATCACAGAAGGGGAAATTTTCTTTCCTATGTAAACATGAAATATTGCAGGATTTAAATAATAGATCGTTTCAGGAAGGGAGGACAGTGTGACAGATGTCCATGTGAGGCTGTTGGGCAGCTACTACTTTTGTCTGGAGAGTGATTTTGTCTTGAGCCATTTCCTCAGAGTTCAATAACTATTTTCTGAAAGCACATTTGAACAAAATAATACTGTGCCTTTCAGTGCATTAATGTAATGCCAGGCCTTGTCATCTCTACTCCTTTGCCTGTAAAGTGAAAGCTGTTTGTGTTATCTGCTGGATAATATATAATGGCTACAGAGATGAAGGGCAGAACAGCAATATTTAACATAAACTTTAACATTAGTCTGAATGTTAACTACAAAGCTGCATTAAGCAGGAATTACACAGAAAGGAGCTCCTTGCTTTAGTTTATCATATTTTCAAGAATGAATGGTTGCTGATTAATAAGCTTACTCATTTTGTTCTTTTGGTCTTTTGTATGTCAGGGAGAAGCCAGAGAGTGGTTCTACTCTCAGGAAATGCCTGAAATAACCTCCACGGTAGCTTTGTGTTTCAAGGGCTGCTTAGGGGTTGCTCTAAATTTGTCTGCCTGTCCCCTGAAGACAAACTAGCACCTCCAGATATACATAGAGCACAGCATGTGCTGGCTGCCTACCATCTCACCCACAGGATATATTTTCCTTCCCTGCAGCACGATTCTCTGCTCTGCTTTATTTCAGAAGGAGCGAAGCATGGCCTGGTTCGTAGCAGTAGCACATTGTCTGCTCTTCCAAGTCAGCATAGACAAGGTCACTCAACACCAGAGAACCAAGGCCCAGCAAGTGTGAATCTTACATATGCTTCTCATGATGCCATTTTCACTGTCGATCTGCAAGCATAGTCTATGTCTGTATTTACCATTGTAGTACCAGCAACTGAGTGGAAGAAACAAAATAAGATGACTAATTAGGAATAGTTTCACATCTATCTGGGGGCACAAGCAATAATGCACATACTACTTCTTTCTACTGATGAATTAAGATTGCTTTAGGTGAGTACAAAATACACACATTTACTCAGTACCTTTGGAATCTTGCAGACACAAAAGTAGCGTTGGTAAGTCAACCAGAACTGAACAATTGTGTTCTAATAGCCAACACAACAGCAACGTTATTATATTAAATATATATATAATAAATTTTAAAATGAAAATAATAAATAAAATTTAAAAATAAACATAAAAATTATATATAAATTATACATCGTAACAAAGTTACTAACAATCATGAAAAGACTTTTGTATTGGATCCTGTAAGCATAATGTTACGTGGTGCTCAGGGACATGGTTAGCGGGCATGGTGGGGATGGATTGGTGGTTGGACAAGATGATCTTAGTGGTCTTTTCCAACCTTAATGATTCTATGTTTCCATGTTCTTACAGAAGTTTTTCTGCTCTTTTGTAGCAAAGAAGTTTTTCCAAAGATTGCTTTATAGCAGGGATTAAAGGTCCATGATGCAGGAAACCTAACAGACGTATTGTTAAGATTTTTCTTAAGGAATAATTCCTATCTCCTATTTCTGCATAGTCAGACTTGACTAACAACATTTCTTAAGTTCTCTGAAAGACTCATCCAGAAGAATATTTTATATAATGATCTGTATATTCCAGGGCTTATTTATAAGAGAGGATGGCTAAAAATGCATGCAGTCCACTCTCCCTTCATGCACGTGTGCACATACATCAATTCCTCATGTAAATCACTAAGCTTCACTTTGAATTGGAAGATGTGGATTTAATTTATAGTGCAAGTCCTGACATGTCTCTTTTTTCCTCACTGTATTTGTACGTATATGTATCCTATATTTTATTAATTATTTTCTTACACATTGAATGAATTCCATCTCCACAACTTCCCATGGTAGCTGTTATTTTATCTTTCATCTTTAGCTCCCTGAGTTTAGTGGGACACCCACAATTCCTCCCCATTCCCTGCCTTTTCTGTGTTAAGCTGCTAAAAGGTTCCACGTTGGCTTGTCTGAAATTAACGTTCCCCTGAAAACAAATTGTCCTGTTCTCAGGTTGAGATGGAGCTTTAGCATAATCCAGGAGCAGATGTCATATCTGAGCAATTTTTGGTGTTGCTGGATTAATGGAGGAAAGAGGATCTCAGAACAAAGAGAGGGAAAGCCGTGTGTTGCCATGAGGACGAGCAGGATGTGTTCAAGATATATACTGGGAAAATGCTTGACTGCTCAGAGGTGAGCTCATGGAGGCCACCCTTGTTGGAGCAGTGGGAGATGACAGAAGATGATCACAGGCAGCAGCTGTTCCAGTCCCAGACTGGGAGGTCCCTTTCCTTTCTGGGAGCAGTGGTCTTTGGGTGGAAGGTGTTCCTTATGACAGAGATGGTTTTTCAGCAGCTCATTGCCTTTGCTTTTGTTGCATGCTCCCTATTAAGACTAGTAGTATTCAAAGGGTATTTGTAGCTATATCTGAGATGGTTTAAATCAAAATATCAAGGTACTCTAATGATACGCCAAAGAACAGTTATATGAAGTAGTATGTTTTATATAATGTGGATAATACCTTTCCTGTCAAAACCTATTGACATACCTTAATTTTGACTTATTATCATCATGCTGAAACTCCTGATTAACTTCTTAAATTCCAGGTTTGGAACCTCCTTGAAAACAATCTGTAAGTTAGAACAAGTTGCTCAGCACCAGGCTGGAAGCTCTGAGTTTCGTAGCATCATAGGGATGGAAGAGACCTCCAAGATCATCCAGTTCCAACCCCCCTTGTGTGCATCACAGTGGTGGTATTGGTGAAAAGACACAGTGATGGCTATGTGTTTGATTAAACTGTTGGGAAAAAAGCAAAATGAATCATAGTCAGTACTACCTTTTGTTTCTGCTTGTATTACCAAGCTGCTTGCAGACTGATTGCAATTTCCAGGCAAACAGGCATTGCCCAAAGCTGTTTGCCATCTCAATTTGTTAAATAATTCTTAGACTTGGCTTTTTTCTTTTTTTTTTTTTTTTTGGAAGTATTCAAAGTCAGAGCCACACTGATGAGAAGTAGAGCCCATGTAGTGTTGATATTGGCAAGTGCTGTGGTGAAGGATGATTTTGGAATTAAGTTATGATAGCTAAGAACTGTGACTACAACATTCTTTGCCTCTGAATAGCTCCCTTAAAAACCTTAATACAATTTTTAACCAATTGTTTTGAAGCTTTTATTTTAACTTGTTGCCCAGTTTAATTTTCCCCGTTAACCAGGCACAGGGAGTGCTTTGGAAGTCAATTGAGACCCATCTGCTAGGACTTGCTATAGGTAAGGACATATGGACATACAATTTAACAGCATTTTAAAAATTGGTCTCCTTTCAAAATTTCTTTTCTTCTGCCTGTTCTGTTCACTTTCAGAAAGGTGCCTATGGGTGCTACACAATTTGTGTTGTAGTACTGCAAGGGTTCCTATGTAGCAAGTGTCTGATGTGGGGCTGGGTTTTGACAGCATAAAAATAACAGCTCTGGTTCAGAAAGGCACGTTGCTGCAAGAAGACAGTGTTTGCTTACCGTGTTCTTACACTGCTTGATGGCGTGTAGTTCTTCTAGCAGAGACAGGATATTGACTGAATTGGCTTTTGGCTTGATTCAGTAGGTCTCTTCCCATCCTTGCTCTGTTCCTCAGGCAGGAAATTTTTGTTCTTTCTGTACAGCAAAGCAGGGTGAAGAGCTGCATTTATGGCTCCACTTTCCTTTCCATGCAGAGCTTCACTAAGAAGGGAGATGATTTGCGTTTGAGGATTGCTTTTGTGCTGGAGATTTGAGGAAAACTAAGAACTAATGCTGCTTAATAAACTGCATTTTAATATTTTCTCATCTAGATGAAATGAGCACTGTGGGTATGTTCGAAAGATGTTCAGCATATAGCAGTGGCAATGCAAACTTGCATGAGATTAAAACAGAGTTTCCAGTTTCTTTAAGAAAATAAGGATGCTGTTGCTCATAAGGTTTTGTATCTAACATATGAAGTAGAATAAAATAGTCAGGAGTTCAGAAGATATGCTTCCAGAAGAGCCTGGACACATCTGCAGCATGGCACCATTCACTAATGATGATCAAATGGTTCTCTCTGACAAAGATTTCCATTTAAATGGCCCTGTATATTACTGTTCTGCATTCTCTCTTTTTTTTTTTTCCTGTAAGAAAAGTACCAAATTTTGTCCATCAGCAGTGCCCAAAACAAATCCATTAGACACCACATTACCCTCATTGATACACGTGCAAAACAAGAAGATCCTAAGCTGGTATGGCAGTGGGCAACGGTACAGACTTGTAGGGAAGAGAAGACTATGCAAGGCACTTGGCAACATTTGGTAGAACATAATGCACTGACAAGAACCAGACAATTATGACTAATGAAGCTCTCTTAAAATCCTGTTTTCTGAGGGGCTGTGCAAACTAATAACTGCAAAATGTGAAGTCCTGAAGGGCAATGGTGCTTGCTCGTCACTCTTTCTAGACTGCTTTTACCAGATGTGGCCTGATAGTTCAACAAAATGTGCCATAATCTGCAGTAAAAACTGAAAGTGTGACTTCTGCTTATTCGGGGCCAAATTGCCTGCTGTGTATGCTACAAAGCTCTATTAATTTCCAGAGGATTGCATGGGATATAAACACAGGAAGCCCATGGTTCTCGGTACGCTACAGTCTGTAGCGTACTAAATTTTAAGCATAGCTGAAATCTAGAATGAAGGTCACTGGCATTGCAGGCTTTCAGTAGGAGTAAATGTGTGTGCCAAAGTCTGGGGCATAAGGCATTTATTTTAAATTCTGGAACATAACATTAGCAATCACATAAATAATTCAACTGTTGTGATGTCTAGAACTAAGTTTAATGTTTGAAACTACTGCTCAGCCCTGGGACTGAGTACATCTTTAAGATGTAGGTTGTAACTCTTCTATGGTCCTGTAGATGAACACATCAATCATACGGGCATTGTCCCCAGCTCATACTTTGCTACTGCTGCTCAGCTGGGGGTGCTGGGGGTCTGATCGCTGAAGGAGATGGGAATATTGATTGTTGAGTACACAGGAATGGGGCTCTATTAAGCAAAGCAGTGTGGTACGATGGCTTACACCATACTGTGTTATAGAGTAACACTAGTTATGCTGTAACATAGCTATAGAGCAGCTGTGTGTTGCAGTGCTTATCAATGAAAGGGTAGATGTGGCATTGAATAACATGGTTCAGTGGGCATATGGTGGTGATGGGCTGATGGTTGGACTTGGCGATCTTAGTGGTCCTTTCCAACCTGAATGAGTCTATGACTCTATAATCATACAGGAGTTACCTGTCTGGATCATATCTATCTATTAAAATAGGTGATTCTGCATATGGGGGGGCTTATTCTCCATTACCTACGCCTCTGAGCTGAGAGAGAGAAAAAACAAAACAACTTTTTTGCTTAGAACCTGTTTTTCAAATAAACATCGTAGTCCCAACATTCTACAAAAGCAATTCAGATTCATATGAAAGAGTTCAATGAACAGCATTTTGAATGGGATCCATTATGGGCTTTTTAATTAAATGAATATAGTCATTTCATAAAGGCAGTTCTCATTAGTGTGGCAATATTGAGATGACCATTTCCTTCTAATTGTGTTGTGTTTTTGTAGAAGAGGCTCTAGTTTAGGTTTGATTTGAGTAGATTTATATGTGATTGTGCTTTGACACCTAGTGCACACATAAAAAGTAAAATAGCATTGCTTTTCAAATGAAACTGTTAAATATTCAGTAAAACAAATGACAGTTGTTTACTGTAGCTTGTCTTGGTTGGTATATGTACACATTGCAGTATGCATCCACTGCAATCTGTAGCACTCCAGCTATTAAAAATTCCTCTGCCCAACAGAGTGAATTTTATTAAATTGCATTGAGTTCCCAGTGTAAAGGAGATGAGACACAACTTCTGCTGCATGTGTGAAAGGCTGTTAATTTCCAGGAAAATATGGAGAAAGTGTATTTCTCTCAGCTTCCCCCACCACACACACATTCCTATGTATAATGCAAAATAGTTCTATCTTTTCGTTTACTATTTTAAAGAATTATAATTCCCTCTTCAGAAGATTAATTTGAATTTCCCTCTTTTTCACTGTTCTTCTGTTGTATTTTTTTTTCTGTACTTAAGGAAAAGGATTTATCAAAGAGAAACACTGACCCTTCTTGGATCAAAGCCTGTGACACTGTATAGAAGTTTAATAATAGAGAGGTTAAACTGTTGGATGCTGGGAAGGCGTTGAGGAGCTCTGCATTCAGCATCCCAAAGTAAAGCACAGTCCTGAGTTTCATCCTGCAGCAGCTTTTCTGGTGCAATTGCTACACAAACCCATATGAACACAGCGCCATCAGCAACTTTGGGGCTGTGTGGGACATTCCCTCACATGCTGCATAGGGTCACTGCAACTCCCCACTAAGGAATTTTGCTTAGACTTGCTAGCCAGTTGTCCAAATCACATGGGATTGCAAAACAGCAGAGAAATGGTAACAGAGCTTCACTGCAGATGCTTAAACTTGGAACAATGTTTTGGGAGCTCACAAGCCAACTAGAAAGAGGTTTGTACATTTCTCCTTTCCAATGGGATTGCTTGTAACGCTCTTGTCTATGCATTGAGTTGGGCATTTCAAACAGTGGGGAGAGAGCAAGAGTTGATTGCAGGCCCTGCAAGGAAAAGGAAGCATTTACATCCCATTGCTGCACTTTACTTGGTAATTCTGATTTAATCTCTGAAACATAGCGGGGGAGCACAGAAAAATTCCATGGACAAGCCTGAATTCCCAGTTCTTTTCTGCCTAAAGGTGTATGTTTTCAGTTCACATAGACCAGACTTACAGCACTATACCATGGAAAGATACTAAACTTGAACAAAACTCTTCTGCTGCTGTTTTGTGTATGATCAAAGTCCTCATTGAGAAGGAGGGGCCTGATCCAGTTTCTGAATTAGCTTGGTAGTTCGTGTGAGTTCTCTGAAAGCTGGTGATCATTGCTAATGTTTCTCATCTGAAATTTGGGACGAAAACTCTAACTGCAATGTGGAGTTCCTTTATTGCTCACGATATATATTGGGTGGCTTGACAAACAATTGCACTCTCTCAGAGTTCAAGTTCTACACTGAAACAGTTAAGACATACATATGCAGTACATTTGCATACATATTCATTCTTTTCCAAGAACTCATTAATATATGCTAATGTCCCTCTGGGCATGCACAGTTGTGTTTAGGGTAGGCTCAGGCCCACTTACTTTATCCCCATTTTTCATCCATCAGCTTCATCACTGAGACTTTTGGCTGACCCTAAGCAGTTTTCCCCCACTTTGGCAAACGTCTGTTGCTTGTTAGGCCATAATGAGCAACATCCAGAACAGTGTATGTGAAAATCCGAGGGAAATGTCCTTACACCTGGTGAAATGCAAAGGTAAGTCATCTGTTATGACTCCAGATCTTCTTGTGAAGTAGAATCGTTGAGGCAAACAAGGTTGCTCACACACTAAGCAAAAGCAAAGTTGACATGAAAAGTTTTGGAACTAGGTCTCATTGATTCCTTTTGCTAAAATAAAATGTTGGTCCTTAAACTAATATACTGATCCCTATTGCTAAACAAACCAGCCTGTGTATCATGTTCAGGGTGTCGTGACTGGACTCAAAGTGTTTTCCTGTTTTCAGAAGCCTAGAAAGAATCCGCCTCTGGTGGGTGAATAGTTTGAACAGTTAAAGCTGTGGAGCTTCCCTGTTTTAATGACACAGCTGCACAAGTGCTTTTATAGGAAGAGCTAAAAATGTCAAAGCACAATTTAAAAATGTTAATTAAGCTTCAGTCTTTGTGGACAACATTGTTAATCACAGTAACTGAGTAAAACAGCATCCCTCGGTGTTCTCTGTGTCACATCTTATCGAACAACAACTCATTCCTGCTTCCAGGTGTCACTCCAGTGCATTCTATTCAACCTTCCCGTGGAAAAGAAAAAAAAAGGTCACTTGATATCAGTTCTTTGGTCAGAAATTTTGGTCCAACACTAGTTGGTCAATTGAAACTTCTTCCTTTTGGCCAGTGCAGGCTGAGCCTATCACTCCACTGTCACTCTCTGTAACGTCACAGCTGGGCCTGTCCTTACGGACTTGCTTTCATCATTACTCATGAATTGTGTGCATCTGTTTGTTTTTCTTTTTATAAGGTCACTGGTCTTGTTAATGATGCATTGTGTAGTGTAGACCCTTACAATGTGTAAAAAATTCTTAAATTACTTTGAATAAAGAATCATAGAATTGCTTTGGTTGGAAGGGACCCCAAGGATCAAGTTCCAACTGCATTGCCACAGGCAGGGCTGCCAACCTCCAGATCTGCTACTAGACCAGGTTGCCCAGGTCTCTATCCAACCTGGCCCTGAACACCTCCAGTGATGGGGCACCTACAGACTCTCTGGGCAGCCTGTTCCAGCACCTCTCCACTTGCTGTGAAGATCTTTGCCCTTATATCCAATCTAAACCACCTTTCTTTCTTGAGCTGAACACCATTCCCTCGTCCTATCACTATCTACTCTTGTAAAAAGTTGATACCCTGTTTATAATCCCATTTTAAATGCTGGAAGTATATATATATTTCACTCTGCTCATTTTACCACCCTTGTGATCTCTGAGCTGGCCCTGGCTATGAACTTTCTGACACACAGTTGCTTACATATTCACCTCGTTTTCCTTACAGTAGTGCTGCTTTCTAACCTTTCCTCCCTTTAATTTTAATTTCCATTACTTTAAGCCAATATGCATTATTTCTCACAGCTCTCAAGTCTTTGCAGAGAGTTTCATCCCACCACTGTAATAACATCTTTTTTTTTCCCTTATTATCAAAGTTGCAGCTTAAATGAGACTTGGTTTGTTCTCACCAAGTAAAGGAGGATACTAAATGGGCTTCACATGTGTGCTCATGTATCCTAAATGCACTTTGCATGTATGCTTTTAATCTGTCTAAATGATAAGTGAACAATTTTGGGGAGCACTACACTATTTATTTAAAAAAGGGAAGGGAAGGGAAGGGAAGGGAAGGGAAGGGAAGGGAAGGGAAGGGAAGGGAAGGGAAGGGAAGGGAAGGGAAGGGAAGGGAAGGGAAGGGAAGGGAAGGGAAGGGAAGGGAAGGGAAGGGAAGGGAAGGGAAGGGAAGGGAAGGGAAGGGAAGGGAAGGGAAGGGAAGGGAAGGGAAGGGAAGGGAAAAGGGAAAGGGAAAGGGAAAGGGAAAAGGAAAAGGAAAAGGAAAAGGAGAAAAAAAAATACCTTGGATTGTTTTTCAGTACAAGTAAGACTTCAATCCATTTGGGTTGAAAAAGTTAAATGTGCAATATGGCATTCAGACTCAGAATTTTCAACCTTCATCAGAACAAGGGCTATCTCAGCACAAAACAGTCTACCTCTCCAAAGCACTACGAATTTCTTCTTGGAAGTATTTCAATATCTGAAGCAGAGCTATAAGAAAGAAGGGGTTGAGAGTCTTTAGCAGGATCTGCTCTGACAGGACAAGAAGAAAAGTAGAGTGGATGTAAGGAAGAAGTTTTTTTTATGCTAGGGTACTGAGGCACAGGAATGGGTTGTCTAGAAAGGCAGTGGATGCTCCATCCTTGGAGACACTCAAGGGCAGGCTGAATGGGGCTCTGAGCATCTGATGGAGCTGTAGGTGACCTGTTCATTTCCGGGAGTTGGACAAGATGGCTTTTAAGGGTTCCTTACAGTTTAAAAGATTCAGTGATTCTATGATCAGGGTGGGGGAGGTGATTGTCCCCCTCTGCTCTACCCTCACGTGGCCCCAGCTGGAATACTGCATACTGATCTGGGGCTCCCCATACATGAAAGATGTGGAGCTGCTGGAGAGGATCTAGAGGAGGGTAAGGAGATGATCCAAGGGCTGGAGCACCTCTTCTATGAAGAGGCTGAACTGGACTAGATCAGCCTGCAAAAGACAAAGCTGGGGGGAGACCTCATTGCAGCCTTCCAATATTTAAAGTGAGTTTAGGAAAGAAAAACAATTTCTGACATGGGTAGATAGTGATAAGATAAAGGGGAATGGTTTTAAACTAAAGGAAGGGAGATTTAGATTAGATGTCAGGGGGAAGTTTTGTGCTGAGAGAGCAGTGAGATGCTGGAACAGGCTGCCCAGAGAGGCTGTGGATGCCTCAACACTGGAGGTATTTAGGGCCAGGTTGGATTGGGCTCCAGGCAATCTGATCTAGTACTTGATCTAGATCTGGCAACCCTGCCTGTGGCAGGGCGTTGGAATTTCATGATCCTTGTGGTCCCTTCCAACCCAAGTCATCCTATGTTTCTACAATTCTGTAATTCTACAAGGCAGCACGACCAAAGCTGCAGTACACAAGGCCCTACTGCTTCTGTGTGGCCCCAGGGCCACCAAAATAATCGAGTGCATCAGCAGGAACAGAGATTGGAAGAAGCATGCACATGCCTATGGGTATACATGGAAATTAGTTATGCCCTTCATCCCATCCTTATTTAGGAATGTCTACCACAGCAGCCATGGGCTTCCTGCAGCATCAGAAGTTGATCTCATGTCTGTTGGTCTTATCTTAGTGTCTTTATAAATATTTATTTACTTTCTATAGTACTTATCACTGTGACACTCGGACCATGAGAGTGCTTCAGCAGATAGTTTGCAAAACCTCGTGCACCTGCACAAATATATTCAGCGTTGCAAATCAACTGTTTTATAATAGCGTGACACAGAGTATCAACTGGGATTTTTTTTTTCTTGCTGGTAAACTCTGCTAGATGAGTCATTTCTATTCTGTTTCTGTACGTGAAATACAAAAGGACAGGTATTTACCAAAAAATTCAAACAACTCCTTTGTAAAAGTCCTTGCAGTGCCCCAAAGCGGAAGGAATTCTGTTTTTAGTGTTAGTCATGATAATGTGTGTCGTTATTTCAGAAATACTGAAGTGTTTAAAGTGTGATACCTCAAAAAAAACCAACCACATTTGAAATCAGTAGATGGCTTTGAAGTTTTCCTTTTGGTGCCTGTGTACAGAGCCTTTTTTGGCATGCATGAAAGACTCCACATTTCTCAAGGGACACACAAATTCGACGCACTGCAGTGAATCTGACCACTGTCATCAAACTCAGATCATGCTAGATGCTATTGAAAAAAATTTGATTGAAAACTTATCTGTTCTTAAACCATTTCTTGCAAAGTTATTCCTTTGTTGTTGGTTCCTTTCTTTGACTGTTCGTAGATCTTTTACAAAGTGTTTATCAGTATTAAAGTAAGAATTTGATAGTTGATTATATCTTAGAAAGACAACAAAAAAAAAAATGGAGAAAATGAGTACTACTGAAGAACTTTCTAGTAGTTAACAGATAAATTTTGATTCTAAAAGTGATGTTTTGCAACTTTTTGTTTGTTGTCCTCTAGTTTTTGAAAGCTATCTGAATAGAAGGCCTTTAATTAATAAATTTTTGCATCAGTCTGCTTTCACAACTGGGACCTCAATGGTGTATCAGCTTTAATTAAATGTTCTCAGCACCTCCATAAGATGGCAAGGCATGATTGTGAATATATTGAACGTGGGATTTCCAAAATCCCACTCTGTTGATCCAGTTCTCTGACTAGAGTCAGCAATTAGCATTCTCAGTGACTTGAATTAGAGCAGATGAAAGTCAAAACTAAATGTTTTTGCAAATCTGACTCTATCTGAAATAATCAGCACACATGATGGTCAGTAATTGAACCAAGGAATCCAAATCTCATCCTTCTGTAATCTGTTTCATAGCATTTTTCAGTAGTTTTACAGACTCTGAATTCTAAACTTAAATTGTATTTCTACAGCATATGCTTATTAGTGCTGCAGTTATTGCACTATACATAACCTGTGGCAACAATAGATTGAGAACAAAGAAAATTAAGAATTTTAATGGTTTATCAGTCTCACAGTCTATTTCAACTACTCCCAGGAGGAGATGTGCCCACGATGAGTTAGAGGCTGTCATTACAATGGGGTTTGGATTTATTCGTTAGCTGATTATAAGTCTACATGAATTTGTTCATGGTTTAGCAGTACAAGAAGTAGAATGCTGAAATGATGTATCTGTAGTATTAGCTGTCTCTTCATTGCCAGCTGAAAGTAAGCAGTCGGTGGTCAATGCTCAGTGCTCAGCATCAATGATTTCCAGTTAAGTGCTGAAATTTAGGTGCTAATAAAATAAATTTGGACACTTAGGAAATGCAGGGGAAAAAAACAGATAATTTGCCCAAGACTATTCTTGTAGTCTGTCAGATTTTAAGTGTGGTTCACTACGTTTTTGTCCAGTGATCCAACTGGTAGAGTTGGAAACTTCTGGGAAGGATCTGCCTATCCTTGCTTTGGAGCTTTTAATGTTTGATGTTTCTCTGTGTAAGGTGCTGGGTGTCACATGAGAACAGGACTATTTATTTTATGCTTCCAATTGGATAGAAATGGGACTAAAATGGTGCTGAAGACACCTTCAAAGTTGCATTGAAATGAAATTATTTGCTGTGAAACACTGAAATGATGTATATTGCCAGATGGATACTGAAATAACAGATGTTATTGCAGCGTTTAAAAGCATTAAAGGAAACAATACCAAAAACAAAAAAGAGATAAAGCATCAGTTCTACGCTGGAGTAACTAATGTGCTGTAGCCCAGTTTGTAGAACTGCTCCAGGAGGCTGTATCTAAAACCCGATGATCTCAGTGACCTCATTATTGAGAGAATATTGCAAAAACGGAAAAAGCAGCACTGAGGGCAAGCTGATCATACGTAGATACACGCAGAGATAGAGTGGAGGAGCCAAATCTCTGCATGGGGGAAATTAAAAGAAGACCTTGTGATTGAAGAGATGTGATGCATATCGCCGGTCCTGCATGCCTACTGCAGCGTTTCTTCTCCATTTACGGTGTGTGTCCACATAATAGGTTTTTGTTTTCCTCTTAATGGAGCACCAGAAGGGAGATGGATGCTCTGCGAAAATAAGATTTACTCATGTTCAGAAAATAGCAGATTAGGAGCACTGGAGAAGGGCAGTGACTTCTTGAAATCTGCTGTAAAGTGCAGCTAGTGGTGTGTCTGGGACAAAGGGAATTGTTTTTGCAAAACTAGCACTTGTTTCCTTCTCGTTTTCTCAGTAGGGAAGTTTTCAGCTTCCATCAATTTTTCAATCATCTGAAGCAGCAGCATGTGCATAGAGCACTTTTTTATGTGGTTTTCTCTGCTCAGAATTACTTGTTCTCATCTATAATGATACTGCAAAATGATTAGCAATAATAAAGCTTTCTTGAAAGATCCTTTAACCTTTGCTTTGTTCAGAATGCATCCATCACGGATGATGTTGGCAGTCTCTAGCTGTCTCTAATACAGAAGACCACCATTGGTGTCATGGTCCCTATGTAGCATTATCCATATGGATGAAATGCAAGCATCACCCTTTCTGTACTCTGTATAACACAGAGCTTCCTAAATTATGATTTGTAGGTGGCTTGTGGAGAGCTGTTCCTGTGAGATCAGCTCCTCCTCCTTATTCCCAGCAGCTAGACTGCATACATAGAACCCTACTCATTTTAAACACTTTCCTAGCGTTACTACACAAGCTGCTGCTGTAGTAGCACTGTCATCTGATCATCCATAAGGAGCATCTGAAGGATTGTGAAAGAAGAAAGGGAACAGGATTGTTCCTAATGATAGAACAGCGGGGTCCAGAAGGGGAAGCTTTCTACTAAAAATGTGCGCTGCGCTGAGATAAAATACTAAAAGCCTTATTCTAATCCCAGTCAGAGATCAATCTCGTAAGCTGTTTGGAAACTGACTAATCATCTGAATAAAACTCACAGCCACTGAACTGCAAGAAGAAGCATCATCTGGTTCTTTTCGTTTGGTTTGGCTGTTTGTGATTGTCCCTTCCTCTCCCCGTTTTTTCTTCATTCGTGTCCTTTTCCTCCCTCCAGTCTCTGGGGTCTGGTTTAGGGCTTCAGATACATTGTTACATGGTTTTAGGGCACGATTGCTCAGGAGATACAAGTCTCAAAACTTAGGCTACTAGGCCGTGATTTGGCAGAAGCTTCTCCCATGTTAGGGGAAAGCATATTCCCTGTTTTTAATACGTAATCCATTTTAATGCATTCCTTGGAAGATCAGGAATAGACAACTGAACAGCACTGAAGCCTAGTTGCATCTCTGGGGGGGAATCTCTCCAATGTAGCTGACACAGTAGTGGCAGTGAGGTCATGCTGTCACCAATGGGAGAGCTTCTGAGATGCCAGTGGGTGCCAATAAGCACGTACAGGCTGTCCCTTTACAACACTGCTACCTTAGTTCAGGTACATTGAACACAGCTCCTGTTTGCAACAGAGATGCTGCCTAAGGGCTGCCTCTAAGACAGATGGTTAATGGCAGTAACTTTATTTTCTGCTTTGGTGTTCAGGGGCTGTTTGATTGGCCTCGTGCATCCTGCAGCATATGCATGTTTGTATATATGTTTGTGGTAGGTTTAAATATATCTGTCAAGTGACCACTAAGAGAGCACATTATGAAGAGATAAAGAGGAGACGTGATTGACTTGCTAAAAATTACATTGTGGGTGAAGTGCTGCTTTATTTATAAGCATCAGTCTTAAAGATAATGTGGAAACTATGTGAAACAGAATCACCAAGGTTGGAAAAGACCTTTAAGTACATGCATTACTCTTACAGCTGGTGTGTGGGAATTGCTAAGTCATGGCTTGAACCAACGATTGAGCACCAGTAAAGGAACACAGCCAGCCCTGGGAGCACAGGTGAAAGCAGTTCACCTGTGTGACTGGAAGAGGTGGAGCTAGGTTCCACCCCTCCCCAAGCCTCATTTAAGGGCTGTCTGCCTTGAGGGAAAGCTCCCTACCTGAGATCCTTCCTTTTGGGGCTGTTCTGTAAGCCTTGGTCCTTGGGACAGGTAAGCAGGTCTTTCTTTTTTTAATTAATTGTGTCCATTACTCTTTTTTTTTGAGTAATTTTGAACTGGTTATCTGCTGTCATCTTTCCCTACAATTGGTAATGCCAGCTACCCAGTCTAATATGCATATATCACCAATATTTCCACTAAACCATGTTCCTCATCAGTTCAATCTCACCAGCATCGTTAGTTCTTGAATATCAGTGGCGCAGTGAGGTACCAAGGGAAACTGTTGTCATTGTTTGGTAAGAATGTGGAGGAAGTGATGGAGCATTCTGGATTTTGGACTGTGCTGGGCATTGTGCTGTGACTGTGTGATGTTCTTGGTAAATTATGATCTGTTCAGCAATAGCTATAGGGAGAAACAAAACTTAAATTTAGGCCAGCTCTGAAAGTTTTCTGAACTCAGGATCATTTTTTTGAAGATTTATGAGAGTTCTAGTTGCAGAAAGAGAATGTGCTGAAGGTATCTTAAGGGAATGGCTAATAGCTTGTAACAAATCTCTCCACAGAGTGAATGCTCATTTGACCTGGGCTATAGAAAAAGGCTGCAGACAACTTGAGGATATTCACCAATCGTTTTGCTTTTACAGATTGGGTGATGCATTTCTTCTGGAGTTGACTCCACATAGCTCTCTGAGTACATCAACAGTTGTAGCATCAAACTTTAAAATATGGTTGTTGGGAGGGAGATATGAGATGAACCTACATAAGTCTGTGAGTACTCAGCCTCTCCTTAGCCCCAAGTGCTGAAGCATCGATTGGCCTCTTGTACCCCCTTGGCAAATGAGGAATGAGTATCTACTTCAGCAAGTATGTGCAAAGCATAGGGTTTGTATTCCTGTAAAGGCTGAAATCCTCTTTCCTATTAGGTAGTGTGTCTGCTGAGGTATGGAGAACGGAGCATGGAATTAGCAGGAAAGCAGGTGAGCAGGGGTGCTCTGAACTCTGGAGCAATTACCAGAGTTAGTAAAAAAAATAAAAAATAAAATAAAATAAAAAAAGTAGAGCTGGTAACGCTTGTTTCTTTAGAGAGTGGAAAGATGATGACTATGATTGCTGAGGGAGATTGTATCACTTCATAGTTAATTTAATATTTGTGATAGCTCATGTGCAGCTACCACAGTGTCTAGTGCAATTGAGAATAGATGGTGCAAGTTATAATGGGTTTAGATAGTAGATAGTAATGATATTTTGTCTTGTTCCATAGTGATTTAATGCATTTCAGTTCAAACAAACCCCAGTTTTTCAAAGAATCAAATCCCCCTTGTTTCAATCGCTTTTGTTTTCATTGCTTGGAACCACAAAGATATTAACAGCATATTGGAAATACGGTGCATCTGGTACAAAAAAACCACTTCCCATGTGAAATGTACTTACAAACCAAACTTCAGGCTTGGAGCATTGCAGTGTCTCCTAGCGCAGTTGATGGTTGAACTGGATGAACTTAGAGGACTTTTTCCAACCCTAATGATTCTACCATTCTGCAGTAGTTAAAACCCTCTTCCATGTTCACCTTTTCCAGAAGGAAGCTTCAGATACAGTATTATGTTGTGAAGACCAAGTCCTCCACTCTTTGCTCTGCTTGTCATCCTTTGTACCTGCACAATGTGGGGGAAGTGCGGGTGGAAAGCCTTCAGTGGGAATAGTAGGCATTTGCAAAGCAGAAATGAGGCAGTACTGACAAGTCATGTTGTTCTCTTTGTTTCCTTCATTTTCATTCACGCAAGAAGAGCAGTGAGGTTGAGTTTTATTTTTCTGTCTAACTCTGAAGTGGACTGAGGAGAAAATGTGCTTTGCATAGGTGGGCTTTTAGCTCTGCTGTAGGGCAGAGGGTAGGAAATGGTGGAGTATATGCGGCAAATTTCCTTCGTAACAGGATATAGTGGAAACAGGGTTCCAAAATTATAGGTAGGCACCTAATGGTGCTTTTCAAATGACTTAAAAAATAATTCCAGTGGCTTCAGATCACCCATATGTAGGTGCTGGAGCAGATGTGTTGCGCTGTGTCCTTGTAAATAGTCTAAAGGTGCATAATGACAGGCACCTTGTAACCTCGACGAGGCCCCCTAAGCTTTATTACAGATGTAGTTTAATATGATGTCATTATCTTCTTGCCAAAGTGAAGAGTTCTGCAGGTTTTTGAAGAGAGGCTGGAAATGAGCTGGAGTTGAGCATTCCTAAAGTGTCTTGGTGAGTTTACTACATCTTTCCTTAGATACCTGGAACCTTCTTCTTTTTCTACAACGCTAAGGCCCTTTTTACAGTTACTGTCAGCATTCCCAGTTGAACTGAATAATTTACCCTTTTAAACTGACAGCAGCTGTCATTATGAAAATTGCAGGGCCAAGTTTGACGGTATTCACACAATAGGGGAACTTAAACTTTTAACAGTCTTCGAGAAAGCCCAGACTTTTCAGCACATCTTGTCAGTCAGTACATGAGCTCATCTCCTCCTTGTGAAAAGTTGGCAGATTAGAAGATTATATCTGACAGATCTGAAACAGCACTGATGACATCCTCCAACAATAATATCTCTGCAAGGCGCGGGGGGAAGAGGGGAAAATGGTATAATGAAAAAATCATCGTTAAAATTTTGGTGAGCGTTTAGCAAGTTGAAGGATGCACAGTGCTCGTGGCTATAGCTGTGGATAATTAATTCCTTGTGTGTGGGCTAAATATCCACAGCTCTTAATCATGCAGAGATTACTGCTGGCTTCCTGCAAAAGAATGTTTCTCAAGTTTTAAGGCTGATAGTGGAAGAAGTTGTGTCCTTTCATTTTCATTAGTGCTTGGTATTCTGATACCAAGGATTAATAGTGGCACATGTCTAAGGCAAGTAGTGGGTATGTCTAGCTTTATGGAGCTGTCTGGCACTGGAAACAGGCACATGGATAGGATGTGACTTCTTTGCATGACAGAGGTGTGACTGCAATGCCCAGCCATCCTGGTAGGCCAACAGCGGACCGTTGTCATCTTTCTCCTCTTCTCACTTTTGGTGATTTTAGTCACAAACATTTTTTTTATGCTTGGGTTTGTGGCTTGGTTTACTGTATAGAGTTATGAGCTTGTATCTGTGGTGAGAGTGGTGTGGAATGAAGAACCAGAAACCTCAGGAAGAGTCTACTTCTACTGTTGTTGTGTGTTCCCATCTAAAACAGAAAGCATGGCCTTGGTAGGGGAATGCAGTGCAGCCTGAGTAAGAAATACAGGTTGCTTCAGCATTCCTATTATTATCTTTATAGCTTATCCTTTACTGTTCTGTCTTGTTTCTTTTAGTTGCCCCAGCCTTGCTTTCCTCTCTGAACCAGAAGTACTTTGCTGTTACACTGTTTAAAAGCATAACAAAGTCCTTTTTCTCCTGGTGTTTGTGCTGGGGGAGGAAGATGTTGCCATTGAGAAATATGAGCTGCTTGTGCCTTTTCTTGCAATATTCCTTTGTTAATTCTCTTTCTAATAAATCTAGCATTGCCTGTTATTGCCATGTTCAGCATCATCCTGGCCACACTCAGCAGTGGTGCAAGAAGGCACTGAGGGCTTTTAATGCTAAGGATGTTTCTTGTTAGACAAAATAACAGAGCATTGAGGTTCCAAATGATGTAAACCAAGTTTAAAATCATAAAACGCTAACATACCTAAAACGTACCAGCATGTTTTCTGATTTGAGGTAAAGCAGTCACAGGAAGCAGTGGGTACATCTTCAGAAAACCTGAAATGCCATTGCAGCTCAGCTGCCCCCGCAGACTGACAGTAGGCTAAAATATTCTCTATTCTGTTTTGTTGGCAGTAATTGGTGCTTTAGCAGGTGAAGTAAGTTGAGATGCTCTCTACTGCTAAGAAGGGAAAAGGTGGAGATGTTGACTCTACTTTGTCCTGTTTGTATAATACTACTCATTGTTTGATTCTGGATCTAGCACACCACACACTGAACTAATTTCTCCTGTTATCCCCAAGACCTACGAACCTGGGCAGGCAGAGAGTTGGGCAGGAGGAACCTGATGTGGTTCAGTAACGGCAAATGTAGGGTCACAGACCTAGGGAGGAATAACAGCATGCATCAGTACTGGCTGGGGGCTGAGCTGCTGGAGAGGAGCTCAGCAGAGAAGGACCTGGGTGTCCTGGGGCTGACAGATTGGCCATGAGTTAGCACTGTTCCTTTGTAGCCAAGGAAGCCAATGGAACTTTGGATCCATTATGAAGAGCAGGGCCAGCAGGTTGAAGGAGGTGATCCTCTGCTCTGCCCTGTTGAGGCTGTATCTGGAGTACTGGGTCCAGTCCTGGACTCTCCAGTTCAGGGCAGACAGGGAACTGCTGGAGGGCTGCAGGGGTGGTTGTGGAGCATCTCCCTCAAGAAGAAAGGCTGAGACTGCATTATCACCAGAGATTGCTTCCAGCCCCTGTGATTCTGTGGTCCATTAGCTGGCATTCTCTGCAGGCTGAGCGTTTGTTGCAAGGACTGGTTAGAGTTAGATGTTTTTTTGTTTTTTTTTGCTCTGCTTGTGAAATAAGTTCATCACTTTAAACAGATAAGGGAAAAAAAAAAAAAGAAAACAGTTGTGCTTTTCCCAACTAAACAGATCAGTAGTCTCATAAGTACTGAAATGAATGGATCATAAATGCTAAAACAGAATTATTTCATCCAGCGTAATCAAATATCCGAACAGCCTCAGATTGAAATGAGAAATCTCTAACAAAACATTTTGACTAATAAAGTAACTCTGTCAGTATAGGCATGTTTCTATGAAATGTTTCCAATTTTAACGAAATTGTACATTCTGACAGAAAGCTATTCCTTGAAATGTGTGCTTGTCCTCACTTGATAGTGAAAGCTCTCAAGGGCCAGGACTGGGAAATTTCTAATATTTTTTTCTTTCAAGTACGTCGCATAAAACCCAAACTGCCTCCTTTAGCTTAGCCGCTCCAGATAAAAGCGGTGTCCTTTCAATAATTAAGAGAAGGAAAAAGGTTGGTGAATCTGCCCACGGTCTGCGTGCTCTGTATTAGGCACTAATGAAACCAGTTATGCTGATGATTTTGCTGACTATCTCCATAGTTACCTTTTTCCCAAGGGACCGAAGAAACTGCTCGATCATATCGTGGCTGCTTCCTATAACCAGCAGTGTTCATCTCATCGGGGCAAATGGAAGAGGAGAGTTTCTCATCCTCTAAAATGTGATTCATGTATCAATTCATCTTGTCACTTTTCAGAAAATTTTTGCTCAAGGTTGTGGATGCCCCATCCCTGGAGGCATTCAAGACCAGGCTGGATGTGGCTCTGGGCAGTCTGATCTGCTGGTTGGTGACTCTACTCATAGCAAGGGGTTGGAACTGGATGATCTTTGAGGTTCTTTTCAACCCAGGCCATTCTCTGCTTCTATGATTGAGTGCAAAATGGTTACATCAAGTACAAAAGTCATTAATTGTTCAGGCCATTTGCACGAGTTATAAAATAAGAGGCACCACTCGTTTCCTTTCCTTTAAAAGAAGTGGAAAAGAGAATTAGGCTTTGTAGAATATCCTGCTGAGCTTGCTGAGGCTGCTTGGTCTGTTGTGTTGTCTCCCCCACCTTATAGGTGTCAGTGACTCATCAAGAGCAGGCATAACTGTAAAAGGCTAGAAACCAGGGGATATATAGGTGGTCACACTGTAAGTGAGTTTGACCCAGTGAGCAGGTGTCTCGCTCCAATTTATAGGAGGGAGATGAGGTCCTTTTAATATCTGTATACCCGGTGTGAGATTAAGAAACAACGGTTCATATGTTGTTCCATCCAATTTATTACTAAGACCTAATCAGGGAGACAGGGAAGGGAAGGAGTGCGATAGAAAGATGGAAAAGAAGCAGGAGTTGCGTAAAGCGGGGAGAGTCACCAGCAGGATCCAGCAGCGTCCCGTTGCACGGTGTTTGAAGGTCCCGGGCAGAACGCAGCAGAAGACGGGGAGCAGCAGCGTGGCCGGCACTGGGCAGCAGGCAGGTAGACGAGGAAGGAGAGGAGCCAATTCTTGAAGCAGCAACAGCGGTCAGGCAGCCGGCTCAGGAGAGTTCAACAGTATGCAGGAATCCCCTCAATCTTCAGGAATCCTTCTATCTTCAGGAATTCCTCTCTCTCTCTCTCTCTCTCTCCTTCATGAGGAATCTGTTGTCAGAAACCTGTCCTCATGCTTTTCAGTTCTTCTTTTATCCTCCTTGTTCTCCTGCCTATGTGACAAGGATGGGCCTTGAGCAAGAGTCATTGAGTACCCCCTGAGATGGCCATCATCCGGAGATAGGTCCACACAAAGGAGCACTTCACAGCTCTTTAGCTGCAGCTCATCTCGCTCTCGTTGCCCCTGGCCTTGTCCATCTGCATTCCCCCAGACAAAGGATTTCACAAGCCTTGCTCAGGACTTGTCTGGACTTGAACAAGTCCATCTGTGTCCCCAGCAAGCTTTGAGACACAGAAGTTAACAGAATAATAACTTACAGAGTAGTATCTTACAGCAGGGCACAGAACTGGTACCTAGCAGATACTTTAGGACAAAAGGTAATGGCCTTAAATTACACCAGTGGAAATTTTGGTTGGGTATTAGGAAAACTTCTCAGGAATAGTGACAATGCATTGGCACAGGCTGCCCAGGGAGGTGGTGGGATCACTGTCCCTGGACATATTCAAGAACCGTGAATATGTGGCACTGAGAGACGTGGTCAGTGGCGTAGTGGGATGGGTTGGAGTTGGACTTGGGGATCCTAGAGGTCTTTTCCAGCCTTAATGATTCTATGATTTGATGATATCAGTTGTTTCCCTGCTTAAGTTTGATCATACTTCAACTAAAGATTTAATCACCTCTTATTTCCCTTTTTGTAAGCTGGTAATAAAGCTTTCCTGTTGTAAACGTGTTAAGGGAGTAGTGAATCAGTAGCTATCAGTTGTATGGATACTGCACTGATGAAAGCCAAAAAGATCCCTTCTCTGCCAGTTGTGTCCACAGAACTGTGTTGTGATTTCTCTGTAATTCATACACACAAGTGATAAGAATCATGCAACAATAACAGCTACAGATCCTGCAAAAGCATTCCCTTAAGGAGAGTAGCTGGAAAGGCGATGTCAACTGCCTGGTTATTATGAAGTATTTTTTTTTGTTTGGCCTATCTCTTTGGTATCTACTCTACCCAAAATGAGATAGCAATCATGTTGGCATTTGGACAGCCTAAAGAACAGGTCAGCTAAGAGTCTGCAGGTTGGGCCAGTGTGTCTCCAGTAAATCAATTAGTAGGGATAAAATCAGGAGCAGGTAACTCATACTTAGTGCTAGGATAGCAAATTGGCAGCTGTTAGCAGCAATTCGCGTTGCCATTGAGAAGTGATGAGGGTGCTCAGCATATTGCAGGAAGTATTCATTATCTCCCTGCACTGGACTTGAAGTGATCAAGATCATGTTATGTATTTTAGAAGTATTGTAGCAATTTGAATGGCTCTATCTTGGATAATTGTGTTTGTTTCTTTATGTTAAATTTACGAGCAGTTTTATGCCTTCTCCCTGTGTGCCTGCAAATTTTCTCTGGTAATTTGCAAAATAACCCTGATTGCTCTTTCAAAAGTCCTTCCAACACGCTGTCTGCAACAAAATCTAAAACGGCATTGAAGCAGTGCTTGGAGTTCACAGTTTGTGTGGACTGCTGCTGCTTCTCCAATATCTCCTGTCTCAAGTCTAATAATTAGCTTGGAAAATCTTTGTCAGGAGCATCCCTCTATTGGTAACAAGAGGTGCCTTGATGAGCTTCAAACTGCAAGTGGGATATAGGTGGTCACCTGCTGAATGCTGCAAATTGTTCACATTTACTTGTAAATAATCCATCAAACTTCTATCTGACCTGGTTTTGTAGTTAAGTCAAGTGACAGTTTGTTGCTGCATTGCGACTTCCACATCCATACTGAATTACAAAGAGAGAATGTTCCTTTCAGAGTGCAACCAGAGTGTTATACAATATGACAGTCCCTTTGGCCCTCTGAGTGATGAATGGCTCTACTTGGACTGTACTGCATTTGGTTTAATTTCAGTGGACACACATGATTCATTCTATTTTGTGCTGCAGAGTCCCTGCAGCACATAAGGTATCTGTGAATTTCATTTTGGCAAGTTGGTAATTGCCTGCCCTCAGTATGTTTGTTGTAGTATTGCTCCATGTCGGTTTGGAGGGAGTGGGGGAGACTGAGGAGGAAATGGTGAGCGTGACAAGAATGAAAACATAGGATGCAAAAATACTTGGGTTTAAAGCTTCAAATAATTTATGCTTTTGATGAAGTCAGAAAGGGGCTTTGAAAACTAGTAGTAATACAGCATTGCTAGCTCCGGTGCTGGGTGCTGGATTCTTTTAAATTCTAGCCTTGAGTATTTTGCTAGAGATGGCGCATTCCGATGTTTGGGGATTTGTTCTGGGTTTTTGCTTTGTGAGTTTGTGTTGCTGCTTTTGGTTGGTTTTGCATCAAGTCATGTTTGGTGATCTGGAAATATGATTTTTCCCTTGCCATCCTTCTCCTCTCTCCTTCCAAAGCCAAAATGTCTCTTTATTTTTGATGTCTGCTCAGGCTGACTCCAGATGCCTGTATTTCTGCTTCTGCTTGGCTGACAGGTAAAGCCAAATGTGATGGCACACATGTGTAAAGCCAACACAGTAACAAGAAATCAATCTTAGTAATAAAATTAGCTGGCTCTTTTACTTACTCTTTTGCACAACTGAAGATGTATCATCTGCATTAGGGCTGCTTAATGACTTAGTATTTTAATGGTGTGTAAACCAACATTAATCACACAGAGGGGGATATAAAATATGAATCCTCCAAACCTCAACTGGTTCTTTCACTAACTGTGAAAACAGTAAAAATAAAATGAAAGAGTTAAATATCCAAGGTCTGCTGGCTCAGCACCCCTCTAAGAACATTCATGTGATGATGTGACTTTCTTTGGCATGTTTACCAAGTCATGTTTCTTGGAAGCCTGATGGGTAATTTTTTTATTATTGTTCCTAATGTAACATACCTTGCCTGATATCAAAATGAAGTTGTCTCTTGATGACTTGCACAATATTAAGGGCTTGAGAGGCTTTATGGCAGGGAAACTGGGCTTGAGTTGGCTGTACCATATGAAGGCTGTCATGTACTGGGAGTCAGCCTTGTGCAGATAAGGCAGAAGAACAGTGATGGCTGACTTGTTAGATTAAGACTTCTGAAAAGAACTGGAAATGAAAGGAGTTGTTATGGGCTTCTTTCCTTTGATGGTATTGGCAGCCCTGCCTTTACATGCATGTAGATGTCTCTATTCATCCTGCTGCAATTTATGGGATACAGTGAGCTGTGTGATGGCCTCGCTTCACCACTGATTTGTCTGCTGACAATGAGAAATTCCTTTGCTCCTTTAAAATGTAGGTGATAATTACCTACTTCATCAAGTAATCCAGAGTCTTATTTGTGGACAGTGCTGAAGTGGCTTCATGTGTGGAAGAAAGTGAAAGAAGAGATCTTCATGAGTTTTCTGTTATTGATCAAGGCTCTTGCAGTGTTTAGAAAACTTGTTGTTAGTATATGCTTTGGATTCAAGTTTGCGAAAAGAAATAGATATAATAGGGTTTTTTAACAGTTTCTCTTGTACATATTTTGAAGTTTTTCTGCTTTGGTGCTTGCTGCCCAACGTTGTTGCCTATCAAAGAATAATATTCTCTTTTTATTCTGCCTTGTATGTACTTAAAGATGTGTCTGTGTGCGGCTCCTATTTGTCTCCTCTCTCTGAGTACACATGGCTCCAGGTTTGCTTTGGCTCTGTCTTTTCTCTAGAGGGAAAATAAAATGAAAATAAAAAGATGTTCCAAAACAGGCTCAGAACCACTTTTGTCATTAAAGAAGAGCATTTAATTTCAGAGACTGTTTCACTGCATGCTTGCAGAGTCTCAGTTTGTCTGTTCAGTGTCTTGTGTTAGAGCTCGCTATTAGCGTTTGGGCTCCCATTTCATGGTGAACTTAAATAGTGAATGGCTTGGAAGGAAGTGAGCCTAGGGTTTTGTCTTTGTAGTTCAGCCACCAGAATAGGCAATGTACTCCTGAGCCAGGGCATGGAGCCTATGTGTTCTGGGGCCAATTAAGCTTTTTCTACAAAATGCAGAGATTGCTGTTAATTTTTGAAGTGTCTTCATAGGAACTGAAGTTAAAAATCACCTCTCCAGGGAAATAAGATGACGAGTTGAAGAACAACTTGACTAATCTTTCTGCATGCGTAGAGGGTCAGCTGTTAGGGAAATTTTACAAAACAATGTAAAAAAAATGGAGGGTTAAATAAGTACGTACCTGGGGAATCTCTATTTTGAATATGCTATGTGTTGCCTTTGGCTATGTTATGAATTGGTTGTCATTTGTCGACCAACGTGAGCTTATAATAGTTAAATGCTGCCTTTGTCTGTTGGGACAATAATGAACTCCTTAAATCGAGAGGGTAATTAATTTTCCTGACAAGCTTTCAAAATGCTCGATTGAGATTTTAGCCCTCATATATATGACTTGACAGTTTGCATTTGCTTTCTTCCACCCCCACGTGTAAAGTGCATGGCTTGCTGAGTTGCATTGTTAACATCCACAAATCCCTAATGCCAAGAGTGAAATCGTGGCTTAATGTGTAATATAAACTTGGGAAACTACTCCTTCAAGTGTTTGCGGAGCTTCAGTATGCATCCAGATGTGTCTGCTTCATGGTTAAAATTGCAAAATGTTCCTGGAAAAGGCCCTTTTTTTTTTTTTTATGCTCTTGTTAGCCTTGTTCAGCCTGGAGGAGTCTGTAAGGGGACCTGGAGAAATCTGTAAGGGGACCTCATTGCAGCCTTCCAGTATTTAAAAGGGGATTATAAACAGGAGGGGTATCAACTTTTTACAAGAGTAGACAGTGATAGGATAGTGGGGAGTGGTTTTCAGATCAAGGAGGGAAAGTGTAGATGTCAGGGGAAACATCTTCACAGGGAGAGTGGTAAGGTGCTGGAACAGCTGTCCAGAGAGGCTGTAGATCCCTCTTCACTGGAGGTGTTCAGGGCCAGGTTGGATGGAGCCCTGGGCAGCCTGGTCTAGTAGCAGATCTAGGTGGTTGGTGGCCCTACCTGTGGCTGTGGGGTTGGAACTTGATGGTCTTGGGAGTCCCTTCCATCCCAAGCCACACTCAACTCTGTGGTGCTGTTAGCAGTGTTTGCAAGTGGAAGCCATGATAGGAAAGGACAGAACCTTCATTGTTGTTGTTCTCCTCCCATTCATGAATGAGGTGACTTCATAACTGAATGTCTTTCTGGTAACAACTTTCCAGGGATAATGCTGCTTCATCGCATAGGCTGCCTGTCTTTAAGCAAACATGTTTCAGTGTGCTCCTTCTTTGGGGGTTTAACTGCAAAGCCAGGAAATCCACACTATTGTCTCAGCAGGAAATCCAGCCCTGAGGTTATGTGGCTGAGTGCTTCTGTTGTGTCACCTATTGAGCCAAATACATGGCTCACTTGAGTCTAATAAATTAGTGAAAATTGAGGCTGAAAGATCTAAAAGTTTTGTTTCTAGTTCTGCTGAGGAAATGACTTACCTTCTGTGTGCTAAATATGTCTATTCAGAAAAGGTCAGAAGTATGTGGTCAGCAGACCACCCTCTGACTCAGTTTACCCATTACTCTGTTAAAGGTCAGAGGCTGCTTAGCCCATCCTACTGGGTGAATACCCACCTTGATTTTCACTGTTACTACCTATCTCATTACAAATCTATTCTCAGGAGGCAGGAGTTGAAATGGCATAATAGGAGATTAATGCCATGAGGAAGGTATTGGTTTTTGTAATTGGGTTCAGAATAGTTAGGAACCAAGTTACATTCAGTATACTGTAAAATAGCCTAATAAAAGTGACTTATTAAATGAGCATACAGAGTAATTAGGCTGTTTAATTTAGGGGGAAAAATCTCACTGCGGAATTGTTATTTTTATGTTTCATTATTCATTAAACATATGACAGTTTATCAGAAGCAAAGCAAACAAACAAACAAAAAAAAACACGCACATGTCAAGATATGCAGTGCAGAGTGGGAAGGAAAAATGGTCAGGATATGGAAGTAAAAGAGGAACTCTTCAGAAGTAGGAACTTCTGAGTCCTGCTAGAAATATCAGGAGTACAGTTGGTTTCTACAGAAACCTGTTTATACAGATTTCCTTCAGCTTTCCTACAGCACTCTCAGTAACTCTAGCTTTGATTTTTAGGAAGGAAGCATTTGAGTCCTGAATGCAATTGGATGGAAGGCTTAATTACAGTCAGGAGATGTGACATGGTGACACTGGCTTTAGAAAGGGCATGTGCTGCACAGTCATATTGTGGTATTCTGCCTGCATCAATAAACAGACAGCCATGCCCACTTTTGAAATGGAGAATTGATACTCGCAATTGCCAGGCAGAATTTGTAAGACTAAACAAAGCCAAAAGTCACCAGAATATAACTGCTGCTGCCTCCTGCACATTACAAATGCAATTGAGTGTTGCGAGGAGCAGCTACTGTGATTTATCTGTAGTCTCAAATGAAGACCTCGTATCCAAAGAGCACTTAGCATAGCAGTAGTTTGAATTCTAAAATGAAGCTGTCTTGTGCAGTAAACCTTAAGCTCCTGGCTCAGCACACGCTGTCCTGATGTCACTGTAGAGCACTCAAAATATGCAGAAAATATATGCAAAATATGACGCAACTGGTGAGCATCATTTATTTCCTTTCTCCAGAGGGTCCTTTTTCAGTGTTCCTTGAATTAACCCTGGAATGTGTATTTCAAAAGCTGAGTTTGGTAAAAGGAGAACCTGGGATTTGTTGGGTTCTGAGACTGCTGTTTGGTTTTGTTTCTGTCTTGTCTTGATGGGTTGGCACGAGGCAAATGAGATTGGAATTAATGGCCAACAAGGGGTGGTGCTGGTCTTTTATGTTATACCTCTGCACTCCTGTGCAAGGGGCATGGAAGGGTCACTCTTGGATTGGCTCCTTGTAATTTACCAGGTGAGTTTTAATGGCCTTTACAGCATAGTAAATGTCAGACATAGATCAAAACCATGGTAATTGTAAAGTAAATATGGAAGAGAAATGTATGATTTCTCCCCTTTCCTTTTCATTAGCTAATACCTCAGAATTACCTATGTCTTTATTGTCAATTTTCATTACCTCCCTCTCCCATGCGCTGATAAGTCATAACTACAGTCATCATAACAAAGTGAATCAGGTGAATTTCATATTAATAGTGCTGCTTTACAACCTAGGACACTTAACAGATGTAGATTGCACACTCTACTTTTATTTATTCCTATTTTCGTTCTGAGGCTGTTTAACCTTACAGATTTCTGAAGAAATTGCATGGGATAGCTCACACGTGCTGCACTTGGTGGCAAAAAGCTGCATTTTCAGTGGGGGACTCTCGAACCAATTGTTGCACTGAAAGAAAAGACAGTTCTTCTGAAAGAAGTCTTGATGCTTCCATTGCACATTGCTAAGAATGTCCTCAGAGTGGGCAGAATGACTCAGTACCTCCACCGAAATGGAATGCTTGGGGGGTCATATGCTTTCTTCACTTAGTAATAGATGAGTCGTCGCAGAAAAGCTGATTTGGATCATACAGCTAATTAAGGGAAAAGCATATCCACGTGACTGGCAAAAAGAAAAGATTGTGAGTGCTATGGCTGCTTGGCCTTTGTGCTCTTGAATTCTGCTGCTGTTTCTACAAGGAATGGTAGTGATACCAGTCCTACCACAGTCCTGTCTCAGTGGTAATAAATGGTAATTTGTCCATAGCGATGAGGAGTTTTAGCACAGTATGCTTCATGTTGTTGGCAGGAGGCTTGAATTTCAGTCCCGTGGGGCTCCCAGGTGGTCAAACCCTGGTTCTGCTGAAAAAGCAAGAAGGGGGTTTAAAGGCAAGCACTGCAAATTCTTTTTTTTCGTGTGTGTGTGTGTATATGTGTGTCAAAGCAGCAGGGAAAGCAACACCATGTTCCTGATGGAAAATTCCTTTCCTGTGTGGAATATATAATTTGATGCTGCTCTTTCTTGGAGTTCTCGGTGCTTTCCATTTAAAACCTATTGGTCAAAAGGATGCATGTCTTGTATGGAATGGCCTCTCACTTCCCAGTGGGGAAGTTGTTTTGTGGCACAACATGGTGTGTTTCTTCAGGTGAGTGGTAACGTGTTGTCCAAACACCCTTATGGCTGGAGTTAATTCAGTGATCCTTATGGGTCCCTTCCAACTCTGGATATTCTGTGATTCCTCTCTTAGGTCATCATAGGAAGAGAAGAGCTAAGGTTGCTTCTTGAATTGAGTTGAGCTGGAGTATTACTTGGCCTGCTGAAGGATTCTTAACATGCAGTGTTAAGCAAACAACACATGCTTTTGATTTTATGAATTCCACACCTTTCCTTACCTGTGTCATAGTTCTGATGCTGCCCTTTTTGCAGGGAGGGGAGAAATGATTTATAATTAGTCAAGCAATGTGGGTACCTGCTGGGTTATAAAGGCCTGTGGGAGAAACACAGTTTTGTTCATAGTACACATTGATGCTGGCTGTAAATGAATCAATAGAAATTGCTTAGATTTGTACGTGATTTGTGAATAATAGGGTGTTATATAAACTGGAAATGGACAATGTTATTTTTGTACTGGCTTTTAGGAGCATTGGAAGCCTTTTGACTACAAGCACTGAAACAAGTTCAGGCTTTTTTTTTTTTTTTTTTTGTAGTAAGAAGCAGGTGTTCTGTTGCTCCTATGTTAGAGGAAAATTAAATCTGAAGCAGCAGAATTTCTCTGGGAGGGAAATTCCAACTTCTAGGAGCAGCTCTAATACTGGCTGGTATGTTTTTTCTATGTATTCTCTAGTCTGTTGTCTTTTTTTTTTTTTTTTTCTGGTCTCCAGGCTGTATCTTGAATATAGCTGTTTTGGGTCAAGCAGTCAGCTTTCTGATGTGTCCATATGATGTCTATAGATGCTGATGTGCAGATGGGGGCTGAATACTGACAGAATGTCAGTGCTAAACAATCAGTGGAGGTGTATGATGGATGTGTTGAGCTAGGTTCGCGTGCAGTGACTGATGGAAACACATTTGGCTAGGCTTTAGCTGAAGAAAGACTTAACTCCTAACGTTTTGATTAACCAAGGAGTTTCATTGCATGGTGAGAAGAGCAAGCATCTTACAAGTATTACATTTCTGTAGATGTAAATTAGCTAGCTTCCTTGCCCAGGGTAGACTTGAAATTCTTTGCAGTGTGGATGTATCAAATTTGACACAAAGGTAGTTTGATGGGATTTTGTGTTCCCACTCGAGCTGTTATCTCATCAATTCTGTTTTCTATGTGCTCATCATTTATGTTAATGTCATAGGGAAACTGGGGAAGGTCTAACTTCACAAAGAAACACCTGGTGGGCTGGGGAAAAGCAGTAAGAAGAAAAAAAAAAAAAACAGAATGAAAAGAATTTGAGCCATAGAATCATTAATGTTGGAGAAGACTGCTGTTGTCATCTTGTCCAACCATCAACCAGGTGGGAAAAAGAAGCAGACAGCAATGGAAGCTGAAGAAGTTAGGTCAGCTCTACTGAATTTTGAGTTATACTCATTACATTATGTCAGATCACGCTGTTGTGATCAGGAAACCTAAGGAAATTCTCCCAGTGTGCTTCATTGGCTTGTCCCTTGGGTTACATTCTCCTTTGTGTTGCCCTGTGCTGCAGTGCCAGATGTGGAGCTTTTACACTTGTCTTGACTTCCTGCCTTTGTGTCCCTCATCTACCAAAGATCACAGCTTTCCTGGAGCTCCCTGCAAGCTGACTTTAAGGGGCAGCATTGCCAAGCAGATTGCTGGTTTTGTGCCCCTTACAAAGAAATGCCTTATTTCCGCATGCAGAAGCATACCTAGATCACAGTGTGCAAATCTTTTCTAACCAGTTTTCTCAAGCGTGCGTTTAGCAAATCAAGGCAAGGCTGAGCCCTGCTGTTCTCATATATCCTATTCCCCAGCCACCTCTAATGTTTTCCTCAGCACACAATAGCAGCAGTGCCATCTTTGCTACAGATATCTCCATTTCTTCTTGATAAGTATCCTCCAAAAATATTCCCACTTCTGTGGTTTGTTACTATTCCCCCATGGCAGACTCCGTCTGCGCAGTTTTTAATGTAAAGAATCGGATGATTAAATATTTGACAAGTGCATTCAGCACTGAAATACTAATAAATTGCTTTATCTCTTGGGGCAGAGGGTTATTTTTTTGTCATTTGAACAGCAGAAGGGAAGAAATGAGGGTGTGTGCAGCAAAGGTTATTGTTTTACTGCGTGTAAATGGAAGCAACTTCTGCTTTCTTTTCACTAAGACTTTCATTTGATTTGTGGCAGCTGTAAACCTGTCATACCCCCCCTCCAATAAAAAATGGTTTAAAAATTCTGTGTGTGTGTGTGTGTGTGTGTGTGTGTGTGTGTGTGTGTGTGTATAGATACATGCTTCAGAAACTTTAAAAACTATGTATTTATCCCTTAACAAACGGGAATTCCAGGTTTATTATGGCAAGGAAAATAAACCTTTGAAGTGATCTTAAAGCAATCTCTGCTCCTGATCTGTAGTTTCCAACAGAAATTCTCTTAAATTGAAATTCAGGGTACAAATCTGCTTTGTCTGCTCCCTCTCTTTCAGTGTGACATCTGGTTTTATTGTCCCAGTCTGGTTTTCTCCTCCCACACAGAGGTTATTGAACACCTGTTGTGTGGTCCCAAAGAAGATTCAGCTGACATAGCCCTGCAGAACTGAGATAGCCATGCATGCATGTATGATTCATGAAGAGCACATAGGCATTCTGACAATGAAATGTCTGGACTTCAGTGTAGCAAGCTGCTCTTTATAAACTGGATTAGCTGTTGTCACTGTTTCTACTTGCACAGAGCAAAATTAAAATGTAACGATCTGACTTGGAAACCTCACTCCGCCTTCCTGCTGCTGCGGGTGAGTCAAAGTGCAAATTAACGGTCTATCTGTCATTAAGGTGTCAGTCTGCTGGGTTCTGTTTGCAATTGCTATTGACTCCTTCTGCGACCTTGAGAAATTCATTTAGTTTATTGGGTTTTCACATTTGCAGAACAGAGCGGCCCTTCATTAGGATGCTCTGTATGGATCTCGGTGCGCTCCCCTCTCTCATTGCATTGCACCAAGGATCTCTGTTGCTTCATGCAGGGCTTAACTTTGTGAGAGCATCCAGTTCAGGCTGTGCAAAGTAAGATGTGGAAGTGGAGCCTGAAAATAAGAGGGTGGATGTGTGCTGATGGGATGGTGTGTTGGTGTCATCGTTGGCTGCCTATTCAGTGGCATCTCTAAGCACTACTGCCTTGGCTATGACTAAAGTTGTCTCCATCAAGATGTCGTTGATGGGATGCATGAGTCTAACCATCCTTTCCTATTTTTGAAGTGTCTCAGATGCTTGGGAAAAAGCTCAGCTTAACTTGTTTCGAAGATCTATCAGAATAAAAGGGATTCCCACTGATAGTCTGGTTCTCTAACGTTAGTGAGAACTGGAGGAAATGGCCATCCAGCTAATGTTTTGTGAGTGCCAAATAGTAGCCAAGGGAGAGGTTACAGTTACTCTAAGGTGCTGTTTTAAAGGTGAGCTGTGCCAGACTGGATGTTTCTTAAAATCTTGCTGTCAGAACATTCATCTGAATGCTGGGGAGGCCTGAGACAGCCTTATTGCTGGGCATTTTTAGGTAGCAGTGGAAATAGATATTCCTATCTATGGAAAAGATCCAACTTCGTATAGGTTCTTGCAGTGCTTTTGTGTCAGGTTTTTTGTTATTTGAGGTGAGCCAGTTGCTTCTCCTTTTTTTTTTTTTTTTTTTTTTTTTTTCTTTTTTGAGGATAACAATGAATAAGAGATCTGATCTGTAAATTGCTTAGGTAAAATTATTCACCCTGTGCTTAAAGTGAAATATAGACAATGTTCTCTAATAGGAAATCACCTACTCATTGCTCAGGTAGACCACTGTAAAAAGAGAGAGCAACAACTCTGTTTTATGAGCTTTATATATCAGGTTTTACTTATATTTTAAAATACTGATTTATGACTGCACATCAGCTTTCCTATATATCTTGTACATTACAGCTGACTGGAAGTGTTTGTTTTGAAGAGTGCTTTGAGCAGATCAAGTGGTGTTCTTTTTTTTTTTTCAACCTCTGAGGATTTAATTTGAAAATTTAAACTTCAAAGTGAAATTTCTTTCTCCTTTTGTAGCACATTGTTGGTTCTGTAATGGGCCAGAAACATCACAGGCAAGAAATTGACCCTACTGGTTCTGCGTTATCTCAATTTGTTCCATAGGACAAGGAAGATTCACGGTAGCAGGAAATCTTTGGGTGATTTAGGAACTCTGTGCCTGCTGGAAGCACCTCTGTCATGAATATTTCACGTTAGCTAATCAGTTTGGTATGGGGAGATCGTATTTAAACCAGCAGAAAATCATTAAATGATTTACAAAATGGTGAGAATGCACGATGAGACCACGAGGCTTCTTTTGGAATAGAAAATGATTTGATTATTCTTTGCTGTTCTAAACATTCGTCTTGGTAGAAATTAAAATGGTTGTGTCAGGCAGAAAATTGCACTCTGTGTTAATATTTGCTGTAAATGAACAAATTGCAGAGTGTCACTTGGTTTCTTTTCTGAACTAAAAGAATGAAATGCATTCTAGTTCTTTTTAATCCACTGCAGTTTTTCAAGGCTAAGAAGGGAATTCTGTAAACCTGCTTGTGCCTTGTGTTTTCTTAGTAGAAAATCTGTATCTTTGTTTGCTGGAGTTCCTCTCTCTCAGCACTAGAATTCTTGTTTATGTGTATTTTCATCAGTGTGCAGACATGGTCCCCACATCATCTCTTAGTGCAACAGATGGAACTGCATATGGGCACTTGTGGGGTCTTGAGTGGGTTTTCCTACTTCTTGCCCAGGGATTTTCCTGTGCTTTGTCAGGCTGCTTACCCCAGTGCAGCGGGGATGCAGGATACCTGCTCTTTGGTTATTTACCAGTGTAGCATCACTGAATCATTAAGACTGGAAAAGAGCTCTATGATCCCCAAGTCCAACCCCAACTCATCCCCAGCATGCCCACTGACCATGACTTTCAGTGCCACGTCTCTGTGGTTCTGGAACATCTCCAGGAAAGAGTCAGGCTGCCTTAAAACTTACAATGCTGGATTGATGTGCATCAGATTTTTTTGTTCGGAGAAATGAGCAAACATTCAGTAGAATCTGATGCTGCCAGTCATAGAAATGGAAGACCCTGCATCACGTGGTGGATTCTGCTTTTTTTTTTTTTTTTTTTTTTAAGTATGCATGGGTCTCAGTTTTGCTGAGATGTGATTGTCCAAAAATAGAGAACAAGTGGGAATGTATAGCGTGCCTGAGGCCAGAATTCGTGTCAGTGGTAAAAATAATTAGAAACTTTTCACATACTGTTCTATTTCCATTTTTTCTTTATAAGTTGGTCTGTGAAATTTTCTTCAGTAGCTGGGTATTTGGGCTTGGGATGCTGAGCCAGACAATCAGCTGTCTCTCCTGGATTTCTCTGTGTGAATTTTAAAGCCAGAAGAAACCTTTAGTTAATCCAGTCTCGCCTCCTCTCAAACAGAAATAGTTCACTTGGTTAACCCTAGATGGAGCCCAGGGATCTCTCTCAAACCAGTTCTGGCTTCTAGCACCTGAGGATAGGCTGAGTTTGTTCTTGTCACTCCAAAAGGAGCTGAGGTTGGGGGCATGAGTTTAAACACAGCCAAAGAAGGATCTGCCCTCTCCCACTCCCCCCAGTTCAAAGCCTTGCTGACGTGCATGAGTGGTTTTGTGCGTAGCAGTGGATGGAGGGAATGGGGGGGGGGGGGGGGAGTTCCAGCTGCCCAATGCTGCTCTAATCTCACCATTTGGGATAATCCAGGGGAATGGTGAGTGAAACAGTTCCATCCGGTGTGTGCTTGACCTCATCTCAGAGTCAGCTCTGAGCACAGCCAATGGAGTGTGCCCAGTGGGGAGGAAACATAGAGCAGAAATGTTAACCAGATTACCATTTGTGCTGTCCCATATGGCTTTCAGACCTTTGTTTTCAATCCCTTTAAGGTGATCAAACTACTCCAGCATGAAAGGGATGAAGATTAAAATGGTTTCTGCTTACGTTGGCCTTGTTTCTTTTAAAAATAATGTAAGTAAAAGCATTATGTGCTGCAGTCTGCTAAACTCTGGGTTTGGGGCTAAATCTGATTGTGCCTGGAGGATAGATATAACTCGTGATAACAGGAGTGGAATTTGAACCTCTGCATGTTGCAAGACATTCAATTTTAAACTAGAAATCAAAATTGCAGCACTTGAGAGATAAATGATTTTTGAAAGGAAACATGGTCCAGTTATGGACTGGGATACCAGGGTTAATGTCTGCTGGAACTGCAGCACAGACTGAGAACTGCCTGACGATTTTGTTAGCTCTGTTTTAAACCTTCAGTTACAGAAACTTTTTTAAGCAGGTGAGAGTATTTCCTTAATTGCAAATCCAATCTACTAGGCAGTCAAGAATGACAGACATTAAATTTAAAGCAGCAGCACAGTGCGTAGCTAGCATGCCACACCTGTCCTATTTGTTTAACATATATACTGTACAGGCAAATGTCTTGTCTCATTCATTCCTTCTCATTTTAAAAATCCCTCTTTGCAGGGAAAGCCTCACATTGATGTTTCTTTGGCACTGTGCAGAGAGGGCTCCAATTCTGCTTGAATGAGGAGGATTTGGGTTTTCTTAGTGCTTGTACACAAAGATAGTGCAGACTACAAACTTTATTTCCAACCCACCCCTATTATGCTGTCCCATATCAGGCTCATTACTAATGCTTGAAGTGCTTCTGTGTAACCACAGAGCATGTCCTGTAGGGGATCTTTTGATCCAAGCTGGTCCTTGAGATGCAGCTAGCAAAATGGTGAGTCCTCTTGGGCCCAAGTTCTCAAATAGAGAATATGAGCAGTTACACAATTGCTGCTCTCCTCTCCAATTATATTTTTAAACATAAACATACAGAAGGGATTATAAAAGGAGTATATGATGTGTGTTTTAAGTCACGAGTTTCACAGTAAGTGGGAAGATGCTTAATTACATCCAGGCCTCATAAATCAGTGAGGCCAGCCCTGTTTTCAAGCATTAAGCCTTTAGCCCATGTTCAGCCACAAAAACAGATATTCCTGATGATAGTGTAATCTAAATCCATTACAGTTATGCAGAGACAATATCCCCCCCAGCAGATTTGTTTAAGACTGGTAATACATTAAAAGCTTTTATATAATGAGAAGTAGTTTAGCACAAAGCTTTTCTGTGTGCTCTTTACGAAGTGTTTTATTTGTCATAGAACTTCTATCAACGGTGCTGTGTTTGCAGTGGAAGAGCAGCGTCTCATTGAAGTTTCTATAGTTAGTCCCATAAAATTACAGCTACTGTTCTCCTATGGTAGAGCTAATTTATGAATCACTGCAGTGATCAATATAAAGAACTGTTGATTGCGAAGATAATAAAATATTTGTTACAGAAAACATCTTTTATAATAGATGAAGATTAAATAGGGCCTCTTGGCAGACTGGCAGTGTGTTGCTACATTCTTTTCTAGGGCTAATTTTCTGATGATTTCCTAACCAAGGAAATGGTGTTTTATGAGAAAATGTGTCAGTAGTAATAGGGAACTGGCTGTGATGCTGCCACTCCAGACCCAGGTAGGTAGTCTGCAAGAGCTAAAGATGTATATATGCAAATAGGATGCTAGTTATCCTTCTCCTGTTAAAAACAAAGAATTGGGTGCTGTGTTCTTGCTGGGGCTTAAGCGCTGTTGTACATGTGGGCATTTATACTGCTAAGTGTGGGATCACGCCTCCTATGGTTCACCCACCATTAACATATCCCTGGGAGCATACACTGGAACTGCAGAAGGATTTTAGATGCCCTTGAGAAGCAGCATTTCGATTATAATGGGGCAAAAGCACAGCGACATTGCTTTACAAGTAGTTCTCAGAATTATGCTCCTAATTTTGCTCCCTTCTTGGAAAGTATCTCCTTATGCTGTGTGTTAAAACTGGAGACATAACTTGTTTTTTTTCTTTGTCCTGTTCCTGACAATTACAATTAGTTCTCTGTCCAGCCTTGCTTTTGCTCTCTACAGATTGTTTCATAGTGTAGATTTTTTTTTTTAATGATTTTCTATTAAAATAATGGGAACAAATAGGTGTTGACTTTTTGTGTAGATCTGGAAGACATTTTCTCCTGGTTCTTGCCCTATTGATTTTTAGCTCAGTAAGTAAATACAGGTACCTTCCCAGAACCATTCCCACTTCATTTCGCCCAAACTGTTGTGTTGGTTTTTTTGTTGTTGTGTTTTGTTTTGTTTTGTTTTTTTTTTTTCACAGCTAGGAATATTAAACTCGTAACATGGGAGTTTGTAATGAAACAATTCAGTGTTAGCTATAGCAACACTGCTTATGCACGTTACAAATGTGTAATGTTTGCCACTGCTCTGATTAATTCCACAAACACAGCTCAGTGAGATTTCTGTGAAATTCTTTAAAGGAAGCATATGGGTTTGGCTCCTATCTCCCATCTGTCTGCATATCCTGCCTTTTAAAGGAAGGGTTTATGAGAGCGAGGAAGTGAATTTGGGTTAGCCTGTTTGTTTTCTCAGCATTCCTTCAGTCTACCAGGTTCTGTTTCTTTCAGCTGTAAACAACAGAGCACCAAAATAGTCTCCTTGCTGGCGTCGTGCAGTCAAATCTACAGGTGTATTCGTACACTTGTATAGAATCCATCAAAGCTGGTATTTTAGGAACTCCTGTTGTGTTAGAAGTTAAACGGCATTAACAGCATCCTACCTTCTGTGTTTAAAGATGACTGCTGTGCATCTCCCCATTATTATTTTTGTTCTGATTTCCAGCAGCAAGGATCCCCCACTTCCTCGAGAAAGCGTGCAGAATTGTTTCTGCAATTGTTTGCCCATCGGAATGCATGAGCCTGCAGAGACAGCATCACATTATTGAGACGTGCTAAGTGGTAGAGAGATAATGGGAGTCTATGGAGAGTTTGCTGCGCTGTCAAAACAAGTTGTAGCAGTTGCGGGTTCTGTCACTGCTGTAGAAATAAACTGAACTGAGCACACTGTACACACAAACTTGGAAAAGTGGAGTTTTAGACAGAAATGTTGGATCTCTCTTCTCCACTGGGGTTAACAGTGACCTTGCTGTCACTTGGGATAGGGGACAGGACAAGGGGAAATGGGCTCAGGTTGTGCCAGGGGAGCTTTAGGTTGGATATTGGAAAAAAACTTCACAGAAAGAGCAGTTAAACACTGGAATAGGCTCCTCAGGGAGGTGATTGAGTCAGCATCCCTGAATGTGTTTAAAAAACTTTCTGGATGTGGTGCCCGGGGACATGATGTAGCAGTGGGTTGTTAGAGTTAGGGTAGTATGATTGGGTTGGTTGGACTTGATGATCCTGAAGGTCTTTTCCAACCTGAGCGATTCTGTGATTGTGGTCTCTTGAGCCAACTGTATTGTAAAGACTCAAGGGAATAAATAACTGCCAGAGGAGCAGATATTTGGGAAGCTGTGTATTGGCATCACTGCTTATGTGCTGCAGTCTTAACCTCATGTGTGGAGCGCCTTCCCCTGCTACTGCTCAGAAAACATTATTTAACAGTCCGAAGACTTCAGTTCTAAGCTGTGGGCTTTGTAGTACATTGAAGCTCAGGCTGGCACACTGTTTCATGAGTTGGAAAGTCAGGATGCTGAACTCAATTAAAGGTGATGTTTTTTGTGACTGAAGATGGGAGAGACACTGTAGAATGATGAAGACTGTGTTTAACTCAAAGAAGATGCAGCTTGTTTGTAGTTTGCCTACTTTGTGCTTTTAATCTGCGTTTTCAAGATTTCTGTAGGGATCGTTGTAGATCCCAAGCTCATAATTTGCTGTTCTGAATACTGACCTGTATACTCAAATCGCAGTAATTCCAGCCACCCTCACTTCTGCAGCTTGGCTGTTCTGAACTCTAACCTATCATTTAAGTGTCCAAGAACTTGGGAAAATAGAAAATCCGGAGCTGAATCAGAACTAAGTGACCCTGATCCATCCCCAGTTCATAGCAATGCTGGCATTTGGGCCACCAGTTCAGAGATGCTGGTTTCACCTTTCTCTGCTAGCAATAGGAGCTTTTGAGTGGTTAGCCATCGTGTGTATGTATGCAGCTTGTATATGTCCTTTTCAAAGTTGCTGGGTTGTTTATTTTGTTTCCTTGTCAGAATGATCACAGATAGTGCATCTGTTTGAGTTATAACAGTGAGGGTCAACGCTGATAATAGACTATTTTAAGCTGCTGTTACAACAGCCTGTGAAACTGCAAGGTTGCGTGAAAGATAGCAGTGGAGGTTTATGGAACTGTGGAGTGAATTATTAACTGATGCTTCTGGCCCAACATGACAAATAAAATTCTATTGCGAAAAGATACTCAGTTGTGTCAAGCATCGATTTTTGAAGATGTCTAACAAATGACTTCTGGGTAAGCACCCTATCGTTCTTAATTTGTCTTTCTGATCAGTGTAGTTGAGTGGAGAGAGAGCCACGAAATTAAAATTAGCATTTCTTGCAGTCATTATCTGTGCTTTCTTAATAAAAGACTTGGAAGCCCCTCTGATTTAAATGAGTTAATCTGTATAATAAAGACATATGTGAATTTCAGATATGTCTATCTCAATTTCCTGGTAAAATCACTGAAAAACATCAGTGAATCAACTGTAGGTACAGAGAACAGATATTTGTCTCGATAGCTGTTTGGTTTTTGTGTTGGTCTTCAATTTTTTTAATAGATAAATATCAGTTTGGCTGCTCGTTTGTTTTGTCTTCCCAGAGTAATTAGCTGGATTTCCCCTGGGAAAGGGGAAAGGAGAGTAATTGGAAACTACAATAGCCGAATTTCTCTTTTGCAAGGCTTGATCCTTGGCTGTAGATCAAAACCAAGAAAGAAGAGATCCCAAGTCAGCTGAAGGGAGCAGTGCTTCATGAGATGGGGTAGGCTGGATCCTTGGGAGCCATGGCCTAAGAGCATCATCTTGCTCATGGGTGCAAGCATTGCATGCTCATAGCTGTGCTGTGCTACCGGTCAGCTCCTGGAGTAGTGTGTTTTCTTTTCTGCTCTTCTTTTTTTTTTTTTTAACCTCCTGTACTATTCTGGTAAAGTGTGGGCTCTCACAGGACACTTCTTTCCAGGCTGAAGTTTCCTGAGTACATTCCTTGCCTCATCCTGCAGCATGAAACTGCAGTGCTGCCAGGTGTTAGTTTCCCTATTGAAGTGTTGGTGAGTTATCAGTGGGCCCCCCAGCAAGGAAGCAGTTTCTTATGCACACATTTGTCTAATCTACAGTTTGAAGATACTTACACTGTTTATACTAAGCAAGGAATAGTTTTTTCAGTAGGCAGGGATATATTGGATGGCACCTTGGTGCTTGATCTAGTGGTTGGAACTGGATGATCTTTGAGGTCACTTCTAACCCAACCCATTCTGTGATACATAAGGGACCAGGCAGCTTTGCAGCTGTTGGAAAATTTTTAATGCTCTCTTGTGTGGCTACAGGAGCACAGAACAGTATAACCTCACTTTTCTGAGCGTGCTGCAAGTCATCTTTACTGAGCATGATAATACAGATGCAGTCTGTCAGGGATGGAGGAGTGCTTTTATCAGACGTACTGATTCATTTCACCGAGGGAATCATCAGAATCTTTCAACCTGGAGACATGTCATCCTGCAGAGGAAGAGGAATCTCATCATGAATGCTCAATGTGCAGATAGTTGAGTAGGATCTTGCTGTAGAAAGAGGATACATGAGAATTTTTCGTAGTTGTTTGGAGAATGAGGGTTTGAAAGAAGATTAATTACTTTGTAGATAGCATTGTAGTATTTGCAGTTTGCCACAGTATTAGTGAGGGAGGGCATGCAGAAAGACTTCTCTGTTAAAATTTAGATGTAAAAGCTGGCTTTCCATCATCATCACATCTCATTGTTCATTCTTACTGCAGCACTTGCAGTGTGAGAGAGAACATAATTTGCTGTTCTGAAACATCTGTATTGTTTGTAACTAATGAAATGAATTAAAATCAGAGCGTGTCCTACTTTGGCTTTTCATGTTCCAACAGGGCTCTGTCACAACTTTCTTAATCGTGGTGACTTGAAATCTCTTTTCAACTTAGGCATTAGTTTGCTCTGTGCTCGAGTGTCAGAACAATAGTTCATGGCTCTTGGATATTGGATCAGCATTGATTCATTTCAGTGTTATTTTTTGATATTCAGTATTCTGAATTTCATCTTTGATCTAATGGGCAGAAAGGGATTTTTGGAGGGAAAAATATATATATTTTAAGGAGTGATGTACATCCAGACTTATCTAGTGATTTGTCTACTTCCAAACAAGGTATGGAATTCATTTCTAATAAGCAAATCTGTCAGCAGTTACTCATATGTCTTTCTAGAAATCTGTGCTGCTCATTATGATCATAGTCCTGAGATGTGCCTGGTCGTGCAGCATAATGCAGTATGCAGGGAAGATGTTGCCCACTCCTGTGGCAGTGCACCCAGGGGCACATCTGCCTGGAATTACAACGTGCCTGGAAGTCACTGCCTTGTGTCTGCTGTTAGTTTATGAGTGTTGGTGGCTGAGGTGACATCGCATCACAGTGGCTTCATCACGTGTGGCTGCAAAGGGGTACCAGGGTGCAGCCTGCCTGCAGGTAGCACTCACCATAGGAGCAGCAAATGGACAAGGCATGGGCTCCCAAGACAATAAAACCAGGTATGCCCTGCTTGCAAGTTAACAAAGTTCTGAGCTAAGGGCATCATTCAAGAGAGTGCTTATGCACATTCTGCTTAAAGAAGCACTTAACCGTATTTTGTTTAATCAACTGCACTGCTTTACTTCTGTTCTGTTTTATACCTTGCTCTGTAGTGGTCAAGAGTTGAGATCTTTTGTAACAGCAGTTTGACCTTGGTGTGCTAAGAAGTAATATGGAAGCTACAGAGTTCACTTAGTCTGAAACACAAGGCTTAGGACAAAAGCATTGTGAGCAATTTCATCACAGTTTTCATTATAATGTATTGTAGAAAGCCATTCATGTGCCCTATTGACGTGATCTAATTGTTCATCTCCCTTCAACTGTTGGTCAGCTATAAAATCATTCCCTGCTTGCTTTTTGTAGTTCTGGAAGGTGGTGAAAGGATCCTTCCATTTTGGCATCTTTCTATGTAGCTTTTCATATAGAGAAGCTGGAAAACACTGTATTAATGTGCAGGAATGTGGCCAGTTTCAAAGAAAATTTATCTTTTCAGTCTTCTAGAATAGCCCAGAATGATGAAGTGAAATGTGCGAGCAATTTGTGGAGCTTAGCAACTCAAAATACCTGACTGCTTTCACTTTTCTTTGCAAGCTATTAATCATGTGCAACAGGAATCACAAAGATGTAAATTAAACCTCTGGGAACTGCAACAAAGGAGAATTGGCAGCCGTGGGCACCTCACATTGAGGCAGCAGTGGTAATTGGAGTAAGTTTGGTTCTCCTGCATGTAAACATGTCTCACTGTTTAACCTGCTTGGTTAGAATTAGAAGCTCTGGCTAATTTCTGCGAAGGAGTCGGGGTTCTGTGTGACTGGGATCAGGATGATGGTCATCTTACTGTCTGCTTTGGGTTGTTCTGATAAGGGGGAGGAAGAGAATTTAAAGAAAGAGAAGCCTGAATTCTGGTAAAACCTGAAGCGCACTGAAGTAACGTAACTATTTTCACCTCCCCTCACACAAACACACAGACTGAAGGATGAGGTCTGAATTTCTCTGCTATAGGGCTAAGAATGGGAGATTCAGGTCTGTGCATTGATGGTGAGCACTGATTATGGCACTGCTGATGGTGCTGCTGCTGCAACAGCTGCTCCTGGAAACCTGAGTTTCTGTCAAGGTAGATCAATGCACGATATTGTCATTTCTTTACAAATGAATGATGTCTGCTGAAGACATCTGAGCGTTTGCTTCTCAAAGATTACATCTTGTCTTAAATGCTAACAGCCCGTACATTCCTTCGTTTTTGTATTAATTTCTATTCTTGGTTGCTTTTTACATAATCTCATGAAGCCTTTTCGTTCTTCTGTAAGAAGAGATTACTATGGTTAGCAACTGACGCCACCAGATAAAAATGGCTTAAAATAGCCAAGAAAAAGGACAAGAAAAAGACAGTAGCTTGTAGAAAGCGTTTAGAAAATTCCTCTGCATTTGCAGTTTTTTTTTTGTTGTTGTTTTTTTTACACCAGGCAATCTTACTTTCCTTTTTTGTCATTGTTTTTCCTTTTTTTTTTTTTCCCTTTGTTATTTTGGCTGAGGACCCAAACAGGTGGTGGTTGGTGGTTTTCTTTTCAGAACTTCCCACTGCCTTCAAACTCTGAGCATGAGTTAATAAAACTGTTTTGAGTTGTTAGTTTTTTTGTTGTTGCACATACACCTTGTGATGGCGGAACAGTCAGAGATATTCTTTCAAGCTTTCAGTAATAATAAAAGTGATGAGAGCCAGGAGTTGAACTCCATGATCCTTATGGGTCCCCTTCCACTTGGGATATTCTGTGATTCTAAGATGTGAAGAGGTTGAGATTAAAGCACGCATCTGTCCACCCAAAATGAATCCAGCTTTCTTGAAGTCCTCAATTAAGTGCAGTGCCCACAGCATGCCCTGCAATGGTTCCTGAGTCATGCATTTCCAGGCCTTGTTTGAGCGTAACTTGCCTGTAAAAGAGTAGGAAGGAAATCCTCCTGAGTTTGTACTTGATTGCAGTCTTCATGAGTCTTTACTCGTAGATGCTTTCCCTGCTATAGTACCCATATGAGCGACAGAGCAGAATGGAGCTAACAATGATTGTAATGTATGTTTGCAGGCGCATTTTTTTTTATGTTGCAGTGCTGCTGGCTTAATGAATTGGAGCAGTGCCAGAAGGTGCTTCTGACATGACAGGGGTTTGTAGTCTTGAAGGAACTGTTTATGTTGTAAATTGTAAAGCATTTGTCATTTTGCGGTGTTTTTTTTTTTCTCTCTGTGTGCCTACCTGCTTGCTGCAATGAATTAAATTAATGTGTGTGCCCCCATTGAAACAGCTTACAGTACAGTAATTGTCACTGGCAACTCAATGGTGGTTTTAAGTTACTATTTCGTAGGCACAGTCCCATAAGTCATACGAAATTGATATGCTGCATTATGTATACTACCTTCAAATTAACGTGGTGTAATATTTGTCTTGTTAAGATAGAGCGGGGCTGTTTGTGCCGTACCCAAATGTGCCTCCTCAGTTTTCCCTATTACAAGGAAACCACCTCCAACAAACAAAGTAAAAGATGAAATCTGATTGGGCCCTAATGGAGAGACTGAATTAAAAAGGAATGGAATGAAATATAGAATGACATAGCGGGCTTCTTTCCAGCCAGTTAATGGAAGGTCTTTGAATAATGTAAGGTAGAATAATTAGCATAGCCAGGTAAGCATGCTTGGTTTGCAGAGTCTGGAGGCAGTTAGTTCACAGTGCTGTGGTCTGAGTGCAGCCCTATTGCTTAAATAGATCCAAGAGGGCTTAGTGAAATCAATGATATATTGTTGAGCCATGAACTGTTCTATTATATTCTTCTTTTTGCGTCTGTTGGCTGCCTAATGAATATTCATTTATGAGAGAGTAGATCTCTCCAGTGGACACAGGAGTCTAATCCCACTGACATCAGGCATCCTACTGGTAGACTTTGTGTCAGCCTGGGCTGCAATTTGAATTGACCCTTGGAAGTTCGAATTTCAGGCACAAATTCCTCCTCGCCACGACTATTCTCTTTTACCTTGGAGATCATTCCAGCTAAGATGCTTTCTTCATCCTGACCATTCCCAATTACCTTTATTAGACATTGATAATTTGCAGACCTGTTTACAGCACTTTAAGCAAGATGCTGAGCTGGAGCTGTAGGTTCTAGTGAGATCTGAGACACTGGGATGGTTTACAAGCCACACACAGCTCTTTTTCAGCAACTGCTCATTTACAGTGAGGCTTTTATGTGTTTCTTCTTGGTGCTAATACTGGAAATGATGGAGTAAAACAGTCCTGTGTTTAATCAAGAGAGCAGCTTATTCCAACTCGCTAAAAGATTTGCAGTGAAGAAATATGGCTGATGGAGGATTTTTGCTTTCTCTCAGCTAAAGAGAGCAGCAACAAACTGAAAATAATAAGAGTTGCTGCTCTGGGTATTGAAAGGTGTGCCACCAAGGCAGGATATGGGAGATGCCAGTTTTTATATCACACCAAATATCATTAACTGGCCTCTATGCATTTTGTAAATATTTGCTTCTAATTAGTTTTGTTGCTGCAAGGCTCACATTATTTTATCTGTGAAATGAACTCCTGGTTTAGGGGAGAGGCTTTTTCCCTCTGTTTCAGGTTTTCCATTTCCTTGCAAACAGAGTAGATTAGATCCTATGTTCTTCTGAGTCCACTTACACATAAGGAATGAAAAAGCTCTTTCACTGGTTAGCTTGACTTCTTTGGCACCTTTGTTCTCAATTTTAGTGGCAGTGTTTGCAGCAGAAAGCAGGGACCACCTTTCTGTATTTTGATCGATTCTCATGGAATAAGATAATTTCTGTGAGATTGTTCTAGTGGTGCAAGGCAAAGTCTGGAAACCTGTAGTGAGTGCAGTATTGGGGGATTGGCCACAATAGGTTTCTGCTTTTAATAAAATCAAACGGACTCTCTGGAAAGGGCTTTCATCAGAAATTAGGGATAGTATGGCTCTGGATGGCGCTGGACGAGCTGTTGATATCATTGTTGTGTTTCATAGAGTCACGTAATCATTATTGCTGGGAAGACCTCAAGATCTCCAACCCCAACTCCATCATGCCCACCATGTCCCTCAGTGCCATATCTATGGATCTTGAACATCTCCAGCAATGATGGCTGGATCCCTGGGCTGCCTGTGCCAGAGCATCACCACTCTTTTGGAGAATTTTTTCCTAATATCCCACATATCCAACCAAACCAGCACAGAATATATGTTCTTCAAGATAATCTACTACGGTTTCTAATCACTAGCAAATACCAGATTGTTTTCATGATAAAATCTAACAGCAAACTAGGTCTGTTTCCTTTCTGTCCAGCAGCTCTTCATTTAGTTGAATGCCACAAGGAAGTACCACAGTAGTCACTATAGCAGTGAATTCCAGCAGTTGACAGTACCCTCTGCCAGAAATGCCAGACTGCAGACATAATATTGTTCCCAGGGAGTTATTTTAAGGAGTTCTTAAAACTTTTAAACTGTGGTATTTTTTTTCATTATAACCGCAAGACACTTTAATAACATATTCACTTTATCTTTTATGTTTCCATATAATTTTACACACCTGTGTGCTTTAGTGATAGCCATGCCTTTCTGATATTAAAGTCACCTGTAACCTGGCAGCTATTATAGTTGTAATAGAATCAGTTAAGAAACAACTAAATGCAACAGCTGCCTGTGCTGTCAGTGGGGCTGAGTTAACAAAGTGAGCCAAGGACAACTCCAGTTTGTTTGTTTGTTTTGCAAAGCTAAAATCATTTAATCCAGAGTAGAATCTGGGGTAGTGTTTAGTGGTAGAGGAACCTGTTTCTGGTGCAGGCTCAGCCAAGCAATTGTGAGACTTTATGCAAGGGCTTTCATAAGACTCATAGCATTGGTTGGGTTGGAAGGACCTCAAGGATCATCCAGTTCCAACCTTTGTGCTGCAGTTAGGGTTGCCAGCCACTAAATCAGGCAGCAGTTTGGGTTGAGCAAGGCCCTGTTCATCCTGACTTTGAACTCCTCCAGGGATGTTTGAACTCACTTTAATTTCCTTCCACCATGCAAGGTGGGCAGTCATCTCTCCATTCAGCCGATAACTAATGAATGTACAAAATGTTTAAGCTGATTTCTCTGGGTTGGAGGCAGAGTTTCTGAATAAACTCTGTTTAGGGAAAGTTCTGAAGCTTACAGCATAGGTTGGTACCCGCGAAGAGATATTTTTTTTCCATCCCTGTATAAAATGTGATACCATCTTGACTGGTTCTTTTGAAACTGATCAGGAGAATGAGATGGGCTTTAGTTAGAACAGAATTTACACTTTCAGAAAATAGTTTTGACACTGTTGAGCCACTGTTACATTCTCCACCCCAGCAACAAGCATTGTGGTGTTGGCTGGGGCTTCCGAGAGTCCTTTCCTGGCATCTTCTAGTGGCTCAGCAAGCTGCTTGCCTTCAGCAGCAAGTTTAAGTGTAGGCAGGATGTGTGTGTGTGTGTGTGTGTATGTGTATGTATATATATTTCCTTCTAGGTTATAATATAGCTTATAGTAGTATACTACTGAATTTTCAGAGTATTTTTTTCTGTCTTTCTTAGTAGAACCCAAAATGTATCTTGGGTCTTTGTGACAAATGAATTTGATCAGCACAATGTACTGGAAGCCTCTTGTTTTTGCCCATGGCATTTGTTGCGGGTTGCTATTTGTTTTGATCTGGGGAATTCTGGCAAATAGTTTTTATCTCCGTTTAAAAAGCAAAACAAAGAATACTAAACAAAAGTGGGATGTCTGCACATAGCACCTTTCAGCTGCAGAACTGTGAGATGAGTATTATTTCTAATTAAGGTACTGAGAAACAACATGAAGTGGCTTGTCTGTGATTGTTCGTTATGTCGCAGGCAAAAATTTAGAATAAAATCAGGAGTTCTGGAATTTACATCTGTTGCCCTTCCAAGTGCTTGTTCCTCTTTATTTTTTCCTTTAAGAGGTACCCATTCCCAACAGTTCACTTCTAGTTCAGTAGTGATATTAGGGCTACTGCTGCTACCTGAGTACTTAAGATACTAGATGTGGAAGTCAGTGTTTGCATACTTCAGGAGTTAAATCTGCATCAGTTACCAGTAGGGATCAACTGTGCTGATCTCGAGCAGAGGTGTCGATGAGTTCTTCCCCTCATTTAAAATTGCAGAGAAACACTGTCTTGCACTGTTTCAGCTCTAGTTCAGGGGAGTGTTTTTGTTATAGCACTGAGCAAATTTGAAAATGCTTTTGCAGCTTGTCTATTTTCACGTGCCAAGGTTTATTTCCCTAGAAAATACAACTGTACTTTCCAGCTTTACTGAATTCTGGGGGGAGAAACATCAGAAGGGTCTGCTTCAGGTCACCTGGAATATAGAGAGTCTGCTGACCTACCTGTAAAACTGCTTTAGCTAGCCAATAGCCAGTGTGATCTAGCATTGAGGTGTCAGCAGCAAAGGGCTTTAAAAGAGGGAAATAATTAAGTAACAGTTTAATAAGTGAGGAAGCACAGAGCTGACTACGTCAGAACAATCCTTATTTCTGTAGTTTATAGTTGCAAAGACAGCAAAGCCTTTAGTTAGACACTGCAGTGTCTTCATATCCCTCTTCTGGTTTGTTCTTGTGCTCCCAGTCTGCTTTATGACTCTGGGAAGCAGGAGAACATCTCCTCTATTTGAGAACAGTTTTAATAGTGCTTTGGGATCCACAGAGCTGTATTAGATTTAAGGTGTTATCATCACCTCTCTTGGGTTATCAAGTAGCTAAAAGACTGCTGCTAATGACTTCTAATACAACCAGTGGAACTCTGGTTCTGTAGAGTAGTGTATGTACTGGGGGTCTCCCACACAGCACACTGCCTTGGCTTCCCTTATATCATTTTAAAACCATTCTCTTTCAATACTAGCTCCTGAGTCTGCTTGTATATCCACACAGTATGTATACAAAGATATACTGTAATTCTATCCCCTGTAACAGCTCAAAAAGGAAATCTGTCATCACTGGAAGCTACAGATCAATATGCTCATTCAATAGTGATAATTATTGGGCTCATTAAGGATGGTGAACTCCTGTCAGCTGTAAGCAATTTTGAAGTGAGATCCTGGGAGGTTTTTTCTGTCCTCAAGAAACAAGAAACTGGAATAGGATTAACATCATTATTAAGACCTTTAATCTGTCCAACATAAATAGTTTTCTTACACTCCCTAATGGTGGCTTTTTACGTTGTCTATAGCAATTTGAGATATTTTCTATGTGGAAAGATGGAGTGGATACAACCACCTGAAATTCTTTGGGGTGCACACTGCAGGTTGAAAGCCATCCCTCTGCTCATGCATTAGAGCAATGCTGCAGCCACTTGGAGCTACAAAAAGAAAAGCCTTGTTGCCAAAAAGCAGTGGTTTGGGAAGCAGACCTTCTAGGATTTCTTCCACATGTACAATCAAAAGCATGAGTTGCAGCTTCCTTCTCCCTTCCACAGCCCTTTTTTTGCCCACTTAATTTGTGGCTATCATAGCTTCAGACATTTGCTCTCCGAGTACAGTGTTGAAGATCTCAAAAATGAAGATTTGAGGATATTTCCCTCTTTCTCTGTTTGAAGTAGAGTCCAAACCAGATCTGCTTATTTCAGAAAGCTGGAAAATGTTCCTAACTGGAAAGACAGCCTGAATGACAGAGAGCACGGCCAGAAAAAAATCACCGCTGCAGCGTTGTGCTGCTGTATGTTGAGAGCTGCAGCTTGACAAGGAACATGGTGTTATTCATTGCTTTGTGCTGGGAAAATACGTTGAAAGCTGCACAGCCCCTTGACTGTGTTAGAGGGGAAAAAGTGAGGCACTGGAAGAGTACTGAGATAACTCAGTGTTTCCTTGAGCACAGCTGGACTTCAGCCTGGGGTTGAAGTGGAAAGAAATGGAGACACTCTGAATCTTGCTATGTTTTTTTTTTTTTCTTCAGAACAGACCTGAGCTGTGAAACTTGTTCTACACAAGTCAGTGGTTCATGGGTTTGATTTTTTTCCCTGTCATTTAGCCGAGTTATGACAGCGTTTAGCAATCCAAAAAGAGTGGTTAGTGCAGTGAATCACTGGGGTTCATCTCAAGGTTCCTACTGTGGAACCTGTAGGTAAAAGGAACCATGCTCTAATTATTAATTAGTGGCTGTATGATTTTATCTTTATTATTGCTGTATGGTTGAGAGTATGCAACACTCCTTGACTGCATGGCCAGTCAGAAACCAGAATGAGAACTGAAGCTGGGCAAAGCCTGAGCAGTAGGATGAGAACTTATTTTTGTTGTCTGCTACTCCTCCTTATTAGTAGCATCCTGCTGTTCTGTTAATTTGTGCTTTGCAGCATTGGATGCACTTAGGCTACGGGTTACTCTGTGGAAATAAGTAAAAAGAAGCAGGAATGGAGAGAAGTAAAGGGAATAAAATAGTATTTCCTCCTGACCTTTTCTAGCTGAGTAGGAATGGTTGGGAAGCAGTCCAGAGGCGTGACATAGCATCTATTAGTTCCAGGAACGACGTTCTCCACATGGCTGGTGAACCACTGCATTGATTCATTTCCTTTTGGTTTCCACAGCTTAGTTCTCAGCATTAACAATGATGGATTTGTCTTGATCTCAAAGGCTTCCATTTGAAAGTCAGAACTTCTTGCAGAAGTATCCTTCACCTGTTGGGGCAGGTTCCCCACCACCCCAAAGGAAATCCTGTTCAGTGGTATGAAATGACTTTATTGAGTAAAGCTGCCATAGGAGCCCGAGCTGTAAATTAAATATTACAGTAAGCTTGTGTTGTCTTTGTGAGTGCCTGGTGTTCTGTTTGCTTGAAGTAAATATATTTAGTAGTTTCTTTTTTCCCCTCTTCTCATAATCCTTCAGTGATGCATGTATGCAGAGCTGGCACTTGCTGTGGTTAAATATGAAATAGCTGCTACTTTTGCCCAATTAATTATGAGCTTGCATGCACTGTATCAAGCTTATTGAGTGTCCTAGCATATTTTAGAGGTTTGAGATGACTGCACTCATTATCCATTCTATACCATCCAAGGGGAAAGCAGTTTTTTTAAGTTAAAAGTCTAACTAAAGTTGAAAAGCACTAACGATTTAACACAAGAACCATAAGAGAGCTGAAATCTCTGAGAGCATGTGGTCGGAGAAGCAAACCAACCACGGTGCTTAAAAGTTACCACATAAAACTCATTTACCATAGGATAAATGCACGCGCATGGGTGATTGCCATTATGTGCAATAAGTTTAAAACTTAATTTAGCATCATGATTCATGAATTACAATCTTTTCTCTGCAGATTCGTTTTCAGAGTGTGGGAAAAGCAGGTAGATGTTGTCTATGAGGTTTTAACGAATAACTTTGTGTTCATTTCATTGTTTTTCTCATCCTAGTGACGCTTCATATAGTTTTATTCCCTTTATTAGAAAAAGGAGAGCATGTTAAACAACATTCTCATACTCTAAAACCAGGCTTGTTCTGGAAAGGACTGTGTAATATTTGAATACATATATTGTGTGTGTGTGTGTCTGTGTATATATATATATATACACACAAAAGCTATACTCGAATACTTCAAACAACTAATTCAGACAAAATATTGATCTGCCCATGCCTTTTGTTGCCCTTCTTCAAGACAGCTAGGATGCATGCATGGTGAGCACTGGAGCAAACGTTCTTAACAAGGCACCGATCCCTTAGGTGGGCTCATTGCTCACTTACAGATATTGTTATTTTTTCTTTTTCCATTTGTAGGAAAATCAGGCACTGAATAAATGACTCCTTTTACCAAAACTAAGCTGAATATATTTAGTAGAAGACAGTGGAACACTCACTGGCCAGTGGGAGAGCCTTCAGTGCCCTACAGCAGCTGAGGGTCTCAGCTGAGTCCATGCATAGAGGTGACCATATGCCTTGGTGTTCAAGGCTGGAAGTCCTTCTACTGGGTCAAAATGGAAATCTTATTGGAAGGATCTCTGGATCTTCAGCTTGACATGAATATAAATTCTTTTGTAAAAATGTTTCTAGCCTGGTTTACAATGTCATGGCCAGCTGCTGTATGAAGGACAGCCTTTGTTTGTTCTTTTTGCTGTCATGGCTTGTTTGTGGGGTTTTTGTGTGTGTTAAATTTTCTTCCTTTAAAAAAAAAAGGGGGGGGGGAGGGGGGGATGGGGAGAGCACACAACAAATGGAGTGAGTGAAGCAGCTGCTGTCTAGCTGGGAAGAAAATTGATAACTCTGCACCGTAGCCAACAGGGTGCTTGCATCGCAGTCATTGATTTCCCTCCCTGCCAGGCTGTGGCTGCTCCAATCTCTCTGCAGAAGGCAGACTGCATCCTTTATGGACTTCATTATCAGGGCAGTCGTGCAGAGATGCCACCAATAGAATGTAATGGCCTTATTATGGAAAGAGAGCTGCTTGGGTTAGAGACCCTAAAGCCCGCTTCTGTTGTTTCCTTGGAATTGTGGCATTTGGCTGAGGCTACAAGTCGCTCTGCTAATGGGAAGGTTTCTGGGGCTTTCAGGTTGGGCTGTTGTGATTCTAAGTATCCAAATGAAAAGAGGCTTTCTCCTCGTTTTTCTTGCTTATTCATGATGAAGTCAAAAAGCAAGTGGAAGCGATGGTTGTTAGAACTGAGCTGCTAAGCTGAGATGAGCTTTACACCAAACTTCTATAGATGTATGTTTTGTTGTGGATATAAAAGAATAGATTCTGATACATGTGTGGCCCCAATGGGATCCGTGACGTGGTCAATGTTAAAAACATGGGCATCCTTAAATCTCAAAATCCAAGTTTGTTTGAAAAATCAAAGCATGTGATTTTTTTTTTTTTCTTCTGTGAAACCATTAATGAATACTGCAACTTAGCTTTAGTTGACCTCAGTAGAACCGAGTGCTTTGAAACGTCACACAAGTATTTTGACGTTACCTGTTTCTTTGAGGTGCTTTTAGTGAGTCGGAGCAGCCTGCTTTGGTACAAGAAGAGAGGTTTTGTAGGAATGGCTTTAGCAGTCTGAAACGATGAGTTCTTGTCTGAATAATTTGATGCGTAAATATTGGCATGAAGGCACTGTGGCCATCTGAACCTGATCAACCTTCTGGCAACATAGAGAAACCAGAAAGATGTTGTTTAGTGCCTCTAAAAAGAAGATTGAGAAGACATTAAATCCTTGGACTGTTTGCAGAAATGGTTTTTATTCCAAGGGAGTGATTTTTCTAATATGCGAAAAGGAATCCAGTCACTGATTTCCCTCTCCTTCTTTTAGGTGCACATCAAAAAACCCTTTGCAGCTCTGTTTATTTCCTTAGAATAAAACTGAATGATACATTTGAATACCAGATGGAAACATAGAGTACATTACTCATTAGAAACATCAGTACTAATTGAATAATATAAATGATGAATAATTGTCCAGCTTTGAAAATTAGAATTCCTATTCCAGGTCATTGAGCTTGTTTGTTTTTTAAAATACCTGCCTTGAATCTGCTTAATAATGACAATGTTAATTTTGATTTAACTTCAAGCTATTAGCAGCCCAAAGCTGATGGGAATTCTTTTTTTTTTTTTTTTTTATATTCCTCAAAAATACTTCAGGCACAGTTGCTGTCTAGACACTATCATTTTCTATTCAGTCCCAAATTGTTCCCTCTGTGGTTTCTGGTTGTAACATCACAGTGGAAGAAATACCATGAAATGAAATAGAAAGCTATCTATAGAATCTCCGTCATAGGAGAATTCACTTAGACTGGCAAACACAGCTCAGATTTTCCTCTGAATTAAATTTTGTGTGTTTTTTTTTTTTTTTTTTTTGTTTGTGATCAGAAAGCTACAAGGTGTCCAACAACACCAGGTTTCAAGGCCGTCAGGTTATTTCTCTTTTTATGGAGGAACTGGATCCAAAAAACAGTGACAACCATCAGTCTGCTGAGATTCACGACCTGCTGGGATGCTGAGTGGTATTCTGGGCTCCCACCTATAGGTTCCCCAAAACAGCTCCATCATGGGGAGGACTCTGCACTTTCAGAGGATGATACAACCTTTAACTGACCTCATGATGGCCTGTAGATCCGTATATCTCTTCTATAATATAGACCCCATCCCAGCTAAGGGAAAAGTTTGTGGAGACAGAGCAGAGTTTGGGGAGTGGAAAACACATGGCCTCAAATTAGAACCCAGTGCAAGAGTGGTTGCACTTTATCCAGGGTTTGCTACAGGATTCAAGGCAGCCTTGGCAGTTTGGAGGGGGCAAACAGGATCAAATAAGTGTATGCTGGTGTTTAAAAAAGTCTGTTCTAAAATGCTGTGGAAAAAAAAAAAAAGACACAAATTTCTCTGATTCATTTAAATCATGAGTAGTTCAAAATCTAAGCATCTTCTTAAACATACAAACGAGCCAGCAAACAAGCAGAGCCCAGTTTCAGGTAGATTTAACATGCCTTTGGACAAGTGAATTTTCAATAGCTAATTTCAACTTGACAGCTCATGGGAAATATCAATCTATTAGGCAGGCTTCAAGTGTTGCATTTTTAATGCACTTCTAGTGCTGGAAGTGCTGTGTTTCTGCACTGCTTGAAAGGGGCCACAATGGCTTTAAAGAACAGTTTAAAGTCCTGACAACAGTGTAGAATCAATAATTGCAGCTGACCATGTTTCTCCCTCTCTGGGAGCAAAGGCTGTGTGCATCTGCACGTGTGTCTTGAGCAGCACATTAGGAGCAAAAGATGATCACTCATTTCGAGAGCAGCAAAAGTGTTTGAAAAGGATCCTGTAACTTCAGTGTCTCTGATAGGAAGCGATCGTACACTTGTGGGTCACAGCAGTGAGAGGAAGGGGGGCTTGAAGAACGTAACAGTAATGATTTTGGGCAATCATTTAGGCTTGGTGTTCAACTGAGCATCACTCATGCAAATGAACATGTGAGGATGGAGTCCCGGTGTTACTGAATAAGTGTATGATGGGCTGCTGATGCTAGCAAAGCTCAGATTTGCAGGGCAACAGACCCAGATTCTCACAGGTGGCTGCACTTCTTGCTGCTATTGCAGCTAAAGCAGAAAAACATAACAGCATTCACTGTAGTAGATCCTGCTGCACATTTTGCAAGAGAACATAATGCTTTACCTTCCTTCTAGGAAAAAAAGTGCTAGGTCCGTAAGCCAACTACAGGGCTGCAATATGCAAGGCAGAGAATGGCTTTCCAACACCCTGTTGTATACTTTCATTATAAACAGGGAGAAAACAGCATTCACGTTCCGCTTGGCTTCCATAAGGAAAGAAGCATTTGCTCAAGTCACTGTGCTTGCTCTCCCTTACCACTTTCCATCATGCGTTTTGCACATCTGTCTACAGGGCTACTTTTAAATCAGTATGCAGCAAACCTGAATTCTTATTTGAAAAGTGCTCTCAGGGACTCCTTGCTCAGAATCACCTTACCTGCCCTAATCTTGTCTTTTAAAGGAGCTTTGAAATAAGTCAGTGCTAGAACTTTTGTTCTCTCACTCTTACCTTGTTTAGGTAGTGCTGATGGATGTGTTATTGTACTGCCAACTGGCCTGCAGCAGGTTGGAATTACTAAATTTAATTGTGGAAAACTCAGACTGAGATTTCTGATGCTCTGCGTACTGCAAATCAATAGCAGACAAAGAGTCTCGGAAGTGGGAGAGGAGCTCAAAGCAGGCACATTTATTTACATTCATTTGCATCATGTCTCTGGGTTTGATGCTGATACCATGGAGTGTGGACAGACCCCCTCACCTCTGTGCCTGATATTGATTGTAAGCAGAAAGACCAGAAAGTAAACTTGGGGCACAGATGGATAAAGCCTTTCATTGATACTTTGCATTTGAGAAAACTTGGAAGATTCTACTGTGTTCTTTATTTGATGGAGGAAGAGGGTCTTTGAGCACGACCTTCTTCCATCCCCAGTTAGAGTAGAATGTGGTACCAGTTTGAGTTGTCAGACATTGCAACTGACAGAAGGTAAAATATGATCCACTTCCCAGTCAAAACGCTCAGCTAATCCTTTCTCTCTCTTTGCCTTCTCCTGACACTTCCACCTTCTCATTTTGAGTAATCTGATCTGACGTGATCCAGCCAGAGCAAGCAAGGAGGAGGGAATGTTCACGTATGTTAAATCGATAGTATGATTTATCAGATGAATGAAGGTATATCTAGTGTTCCTTTCGGATCTGCTTCCAAAACCTTTTGAAATAGGTGGGGAACTTCTCATTTACTTCTAAGTTTGATGGAAGAAAAATGCAGTGAAGAGAAGAAAGCAGCTGATACCATGAAAGACTGTCAGTGTGTCACAATGCTTACGTTTTTGATATGAAAATGCACATTGTGTGACAGCACTTTATCCACCCACAAAAAAAAAAAGCATATTCTATCCCAGTGTCTTCTGTGGTTGAAGTCAGCAGAACTGCCCTGCGTGCAGCAGCTGATGGACTCCATCAGTATTGCTATGATTTGTCACACTTTTCTACCCTAAAGCCATAGAGCATAATGCTGATCTTCCCAACCCAAAGTATGGGAAAAAGAGAAATCAGTGTTTGTTTTCAAACCTGGGAAAGTTTTAAAAGATTTTAAATGAGACCAGAGAAGCAAGTGCTGACAATAGCAAGTGATTCATAACATTTTTTTCTTCTTAACTAATCGAAAGTTTAATATGTAGAACTGGCATCCTATTTGAAGAGTGGTATTTTATGTAATATCCTCTGTCCTGGCTGGGAATTAGGGAGAATACAACAAAAAAAAAATCCTACAATCACTCTGTAATCTCTCATTACGTTGTTTTAAAACAGGATTAGGGTATAGATGGTGAGAAGATTTGTGATGTATATAGCATGTATTTAGTCTGGAAGCCAGGCAGCAGGAGTCTTCTTGCAGTACTGCAAGTTTTTAATCCAAATAACCCACACTGACTGCAACTTGCCCCCCATGCCAGGGTCCCCATGGCTTGCCATGTTCTGAGTTGGAACAGGTAGGATTCCAGTGCTGTGGTTTGGGAAGAACAGGAAGAAATCATGTATTGTAGATAAAAGTCTGTGATAAAATACTGTCTCAAAGATATGCTATGGGATACCAGGGAAAATATCCTGAATTTCTGCATTACTGTAGCTTATTTGGAACAGCTGGCTCTGAGAACTGGGATCTTTAATAGAAGTCAAACTTTAAGAGAGCTTTCAAGGGCTGCAGCAGCAGTGGTTTAATTGGAACTCATCTCAAAGCTTTACAGGGGGAGCTTTGGTGTCTGTTCCATTTTATTTTATGCTGCCTTGCTTAGGCTGTCTCGCTGATACAAACAAAAATTAGCATCGCTTCTAATTTCCTGGCATAGCCTATGCAGAATGCAGGAAACACTTGTAGTATTCAAACCGTGTTCCTCATGTGTGCAGCGCACAGGAATAAACCCTCCAGGGTGCACATCCATCATTGAGATGGGTGCCTCCTTTGCCAAGGACCGCGTTGCATTGGCACTTCTAGGCAGCAGAGGTGCCTCCAGCAAGAGGAGCTGCTGACAGAAGTGGGAAGTTGGTGCAGCAGAAAACAGACAGCCCAGATGGTTTGGGTATGAATGGAGCTGGGTATCTTGCATGGTGTCAAGAGAGAGGTAGTATTCTGTGTGCTCCATTCTGACATTCCAAAAAACCCAGGGTAATTGTCAGCTCCTGCTTGGGGTACAGATGCTTAGGATGCTGTTATGTTCCTTTTTTTTTTCCAGCTGGGTTTTGTTGTGAAAGCTGTGGTCCAGATTTCTCACCTGGATCATAAGAGCACAACTTAATTGAGAGCCCCAGCATTGGGCAGACTTTGTCATTTCCTCCATTACCTGTTAATTTATCCACAACTTCAATATTGTCCTTGCTGGCCCTTGGCAGTTCAGAGCTCAGTGTACTTTCAGCAGGCTTTATGGGAAACAGAGCAAAAGTATCCAAGAACAACCCTCACTGCTTGGGTTTTGTTCCTTCTTCGAGTAGATTTCAGCTATTTAGGCACCTAAAAGAATGGAGCATGTAGGTGACTGGTTTTATTTGTCTAATATGCTCTTGTACGTACTAATCCTACTCAGGTTGGATTGTCAGATTGGATATTAGGAACAATTTCTTCTCAGAAAGAGCGATCAAGTATTGTCACCATCCCTGGAACCATGGAGATGTGGCACTGAGGGACGTGGTCAGTGGTCATGGTGGGATGGATTGGGGTTAGACACTTAGTGGTGTTTTCCAGCCTTAATGATACCATGATTCTATCTGGGGACTTGGTCAGTGTGCATGGTAGGGATGGATTGGGGTTGGACTTGGTGATTTTTGTGGTCTTTCCAACCTTAATGATTCTCTTTCCCTGTGTGACCTGAGCTGTGATTCCTACTCTCAGTTGTAATGTGTATTGCAAGATGATTTTAGTTAATTTGCAGCTTCCAGAACAAAGTGACAGGATAGCTGAAGAATAATTTTTGTAAGTGACTTCAGCATGTAATATATGCTTTCACTGAGATTTATCATCTGGACTGGCCATTAGAAGTCTCTGAAAATGGGATCTGAGCTGTTAGCCTACACGGGTGTTCTTTGAAAATGAATCTGCTACCTGGAATTTGTGGCTCTTTCATTCATTTCCTTCACTGTAGAGGAATTTCACTTCAGAAAACCAGTGAAACCAGTTTTATCTCTTCGATCCTATTGTTTTCACATTCATACCTACTTATACTCAATTTTCTAGCTGGCATTTTTTGAATTTTCATTGATGTATTCTTTTCTCCAGCCCCTTTCCATTTTATTCCATATGTTTATTATCCTTTCCATCATCAAGCCGTGGATATTTTTCTGCAAAACTGTGCAGCTGCATGGAAATCAGCTGTTTGGCACAAACACTGGACTGTCTTGTTATTGGAGCCCCTGGGTTAACAAATAATCACTGCTCAAGTAGTTTGGAGAGCTCAGAAAACCATCTTTTGCCAGTGGTGCCAATCTCAAGCTGTAATAATTGTTATAATTTGTTTGAGTGAAAAAGCAGTGAGTTTAACTTACAAAATAAATAAATAAAAAAACCCCAATTGCACTGCATTCCATTGTGTTCTATTGTATTCCATTCCATTGCATTTTGGTTTGTATTAAGGCTGCATTTCATTTCATTGCATTCCATTGCATTGTACTGCATTTGGGTTAGGGTTAGGGCTGTGTTGTGTTGCATTGCATTTGGTTCAGGTCTCAGGTTAGAGTTGTTTGCTTTCTGTTTCTTTTAGAACTGCAAAGAACTGTTTCTAATTCTGGGGTGAGCTAAATATTACATGTTTAATGAAACTCTGGATTCTTTCTTTGCTAAAATCTTAATTTGAAGAGTCCCTTCAGTCTTAACAGGCGTTCAGTGAGTACATCAGATTTACTTACTTGAATGTGCCTCAGGACTAAGGAAGCTGAGCTAGGAACTGAGTGAAGCAAAGAATCAAAGTCCTCTCCGTGTTCATATTCATGTTCATAATGATGATTTCTTCATCATTATCTGGATAATGATAGGTCTGGATCCTTTGGTTCTGATGCCGTGTCTGATCAGTCACATACAGCAAAGCACATGCAGCACCTCTAGCTCATATAGATAAGCATGTATAGCAGAGCACACAGAGCACCTGTAGAAAATGTAGAGAGCACAAAGAACAGATATAATATACAAATATAGCAGAGCACATGTAGCACCTATAGCACATGTAGCAGAGCCCAGGTCTTCTCTACCAGCTCTTAATTCCTGTTGAAAGTTGAATTTTTCCTGTTGGCCCAGGGTTAATTAGTAGCATGCTAATACATGCTACCAATACACACACATCTCATTGCATAGATGATCCATAGAAGCGGTCTTTGAAATGAAGGTTTCTGGCATTTATCCTTAAGGAGCTGAGAGAGCTAATTGTTTGGCAGAGTGAAGAAAAGCGTAAATTCTGTGCAGTGTGTTTCTTAGTTTTTCAAAGGTGTCAGATGTAGGGAGCTGCAAAGGCAGTGAAATAATTGTTTTTTCATTTTTGCCTGCTCACCCAATGGTTCAAATAGGCAGCAATCAAAGCAAGGCTCTTTTTGTCTGTAAATAAGACTTTAAAGATTCTGATGGAAGAAGAACAGGAAGGGTTATCGTTAGCTGGCTTTAACATCTGCAAGATCAGTGAATTATAAGGATTATATGTGAATAATCTAAAGAAAAGTAAAGAAGCTTTCATGTTTGTTATTGCTGCATCAGAGGCAGTGGATTTCTGGAGGCTATTGAGATGTTCCCTGTGTATACTGACAGCTTCTCTTTTTTCCAGAGGCACTCACAGTTTGCAGGCAGCCATTGTTTGGAATCCTGTTACTTTTTCTAGCTTGGTACCATGTGAACTTGTTTATATTGCTGTAGGATACGGTATTTTTCCAGCATTTTTTCATGGCAACAATAGGATTTGGCAGGGTGGAAGAACTTAGAGTCACAAAATCAAAGAAAAATGTCCTTAGGAAGCAACCTCTGCAGATAATCATTTAGTCTCTCCTCCCTGCACAGCAGGGCTGACTTCAAAGCTACATCAGGTTGCACAAGGCCTCGGCCACTCTGAAAATGTGGAAGGATGAAGACTCAGCAGCCTCTTTGCACTGTGTTGCAGTCTTCACCAATTCTCTTGGTCAGTGATTTTTTGTTTGTTTGTTTTGTTATGTCCTGTCAGAATTTCCCTCCCTGTGATCTCTACTGCCTCTCTGTATTCTAACTGAACGTCCCTATGTGTATCTGCCTCCATTGTCTGTAGGTGGTGGATGAGCTGCACCACTCATCCCTGTTAGCAGACACTGAGACCCTCAAGTGTGTCCAGAGAATGGCAGTGGAACTGTGAGGGCTCTGGAGCATGAATGTTAGAGGGAGGGAAGTGGGATGGCTCAGTCTGGAGAAGAGGAGGCTCAGGGGAGACCTTATCACTCACTCTCTACAGCTGCCTGAAAGAAGGTTGTGGTGAGGGGAGTTGGCTTCTGCTCCTGGATAGCAATGATAGGACAAGAGAGGATGACCTTAACACAGGAGAGGTTCAGGTTGGATATTAGGAACAATTTGTCCCCTAAACAAGTGGAAATGTGTTGGCACGGACTGCCCATGGAGGGGGTAGAATCATCATCTCTTGAGATGGTCAAGAACCAAGGAGATGTGGCATTGAGGGATGTGGTCAGTGGTAACGGTGGGATAGGCTGGGCTTGGACTTGGAGTCTTTGTGGTCTTTTCCAACCTTAATGATTCTATGATCCTATGATTCTATTGCTTTTCTTGCAGCAAAATCAAGCTCCTGCCTTCTTTTCCACATTTTCCCCTGTCCTGTGTCCATTGTGAAGTATGCCAAGTTCTCCCAGTGCCTTGGACAAGCTATCTGGGCTAGGGTTGGCAGCTTTTGGTAGATGTTTTTTTTTTGTCTCCCACCAGGAACCAATTAGCAGTTGGCAAAAAGAAGGTCTTCTTTTTAATAGAGTTGCTCCATGTACAGATCAGGAAGTTTTCTCAGTGTATTCAATCCTGTTCCCAGTGTATTTATGCAGTCTTACAGCTCTAGCAGAAAAGCTCCTGCTGTGCATACGATCCGGTGGTGCACCTCTGTGTCAGCAAAGGTTCTTCAGCTGAGAGAGTAGTAGAAGCCATTGCTTGGTCCCTCATAAGCAGTCAGCAGCATTCCTGTCTCCCTTACTCTTTGGTATTACAGCTGCATTGGAAAGAGTTGTACATCAGAGCTGTGAAGCGTTTTTCCTCTGCTTGTTGTTTCTGTATCTAATAGTCCCCTCTATTAATCTCCACTGGAGAGAAAATGCACTTGTTATAATGATCTTGAAGAGAACTCAATCTCCTTTTCTCCCTTTTTTTTTCCCCCCCTTTTATTCCCTCAGTTCAGAGCAGGCCCACATTACTTCAGGTCACAATAGATTTGAATGATAAAGTGATTCAGATGGACCTATTAAGACAGAAGCAGCTGAAAACTGTGTTATTTGCTGGAGGATTGCAATTTGTACAAGAAGCTCGTGATAACCTATTCACCTTCCCCCCACAGAGCTGTAATCCATGGGTTTGGCCATATGGAAGCTGGTATTCACACAGAGTGAGTGTAAATAAAGCTTTTCAATGCCTTTGATATCAAAGCTATTTATGCCTCTCTCTCAGCAAGTAGTTCCATTCTCTCCCAGACATAGTTAGCATAAAAGAGCAACCCACTGTTTAGAATGCATTTGGACTGGAAAATAAAAACCCAACTTGTTTCCTGACTTTCAGAAGATTGTCATGAAATTTTATCCTACAGTTTTTATTCGCTGAGGGTGATGGGGGCAGAATTCAGCCAACAAGAGAAAGAAATAGGCAACCCATAGGAGCCCATGGCCCATCACTGAAGACCCAACAGCCTTTGCTGGGTCTTCCACAATCATATTAGAGAATATTTGCAAAGCCTGATTGATGACACCTACGTATGTGCATATATATATATATATATATAAAATAAACTAAGTGAACCCTACCCTTTAAAATAATCTGAGTTTTTTACAGTCTTTCTTAGCACCCTCTTCTCTAAAAAGATTTTGTTTGGGCAAATTTGCCTTAATTTTTTTAATGGCAGAATTCTGTATCACCCCGTTGTATGGAGTGAGCTGCTCAGCTGCATTACTGTAATGTTTTAAAACCTCAAGTAGTTCCTATAGCCGATTGAGAACCCTGCACAATTTCTTCCACGTTATGAAGTTTCCATGTGTATTAACTAGTACTGCATATAGATACGTTCATTAAAGATTTGTTTTGCTGGGAAAAAAAAATCATCAATCCATGTTCTGTCAAAGCATATGAACATTTGCATAAAAATACAACAAGGAAAAGGAAAATACCCGAGTGTAGCACTGCAAAGCACTGATGCACTATAAAAAGAAGCAATTTGGAAATACTGTTCCCTCCCTGAGCCTGCACAAGAACAATTTCTCCAATCCGACCACTCTACGAATTTCCTTGGGTACTTAAATTTGTAGTGATTGTACATTAGAAGTGTTATAGGCAAATGGGAAAAATAAAGAAGCAAGGCATTTCCTAAACAAGTGCAATTTAGCACAGCTATAGAGAGGAATGCTGAAATTACCAGCAACCCAAAATCCAGCACTTTGCTTCATAGCCTTAAAAGAAGTGCAAGTTGGCAGTGAGGAGCAATGTCACATTTCATTGTGCTGAAGGTAGTAAATACTTAAAAATAAATGAGCTTGGATTCACATGGCATATCTGTGAGCAACTTTAAAATCCAATAACTGCTTGTGATTTTATTGGCCTTGTACCTCTGGCATTTTGGAGTTTCTGGAGAGTCATCGAAGATAAACACAGAGACCTAAGGCTTGATTAAGCACATGAAAAATGGCTGCTAAATGAGGTCTCTGGCTTTCCTTGCGATGATTCCTTGTTTTTGGTTTGGTTTTTCCCTTGCTTGTTCCTTCATTTCTTGTTCTTCTTTCCCCTCAACGGGATGCGCTTCTGCCTAAGGGTGATCATTAGAAATGCAATGAGCTAGTTCATCTCTCCCTTCAAGTGAATTACTGGGGATGAATATCAACCTATGTGATCTCTGTCAAGGAGAACTGGTTAAGATCCTTAAGCCAGGATCATCGGAACGAGTTTAATGGGGTCTCGAAAAGTTGGATCCTTTACGTACAGGACCATTTAGACCTTTCTAATGCATATATTTACTGTGCAAGCATTAAAAAAAAAGAACAAAAAAAAACCCATAATAAAGGGTTTTCTGTAGATCCATCTAAGGCGTATAGGTGTAGTTGTGCTGTGCTGCTCCCGTTAGCCCTGGAATATAACTCTGAAACAAGAGTTGTGAACAACTCTTGGTGTTCAGAATGGGAAAGCATCCTGCAGTACTTCAAAGGTAGTCTGTGTGCGAAGGATTCAGTTCACTCCTTTGGGGAGAGCTCTCGGAGCAGCAGATTCTCTGCTAGGGTTATATAACATGTGTTTATCTAATCTTTTCACCCTATCAGCAAATATAATTAAGCACATTATTGTTTATATTAGAGGGATGCTCGAGTGCCCTGAGATAGGGGCCCTGTTGTGCTCAGTGATGTGCAGTGCTTCAGGGGAGCACAGTCCCTGCATGGGATGGTGAGAAAACCCGCAAGGACCTTGTTAGAGAGCCAGGTTGAGCATTTTAATTATATTAATTAATTAATTACAGTAATGCCCTATCCTCTGCCTATATTGCTTCAGCAAGCTTATCTCTCTTCCTGTGTTTTGCAGTGTGGCCAAAAGGGAACAAAGCTGAGCTTGCTTATCACAAAGAGGAGACACGAATGGGTACCACAGGGCACCCATCAATCTGTCCCCATGCTTTCCAGCTCTCCTGCACGCATCTGATTTCCATCTGCAGGCAGCTCACCTTGGTGGCAGGGGATTAAGCTGCTTTTTAGGCAATCCCTGGTGCACAGCAAAGCCGTTTCAGCCTCTCCTTCCAGCAGTCAGAGACTGCAGTGCACACAAAAAGAAGAAAGACTCTTCCTGCGTCTCATCATTAGCGCTTGGCCATTGCACAAGCTGTGATTGTGGGCAGGATTTTTTTTATTTTATTTTATTTTTTTGTGTGTGTGTTCAAAAGCCTTCAAATGCCAAACATCTAGCCCCAGAGGACTGTGTGGGAACTGTGGAGTTCAGAGCATTTTCTAGTGCTGCCTACCCTGTCAGTGCCTAGAGGAGAAACTGGTTGGGCATTTGAGCTCTTCTCAAATCTGGTTTGTAATGAGCATGATTCACTTGCACCACTGGCATCCAAAGCAACTGGTTCCTTCCTTTCTGCTAACAGGAAAGGAAGCGATTCCTCCTGCTGGACCCTTCCATAGTAGCGTGGTTTGGTATTATCTCTGGAGCTGCCTGAGTGGGAGGCTTTAGGAGAGCAAAGAGGGAGGGCAGTACTACAAGCAATAGCTTTTATCTTCGCTAATAGTAATCTAATGGACAGAAGAGCGGGCCTGTAATTGGATTTTGCTTCAGATCATGATTAGGAGGATTGCTTTGTGAAGTGTATAGAAACTGCCTGCGAGAGTTACATCTTTCTGCGGCACTGAGCGAGAGTGATAGCATGAAACAAAGCTATGACTGTTGGATGGCTTTACATTTAGGTAGTGAAGGGTAAAGGCAAAGAAGAGGCTTGAGCTCAGGTATCCAGGGCTGCATTTGGCTTTGAGTACCTGTGGGGATGAAGGCTCTGAAGGCCCTCTGGGCAGCCTGCCCCAATACTTGGCCACCTTCACTGTAACAATGCAGAGCCATAGAATGGCTTAGGTTAGAAGAGACCTCAAAGACCCCATTCCAACCCCTGCCATGGGCTGATTGCCCCCCACCTGATCAGACTGTCCAGGGCTCCATCCATCTTGGCCTTGGTCACCTCCAGGATGTGTCATCTGCAACTTCTGTGGGCAAATGAAATGTTCTCTAGTTCAGTTTAAATACCAAAGAGTCTGGCTCCAGCTTTCTCTGCCTCTTCCTTCTCTGTTCCCTCATGGATGGGACCTCCTCTAGGCTGAGCAGTCCCAGCTCTGCCTACCTTCAGAGTTCAGATCCTCCAGTCTCTATCATATTCTTACCATGCACTACTCCAAGATGCCTATGCCTACTCCCAGAGAGCCCCAGATTGGACCCAGGGCATCCATGAGGTCCTACCAGCACTGAGCAGAGGTAAATTCTCCCAATCTCAGCTTGCTGGCCCATGCAGCCCCAGTCCTGGGGGCTTTCTTTGCTGTAGGGGCATTTTGGCTGAGTTCCCTCCTATTGGGACATCCTGGGATGGAGGCAGCTGTCAGATGCAACCATGAGCTGCATGTTAGATTCCTCCAACTTTGGGTCTGTTATCCCTTCCCTGTAAACTTAGCGCAGTCTTGGAAGGTCACATAAGATAAGTGGGTCATGATTCACAGCAGATCTGATTAATTATCACCCAAGGTCACGCAGATAAATTCCAATCTGCATCTGATTGTTTTTCCAGATAATATGCAGGTGTTTAAAAAGCAGCCGTGGGTGTAAAGTGCTTTTTGTTTGTTTGTGCACGTTGCATAATTAATAAATCACAATAGGAAGGCTGGGAATACTTAACCAGCTCTACCAGAGCTGTAGGAGGATTTTTTTTCAAAAGTGGTGAGAGGTGAGCTAATTTCTTACATAGCAGAGAGAAAGTAAGTTTGTCTTTTGCACCTTTCAGGTATGGGTTTAATTTCCCCCTTAGTCCAGAGCAGTCCTGGTTTTAATCAGGACTTTGTTGGGAGAGGAGATCAACAGAACTAAACCTTTAGTAATGTATAAAGTACTGCTTCACTGAGCTAATGGCAAAATGTTGCTGTGAAATTGTTGCTGATTTAGTTTTAATTTAAGATAAATCAGTAATTTAACTAGACCGGTATACAAAGACGTGTATGTTGTACTGAGTTGCCCATTTTAAGACAAATCCTTGTGTTAACCAGTTCATGATCTACAGGGCAGGGTGGGCATCTGGATGAGGAAGTGTTTTTATCTGTGAGTTATCTCTAGGTCAGCCTTCTTATTTCAGCCCTTCTATGAGTATATCCCAAGATTACCCCGTGTCCAGTGCTTTTCTGTGCAGCAGAAACTAAACCAGAAGTTCATACAGTTGTTCTTATGTTTTAGAACAGCATGCCTAGAACAGGCAAGTTAATAAACATGAGAGAAGGCTTTTGAGTAACTAAGGCAGATGTGCAACCCCTATTGCCTTCAGGCTCCTTGAGCAACAGCATTGCACATGGAGGTCACTGTGCCAGGTGAATAAGCAAAAGGAACAGAAATGCATCTCAGGCACTATTCTCGTGTTCCAGCAGCTTAATGGAAGGCTGTGCTGGTATCACTCCAGCCAACTCACTGTCACTGTGAATTCAATTAACCTAAAAAAGAGAAATATATGGATAGCTGCAAAGTGGTAGCTCCAATGTCACCTTCAGTTGGGGAAGTCTTGACTTGTTTCTAACTTCAGTAAACTGAAGAGAAGGTAAAAATTGATGCCAAAGTTTTCTAGTGATGTTGGATATTAAAATCACCACCCCCCTTAGAGGACTGAATTCTACCTTCTCCTTTCCTTCCTTCTCCCTCCTTTCCTTCCTTCTCCTTCCCTCCTTTCAATTAAACCTTGATTTCTGTGAAAGAGCGTGATTTTGCTTGACTCTTAATCCCTAAGGAGATACCCAGCAGCCCTGCAGCAACACTAGCTGTAGTTACTCATCATAACACAAAATCACTTTTACACATGCTGACTCTTGAAAGGCACATACCCTTATTGCTAACATCTGTCAGGAAAAAGATGTCAGTTTGAGTCTCCTCTAATGCCCAATTCTGCAGATATTAATGGATTAGATTATTTTTTCACCAGAGTATTCTGCATTGCATTAAGTTTAAGGTATTTAATCTATTGTGAAGCACAACAACCCTATCAGGCACTAGCAAAAGTCACTGAGAGTTTTACAGAATGGATCTTAAATGATGCAGCTCACATCTGATTGTGAGCAATCCTAACATACATTTAATTGCTTGCATTGAAATCTTACTTCTGCTTTCTGTTTTGATGGGAGGATTACTTTTGGGGAAAGAAAAATATAAGGTATTTGAGCAAAATCTAAACCCTGTGAACTATTTACTCCTGGAGTGCAACTTCAGCTTGCTGAACAAGGGGTTTCAAATGATGTTAACTAAAGATTGATTTCTATCTTGTACCTTCAATAATTGGCAGTGGTAATAAATCACATGAAATCTTAAGGAAAGGAAATCAGGGCTTTACCTTTTTGCTTTAAGAATAAATAAAACTGAGGAGATTGATACCACGCATTGCCCAAATGGGAAATGTTGAGTTTGATAAAATGTGTTCATTTTGAGGTATAAGTATTTGAATCTAAGTAAAGACAGGCATCAGGGTTTGTGCCTCATATGGCAAACCATGCTCTGATTCCTTTGAAGTAAGGGATCAGAAGGAAAGGTTTTCTGTCTGTTCAAGGAACTGGCTGGAGGGCCGGACCCAGAAAGCAGTAATGAATGGAACTAAATCCAGCTGGTGACCTGTAACGAGTGGTGTTCCCCAGGGGTCAGTGCTGGGGCCTTGTCTCGCTCTGAAATTCTTTTAATATCTGTATTACCTGGCGTGAGATCAAGAAACAACAGTTCATATGTTAGTCCACCCAGTTTATTACAAATCCTAATCAGGGAGATGGGAAAGGGAAGGAGGGTGATAGAAAAGATAGGAAAGAAACAAGAATTGCGTAAAGCAGGGATAGTCACCACCAGGATCCAGCAGCGTCCCGTTGCACAGCATTTGAAGGCAGCAGCGTGGTATGGCCAGCCTTGGGCAGCAAACAGGTAGCAGAAGGCGGTCGTTGAGCCAATCTGGGAGGAAGCAGCAGGCCCAGGAGAGTTCATCAGCATGCAGGAATTCTGTAGTGTGTGGAATCTGATGTGAGACACCTCTTCTTTTACTTCAGCATGCAAGCATCACTTCGTGAGGAATCTGTTGCCAGAAACCCTTGATCTTCTTCCTGGTTTTTCGGTTCCTCTTTTATCCTTGTTCTCCTGCCTATGTGACAAGGATGGGCCTCTCTAGCAAGAGTCATTGAGTACCCCCTGAGATGGCCATCAACCTGAGATAAGTCCACACAAAAGAGCACTTCACAGCTATTTAGCTGCAGCTCATCTTTCTCTCCTTGCCTCTGGCCTGGTCCACCTGTGTCCCCCAGACAAAGGATTTCACAACCCCTGCCCAGAACTTGCCTGGACTTGAACAAGTCCATCTGTGTCCCCAGCAAGCTTTGAGACACTGATGTTGACAGAATAATGTCTTACAGGCCTGTCCCCTTCCATATCTTTATTGAACGTGTTCAAAGGAGGGCAACAAAGCTGGTGAGGGGTCTGGAACACAGGCCATATGAGGAGAGGCTGAAGGAGCTGGGAATGTTCAGCCTGGAGAAGAGGAGGCTCAGGGGAGACCTCATTGCTCTCTATAACTTCCTGAAGGGAGGTTGTAGTGAGCTGGGGGTCGGCCTCTGCTCTCATGTCATCAGTGATGGGAGCAGGGGGAATGGCTTCAAGCTACGGCAGGGGAGATTCAGGCTGGACATTAGGAAGTATTACTTTTCAGTAAGGGTGGTCAGACACTGGAATGGATGCCCAGGGAGGTGGTGGAGTCACAGAGCCTGGGGGTGTTCAAGGAAAGGCTGGATGTTGTGTTGAGGAACATGGTTTAGTGGGAGCTATTGGGAATGGGTGAACGGTTGGACTGGATGATCTTTTAGGTCTTTTCCAACCTTGGTGATTCTATGATGACCTGGATGAGGGCATTGAGTGCACCCTCAGTAAGTTTGTGGATGACACCAAGTTGGCTGGAAGTGTTGATCTGCCTGGGGGTAGGGAAGCCTTACAGAGGGATCTGGACAGGCTGGATGGCTGGGCTGAAGCCAATGGGATGAGGTTCAGCAAGACCCCAGGCAACGCAACAGGCTTGGGGCAGAGTGGCTGGAAGACTGTGTAGAGGAAATGGACTTGGGGGTGTTGATTGAAGCTCGGCTGAACATGAGCCAGCAGTGTGCCAGGGTGGCCAAAGCCAATGGCATCTTGGCTTGCATCAGAAACAGTGTTGCCAGCAGGAACAGGGAAGTGATCTCAGCTCTGTACTCGGCTCTGGTGAGGGCTGCACGTCGAGTACTGTGCTCAGTTTTGAGTCCCTCATTGTAAGAAAGATACTGGGGCCTTGGAGCGGGTTCAAAGAAGGGCAGCAAAGCTGGTGAGGGGTCTGGAGCACAGGGCTGATGAGCAGCGGCTGAAGGAGCTGGGATTGTTCAGTCTGAATGAGAGGAGGCTCAGGGAAGACCTCATTGCCCTCTATAACTAAGGGAGGTTGTAGTGAGCTGGGCTTCAGCCTCTTCCCTTGTGTAACAGTGATGGGAGTGGCTTCAAGCTGTGCCAGGGGAGATTTAGGCTGGCCATTAGGAGATGCTACTTCTCTGAAAGAGGGGTCAGGCACTGGAATGGGCTGCCCAGGAGGATGGTGGAGTCAGCGACGATCCTGGAGTTGTTCAGGGAACGTTTGGACGCTGTTATATGAGGGATATGGTTTAGTGAGAACTATCATCTTTTAGTGAGAACATCCACAGATAGGTGGACGGTTGGACTGGGTGATCTTGTAGGTCTTTTCCAACCTTGGTGATTCTGTGAAGAAGGAAGTCTTGGCACTGTTGGAATGGCAAATAAGCAATACTTGAGGAGTAGTCCAGTTCATTTAACAAAACCCTGTAATGAGGCTAATGCTGAAGTGAACCAAGAAGAGTGAATTCCTGTCCTGGTGTGATGGGTTCCCATTTCAGCGAGGTATTTGGAAAGGAATTAGAGAACGAAGTGAGAATCCATGAAATGCATAAATTAAGGATTACAAGTTGCTACTAATTTTGAATAAAAGGTATTTGAATCCTGATCATGTTAATGGCACTGGCACTACATCGAATTATAGAAAGTTAAGCCTTTGTTTATCATGCTCCATTTCCTTAGCACCCAGAATTGATAATAATGCAGACTTTATTTTTAAACCTGTGATTTTCAAAGGCGCCTGACAGTTGTCAGTCTCAGGCAGGCTAAATTTAGCCTGACACCTCATGATTTCAAGCTTCGTTACCTTCATGAATCTGGGACTCACTGATGCAAGTTTAAAGATGGTAAAAGTAAGGTAGAGAGGAAGAGAAAGTTTTGGGCTCAGATGTTTGATGGGTGATGGTTATATAAGTGCTGATAGTTTTAGGAGTAACACAAATCCATGTGAGCATACGGCCCAACATGAGCCCTTAAATCAGAGTTTTGGACACGTTCTGAAATCAGGGCTGTTGTTGGGTGGGTGAAGAGGTGGTTGAGCCATTTGGCTCATCGGAATGCCAGTTTCAACACCGTTCAAATGTATTTGAAATTGCCAGTTTAAATGTTCCTTCAAAACCACCAAGAACAGAACATTGTGCGTATGTACACATAAGTAAACTGATGTTAACATTAGAAGCTGAGAAAGCTATTAATGAGGTACTTGGTGGTGCCAAACACATTGATAAATGTGTCTTGAATTCAAGCTAGTGCTTTTGTGTGGAAAAAGTGAGTATGGAAAATAAATCCTGGATTTCCACTGGGGCACTGTTTAGATTAGCCTTAATCTCTCTAAAGAAGTAGGTGGAGGAAGGAAATCCTTTTGTGTAGGTTAAGATGAATGCAGCAGAGAAAGTCTGTGCTGCTCAGTTGCTCCCTACACATAGCTGCAGTCTCTCCCAGCCATGGCTGGAAGGGACTGCAAAGGGAAGAAGCCCCCTTGGGGTGCAAGTTAGAAATGCTGCCCAAGAGGTCTCAGAATGCGCAGGGCACTTTCCCTTCTCATCATTGCATTGCTCTGCAAAAGGACTCTTCCACATTGCATGCACGTTGATTAACTGTGTTGCATAATTTATGCTCCAACTTATTTAATCACTCTGGAGTTTTGGTATTCATTGGCAGTTGCTAGATTGCTTTTTTAAATTTAGGCCGTGTTGAAGGAAATTTATTTTTGTGTATTCCTCCTTCATAATTTTTTTTTCTTAAATACTGTCCCATAAATTACTGTGTTATCGATGAATCTGCATACAGAGCCTTACTATTTAGCTCTTAGGCCAGACTCCTCTAAATCATGTGTGACATATGTATTATATCTCACTTCATGCCATCCTTCTCAGTGATGGATTTACCTTCTTTGCTTTCTTCTCTTTTAAATCAGACAAAGGCTTTCAAACTTAAAGCATTGGGGGAATTGTGTCTAATTTTATGTTATTATACATCTTATACATCTTAATACATCTTAATACATCTTTCAGTTAAGGCTTACACTTCTGTGAGTAAGCCTTGACTGAAAAAGGTGTGTTAAATAATATAACAACATAAAATAGGAATATTTCTTTTTTCCCTTCCCCAAAAACAATGTAATGTCAGGGGAAAGGGGAGGAAATCCAAGAGGAGTTCCAGCAGCTCCTGCTTCTCTTCTGGCTTTGCCTTCCTTATTCTCAATGCATTTAGCGGTGAGTCAGGATGGATATAAAAGTATTGCTGTATGATAATTGCCCACAGTAATTGCTCAATATGTAACCCACTCTATAGGTGTGTTGAGTTTGATTTTGGGAGGTCCCTGCTGATGCCATTATTTGTTACATGCATTTTGCATGGTGCTTCAGTTAAAGCAGTAAGGTGTTGGCAGACCTGCTCTGTGCAATTCAGATGTGATTAAACACCCCAACAGCAGTGGTGTGCAAACATACTGAGCCAGTGAGAAGTTACCTACCTCTGGTTTCTATGGACAAATAGCTCTTAACAAAATGAAGCCTTTGTTGGAAAAGAACTTTTTTCTTTGTATATTTCAAGGCAAAAAGGGAAAATATTTTCATTAAAAGTTGCTACAGGAAGCAAAATGTTTACTGAGCTGGTGTATATTTATCAATGTACGCTGAGGAGTATGTAATATGTGTTTAGATTTAATTTCCTACTTGTTATTTGTCTGAATGTGGTTGATTTATGAATGTACATATGCACATACATAGCTATCTTTCAGTTGGTTGAAAACTATCCTATAAAACTGTTTTTAATGGAAAGTCATTTTTTTATTTACTAAGCTCATTGCTGGTATCTGCTTGCAGTGGTAAATGTTGAGTTTCCATCAGTGTTTTTCCAGACAGCTGCCAGCATCATCTTGGTTTTGCATTTCTGTGCCAAATTGACATAAAAATAGCTTTCCCATGAGAACTCAATGTGTATGTATAAATATATATATATATACGTATAAAAAAAATCTCTAAGCTCATACATTGCCGTACATGCGTATATACATAGCTGTATCACTGAAAATCCTACCAAAGGAATTTCTTCATCTTAAAGTTTTTTAATGAGAAAATTGACTTCACAGTGGTTGCTCTGAATTTTGAAGGGTTCTTAACCACAAAGATTGCATTGAAGCTTTTGTTCATCTGTTTTATTGAACGTATGAATTGGAAGAACTTTAGTCTTCCTAGATTAAATTTCAGGGCCATCATACATACAAGTACTCCTTTGCAGTTTTTCCTGAAATACTCTAATTGTTATATGAAGTGGACGTTGCAATTTAAATGCAGAAGGAAATGGACTGTGTATGTTCTCTAGCTTTTGAGTTGTTCGTCAACCTCCTGTGGGCCTATGAAAATTGCTCAAGTCTTAACTTCGTGATTCAGATTATAGACTGATATTCATCAGTAGTTGTTGAGAGCATTGTCCCGTAGTTTCTTCTCAAAGCAATTAGTGCTTTCTGTGTAGAATATGATGTCAAAGGGAGCTTTGCCCAGGTAAAGTTTGCTGGGTGAGCAAGCAGGGCGATGTGGGTCGAAATGGCACTGAAGGTCCCATGCAAGGGTGTGCAGGAGAGAAGTGCGGTAGGATATAACAAGATGAGATGCAGTCTCTGGGGTATGGATTCCTTATTGATATTTAATCATTCCTCCAAAAAAAAAAAAGGGGATTCAGAAAGTCAGCTCCTCTTCACGCATTGTTTTTGGGAGAAGCAATGGGAGCACCAGGTGTATTCCTCTGGAATCACAGCAGAGCTTTTGCCAAGACAGGGCTGAGCAGGCAATAGGATTAGGGTGGAAAGATTAGGGTGGTAAGATTAGGGCTTCCATAAGAGCACTCTGAAAATGGTGTGAAAGCTGCAACTTTGCTGTTGATTAGAAGATAGGAAAGCAAATGGGGCTGTCAGGCTGCGTCTTTTTGTGCTGGAACTCTAACTTTGTGTGTGTTGTTGACATGCACCACATCCAAATCCTTCTCTCCGTACTCATTCCTACTGAAACCCACCGTTCTGCGTTCATGCGACAAAATCGTCTTCCAAATTACAGCAGCGGTGTCAGGGAAAATTTCATTTCTGAATTGCACTAATTTGGAGAGGAACAAAAAGTGTCAGATCTCATTACCTTTCCTCACCACTCCTTCCTGTTGTCTGCAGTGTAGCTCAGAAAGTGCTGAGGGTAACAGTCACACAGCAACTCTTTGGTTCTGCATTATGAATCACTGTCACCCAGTCCAATGTGACATACCTGGTTTGTCCCATTCTGTCTTCTCTTCTCTGTTCTGTCTTTTCTCATACAGGTCTGTAGCCACTCAGCTGAAACTAAGCATCATTTCTCCAATGGATGTTTGCTGTGCAAGCTTCTAGTGCTAATAAATAGATGGTAGACTGGACTTTGTTTATCTAACAAAGAGACAATGGTAATTTGGGAAATGTCTTTTACTGTCCCTACAGTGGGGTGCTCTGCATTTCAAGCAGGATCTTGCAGGGCACATGAACCTGCTCTGCAGCAAAATATCTTTGTCAAGGGGCTGCGGCAGCCCGAGTTCTTCTGCAGCAAAGGAAGGTGATGTCTGCAGAGCGTTGCACAGGGTGCTCTGTGTTCTGCTTGGCTGCTCACACTCACATGTGGCATCCTTAGGGGCTGAGCTCAAAGCTCAACGTCACTCAGTAGTGAGAGTGGTGCTGTGGCGTATGGTTCTGTTGGTGCCATCCTTATGATCAGGTTGATAACTCACTAATAGGGATCCACAGGAGGACAGAGCCAGAAAGCAGGTTGTAAGGTCTGGTGGGAAGATCACAGAATGGCTTAGGTTGGAAGGGACCCATCGAATTCCCCTCTGTCATGGGAAGCGTTGACAACCATTCAACAGTCAGGCACCAGATTACTGGACTTGCATTTTTGTGTGGATCAGTTCCCTTGATAACACCTCTATTGTCCATGAGGAAAAATAGACGTTATGCTATTTTCAAGACCTCCCAGGTTTTGGATGATTGTAGCATCTCTTCTGCTCAGACTGTTTCAAGGTACTTTTTAAACAGTAAATGAAAAGAAAAAAAGAAAAAAAAAAGAATAAAAGAACAAACATTGTTTTTTTCTAACAGACCCCAGCAGGGAAGATGAAGGTCTTTCTTGTGCAGGGTCTGTGCAAACCGCGAATGGAAATCAGATCTCTGGAATTAATTAATATTAATTCATTATGTATTTAACATAAATCATGGAATAACCGTGTGCAATTTCCGTTATAAACTTGGTTCATTTGTCATTTTATGTCCTTGTAAACCTTAGTGGAATACAGCATCTCAGTTTGATTTTAAATTGGCTTTTGTTAATTAATTTTTCTTTTAAATAATTTTGGACTTGTTTTATGTATAGACACTGTTTGAGATGTAGGTGGTTGTACCAAAGCATAACATAAGGGATTCTTAATCCATGGATTACTGCTGACTCCACGGCTCCTCCAAAGGCTCTGTGAGCATCCATTTAGTCAGTGCAGGTTTTGGTAGCTTTGATGCATGCATTAAGGACTAACACCATGAATTTGCATAATGCAGATACAGTGAAAATCAGCTACTTTAGGAGAAAAACAACAAAATCATTGTTATGGCTACTTTTTTATAATGGAGAGTAGCAAATCCTGGCTAGAGGGAGAAAGTTTCCCACATCTGAGAGCTGCTGGTGAGATTTGCCCAATACAATCAATCAGAGCCTCTCCTTATCTTCACTGTCCTTGGCATCACTGCATCCCTCACTGCAGACTCATGATATCCCTGGGCTGCACATGCACCCATCTACATTTCTTAATTTGCTGGTAGCTTAGTTCACCAAAATCTCAAAAAATGCAATATGGCACAGTGTAAAATTTGGATCACTTTCATGCTTACTCTCCCTTCAAAGAACCAAGTCAAAGCCCAGTAACCTGACAGTCCTCGCTGGCAGCCCTGAAGTATCTTCTTTCAAAATGTAATTCAGTGTGATGTTGTTATAATTGCTGAGGGGTTTCCTGAGCACCCAGTGGTTTTCTCAGCTTCTTCCTTGCCGTTCGTTTTGCAACTTGGAACCGTCCCCTGAAATTAAGGTGCTCCAGGTGTGTGGCACTCATCACTTCGGGTTTGATTTCCATGAAGATGCAGAGCAATGATAATTTATTTCATTCTCAGCTCACGTTCTCGTCTGCTAAGAGCAATATATTGTTATACAGACAGAGCTATATTTTTAGTTCCTGTACTCCAGTTTTCCCCCTAGATGCTCAATATTCTTTCTTCCTTGTATAAGAAAAAACGTTAATTAATGAGAGTCTGTCTTTCACGCAGTGACACTGGCTGACAGTAACTAACGAATGTGATTTTAAGAACTAAATAACACAACGTAGCCCATAGTGATGGCACTATGATAAGGGAGATGAGAGAAGTTAATTGCTGGACTTTTAAAATATCTGGGGAAGGGAGGTACTGAAAGAAGTTTACAGGGAAAATTAATGGTGTATAACAAACTAATTAGAAAAGCTAAAGCTAGGAATGAAATTGTAGTTATAAAAGCAGCAAAGATGCGGACTGGAGTCCAAGAGAAGATGACCACTGTATGTTGTTAATGGCATGGGGGTCTGTTGGAGGATCTTGCAGGAGGTAATTTCATAGAATTGTCATAGAATGGTCTGGGTTGAAAAGGACCATAATGATTATCTAGTTTCAACCCTCCTGCTATATGCAGGCCTGCTAACCACCAGACCAGGCTGTCCAGAGCCACATCCAGCCTGGCCTTGAATGCCTGCAGGGATGGGGCTTGGGGTGGAGAGTCTTGGAAAGCTGCTCCTCAGCTTCTGCATCTGCCTTAGGGCGAGGTAGCAGCAACTGAACATGCCATACATTCATTGTCACAGGGTTATCTCTGTCCTTGGAAAGAGATCTGAGAAGCAAAATGTCCTGTCTCTGGGCCATGATAATGGTCTCTATCGGTCTTCCCTTCAGCCCTCTTTGGACCAGTGAGAATACAAAAACACCTCTTGGCATTTGTCAGCGAGCTCTGGATCAAGCACTTTCAAGTCTTTACATTTTTTCTTTTCCTTCAGTATTTTGGGTGTGAGGAATGTAAAATGAGCTTGAGCAATAGGAATGACAGGCAGCTGTGGATCACTGTTGCATTGGAACCTTCAAGCTATTATCTTATGTTGGTTTTTAACTCGTATTCTTTAAAGAGGTCACCTATTAGTAGGTTATATAAGATTATTCAGTGGTCGTTCGATGTTTTCAGAAGATGACAAACCCATTGTTGAGGCAGATTTAGCATTCAACAGGTCAATAATCAAAGCGGTGCTCGAAAGCTGTGTGTTCCTTAAAAATTTTAGTTCAGCTGATACTTAGATTTTTTTTTTTAAGTTGCCCGCTGCTCTCACCATGATGTGCATTTTAATGTATTTTAGTAGTCTTTCAAGCAGACACTTTTAGCATCACTTGTACCTGATTCTCTATGCCATTACACATCAGCTCATCCTTCCTTGTTCTGCACCCCCTATGGAAAGACTTTTGGAAGCTTATTTTAAATCTGACATGCTGCATTTTCTGTCTTGCACTGCATGGTAGGCTGCCTGCCTGCCTCCATGCAACCTCTTTAAAACCATTTCAGAACTGAGCCCACAATTCTCGGAATATCTGGGAATGTGGTTCCATGTGAACACAGATCACAGAATTGTTTGAATGGGAAGGGATCCTAAAAGGTCATCTTGTCCAACTCCCCTGCAGTGAACAGGGACACTTACAGCTCTATCAGGTGCTCAGAGCTCCATCCAGCCTACCTGGAATATCTCCATGGATGGGGCATGCACCATCTCTCTGGGTGCCTCACCACCCTCACTGTAGAAAACTTCATCCACTCTAAACCTCCCTTCTTTTAGTTTGAAGCCTTTTTTTTTTTTTTTGTGTGTGTGTATGTGTGTGTGTGTAGATTATTACAGTGTTCTCTCTTCAAAAAATGGATGGTAGGGGGCATCAATCATTCATTTTTAGCCGCCTTATTTCATCGCAGTGGAGGAAAGCTGGAAATCGCTCGTGCTGCAGTATAATAAGCAGCATGTGTACATGTGGATTCACTTTTCAATATCACTTTCTAAACCCCAAGCCATCTTAGAGTGCTTTACCAAGTCAAATTACGTATTTATGGACTTCTGCAAAATAAGTCTGATGTACAGTACTGCCTGCGTAGCTTTCATCACTGTAATTGTCTTAAGCGTGTCTGCTAAAGAGTTACAAATACAGTATCTCATTCATTGCTTTCAGCTTGTGTGGCATTTCATAGCAGTGAGCACACAGGGATTTAATTTCCTGGAATTGCTGCCGTAGGATCTTCCCCTCAGCAGTGCAGGCTCCAGCTCCGAGCTCATTGCCTTGTGTATTTCCTTGATGGAAAGCATGGCACAGCTTCAGCACATGGCATTCCCACACTGTTAAGGGCAGAGCCTCAGCACACCTCCCCTGGAAAACCTTTTTCTTTCTTTTTCCCCTGTGATATTTGCTTGATTTGCGTTCCTTCTTTTTCTCCATGGTTTAAAATAAAGTCTGAGCACAGCTCTAGTCTTCAGGTGGCTAGGGAATGGCTGAGAACTTGTGTCATGTGTCATTGTGGTGAAATCAGAACGTTATTTTGTCTTTCTGATCAAACGTTTTCCTGCTGTATATCAAGTAACTGATGTCATAGATCACTGTTTCAGCTTAGGCCTCGCATTCTTAATGTCTTGCACTGCCAGAAAGGCTCACTGGAAGGAGGCATCCAGCTCACACTAAGAAGTGAAGTTCTCTGTGTCTCTCTGGTCTGTTCCGTGCAGATTTTCTCTCCCTGTTTCTGTAAGATTATAGTTTACAGACCATGTTTCTGCACATAAATCTGAAAGATTTGTCTGCTGGGAATCCCTCCTGGCTCCTGTATCTCACACCAACTGGTTGTTTGCATGGGTCTATGTAAGCCTGGAGCGCAAGCAAGGTGTTCTACGATGAATGGACCCAGAGAACTGCCAGCTGTGCTGCAAATCACTGCTTCCCAGGAGCACATCTGGGGCCAGATGTTGTAAGCGAGCACAGCTGCTTGCTTTGCTCTCAGTGGACATTGTTCACATGTGCCAGCAAAGCAGCTGGCCTTGGGGCTTTATCTGGGAGCTGGCCCTCATTCAGGAGAACTGGAGCAAAATCCCAACGTGGATGAGGTCTGAAAGCAATTACTGTCTTGGCACATTACCAAAGTTGATCTTTGAAGGTGAAAATCAAGTTCAGCATGTCAGCTTGGTCTGCCTTAAAGGAGCTGTTTTTCTCCTAAATGATGTTACAGATATTTTATTAAAACTCATAAAACGCATGCCCCAGTGTTCTTCATCTTCAGAGCTGGTGTTACTGCAGTTTCATTATTCAACTCATCAGGCAGCAATGGTTTCATAAATGAATACGGTTGCATGCCGGGGTGGTAGCATTACTGAATAAACTGGATTTTCATCCAGCCATGACCGCTTGGATTATAACGTTTAGAACGCATCGCTTCAGTAACTTCTCTTAAGCAAAGATCATAGCACAACTTGAGCTTTTAAAACCACAGGAGGGACAGAGGAAACATTTTAAAGGGTTTCAAGTTGCATGTACAGATTAAGGGAAATCCAAGTGGGAGAGGTTAATAGAGTAATGCCTTTGTTAGCAATAAATGTGAGAGCAGGAAAACAATCCTTTGTGTTTCTGAGATCTGGCGTTTATCCTTATGTAAGACTTCTTCCCAGAGTGCTGTTAACAGCTGAACCAACGAGTCTCAGAATTCAGCAAAGTGTCCAGATGCTTTGTGGTGTAACAAAACCCTAAGGTCAGAACTTGGGCTGTTCAGAGGATTGAGATCTTCGAGATAGACATTATAAACTCAAGTTCTGAAGGCCTCCAAAGTCATAATCTGAATGGTGGTCATGTACTTTTACATCCACAGCCTATTGCTATCTTTTAATTATTGGTGTGGTGACTCAGAGAATAGATGAAGGATTCTTGGAAAATTATCCATCAAAATACTATTTCTTCCCTTTTCTTCTTCCCTTCCTTTTTCTACTTTCCTTCCCTTTCCTTCTTCCCTTCCCTTCCCTTTTCTTTCTCCTTCCCTTCCTTTGCCTTTGTTTTTTCCCTTCCTCCTCTTTTTCTTTTGCTGGAGGCAGGAGTGCCCTTGTCCAACTTGATGTAGCTCGAAGGAAAAACTCAATTTCTCTCTTATTTTCTCTCTTTTTCATCTTGATTGTCTTTGGTTTCAGTTTGGAGGGAGAGTTTTTAGTTACAATACTCAGCTAGTTCTCTCTGGGTAATTTGGGGCAATTTATTGAAACGTACTGTGCACGACTTACCTATTTTTAAGCAAAGATAATGAAAGCTCTGTTCTCCATGTCTGTGATATCTCTGAATACCTGTTGCTGACCTTGCAAGAGGCATCTCTAAATATATAACGTTTATACTGCAGTATGAACAGTTATGATTATGTTGTGTTTCTGTTTACCCATTGGAGCGATGGGGATTTTTTCAATCATAACCCTTTTCCCTGTGTTTGTGCAGGTGGAAATTATGTGTACCTCAGCAGATAGGTGAGGTTTGTTCTGCTGTTGTTCTGTATTGCACTGAAAGAAAAGTCCAGACAGACAGAAGTGCTAAAGCATCGCTACAGCTGCCTCTCACCTTGAAACCATAGGTGAAACCCATAAATTTTAAATATTGGTTTTAAGGTTTTGAAGATTTCTGATAGAAATACTACCAATGGAGAGGCACCATTGGGATTTACACCATGCTTTGATTTAATTATTCTTAGAGAAGCATTATGACCTGTCAAGGCATTTGTCCTTTGCTGTCAAGGCTGCAAGCACTGATTTCACTTTCCCAAAGAGGATGTGTAATAGTCTGAAAATAAGCAAGTATGAAAAATTGTGGATGTAATTATTATAATTTTGGGTACAATGAAATGGTAATCCTTTTAAGTATGCTCCGACCAATATATTCATCTATAATTGCCCATAGCCAGACTTTCCTACGCAGTACTTTATTTGCTTTGTGTCAGTATCAGAAGAGACATACATGGTGGTCTTTTGTGAAAATGATACAGAATTGAGATGTATAAAGCTGGCAGTTGATTTCTTGCTGTCAGAAGAAACATTATTTGCTGTCTTGAAACACGCTGTAGTTTTGCACGTGCTTCTCAATTCTGAGTGGTGGTCATTGGAGACTGAGTAAATATTTATTTGTGGAGCTGCAGGTCCATCTCCCAGGTGGAGGTACATGAGATGGAGTAGAAAAGATCCTCCAGGTGCCCACTTCACCTACCCAGGTCTTCCTGAACTTTCCATTGGCTGTGCTGCTTTAATTTCACAGCATCTGAGGCCAGAAGGGCCCGTTAGATCATCTGCGCTGAACTTCAGTCTATCACAGGCCATTAAGTTTCACCCAGTTACCCCTGGGTATTCTTTACTGCCAGTCTTTAAACTTTTATGTAGCATTCCTATGCCATGTTTCATCGCAGAGGTAGCTACATTTCAGTGAAATGTGTTCTGTGTAGAACCAGTAATGCTTGTAAAGTGCATTAGGAGCCTTCGAAATGAATAGAACTTGTTTATTTGAGATTTTCAAAGATGCTTAGGGAATTAGGAAGTGTGCTTCCCATTAATTTTTATGAGAATTTAACATCTAAATGTCCCGGGTAGCTTTGAAAAATCTTCTCTTTTAGTGTGAGGAATAAAAGCAGCCATTTAGAATTAGTTAAATTGTGTATGTAGTTCACTAGTGTAAGATGGTTTAAATTAAGAGGTTAAAAAATTCCTGTTACAGACAATTTTATAATGACCTGATCTGGAGGTGATGTCTTCTTCATGGCTCTAAGCACTTCACTGTTGGCTGAAACTTGTGAGTTTATATTCCTTTTTAACTCGTTAGCCCACTTAATATTAACACAGGAAGTTCTTAGGAGCCATAAAAATGCCTAATTGTATTTTAGCCTCTACTGCTTTATCAATATTGGTATTTATGAAGTACTACAGAACTCCTAATTGTTTCACTGCACGCTGACATGTGAACTACAGTTCTCATTAGCACCAGCTTTCATTGGAATGAATTTTCTTCAAGATGATAGTAGAGGATGATGCTTTTTATTCTTAGTAATAACTGGTCTTTGACTGTTGTTTTTCTAAGGGCTATCAGGCATGAGAATGACAGAATGGGAAATGAGCTGTATTTCAGACAAGGCATTTTCCAAGAGGCAAAACCGGCGTAAACGTTCTGGGTTTTTTGTTTAGAAATGCAAATGAGGTGTCTACTTGCAATTGAAAAATGCATTGGATAATTCTCTGTATTTCAGAAATTACTCCATTATCTCCCACAGTCTCACGTGGGATGCTTATCCACCCCCACTGGGAGCATGTGTTGCGTGCTCATACTCCTTGCAGGGACACTTTCCCTATGTACTCATTTCCAGTTCCTTTTAGTCACTTCAAATTGCTCATTGTCCTACCCACCATAGATAATTTTTCTCCAAACTCTATTTTGCCATCCCCTTGATATCTGGAAGGAGCACCATTCTGTCTCCATGATGACTTAATCAAGGATGGGCTAACAAAAGACGACAGCTAGTAGAAACATTGTAGTAAGCATGGAGTACACCTGCTTTCCTAATTATTACGTGCCAGGTTAATTGTATGACTGCAGATATTGGATCACACTACTACTCATGACATGTTGTGACTACAGCAGCCCACAGTTTTTTTTCCTAAGGTACCTGTTGCCCAGAAATTGAAATATTTGTCTTAATTGACACAAATTATAATTATCCTAAAGAACTTGGAGGTTCTTCCTGCTCCCCTCCTCTCTCTTTTTTGTCTTCCTAATTATCACTGTGGATCCTAATGAAAATGGCTGATATCGCTGCTCATTAGGCAAATAATTTCTTTAGCAGTTATCAGAAATTTAGGCAGCCAATCTGAAAGAAAGTATTGTAGTGCACAGCAGAGCTTTTGCCTTTAGAAAATTCCCAGATGCGGGTCAAGTTTGCTGTTAGAGTCAATGCAAGAAACTGCATTGAAGATAACATAACTGCACTCCCTTGAAGTAGAGACAAATTTAGCTCTCATATTTAAAACCGAGAAACCAGATTTTATTGATATTGGAACAATAAATTGAGGCTGACACTGGCAGGTGTGAGTCTGTGCAGCACCAAGGGCTTCCATGGGGAGCCAAGATTTATGCTTGCTGGGTGTCTTGATTGAAGTCCTGTGACCTTTCATTACTTTGTGGTGAAGTGATTTACATGCAGCACCAGCAGACCTGGACGTCTGAACATCAGCCTCCAACCTCAATCAAACTATCACAGCACAGTGATTTCTTTAGAGCTTTTGTAGTTCTTTGGGGTTTACTTTGCAATCGTGTTTTAGGTGGAAGGTCTTGAAACTGTTTTTTCAATGGCAGTTGGGGTTATCTCATCGTTTCCTGACAGCAGAAACTGAGGAATTAAGAACACGAGCAAGTATTGTAAGTCATAGCAAAGCCCTGAGAATCATCAGCAGTGTAGACAGAGCAAAACTAGGCATAGGTAGGGTGCTGTTGCTCCCAGGAGCATCCAACTGTGGATATTTTGGTCAGTGATTTGTCAACCTTTTCTATGTACTTTTCCTTCCAGTACGTAAAGAGAGCTTATAAGTGAGAGGGGGACTTAGTTTTTACATAGTCTGATAATGATGGGACAAGGGGGAATGGCTTTAAATTAAAAAAGAGGAAATTTAGGTTAGTTGTTAGGAAGAAATTCTTTACTCGGAGGGTGGTGAGGTGCTGGAACAGGTTGCTTAGAGAAGTTGTGGGCATCCCTGGAGGTGCCCAAGGCCAGGTTGGATGGGATTCTCACCAAGCTGATCTGATGGTTGACAACTTTGCCTTTGATAGGGGTTGGAAATGGATGATCTTTGAGGTCCCTTCCAACCCATTGTATGATTCTATGATTTGGGGGACCAAAGGCTAAAAAAGCTCCCAACGTGTAAGTAAAGATGGAGTAGACGGTTGTTTTCAGTTCCACTCATGGCAGTAGAATTTTGCTGTAGCCAAGTAACTCAGGTTGACATTCTGCTGTCAGCAGGAGTTCTTCAGACCCAGGGCTTCGTGTTTCACAGCTCCAGGAAGTGCTAATGATGGGCCTGTGGTTGTTGTTAGTACAATTCTGGAACTGGAGAACAAAAACAAACCCTTAAAAACTAGAAGGGAGCCTGACTTAGGAGTAAGCCATGCTCTGAGCTGTCGGCATGGTTCCCATCTCTCTTGCAGGCTTTCCATGTGACCTTGGGCAGGTTGTATCATCCTTCTTCATCCAAGCACTGGGTGTAGGAGCAGTGAGACTTGGACTTACTGTTGCATTTTGATGCTGAAGTGTCTTAGGTTGCAGGTGTTTTTCAAAATTCAGGATAGTGCTGTATAAATTGTTCCATAGTACACATGTTTGGAGCACTCAGTAGGCACACATCCATATAAATACAGATATAATCACACCACAGCGTGCTGCATTCCTTTATTCACACTGCATCCCTGACAGATGTGTTCTCAGCAAGATTCCACCATATTCCACAGTTGAGCAGAGTCTGTATGCCGTTGAAACAAAAGAAGAAGATTAATTAGGCTGTCATTGTGTGAAATTGGGTTTGGAGATGGCAGGCACGCTCAGAGAAGCCTGCATGGAGGTTGTCTTTCTTTCTTTTGTAATTATAGAAACTGGGAGAAGGAGAGGAAGAAACATGGCATAGTGCAGTCCAAGAGGCTGGAGCTGAGCAAATAAATGTGATCTCTTTGTGCTTCTGCAGATGGATTTGCTTCTTCCTGAAAGTTGTTGGACTGTTAAAACCTAAAGTTGCTTGCATATCAAGTCAAGCCAACGTGATACTATATGGGGGCTGCCAGTGTGGAGATGTGACTTAACACTGAAGAGCAGCGTTTGCTCAGCCTGAGCTCAAAGGTTGAACTGCACTTGCTGGCAAATGTGATTTTTTTGTACCAATCAATTAAAATTAGACAGCATCCAGGTAGCAGACTGGAAGGCAGTTCTGTTCAAATAGCAGCCACAGCCACCTGCAGGAGGGAAAATATCTGCCTGTGTGTTATTGGAGACCCGTTGTATCCTTCTAAAAATGCAGGAGATGAACTTTGTATTCAGATTCCTTCTAATTTAGCTCCGCTCCATTGTATGCCACTCAGAATTGAGCACTTGTTTTATTCTTTTCTTCCTTTAAAGAGAAGTAGGGGAGCTGCATTTGGGCATATTTCAAACCCGGTAATAGTATTCCACCTCCCTCTCCTCTGCTCGCAGTTTCAATTGGAAAAGCAAATCTTATTGTGTGCTTTCAGCTGCTCAAGTGAGAGCTGCAGCATTTTCTGTTGGAGAGGAGAGCTTTGTGATGGGGCAGATCTGCACGTAGCATGTCCCTTTCCTCTGCAAAAATAAAAACAGCTTCCAGATGGAACAGGAGCAGCAGTAAGCTAAAAGCAAGTCTGGTTCATCCTGGGAAGTGCTAGCTGTACAGGAGCCCCTTAGACTGGAATGGGGAATGGATGATGGACCTCTGCTCTTTGTTGGCATAACCCCGCAGTTTGCAGGCCTTGATCAGCCTTCCTGCTTTGTTTAAGGAGCTGCACCAGTGTCAAGGAATGGAGCAGAACAGTTCACATCTCTCCCTGCAGAACACACTGTTGGTGATGCTGTACAAAGAATCCTGCTGTCTTCTTACTGCGTTATGATAAATAGTGATGCTTTTCCTTGCTCTCCCTGATGTTCTTAGCCAGGTTTCATTGCTTACTTCTGCAGCTTCACAACTGCTGTGGGGTTATCCCAAGGACAGACCCAAGGGCAGGGCTGGATTCCCAGGACCTGCAGGTATATGGGATCCCCCAAGGCAGTCCCTGTGGACCATATGATCCTGGATGTTGTAGGAATTGCCAGGATCCCACTGCTTTTGTTGGAATGCAAGTGAATTAGCATCATATCAGGAAAACAGTTATTGTGTCATTGTAAGGTGTGATGTGGTGTTGGCAAGTTCCTAGGAGCAAGTGGGAGAGCTTTGGCAGTCCTTGGACAGGAAAATATGAAAGACCTGTACAAATAACTGAATCAGCACTCTGTTAGAGGGCAAAAAGTAATTTGTTATTTACTCTTCATTAAGTATCATCTGCAAAGAGTGGTCAGCTTGGCAGTTCGAAATATGTGTTCTGAGACCCTTCTTAAAGGAAGACAGGGGAAATGAGGAGGAGGAGTCGCAGATCTCGATTGTAGGGCATGGTGGGTTCATATTGGTTTACCTGAACCACAGCATGGTTTGTGCAAAGACCCATATGCCCTTTCTGTCTTTGTCATGGAATTGACACCATTTATTTTTTGGGTGTAGATTTGATTTGTTTTGTTTTGTTATTTATTTATTTTTTTTTTTTTTTTCATTTTTACTCTCAAGCTGTGTAACTCTGGAAGTTAAATCTGGAGACTTGGCAAAGAGATGAACATCTTTGTTTATTAACTCTTTCTAGAAACTCATGTTTGAGGAGAGGAGAGGCAGTACTTAAACATACCAAATCTACAGGCAGGAAAAATGAGTGCTCATTTAATTTCACATTCAAGAGAAGAAGACACAAGGAATAAGATTTGTATCTAGGTATAAGAAAAGGTGGGACTGAAGGCAAATATATGTGATTTAGGCGTATCTTTCTGGGGGGAAAAAAAAGAAAGGGGGGGATATTAAGGATTCTTTGTAATGATGGGAGAAAGTCCTTTCTTTCAAATGCCTGTTTCAGTGTGGGAGTGAACCTGCTCCTTTCCTTTCCTTGTGTCTGTTCAGGAGCTGAGGGGCTGTAATTGCTGGAGAGTTTGCAGAGGAGCTGGAGGCATTCTGCCTTTCCACTTGCTGTAATACATTTTATTTATTTTATTTTGGTTTTTTTTGTAGAAATTGTGGTCTAATGTATTGTTTGGGAGAATCACATAAGGTGGGAATGAACTTCAATATTATTATTCAGAACTGTTTGTTGTTCTTAAAAAGAATGTCATAATCCATGTAAATGCTTTTGGTATGATATGCTAACCCAGGTGCTAGGATTCCTCTCCCCTCCTGAAAGTGGGAGATGCTGCTTTCAGCAGTGAGCTTGTAGCTCAGTGAATGCCTTTGCTTGTCATTTGGAAGCAATATATTCTTTATTATCCCTATGAAGAGATTCTCATGAATACTTCAGGAGACATTCGTAAGGAAAGCCTTAATTATTTAAAACCATTTTTTCCCATTACTTACTTAACAATGTTGCCTTTCGTCTACCCAAGCTGAATTTATTGCAATGAATAATCATTTTCATTTCAATTAAGTTTTGTATGTACACATCTCTGAATCTTGTATCCATCTGTTTACCATCTGTCAATCGGTTTACTATTTCTACAAAGCTTCTTATTTTTTAATTGTAGATGGTCATGTACTCTTTACCGTTATCGTCATTCAACTCATCTTCTGGACAGCGCGTAACTGTATCAGTCTCTGTGTATAATTAGATTGCCAAGACAGCTGAAATCACAAGATCATAGAATTTTTTTTAATATCCAGCCCGAATCTCTCCTGTTGGATGTTGCAATGCATTCCACCCTATCTGGCAGCTGTTCTTCCTTGGGTGGAGGGTTCGTCATGGCCAAGACCTTTGTTCCTAAGCACTGCAAGCCAGGCAGCCACCTCCATCCTCCTCGTCCATCTCCAGATGCCATCCAGTGGGCTCATAAGGTTGCTTTATATTCAACTGGTTTTCTGAGCATCATTCCCTTTGAAAATCTGGATGGATGTATGGATAGACAGACAGATAGACAGATAGATAGATAGATATCAGTGTATATATATACACTGGAGGCAGTGTATTGCGTTGGGACTTCACTCTTCATCAGCTTTAATTATGATGGTGCTTGAACAAGTTCATCTTACAGGAGACAACCAGTGCTTGCTGACAGGAGGATACATTTCACTGTCACTGTAAGCTGTTCTGCCTCAGAACTTGGACAGAACTTGGCAATTGGGTCAAAATTCATCCAGCTCAGTATTGGATGGCTTGTTTTTTGTTGGGTTTGTTTGTTTGTTTTTTGTTTGTTTTGGGTTTTTTTGGTGCAGAAATGATCTGACTCCATCTGATAAGCCAGACAAGGGACAAATGAACCCAGCCTCCATATTATTTCCATTCCATGGCCCAGCTTGTTGGCCTCAGCATAACTCCAAGGAAAAGACGTTCAGCCGACGCGTGCATACATCACCCCTTTTACCCATTGGTAGCTTTGCATATTGGTTATGGGATATCTCTGGTTAAACTTAGCTTTATGAAAATGATGTAGGATGGCCTGACCTAATCTAGTGCCTAATTTAGCGGTTGGCATCCCAGCCTATGGCAGGGGGCTGGAACTTGAGGATCTTTGATGTCCTTTCCAACTCATCCCATTCTATGATGGAAGCTGAAGAGAGAGGTGCTTTTGAAAATACTCAAACAAAGCAGAGAACTACAGGCTCCTTCTGTGTATATTAAAGTAGTTAATCTTCTCCACAGAACAAGCTCAGGCTTGGCATTTCCCTTCACACTGCCCAGACCTGACCCTGCCTGGGAGTTCTTCCATCTCAGAGGATGCAATACAGCACTGACCTCCCCAATGCCAACCTGGTTTTGGTGCTCCCATCACTGAACAAACTGCTAAAAAAGGGAAATAGAGACAAAGCCACACTGAAATGAACAGCTGCTGGGAGCCAGGAAGCACTAATTAACTTGTAGCAGGTGCTGCTCCTGTTTTCCATCGGGTTGCAGGCGGGCAATCTGCTGCAACAGAACAGGGAAGGCCAGGAGGGAAAAGCCTTCCCTTGCAGCCCTGTGAGCCCGCAGTATTATTTCTGTGTTATTTCTGTAGCTGAAATCATGACTCAGTATTTTCTGAGGCTGAGGATAGCTTTCTCTCTGCTTCCTACACCCAAATGTCACTCAGCCAGAAGCAGCTGTCATGCTGATGGGAGGGTGGCAGGGCTCAGAGGAGGGAGCTGCAAGGACCTTGCCCTGTGTTGCTGCGGTGCCAAATGGGTCACAGCCGCCCAGTCCTCCCCGTTCGACCTCAAGATCCCAATTAGCATCAGGGCTTATTGTGCCGGATGCTATAGAAACACCTAAAGAGAAAGCAGTTAACCCGAGGTATAACGCAGGCAGTTGCCGATGTCCTGCATTCTTCCCCTGGAGTATTCCTGTGTGCCTATTTTAGAAAAGCCAGTGCCTTTGTGAGAAAAGCTCTTGAGGTGAGAAAAGTCAGATTCGTGTGGACTGCGTATCTTATCGCCTAACATGCCTGAGAAATTCTATTCTAAGGTACATTTTCCAAATACAAAGTGCCCTTTTCAAACCAAATAATAAAAACCCTTCGTACTCCTCTAACCCTAACAATCTCGTGCACTTAGGCACTCGACATTTAAACTGAAGTTTGAGTGCTTAGCTCGGGGCTGACAACAGATTCTGGTTTTTAAGCTGCAGAGACACTTCTTGAAATGTTATCCCAATTTTGGCTCCCAGTAAATAAGTTTTTAAGATGAAATCTTGCAATCGCTCAGGCTTTCTGTGGCTGCCTCTGATTATTTTTTTTTTCTCCTCAACTATAAAGCCAAATTATACCTGGATCTATCCCATGTAATTCCCTTTCTGGCCTTATCTTATCTCTAGCTCTTAGCTGATGTGATTGAAAAACTCTGGCATTCCGTGACACAAATCCAAATGCCAAGCACTAAAGGCTGACACTGTTCTTCCAGGAACAGGTCCACTCACTTCACAATTGTGTTCCTTTATATCAAAGCGAGAAAGGAAAGAAAAATATTAGGAAAATATCAGGTTTCACTTTCTAATGCTGTGTTGTAGCAACAGTAAAGAACATGGGTTAAGGTGAGGAGGAAATTGGTTGATTGCTGCAACTGGGTGCACTTGGATATGACCCTGTGCTGTTTTACTGCTAGCTAAAACACCAATTATTTGCTATTGCTGTTTTCAGGGTGTATCTTATACATATAGCCCAAGGCAGCTGTGTTTTGGTTGTTCCTGGCAGCAAACAGGGCCTACAATAATGGGAATTGTTGTTGTTGAGGATGGAAGGGAGCAGTGAAATGAATCTGCAGAGGGACCCAACAGGTGTGAAGGTGGTAATGATCAATTTTTATTTAGCTAAAGGTTGCAACTCTCTAAAACCACATTTATAAAACTGCTTTTTCTCTTAAGGTGATGTAGGAGGAGTTCTTAAGCTACAGCCTAAGTTGTTGAGCAGCTTCAAATCTGTTGCTGAAGTGTGTGCTGAGCACTACTGAGAGCATCACATGAATTTCTCCACCCTAGAATGGTGCTGGCAGTGTCTCAAACGCTGGGTAGAGACCTGTCTGCAGATTCACATTGTTGTAACTAAGAGACCAACATATTTAGCAGGAATGTTTCTGGGTTAGAATTTACTTGGACTGAACTCAGTATGATTTTTGCTGGCATGGCAACATAAGACAGAGATGGCATGCCACGGGCAGGATTTAGTGCTTCATCTCTTTGTATTCACCTCACTCAATAAGGCAGGAAATTTATTTACTATCCAGAGGCAGTTAACTGTCATCCTAGTGCATTGTTTCAGCAGTGGAAAATGGCAATACATCTATATATCTATTTTTAAATGAATGACTTTGAATACCCAAGGAGAAGGATGAGAAACCCTTTTTGCTGTGGTATTGACAGAGAAATGAATTTCTCCACCAAGTTGTACCTCAGACATAGGTTTGATGATTTTTCTTCAGGAAGTTTTCTGTTGTGCTTGTTCAGTTTCCACTGTTTATCCTAGAAGAAGCAATTTAAAAGAATTATATATTCTGCAACCCTTTCTTTAGCATGAGAATTGCATGGAGCCGATCTCTCTGTCATTAATAGCCCAAATGTAACTGTCACTTAAAGGGAAGGATTACTCCCATGTGTGAGATCCAAGCCTTCTGAAAGGAAATCCATTTGGGGGAAGGAGAGGAGGGGCTGGGCATTGAGCATCATTCAAACCTCCTGCCTTGGGTTGCTTGAGTTCTGTCCAGGCTGCAGCATGTGCCTACCGTGCTTTAGTGAAGGCTTTCAATCTTATGGTGGTAGGTATCAATACATAAAAGAATTATAATTTAATACATAAAAACAAATAATAATTAAGGAAGCACAATGGGTTAATTAGAGAAGAAAACGAGGATCATTGAGAGCTTTGTCTAGACCTGCTGGTGATTTCCATTGCATTCAGCTGTCTTGAGGATGTGTGTTTGTGGGGTAGAGAAAACAGATGTCTTATTTCAACTGGGTTTCAGTGCTGATGGTCCATCTAGAGACTTGAAAAAGGAAAAAGGACAAAGAAGGAAAGGCTATTTCTTGAGTATACAAACAGTTTGTACTGTGTATGTTGTCATCCCATCCAATCCCACCCATGCACGCAGGCATCTCAAAGTGCATATATAAACACATTGGCTGTGGGTCTACTGAAGGGAAAATAGCAGGTCACTTTTTCAGCTCGAAAAATCACTTTTATTAGATTTGGAATGAAACATTATTGGTGTGGCATGTGCCCAAAATCATGAAAACTACAAATAAGAGACTTCCAAGAAGACAAGGGTTTGGACAGCTTTCTGATTTGAAACAGATGGAGAAGGCATTGCTCAGGGAAACACTGCTGAACCCTCATCACATTCCTAACGTTTCAGAACACCCTTTTAGCTACTGTTGAGCCTGACATTTTGTCACACAACCAAAATGAAGTTCATCTCCCTGAAGGAGGACAGTTTGGGTCTCAGGTCTTGGAAATGTGTAGGTTCCTATCTCTTGGATACAGTTAGAGTCTTGGAGACAATTCTCTAAGTTCTGTTGATGAATAAATTAACAAAAACTGATTCATTCCCACAAAGACGTTTGGTTTTGCAAAAATAGTGTTGTTCAATAGAAAACTGTCCCAACAAAATGCTGAAATTTGCTTCTCTCAATTTTTACACCGGATGCTCGTAGCCCTGCAATAAAAGTGATTGGTCTGTACTCATAGCCCTAGTGCAAAACTGGCAGCTACCCAGTCTTTCATGCTCACTGACGAAGAGCAAAGTTCACACAATCAGCTGAGATGCTGTGTTGGGTGTATCAGGGCTGATAGCAGCAAAGTCCAAAACATTCAAAAAAGCTGGGTATACAGCTTGTGTCTACAGTGAGTATCAGTTTAGTGGGCCACTCCCTGTAGCTAGCAGGGCTAAATAGCCATGTTCCATAAAAACCTAATTAGCATTACATTTTATTTTATGAAGCATCTTTTCCAATCATTATCCTCAGATGTGAATGCAGTTAATTTTGTGTGGTTTGTTCCATTTGACTGTACTTTATATGTGATGTATCGGTACCCAGCTGGGTAATTTTCCAGTCCTGCTCTCCCAGTCTCAGTATAACTATAACCACCTTGTCTGAAATTTTATCTGCTCAGACACACTGTGTTCGATTTGCAGAGATTTCTGCATTTTCTTGGATGCGGGATTGCAACGGCTGAGCTGAGAATATGGAATTCCACACACAGAGTAAAAAAGAATGAATAGCAAGAGCTGTGCAACTGGAAAGCAGTGTGGCATCATCCCAGCTCCTGGGTGCACCCTGGAAATCCTGGTGGCATGAGGGAGAAATAACAGGCAAACCACATCTGCTTTCCTAGCACAAAGTCTGCAGTGGAACTTTGGATCCATGCTGTTGTCAGTGAGGTTATCCTCTGCTGTTATCAGAGAGGAATTTTCCTCTCGTCACACTGTTGTACATCTTACAGAGATCACTCCTTCTTGCATGGTAATCACAAATGTGTATTTATAAATTGTATTTGTACCTGGTTATAATTTCTGAATCACGTGTGCTGTGTGCTTTATATATACCGCATTGCATACGTTCCTTCCTGTGAACCACAGCACTTCATTTGCGGCCATGCTATTCATTACAGCTGGATTATATGCCCTCAAGGGAGTAAGTAATCATTCCTCTTCATGCCTGCATTGTATGCAGTGCAAAAGCATTCCTGGTCCAGATGGATAAGGAGCGAAAAGGAGAAAACGTGGCTCATTTACCTTGTAATAGTTTAATAGATGACTACACGCAGCGGGCTTGTAATTTGTTGCTAATGCAGACAAAGAGGAGGCAAGAGGATCTGGAGCTGTGCCTCAGACCCAGTGCTTCAGTAGAGCTGTTCTGGGTAAGTCCTCATCCTCAGTCCCTCTGGGTGTTTGGTGAAGAGTGCTGGGAGTGAGGAGCTGGACCCCTATGTTCTTGAGAAGCTGATGTCATCAGGGGAAAATTGGTTCTCTTCTGTGTTTTTGGCATTTTCCTGTCTGTTTGTTTGCAATAGTGAAATTTCGAAGGGCGCAGTTCGAGGAGGTTTAATTAGCTGTGCTCTCAGTAGCACTGATGCATTTTGTCTCTGTTGGCTATTGATTGTTTTTCCTCAGTGAGGTCCAACATAACAAATCAGAGTGTACAACAAATGCCCTGTTTGTAAACGTATTATGACACTCTGGGTAAGAAAAAAGTTGGTTGGAATGATACTTTAATGCACATTTGTTTGTGTTTTTTGTCCCCAAAAACTACAGCAGTCAAGATTTCTCTTCCCATATTGGATGTGCACAGATTTTCTATGCTTACCTAAAATCCCAGGACAAATTAGTGGCAAAAAAAAAATCAGGTTTCCTTGCAATAAAATTGTAGAGTACGTGTTCATTTTAACAGCTGCCATACGTGGGCAGGATTTCTAGATCATTTGATCCAAAGTAGAATCCCATGGACTTTGATGGAGCTGTGAAATTTTCAGTTGTGGAACAATGCCTCCACGTTTTCAGTTGTTGTTAGTTATTAATTTTGAACAATACACATCAGTCTGTATCAATTTTCAGATGTGATGCCAGATGAGTTTAGTTCTTGATTGTGCTAATTACCCTATGCTGCTGTGTTTAATCTTGCACTGGTGAAGGCAACTGCACAGCTTCAGGAATTATTAGAGCCGTAAGAGCATGACTGGCTTTATGAGTTTTGCACTAATGTGGAAGATAAGCAGTTCAGGTACTCTAGTTCTGTAGAGTCGTGTTTGTATCATTTTCTGTTAGCAAACTGTGGCTTGAAAACAACTCCAACCACTCTTTCTGCTCCGCTGAAGCCCCAATTCCCTGTGAAGTCTGAGAGACTTTTTCCTTTGTTTAAAAAAAAAAAAAAAAAAAAAGGCAAAATTAATGGGAAATGACAAGAGGAAAACGATCCAGCTGAATGCTTTGATAAGCAATCAAGACTTAATAGATTAGAAAATATAATTAATTACTTAATTACACTCAGAGTGGTTGTTGTTGGTAGATTGTTTGTTGAAAAGCCATTGTTGAATGGAAGGATGTGCCTGGTGCATGGAGAGCAGCCTCCAGGAGCCTGTAGCTGCTAGCAAGGACTCCTAATGAGCAGAGAAGTTGTTCTGGTTAGGGTACATGCCGGTGCTCTGCAGCTGGGAGAATCCAGCTCCTTATTTCATTGTATCCAAGCCCAGCGATGCTTGCTGTTCATTTGAAAATTCACATTTTGACATAAAACCATAATACAAGCAGTTCCTTCGGTGAGTGAAGTAAGGGGAACAGAGTGAAATGCATCATGGGACACAGCCCAGTTGCTCAGTAGCCAATTCTATGTCTGCAAGGGTTGTATTTTAAGTCAGAAATTCTGAAATTTATATCTGTTTCTAAACTTGTAAGGTTTTCTTTTCACAGTCTATGCAAGATTGCATACAGGGACATACAGAAATTGATGGACAGTTGCTTCTTACCATTAAGTTAAAAATATAAGGGTTAACTTTTGGCGATGACTTCAAGTAGGGGTCTGCAATTACTGCCTGTACAACAAGAGGATGATTGGCTGAAAGAAATGAATGTCTGCTTTCTGAAAATTCGACCCCTTTATAAACATCTCAGCTTGGATTCTTTGACATTAGTTCCTATGGAGGATATTGGTCTTTATGTCTTTAGTAAGCTTTAACTTTATCTGTCTGTGTAGTTTGAGAGCACTTTGAGTACTAGGGAGCAGATTAATGCAAAAGGGTTCACTTGATAATGAGAGCTGTACCTTTATCCCCTTAAGTGCCATTTAGATATGGCAGCAATGGCCTGGCATGGACCTGGGAAAAGCCCTGTTGCTCTCAGTGCTGCAGCACCCACAACAGAAGGCTGCGAAGTCCATCACACAGAGCTGGTGGAGCAAAGAACAGCAGCAGCCTGCACCAGCAAGAGGAAACTCATCCCAGTGAGCTCTGTTTGACTTCATTAGCTCCTGCAGAGCTGGGAGCAGAATGGATTTATCTCTCCCCAGAGCCAGGGCAGGAGCTGGATGTGCTCAGCATCGCTGTGCCTTCCTGCAAACAGAACAGAACGAGCTCGCTGACAGATTGGCCGCTGCCTCCCTGTGCTGTGTGCTGCTGTTTCACTTTGCAATGCTTTCCATAAGTTAAGGTCTCATGCTGGTTTCTTTAATTGTGCTCGGGTGTTGCTTGCCTTGTGCAGCAGCACTGGAAGCTTGTTTGCTCATATCGGCATAAACTTGAATGTAGGAATGCTTTCCTCAGGAGCTGATCTGGAGAGGAACAGCATTTTTTTCTATTTGTTGCCTTTCGTAACATTACTGATCCGACAGTTGGTAAGCAGGCATCCAAAACTGGATGACTCCTTCATGGATATCTCATATTCTGTTGTACATAGAGATGTGGTGCTTTGGCTCAGCTGCTAAAAGAGTAGACATGAAGAATTGTTGAGGTTCACAGCTTCCTTCTTTTTCTGTTTGTGCACTACAACATAGTCTTAGTGGGGTGTAAAGACAAACTGGATGATCTCAGAAACCTTGCTTAAAGAGGGCTGGAGGTTTTCTGCCTTTGTATATTTACACTGATGACATCATTAATTAATTAATGGAGTCTGTAACTTTTCCTCGATGGGTGACTGGTTTAGTTTTTATTTCTTGAAAAACATAGATATATTTTCCATCTATACAACAAAATGGATTTCAGTTAGAGGCACCATTTAAACTTCCACAGCAATCAGTAGTGCTTTGCCTCACTCACACAGCCTGATTTCCAGCCAAAGCCTTGCGTGGAGCAAGTTTTCACTGGCTAGCTGAAGAATCCAGCTCTCCAAGTTGTACCTCCAGCAAACTGAGTGATGGGTGGGTGTAGTCTGTGATTCTCTCCTGCCCTCTGCTTCACAGGACACAGAGGACTGTTTTCTCTGTGTGTTGTTCAAGCTGTGAGCTGGTGTTGCCATGTAGGAGAAACAGCAGAAAGTTCAGAGACAAAAAGATGAGAAAATTCTGTGCTATGGGGCAGCAGCATCTTGATTCTGAATGAGTTGAAATGTTTCCTAGGGAGATGCACTCATCTTTCAGTGGACAGATCTCAGGATGGCATCACTTTTTTCTTGCAGTATGCATTTTTTTGCAGTATACGTGCATTCCCTTCCAGTCACTGTCAGAAACCAGGCTGTTTGCTCATTCTCTGCTGGGGGTGTTGCTGAATGTGGCACATTGAAGAATGCAATGGATGCCCTGACCTTGGAGGTGCCCAAGGCTGTGGATGGTGCCCTGACCTGGTGGGGGGAAATCAGCCTATAGCAAAGGGGTTGGAGGGAGATGGTCTCTAAGGTTCCTTCCAACCTATGATTAGCATCTCAAATCCCAAAGCTCTTCCCAGGGTTGGTCGAGGGGCTGGAGTTATTTTTTTTTGTTTGATGTTTTGTGGTTCTTGACTTCAGATCAGGGACTAGAAGGGAGTATAGAGAAAAAGTAGAAGCCTTATTCCAGAGTTCTGGCTTCAAGTCTTGCCAAAAGATGATTGTGTGCCAAAGGACAGTGCTAATTTAGAGAGACAGATGTGGCAAGGGGATACAAGAGGGTCATGGGGATGCAAGTTAAAGATAATTAGGGACAGCTGGGTATTTTGGGTCCAGCATGTGCTTTGACAACATCAAAAGAGCACGAGTTAATGGGAAGCAGATTGTTGTAGGAAGCAAATTGTTGGTGGAAATGAGATAAACTCAGTAGGGTCAAACTTGCTTTTGAAGATAATAGCTTGGTTACATGCAACTGTGCTCCACACCCTCCCCAAACAGGGTGCTGTTAGCATCAGTGACGTACAGCAGTTAAAAATAGTTTAAGGTACACAATCACAAGTTCTGTATTCAATTGCATGCTCCCATTTACAAAAACTGCAATAGTGGTAATGCTGTTAATACACACAAATCTGTCATTATTCAAAATCCTTCCATTTTAGCACCCAAATTCTAAGGAAATGTGTGTGGCATTTGACACAAAGTGCTGTTTTTAGGATGAGCAACTTTGTTTGTGCACTTAATAAACAGTGTTGAAAATCAGCGCTGCGAAACCAGCATCAGGTTACCATGGCAAAGAACAAGGAAATGAAATGAAGCTGACTGTTGTTACAAAGAGATGGTAGAGCAGGGAGGAATTTGCTGGACCCCTTTTTCACTGCTTACACTTTTTCTCATCATTAATACAAGATTTTTACTTTAAATTTTACGTCACGTTTTTGTGATGGACGTGTGATGCAGTCCTGTTTTGCCTGCATGCGTCAAAATATGCATCATGGTTCTCTTGTTATTTATGCCAGTGTATAGGAAGGAAATCTATGGCATCAAGGGAGTTAGCATAACGAGAGCAAGGATCAGCTCCTGTCTTCACTTTGACATGTAGTAGAATACATTCAAGTTACATATTTATATGGAAACTGGCTTATTTGTTTGTTTCTACTTCCATAAATTCAGTAAAGATTGAAGGACTTTAGGCTGATGTAGCTGTTTATAATGCAATTAAGTACCAATGAGTAATGATAAGATCCAAGCTAAATTGAATAACCTCATTGAGAGTTAAAAAGGAACACAAAAACAAACAAACAAACAAAAAACACCAGAAATGCATGTTTGTGCAGAAACTTTAAAACAGACATTTCTGATGCTGGAGCAAATGGCCATACATCCCCAAGCTGTTAACGTGGGTTTGATAGAATCATTAAAGATGCTTTGTGTTCAGAGAAATTCCCGTTAAGCAAACACCTCTGGGGAAATAGAGGAGCGATGCAGTTTGATTTCATACTGGTGTTTGAGCAGGGTTTTGTGCGGAGTTGCAATTTTTGAGTTGATATCTACAGAAATACATCTGGCTCTACTGGGCTTAGGTCTCTTACAGCGGCTCTTCCCTCTTTTGTGAAGAAATCTGAAGAAGTCTTGCTAAGGTTAGTTGCTTGTTTGGTTTAACAAAGACAACTGGAGATGTCTTGCTAATGCAGAGGGTCCAGCTTCCCCTTCTGGGCTCTGTGCTACAGATGTGGAGAGCATGAAGGCTGAATCTCATCTTCTGAGAAGTATATAAAAACCAATCTGAGCAGCCTGCCCTCTTTAAGCGCATGTAACACGGGAAGCAGACCTCCAAAGGCTCTTCAAGATGTTAGGGAACTGTTCTGAGGGATTTAGGGAAGCGTTTCCAAACTTGGAATGTAATTTGCCTGGTTTTCAACAATTTTCATCTCTGAAAACAGTTTTGGATGTCATTTGAGGAATCTTATTTCCATCTGTTGACAGCTGAAGATCGTGATTCTTTGTCAATTATTTATGTTGCTTAAAAATTTGAGGAAAAAGAAAAAGCCAACCAACCAAGCTCTGGAAGCAGAACCTTCAGTAGTTCTATGTAGTAATAATGTTTCTTGACAGGCTTGTTCCATTATAAGCTACCAGCAGCAAAGTCTGCTCCAGGCCTTTAAAGCAGTTTTCAAGTGTTTTCTCCCTGAAATAGCAAGTTTGAAGAAATGGGGAGGATTTAAACAAGGGACCCACAGCTGAAAATGCGTGAAATAATTTTGCTCTCTGATATCTCGAAATCAACGTATCTTGAAATTGCTGTGATAGAAAGCATGCACACACCCCCCCCCCAAAAAAAAAAAAAAAAAAAAAAAAAGGGTAACATCACTTTCTCTAAATCAATAACAAAGGTGCTGTAGAACAACTTGAGAACTTGAGCAGAGCTTTTTGGTGCCCCGTTGTTTGTGAGTGGTTGTGTTCAGGACAGCATGAGGGCTGTATTGTTGCAGAATGGGGACCTCGCCTCCTGTCTGGGTTAGGCAGAGTCCAACATGTCAGAACAGAGGAAGACGCTGTGGTTTGATAGTTGTATTTATTGCTATTTGCAAGGTCTGGTTTCTGCAAAAAGAAAAAGCATTTCAGGCTCCTTTCTTGTCTTAGAGGGCATCCTGCAGCCAGCCTCATGAACTGCAAGGGGTCTGTTTGCCTTCAGCAGGACCAGAACTGGTGATGTTGTGTCACAGCAGCCTCTCAAGGTCTCGTGCTGGGGTCACAGCCCCAGTGTGGCTGCTCCATTGCTGTGCACGGATTTGAGTCTGTTTGGATCTCGAGCTGAGCAACATGCCATACAAAAGCAACCACAACTCCACCAATCTGTGCACTTTTACAGGTACACATGGACTAGTAGCAATTAACTGCAGGCTCTCCATTCCCACCCCATACAGCCAGAAATGAGCCAAACGTGCTTTTCATGTATGTGTCTTCCTGTAGTTTCTACCTGTGTGCTTTAAAGTCAGTGTAGCATTCAGACTGCAGTCATAGAGCCCTGGGAAGGCAGTCCAGTGTTCTGAATGCAGGGCCTCTGGTTCCCTTTTGTGCTAAGGTTGTGTCAACTGCTGCTATTTATTATTCTCTTGTGTTGTAAACTTTTTTCCCTAAAATTCATGGAGTTCAAGCAACTGCATATAACGCAAAGAGCACATAAGCTATTAATGTTTTATTCTATTTAAACAAACAAGCTTAGGCTGCGGTCTGGTTGGAGTGCATGCTTTCTCTGCCTGCTATTTTGGGATGCGTGCAGGAAAAAAGATGATGGGGCATTAACGTACATGGAGCAGGTTGAGTGTGTGGGGACAGAAGGCGGAGGGATTGACCTGGAAACCAAGCACTCTGCAGTGAAATGCCCACCAGAGATGGAAGGATAAGGGTGAGGAGCACCGCCTGCAAGCAAATCTCGAAGGGCAGTGGGATAGTTAAGGGCACTGAATCTGAATCTTTCAGCTCAAAGGACAGCGGGATGGTTAAGGGCACCAAATCCACAGCTTTGAGTAGTGTGAGTGCAGGAGCTGTCATCACAGCATTAGTGCACAAAATCACAGTGCTTCAATAGCTGTCAGTTATGTCAGCAAGTGGCATCGGAGCCCTCAAGGAAAGGACGTCTTGCAAGGAATGCTGTGCTTCATTATTTTCCTTTTTTTAAATTATTTTTATTGCAGTACGTAGGCCCCACTTGTGAGCAGAGGGGAGAAAAAAAAAAAAAAAAAAAAAAAAAAAGATTTAAGATAGTCCCCTAATCTGTCAGACAAAAACCATATGGCTGAGGCTACAATTGAGCCACGGTTGATCACACTCCCCCCTAATCTGCAGCTGTTTTCCTTCTGATAGATAAATATGTGTTTAAATAATGCACCCTGCCGAACACTCCACGATTTTTTGGAATGTTCATTTTGACAACAAAATGTTCCCATTATGCCCAATAAATGTCTCGCAGACTGACCGCTGCTGCCCAAATGCACATCAAGGCTGCCTTCCCTCCGTTTCACCTTCCATAGGAAACACCGCAGCTGTTCTTTATTTGCAGCACTTACTACAAGAGACTCATTTTCAGGAGATAATTTTTTCCCCTTAGAACTTCATCAAAATGTTTTAGTCCCTGGCCACAAAGACGTGGTGAATAACTATTGCAGAGGAGTGCTGTGAGCTTTGATGTCAGCGCTGTTCTGCTTTAAAAGGGCACTGAAGTCTGTCAATGGCACATTCTTTTCTTCCGTGGTAATAGGACGAGCCTGCCTTGCATTGTGTTACATTTTGTAGGAAGGTTTTGAAGCTGAACTCACTACATACCCATAGCACAAAAAGAAAAAGGGTAACCATGTCAACCAGTGTCCAGCTGGCACCAACATGATATGCTGCCGTCATCCCCTGGCCTTGTCCTTCCGTAGTGATGTGGACAGCGATGGGATGAAGGCTCTAGGGCTCTTCCTCCAGCTATCAGCATCATGTTGGGACAGTGAGATGCTGCATACACTGGTCTTTTGGGTTTTGATGCGAGTCTGTGTGCTTTGTCCCAAGGTAAAGAGTAGGAAGCAGAACAACATAACTTGGATGGTTAATGGGTACTTTGATAACCTTCCCATATTTTTGTTTATATGAGTGAGAGAATACACAAGCCAAAGAGAAGGAATTTTGTTTTGTTTTGTTTTGTTTTTTGGGGAATCATAGAATCATTATGGCTGGAAATAACCTCTAAGACCACCAACTCTAACCTCAACCCAGCCCACCAGGCCAACTAACCACATCCCTTCATGTCACATCTCCATGGTTCTTGAACCTCTCCACAGTTGGTGACTCCACCGCATCCTTGGGCAGCCTGTTCCAATGCATTACCACTTTTTTAGAGAAGAAATTGTTCCAAATATCCACTCTGAATTTCCCTTGGCACACCTTGAAGCAGGGCTGTAAGGACTGAGCTCCTACATCAGGCTGCAAGAACTGAGGTGACATCCAGAGAAATCAATTTTACCCACTGTTTGAGTTCCTTCTGTTCAATGTTATGGCTATTAGTGTGTTCTAGCTGATGCCAATGTACTAGTAGCCCTGCTCTACCAAGGAAGGATCAATCTCCAGAACTCATATAGTGCCTGATGGGAACGTCCTGTTGAGTTCATAAGTGATAAAACCAGTCGAAATGTATGGAGAGAAAAAGACTATATGTTGTGGTGCAGAGATAATACTTACCAGAATTGCAGACCATCTCTGGTTGATTTGATGGCCTTAGTCTGCAACACTGGGGCCGTGTTTTATGACTCTGAAACTTGTAAAGACCCTTTTAATGCCCCCTCCAAAAGTCTTTAGTCATTGTGTTCCTTTTCATTGACTGCATTGTGGCCATACCATACAATAGAGCTGTGTATCTTAGTATTCGATAAGCAGGCCTCAGGTGCTTAAATTGCATTATGTTGTTATGCTTGCTTCTAGATAGAGCTCATACTGGCCGTTAAATTGGGAGCCAGCTCTCAGGTGAGGTTATCTCAGAGACCAAAGTTCCAGGCCCAGTTATCTGATGTTGGACTCAGCTTCAGCTCCTCTTGTTCCTTTGTCTTTTTGGTAGCAATAGTGATATCAGTCTTTGTTAAACCCTTTGATGTAGGTATTCAACTCTCTGGATTGCCTTGGGGGATTTCCCTGACCTCTGTTTATTTATCTATAAAGTGAGAATAATGATATCTGCTTGTCTCAAAGCAACAACACAAGACTTATCAGAATAATGACTGCAGAGCCCTTGGATGGAAGGTGCAGCACAAGGGCAAACAACTGTTGTTTATTCTTGTTGCTAACATGATCTGACTTACAAATGTGGCAGGCTGAAGATAGGCTCTTGATAAAATTTTCAAAGTGTGAGAACTTAGGGACCTGCAGTATGTTTGCTGTGAGTTGAGGCTGCGGCTGTGATTGGCCTCATTGTGTTTGATGGAAGATACAGATGTATTTGGTCTTGCATTGCACAGGACTGAATTATTTCCAGTTCGCAAATGGAAAAAAAATTGTCATTCCATCAGTGTGAAGAGGATGAGCTACCATTTGTCACCTGACAACCCCGGTAATTCCATGAGCCCATTCTGCTAGTGATTGCAAAGCACTCTGTATAACGTTAAAGGATATGGGGAAATGGTCAGTGCTTTATGTTCTTCCAAAATTTGGTTCCATCATTGAGATAAATCACCTGTCTTCTATTCCATGCTGACCTTCATTTGCTCTGTCCTTGTTTGGGAAGCAGAAGAAAGATAAGGAGTGTTATCTTTAAGCAACGTTGCAGGAAGCCTGTCCATCCCTGGTGTGCAGGAAAGTGTTCTCAGACTTTGATTTGCTTTGTTCAATCTGACCCCTCCTGCTTGTTGCAAGTCTTCACTGCTCACTGATGGCAAAGCCCCTCAATGCAGCGCTCCCAGGAACGTGCTCCCCAGGAAAGAGCCTCAGTGCAATAGAAATCCAATGGTTTTATGCTGCAGTTACCGTGGGATTTTTTCTTTCAGCCTTCCTCTCTCTGTCTCTTTGCCACAAAAGTGCACAGACTGTGGCCTGCAGTCGTATTGTCACCTCTATTCTCTTTGCTGGGAGAGAAGAGGCTGGAAAGGAGCAGAAGAGTCTGAGCAATCCACAGAGTGATGGCAGCCACAAGGCTCATGTTTGCTTTTTGCTCAAGTCTTCAGCACAAAGCTCATTGTTTTGGGCTGCAACTGGGCTTTAGAGGGGCTCTGCTAAAGAGATGTTCTTTGGCAGCTTTCCCCCTGTGTTCTGGGGTGAACTGAGATCTGTGGGTTAGCTGAGATTGCTGTCCTTAGAAGAGCAGAGCAGCCTGGCTTCCTTAAGCATCTGTCTGTGCTCAGTTCTGTCGTGGCTTTGTTGATCCTGGATTAAATGCAAGAAAAAAAGAAAGAAAGAAAAAAAAAGAAGAAAAAAAGTAGGTGTAGACAAATTCCTGGCTTTGAGATCTGTAGCATCACTTTAGGCTACCATGTCATAGTCAAAACCACCTTTAAACAGAGAGCTTTGAGTTGTGTTGCACTGGCTTGGGGCTCCAGAGACATGAATTCCATCTCTGACTCCCAGAGGATGCTTTTAATTGGCGCTTTAGTTCAGATCCTAGTGATAATTCTGATGTGCAGATCTCGAGGCTGCCCTCAGTGTGCTGACATCCCAGAACAAAGCCAAATCCTTCTGGGATGGATTTAAACCTGCTCTGAGTGTTGGTTGGACCAGACTGGAGCCAGTTTGGTGGAAATCCTCTGAAATGCATGTGCTGTGGGCACAGTGTGCTCAGCACCAACTCTACTGCTTGGCCTGTAGCACTAACTTATCTACACTGGTACAGTGGCCACATGATAAGGGAAGTCATTTAGGGATAAAAGATCTGTATTCATGTATTTAGCTCGTGGAAAAATCTGTCCCTCAATCTGTGCATCAGTTTTGAGATCCTTTGCTTGCTTGCTGTTCTCTTCTCTCCCACCCTTCATCTGTCACGCCTGTCTGCAGCACGAGCTCTCTAGGGCAAGGGCTGTGCTGAACACATGAGCATTGGTTACTGCCGCGCAGTTCCAGTTCTGGTCGAGGCCTCTAGGCACTGCAAATAAACAACAGATTTTGGATTACAAGACGCTTATTTATCTCTTTCTATTCCTTCTCCCAGTCTGTTTCACCCTTGGGTAGTTAGGGATTAGGCCGTGATATTGCCTTGATCTTACAGATGAGCAAGACATCGAGTGTTTGTTCTGTGCAACCAGCGCAGATCCCATGCAGGAGATTGGGAATGGTCACAGCCCTTTGCTCCACCATCCCAGCGATGCTCTGACCCGATATGACAAAGGTGGGTTGCTCACCTCTGTGCTCAGCCCATCCGACACGCTGCAGTTACCTTTCCCAAACAGAACAAGTCGGAAAAAAAAATGCCACGGTAGCTGGAAACTGCTTGGCTCATGCTTGGCTGCTCGAGAGAGCGTTCAAGCATGCCGTCTCCTGTTGACGTGAGCTGCAGAGATTTCTCACAGCAGCTCCTTTAGTTTCCAAAATCTCGCTCACAGCGCGGATTTTATTTTTCCAGCGGGGTTCTTTGAACCTGATTCTTTTCATTTACACTCCATCGCTACTGCTGAGCTCAAACACAGGAAGGGTCTGAGTAGGAAACAACTATTTTTGCTTATTAATGTTCATTGCGTCAGAATAGGTATGAGGCTGCTTTGTTTGCTCTGTCCGGAACGTCAGCGTGAGCGGTGCGTGCTCTGCAGCCCTCTCCTGGTTGCATTCAGCTCTACAGGCAAAGGCACTCGGTTTCCTTTTCTCCAAATGCCTCTGAATGTTTCTGTTTTTTTCTGAGCTAGGCTCAATCTCCAGCCGGATTTACACATCATGTTCTGTTGGGCAATAATTACAGCTTTGGCATCTGCCAGCTGGCAGCTCCTTGGAAGGGGAGAGCAGTGATCCAGCCACAGTCAGTCACAACTTCTATGCAGGGGTTTCATGCATGGGACAAATTGAAGACAACTTGCTGCTTTCCATCCACGTAGAGAAAAGACACCTCGGGCAATGCAGCCTTTCCTCTACTTCCTAGCTATCCTGCAGTTTCCATGCCAGTTTTCAACAGTGAGCACATTGCTTCTGAATGTTTCAGAGTGTTTGTGCACTCTCCCACTGCACAGTGGCTGTTCTGAAGATTGAGCACATCACCCAGGCCTGCCTTTCTGCTTTAACAGTGTCACTAAGCCACTGGGGCCCAGAAATCACATCCATTAGTTTTGCATTCATAGCGTAATCAAATTGATCTGCTGGGTTCTGTGGCAGCAAAGGTCACTAACCCAAGAATATTTTCTAACCCATCTTTCTTGCCGTTTTCTCAGGGATTCTGAATATTCTGAAGATTTCCCTTCGTATTACAAAGCTTGCCCAGAGGAAAGAAAAAGTCATGTGTTTTCCATGGAGTATTAAAAAAAATAATGCTATCATTGTGCATTGTCCTTGCCTGCAACACTGGACAGTCTTGCATTAATTTTCTGCTTGCTCGATCTCAGATACACAAAGATTCTATAGAACATGACTGAAGCATGAACCCAAGTTGGTTATTAATTTTCTAATCCTTACCCCTGCCTTTTTTGGTCTGCTGTTTGCCATTTCAGAAGTCTGCTCAGAAAGCAGCTAACAATGCTGCTGTTACGTGCCTCTTTTGCGAGTTGCATGCTCATACACCAGCAGTTACAGATATGTTTGCAGTGCCATAGCAATACAGTCAGGTTTTGTAGCAGTTCATACGCAAGCATTTTCTGAGCTTTAATTAAAGTCCTGGTATTCCTCTGTGATGGTTTTAATGCTGGTAAGAGAGGTGAACTAGCATGTATCAACTAGTCGTATATTTGTAGCTAGGGCTTGGGTGGATGGATTTCTCATGTTGCTACTGGGCTGATAGCATTGCCCCTAAAATAGCCCTTTCCCTCCAGCTCTGTCCTCCTCTTCCTCCCCTTATGGTGCTGCAGCATACAGAGACTGTTCTTCAGCCTTCCAGTGAAGATGGGGCTTATATAAATCCTCACCCCAATATGAGTCACTTATCAGTACCTTTTGGAAACCATGGAGTAGGGTACATCTCCGCGTGGGCACACTGCTCCCATCAGCGCTAATGGAAGTGACATGCATCAGGAAAAGAAGCTGTCCCTGGATTAATGCTCTTTCCATTGTGTTTGTGCCATTGCACACACTGATTCCTCTGCTAGGAGACAGTGGAGGTAATTAAAATGTAATTTCTCATGAAGAGAACCCTGCTGAGACATTCAGTTTAATAGGAGCTCCCTCCCGTGTCCAAGCAGGTCTGTAGTGCCAGCTCTTTCTTCTCTCCCACTGGAACAAATTTATCCCAGAGGAAATTGGTTCCTCACTGTTTCCTCAAGAGAAATAATGATTCCTTCAGCTCAGTCTCACTTTGCACCTATGGTGCTTTGGTTTTTCGTCTGCTTTTGGTTTAAGTCCTTTCTGGTCAGCAGCTCTGGATGTTGATGGTCCAATGTAGACCATCTGATGCCCAGGTGAAACAACAGCAGCTCCTGTAGTCTTCTTTCTTTGTTTTCCTGTCACTTATTTTACTTTTCTGGCATTCGTTCTCTGTAAAGGAAGCTTCTTCAGATTATCTGGGGGTGACTGAAAAATAAGGCAAATGGTCTGCTTGCTTTAGGTCAATGCCATGATGTTGAATGTGGAATTTTAAATGCTGATAGAGGAGGGCTCTGACATTACAGCTTGTGAGGGATGCTGAGGTTGGATGCTATCTCTATATTTAATGCTACCATATTAAGTGGAATTCAGTGCTAATTATAAATATGAATTAAAAAAAAAATAAAAATGAGTTGAGGCAGTCAGCTAACTCCAACCAAAACCTGTTGGTGTGATATAACTAGATAATGTAGAGAAGGAGAAACTTCCAATTTTTATCAGTCCAATAACGGACACAGCATCCCCATTCTTCTAGCACCAGTAGTTCTTAATCACAAGCAGTTTGGTTGTATTGCCTTAAGGACAAAGTCCTGTGCAATTTGAGTCATTTCTTTCCAGCTTTTCAGAGTGTGTTTTTGGTGTCATCATGTACAGAATCTAGTATTTAAAACTTTTGAAAAAGCCATCAATTTCTGGATGGCTCTTTGGCACATTGAAAATTTGAGGCAGATCAAATGGAAAGGCATTGTAATGTGAGACAGAGCCTCATTCCACTCCTTCTCCAGCACTTTGTCACGGTGGCAAGGCATTATCAGGAGAATTAAACAGTACACTATTAAGTAGGGTTCTTATTTATAGTGAGCAGTGGATGGAGCAAGTTGCCATCTTTATGAATATTGCATAGAAAAGCAACTCTACCTTTTTTCCATGTTGTCATCATTCATTTTTTGAGGCAGCGTGCTCTGTTTCCCAAATTGCATGCTGGACCTTCCCCTCCCAGGGGACAATACAGGAAAAGGAAAGGTTCCAGTTCTCTCTCACATGGAAATCAGAGGGAAGGGTAAGTAATGGCATTAGGGCAGCTCCAAGAATGTCTTCTCAGTGCTGGGATCATTCAGCATGCAATTGAACCCCAAACCATCTGCTGAAGTATGCAAGGCATCCCCTTACCTGCTAGCACCTGTGCGAGTGCCTCAGGCTCATAGAGATGCTGGAAGATCCAGCCCGTAGCATTTCAGGCTGAAATGTCAGCAATTGAGACGGCTAACAGAAGTCAGGAGTGTTGGAGGTCAGAAGAATGCCCTGTGGACATTGTTACCATGCTGTTGACCTGTGCTCTGCTCTTTCTTCTTGATCCCTTGGAGACTTGGCTCGATGGCCCTTTGACTCATCCTGCTAGGCTAGGTACAAATGATCCACGCTTAAGCAGCATTTAGTGCCATACATAGGGAGCAGAAACTCCCCTTGAGAATACTGCTTTTTAAAGTAGCTAAATGAAAACCAAGTTGCCTTAAGAGAAAGTCAAGTTTTTGAAGGCTTGTGTGCTTAGGCAGCCAAAGACATGTACCCAAAGGGACTCTCTTGCATCTGGGTAGGTCCCTGCCACGAGGCACTGCGTTGCTTTTGGAAAGCTAATCTGTCCCTAAGCAATGCAAAAGCTTTTTTTTTTTTAAATACCACCCTTCCCTTCCTATTGAATTCTATAGAAAATTATCCTAATAGCACTGAAAGCAATATTAATGGCTTTCCAATTAGAATATCTAGATAGTTTGTTTATTTTATCGGTGCTCCACGGCGGAAAATCGAAGGTTGCTTTGAATCTCACTTCATGCTTTTCATCAGCGAGCTCTTTTGTCATGAGCAGACACTCCATGAAATACAGATAAAGCAATTCAAAAAGAAATATTTTGCCCAAGAAGACTGAAAGGACTGCCTCTTTTCTCAGAGTTCCCTTTAGGGAAAAGTTTTCATTTGCTGATTGAAAGACAAAATTGGCCTATAAAAGGAGCAAGGGGAGGATGGGCATGGTTTTTGTCCTGGTCTTTGAGCGCTCTTAGTTCAGCAATCCACAGAGTGGAAGTGCTTAGAAGGGAAAAGCACTTGTGTGTTTGGATGGAAGGGTTAAAAAACTCTATGGGAGAGAAGAGGAAAACTGAAAGGGTGAGAGAATACATCATAATATTCTGTTTTTACAGCTTGTCCTGTGTAGCTTATTGACATTTTAAAAGTTGGTGAAAGTTTTGATGACATATGAAAAATTAATAGATGTGTTTTAATCGATTTTCTTACATATGGAATTAATCAATTTAACGATTGGATGAGAGGTAGCAGCCTTAAGATCTGCCAGGGGAGGTTCGGGTTGAGTGTTAGGAACAATTTCTTCTCTGAAAGAGTGGTTGGACATTGGAACAGGCTGCCCAGGGAGGTGGTGGGGTCACCATCCTTGGAGGTGTTCAAGAGCCATGGAGATGTGGTACTGAGGGACATGGTCAGTGGGCATGGTGGGAATGGGTTGGGGTTGGTCTTGGTGATCTTAGACATCTTTTCCAACCTTAATGATTCTATTATTCAAATTTTGCAGGTTTGTATAGTCTCGTATAGCCCTAAGTATCTAATTCATTGATGTTTAATTTAATTCCTCTAGCTATTTATTATATCTATTAATTATCAGGTACCTTTTAAGAGCTATAAATAGAACTGTAAATAGGACATGCAAAAGTACCTGGTGGCTGCACCCTGTGCCTGCTGTCTGTTGCTTTTTCACACTTTCCATAGCAGGATCATTCCTGATTACCATATGTCAATTTTGGGATCCCATTTTCATGGTCATAAATACAAGGATTGAATAAACATAGTGACCCACTTGTCAGTCATTTGTAGTGTTTGGGCTCCAGATTTCCACTGACAGAGTTGTTTGTACAGGGATATCTCCCAAGACCTGCTGACCACAGTCTTCTGGAATTTTATCTCTGGATTAAATTTAAACAAATGCTTCCATTCCATCTCTGCCAGCCCCTGAATACTTGAAATTATCTCAGGCTTGGCTCTGAACATGTGGGTTTCATCCCCATGTCTGCTCTGTGCAGTCCTTATCTCATGAGCTCAGTGCTTGCTTTGACTGACAGTTGGAAACTGCAGGCTGCTGAATGCATTTCTGTAACTGGAAGGGCTCTGCATAACAACAAATTTCAGCTGGACTGCTGAGATCCAAGTGGGCCAAAACCATGCTGTCTTGTGTGCCTCTACCAGTGGTCCTTTGAGGAGATCAGTGGGTGAGGGATGTTCATGAAGATGAGCTTTTAGGACTGTGGTTCGTGACACTGAACGTAGCAGAGGGATTGAAAGTAGATGATCATTTCAATCCAGGCCATTCTATGATTCTATGATTGTTAAAGTGAGCATAAGCTAAGTTTACTTAGCTTAGTACTAAGGTACTGTGAAAAGGTGAGTCAAAGGAGGTATTTTCATAGAATCATGGAATTGTTACGGTTGGGAAAGACCATGAAGATCACCAAAATCAACCCCAACCCATTCCCACCATGCCCACTGACCGTGTCCCCCAGTGCCACATCTCCATGGTTGTTGAATACCTCCAGGGACGGTGACTCCACCACCTCCCTGGGCAGCCTGTGCCAGTGCACTGTCACTTAATATCTAACTTAAGGTCATCTCCTCTCATCATACTGCTGTTACTTGGGAATAGAGTCCAACCCCTCTCACCACAACTTCCTTTCAGGCAGTTCTAGAGAACAATGAGGACTCCTTTTCTCCAGACTAAACCTATTCCCTCGGCTGCTCCCCATAAGACTTTTGCTCCCTACCCTTCATACCTTTGTTGCCATTCTCTGGACACGCTCTAGAGCTTATTTTGCTCTATATAGGAAGAAAAAGCCTTCTTTGTACAATGTTTTGCCTTGAGAATACATGTAAGTGTTTGCATGCATGTGCACAAATGTGCAAGAGATGAGAAGCTGACACTATTGCACATCCCCCAAAACATCCCCTCTATGGGTGCACCCCTCCACTTCTTGGTGAAAAGTGACACATACCAACCTGCTGTTGGTTCTTGTCCTGGTGTGAATGATTCTGGAGCTACGCTGCGGGCCTCCTCCTTGTCTGGTTCCTCTCCCAGAGGGAGATAAGTAGATCATTAACCTGATTTGGTGGAAAATAGATAGAGGAGGCAAAGAAGTGGTTTCTTGCTGGAATGGGGAGCAAATTGAACATGAAATTGCAGGGAATTGATTGCGGGAATTGCACCTACAATTCAGGCTACTGAAGGAATCCTGCTTAGTGCTTCGTGCCTGATGTAGGCACACTGACTGCAGGCATAGTTCCCAGTGGGATCTGTAGCTCTTATAAAACCTGTGCTAATGAAACGTTTGGAAGACCTTCACATAAAAACCAAGCTGACATTTCCTGAAACTCTTGCATGTCACACGGGCAGCTGCAGTAAAAGCAGTTCTTCTCAACACCTTGTTACTCAGCGCTCAGAATTCTGAGGTCTGCATTTTTTTATTTTTTTAATTAAAGTCATTTTGATGCTTTTGCCAATTTGAGGAGTTCTTCAGGAAACATGAATTTCAGACCAAAATGATTTATTAAAAAAAAAAAAAAGAAAAGAAAAAAAAAGGAGCAGACAGACAATCTCGTGTTTATTACTATTGCAAACAGAATAAAGCAACATTCATTTTTCAGACCTAACTTTAATGGAGGCACTTTGTTGCTTTGAATGAGTTTAATAGGAAATGTGTGATTGTGTATTTTCCTGAACTGGAATGATTTTCTGAACTGAATTCAAAGGGATGTTCCAAGGGGAAATCCAATGAAATTGATCATACCTGTCCTAGCTGCCTAATGCACCTAATCCATCCATCTTTAAGGTCAAGCAGTGTGCTTCGCTAATTGTAAACCTTGCTTATTTTTACTCTAAATTACGATAAGGTTTAAAATGAACTCTGAATTTGATTTATCAACATCTACGCTGTTAATTCAGCAATGAAGTCATGGTGTTCTGAGACTAAATATTAGCACTAATGAGGAAACATAGCTTCCGTATTTTGTCACTCTGAGTTTCTGCTATGTATGGACAACTTCTGAACTTGGATGTAATTTAATCGTGTAATCACTAAGTGGGTAAGTGTATGCTCATAATTCAGTTTACCTGAATCCAAATGACCTCCCTCCCACTACAGACCTCTTCCAGAAGGCTGTGCTGGGATTATCAGTCCTTCCTCGCATTGCGTGTCTGCCCGCTGGTTGATAGTCCTGGTGCTATGAGTCATTTAGACATCCATGGCCATCCTTGTTTCCCAAGAAAGATATCCTTTCCCTGCAGGGTAACAAATGGTTGGAAATCTTTCTTCAAAGCCCAGCTGAAAGTAAAAAACACATAATATTTCCAACCTGAAATAGATCTGTTCGGAAAACTCGTGTTTTCAAAATGTGATTTAAGAGTTTACCAGGAAATTATTTCAACCTGGGACCGCTGGTGATTAGATCTTGCTGAACTGCAAGTGATGCTGTGCGAGACAGAGCGTTAATCTCTGATCCTCAACTTGTCTTCACTGCAGTAAGCCTGCTGCTGTGCACCAAGAAAATACCTGAACAGGTGTTACAGGCAGCACGAAGAATTGGGTGTTCTGTTCAGCTCTGCATTGCTTGATAGAGAGGTGTTGCTTTGAACCCACAGTAGGGCTGAATTGTGGGTTGCCTAATAAAGCCTTAGTTATTAGGCAGTGCAAGCGATAAAGGATGAATGATGATGCATGCTATGAAAGGAAACAGAGACATAAAAGCAGTTTAGATATACAGTCACTTAATATTAATTGGGGGCCCAGTCTGATATTTTTCAAGCTCCTCAAGTTCAGTGGCCAAGGTTTCATCTTATTCATGTACGCTTCATGTTGCAGAATAAGGATTTTTATCGATGTTTTGTTAAAAATCTAAGTACTGATGGCTGCATCTCTAAGAAACCAAATTTGAAGAGTAACTGTTATCACTGAAAAAATTTTTAATTTGAATTTTCTTGTGCATTACCCCTCTAAAGTTCAGAGAGTAAGTTAATTAATGTAGGTAAAGCTGCTGATACAAATCAGTGCAGTGGTTTAAACCAAACAAAAAATCACAGATTGCATTGAAATGTGGATATAAGCATGTTGGAATGACTTAGGTGTCAAAGGCAAACTGGACAGAGAATGTAGAGACACACATTTTGAATTAATTTCGTCAAGTTTCTGGTAAACTCAAGTTAGTACAGCAGGTTTTGCAGAGTTGTTATTTGGCAGCAGTGCTGTTGAGCTGTTAACCTCTCCAATGTCTATTCATTAGGAAGATTTACATTTCAAAATTTCCACTGCTAAATCTTTTATCTTACTCCTGTAGCTAGGGGTTTTATGTAAATTTTGCTTGCAATTGTACGTTTGTTTGAAGTGAGTGACTGCTAAGAAACAATGTTTATTACATTCAGAGTGAAGATCTATAGAGCTGCAGTCTTCAGAAGTTAATGCTAGCTAACTAATCCAGTCCATTAGCCAAAACCCCTCACTAAACAGTTGAAGTGCTTATAATGCTTGTTGCTTGATAGACTCAATGCTTTCTTGCAAGACAAGGTTCATTCACTCACTGACTTAATCAACTGGATAAACTCTGTCCTCCTTTATGTTAAGGCAGTAGCACAGATGAAGACCATCCTCCCTGGTGCCATACATGGATTGACACCAGCATGTCCATCACATTACTGACTTTACGCATTAATGACTTTGGAAGGCATTCTCTTGCTAATCGTAGAATCACAGAATCATTGGGTTGGAAGGGCCAACCTTAAGGCCCACCCAGGAGTTCAAATCCCTGCCATAGGCAGGGACATCTCTACTGGACCAACTTGACAAGAGCCCCATCCAGCCTGGCCCTGTGCACATCCAAGGAGGGAGCATAGCCATTGATTTATGTTTCTCCTGCAGCAAGTTTAAATCCTTTAAGTGCTAGGCAGTGTCATTTTTAGAAGAGAGAATGGAAATGATTCATAGAATACTGTGGAAAGGTATGTGCTTCATTCCCTTACTCTCAGTTTCTCACCTGTGAAAACTGTGTCTTCCATGAAAGAGGCCTTAAGATAATGATGGCAGAATCCCAGAGCCTGTAGCTATTTGTTCGGGTATTTATTAGCCTGTTTGGTGTTTTTTATTCTGTTTCTTTGTTTGTCTCCTGGAGGCCATAGCAGCTGAAAGGCCCCAGCTCAGGTGAGAGCTGCATTGCTTCAGTCCCTACACAAATATCCCTTGCTCCAGTCCCAAGGGCAGCAAAGGCAGGACATAATCTTCTCATTTTCCAGCTCATAAAATGACTTGTCGAAGGTCACTTATCTTGGCATCCAAGGAACTAGTTCTGTAGCAATAATGAAACAGAGTAAAAGTTGCTTTAGAACCTGGAGAAAAATATTTCTAAACTCAGCTCCTTTTAAATATGCTTTTTTAAAAAAAAAAAAAAAAAATTGAACAAAAAAATATAATAGCTTTGTGAATGATGGCCTCCATATTTTCATTTCAGAGATACTGAAAATGGGGGAAGTTCTTCACAGAGAGTGGGGAGGTGCTGGAACAGGCTGTCCAGTTAGGTTGTGGACACCCCATCCCTGGTAGTGTTCAAAGCCAGATTGGATGGGGCCATAGGCAGCCTGGTCTAGCTTTAAATGAGGAGGTTGGCAGCCCTGCTTGCGGCAGGGGGATTGGAGCTTGATGGTCCTTGAAGTCCCTTCCAACCCAAACCATTCTATGATTCTATTATACGGTTCCAGAGAGGGAAAGGAGGCTTGGTTCTGCAATCAACAGTCCTGTTTGTCTTTCCATTTGACATGGGAATTTCTGTGCTGATCTGTTCCTGTGGTTACCACCACATTCTAGAGGAATCACAAAAAACAACTTGTTGGGGGCCTGTTGGCATTTCTTCATTTGGTATTCCCTGGAGGTACCTCAAGGATAATGCTTCTTCCAGGATTTTGTCATGGCTTTTCTTTAACTTCTCTTGTTGGGATCTAGGTCCCAGAAGAGTTGAGGAGCAGCAGAAGGGCCATGTCTGAGAACAGGGGGTGCACATCCGTTGTTGGGCCCATTTGTGTTCTGCAAGTGAACACGTAGCTCCTTAGCTCCTGGGTTGCTCAATACACCTATTTGTTTTTTACACTTTTAAAGAACTTTCACCTTCCCTGTGCTTATGTGTCCCTTATTAATGTAATGTCAGCCCTCCACAAACCTGACTTTTGTAAGTGGGAAAAAAAAAAAACAACAGAAACAATTGAGTGGTTCTCTACAGCTGCTGAGACAGAGCTGAAAGGGAAATGTGTTTATCCACCACCCAGGGGTACCATTGGGATCCCAATTCCATTTGACTCCCATTTGGAGAAGGGAAGAAAACAAGCAAAGAGTTTTGCTTGCATGACTCGGGTGGTTAATGTACTGTGCATTATTGCTGTAAAGCCAGGACCTCAATCTCTCAGCTCTCCCGAACACAAACAGTCCTTGGCTTTTATAGAATCATAAAGAGCTGCCTTAAAGGCTGAGGACAAATTCAAGCCCTGATAAGAATTGGCACAGATACTGCTGTATCTGAAGGGAGTTGGAGTTTCTTGCACTGTGGCTGAAGGTGATCCACAAGTGAATACAATTGTCCCATCAAATTCTGCTGAGCATCCTGTCTCCTATATTCCTGCCTTTGAGCTGTCATGTAAAATGACGTTTTCAGCTGACTTTCAGGTAGCAGAAGAGTTTTGGAAGCTCTCCAGCATTCTGCAGAGGGACCAGGGGAGGATTCCAGCTGCTTCTCAGATCCAAATGCAACAGGAACTCTGACCCTGCAGGACTTACAATTGCTCCTAATGCCTTTGCTTTTTCATAACGATTGCAGCAGTGTGCACCATGCAATGGAAATTTGTGATAAATTAGCTCTGTAGTGTTCACTTAAAGTTCAGCATGGAAAATAAGGAAGCATTGCTTATGAGATTGAATTCTGGGTAGGGTTTCTCCAGCTATAATGAGCCCAGGTTTGCTAGGTGTGTTAGAATAGACTCTTGCCTCTGTCTCCTGCAGTGTGATTTTTTCCTAAAAGCTTATTTCTTTCTGCTTGAAAAGCTCGTCTCTTGTAGCTGATAAAATTATCTGCAAAGATTTGTATCTGAGGTTGTGCCATAAATCGTATTTACCTGTAGGATTAACATTTGCAAACATAGGACATCTATCTACAAAAAGAAAGGAAAGGAGGAGATGTGTGTGGGCTGGGGGATTGGGGCATTTTTCTATTTACGTTTTAAAAAAAGCGGATTCAGATAGATCTTGCAGGCATTTTGAATATATTTTTGCATTCGTACAAGGTGTGGATCTGCTCAGCTCCAGCGAGCATCATTAAGGCTCTTGGTGAGCCTGTAAGATACAGAACCCACGAAATCATCTCGAAAACAGTTTAGTCCTAGGAGGAGTAAACACGTGTCCAGCTGTGCTGAGAGCTGCATGAGCTGGCAGCTGAGATTTCCTGTCCTTTGACATGCTCAGGCTGGGCTGCCTTCTGTGCCCTCAGCTGCTTTTGAGGCACTGGAAGAGGGCCTGTTTTTTTTTTTTTTAAAAAAAAAAAGGATTGTCTTACCAGCAGCTTCCTTCACAGCCAGATTGTGCAAGCAAGGTCAGAATTCAGTATACAAGGCAGGATGGGTTGAGATCTGCCCCTAGACATAGTCACCTCATGGACTTAAGCTCCTAACCTCAGCACCGTGGGAAGAGATGAACCCACATGCACTACACTGACTCTCAGCCCGAGTTAAGGCTCACTCAGTTTGAGTAGTCCCATTGCAGGGGACTGGATGAATCAAGAGCTGTCTTCCTGCAGGAGCTGAATGCTGAGCACCCAGCACGTTAGAGCTGCGCTGGGATAATTGCTAAACAAACATGGCGAAGCACATCATTCACATTTCTCTCTTTTTCGATCTGTTTGGGTCTCCTGCAGGTCCCTCACCACATGAAGACTTTACCCTACTACAGCTACGACCAACCAGTGATCAGCTACTGCCAAGCCCACAAACCCCTCCACGTCAACAAGGGCTACGACAGCATGGCCCGGGAGCAGCCAGAGCCCACCAACCTGGAACTCAGTCGGGACCACAGCTTCATAGCCACAATCGCACGCTCAGCGGCTCCGGCCATCTACATTGAGAGAATACCAAATTAGGGCCGGAGGCAGCAGGGAGCTCTTCCGAAGGACCTTTCAGCTCAGAAGAGAGCAGGGCCAGGAGCTAAAAACCACCGTTCCACTTCGAGATGTTCCAACACAGACCACGGGAAGGGGATAAAGCAGACCCCGCAGACTGGAAATGCTGTCTTGCAGTACACACTGAGAACTTCAGGATTTTCTTTGCTTTAAACTTTCGAACAAATTCCTCAATGTAAATATTAAAGAGAGATTGTTGAGTTCTTATTAAAAAAAAAAAAAAATAGATTTCACTCTAGCTACATAAAGGGATGGATTAAGAGTTTTGTTTGTATATTTGATTTTTCTACATTGCACGGTTCCAGGGAAGGAGAACCACAGGTAAAAAATAAAGGGGTGGGGAGGGCAAGGGCTGGGGTGGGATGGGTCAGCCATGATTCCTTATTGAGTGTTTATTACTCTTCAAAAATTTGTTTAATGTTTTTGGTTCTTTTTCAACGGAGCAAAAGATAGATTTATATTTTCTTTTTTTTTTTTTTTTTTTTTTCCTTTTCCTTTTTTATTTTTTTAATTTTATTTTTTATTCTTTTTTAAGTGGTCGAGCACTAATATTTCAAACTTCAGACATGGGCATTACAGCTTATGTTGAACCAAAAGGACATTGGCAATGGATGCAGCAGAAACAAAGAAACTTGGGTGCATGTACATTTAAGAGACAGGCTGTACACTATGAAGGGTGCTTTTGATTTTTACTGTCATCATTGTGCTTCATTGTTGACACTATAATTACTTCTGGGTCTCTAAAAAAAAGGGGGGGGGGGAAACATGCAATGGTGTATCTCTCATATTTACAGTCCAACTGTGCTGTAAGCAAAATTAATGGACATTTGGGAACCAAAATGGGAAAGATGTGCTTGAAATGAATCAGAAGGAAAATCCTTTAAAGCAAGAGTGTTTTGGTGAAACTCACTGGCTGACACAATTTCTAAAACGCAGGAGAATGTGTAACATTGGGTTTTTTTGTTTTGTTTTGTTTTGTTTTGTTTTTTTAAATTAATTATCCTGACCAGTTAGTTTTTGTGTAGTTTTTATCAATAAAATGACAACAACAAAAAGTGGTGGAAAAAAAAAAAATAAACATATTATTTTGTGGTTGGGACACCACAGCCAAGCTACTGTTTGGATGATTTCTCTGGATGTGTTACACAGGGATTCAGTGGACAAAGGAAACAAAAATTTTATCCCATTTCACCTTCTTGGAGCTAAAGGAATTGGGTGAAGTTTGGAAAAGTTGTTCCTCCCTAAGAGTAGGTTTAGGGGTGATGCTGGGGGAGGGAAGAATGAGAAGGAGAAGCCTTCTGGCTTTCCTAAATGTTTTGTCTCTGTGATGAAGCTAGATGGGTTCAGATTAGAAGGTAAGATACATGTTTTTTTAATTGGCTGGTGAATAACACAGCAGTGGGTGTTTATTTAATTAATACTTATCACTTAGCCACAAGGTCAGGATTCAATGCATGAGTCTCTGTAAGTGCTCATTCTTGTATCATATATACAACTTCGTATTGTCTTCTGCATTTCTCACCTGAAAAACATATTTTTGTTCTGAAAGGAAAGGAAGAATGTATGTGGATGTATGCATTCTGTGTACTAGGCAGCTTGTAGGAAAACGTGGACCTGCTGGATGCATCGGAGGTAATGTATTTAGAATTAAATGCTAGGCAGGAAATGAAAAGAAAATGGAGTGGAAGACGAGGTGATAAATTTACAGCCAGCTCTATTAGACATCTCAATATCTGTCAGATTTAGCATTCCCACAGACAGAGGGAAAAGGTTGCCTGAATCAAAGGGCTTCTTCAAATTGAGTTTAAGACATTGACCCACAGCCTATTACACCAAAAGTGGAAGCTCCCTCTTTCTCCCACTGATTCCTGTGGGCTCTGGATCAGCACTGGAATACATTTCAATAGGCATCAAAAATGTGGTGACGTTCCCATGGTCCTAAAAGGTGATAATGGCAGTGTTTGTATTATAGGGTTCACTACTGTGTGCATGGCTAACTGGATGAATCCACACCTTTCTACCTGAAAATGTTGCTGGTTTTGTGCTGTTTGAACCTTGGTGCCAGTATGGGCAAGAAGCATTTTCTTAGTGTTCTTGATGATTAAGGAGGTAACATTCCACGAATGTTTTGAGGACATATTGTTGTGCCTTACCTACCTGCATGAAGAGACAGATATTCACATTGTGGATTGCTTTAGATCAAATCACGATGTCACTGCAGCATGTACCAAGCTACCTGAAGCACTGTTAATTAGCTGGTTGCAGCGATCAGACCAAAAGGGCTCTATACAAACCTCTCTGGGACTCTGGATGTAGCAGAAATTAAATCTCACACTGCTGTGGCTGCAATTAGAGCCAAAGAAATGTGATAAAAAGCCTGAAGTGTAATATGTCCAGCTCCAGTCTTTTGTTATGAGTTTCACATTTGTCTTTTGTTTTTCAAGAGTTGGCTCATGGAATCATGATTGTATTACAACTTCAGCTTAAAAGCTGCCTAGGTTCCTCATAGGGAAGGTCTTACTCTCCTCTTCAGATGGTTTTTGAGGGAGGATGGAGCATTTCCCCAGATGCCAGGTAAGGCCCAAGAAAAACTTTGTTCTGTGTCCCTAAAGATGCCTCCCCTAGCAAGCAGCAAACAGGCGTACTGGAGAGAACTCATTACTGAGTGTTTGCTAATGATGGCATCTTTATGGTCACTGCTGGGTCTGAGCACCAACGTCACAGAGCTCCTCAGGACAGCTGCTCGTGGTTGTGCAGTCTTCAGGCAAGCTGGATGAAAATCAGCCTGACCTTCAGCCCAGTGTTGTTGAACTCTGTGCTTCACGAAAGACAAAAACTGATGGAACCAAATAACAGCTTCTGGGAGGTGTTGAGAGAAATTGACTGCTACCTGGCTCTCCAGCTTATAATTGCCTTGCAAATGTCAGCAGGGCACTGAAATTACGCTGCACTGATAATGTGATGGGTAGGAGCTGCACCCAAGGAACGTGAGTCCGTAAAAGCAAGTTTCTGTTTGGATTTATAGCTAAAGCTGGCAATGTTCAGGCCTGAGATTTAGAAGCCTTTTGGAATATGCTGCCCCTTCCCATAGTGAACTGGAAACATTCTGGAGACTGATAAACACAATTTTGTCTCAGCTCCCCACTGGGAAAATTTCCTGAAGGAATTTGCCACACTGTACATAGGAAAACTTGTGCCTTTACAGATATCTTTAAGCAGCACGGTGATTTGTCTGCTGTGTTATGTTATAATGAAAGGAATTAATTTTTAGGAGGTCCCAGCAATTGGGCTCTTTTAAATGTCTGCAGTCACTTTTTTAAACCTAGCCAGATGAAAAGGAGTTTGATAAGGCTTCAGGTCCATCAAGTCTCGGCCTTGCTTTAATGACAAACAAATTACCTGTCTGATGTAATTGCCCACACACAAGCCTCTGAATGGCTCCCACATAACATTAATAGCAATAAAGAATTATCTGACAGAACTTGTACAGTTTGGACTTGGTAGAGGAGAGATTTTGATCTCCCCACGCCTCAGAAATAGAGATTTCCAGAACACATGTTGTGTTCCCTGCTGCCTCAGCAGCAAATGTTCCTTCTGCTTTCCATAGGATTCTGCTCCTCATCAAAAATACAAGATGTACTTATCCTTTTAAGTGTAATCAACAGTGGAAAATGAGAGTAAGCCAGCCACAAAGCAGTCATAGGGTAAACGTGATACTGAGGGGCATGGTTCAGTAGGCATGGTGGTGAAGGATTGACGGTTGGACTTAATGATATTAGGAGATCTTTTCCAACAGTAATGATTCTATGATTCGTTTTATTTAAAAATCCACCTAACTCCATGCACATAGGAGAGTTAAGCAGAAAAAAAAATAGGACGTGAAATAAAGAATTCCATCAACACAGCAGTTCTGTGGCCAAGGTCTGGGGCCATCGGTGGAGCAGCAAAAGCAAAAAATTCCTCATTTTCTTCCAGAGCAGTTATTTCACTGGTACTTAATGCCCATTATTTGCTTTGATGCTCTGGTGACTGGCATTTTGGTAATATATGGGCAGGTTAAAGTAAATTCATCTACGGAAGAGAGTTATATTGGTCATTACTGGAGTCAGGGGATGCATTACACCTTTGTCATTACTGTGCTAAGTCGTATTGCAGTGATACAAAAATAAAATTACATGTGAAGCAGGCAGATCCCAGCTTCTTTTTACACACTGTTGATGCCAAGCAGCTCCCAGTGCTAACTCAGCACTTTTAAGGTCTTCAGCAATCTGCAAGCAACATTCTTGTTTGTTTGTATTGCACGATTGAGCTACAGGTAAGACAAGCTTTCCAAAGCAAGTACAAAAAAAGCTATTAAATGCATTCTTGCTTTTCTAATTTTTGTATTTTTTTCCCCCTCTAGGAGGTATCCAAAGTTGGCAGAAAAGGAAGAGAAGTCACTCCAAGCTCAGTAGTAGCTGAAACATTGCACATCTGCAAGGCAGCCTTGAGTAACTGAGGAGCTGCTGCCTCCCCCGGAGGCAAGAGGCAGATGATGCAGGTAATAGATCTTATTCCTGTTGCTTTGCTGTGGACACAACTGGCCTTGGGGAAGCAATGGCTTTTCAGACAGCTCATTGCATCAGTGGCTGCTGAGCTCTGGCAGTCCTGCTGTCTCAGCTGTGCTTCTCACTCTCTATTACTTTGCCATATGACCTTGGGAATACCAATTTACTCTTTTATTCTCTTCCTGGCTGCTAGCATGTCTCATGCCTAGCATTGTGCACCAGCACGGTCACGTCCTCTGTGACTTCTGGTGCAACAGAAATGGAAATAAGTGAAAAAGCCTGAAAATCCCTGTCTTGCCCCTTTCCCTGCCACCCCCCAGTGTTATTTGGTGTATTTAAAAGGCAAGCAAAATCACTTTGATAACGCAATAAACTATGGTAGCTCGTGACTTTCAATCAGTGCTTCGGACTCCCCAGTGATCTGAAGCACTCTTATTTGCTAAAAGTGTGTTCTCAGAACAGCAGGAATTAGAGGATCTTGATAAGCTGATGAAGCAGGGAAAGAAAGCATTTTCTTCCAAAGTCATCCTGGGAGTTGGGGTTGGAAAAGAAGGCAGCTGTTGTATACAGTAGAGTTCGTGTTTTGCTGGGGAATAAAAAAGAAAGCGTACCCCAATAGTCTGAAGCAGAATATATTATATATATTTCATTGATATACACAATATATCATCATCCTGTGACTTGTGCTTGTTTCTTCACGTTGGGTTTTCCAGGTAAAAGAGAACTTAACTGCATATGGACATTTTGTTGATTAAAAGCAAGAGGGCCAGGCAAGTTAAATCATAGAACAGTAGGAAAACACGAATTGGAAAGGTCTGCTGAAGGTCATCCAGGCCAGCCAACTGCTAATGCAGGGCGGACTGCAGTGTTAAATCAGGTTATACCCAGCCTCCCTTTTCGGCTGCCTGGCACCTTGCTGAAGAATTTCCTGTGGTTTCAGCAACCTGCTGGGGGAGCAATGCTGGCACGCCTCCTGCAGGAGTGAGACAAGTCGAGCACAGTAACCCCTTCTGATCTTAGAGCCTTGGGATCTGTGATTTCATCTAGGTAGGTGTATATGGGACGTTTTTATGAATATGTCAGCCATGAGGTTTTACTGATTTTATTATATTCCTCATGCTTTCCCTGAAGCTGGATAAGACGAAATGGGGAGGTGGACTAGATGAGCTTTAAAGATCCTTCCAACTCCAAGGATTCTATGATTCTATGAAATAGGAATGTTTGGCAGTTGGTAGTGGGTTACAAAGAAGCACTGAGCAATGCCAGGGGACTTTTTTCCTCCTAGACTCAGGCGGAGGAACTCATAGACAGTAGAGGTGATGGGGGACTGCTGCAAAGCCTTGAAAAAGGCACAGCAGGAGGAGAGCCCACACTTGTGTTTCATATTGCAACACCCCAAGTGTGAGGCCAGATTTAAGTTTCTCACATTATGCAAAAGAATGTGCGAGAAATCATAGCTGATGATGTGCAGCTTGTAATTTATAAATAGCATACTCAGTATTTGCAGTGTATTTATATCATATTATGTAAGATAAATTGTTGGCAAACATTCATAAAGTATTTATTGGACATGCCACTGTTTGTTCAATGATTTATAAATCAATGCTGTAAAGTGTGAAGTGGTGACAGAGTTTCAGATAAATTCTTTGCAAAATGTTTGCTGTGCATCAATAATTCTGATATTAATTACTGTACAGTTTATCTGCAAGTGTTTTGGGAATGATATACCGTTTACTTTCTCACTAGTCCTGCTAGCAAAGGGCTTGGAGGTTGGTTCTGATCGATGCTAGAACTGCTGCTTGTTCACATGTAGTTCAGTCAAGAATGAATGAATCTGTCCCTGTTTTGTGCATTGTTGTTAGAAACCTATTGCAGCAGGGTTTGGGAACCAACAGCAAGTGGAAATAGCTACAAGTGCTGAAACAGCATAACCTGAGTGCCTTTGTCAGCAATTAGCTCCAGATTAGTGGCCCGCTTGCAGCAGGGACCGTTCCTGTCTCCGCTTCTGATGCAATCTGTCACGTTCCCCACATCAGAGTTGTTTTCCTCTTTTTGTCATTCTTTTGTTAAAAGTTTCAGTTTCCACAAAGGTTCATTCCTTAGGAACTTTGTTTAAGTGAAGCAATTTTTTTGCTAGTCTTTGAGACCTTAAAAAGTTGAAGTTTTCTGGCTTTCTCCACCCAGAAAAGAAATAATGGGAACTGTGGTAGGAACAGGGATCCCCGCTTTACCACATGTTCCCAACACCATAATGACTTCTCTGTCCCCTCTGCTCTTCCCATAAAGCATTCAGGGACTCCAAAGATCTGGAAACACTCAGAGCAAAAGCACTGAGGATATGATAAAAGAGGTGCTACACTATCTGAAGAAATGGGGTGCGTTTAAGCTTCTGCCATGTTATCTAGTGCACCTATGAAACCTTGGAACAGTTCTCTAGAAGCAGTGAATTATTAATACATTGGAAAGAAAGAAAGAAAGAAAGTCTGCTTAATAACACATCTGCAGCAGCTGGAAGAGGAAGCACAGGTGAGGAGAGGGGCAGGTTGGTGTTAATGCTGAAATCCATTCACCTGAAGGCAGTCTCATGCTCCTGGCTCTGCTGGGAGTTTTGGTTCTCGAATTTGGTTTCTCTTTGAGGCTTTTTAACAGCAGATCCCAGCAACAAACCTGCATCCACATACAAAAAAAATAATAATTACATAGTGTACATAACTCTGAAAATGCACCAAAATAAGGTGGATTTAAGAACTGAAATCACACCTGTTGAAATGCAAATGCACGGCAGTTTATCTGTGCAAATAAGCTTTGAAGTAGTACTTGAATTTCATTCTGGTCTGGTAGATCAGCATGCAGCCATCTTTTTGCTTGAACTCAAAATGAGATTGGTTTTAGAACTGCAGATAATAAAGTAAGTTATGGATTGTGTGTAAATTAGTGTCAAACCCTGTCTGCGTAGATCATCCAGGCTTCTTAAGGTACAAGAAGCTTTTATGAAACAAGTGTATGATTTCAGATAGATGACCTCTTTGAGGTGAGAGAAGCATTTAGATAAGTGCTAATGCAGTAGTGAAGATAGAAGAGATAACATATAATGTATTGATCAAGTGTTGTCAATGAGAAGATACTGAAGTATGTAGCTGCATGTATTGGTATGCTGATAGCTTTTGGCTGCAATTAATTTCTACGTTTTATCTACTTTCAGTAATTTTTGGTGAGGCATTGCAGCAGAATGAAGTGGCTCTGAGCAGAGACATCTTGATTGCTTTCTGTTTAGAAATTTTGGTAGACTTTTAGAGAGCCAAATTCACCTGGGTAAGGCCTGGCTGGTTTACCATCTGTTTTTGCCATCAATAATGTTAAAAACTTATTGATATACTTTTTCAGTTTCGAGTTCATGAGTCATTATCTTACATAAGTTATTTATCTTCAGCAAATATTTGTGTTCAGTTGACCGTGTTCAACCTTGTAGTTTTATTGAACACAGTGATGCATCTTTAAAATTTGACCACGTGCAAAGATAGCACAAATTTAAAACAATTACTTGCGGTTCATTTTATATATACAGAGAAAATGCACTGAAACAGGCTTAAGAAAAGCCTTCTGAAATAGCTCCACAATTCAACAGAAAAAGAACAGAGATTTGCAAGGAAAAATTTATATAAGATCAAAACATTTCACTTATCTCCCATTTACAGCAGAAAATAGTAATTGTTGACTGCATCTTATTAAGACCTCTGTAAATACTAATTGTTGACCTCATCTTACTAAGACCTCTTTAGCTTTTACTGCTCTCACAAGTTATTTTTGAACCTTCTTAGTCCCTCTGCATCCTGTTCTTCCAGTAGTACTAGCTGGACTTCAGACATGCCTTGCACTGCACGTTTGCCTCTTTTGACACTGTCAAGAACAGAGGAGCCTTGTGGTTGCAGGAGACATAAACAAGATCAAACACATCTATTTCCTTTGGCTTAAATCATAGGCAGTGTTATCTGGGCTCTGAACCTGGTTTGTATCCAAGTAATAATGGGAAGCAAAATGAAACATTTTTGTTTCCATTCCAGGCCTCTTAGCAGCACATATTTCTTCATAGTAGGAATGTTGTCAGTGCTGGTTTGTTTGCTTTATTTCCTCTTTCTCTAAGTGGTGGAGTGCTGTGTGGTGTCACATCAGCTCCGTCCCTAGAAGACCTTTCCTTTGGTTAAAGTGAAGTCAAAGGAGAGGTGTGAGATTCCCCTTGCCCAGCATCCAGCCAGTACCCAATGTGCTATTTCACCTTCCTTTGTGCATTCATTCTGTGCTCTGTAGGAACAGGACCCTGGAGGGGGGGTGCAGGCAATGTCTACATTCTCAGCAGCTGTTTTGTTTATCCTAGGAGTAAAACCTGTCTATAGAACTGTGGGAATTCTGTATTAGCATGAACCAGGCCCCTGTGATTCCACAGGGAAGGGGGCAGTGGAGCCTTGAAACTTGTTCCTATCTTTACCCCTGGGTCCAATTCTTTCCTGCTGGTATCCATACTGGATGAAGTAGTGTGAGAAGTTAGAACAAAGATTGGTCCCTCTTGTTACAATAGTTCATCTTGTTCGAGGGTTGTCCAACCTTTTGGCTTGTCTGAGCTGCATTGAGCGAACAGAAATCGTCTTGGGCTGCATCTATGAAGGTTGCTCCGAAAGTAATGCCTGTTTATTTCCATGAAAACCACAACCGATACAAAGAGCAAAATAACACTATTTAATATAGCAAATTCTCTGCTACAAATCACTATTTTTCAACATTGTCTTCATTGTTAGCTATGTATTTCTACCATCAATGACCAAGAGCCTGCATGCTGTGCTTGTAGCAAACTGACCACTGTCACTGTTGCTACTGCTGAGACACACCATCCATTGCTTCATTGGGATCACATCCACTGTTTGATCTCCATAAATGTCAGCAAGTGTCAATGAATGTCACTGGGTACCACTTTTTCTGCATGAATGAATTCAGTTCCATGCCTATGCAATTCCCTTTCAGATTCCATCCTGTCAGACAGTCCCTCTGCTGACATTTGCTTCATGGCAACAAAATATAATGGGATATTTGTGGGGAAGGTTCAGCCTCTACTGCCATACCTCCCCCATCCATTTCTAATGTCATACTCCAACAGAACAAAATAGGAGGCATTACTTTCAGAGTAGCCCTCATAAAATATAAAATATATAGTATATATTTTACTTTTTAATGGTTTTTATTAAAACATTAAACAGAGAAGAACTAAATGGTACAAACAGTGAATATGTGCCCTTGCTTTTGTGAAACCAATGCATCAGGCTGGTTCAATGGCAGTGGTGGCAATTCTTAGTGAGTTCTGAAGGAAGTCAGTAGAGATTTTTGATGAAATGTTATTCCTCCTGTGCTTAGTCCTTGAAAACAATTGTTCACAGATGAACATACTGACAAAAAGTGGTGACATGAATAAGGCTGAATGTGGGGAGAGGGGTATTTCTCTCTGGTAAGAGAGAGCTTATAAAAAGATGAGATCAAATTTTTGACTACAACTCTGCGTTCCATTTGAAAATTCACAATGTTGTTACATTGACTGAAAACGGAGTCACAAAGAAATCAAAAAATGGATGATTTTTTGAGCAGTCTTGAAACCAATTCTCAAATTTCCTTATCACAACAGAAAGCACGGCTGCGTATTTTTTGCCCTTCGGACCATGTTTTAAAATGTATGCAAAATCCATAAACTTGTTTGCCAGCACTTGAGTCAACACTGCTCTGTGCACTTTCTGCCCAGACAGTGTTAACAGGGCACTGCTGGGTGGTTGTTGTGAGTGATGGGCAGGGGAGGAGCCACCACCATGATGTGAGCTGGGCCACAAATTGGACATAGAGACATAGAATCATGGGATCACCAAGGTTGGAAAAGACCTACAAGATCATCCAGTCCAACTGTCCACCTATCACGAATAGTTCTCTCTCAACCACGTTCCTCAACACAACGTCTAATAGTTCCTTGACATCCTCTCTAATTCCCTGTTTTTCTTCTGCTGAAGACTGAATCTGTCAGGTTTGCAAGATCACTGAATGTGTTAAGGTATGTAACTGCTTTCTCTTTGCTTTCTGCCTCTGGATCTCCCTCTGTGTGCCCACAGGCAGTCGCCTGCCTGACTCAAACCCCTGTGGAAAGCACACCTGAAAAACATCAGAAGCTTTTTTCTCATGGTTGTATTAGCAGAGCACACAGAGTTCTGGTATGTTTTCAGCACTGAGTTTTCTGAAGAATGTGGAAGCTGTAGATCAAGGTGACATGCTTTAGGACCAAGAAGGTTGAGCCCAGCCCTCTCATTTCTATAGGTATCACAAGACTCAATCCACAACTGATATAAATGCTGTGCTCCCCACCTGTATGTTCTTGGGCTGTCAGAGTGCTTAAAGAGCAGAAGTGGGTGTCGCATAGAGGAAAGGGGCTGGTGGCTCTAGCAGAAGCTGAGCAAGACATCCCACTTGTCCTCCTGTACCCGAGGGGAAGCTGTTGGCTGTTATGGCTTCACTAGCCATGGAACCAGGCCAGATGAGCCCATAAACTGTTGACAGTGGCTAATCTATGGAGATTTTTGATTATTGTTCGCATGGAATTCTCTTGGTCTGTTCTGTGAAGCAGTTGATTTTTTTTGGCCAAGGTAGGAGGGATGTTGCTAAATTAAAAATGCTGCTGGTCTAGTGTGAACATCTTTGAACTTGCTAGAAAGGACGTTTTGGAAAAGAAAATAAGCCCTTTTGAACAAGGAAGAGAAATTGATGTTTGGTTTTAAGGAGTCATAGAATACAGTTCTACATCAACTTTTAGAAAAACCATAAAGAACACCCATAGAATTAGGAAAAAATACTTAGTTTTTGCTTTTGTTTAGATTAAGGTGCACTATTTCAGACACTATCCATGGAACTGAGATTTACTGTAGAGGTTTCAACCTTCTAAAAGGCATCAATATTTCAAAAGCACAAGAAAGTTGGTTTACAAACTGTTCAGTTGTATTAAATAATGTATATGTACTTGTGAAGAAAACAAAAAATCAATAGCTATCGCAAGTTTAGCCCTGTATGAATATGAAGGAAATGTCAACAATTCTTTTCTGTGCTATTTCTTTTGTGTCCATCAAATTGTTTGGACTCTCTTTTGAAACGATTCTTCAATATCAGCTTTTACATTGCAATAAGCTTTATGCTGAATGCTCTTAGAGGAGCCTACATTCATTTATTTTATCCTCAGCAATGAGTTTACAGAGACCTTTAAACATTTCTGGGGAAAATGGCAATAAAGTGCTGGGTAATTAAATGTAATGCCCTCCATATGCATCAAAAATCTCAACTGTTAACCATGTTGTCCTTACTTGAACTAGGGATGATGGTTTCCTACAAACATGTGTCAAGGACCAGCTGCATGTAATCCCCTCATCATATGCTTGAATGTCTTAATGCAGTCTGTCTCCTTCCTGGCTTCTTTTTGTTGCAGTACAAAAGTGTGCATTTCTTACTTCTAAAATGGATTACAAGTAGAAACACAGAGCTCACCCAGACACTTACCATGGGAATACCTGGTATATGTAGACAAGCAGGTAATGTGTGTAGCTTGACATATTATCAGAAGGTGACCAAAATTTAAGGCACGTGTTTAAACAGGATTAAAAACTTACCATTGTAAAAGCCTACCACAATTCAATTAAAGACAGCTGGTAAGATTTTAGGCTGCAAAGTGGTGCAGCCTTTGTTGACATCAATCACAGCATCATTACTGTTGGAAAAGACCTCTAGGATCACTGAAGTCCAACCACAAGCCCAACCATGAGTAAGGTTTATTTTTTGTACCAAACTGCAATGACTACAAGTGCTACTTCCATCTGAAATATAGAAATGACATCAGGAAAAAATGGCAAGTAGTAATTACGTTATTCAAGAATCAGGTTGATTCTATAATGCTGTTAAGGACCTTCTGACTTAAGTTTTAAAAGCACCTGTAACTTCTCATAGATCCGTAATAGATGCATTTTACTTTTATAAAATCAGTTTATAGGTGAACAAGTGTTACTATCTGGGGCTATTTATAATCTACATAGAAGTATATCTATAGGCTTGAACGTTTTATGTGGAAGATATCAAATGCTAGATTGCAGTGCGCATCCTGGTGCTAAACAGTTTGAGTGCTCTTGGTGAAATTAGTTGGAGCATGTAAAAAAGTCAAGCACTACTTAGAGTGAGCAAAGGCATCCTAATCCTGATCCAGAAGGGAATAGTTACAGCATTCCTGAATGAAACACCTTTGCAGCACTGCTGATACTTGGAGTTGCTTCCTTCTGGCATCGGGGTGATTAAGACAGACCTCTCAATTTCAAAAGCAGTATCTTAGAATCATAAAATCATTAAGATGATTATGACCAATAAGATCATCTAGGTCAATCATCCACCCACCACCAATATTGCCCACTAACCATGTCCCTCAGTGCCACATGGTTCTTGAACACCTCCAGGGATAATGACTCCATCATCTCCCTAGACAGCCTTGAATTCATGAGTCTTGCTTGAATTAGTTAAAGTATACATAAGTATACATAAGTATAAATAAAGACAGGACAGGTAATATTTCTTGTTTGGGCATAGCGTGACAACTTAGTGGTAGCAATCATTTTAATATTCCTCTTGTTTCTTGTTTTGTTGCTTTAAGTACCTGCTTGTGTGGTCAAGCCGTGAATACGGCCACAGATGGATCAAGTGGTTGCCTCAAGTTACAGCAGTGAAGGTTCAGGTTGGGTATTAGGAACAGTTGGGAAAGAATGGTAATGCATTGGTACAAGCTGCCTAGGGAGGTGGTGGAGTCACTGTTCATGGAGATGTTCAAGAACTGTGGAGATGCAGCACTGAGGGATGTGGTCAGTGGCATGGTGGGGATGGGTTGGAGTTGGACTTAGGGATCCTAGAGGTCTTTTCTAACCTTAACGATTCTGTAATTTTGTGTTAAGTGGTGGTGGAAATGGTTGGCAATGGGAAGGAGCAGTGACTTGTTGAAGGAGAGCATCAAATAAGGTAACTTGCTGCAGCTGGCACCACAGATGAGGCTGTTGAGCCTTGATATTGATAAGCTCCCTCCTGCCTTGTGAATGTGAACAAACCAGGATGGGGAGGTTCAGCTGCCTTGCTACCCATTAATGCCTCATTTCACTCCATCAAAAATGAAGTTGACATAAACTGGTTTCCAAATGATTTGTAAGTATCGAGTTTAATGACTGAGTTAGAGCTTAGTAAATATTTGCAAATCGGTGTGTGGAATTAGCTTGTGTAATGCATGCAAGCAATGTAATTTTCAATTTACTTATCAATGTAAACAGTAATTTAAACCTGATCCTAATGCTGGTTTATGTAGCTTTATGTTCTGGGAAGTGGAAAGATTGATGATTTGCATGCATGCTTCTTCAGAATAAGGTCTGCTCTCAGGTATCAGAGGTTGGGGCTTAAGGTCAACCCTGCTGACTGGTGGGATCCTGGATGTGGGAATAACACATCACTGTTGCTTGGAAGCAGCTGGATTGAGGAACTGGACTGGGTTCTGCTTTACATTAAATCTGGGAAAGCCTGGGTTCTCTTCCTGCTCTGCTTTGATCTGTGTATGCCAACTGTTTGTACTTGATCCGTGCTGGGAACGGTTTACAATTCAGTGCATGGGAAAGACAAGGAGCTCTTCTGGTTTGCATGCATAGTGCCTTACATAATTCACAGCAGTATTGCTTGGAGTCTTTAGGCATTACTGTCATACAAATAACATTAGCCATTTTATTTTAATGCTTTGTTTTGCTATGCAGAGCTCTGTTCTTTCAGAAATACTCTATCAGATTTCTGCATCCCAGTGGAAAAAGGCTTGACACATTATTCCAAATATTTTTCCATTATATATCATGTGCTTTTTCTCAGAGAACAGAAAGAAATCTTTCACAAAGCAAATCTTTTTGTCGCTTTCTGCTTTTCTCCGTTATTGTTTAGCAGATCACAATCTTATGCATAATGTATATATAACTGAAATATTCAAGGTAGTTAACATTTACCATTGTTGCCAAGGGAAGTATTTCTCCTCCAAAGATACAACTTTAATATAAAAGAGTAATAGCTGATATTACAGTGTTCAGATACAAAAACTGATAATGGAGCCCTGTTGATATTTAATATCAGCTGGATTCAGTGAATCTTGTATTACGATGGTGTTTGAAGGTTGGATTTGTGGTTCTGTGATGAATAGCTAGAATAATTACATCCATATGAAATATGGTGCCCGAGAACTGTGTGTCATGAAAGTACACTTCTGATAGACTACTTTGCAATTTTAATGAAATTGAAGAAAGTTTGCATTTGGGGAAAATGGCTTAAATTTAACTTAACCTAGCAGAGAAGTTGAGTTTATCCAGAAGAACAGAAGGGTTTTTTACATAGCTGCTTAAATCAACATTCCCTCTCTGTGTCTCAGTGGAACTTTTCTTGGGGAAGTGAAAGCGTTACTTCCATCAAAATCTGTTATTGCTTGGGTGCTGTAGTTTGAAGGTCAAGCACAATATGGAGACGAGTGAGAAAAAAATTTCTTCACTAAGCAAGTGGTAATGCATTGCAAAGGCTGCCCAGGGAGGTGGTGGAGTCACCATCCCTGAAGGTGTTCAAAAACTGTGGAGATGTGGCACTGAGGGACATAGTGGGCAGGATGGGACAGCTTGGGGTTGGACTTGGGATCCTCGAGGTCCTTTCCAACTTACAAGAGTCTGGGATTCTGTACAAATTATCTCATGTTTTTTCTAGCAGACATTGCTATGCTGCTTTTCTTCTTATTCCTTGCCAAATTCCCCATCTCCCTTGAACTACAATGTGAAAGCATCAGAATCTGATGGGAGGGTTCTCCTCAGTAAGGTGCTGGAACAGGCTGCCTGGAAAGGTTGTGGGTCCCCATCCCAGGAGGTGTTCAAGGCCATATTGGATGGGACCCTGGGCAACCTGGTCTACTATTAAATGGAGAGGTTGGTGGCGGGGGGATTGGAGGCTCATGATCCTTGAGTTCCATTCCAACCCAGGCCACTCTGTGATTCTGTGATCCTCAGTACTGGGTGGGTAGACTTCAACCATAGAGTTTATCATAGAGCTCCTGGTGAGATTCTTGGGCAAATAGAATAAAGCCAGAGATTGGTGGAAAGAACCTTCTTTTTGAGGTTTTGTGGTTAACAAGAGAGCTGCTTTTGAACAGCAAGAGCATTGAGACATCCTTCTGCCCTTAAGGAAAGGAGAGCTGGGGGATGACAGCCCATCTCAGGATCAGCTGCTGCAGGAAGGCACTTGTAGGCAAACATCAGCTCAGTATCTGTGAAGCACAGCGAAGTGGGGAGGGGGAAAGGGGCTGGCACCATGGGAATAAGCAGCTGTTCCTTTTTGTGCTCCCTTTGCAGTCATTGCTTAGCATAAGTGAGCAGAACAGTGGTGCAGAGGGGATGAGGGGCAAAGAGGGGTACAGGGAGCTGAGCAGCAGTTGCTGGGGTTGCTGGTGAAGGAAATGGATCTGAGAGCAACAGGACAGTGGCAGGAGATGGCTTGCAGGCTGCCAGCTTGCACAGCGTTGAAGGCTGAAGCTCTTGCCACAGGCTTTGCAGCAGTTTTCTGAAAGCACCCTGGAAATCTGCTCTGCCACATGCTTTTCTGCTTGTCTCATCCAAGAAAACACTCTTTTTGTGAGCCATATTTTTTTCCCCATTTCAAAACAGCTGAAGATGTTTCCCTTTTTGCTATTTCATCAAAGCTAGGAGAGGTCGTTTGTCGTCTTCTTCAGACGTGCAACCATTCCTTGATCTTCAAATTCTTCCCCTCCAGTTGCTGCATATAAAGTTGTACAAGAGAGATTCTCAGCACAGAGCAAAGCAGTGAGTTGCTCCCTGTTGCTGTTTGATCAGCAACTCTCCATCTATTTCTCCATAGCACTGGGGCAACAAGTGGTTGAACCTTTGTAGCTTGAACACCTTCTGCCCACGGACACTGAGTTTACTTGGAGCATCGAAATGCCTCTCTGCAAACCCATAGCCAGCTCCATGTCCAGACATGAAATAAAACTGAAAATGGTCCAGCGTCCTCCAAAGCAGCCTCTGCTGAGACCCTGGGAGAGCAAGCTCATGCTGTCATTATCACGGCTGAGATTTACATCCAGGATCAGTTAAAACTGCCACATTGCTTTGGAGCAAAGACAGAAAACTCAAGATTACTGTGCCTTATTACTTATCCCAACTGACTGAAAATCACAAATCTTATCTCAAAAATCTTTGCAGAACTCCCTGCCTCTTAGGTGAAGCTCCTGATGCTTAAATTTCTGCTGTGTTTTGAAAATCTAGAGTGACTTCTAAGCTACATAGGTGGGCTTGGAAAGACTCCTGCTTTTTTTCATGAGGATCTATACCAGTGTCTGCAGGTACAGATGGTCATTTACCAGGAGGCAAAGGGTCATGTGCTGTGTCCAGTTGGTGCTCTCTGCAAGATGTGCGCTGAATTTGTGTGATGGAGTAGCAGGTACACAACATAAATCTGTATATGTGCATACGTATGGAAAGAATTCAGTAATAACAGCAGAGGATGAGCTCGTATCTCAGAATATCATCACTTTTTCCATTGGGAGAGCCAGGCGTTGTTTCTGGTTTTGCTGAAGCACATTTTTGTCTGCGTGGCACTGAAGGAGGTGACAGATTCTTTAATCAAAGGGGCGGCTGCTCATGTCTCCATCCAGTAGAAGATTTGAGGATTCTTCAGCACTTCTTAAGAGGGAAAACCTTGAAGTTTTCTCCCACTGTTAACTGTATTGGCGAGAGGGGAATAAGAAATGAACTATCCAAGATCTGTCAATTTTAAAATGCTATTAAGCTGCTCCAGTTTAATTTTGGTTAAGAGCCGTTTCATTATTAATGCAGAGAGGAAGTCATCTCTAATGACCCTTGGGACCTGCCAAAGTGCTTTAAGATCAGTTTGGGCAGTCAGAGATGTGTGAGTAATAACGCGTCTGGTCTGTGAAGGGCCTTTGCCCATCCTTGGCAAGGGGAGCTGGCAGGATGGGCTCTGCCATGCCGTTTGCTGATCCCAACAGTGCCTTCCAGAGCTTCTTCCATTTAATCCTTTCCTTGTTGCTCTTCTGATTGCATTTTGCACAGATACCTCAAAAGTTAAAGCACCAGAAGATGTGATATGACATAATCGATACAGTAAGTTTTCAAGCTTGCCGAGACTTTGAATTTTATTTTATTTTTTAAAGTGTCTTGCTATCTGTCAGCATGTGCTAATTGAGCCTACATACCCATATGGCATCTGCTCTCCAGAGTAAAATGTTTGAGTAGTCCTACAGGGCACAGGAAATAGTGGTCGATATGTAAGAAGCATTTGCCTGTGGATGTTGTGTTCTTGTAGAACAACTTTGGATCAGTATTTGCAAAGCACCTGAATTCAACCAGAGCTTGAGTTGTGCTTTTGGTGTTAGTGCTGGAGTGTAGCAGAGCCCTGGGTGCTGATATTGGATGCGCTGTATTTGGTACCTAGAATCACAGAATCATTAAGGTTGGAAAAGACCTCTAGGATCCCCAAGTCCAACCCCAACCCGTTCCACCATGCCCACTGACCACATCCCTCAGTGACACATCTCCACAGTTCTTGAACATGTCCGGGGACAGTGACCCCCACCACCTCCCTGGCAGCTTGTACCAATGCATTACCACTAGTTTAGAGAAGAAATTGTTCCTGTTATCCAATCTAAACCTCCCTTGGTGCAACTTAAGGTTATCCCCTGTCATCCTATTGCTGTTGCTTGGGAGCAGAGGCTAACCCATTTCTCGCTGCAACCTTCTTTCAGACAGTTGTAGAGAGATGTGAGGCCTCCCCTGAGCCTCCTCCAGATAAACCATCCGGGTTCCCTCAGATGCTCCCCATAAGACTTGTGCTCCAGACCCTTCACAGCTTTGCTGCCCTTCTCTGGACACACTCCATAGTCTCAATGTGTTTCTTGTAGTATGCAGCCCAACACTGAACAGCGCTAGAGATGTGGCATTGCCAGTGCCAGTACAGAGGGATGGTCACCTTCTGCTCCTGCTGACTGCACTGTTGCTGATACAAGCCAGGATACCATTGGCCTTCTTGGCCACCTGGGCACACTGCTGGCTCGTGTTCAGCCAACCATTGACCAACACCCTCAGATCCTTTTCCTCCACACAACCTTCCAGCCACTCTTTCCCAAGCCTGTGGCAATGCCTGGGGTTGTTGTGACCAAAGGACCCAGCGCTTGGTCTTGTTAAACTTCATACAATTGGTCTCAGCCATCAGTCATCCTGACCAGATCCTTCTGTAGGGCCTTCCTACCTTCAGGCAGATTGACACTTCCCCAAAGTGTGCTATGATATGAAAATTTACTCAGCATGCATTCAGTCATTTGGAAGGCCTTGGTTCTAGGGGTTTAACATGACAGCAGGTGGAACACAAGTGGATGCCCAATGGAAACATGACAGCAGCTCTGTTAAACATAAGGAATAGTAGTGGGACCTCAGCCTTTGTCCCTGAGTGATGGGAATGCTCCTCCAGTAGCGTGGGACCAGATGCATCTGGTTCAGCTGACTTGAGAAGACTGGGATTTCACCTTCACAACCATCTGTATGCATGCTGCTGGAGTTTCACTGCAACCCTTGAAGTGGAGTGCAGGTGCTTTCTGGGTCCCGTGCTGGCTGTCTGCAGGGGAATGAGTTTCACCCTTGGAATTAATGAAGCATCTGTCACTGTGGGGAGGGTAGCTGCTCTCTCACATTCACAGATGGATAAACAGAAGGAGAATGGGTTGCCTCAAGCCACGCACTGAGAGGAAGCATTAAAAATAAAATAAAATAAGTCTGCTTTCTTAAGGAAACAAGGCGCACATGACGTTTGGAACTGAAGTGCTTGTGAACCCGGTGACCAGATTGAGATAGCACAAGAATCCTGAAGGGTACTAAAATCCCACAAATTCATGAAAATAGGTGGTACAGGGCAGAAGGGTAGCTCAGGGCAGGCACTCATTCCTTTAGGAATCGGTGGTGTGGACACAAAGCTGCTCAGCATGTCCACGTTGTTGGTGCAGCACACTTTGTGTTGCCCTGCACAAGTTATTCTCTCCCCCTTTGCCCATCTGAGTAGCAGAGGGGTTTGCCAAAGCCCTTTGGCTCCTTCCCCAGCCTGCTTTCTCCTGCAGATATAAGGAGTCTTATATTGCGTGCCTTTGCCATGGTTCAATTCATATACATTCTCCCCAGAAGTCGATCTGATTTTGAGCATTTCCTGCCTCCCTGCCCAGCATTCCAGCTTGTTGCTGCACTCAGCAAAGCCTCACCCAGCCAGGAAACCACTGTGGGGTTAATTGAGTCAGCAGGGACCTGTGCTGTGTCTGCAGGGGGTAAAGCATGCTGCAGGATTGTTTTCTAACCACATAACGAGTAGGCTTGTTTAAGGCTGTCAATTAAAGCATTCCACTGGGCAATCTGGAGCAGCCTTGGGTGCACGATTGCCTGTCTCTGCTTGGGCAGGAGGTGCTGGTGCTGGCTGTAGGGATGCTCCCAGCTGGTGGTGACTGAGTGAACCATGCATTGCTGTTTGCATCGCTGCCTTGTTGCTGCTGGAAGCCAAGTTGAGTTTCATCTCTGAAATCGGTGTTTTGCACTTCTGGACTGCTATGGCTTTCACTGGGGTAAATCCCCAAGGCAGGGAAGCTCTGGTGTCAAAGTGAGATGTGAATGATGGGACCGAGGGGAAAACTGGACTGATGGATCCTTTGTGCAGGGAGAGCTCTGATCCTGCAGAGGCTGCAAGCGTGAGAGCTGCCACTGCAGTCAGAAAGTGATTCTCATTCGAGCTGACATTTACTGCCTTAGGCTTGTTGTGTGTATCCTTGAGTGCAAAACAGAGGGACTGAACGCTGCTTATCTCTTCTGTAGCATTTGCTATACCTGAGAGGGCATTTCCAGATGTGGCACAGCCACAGTTTGTGGGATCCGGGCAGCTGACGTTCAGAGAGGATAGGAAAATAAAAAAATAAGCCTAATCCCTGGAAACTTTGCTTTCCTCTACGAAGTTTATTTAGGAAAGAAAATGAGCAGGACCAGATGTGTGTGGGTGCAGGGAGGAGATGCTGTAGGACTGCAGAACTGATGGCAAACAAAGAGTGGGCCTAATCAGATTAACTTGGATACCTCTGTGCACACGTAGGCGTCTGCTTGCACATAGAGCTTCTCAGTGCTACTTTGAAAATATCCCAGGATTTTGGGTAGAAGCATCCTCAACTGCCTTCAGCATGTTGCAGAAAGTTCACCAGACTCCAATCAAACGCAGTGAGCTTCAGTTAGGGCACGTCTGGGTTACACAAGAGGCTGAAAGCCAGGAATTGCAGCAGAGCTGTTGCTCCGTGTAGGTGTCACTTGGTAGACAGTATTCTTCAGGTGGAGTGAGTGTGCTAAACTGGGTGCTAATGTGGAACCGAGGCCTCAGCTGGGCTATAAATTACCATCCTGCAAAGCAGTTTCAGACTGTACTGTGTTCTCACTTGTGGTATATTTGCTGGGTCCTGGAGGTGTGATGCCTGGGATTCCTTGTGCTCTTCTCTGCTTCTTTTCCTGGGTTTGGAGAGGGGTATTTCTCTGTCTTCTGTGCACATGTAGGCTGCACATCTCACACGGTAACACCCCAGAGAGTCGTTTCCTTAGGAAAAGCTGCTGGTTGCAGCATATTTGTCTTTCAAACACACAGCTTTTTGGGGAAGCATATTGTTTATGGCTTGGAAACTTTACTCTAGATGGAATTTACAGCCCTGTGTGGGAGGCTGGGGAACAGAGCACTGCCATTAGGGGATTCCCGGGGCTGTAAAAGAGGTACCCCGTTCTGCTCTGCTGATTTCCCATATCCCAAAGAAGCATTCTGTGCATCAAACTGTCAAACTAGGCACTGATTTCTTCCATTTAATCTCATTCTGTATTGCATATAGTTGACGTACAAACGTGGATCCTGCAAGTTTAGGAAAGGATCATTCTGTTGGGTAGCAGTGATTCAGCTCCATGCTCCTGATTCCCATCAGGTAGAGGAGAACTTGAACTCAAATCTCCCATCATTTTACATGGCTTCTCTGACAACCAAGAGGTGGCTTTCTCTGAGTTGGTTTGTTGTTTGTGTTTTCTAATAGACCTTTCATAAGGTCTTGTTTTCATAGCACTACAGAGGAAAACAAGTTCCAATCCATGACTTGGTTCAGGAAATGCAGCTGTTGTTTTTTTTCCCAGCCAGCCCATAGGGAAGACATTCAGCACCCCGAAGAGCTGACCTGACATCCTCACTGCTGGAAAGGCAGACGATCAGTTTAAGTGACAGCTTTGTTTTGCATTTTAGCATCTCTCTAAGGATGACTGACTATCCTAGGGAGAAAATGTTGCTTTATTTGAAGCCTTCTTGTGTGTGGATACAGGTAGGGGAAAGATGATATCTGAGCTCACTCCAAAGGCATGCCCTTGGTAGGAAAAATAGTTGTTCCAGTCGGTAATCATACATGCTGTTTTCTCTAGTTGATGTATTAGGTTACCTCAAGTATTTTAAGCAGTAAGACAATTTGTTTTCGAGGAGTCTTGTTATTTGTTTTGGCATGCTCCACTGTGCTAGGGAACAACTGCATTTGCAGTTGGACTGGAAAATCTCAGAAGGGCAATAGTAACAATAAATGGTCATGGACAGGCTAGGAAAAACAGCCACTTCAGGTAGCTTTTCTAATGCAGCTCCTTCTGGGACAATGTGTCTTGCCACAGCACTAGAACAGTCCTGTCTAGACCCTTTAGTTGTGTTCCATCTCTAATTATAGAGTAATAGAACAGCTTGCTTTGGAAGGGGCTCTAAAGATCATCTAGTTCCCAATTGCATTGAGTAAATTGTGTTGAATGATAGGGGCACCAAAAATATACTTAAATTGTTACTACTGCTTTACAATTGCACAGATCCCTTGGTTAACTGGTGACTGTTCTTTTTCAGTACAGTGCAAAGATGTTGTAGTCCCTGGCCATCCCTGTGCTGCCTCCTGACTCACATTGCTACTCTGTGCTGAACAGCAGTTGCTCAGGATCTGATCTGGGAGGTGACGAGATGCCCCTGCTCATTGAACAGAGCTTAAGACTGAATTCTTAAAATCTGACTTTAATCCAGTGCCACACAGTGAGAGCAGTGGTACACTCTTAAGCTAGTAAGCTGCAAGTTGATTACAGTGTCAGCTGGAGTGTGTTTGCTGCCTGTTGATGTTGTATCTTGTCAGTTTGGTGGAGCCAGAAGAGGGAAGCAAGGCTCAATGATGTGTTGCTTTCTCTGCTGGCTGGTGAGTGACATCGGTGCAGTGTGGGACTCTTTAAACACTTGCTGAACTTTACAGCCTAGTGCTGAAGGAGAGGTGCAATCAGGATTTGGGTATCTGGTGTACAGGGCACCATCTGGTTATGGGCACGTTCCCATCCGGTTTGTTTCTTGTTTTGACAAGATTTGTTTCTGGCTCTGAGTGAGCAGCTCTATTGGGACAGTTTTTCATTTCTTGCAGTCTTTCTCCAAATGCTCTTTGTAGCCTTTAGGGGTAGAAGTTGAACAAGCAGGGGAAATTTTATTTGAAGGCTTATGAGAATGACCAGAGTTATGGAATCGGTAGAAGTGATGAACCTTGCCGCAACAGCTCTTCATAGTATTTATTTAAAAAATCCTTAAAAATCAACCTTCATACCAAGAATCTGACCCACAAGCCACTGAAACCAGTAGATTTTCTTGCTGAGTTTAATAGAGGTTGGGTTAGGATCCAAATACATAGGTTAAGCTTAGGAATTTATGATTTGTAGGTGGAACAGATGGAGCTGGGGAGCCAGAGGTTTTAAAGCATATCAGTACATAAATGAAGGCATTAATAACATTTATGTGTTGAATTCCTTTTCCTAAAGGTCAGTGAGTTTGAAAAAACCTTAAGAAATATGGCAAGATCTTTGTTTAGTAATGTGCTGTTAGCTTGCATCCCTGATTGAAGTAACACAGCATGTAGTCCTTGGGGCCGGGGAAGGAGAACACGTCCAGCAGACCGTGGACAAAACCAACATCTGCATCCAACACAAAATCAGTAGCCAGTTTTAATGAACAGCAACAGAAAGGAGTTTTTCACACCATTTGCTTCTGACATTCATGTAGACGTGAGGATCCCCATCTTGATGGACTCTTCTGAAGGAAAGGGTAAATACAATGGCTCAGCTCTGGAGCTTGAGCTGGATTTTGTGCCTAATTGTGGCTCAAACTAATCACTCATGTCTAAGATTAGAATGGAGTTCAAAGTTAGGCCCTAAAAACTCAAAGGGAAACTGAGAACAAACGATTTCCCTTTCCTTCTGAGACTCACATCGTCACCTTCATCCACTCTGTGCTCTCCAGCTGCTGTGATAGGTTTATTTTACAGCAAGCATCCTTCAAATCCCAGTGCACAGAAAACCAACTTGTGAGGCAGCAGCAGATGCCTTGATGTTACTAGCATCTGCTGAAGGCAGGGTGGGGAAGAGGAGTTGGGTAGAACATGTGTGATGTGGGTGCTCCCAGGCTTAGCCAGCCCTGCTGAGCATATGGAGAACTCAAATAGCTTTTCTGTAGCACTCAGCAGAGTTCACATTTGTCCAGATAAATGCAACGATTCTCCATTTTAAAACAGAATATATTCCCCCCACCCCCATGTTAACAGGTCTAGATGGAAGAACAGTGAGCAGATTTGAAGTTGGTTTTCATTAGTGGGAAGAAAAAAACAGAAACACTTGGCATTGTGTGCTATGGGAGAAGAATGGGAATCTGTTTTGAAAGCATTATAGGAAATCTCGAAGTAAAGATTTCTAAAATATCTTGATTTCTAGGACTCATGTGAGGGCTAGAAGTTCATAAATCTGGGGGCAGGTGCCCATTTCTCCTTTGAGCTTCCCCCTGGCTTATCTCTTATCCTAAAATCTCTACTTAGGGACTGGCAAATATTTGCTCAAGACATCTGGGAGGAAACTCGCCTCAATATGTATTACTTTTCTACATTGTTCAGTGTGCTTTTTTAAGCTATTTGGCTGTATATTCGGGTTTGGAAAGTCTGCTGTATAACCCCCTTACATATATAATATCATAAGTAATGAAGACGAAAACCTCTGAAATAGAAAGTGGAAGCAAGTTGGTGAGATTGGTCTCCAAAATGATGTCTGAAGTCAGAAAGATATGAATCAGCAGCAGAACAGTGTGAGTGCAGAGATGTAAAACGCACCTCTTTGTGTTTTTTGTGTAGCTTTAGAAGAGGCATGCAGCTGCTTTGGATCCAATTTGGTTTTTATTTTCATGTCAGACAGTATATTTTGAGATTTCTTAACACCGTTTTTACGTTACGATAAAAATTATTCGAATAATTTGAATAATTTGACTTCGAGATGTATGATCTTAAAGCATCAAAACCGGCCATTTTTCATTTTTGTTTTATTCAGCCTCCCCAGTCTGTTGGGGGAATCCTGAAATCAGCATCACCTTCACCACTGGATTCTGTTGCTTACTTTGGTTGTTGGATCTCACTTCCCTATGCCTTCTGCACCCGAAAGGGATGAAGGTAAATTTTGCTGTAGTCTTCCAAAACGGACTCCACAATCCTTTTGAAAAAGTAAAAACTCCCATCCTTCCCCTATGGAGGTTCAGTAGGAGACCCTCACAGCATTCCCACCTAATTGGAGTTGTCACTTCAGCCTTTTGCTGTGCTCAGGGCAGAACTCACCTCTGTGCGTGCTGAAGACATCTGAGTGCTGACCCACGCTGGGCTCCAAACCTCCCATCTCAATCATCTGCTAATTGGCAATCCTATTAGTATTCTGGGCAGAGAAGAAATGAAATGTCACAGGGAACGGCCCTGGGGATGAGTGCCTGCAGCACAGGCATGTGGGGAGAAGTGGCTGCATCGCCTCCGTATCTCTGCTGTGAGTACAGGAGACTGATTTCTTTGTGCTCTGCTCTACAGCTGTCAGTCTGGGATGCAGCAGCGACACCAGATTCACTAATTTGAAAAGACAGCACACACTGAAAGCCAATGCTCTGGAATGGCACCAGCTTGAAGTCAATTTTTGTTTTCCAGTGGAACTAACAAATAAAGTCCTTGGCTTCCCCAGAACGCACAAAGCATTTTATTGGGAACCTTCTCTACTTTTTCTCTGCTTCTCCGCTCTTACTTAAAAAACCAAAAACATTTGAAAATATTTCTCCTTTGTTCTGTTTCCATAGGAAGTGTCAGGAGGGGTGTGCAAGGAAATCAACAGCAGTTGCTACGTAGGGCTTTGTGCTCATACCTTGAGAACCGCAGTGCGTGGGGTCCAAAATGCAGCTGTGTCTGTGGCTGACAGGCTGCTTGCTTGCTGGGTTGTTGCTGTGGGGGGGCCATGCTTTTCCCCACAGCCATAGGGGAAGGCTTTTCAAGCTCCAGTGAAGCTCCCAGCAAGGGCTGGTGAGCCTCCTATCATTCATTGTATGTAAATGTGAAGACCACGACTCTTCCATAGGGTGACAATTGAAGTAATTGCAAACAAGGCTGTGTTAGCTCTGTGTTACTGCTGCCCTGCTTCTAGATCAAACATCTACCTTACTTTACGAGTTTATCACTGGTTCTGCTGTGTGCGTTGGCCAAGTGCTGCAGTCTGCACAGAGAGGTGGGCATGGCGACCACAACAGGAATCACCTCAAGGGATGCCCACCCCATGGGTACACAGCATAAAATGTAGGGAACGAGCATGGTGAGTGATGCAGTGCTGAGACTCTCGTAGTGCCTTGCTCCTGAGGGAGAACCTGGGCTCTGCATCAGAGCACAAATGAATATTCCTGACTTCCAATAGTGTTTTGAATCCAGCATGCTTTGTTATATGTAAAGTCTCTGTTGCCAAACTGGGAGCTGCCTCAGGAGTCTGCTTTTTCTGTTTGTATGTTTTGTTTCGATCTTTTTATTGTTGGTTTTTGGGCTTTTAGGGTCCTTTTGGAGAATGACATTAAGGGTGCCTGCACATCATGTGAAAATAAGACCTGGGATTTGGTGCATCTTCCTGAGTTGAAAATGCCAAAGTCTATCACACATCTGCTTTGTGTGGCTTCTACAAATCTCTGTTCCCCGTGCAGATCAGTAATGCATTTGTGTTGGATTAATTTTACCTTGACAGAGCAACAGACTTCTGAAGCACTTCTTTCTTTGCTCAAACCCTTGGGACGTCGTTTTTGCCTTTCTGACTTTGTTACCGAAAGTTTATCTTTATGCTCCAGCCAGCACACATCTGACTGCTTCATGCTGTGCTCTTCAGGGATAAAGCATGCCCAAAAAATGTACCATAGAGACTCCAACAATGTTGGTAGTGCTTTCAGGTTCACTTCTGTCACCTAGCTGCCTTCGCCCACGGGAACACTGCAGTAAGCAGCAGAAATGATCGATTAATACACAGTATGGAAAATAGGTGGCTGTTAACATGTCATCTAAATTTAACTCCAAGGGCCATGTTTACTTTTGATATGCTGCTTGGTTGATGTCAGTTATGCCACTTGGTTGATGTCAGTAGCCTCGTGTAAAGTCGGAATCAATTTTTCTGGTTCCAGACCCATTTTAGATTTATCTGAATTCAGAATGCTTTTGAGTATCCACACGTGTAACAAACTAAATGACAGGCAATGTGCTCTTTTGTTGGCCAGTGGGTGGCTGTTACTGCTAATAGTGAAGAGAGCTGAGCTGGTAACCAGCTTTGAGTTTGGATGGGAAATCTCATTTTTTGTTGGGGTGAACTGCTGTGGGCTGTCTGCTCCTTTTACATGGCCGTGTCTCTCCTTTTACAGTGTGTACATGTATGGATATGATGGAAAGCAGAGGTGAGAGATGCTTAAATCACAGCTGCACCCAGGGCACTTACAGGTGTAGCCAAGGTGGTGGTCTTTAGTTTTGAGCACTGTGATATGAAAGCTTGCTGTGCTCTGTATTGAATCAGCCTGTGCTTAAACGTCCATGGGCCAAGCAGTTGTGTGAATATGGCCAAACATCAGATACATGACTGGAATTAAACATGAGTAAATAGTGGTCTGTGATTCTTCAACTATCTGAACTGAAACCTCACAAACTCGTATCACCTACTCTTCTGCCTCTGTGGATGCCACTGCTGCCTAGCACTATGCAGTAATATTGGCTTAAGGTGCAGTCATGCTGCCTCTGGCCAAGTGTGCTGCAGGTAGAGATGCTCTCTGGATAGTAATTCAACCTATCCAGGATCAGTAGAGTTGGCATCCAGTAGGAATGGGTTAATCCTCAGTCCTTGCCCTTTGCAAAATCCTAATGATATAATTCAGTTGCTGGACCATGGGGAGAGAAGTAAATGGCCAGGATGAAAGTAAGATCTGTTGGTAGGATATTTTTGGTGAAATCTGTTGTTTTACACCGGTACAGATTATTTCATCCCATTCCCTGCATGCTCCTCTACTTAGAACTAGCAAGCTTGTAAATCTTTATCATGCCTTTTAGTATTGTGCTGCAAATACAATCAGTTTTCCAAATCAGTGCCTGAAGCTGTAACCCTTTCTGTGTCAGCCTGGTTTCCTTGTCACTTCTGGAACAGGAGCTTTCAATACTTCTGATTCAGTCTCACTGGATCTTGGAAGAAGCAAGCATTAACATTCAGAGAGCTGCTGCAGTGGCATGGGAAGAATAACATGACCTCTTGCCTTCTGCAAAGCCCCAAAATGAGGGTATTCTTTAAGGGTCAGCAAAACCAGTCCCAACATGGAAGAGCTCTGGAAATTAATTCATCCCCGCGTCTGAGCCGTCTGACAGCGGTCCTTTCGCTGCATAACCTGTTCTGTGCTTTCAGTCTTTCTAGGTGTGACACTGCTGTGACCTGATTGCAAATGAGCAGCATTTATGGCAGTGCTGCTGGAGTCTCAACAGAAGTGTGGGGCAACCTCTGCCTCAAAGGCCGTGTTCAGGCAGCCTGAATTCTTCCTCATCTTTTCCAAGTGACAACTTGGAAGAGCCTTGAAAAATCAGGTGGGTTCAGAGAAAGCACCAGGCAGAGCTGCCTAGCATTGGCTAATAGGAAATAATGCCCTTGGCCTTTAGTGATTTTTACTTGCGTGTAAGTATGAGGGAGAGGGAAGGTGAAGGAAGAGGTTTAAGACTTCTGGGAGAGTGTTCATTCCATTACAGCTGTGGATTTCGAATCTGATTGGGCACTGGGCAATTGGCATGCTGTCTGCCATGTCTGAGCATGCAGCATCTTTGGATTTGTTTACCTATTTGTTTTTTTTTTTTTTAATTTATATTTTTTTTCTGCAAAGCTCCATTGCTGGAGGTCATAATTACGGGTTGCGCTAACTTCCAGTCCTGACTTCCACTATTTGTATGATAAAGCTCAGCTTTTTCAGTTGTGTGGTGCTACTTCAGTTGCAAAGGCAGTGGCAATTGGCCTTCTGCTGCAGCTCCTGGAGTAAATGTAGCTACTTTTATCCTCTGTTTCCCCTCCATGCAACTTTCTGAGCATTAATTTCTTTCTGGAGAGGCGAGTTTTCTTTTTTGCACCTTTTTCTTAACCTCCTGACCTGCCTCAGAAACACGGGTGCTGTGCAGCTGTGAAAATGAAACGGAGCAGAGGTCCAGAAGAACTGAGTTTTTCCTTCTGTTACAACCGTGGGCTCAAAGCTACCCAAGAAAGAAGACTGCGACTTGGATGAAAAGCCTTGACAAGGGGCCTTGAAGAGGCCACTACAGAGAGAACCTGAAAGCTACCGTTCTGAAAGGTACTCAGAGCTCAGAAGAGAGCCAGCATGTGAAACGCCCATCTTAGGCCTTTCTGTGGCTTTTTGTGCTCATCCCAGACTTATCCAAGTGTGCTGGAGAACCTGGCTGACCTCAGGAGCTGTGGAGGGCAGGAGATGCGGGTGGAGGTATGATAATGAGACTTGCCCTATTATCACATCCTTCTCATCAGCAGCAGGTGGCTTGTGCTCATGGGGCCGTTGACTGAGGATCAGGTGTTAACAGAGCAAAGGTGAAGATGTGGCTGAAATATGAAGTCGTGCAGTGAGCGTGAAGCATTCTGATGCATATAGAGGCTGAAAGTTGGATCAGATGCAACATTGTGCTGCAGAGTTAGTTAGGATGCTTTGACCACTTGCCTTCCCAGCAACAAAATGCAAGCTTTACTTGAACCTGAGTTAGGATGGAATTTCAGATCTGAAGGAGACCAACAGTGTCCTCTAGCCCAATTAATACAGAATTAGTAAAGCTTAGTTGTCTTGTAGGTATTGTCTGCTTCCATTCACTGCAACAGCGATGTCTCCAGAAAGCGACCATTAATGAAGGGGAAAGAGCAAGACGAGGTGTTTGTCACCATACCAGTTCACCTTGATTTGGTTTTGCTTTGTGAGTTTAGGTGGAAACAGCTGTTAACCATTAATTTTATATTTAGTGTTTGTTCACTCCATTTGTTTGTGCAGCCAGATGCAGTTTAGCTCAGGTTTTACTTTACTTCTTGCTGATGTGTTCATTGAAGCTCAAGTCTGACCTTTAGAAATTTTATTAGGTTGTCATGTCACTGCAGAGGCAGCCATCGAAGGAGGAGGCCTTTAGAGGAAATGCTGAGATCAGTCCCAAGCACTTGACCAAGGCACTGACCAAGGACAGTGTCAGCAGAAGGTAATATTTTATGAAAATACTTCTCATGACCTCTGTAATGGCCATTATATTTTGTGGCAGAATTGCCACTAAAATGACTTTTTAAGTCTGAGAGCCAACATACCTCCCCAGTGATGTATTTTGGATATAAATAGACTCAATGAACTCTTAAATGAATAAGGCTGATGATCCTTATAGGTGCTTTGCAGTTCCCCTGGATGTGAGGTGCTTGAGGGCATCGATTCACATTTGGTTCCTTTTTGATTTACAGGGGCAAGAGGTTTCTGTTCTAGTTTCATCTTTATTGTAGCAGTTGATATTATGCCCTTTGCAAGACTGCAGAATGACTGGCAGTAGACATAAAGGCAGGGAAGCATCTGTGTCTTAGAGTTTGTTGAGGGTATTAAAGATGTTCAGACATGCCCACAAACTAGAGCCCAGCAACTTGATTCATTAAGGTAAGGCTCTTTTCTTGGACGTCTTCAGGAAGAAGTGGGTTTGGAGCCAATAAAGGGCAGCAAAAACATGTGGATAGTGTTCAGTCTCTTTAAAATCCCTCCATAATTGATGTATTTGTGCCTTCAACAGTCAACTTGTAAGTAGTATTTCAAAGACTAGTTTCAGTTCGCCCATGATCTTACCCTTTGTTTATTTACATTAAACTGCTGAGAGGTGCTCAGACTTCAGTGCCTTGCCTGTGGATTATAATCTGGTCTGTCTACAAGACAGTAGGTGCACTTGGTACATTGTTATGTAGAACACGGAGGGTTTTTTGGAAGGAAAATCTAGTGAATTTCTAGGCAAAATCCTGCGTTTAGTAAAGCCAGTACTTGGTTAAATTTATGACTCAACAAAATGAAATTGCTTTGGACTTACATTGAGGTAATAGTGCAAATTGGAGCATTATCAGTTCTTCCTTCCTTATGGACATGCTGCTTGGGGAAAATTATATAGGTGCACTTGTGTGATAGAGCTGGACATAGAACTGAAGCAACGCACATTCAGCCTACAGGGAGAAATGATTATTTGCCACTAATAAATGGCTCTTTCAAATGAAAAAGCATCTGTAGGGTTTTTTGCAGTGATCTTTTAAAACTCATCAGCAGGTTTAAGAAAACAAGGATTTTTTTGTTGTTGTTGGTTGGTTGGTTGTTTTTTTACCTCTCCCACAACATATTACTCTGTGGTGGAACTCATTGCCACAGGGTGTGCTAGAGGTCAAAGTTATCAGTGAATGAGTTCAGAGGAAAAATAAAGGATATTCACAAAGAACACTAGAAGATCAAAACACAGGTTTTTCTGGCTTGGAAAATCTACAAGTTGATGGTTCTGTAGAAAATGGGAAGAAGCTTTCAGTTGGACAGTTGGCCGTTGGACAAGGCCAGTCTCTTTTCAGTGGTGTGAAGTGAGCAAGGGCAATGGCCAAATGCTAGAACATAGGAAGTTACAAATGTGTGGAAGAACTTCTTAATAGTGAGAGTGACAGCCCAGCCCTTCCTCTGCTTTGCTGCCGTGAGCGATAAGTGAAGCATTTAATGCAAACATAGAAGATTCAGAACGAGCAAAACTCAGGTTTGCATAATGCTATGTTTTTTCAGGAAAGGGGAAAGTTAAAAGGAAATAACTTTTTTTTTTCTTTGTAATGTTATCTGAATTAGATTTCTTATTTTTGTTAAAGTCAGTGTTTAGTTTCAGCCGCGTGAAATGTGGTGGTACCATGGAACTGAAATGATCTCATTTGGGGAGTAGAGGTGACTCATCTTAAATCCTTCTGCAAAACTCAGTGCAAACTTTTTTTTAATATCCTTGAGCTTTGAGTGAGCTGGGAGGTGATAAAAAGGGGCGAGTTTCTTCTTTTGTGGATTTGAGGGTTTCTTGAGAAGGCACAGTGACTGATAACTTTCCAGATGATAGTCTCCCCTCCACCTGGATATTGTAGCAGAGTCAGAAGATGAGCAGAACTGTAAGATGCCCTCATAAAAATGTGAGCTGAAATGGAGATGGGATTCATTTATTCTGGTGCAAATCACAAGATGAATCTCCCAGGATCCAGAGTTCCAGCCATTATTCCCTTGTACAGCCATCAACTTTTCACTGTTGCTGATGAAATTATTTCTTTTTATGCTTAACAGCGCTGTGAACAGAGAATCCGTGTCCTTGGAAGTCAACAGCAAGAAAGTTGTTTTGTAGAATTTCTTGGTGATATGGTTCTGTGCTTGCCTCTTTGCCCACACAATTCAGTTGTCTGTAAAGGAAACAAGTAGGTTCTGGAAGTATGAAATGGTTCCTTTCACCATAACTTTAATGTTTCATAATTAGAAATGGAAGGGGTATGCCTGTTTTAAAGTGACTTTCCTGCAAAAGGTTTACATTAAAAATTAAGGTGTTTCACTACGCCAATTTCTTGCTCTTTCTGTCCCTGACTAATATAGTGTGAATGGGGAGATTAAAGCTTTGGGACCATCAGAATTGCCTTCATTTATTCAGCTTCTATGAGGGCTGATTTAGCTTAATAACTCTCATGTAGCCAACTTGGATAATACGATAAATATGTGCTTTACTGAACCACTGTTATTTCAGATCATTTATTTTCATTAACCCATCACTCACTTTTATGTTTCACCTCCTACCAATGTTGCCCTGGAAATGAATTCCATTTTTTAGATTGCTTGCTGCTATTGGAATCATCAGCAAATCCACTGTTATACCCGGTAGGGCAGGATGGTCTCCTTTCCTTTTGCTTTTCATTGCTCCATCCCTCTTTTCATTCCTGCATCCCCACACAGCTTTTTAGTTCTCTTATAAATAATGAAAATGGAAAAATCTGTGAGAATTGCAGAATACCTTCGCCTCCCAGGAAAGCTTCTCAGCACTGTGTAGGATGGGACCAGTCTTATCTTAGATATAGATTTCTGTAGTCTGAGCAATCCCCAAAATGCCATATGCAGCTTCAAGTGTTGAGTTGTGCTGCTGAAATTCATTGACGATTGAAGTCTTTGCGACTGAGGTAGCACTGCTTCGAGTTAGGTAATCACAAGCAGAGAAATGTATAAAAATGCTTTGTTGTAATTTAGTCAATTTTGTAATCTTGAATAAGAGGAAAGAAAGTTGAAATAAAACATTTATGTGGGTTTTTTTTTTCAGTAGAATAAATGTTTAAACCAAGATTTTTCCAGAAGCGATAGATTTTCTGAATCTATCTCTAAGTGCTCTTCATATGTTAGCTGATCAGCTTCATATTATGTTTCTTCTACCAGATGCCATCATCCGTGACACAGAATCTCTGCAGATAAGGAGAAGCTCATCCTTGCAGTTTGTTCCATTCATAAACTCTGCAACAAAGCAGAGACAGTAATGGCCAGGATGTGTGTTTTCAGCTCCAGTGACAAGATGTCAGTAATTGAAGAGATGATTTTATACCCTTTAGTGAGCTGAGTGGGTGGGAAGAAGCAATTGATTGGGAATTTCTTTCAGTAATTATGGTCCTCGTTAAGAAATCATACCCTCTTCTGGTAAAAGTGTTGTGGCTTTATTGATTTCAGTAGCACATCTCTGCATTATTTTACCTGAGACGGGTTGACTTGCTCCTGTTTCTGAGATGGTAGCTAATTATTCATTGTCTTGCTTGAACAAGCCATTGCATAGAAGTTTAAAAATTGCTGCCTGTTTGAGGAACCTCAACAGATGGGGTCTGATGGGAAGCAGATCCAGTAGGCTCAGTGAAATCAGGTAAATGAAATGTCTATTACCTGGAATGGACCCCACTGGTGTGTTTCAGTAGGTAGATGTCTCGAACCAGGAATGATTTTAGAAAGAAAAAGCTCAGGCCACCTAAAATACACATACCTGTTTTTCTTCTTCCTCTGCCCACATGCCAGTGTCTGCATTCCTGCCACTGCAGAAACTGATGCAGGTTTCAGAGTTCATCACAACTAAGTGCGTTTTTGGTCCAGTCCTTTTGGCTAAATAGCATCAAGCTGGAAAAACAAAATGAAATGAAGTAAAAATAAAATATTTGATTTCTATCAAATTGATGCAACTTGCACCTCTTTGAAATTCTGCTGATGTTTAATGGAAATCTTTGTGCATTATATGCAGAGGTGACTTGTGTTGTGCTGCTGGAATTACCTTTTGAAATAGGAAATCAAAATGTTAAAACACACTTTGAAATTTTTAGCTTTTTTTTTTTTTTTTGAGCATTTGTCTTTTCGTTGTGTTTCTCTGTTGCATGTTTTCCTCTGATGTTTTTTTCAGGTGAATTTTGCAGAAGATCTGGAAGCAGCAACGTACCTCGAACTGGATTGCTTTGAATATCTTGGGTGCTTTCAAATTCTTCTATAATCATTGGGAAGTGAAGGTACTTAGCACTTCTGGAAGCTAGGGACTGTGTTGTAACCTGGTATAAGAATTTTCTTCTGTGTGGTGACTAATTAGATTTCTTTAAGACGACTTCAAGTGGCAGGTGACCCTGTAAAGGTCAAATCAATTGAGTGGTAAATAAACAGGCTGGTAGATTCTTTGAGAGGCAGACTGCTCTTCGTTAGATAAAACTTGTTATCCTGGAGGCAATTGAGCAAATTGAAAATAAATTGAGGGTAGAGAAATTGACAGGGGCAAAATGAAGCTTTCTGTTGAATCCATGGAACAAGTTCTATGGGCATGTCATTCAATCTCAGTCAGTGAAAGTCTACATTATATTGAACGTTTATGAAATGAATTTGATGGAGGAAGGTTGAATGCTATTTCTTGCATTGACAGTTGTTTAATTCTCTCTAAAAAATAAATTTTAAAAATGCTATTTTAAAAATTTTTTTATAGGACCAGATATCCTTAAAAATAATAATAAAAGGTTGTGCATAAAGACACGTTTCATGAATTATAACCTGAAACATTTTTATACCTCGTTTCCCAGCTTACAATCTGTAAGGAGCCAAAGCAGTACCATGTGATTGAGCAGTACAGAGGAAGTCAGAAATATTTGGTTGCTGTGGACTTCTGGCTGAGTTGAATTTACAACACCTTAAAAGAGATGTCTGTGTTAAGGACGTGAATAGCAGGGTATTTTTGGTAGCCTTAGTATAATCAAAGCATTTCACATTGGATGCTCAAGCATGCAAGCTCTGAAGTCTTCTGTTTCTGGGATCTTCTGAAAAAAGTTCTCGTGGAACTGGAAGATTAGCCAAGCTTTTAAGTGAGTACCAAATTAATGGACTAATCCTGGTTGGTGGGTTGGTGTCTCATTTTGGTATGTTGTGCTTTAGACTATGTGGGGTCTGTATCGTCACAGAACTGGAGCACTGATTCTCAGCATGTGCACTTCTTTAAAAAATTAAAAGGCTTCTTTTAGATGTGGGCTGGGATTCAGCAACTTTTCCAGTCCTTAGGCAAGAGGAGTCTTTCTTTGCATATTTTATGTCATGTTCATTTGTTGCTTGTCAGAATTCATGGAGGAGTTGGCTCTTAGACTGAAGTGTCTCCGGTTAGTTTGAATCGTGACTTTTCAACTTTATTATGCTTCAGGGGAGAAAAAAGCAGATTCTGCATACAGATGACATTTATTTAGTTCCTCATGCTGGGTATGATGGCCAGATCCACAGATTTGGATTAAATGTGATGGCTGAAAACATTTGGCTCTGGGTTAACACAACAGCTTGGCCAACAGAAGTGACATGATGAATGCACTCCTTGAGCCTGCACATAAGCCAACTGCAAAGCTGCTGGGCTGGGGCAATCCAGAGAAATTCCATGAATCTGGTACCTCCTGGAATGCTGGGGTCTCGTCAGGTGCTTGTTATTCCCCATCCCTTCTTCTCTTGAGATGGATGAAGTTTATCATAGAATCTTTTGAGTTGGAAGTGGTCCTTAAAGGTCATCTACTCCAACTCTCCTGCAATGAACAGGTACATCTACAGCTCTGTCAGAGTGCTCAAAGCCTGTTCAGCTTTCCTGCATTTCCAGCTGTGTTTTGTTTCTCTTTCTTTCTCTCCTTGCTCTGTTTTTGCTCTGAGCTGCAGCTCTCCTTCACTATCAGGGCAAAGGGGAAAACGTACAGAAGAGGTGATGCTGCAAATCATCCAAAAACTTATAGAAAAATTGAGTCTATCCTGGTGATTTGCATGCAACTCTTGTTTTCCATCACATTAGAGGAAGAGCTGCTTCTTCTTCTGCCAGCCAACCACTGTAAAAATAGCAGTGAGGGAATCCCACTGATTCTACACGAATCCTTGTAATTTGTGTGCAGGATACTACTGTGATGCTGTTCCTAATAATGGCTGATCCCAAGAAGAGCATAGAGTATTTAATCTTTGTTGAAAGCTTGAAATTCTCTGAGAATTTTTCCTCCCCTCAAAAGTATGCATTATATCATCATACATTATATCAAAACTTTGAAATGTTTGGTGCAGTGAAGGTATTTATTTTTCCTTCCATCATAGCTGATGCTTTTCTTGTTTAGGTACCGTCTAAATCTGTTCCTGCCCTTAGGATCTTGATTTTTTATTTTTTTTTTTTTTTTTTTTTTTTTTTTTGGGGGGGGGGGAGGCGACATAAATTTGCAAACAGTATTTCTCCCTTCCTTAAAAGTTGGAATTGAAGGAGCAACAGCTCAACTGACAAGCAAAAGCCATGGCAGAACTCTCCCTTGGTCCATTGGACACTGGGATGGTGACATGTCCCAGGCACAGGAGAACTGGGGAGCAAGGAGGAGATTTTCTTTCCCAGATGTCCATCAGCTTTCTGACACGGAGCTTTGTTTGGGTCAGTGCTGTTTTCTCTGTTAGGTGAGCTGTCAGCTTTTATCAGGAAAACTCATTGTTGGAGTTGTCCAAATGATCCTCAACGATCGATATTATCTTTTTTTTGGGGGGGAGTAGGAGAGATAATAATAACATTATGTGAATGTCTCGAGTCAAAGTGATTTTCAGTGCTTATCTACGCTTTGTTTCCTCTCATCCTGAAGGAAATGCATTCACTCTTTACTAGTGTACCAAACTGATCTATAAACATTTCATTACCAGCAAACGCGCCGCTACTTCCATCAAGTGTTTTATTTCTGTGATGTTAATTGTATCCAAAGCCTGATACGGGGATGGTGGATAATGAAACCAAAGCTGCTATTAACAGATAAAAATTGGAAATTGTATTTTCTTCCTGCTCTTTTCAAAGTAATTTTCCACATATCGTAGCGATTTGTCGTGTCACGTCTCAGCACAACCAATCTTGTGTAATTTTTTCTGCTAAGCAGCAGAGGTCACATGTAAGAGCTGAGCTCTATGGGTTTCCTTCTGCAGACAATGAAGGAGAGTTTTGATGTCCCACTTCGTAGACATGTGCCCATATTGCAAAGATTTAGTGAAGAGGAGCAATTGTGGCAGCTAACACCTTATCTTTAAAGGAAAGTTTTGGCCACTGTGGCATTGCAAGGAGAGAGCATGTGTCTATAGATGCATGGTGTTATTTTTATTAATTTATTATTTTTTTTAAGGATGAAGAGGCAGGTGGATGTTGCATTCAGCTTGAGTAAATTGTGATTAATTACCTGGAAGTGACTACTATTTTAGGCGTGACACAATTATTAAGCATGTGTTTGGCTCAGCAAATGCCCATTTCTGTTTGAGAGGTGGAGGACAATGCAGATCCCTTTTAGCTGCATTTTCTGTATGGTCATCATTAATGTTATGCTGCCTTTGATTGTAGGTGCTTGGCAATGTCCACATAAGAAATAGTAATTTGCATTATAGAACAGCAATGTCTGTTTTGATTAAGAATAACACTTCCCCCTGCTATCCTGTTTCCATGAATATTTAAATTAATTAAGCCCTGCAAAGATTTTATTTCAGCTTAATGACTTATAAATGTGACTTCTTATGTCTGTGGAAATGAGTGAAATGCGACAGACGCAGCTCTTAATACACCTAATTACTGAACTGATGTATTCTGAGAAGATGGGGCAGCAGCTTTTTCTCCTTAGATGTTCCATGGCTGAGCTTGCAGTGATTGCTTGCGGCTCCACGCGTGTTTCTTCCGTCTGTTTTGCTATTAGGTTTATTACTTAACATTCTGCTTTGATATTAAATAAAGCAAAGTATCTGTGATAAAACTGTGGAATGCTGCTGTGATCCTGAGGGCTCCGAACGTCACCTTGGTCAGCCGGGTGCCAGCTCATGTGCTTTAAGAGATCTGCTTCAAATGGGCAGGGATGGGATTAGAGGGCTCTGATGGTTTTATTACTTCAGGCATTTGTGGGAGAGTGGTCACAGGTGGTGATATCAGCAAAGAAATTCTGGTTTGTAGCAGGTAGGTGGGATTGAATTTACTCAGCTTTGTGGGGTTTGTTGTTTTTGTTGTTGTTCTCTATTTTTTTTTCACATAATTTACCATCCAGACCATCTTTCTGAAATTACAGTGTGTCAGAATTAGAGCAAGAGCTTGGGTGTGGGGTACAGGTGGATATACTTGAAAAGAAGTTTCTTTAAAGTTTCTACTATTCTACTATTTTATATTAAACAAACAAACAAAAAAGTAATTTTTATCAGCTTTTGAAAATCTTGCTCCTGTTATGCTTACCTGAACTTCAGGCACCCATAATTTTAGAGAACAGATATTACTGCCTAAATTAAATAGACAATCTGTACTAGTGGTCATGTTGGTATCAGAAGAGGGGGGTCTCTAAGTCACTGCCTTTAGGAGCAACACAAGATCCCTGTACAGAAAATCAAGCTAGGTACAACAGATAAGAGACCCTTATCTGCCCTGGAAATGATATGCAGGATTAAGTGCTGGTGGTGGAAGGTGCTGGATATCCCAAAGGGGTAGCAAGGAATGCCTTTGGTCCTGCCTTTTCCTAGAGAACCACAGCAAGGATGTGTGCCAGCTGAGATTCACAGCACTAAATCGTCTTGTTCTGTGCTCAGTTGTTTGGGTAGCATGCACATTTGGTGAATGAGGCAGGAGAACAAACCTGCCACGCTCTGAGTTCTTGGATGTTCCCAAATTGTAGTAATGCTTGACTTTTATGTTTGATTCCAATTATTTAAAGTGTTGGGAGGGGGGCAGGTGCAGATTCTGTCTTCATCACACTGGTCTTGACTCAATTTAAATCCAGGTAAGAGTGCTAAATTGACATCTAAGTAGGTGAGTCAAGTGCTAGCAGTCTTTTTCAGAACAAGCTGTAGATGTGTTGTGATTCTAATTTATTTCTTTATAACTCTCCTAATGGAATAAAAAGTACAAGGGGGATATAAATACTTGGATGACTAACTTGGATATAGTTTTAAGTGAAGCCTGTATCCCTGGAGGTAAATCACAATTGCAATAAGGCAGCTGATGAGCAGGATGCTCGCACCTGATGGAAAGTCTCTAGGGGCATCTCTGAAAGTGATTCCAAGCTGCTCTTGGATTTTAATTCTCTTTCCCCATTTCTACTCCCAGTTCTGCTGTGTGCTTCTGGGAACATTAATTATTTCCTCTGTTTCACCACCTCTATCCCCCAGAGCAGCAAACTCTGCTACTATAGACAGGGAGAATTCCCTCCCCACATTTCCATTACCCAGTCTTGTGAGAGATGCTACTTTGGATAAGGTTGGGGTCTTGAGGCTGCTTCCCTAGGATGGACAGACAGACAGACAACACCCATCAGGTTACGTGCCCCCTGCTCTCTGAAAAGTACCATTTCTTAATGAAGCAAAATGTCTTTTGCCATGATGTAGGGCCTGACAGACCTCTGGGATTAACCGGGCTGTGTGAAATAGTGGAATGCTGGAGGATTGTTGCTGGAGATGATGACAAAATGTAGATGACCCAAAAAGTTGTTGTTTGAGTAAAGCAGGTTTGTTGTTTTTTTTTTTAATTTGCAGGTGAACAGGTTAGGAAATAAGTTTTCTGAAGCATTTCAGTATAAAAACAAAAAATTGAAATTTGGCTCATAAAGAAATGGTTTCAAAAAGCTCACTTTACCCAATTGCTTGTTCTTAAAATCCTTTGTTTTCTTTAAGTTCTATATGGAAAAATCCTTTCAGTGTCATGGTGAATAGCTGAGATATCTATTTTTTTTTTCCTTCTCTTTTTTTAATAAGGTGTATCTCTTTTTTGACTTAAAGGTATGAGGAAGATGACAAATTGAAATACCATAAGCTTCTGCATGGAGAACTGTCTAATGAGGCAGCTTTATCTGCAGCATTGAGAGGATTGGTCTGTGAGTATAGGTTGCAAAAGCCTAAAAGATGGCATTATTGTTAATCTAGCATATTTGATCTAGCTGAGAATCTTAATCTTCAAATAGCTTACAAGGAGTGAAATTGATTGCTGCGTCAGTTTGTCTGGCTGTAACTCTTGTCTTTCATGCTACTATGGAGATGATCTCTGAGCTGATAAGTGCAATTAATTTATTGAAGCTGTACCCTAGAAATTCAGCAGATGGTTTAAAACCGGTATAGATTTTTTGCTAATCCTAAAGGAGTGCCTTAGATTATAATGAAACAAATGAAGGCTTTAAGAGTCTTTTTCATGTTTTAAATTCATTTTATTGCCAGTGGGGAATACCATATTTGAGACTTTGTGGACTTTCTCTTAAGATTTATCTTGACATGTTTTTAATTGCATCTTGTAATATGTTTTCTGTATTAATGGGTTGGGAAAAGGTGAGCAGATGAGTTTTTGAGCTACTATCAGTAAGATTGGTGCTGCAGGGGTGACTGATTTGGAATCCAGTTGTTTGTGTAAGGATTATCCAGGGACATTGAAAATAAATGTGGATTTGGTTGGGAGTACACAGACATGTTTGTTACTTTCAGGTAATTCAGTGATCCATTTCCACATCGTTGGAGATCTCACTGAGTCTGCAGTTAGGGAGTTATGCTTCCAAAGCCCTTTGCCCTTTCATTGTAGCGCAAATTGGGTTGCTGAAAGGACGAGAGCTGGGAGGGCAGGAACCTTGCCTTGGTGCAGGGCATGCAGGGTAAGGACAGCCCTGTACCAACCTCTCAATCAGACACATCATTAGCGTGTTGTGCTGTAGACTTTGTAAGCAAATGAGCATTGAATGCATTACTGCATGTAGGTCCCAAGCTAGGGCTGTGCTGTGGCTGAGGCACTGGAAGATCTTTCCTCCTTTGCTCAAAACTGAACTTCAGCATGGAGTGAAACGACCGTGGAACTGCTATTATAGACTCCATCCAATAGCTGCTGGAGTGGGAAGGATTTTGTTTAGCTGAAGTTTAATCAGGCCTCGCTGTCAGAGCTTTTTATTTACACCTGGTTGTACGTTCAGGGAACACTCCTGGCTTTTCGTGATGAAATGTGATTGCTATGTCTGTTAGTACTGTATCCATGGGAGCAACAGAATTTTTTTTCTAGTCTTTGGAGATCTTGTTTGGGATTGACAAGAAACAAATAATTGATCTGAGGATGCTTCTTCACTCCTGTTTACTTGTTTGGCAAGAACAGGGCTGTAGGATCTGTCCTTTAATGGCTTTTACAGAACCTACGCCCCAGTCCTTCTCTATTTGCTCCCCAGGTAAGTGATCCTACCTCCAGACTGGAGAAAATGCATATTCCCTAGAGCAAAGCACTGTGCAAACTCATCAGCTTTGCTATTTAGATTATTGCCTTCTTACATGAATTCTTTACAAGAAGCTTGTGTATTATCAGAAGCTCTTGTTCTGTTAGTTAGCTCTGTCAAAGGAGAGTGGATGGGCATAATTACCAAGTAGTTCTGGACTGCTGAAGTGGATAATGAAAAGTGCTACTGACATAGTCTTTGCATGCTATTAAAAAAAATTAAGATCGTGATTCAACATCCAGAATTTTCACCTGGGCTGCTGGTAGCAGCTCTCAGTACTGTCATCTTCCTGAATACACGGAGCACTGCCCTGAGTCATAGATGTTGTTGCAACATCCTCTTTTTGACAGCAGTCAGTGCCAGCAAAAATAACCCCCGTTACGCAGCCAGAATAACGTGCCCTCCAGGGACAATTTCTTCTTGGCATCAATTAATTAGAGGCTGGGTTATGCTGTGAAGTATGAAAGCGTTTATGATTTCTGAAAGTCTTGTTAGGTTGGTGGGGTTTTTTTTTGTTATTATTTTAATGTGTGACAGTTCTGGGCAGTTTTATTATCCCTATGAATGCCCACTTTTTCTTTTGTGACTTCGGCTAAACCCTTGTACCAGAACAATACCTTAAAGCAGTGGTGTTTGCTGTAACTTACTAAGTATCGTGTGGAGGTACCAGGAGTATTTTAAAGCAAATCACCTTCATCTCAGTGAAGGCTTTTTCTGAACCACTTGATGGAGTCCTTAACAGTCTGCACCCGCTGCACTTGCTGGGGAAGGTATGAAGGTGTTTGATACCTGCTTTCAATTCTGTGTGTTAAATGAACGAAAATAAAAGGGTTTATTTCAGAAGCAAGCTCCTCACTGCTTTATGTAGGAAAACCATTTATTTTTTAATGATGCTAAAAATGCCCAGCTTCTGTAGTAGCCGGCAGATGACTTCCGCTCTTGGAACATTAAAAATTGAATGAGTATTTGGAGGTGATTTGGGCCAGAGTTAATGACACCTTTGCTGTTGACTTCTGTGGAAATGGATGCAGTCAGGTAGGCAATAAAAAATCACAATGTCCAGAAAGAAGTCTGAGGTTCCCTCAGAATCGCCTTCAGGTAGCACAGGATCTTCTCTCTCATGTTAATCAACTTAATATGTACCAAGAACTTGATTTATAGACTAGGTGAAGCTTTTTTTCCCCCTATACATTTTAAAAGCTCGACAGAATTCTTCATTAAATCCTATAAGAAGGTTCAAAACACTTAAAAATGCATGATTAATTTCTCTCCAGCTCTGCAGGGCTCTTTCTGAATTGTTCATCCTTGACTAGGATGTCCTGGGAGACTTGTGACAGAATTACTCAGAAAATTTCATATTCAGGGAGATTTTGTGCAGCGTATCTTCTTGCTTTGAAACACTGCTCAGAGAATGATGATAAGGAGGGAAAATCATATAGGGAAAATTGTAAAGTGTTACACTGCAAACATCTTTTTACCACTAATGCAATAAGAAGCATTTTGTAATAGCAGATGGAGATCCATTGCAATCTATCAAACTCTCAAAACTCTCAGAAGTGTATGGATTAAGATGACCAAAAATAATTAAAATCCACAATAGTGCCTTGTTAAACATCCCTTGTTTCAACAGCTATGAGCTTAGCTGTCACCATTGAACCTGCAAATAGGTAAGACTCAGGATTGATCGTTTTTCCCCTGAAATCAGTGTTGGTTTGTTGACTAATTGAATAGGTATTTGCCTAATAATTCCTTTAGTGCTTAGTGGTTTCCAGTGATGGAGTGTTAAGTAGGTGACTGCTGTGGTCCCATGTGGACAGAATGTCGACTCAGATGGGAAAACACTGCCTCATTTGTACTGCCTTGGTTCCACCAGCAGTACTGGCAGCACAGTTAGCCACCTAGAGAGCTTCCCCTACAGTCTGGGGCTCTCACTGTGAGATAAGCTAAACCACAGAACGTGGACCCTTCTCATGTTCACCTGTCAAAAACTGCATTTAACTGAGATCAAAACACCAAACATACCCCACATGGTAAGCAGTGTGAACTCTTTTGAGAACTAAATACATCCTTGCTCCCCAAACTAATTTTTGGTGTTGTCCATTTCTGCAAGTTTGCCCTCATCCAATGCTCCTTTTATTTTCAACAAAGGAATGCTTGTTCTGTCTCAATCAATGCTCCATATTTTTAGTTCCTAGCTTTTTCTGAGGCAGAAAGGAGAGGCATTATGTATTTTAGCTCTTTTGCAAACCCTGGCCTTTGTGTGTTGGCCATTGGAACACACCAGCTTGCACCTCCTAGAAGTGCATCCACTTCATAAATTGATATATTACCATCACATTCTACTAGATATTCTGGGGATGTCATAATCAGCTGCTATTTAAAATAGTAGATGTTATTTTTTACTCCTATGCTGCTCCTTCACAGCATGGAAGACTAGAATCTTTAAGGTCAGAAAAGATGTCTAAGATCCCCAAGTCGAATCCCAAACCATCCCCCCAGTGCCACATCTCCACATTTCTTCAATAGTTCCAGGGACAGTGACTCCCTGAGCAGCCTCTGTCATCGACCACTTTCTGAGAAGAATTTTTTCCTGATATCCAACCTGAACTTCCCCTGGTGCAACTTGAGGCCATCATCTCTTGCTCTTCATTGTATTTGCCTACGAGTCTCAAGGATGGGAGGAAGGGATGCTGCTGAGCAGGTTGACTCACTCAGGTGGGCATGCCAGCAAGCACGCCATATTTTGGCTGCCTTGGGAATGGAAAGAACTTTTTTCCTCTCTAATAAGAAAGCAATTTATAATATTATGCATAATGACAAGGGCCAACTAAGTATCTGCAGTCAAGTCTAATAAGATTAAAGACTGCAGCAGGAAAGAGCTGTTGTATATGGAGTTCACGTCCATAGCCAAGCACCACAGCATCTATATGCGCTTATGCTTTGTTCATGCTAAACAGTCTGAAGCTCTCTTACTGAATTTTTATATGGGAAACACTTTGGTCAGGTCTGAATTCCATCCGGAGCCTGCAGTACTTGATGCTGTGATGGTACAGCAGGAGCAGAAACCTGCAGAAGGGAAAGGAAGCAGCACTGCTGCCCTCTTTGCTCCTTCCTCACCTTCTTCTGCTCCCACCATCCACAGTTCCTATCGGGAATCCTAGCTTTAGTGAACAGCTCCAGGTCTCTGTCAGCACAGAGAGATTTGTTGGCCCCTTGTGTAACTCCAGCTGTGTGTTCTCTTTCTTAACATCTGGAGCTGGCATGCTGTACTCTGCTCCAAGCATTTGATTTACTTCTTATCAGAGAATTATGTATGTATTGTGCTCCCATATTCAGCCATAGCAAAAGCAACTCATCTGCTGTGTGCAGATCAGAATGTGATAGCATTATCAGGGCTATGAGTACAGCTTTAAATTCCTCTTTGAGCAAAGTTCTTGCATAAATGTCTTTTTCTCAGCATGTAGAGGGAGTAAAATCTACCAGGAAGCTTCAAGTCTTGGGCAGAATCCGGGCCACTCTTGTAGAAAGGGCAGAATTTCTGTTGCCAAAATGGAAGCCTAGCCAAGAGCTTCCATTGAATCTTCTGGAGTAGCTTGCATGAAATAGTTGCCCAGTTTGGATGCACTCAGCCTTCTTTGCAATGAGGAGAGCAGAAGTAGGAGCAGGTGAGGGAGTAAATCAGCGACGCTGTGCGGGCAACGAGTTCCTTGATGTATTTGCTGCGGATGCTTAAAGTATGTTCAGTGTGTAAAACACAGCAGCAGAAAGCTGAGAGCAAGGTAATGATGTGCTGCCCTGACATCTGTATGAAACTGTGATGTCAGAGCAACTTTGCAGTGGCTTAAAGCTTGCAAAGTCTAATTTTCCTACTGGGCTGTGTGGATCCTGAACGATGCTTGCAGGAGAATGGGGTGGTGCAAGACCTCAGGCTTCAGCTGAGCATGCATGCAATTACTGATCAACTTGTTCCCGGCTTCTGTTTGTTGTTTTTTGACAGCTTCAACATCTGCAGTAATTTGCTGCTATGGCTAAAATAAAATGTTTTGGAACAAGACAGATCTCTTAAATGGAAGATGTCTGCATACAGCAGCGTCAGCACTTCAAAGAGTCTTTTTATCCTTTCTGCCAGGAGTTTGCAACAGATTCTGACAAAGAAGGCAGGCTCATGTGCTTAGCGCAAGGTTTGCACACTTTGAACTCTGCCAATTTTATTAATTGTTCTTTATTGGTGTCTTGCATCCACAAGGCTTTACGAGAGGTTGTCTTGGCTTCTGTAAACTAAATTCTGGCTTGGACTGCGACCCAAGATGGCTACTGGCTCACAGATGTTTTCATCGCTCAGTGCAGATGCTCCCTTAGACAGCCCCACATCTCATGGATCTTTTAGAAATAAAGATTTCACATTTATGTGGAGTCATTGGAGGCGAGAAGGACTCAGTATCACAGGAACACAGCCTGTCTCTGCTGAGATTTCTTGCTGCAAACTCAAGTGCTAGATTTTGGGGTTTTTTTTAATGTCTCGTCCTTTGCTCGCTGCTGCTCAGCTCTATCCCTAGATCATGTACCACTTCTGATAAGTCTTATTTGTCTGCTCTGCTCTACTGGAGCAGAGCTGTGGATGCTGTGGAGTGCTGCCCTGATGTGCTGTATCTCAGAAGGATGTCACCTGAATGGCTCCTAAAATTAGATCTGTCCAATAGAGAACAATTGAAATTCCACAGTTAAAACTCCTGGTGATTGAGAACAAATGAAACTGCTCTGAATGCTTCAGAAACTTGCTAATGGCTGGAAAGGAGAGGGTCAGGGTCTTGTTGGGAATCATTTAAAATCCTTCCCTACCCGTTACTCATTCTTTAAGTGACACCTTGATGGTTGCACTACGGTAGTTAAACATATATTGTTAATACCACAAGCTTTTATAGATAGGGCTTTTTGCTCCAAAATGAAACTGAATGATTTTCATGCTGGTTACCACCAATTCTCCAGGCTGTTAAATATTCTTTATTGCATGGCAATGGATTCACATCCTGGAATCGTGATAATTCACGGAAATCTAGTAGATGTATTATAGGTGTTCATTCAGAAATGATGTGTCCTGAAAACGTCAGCAGTGGCTGTAAATGCAGCTGATGCCTTGTTAAATCTTTTCACCAGTTTTCAATGTTCTAGGTCTAGGTCTGTTTCTAGATTGAAAAGTGACTTCAAAACTGAGATTAGACTAGAAAGCATGAGACACATGAGCCTGGGTACATCATCTAGGAGAAGAGGCAATGGCCTTAAGTTGCACCAGGGAAGGCCCAGGTTGGATTATTCTCTTAAAGAGTGGTAATTCATTGGTGTAGACTGCCCAGGGAAGTGGTGAGTCACTATCCCTGTAGGCATCCAAGAACTGTGGGGATGTGGCATTAAGGGACGTGGTCTGTGGGCATGGTGGGGATGGGTAGACTTGGTGATCTTGGAGGTCTCTTCCAACCTTAATGATTCTGTGATCTTCTGTTACCCCATTTTTCACCCATGCTAAGCTTCTTGGCAGCCCCACCACCTGTCCTTGGTCTCTTCTTACAGGTCAGTCTTGAAGAGCCTCATAAATGTATGGGGACCTCAGCTTGCTACTTAAAGCTGATATGTATAGCTTTTATGGGTGTGTAACCACTAAGTGTATTGCATTACTAATTAGAAGTGAAAAGCACTCAAATGTTACTAGCTATATGACATCTTTTTGTTTGTCCGTTTATTTTGGTCTGCTTTTTAAATTACATTGCTTATTTATAATTTTTGGTGTGTTCTGACTGTCACTTTGTAGTCGTAATACATGTACATATGGACATATATTATAGGGTCCCTACAGGGCAAGCTTTTAGCTCCTTATAGACATCTGCAACACCTAGCCCTGTGTTAGCACAGCATTCACCAGGTCTGCAGATCCCTGCCTCCCACCTTTAGAGAGTGCCCTGCTCTTTGGGGTGTACACTTTTTGCTTAAGGCTGTTCTGTTGAAGTGTTTCCATGGCACAGCCCTGAGCCCTGCTCTCAGTGTGACTAAATGCAAACAAGGGGAGGAGATGGGCTGGGGATAAACCCTTGTCTCTGCATCTCTCTGCAAGCTGTAAGCATTGACGTCAGCAGAGCAATGCTGCTCCCCATCTGCCCAGGATCCAGCCCATTAGAGGGGCAGCAATGGATAAAAATAAATTCCTGAGGAAGGCAGAACCGTCTGCAAATGTGTGCAGATGAACCTGGGGATCTCTCCCCAGCCTGTGACAGCAACACCTCCAATCATGTGCTGCAGTTTGGGGTCCAGTTGTGTCCCTGTATTTCCTGTTTCCTTAATCTAGAGCTTTCTCTTTTCTTTTTCCTGAGTGCTGCTCTGTCTGCTACGTGGCTTTGATCCAGCAATCAGAGATGTGCTCTGGAGTAATCCTCAGAATACCTGGGGTAATGAGGTGAGGAGAGGACACAGTGCCACACTGATATTACATATTAACATTATTACGTATGATCTCCACTTTCCTTTCACATTTGAGTGTCCAGTGAACCGACACAAAGCAACAGTTGAAGAAGTAGAAAGGGTGCACCATCATTGATGGTGTGGAAGGGCTTATGGGCTGGTGTACAAGGCCAGGAGGAAATGGCACAAAGTGGGATTCCTTGAGCAGCTGAGCTATATATTTGTTAATCCTTGAGTAAGGGTTTTCTTCTTCCCTTTTTGAATTTGGTGTTTGTGTGATGACTCCTCCCCTTGGCAGAGATTGTTTTGCAGTTCTTCATACCCCTCTGTGACAGTCCAGAAATCCTCATGTACGATATGATACTATCCAACAAGATGTTGGTGACTAAAATACTGTTAGAAACACAGTATGAATTATATATAATAAAAACTTTAGTCTTGTCTTCAGATTCATATAACTCATTTTTCACTTTTTTCTTCTTCCATCACGTGCCAGACCTTTTTCTCTTGAATAAAACCACAGTTTTGGCCGCAATATCACTTTCTCTTGGGTCAGAGCACAGTGTGGCCTCCAGCGATGCTGTTTGATGCGGCTGAGCTGGGTCATGAGTGTGTGGAAATTGTCTGGGAGACCTCCGGGGTATTTTCAGACATATGGCAGTAAATGCTGAGCCTCCAAACTGTAGTTCACTGCTTTTATTGCATCTACCAAAAATAGGCACCTGTTTTGTTAGCTACTGTACAAGGAATATGTGGCAGGGGGTTGGAACTTGATGATCCTTAGGGTCCCTTCCAACCGAAGCCATTCTATGATTCTATGAATAAACTGCAGGTACACCAGTGGATTGGTATTCCTATAGGTTCCAGAAGGCTCAGATGAGGATATGTTCAACTTTGCCTCTCTCTCCCAGCCTCGGAACAATTTTTAGACAGTTTTAATCATAAACTACATTTTGTAATAGCAAAACTTCAACTCATCCCATGACTCATCTCTCTCAGTGTTAAATACCTGATGGCAAGGTACATTTTCCTTTGTTTAGATTACAATACACTAGTTTTAAAGTGTCAGGTGAACAAGAATATCTTGATTATGCTGCTTAACTTTTGTTCCTAATAGCTGATGTTCACTCTTGGCGGAGATGATTGATTTGATTTCCATTGAAATTTATAAGTACAGGTGAGGAACCCAATCACAGAGAATAGACTGTGATCAGATCCAGAGACCTGACCAACTAAAAAGCAAGATGAAAATTAAGGTGTGTGTAGGATAATGTCAAAATTCTGAAAAATGTTGTCAGGAAAAGTCTGCTTAAAATGATAACACTGCTGTAAGATGCCCTGATCTTAAAAGATCTTCCTGTAGACTCAATGGCATGTGGATTTTTTTGGCCTAGATTCTTGCTGTTTTGGAACAGGGCACACTTGGCAATACATTTCTGCTTTATTTGTGCATATCCTTTTTTTTTCTCCCATGTCTTAAGGGACCAGGAGTGGAATTGAACAAATTCTATTATTTTTATAGCATACTTTAACCTAATATATACACATGCACATGTATGTTGGGCATCTTCAGCAGTATTATCTTTGTTCATGTCATTGTTAGATGTGTTTTGCATGAAAAATATCTAGGGTTATGAATTTATTCAGAATGGCATTAGAGTTTAAATCCCTAGCTGATTTCTCACTTGTTCCCCAAATTCTCCAAGCTATTAACTTATTTACAAGGCTAATGAATGCCCTAATTTTTTTCCTTTCCTTTATGTCAACAGTATAGCTTTTTTTTTTTTTAATTTAACATTTTGCATAAAAAAAACCTTTCATTAGCATTTTTTTCCCTTCTAATGAGTAAATAGTTGGAGTAATAACCTCACTATGGGGAATTATGTCCATTTTCCACCTAGAGCAGCGCCAACACGAGGGCAGCTCAGTGCAATATTTTCAGCATGATCAAAACCAAAGAGGTCGCTGGCAGATTTGGAAAACCTGTGCTGATAAAGCTTTTCCTGTCCAGTTGGCAGGAACAGGAGGGATGCTCAGATAAAGCATTGCTGGAAGCGTGGGCATTGCAGGGCATTTATCTCAATAGGGCCAAAAAGTCTGACACTTCTCATGTTGCTTTTTGCATCTTGATTCAGGCACTTATTTAGAAACAATAGCACACAGCGTGTGTCAGAATGGGGATCTGTGTTCTCTAGCCATCAGACTGCTGTTAAAACACGTTAAATATGAAAGACAGGACGTATTCTAAATATAAATATGAATATTCTGTTTAAAATACTTAGTGGGAACATGCTTTATTTACGTATTTATTTATTAATTAATTAATTTATTTTTCCCTTGCCAAGTTGACAGGAGCTCTTTAAGGTTATTAAGCTTTTATTTGTGGATGGTTGTAGACATTCAGCCTGCTCCTAATGCTGCAAACTTGCAGAGCAGATACTGGAGTGCCAAATAGTTTGTTACCTTGGAAAGGAGCAGTTTCAGGGATTGTGCAGTGTGCATCTATAGAATAATATTCTTATTGGAAAATAATTGGAACAAGATATACTCAACATTGTAAGTCTAAAAGAATTAAAAGGGATTTCAGTTAATGGGACATAGCAGTTCTAATGCCAGGGAGCGAGTGGAAAGAAGGAAGAACTTAGGGGATTTTAATCTTGTTTGTCAAGTAATTTATCACAGTTGTTTTCATAAATCTCAGAGATAATCAGCATCGATGGCAAATGGAGCCTGGACTAAACATGAGCTAGCATGTTGTTCTGCTAAGCTGCATCTTGTATCACAGCACGTCAGGCTTTAACTGGACGTGTTTTCAACAGTGTGATGCAACACAACAGGGGCAAACATTGGAAAGAGCGTTTTGAAGTGTTGTGTCCTAATAACTCTGTTAGTAAGCCTGTTTGCATCTGCTTCTGCTTACTGCTTTGACATCTGAATGCAACATGTGCTTCTGCAAAGCTTCCAATTGCTGGTTGCAGGTGATTCTTATGCAGTCGTCATTATGGAGCAATCATTGCCTTCTTGCAACAGAAATGGCAAATCATTTCCATTATTAAACCTTACTTGGGAAACTTATGATTTTGCTCAGAAAAAAAGGTTCTTTCTGCCTGAAAATTGTTACCCTTTCTGCTAATTTCAGTAAGGTGTGCAGAACTGCGCTTTGCATTTCAAGTTCTTTGGAGCAAAACCTCTTCGTGATCATAGAATGATAGAAAGGCTTTGGTTGGAAAGAGCCAATGATGCATTAATGCCATGCACAGCCCTGAAACTACTGAAGATTCAGATCTCACTGCTGCTTCCAACTGTCACTTATGTTACAAAGGCTCATTGCCCTGAGCCAGAAGGGACCAGAACCCCAAGATTCCCTAATCTGTGGTAAGGGAAGGGTCCAGGTCATCTGGCATGTGTTGGACCTGGGCTCTAGCAGTGCCCAGTGCACTCAGTGCTTTTATGGCTCCCGCTTTGAATCTGTGGTTTGCAGAACTGCTTGGGATGAGCAGGAATGTGACTGCACACCTGGGCTAAGTGCAAGCACTTGTGCATACGTTAAAGCAGGCAGGAATGAATTTTCAATCAGCGCTTGAACTACTTGCTTCCTTGAGTTGGGACCAGACAATGGATGCAGTGGAAGCACTCATGCTCAGCCAAAGCCCAGAGATCTATCTCAATTAGTGCGTTCTCCAGTCTGCAGTTCAGGGTGCCTTTGGCTCCTGCGTCAGCTGTATTTTATCACTCTAAAATGCTGTGTAATGCTGCATCAATAAATTCTGTATTAGTGAAATCTGCAAAGAAGCAACAGCCTTATCTTAATTAGGCAAAATATACGACTCCTGCCACAGACCATACCAGGAGCCAGTCAACCTTGTAACAGTCTTTTTTTTTTCTTCTTTTTCTTGATACTCCTTTAGTTGATTATTTTTTTTTTCTGTGTTACTGTAGAGATTGGTTTTGGGGAAGGAAAGGATGCATCACAGGAGCATGACAAGTGGCAGCGACCGAAGGGAAGCAAGCTAGACTGCTTGATGAAGTGGTATCTCCTGTGGTCTGTGCTCTGTTAGCCCCTTCTGTGCCTCTGAAATATCGAGTGCCTCTGAAGATGTGATGCTGGTACTTTCCATCTGCTGCCCGACACCAGGGCTGGCAGCTCAAAGCTCAGAGCTCTTCTGCAGGCTTTGACTGTTGAGGTTCTCCAAACTGTTTAAAGGGACTTCGATCACATGCATCTGTTCTTTTCTATATATATTCATTTTTGTTTCCTGTTGATTTTCTTGACCCAGAGAATTTGGACGGCTGTGTGAAGCTGAGGTGAGCGCGTTCCTCCCTGACCCATGCTGTGTCTCTTAAGACATCTCAACTGCTCCTTAAAAGCAGTGATCATTAAATATTTCCCAAGCTGATTTTGCTCTGCATCTCCGAACATGAAGGTACGTATTTTCAGAGAATTTATTCTTTGTTTTCCTTTGTGGAAAGTGTTGGCTTGCCTTGCAGCTAGCTGCTGCCATGTTCTGCTGCGTCAGTGGCTGTTTTTCCTTGGAGATGACTGACCTCTGTCTATATATAATCAGCAAAGCACTCTGTGTTTTTACAAAATGAAAGGCAGTGTATAAATGCAAGCTATTACTCAACATACTGATCTGGGATCATAATTCCCCAGGGAGAGGCTGCATATGCAGTGCCTTTGTCCATGTACAGCCTGGATTCCTTCACTCCATCAGTTGATTTACAGCTGCTGCTTTGCCTGTGCCCATCCTTCTCTAAATTGATTTATACAGGGAGGTTAAATGACTCTGCGTTTAGGTAGGTAGGAGAACATGCTTCTAAATCAGCAGCAGTGCTGCATTTCAGCACTGACCATTTAAAGTCCAGTTAGGTCTGACTGCTTCCTTGCCTAAAGGCAATGTGGCAGCTGCCTCTGTTGTACCACTGGGTGAATTTGACTCTATTACTTTTAGAATTCGTTGCATCCTTTTTTGCTAGCTATTCCTGTGTTATATATTATATATATATGTATATATATATATGTTATATATTGAGAGATCCATAAATAGAATCACAGAATCATTAAGGTTGGAAAACACTACTAGGATCATATAGTGCAACCCCAACCCACTCCCACCATGCCTGCTAACCACATCCCACAGTGCCACATCTCCATGGTTCTTGAACACTTTCAGGGACAGTGACTCCACTGCTTTCCTAGGCTGCCTGACCAGAAGAGCTTGACCACCGTTCTGGAGAATAAGATTTTCCTAAAAGCCAACCTGAACTTCCCCTGGCACAGCTTAAGGTCATTTTGTCTCATCCTATTGCTGTTACCTGGGAGAAGAGGCCAACCTTATTTCATCACAACCTCCTTTCAGGCAGTTGTAGAGAGTAGTAACATCTCCCTTGAGCCTCCTCTCATCCAGACTGAACCATCCCAGTTCCCTCAGCTGCTCCCCATGACACTTGTGCTCCAGACCCTTCACAGCTTCATAGCCCTTCTCAGGCTTTGGCACTTGAAAAGGTCATCCCATTGGCCTCAGCCCATCGATCAGCCTGTCCAGGTCCCTCTGTAAGGCCTTCCTACCCTCAGACAGACGAGCACTTCCTCCCAGCTTAGTGTCATCTGCAAATTCACTGAAGGTGCACTCAATCCCCTTGTTCAGATAATCAGTAAAGATATTAAACAGGGTTGGCCTCAATACTGTCCCCTGGGGAACACCACTGCTGACCGTTAGCCAGTTGCATTGGACGTAATTTCTCAGGCTTGTTGGAGGCTTTGGCTCAGCCACCAATGGAATTTTACAGCACCATAAGATGGCTTGGGTTGGAAGGGACCTCAAGGACCACCTGTGCACCATGGGGAGGAGACTGTGCCTCTGCGGTGTCTGGAATGGGAGCAAGCAGTCCTTCCCTGTGTCTCAACCTGAACACTTGCTGCAAAGACAATCTGTTTCTAGCTTTTTTTGCTTTTCTTTTTTTGCTTTTTTCTTTTTCTTTTTCTTTTTTGGTTCTTTTGCACAGATCTGAATGGTTTGCATGTGCTCCCAGAAGAATGTGGTGCATCATTATGTGGCTTTGTTGCTTTTCTGTGTAGGCTCTGCTCCAGGTTCTCGCATAGGGACTGATGCTGCTTCATGACAAAAGGAGAGGCAACAGGGAATAGGAATGCTCTGTTGGCTGATTGAGAAAGAATTCTGGGGCTGGATAGTTATCATAAAAGATAAGGTTCTTAAACAAAAAGCTGGTATTAATGGAAACAGTGCTGGCTGAATGCATAGAGGAGGGCTAGGGAGTTGGAAACCCTTGGAGCTCTGGAAGGAAATGGAATAAAAATGAGAGCTGCTTCACTTCCAGGTTTTTGTCAAGGTTTTTGAAGATAAATTACTAACAAAACTGCAATCAGTAATATATGTGATGATTAATTGTAGAGGATCTTCAAGACAGAGAGGGGAATGGCTTACATGCAGTAGTAGATCCCTCAGTTGTCAGTGAAGATTTAGATCAATTCTTACCAATATCTTTCTCCTGTGGAGCAAAGCATAGAAGCCATGAGACTAAAATTGCTTGCACTGGGAGTCAGTTTATGCTGGTGTGCAAACAGGATCAGAATGATTCTCCTTGATCTTCATAAAACAATGAGGTTGGGTTAGAGTAGTGATCAACCCTCCACCTACCCCAACTCCTACAGACAATCAGATGCTATTACTCACTGCTGCTTTCTAAAATCAGGAGTGCAGATGGTATCGTATTGTTTGGAGGCTACCACAGATATGCTCTTATAAAAATTCCATGTGATTTCTTTCTAGTTCAGTTCTTCTACTTTTAAATATGTTTATTCACTGGAGGAGAAAGAAACCATGGGGCTTTTTCATTTTAATTTAGAAACCTCTCTGGCTCTCTCCTGTTGCCATTTAAAATGTAGTTATGGTCAGAAAAATGATGCTATGAAAAATAAATGACCTGGAGAATGCCATAAATTTTGCTTGCTCTCTCCAAGACTCCCAGATCAAATTTTCTCTGCTTACAGATCCAAAAGATGTCTGTGCAGATTACCAATACTGCAGACTATGTGAAATTACATTGGAAACTGTTCTTTCATCCTTTCTTTGGATCTGTGTTGTGCCTGAATTTCCACGGATGGGATCAGCCGGGTTGCTATGGCACACAGACCACAGCATTAACAGACCATGCTCTTGTATCTGATTTTTAATAGCAACAAGCATCATATACTTCCAAAAAAGAAACTTTTCTCAGAAAGAGAGCTTTTGATCTTGTATAGCTAGAAATATCTTTTTGGCCTAGAACTGGCCAGTTTTTCCATTTTCATTGGGCTTTGCAAGCAGCCGCCTATGCTGTTAATTTTACAAAAAATAAAAGAACAGAAACTTCCTTGTGATTTCCTGCCAAAGGTTGTGTGTTCCTAAGCACACAAAACTGTCTAGGAAAATGGTGTCACTCGCTTGCACGTACTGCAAGTCCAGTTGGTATGGGGATGGGTGATGGAGTGCTTTGCTGGAGCAGCTGTAAATGCAGTTTTCCTGTCCCACTGGGGTTACTGTCCATTTCCCCATTTGGAAAAGGGGTTGCTGTCTGGCTTTAACTGACTTCAAGGTACCTTGTTATGCTCTCCTGCCCTAACCTCCTACACCAGCTCAACAGAGACCATGTGTATGTAATTCCTTTTCTGATTGCTGGTTAAGTTTTATATTGGTGCAGACTTTTCAGCAGGAAATCCTTAGGGCTGTACCCCATTGACCTTACAATAGCATTGGGAAGTGTCTGTCGTATTCCATCTCCAGTGCTGTTCTTCATCCGTGCCTGGGTTATGTTATAAAGGAGCAGGCAGCGTGTATAATGAGTTTGCCCTCTTTGTGGGGAGGTTTCTCCTTTTTCCCTACTCAGACCTGACATTACCAAGGGTGAATTCGCTTCTTGTGCTCTGCGCTGAAAAGAGCCTTGTTTAGGCTTTCAGCTTGGATGTAAGGAAATAATGTGCAAGAAAGCTGTTACCAGTAGCTAGCTCCACGAGCCAAATGAAATTGCCCAATGTGATGTTAAAAGCAGAGTTCTTTATTCAGGGCAGATCTGCTTTGCCACCATAGTTAGAGGAAACTAGAATTGGGCATAATGGTAGTTGGGCATGATGGCAGCATGGTGCTCAGGTTACACAGGCTGCCTTTGATCCTCCCCTTTATACAAAAAGGAATGCTGACAAAGAGGTCAGAAACCATAAGCGTTTGGGAGAAGTTTTGGTTCCTTTACTGAGCCTGTCTCCTTGTATTACACAGGAGAGCATGGAAATTCTTGTTCTATTCATGCGTTAAGAATGGATCGCTCTATTTTGTTACCAAATAACAGAGGGAAGTGAAGCAGCTGTGACAACTTAAGCATTGAAAAATCATAAATCATTTTTCCTTTCTTCCACCCCCCAGAAATCATGAAAAATAAATGTGGAGCCCTTTAGGAAATATTTTTATGCTTTTCATTCCTTATAGCTAGGAGGCTTAAAAATGTTGTGCTTCTGACATCATCACGTCTTTAGAATTGGGGATTTTAGTAAATAATAAGTGCAATTAAAATGGAAAGAGATAAGACTAAAAAAGCTTGAAAACATAAAATAGTTTCCAATCCTGTTGCTCCATAGATAGATGTAAATGTTCATAAGCATCTACTCAATTTCTGATGGAAGCAGCAAGGATACATAGGCTTCAGCTGATAAACATATCAGCCTCTGACAAGAACTGTGTTTATTTAATAGTGAGGCAGGCTAAGATCTTTGTTTTGTTTGGGTTATTCTTATTCTCAGATGCTGGTGTTGTGGGTTAATTAGTATTGGAGCCACATTACTCGAAAGCTCCTATCTACCAGTTTTTTCTTAAAGCAGACAAATTGTATATTTCTAATTTCTGTCTGCTTTCTTTCATCCTATAAACCAAGCTACAACTGTAAAGGATATTCTTGGCCTCAGCCATGTTCTTAAATATTGATTTCACTGCTTGCAGACGTGAAGGCTCCTACATTACTGTCTCCTCAAAGTTCTGCTTTATTACTGAGCACAGGACTGATGGCTTCTTCTGGGCTGTGCCATTTATTTTTGCTTGGCTATTTGTTTTCCTCTGGGGAAAAAGCCTTTATGTCATGTACCAGAAGATGTACTGGAGTCTTTCAGACACAGGATACTTGGCTCAGGGAATGCCTCCACCGACCTGCTGGAGTATTTCATGCTTTCCAGGGCCCAACTGATGTCTGCAATATAGCCATCTGGTTGGCTCCAATTATGCACACAGATGAACTAACTCAAATGAAGGCATGGTCTGAATTAGATATGGGATTATGCAGATTTGTTAAATCCAGACTTAACTGGGAATAGTACACACGAACAACTGTTTCAGATAGCTTCTGTTGCAGACACCCAAGTTTCATGGGAAGGTGCTAACAAATGCCAGCTCTTTTTCCCTCTTATGGCCCGTGGGGACTCTTACACGTAACCTTCCTTCACCAAACCTTGGAAGTTAACTGTCCTATCATTTTCCGTATCAGTGCAGAATATTAGAAAAATAGTTTCTGCTCTTGTGTTTGAAGAGATGTTTAACCTTTTTCCTTAAGGTTAATCGGGCCTATTAGAAGAAGTTAATTAGGGTAATTAGGTTGGAGAGCATATTCTCCTTGGTCTTTACTAAAAGTTGGAAATATAAATATACTGGGATTAATGAGATTATAATGCTATTGTTTGTTCCCTCATATTCTGGAGAAGTGATGAGAGTGCCATCAGTTCTCTAAATGATTCTTTCTTAGAAGACTTCATCATTAATACTGTAAGTACTCGTAGACAGTTCTTTGCTGACTTATTCAATGCATTAATTTTTTATCCTTTTCATTACACTCTCTGAGAATTGGTGCCTTTAACAATGTGTCACTGGATAGAGAAGGACTATCCCCCGCTGGAGGGAATTATGCTGTGCTCAATCCAAGGAAGATGTTCAAATATCTTCTGTGCCATTACTTCTATTTAGTCTTACAGCTTGTCCTTAGCTATTCTGACATCTGCTCTTGGAGCTGTAATGCTTTGGCTACCAGCTATTTTCTCATAAACTGTAGTCCTTGACAGCATCGGACAGCCAGAGTGGATCCCTTCAGCTTAGAGCTTGTCTTGAGTCAGGGGAGGCATGCTGGAAATGCCATATTTTCCTTTTTGCTTTTTTCTTCCAATAATTTGCCACTGCTGTTTCGAAATCTGATGTAGCATGAGAACAGCAAATATTCTCATACTTTACAGTTTATTTTTTTCTTAGACATATTCTTGAAATGTATCACATTGAATTTCTTCAGTAGCCACATTTAGCTATGCCTTATAGTCTTGGCTCAACAGCTACACTGTGTGCATCTCGTCTCCTCTCTGAATATATTTACTTTGGTATATTTTTTCCATTGAGTTTCCTCTGTGTAACTAGTTAAGTATCATGGAATCATGTAATTTGTCTGCACTTTACTCTCTTACAGAAGAGTGTTACTGGTCTCAAGGGAGGATCCATGCCACCCACTGATGTTTTGTTCAGATGGACCAATCCTTCATTCTTTAAAAAAAAACTCCACTACTTTTAGTATCTGAGCACAAAATGTATTCATTTTTGTTTGCCCTATCCAGAAAGGTGTCCCGTTGTAAGTGAAAGGTAATTTCAAAAATGCAGACTTTTTTTAACATCTTATAAAGAACCCTAAACCTCTGGCTAAATCTCAAGGGAGATTCAGGATGTGGGAGGTTGAAGTTACTTGAAGTGAATGGAAAAAAGATGCAAGGTTGCAGCTGATAACACTTGCTGATGTGCAGCTCATGCATACCAAAATATGCCCTTAACTACTTCCCAGAGTGTTGCTTCACTGCTCCCAAGCTCATGGCAGCGATCAACTGCAACCTGATAAATTTGCATTACAGTACAAAAAAAAGGTGAATCTATTCTTTCTTGAAGGACCTAAGTCTAAATAGAAAACCCAGACAAAGCACCAGCTGAAAATGGGATACTGATTCCTTTTTGTAGATTGGTTAAATCACAGGCAAGCTGCTTCCCAAGGCACAAAGCTGGGAGGCTGCCATCCAGCTTTTAGCCTGTCCTTGATTAGCTTTACCTGTTATCAGTCTAGAAGTCTCTGGCTTGAATAGAAATTGAAAACGTCTTCTGGTGATTGCATATTTGAGCTTCTGGACCAGTATCATCCACCTTGAAGCTGGATGGTTGAATGAGAAATAGTCATTTTTGTGCTGTAAAAAGACTAGTGATAAATTCATGCATGTCTAGAAAAGAAGCTGTGAGGTTGACTTTGAAATGTGAAAAAAGTGGGGCAAAAAAAAGCTATAAACAATGCAGCTGCACTTCTGCTTCTTCCATCTCTTTCCAGTTAGAACTGTGTGTCCTTGTCCCTGAAGTGCAGTGCCAGGAGATGGCACAGGGACAGTAAATGTGGCATAGAGGGCAGTGAGTAGAAGTACAGATGTGTGGGTTCAGTGAGACTCAACTTAATGCCTTGGGGTATCCTACTTGGTCCCAGTCCTGTGCAAGAACTCAGGCATAGGGCCTTTGAGTCCTATAAACTCATTCCTCTGCTCATCTCCATGCTAAAGACTTCCTTTTCTACTGACCTCTCATTTGATTTCTTAAACTGAGTTCTCTGTATTAGAACATCTGCTGATTTTTACAGTAGAAAGTCAACCATATTTATTGCTTCCATCATAGGAACTTGTTATCCTTTATTCCAGGAAGGGTTCTTCATCAGATACTGTACAAATATCAGCTCTACGTAGCAGATCCCAAATACTCATACAGTCAAGTTTTTCCTCAGATCTGCTAGCCTGGGAGTGTGCCAGCAAGGATCCAGGGGATGTAACTTAAAGGCTCCCAGGAGAGGAGTAACAGGAGGAAATTTGATGGCTTATGCTCTGCAGGAGTTCAGAGATGATATTCCACTCTGGTCTTAAAATTCTGAATCTGCCTGCACATTTTCCCCTTGCTGCAGCGCAAGTTACTAAAATAGTTACTAACAGAAAATCCCTTACATACTTATTTATATAAAGCAATCTGCAGACCTCCCAGTGCTTTAAAATGCGAATCAAGCGATGGTGTTGCCACTGTTAATTGCAGGGCAATAAGAAACGACCAGACCTTGCTCAAGGTCGTGTGCAAGATGGAGAGCCAAGTGTTGGAGTCCAAGTTTGGCTCTGCCATTGTGCCCTATTTCAGTACCACAGAAAGCACAACTTGGTGAAAGGAGAGCTGAGCTTAGCAGCCCAAGAGTGGTGGAACTTTCCCCAGAAACTACATAGGTTGGTGAGAGCAGTAGGAGTAAAATCCAGGAGAAATAATAATTGAGTCAAGGATAAAGGCACAAGGTTACTAAATCACATTTGTTATTCAGGGATAATATTTCTTACTGTCCAAAGAGAATATTAAAGCACTGCCGAAGAAGGGAAAAAAGAAAAAATCACTAAGCAGAAAAAAGTTATTAAGAAAAGATAATGGAGAGAAGGGAATATTATGCTGATTCTCCAAACAGTTATGAATGAATATAGATACGCTGTCTGCGATAAAGGAAACACATTTCCCCAAAGAGAATTGGAAAAAAACAGTCATTGCTAAACACTGATCTGTCTTTCAAACACCGAGTACGAAATAACCCACCTTTTCAAGTTTTCTGTTGATAATTCCTAATGAGAATCTTTGAGTCATGAAAACATTCAGAGATTTCAATCTTGTCGTATAAGAGCAATAAATCAAAAAGATGGGGCAGACAGCCACTTCACAAGAAGTCCCTGAATCAGTCATTTAGCATGCAAAAAAAAATAGCGTGAAAGAAAAACCTGTCTTCTGTATAGTATTTATAATAGATCAAATGTTTCTATTTCATAACAGTAATCAACAAAATTGTGGAAGCAGCTCCTTTGCAAGAAGCTCTGGAATTAGAAAATCAAATGGTATCTTAACGCTGCAGTCTGTTTGCAGTAAATCAATTGACTGCATTACCAGAATGAATTTTAAAAAAAAACCCTCACAAAAATCAGAACCCCATTGAAACTTCCACATGTGGTTGCCTGACGTGCTTACAACTCAAGTGAGAGTTGGGCAAATACAATGTGTTATTAGGAAATGTGCAAATACACAGCTCCATAGGCTGGAGGAGGAGGTGTGCATGTGGAGTTACTGCATAAAATTCTTCTAAAATAGGCTTTATATTGTAGATCATATCTGTTTTAGCAGAAGGTAGATCTGGCTGAGATCTGCCATTCCTTAGTTTTGGTTTAGGATTAAATCTAGACTCCTCTTATACCAGTGAGTGATAGTAATAAATCATGCCTTCCCTCTGGGGCAGTGCTGTAATGCCGTAGAGTTGTGCAGTAACAGCAGCTGTGCATCTGTTATGCCCTGGAGTAATTCAGTGCCACCAGGAAAAAGGCAAAAATGAGTCTAATCTCTTTTTTTTTTTTAACCCCTTTGGACCAACTGGGCGTCTAGTGAGATGGTTCACAGGGTATGGCCCTAAATGTGGTGTGGGAACTGAGCTGGAGCTCAGCTTCCCCTATGTTCTCTGCATAGATCTGTGCTATCACTTTCCTTCATCTTATTCAGTTCAGAGCACATAAAAACTGATGGTGTCATCTAGATGAAAAATCCAATATAAAAGAATCACATTTTTTAGTTGATTAATATCATTCCAGTTTTAAGCTCATGTTTTGCTTTTTATTAATGATCTTTGGGACGTACTCTTTTTCTACTTAATTCTGCAGCAGAGTAGGGTATCGTTCCATGATCTAGCTCAAAGTTCAGTATTCCCACTGCTTCCCATTAAATGGGGAAGATTGCTGCAAGGCCATGTGCGCATTTTAGGTTTCAGAACTGTATGCAAATTCTTTGTTGAATATTGTCATGGTGCTTTTATGAAGCATACTGGATTGCTCTAATAATGTTTTAGAGTGGATAGTAATAGATTGCTTGATTCCTCTGGTATTTAGAATTCTGATGTAGTTAGATTCTGTCACCTGAGCTAGATTTCATCTGTTTTATGAGTCGCATGTTGGTTTTGGATCAATACAGGATGTTTTCAAATGTCTCTATTGATGCAAATTAGAGTGTAGGGAAGGGTTAATGGTGAAGTCCTTTGCTCTTACTGTCTTGGAAGGCTGGAAATAATTTATAGAAAATGTGCATTTTCAAGCTGGCACAAGTCTCAGCCTGGTGCTTCAGCCAATCTTCCACCTACCTGACAGCCCATTCATTGAGATATCTTCATATCTTCAGCTTCTAAACGAGAATACTGTTGCCCAGAACCCTGTTCAGGTGTTTTCCTTACCTGGTCTCTTCAGTTTGTCCCTTGATCTAGCCTGATATGGTAGCAAAACCATTTCAAGTGGCAGCATTTTTAACTTTCACTAAACTAGATGTGTCATGGGCACATTGTGTTTGTTAGTTGCACAGCTTGATGGATGTGGTTCCCACTGCTCTCCTGTCCTTCAGATAACAATAACAATAACTATGTGTTGATATGAGATTGAGAAAGAGTTCCACAACACAATTTCCTCTGAAGTAATTTTCACCTATTCAAAAATTTAGGCTACACTAGTTGCTATAAAAGAAATGTTACAGTCAAAGCAACAAGCATATCTTCATTGCAGGAAGGATGAGGGGAGCTTGATAACTTTGGCTCAACTTGAATTGCACTTTTTTATATTGTTTCCAAGGAACCAATGTTGTAAATGGAGGTGCAGAAAAAGACCTCATCGGTGGTCTAAAAAGAGAACAGCTGGAAAATCGGATGTACTGTAGTTGCCTGTTCTGCTCAATATCTGCACTAACTTGTGGTTTGAAAAGCCCAAAATATGGTGTGCTTAGTTTGGTGTTTGTTGAAGATCTATAAGATAGGAATATCACTTGACTCAGCTGCCTCTCTACATATTAGTAATTGCTGTTGGGTTAAGTATGTAATTCGTGTTAACCATCACAGACCTGTGCCAGCAGAAAGATACCTTGGCTGTTGATTTATACACGGTCAGGATGTGATGCTCAGGTCGGTAATGACCTTTTTCAGCATACTCCACCTGAAGAAATATTAAAGCGTAGTAACGCAGGTGTTTGGCTGTATAAAAGAGATCTAATTTACCATTAGTTGAGCATCTGGTTCATTTCCTCCCTGCAGCCTGTTGAGGAGCAAACTATTAAACAAGCAAACTTTAGAGAGCAATTTCTGTTAATCCCTTCTGCTGCTTGCCATGGGCTTCTCGAGCCATTCTGACAACCTATGCACAGTGTAGAGTCCAGTTGAGCTGGCCTGAACATGAGAGGTAAACCAGGGATCTTGGCTCCATCAGCTGGGATCAGAGTGATGATAGCTGACACTGATGTACACTGGAAAGCAAGAACTGCACCGTGATGCTCTTGGGGCAGTGCATGTCACAAAAACTTCAGTGGAGATTCCATGGTCCCCATCCTGCAGCAGCAAAGTCATGACTCCTTCATCCAGCCCAATTTTGGGGTTCACTTTGCCACAGTCATTTCTCTTGCTTCTTGGATATGTTGGTGAAGAAGTTTGGGCAGAGTGGTGTGCAAGCCAAATCTTGATACTACGTGTGTAAGTGGAGATTTCATTCTAGGGGCTATCTGGCAAATGCAGAGTTGTTATTGCTTTCAGGAATTAAGTAATCCTAAAGGTTATGCCTACAGGGTGTTCTCAGCCCTGCGAGAATTAATATGATGACATTTTACTGCTATTAAACAAAAAAAGTTTCCTTTCCCTGCCCCCTCTTTGCCTATTACTTGAAAAACTAAGCGAGAAATTTGCCTTTTGTGCTGGTGCAGTGGCTATTTAATATAAATCATCAGATCACACAACCATCATTGTCATTTCTTAGGCTAATGCAGAGACAGATTATGGTTATCTCTGCTACCGCAGCATGGCAACAGTTGGCACATGCTGACTTTTTAATGGCCCCTATATTAACTCTTCTGTGTAGAGACCTTACTCCTCACATACAAAGGGATGGGGTCCTCAGCAGATGCCAACTGGCAGATCTTCACTGGGGATGTTACAGTTTTGTATTTTTCATTAATTTGAGATTTTTCATCAACTTGGGTCACCGGGAAGACTGTTCAATTCCTCAGAAAAAAACCCTAGACCCAATTTTCAGCTTTGCATATAAAATGTGGATGCATTTTTATTGATTTATTGTGGTTCCTAATGAACCGAAGGGAAGTGATGAATGGAATATAGTCAGGCAGATATTTCTGTATTTATTTTTATTTAAAAAGGCTTTACCTGCTTTCTTTCCTCTTTAGAGTGTCTCCTTCAAGTGAGTTTTATTGGGTTTGGGCATGGTCCAAATCATCTGAAATATTTTCTCGGTGGTTCTGCTGGGCTTTGTATCAGCATTTTCCTCCCAGACCATTAAGTGCACATCTATTAATGTTACCTATTTTCTGTGAAAGTAAGTAAATCATTGGATTAATAAATAACCTTTCTCTGAAATTATGGCAACAACCAAAAAAAAAAAAAAAAAAAAAAGCTGAATTACTACACATTTTCCTACCACGTAAGTGGATGACCATTGTAGGACAGCATTAAAACCCTATTTCCCATAATGTTCCCAAGAACTCCAAAAGATTAGTAACTCTTTAAGTTCAACACAGGGAGCTTACAACTGTTTTGAACCAAAGATCTATTTGTGCAGTTTCAGTAGCTCATTATTTTGGTAGGAGGATCATTCTTCCACTTCAATGAATTCAAAATAGTTTCAGTTACACCAAGTCATTTGCAAGACAAACAAATTCTATATTTATTTAAGGTAGATGTTTGGTGACACTGTACAGAATGTTCCTAGTTGTCTTATCCTGAGTAACTGCACAGAAAAACAGTGCAGTTTTACCTCTGAGGACAGTTCCAGTCCAACAAAACACCTCAGCCGTATGGCTGCGCTCTAATGCCACTATTAATCCCATTGATTTCAGTTGCCCCCTGCAGCTAGTCAAGGATAATTAAGACTTGAGATTGGATCACTATTGACAGTGGGATGCCAGAGGGGGAAGTATTTGCTGTGTCTTCGTCAGCCCCTTTTTGGCAAATAACTATCTTGTTTTTGTATCAGTTTTTTGGATCGTCATAGTGTATTTCATCTTATTATCTATATCAAGTCTCTGGAGGGTAGCTTATCCCAGCTTTGATCCATTATGTTGTTTACTCTTGTTTCACAAACCATTAGGGATGCTAAAGGATGTAAAATAAGATATCCATCAGACTAAATCTTAGGAGCCATTTGCTGTAGTCTTGTCTTCAATGCACTGACAGGATTTTGGTGTCCTAATAGAGCCCTCTTTTTGCTAATAGAACTCTGCTCTCTTCCTGCAGGTGTTGAGAAGGGCCAATAGTTGTGCACATTAACAAACCCTACCATGCTGCCTGGTGTTGGACAAGTCTTATCAGAAATTCATGCCAACCCAACCTGCCCTTGGTGCCTAAACCTAGCAGCTTCTGATAAGAAGCGATGGCCACAAAGCATACTGTAATTATTCACATAGGAAGGAATGTGTAAATTGGGATTCTCTTGGTTGCTTTTGGAGAAATGCATCAGAAACCAGAAATGCCAATAATGACTTGTGGCTGTGATGTAAGGTAGTAGTTCATTTGTGGCAATGAAGCTCTTTGTGTTTTTTAAGACTCTTGTTCACTGGAAGGTTGGGTTTATCCCACCTATGGGCAGAAAATAAGGTAGCAGTGAGTCCCACATTCCAAGCACTGAGATAGATTAAGAAATATACAGAGATGATGGTTCTTCAGCTTCATATTTTGGGCATTTATAGGTAGGTTTGCTCTTCAGTTGCCTTGAACTAACCAAAGGATGAGGGTTGTGGAGGAGGTGCAGTGTCGTTTTGCTCTCTCCAAGCTCTGTACCATCATGCTCTGTCTCTGCAGCAGTCTTGCCTGCTTGGAGAGATTCCTTGGGGCTTTGCAGAGCTCTGCTTCAGGCTCCGTGGTTCGGTTCGTTGCTGGGATGAAAGCAGTCTCACTGACAGAATGGGAGAGCACTGATACATAACAGCTCTGACTGTGCCTTCTTTCACGCCAAGGTAATTCAGAATACGCTAAAAAAATACACATTTATGCAAGGGGTGTGTGCATGAGGCTTTTTAGCATTCTTTTCTGAAGACAGAGCCTTATTTAAAGTGTAAGCCCACAAAGCTCTAGGTAACAATGTGTTTTGAGCAAGGGAAGGCCATTGGCTGGAGCTGTTGTGAGAATTTATGCCGCATTCTCAACTCCCAAAGTCCTACGCCAGCTCTTTCCCAAAACATTTGCAACCAAACTGCTCCCTACAGCACTCGTGAATTCAATGACATAAATTGTTAGAAGTGCTATAATATAATTTGTAAATGATGTTGATTTACTCATTCCAAAGCCTTTTGAAGTAAATAGATTGTGTTAATTTTCTCCAACTAGCTGTACATTCAGAATAACCACTGAAACACCCCATTTGAATGTATATTCAATTAAACTAATGATGTTTTAGAACATCCTAAATAACAACACATCACAGGGACAGCTGTCCATCCCTTATTGAGGTTTACACTCTGCACTGCTGCACATTCTGTTGGTGTGTTTTTCTTGCAAATGGGAGTGTACATTATTGGCTTTTCTGCATCGTAGACAGCACAAGCAGCTCCCAGCTCAGGACTGGCAGTGAGGAGGAGATCAGGCAAATAAAGGCTAGAGTTTAAATGAAAAGCAATTCAGGTGTAATGCTTTAGTGTGAAGCTCAGTGCTATCCAGACAATGTAAAGAGACTCTGGGGTATAGGGGAATTGGGCCCTGTAATATCCAATGTAATTATGCAAATTGATATTACAAAAAGGCCTTTTAATTGGGAATGCTAAACAACATTTTAATAATGCCAGGTCATTAATCTGTGGGAGTCAGCTGTATCAAAAGACTTATTATGGGCTTAGAAATAGAGCACGCCAAGACCTTTGCTGAAAATTGTTTACAGATGTTAATGTTTCATATGAATTATTTACTGGAAGGGGTTTTTCCCCATGCAGTCCTACAGCCCCGTGAGTTTTCTTTCTCTGTGCTGAAATTGGTTTTTAACAAGTTTCATGCTCTCAATAAGTAAAGTAAAACAACTTTCCAAGGTAATGGCTGCTGTTGTAAACGCATTGTGAAGTTCATGTGAACTCCAAACATCCTTGTCACCTTTTAATTTTACTAATTACTGCTTCAGTTTGCTACTAAGCCTTCGGAGGTTCTTCCATTTGGTGTAGAAATCCACTCATGTTCAGCTTGTTAGGATATGAGACCCCTCATTAAATCAGAGTATTAAATGAAACAGTTGAGTTAGTAACCAAATCGACAAAGGAACAGCTGACTCTCTCTATGATTAGGGACTTTGTCATCTCATTCGTGGATTAATTATATGGCCCATTATACTGAAATGTGTTTTTGGTATCAAGACTAGTTTTGTTCTTGAATTTTTGTACTTGCCAGCTGCTTTAATGTTCTTTATCTTTCTCTGAACAAGAGCCAAATTATAGATTTCTTAACTTGAAGGACAAATTTAGAACGTAGCTCCAAATGTATATTATTTAAAATAAATTCAAGGATAACATGCACATAAAAAACTCTCTTCAGAAGGGTGAGTGTGGTACAGCTCTTCTTTGCTGTCAGATGTCTGCAAAAGCAAACAAACAAACAGGAACACACAGGAAAACTGGTTCCAAGGCTGCACGCACTTCCTAGCAACAGATGTTCCGGGAAGGAGAGCCGTGGAGAGAAAGCAGTAATTAACTCTTCTGCAACCCGCTATACTGAACGGTCCTCTGAGTTATTTATATTTGTATTCTGAGAATTAATCAGATTGTAATTTTGAACCCTTTATTTCAAGTCGACGTCTTAGCGTGTTGGTGTTGTAGGTAGTTGGTGAGAAATGTCTGTTGGCACAGGAACTCAATAATCAAAGCAGATAAAGGATAAGAAAGAATCACAGACAAATTGTGCTTGTTTTACAGAGCAGAGGGTGTACCTAGACCATGGGATGAAATGTCTTGAGGTTGAAACCAGAAGTTATTGGCACATCCTGGCTTTACACCAGTGGATTCCAGAGAGGTGCTCCTCGATGCAAGGTCTGAAGAGCAGAATTAGGGGTGACAGTGAAGGGAGAAAAAAAAAAAAAAAAAAAAAAAAAGTAAATATTTTGACCCAAAGAAAAAGGGAAGATAGCAAAAAATGGATGGTTTTGAAACCTGTGTTTTTATGAATTGATTTTGACTACAGGAAATGAGCAACCCTGTACAGGATGAAGTTTGCTCTGAATGAGGAAAGTGTTTGGAGTCCCTTTGTGTTCATCTCATTAATTCCCTTTCTGCCTGTTAACTTCTAAGCAACACTTTCTGGAAAGGGTGGAAGAGTCAGCAGAGGCGAAAAAAAAGTAAAATTCAATAGACTCTGAAAGCCTGCGGGAAAAGAAATTAATTGTGTAGCAGCAAGAGGGATGTTTGAAGGCTTTGCTTCTAGCAGGTAGCAGCCAGCAGAGGTCTGGGCTGAAAGCCTCATCCGGCTTTTAATCCAGGAAATTAATGGCAAAACTCTTTGGCTTGAGATGAGAGAATGGAGTCATGTAAGGGAAAATGCAGGAGATGTATTGCATGATTAAACAGGCTGAGTAAACTGTGCAGCAACTCCTTGCCTTTGAGATAATTCTGGATTTTGGGCAGTGTTTTGCAGGTGTGAGTCCCTCATATTTGGGGTAAGTCTTAAGTAGAGACACAAATACTGCAGGTGCTCTGTGTTCCTCTTGAGTTAATTAAGAGTGGTATCTTCCTGGCTTACTCAGGTGTGGGAACCCTCACAACTGCATGTTTTTTTCTTGTACTGCTTTTGAGGTGACTGTGGTTTGGTGTATAAAGGCTGCGTGAGCCCAGGAGGAGCAGATCATCCATTGGAATAGTTGGCACTGTAGTTGCTTAAGTGATGCAAGAAAGGTCACTTCAGGTGACATCTACTCTTATCTCTGGGGCAGCGCTTCTCACAACAAGCAGGACTTGAGGTTTGCAGTGAGTAAAAAGAGTTTGGTGCGTGCTGGGGGTGTCGGAATGCAGCTCTGAGGTCACAACCCTGTTACAGATGCAGTCTTTGGAACAGGGCTTTCAAAGCCAGATGGGAAGAAAGTTGTTTTGCTCGTGCCAAAAGTGCTCTGCAGACTGAACCAACATATTGCAAATGAAAGCAATTGGGAATGGCTTCAACATCCATTCTGCTGCTCCAAAGCAAATTGCTGGTGTTGATACAACTCACAGTCTTCCACATATTAGTGAAGTTGGGTGTGTTGGTTTTGGGGAGAAAGATGTGGAATGCCCACCTAGGTGTAGGATCACATTGGGATCCCAAGAGAGGTTGCATTTCCCCTCTTGGGACTGTCACCATCGAGCAGCAGGATGCAGCACAAGGCTCAAAATAGAACCATTCCCTGCATAGGGTTAGGAAAGATGAATCTGGGCCATGGTTTCTAACAAGGATTAGGAGCATCCTACTTTTAGGGAGCAAATTGTCTAGCCAGCAATCACCAGGCTATGAAGTACCGAAGTAACGGCAGAGCTGTGTAAGGACTTAGATAAACTCTGCTGTAGTTGGGCAGCGAATGAAAGAGCACATTCGATAAGGGTTGTGACACTTCAAAGACAGTGATAAGGAACAAGCACTTGAAAATGAGGTATGTGTTTATCTGCAGCAGCTGCCTAACTAGAGGAATGGGAAAATTAAATTTGTCCCGTAATTATCTTTTGTACAAACAGGCAGTGTCCCTCCAGCCAGGCAGCTTCTAAAAAGCCTGTAATTATTGCATATAATAACTACCAACATTAATCTTAACTGTTGCTCGTACAAAAATTATAAATTACTGCACCAAATCCTATTACAGCAAATATTAAAAGTTACTAGACGTTTATTTGAACCTTGTTTTTTTTTCCTGTAACTTTGTGTTAATTTTCCCCATATTTCAAAACTGCAGCAATCACCCGAATAGAGGTTTGATAGCTTAGAAAATTCGTTACTCTGAAATTAGACAAATCTGAAAAAAAAGAAAAGGCCTTGAAGCCAGGGAGGACTGTGAGTAGTACTCAGATTTGGCCAATTCCACCACTGTTCATCCTCACGTATCGGGCGTTTCCCATAGTCATTAGTCTATTAGCAGAAGGGTATCTGAGCCTATAAACCATCCCATTCTCTCCTGATAGAGCTCAATCCTGCAGGAGCACTGACTGCTCCCTGAGGAAGGATTTAATCCTCGGGGTAAACACACTTTTCGGCTTTGCTGGAGCTGTGCTGGAACGCTGAATGCCTGTGGGACTGGGATAGAGGCAGAATTACACCCACGGTTATTATTTGGTCTTGCAGATATGGATGTAATTCTCAAGGTTTCTATTCAAATGCTGCTGGATCAAGGCTTAAATGAGCATTTATTACTTTTATTGCTCTCAAATCCTGATGTGCTTGTGAAGGCTTGAACTTGCTGAGATTCTTATGTGCAAGGGGACTCAGCTTTTCAAATTTCTTCTTGAGGATCCGACAAGGCCACCTTTTACATGCTGGAAAATTGAAGATGCCACTGGTGGGTCAGACAGCAGCCTAGCCAAAAACATTAGACCCCATCTTCAGATCTTTGCCCAGAAGCCAAGAGATATGTTAAAAACAAGGAGAAAAGATTGGTTTGAATTTAAATAATAAGGGAGTGTTCTTTTTAGACTGTGTTGATATAGACATTTTTGAATTATTTCTCTAGGGTATTTAAACTGTTCTTTCTGTTCTCCTTAAACAATGTCTTATTACCTTATTTTTCCCTTGAGTTCTCAATATCTGATGGCCTCTTTGGTTGTTTTATTGTTATTATTTTTAATTTAAACTCAGTTTTTACCTATTCAGACATCTTCAATATGTTGCACTCCGTATAATGAGCCAACTACTTCTTGCACTCACCGGGGGGCATGAATAGAAAACACTTTAAAACACTGCTTGAACTTGATGCTAGCAGATGCACAAGGCACTTCAATGAAAGAGAAGTTAAAACAAAATAATTGCCTATGACCGCTCACATGGAGTATAAGTTGAGTCAACTGTGGAGCATCTCATTGTAAAATAGATTGCCTTTGGATGTGTACAGAGCAAGTGTAGCTCTCTGTGCGTGTATATCTGAGTTCTGTTTACTGCAGTGGCATAAAAACGGAAGAGAAAATGGATCATATAAAATAGCTGCGAAAGGAATGGGAAATGGTATTGTCAGTTGTGCCCATGCATGCATTTTCCTCAATCTCAAGGCTTTGTGTTGCTTTATTTCCAAGCATCTCCTGTGTATAAGCAATCACAGCAGCTAAAGGACTTCTGCAGAGCTCTGATTCATTTCTTTTAGGATGGGGACTCCACTTGGACTGGTGCTTTGTGTGATCACAGAATCATAGAATATTCAAAGTTGGAATGGGCCCGTAGGATCACTGATTCCAACTCTTGGCTCCACACAGCACCACCCAAAAATCAAAACATTTGATGGCACATATACCTAGCTAAAAAGTGTAATTCAGGTCTCTGTGTCTGGGAACAGCCATCTGCAGTAGAAGTATTGCATTTGCAATGTGTTTGCTTGAGGAACTCAAATTCTCAAATATTTTTATACCTCATCATGGCGGAAGAAGCCAAGCCACACTGCAGAGGAGCCTGATCATAGAATCATAGAATCACAAGGTTGGAAACGACCTATAAGATCATCTAGTCCAACCATCTCCTCATCACCATTGCCACCACAAGCACTAAACCATATCATGCAGCACGTCATCCAGACGCCTCTTGAACGCCCCCAGGGATGGCAACTCCACCACCTCCCTGGGCAGCCATTCCAGTGCCTGACCACTCTCTGAGAGAAATGGTTCTTCCTTATGTCCAACCTAAACCTCCTCAGCTACAACTTGCTGCCATTTCCCCATGTCCTGCTCGTTGCCTGGGAGAAGAGGCCAAATCCCTCTTCACCACAACCTCCCTTCAGGAAGTTGTAGAGTGCAGTGAGGTCTCCCCTGAGCCTCCTCTTCTCCAGACTGAGCAACCCCAGCTCCCTCGTAAGACTTGTGCTCCAGACCCCTCACCAGTTTCGTTGCCCTTCTCTGGACACACTCCAGGGCCTCAATGTCTTTCATGTAGTGAGGGGCCCAAAACTGAACACAGCACTCGAGGTGCAGCCTCACCAGTGCTGAGTAGAAGGGGACGATCACCTCCCTGCTCCTGCTGGCCACACTATTTCTAATGCAGGCCAGGATGCCGTTGGCCTTCTTGACCACCTGGGCACACTGTCGGCTCACATTCAGCCGAGCATCAACCAACACCCCCAGGTCCTTCTCTTCTTCACTATCATCCAGCCACTCATTCCCAACCCTATGACGCTGCATGGGGTTGTTGTGCCCAAAGTGCAGGATCCGACACTTGGCCTCGTTGAACCTCATCCCATTCACCTCAGATGTTGTATCCCTGAACAAACACACTCTCCTGTATGCTCACACCCCTTGCTTTAGCTGCTGGTTGTTCTTGCAGCAGCTTTTTATAGCATTCAATCCCGTTTTGCCAATAGGGAGAGGATCAGGAGGGGATGTGTGTATGTCAGAATGCATTCCTGGGCGCAGCAGTGTGTTCCCTTATGGAAGACAAGTTGCCTTGTCTGCTGCTCTGGCTTCAGGGAGACTTTTTTTCTCCCTGAAACCATGTTGTGAGAGTAAACAATTCAGAAATCTTTCAGAGCTGGTAGAAAGCCTGCTTATAAAGCAGCAAGTGCTGTTCTTCCAGATGTCCCTATTTACAACACAGCAATAGCATCTTACTATTCTGTGCAGCCACTGTTGCTTCCATGATAGTTTTCCTTTTAGGAAGAGTGATGATGGTTCAGTTTAGAGATTTTCCCTGCACTGGCTGTCTTGAATTTATCACTGTATCAATACTTGAGGAATGGCCTTTAGAAATGACCCCTGCTAACCGTGTCACATCTGCTGAGCTGTTGTGACTAATTCTTTTCTTAAATTAGAATCTTTCAGAATGCTTCAAAGGCACCATATATCTTCAGATACTTAATAATAATCATCTGCTTAAGGCGAACATTTTTAGTTTTAAAGTAAACATACTCTGCTCCACGAACACCAGATGCACAGCTGTACACGTGGTGGAACTGCTTATTTTGGTGTACTTAGTCCAGATTATCTGAAATTACACTGATCTGGCTGGTTACTTCTGTAGTGCAGCTCAGTGTGATCACAGGCTGAACGTGGCTGGGTTCCAAAGTCCTGAAGACCTACAGAAATCATTAATGAAGGAGTCCTTCACATCAGGAATGCGTATAACTATGAAATGAGAGTCATTCCAACAGGACAAGGGGATATTTAATGTTTCTGACAAGCAGAACCCATAGAAAACATGTCCTGGACTTAATTTTCTATGCACCTTGCTATGTCACACCTTCCCATGCTCTTCATTTTTCAGAGAAATGACGAGTCAAATTCTTTCCTGTTTATTCACATTCTTTGCTTAAAAAGGGTGATGTTATTCCAGAGCACCTCAGAGACGTGCCAGAGTCGCCGTCTTTTGCTTCTCCGGGGTAACATTCATCCATTAGAACAAAAAGCCACCATGCTGACTTGGTAGCATTTAGCACTCCTTTTGCTTTCACATAAATTACTTCATAAAGTGCAGCAAAGAATAAGGGTCATAAGTTGAAACTTTATTCAGAGCTGTAACTCATTTCCTGCAATCCTATATAACTTTACTAGGCAATATGCATCCCATCTCTATATGGGAAACCAGAATGCACCTGCACACTCCTCATTTGGTATTGTAGCCACTCTGCAGAATGCTGCATCTCACAAATATATATAAATATATATATATATGCACCCGGAATATCCAGGCTGGGATGAGCTCTTTTCATCTCTTTGCCTCTCATATATTCATTTTTGAGTAACAGTAGGTGACAGAGAACCCCTGACAGTTTTTGGCTTTGGGGGCAGCAATAGCTAAATGACTCAGGATCTCATTCATGTTTTATGGACCTGGGTTTGCCATACCACAGAAGGTAGAAGGTTGCCATCCCCCCATGGTATGTTATGGGGGCTTGTTCTGTTTTATCCTCGGGAGTGATGTGGGTCTCTCCTCATGAGATCTCAGTTGCCTCATATAAATGATGCATATTAAATTCAGTGGGGAGAAGAAAGCAATTATTTGTCACTGAATGAAGATCTCCACCTGTTGCTAAGGAAACGTGTCTAATACTGATAAGGATTTATTATTGGATAATGTTTTGCCCATAGCTCCCTGCCTCCAAGCTTTTGAAGGGGGTGGATGGGAAGCTAGGAATAGTTCTACCATCTGAGCAAGGAGACAGCAGTTTTATTCAGATCACAATAATCCTAAGTCAGAAATAACCATATTGACTTCAGTTGGTTGATTCTTTTTTTCCTGCCTTGCACATTTAAGCCTGTGCAGAGTTAGTGCTAAGTGAATGTAAAATGCCCCCAAATCACAGTAATAGCTTTTCAGCCACTTAGATGTTACTTTTCACATGTCTTACTATGTGTGGCTATAAGAAGTGGAAAATTGGGCCCATTAGGGTTAGTGGGGTATATTTCAAACTCTGGAAAGTTTTTAAAATGTTCAGTCTTCAGCACTTCTGTGAGACTGAGCATAGAGTCCATCTTGAGTAGTATATTGCTGGAGAAAAGGCAAGCTGTGCTTTGTTTTCAGGTGTGATGCTGGGCTTTGGGAGCATTCAGCAAGTTCCTTGGGATGGGTTTGATTAATTCAGGTTGGATACTAGGAAAAATTTCTTCTCAGAAAGAATGATGATGAATTGGAACAGGCTGTCCAAAGAGGTGGTGGGGTCACTGTCCCTGGAGGTGTTTCAGAACCATGGAGATGTGGCGTTGAGGGACATTGCCAGTGGCCACGGTGGGATGGGTTGGGGTTGAACTTGGGGATCCTAGAGGTTCTTTTCCAAACTTGATGATTTTGTAATTCTATTATTTGTTTGTGGGCATTTTGACTGGAAATAAGTTAACTAATATGCCATCTTCAAAAATACCACTTAATATTGAGGAGCTTTCATTTTGATCTTTGTGGAACTATACCATATGCTAATCTTCATTGTCCTTATTTTTAAAGGTCATATTATTGCCGTATCTGTTTCTTTTCAGCCCTGAGAATGGATTTTGAAAGGAGAGAAGAAAGTGGATCTGATTGTTACCACTTTGCAAGTACAGCAGACCTGGGCTTAACAAAATTGGAAGGGCACAGCTGTGTTGAGAAGATGATTGTTCAGGTCAGGCAGAGATCCAGTAGACAGCACTTGAATAAATAAAGGATGGTTTTTATTGGACAACCATGGTAGGAGCAGGGGAACCTTTTCGAATTACTGTAGTAATATCTGCACTTCAACAATGTCTCAAGTACCATTTGAAATGAAACTGGGGAATGCATTCAGACTGTTTTAGAAAAGGACCGTGATGTAAACTGAAGGCTGGCTACAACGCCATAAATAACATTTTATCTAGCATTTTTATGAATGATTTGGAAAATAAATGTCTCTTTCTGGTGAGTCTGAATGTAGAACCTTAATACAAGACCCTACACTGAGGATTTTGTTGTCATCTTGGATCTCTCTTCTAACAGAATCCTAGCTAAAGATCTATAGATAATTCTTATCCTGCGGCCTAACAAAGGAACTGTTCATTTTGTTAATGGCATCAATTACGCAGTGCAAGTATCATTTATAACTGCTCTAGCACTTGGGTCAATGGATCGATGTACCTGTAACTATGTAGACACAGTAGATTGGAAGTGTGTTCCTAAATATTCAGATACCAGCTGGAAAGACATACCTTCTTTATCATCTTCAGTCCCCAGGTTTCCCTCTGTTTTATTCCTCTTTGAAATCCTTCAAGGATGACGTATTTGACCTGTATGTCTCAAGTTTAGCAGCAAAGTGTTTTTGAAATAAACACTTCTGATGAAGTAGGGCAATCCAGTATGGATGCCTATCTTCACAAGAATGAAAATGTTGATATGTAGAGGACGAGAGAAATGCTCTTCCTGACCCAAAATTAATGCTTGTAATTACAGCCCTCCTTGCTGGGAGTGAGGAGTCAGTTCCAAGAATTGCACCTCCAGTTGCAATCCCCTTCATTTTGCTTTCAGATGGCACTAAGTGGCCACTAAAATGATCGTAACAGTCCATATTTATAAGAATCTGATTTTACCCATATTCATTCTTGGTCTTAATCTTGACTTTCTTGTCCTGATTTATTCCTGGTTGCAGTTCATCATAAACAATCTTTCTGCTCCATAAACTCAATTGCTTGTCTAAATTATCTTCCTGGAGTCCCAGTATCTCATTAAAGACATTAATGTCTTTTAGAAGGCCTTCCAGTGGTTCCGTATGGAAACCACAAAGCAGTTGTTAGCATTTGACTTATTTAATCGTATCTGTCCTGCATTGACCTTCCACATCTATATGCTGTCAGGGATTTTATTTGGTTTTGCTACTGTCCTGGCCACTGGAGCATCTGAGTGCATTAGGCAATGTGATTAACCTTTGTTATTCATGGCCTTTTCCTCCCCAGTTCCTCTCCCCAGAGACTGCATTGGCGCTGTGTGCATTGTTTAATTACATTATATAGGGAGAGCTGATGTTACAATTTCTACCTTTGGTTGCCTAATAAAACTGTCTGATGAATGTTTTCTCAATTAGCTAAAGTAAGGTCAAAATTAGTCTTCCCCTTTCGTGTTATTTCAGTTCTAACATATTAGTATTATTTAGGTGCAGGGGGGATCTTTTTAGTGTCTGCTAAAGCAGTATTTGGTTCTGTCTTTTAATTACCTGATGAAATAGCAATGTCATCTCCAAGGCCAAATGGTACATTGTAAAGGTTGCTGCATAATATATCCGAATGCTTGCTTCAGTGAGACCAGATCTGTTCCCATCTTAACTTCATTGACTTTGGTATAATTGTGCTCTCATTCCTGGATTTTGCGAGTGTGAATGAGGTCCTTGTTCTCCTCCATCAGCTTCCCTGTCGCTTTGGTAATGAGTGATGTTGATGGTACCTGAGGGCTGGTGAAGAGCATAGCTGTGTCTCCTTAATAGTATGCTAGATGTCCTATATCTTTTTGCCCTATTCTGTCAGCAGAGCAGCCTCAGTGGGCCTTATGCGGTCCCTAAGGTGCTCTCTCTTGTATCTGTTCAGGGCCATTCCCTGCCTATTTCTGATATATGCCTTCAAAGGTCCAGAGCCCAGCTCGTATTTTTCAGAGCTGAGAGCAGGAGTCTTGCTCATTCCCCAGTCCTTTCCCACCTCCTCCCCACCCTCCAGCCCGTGGAAAAGGAATCATTCCATTATGGGAGCACGTTGCTGCCTGTTCCACAATTAATCTGAGCCTGCTGATCAGAACCTGCCTTCCTTCATCCCTCGAGCCATATAGAAATAGGTTGAAGCAAAGCAGTTTTCCTAGCTGAACCTGGCAAAACTGTGACACCTGAAAGAAGAAATTAGTTATGTGCATGGCATATTTCCAGGAAAGGGAGCAGGACTTGCAATGGTTTGTGCCCTTGGGGAGATTAGCTCCTCATTTTATTTAATATCAGCTTGTTCTACACTGCACAATGGCATACAGATTAATAGTTATAACAGGTATGTAGATACAGTTAATATCCTCTTGGCTTGTTAATCCGCTTAATACTTGAAGTAAATAAGAGAGTGCCTTGGAGTATACTGTGCTTTTAAGGCAGAACTGAGCTCAGGGCATTCCTTGTTACAAAGGAAAGGAGGAATATAAAAAACACAGGGACTATTTGTCAGAGATCTGTCTCCCAGGGGTGACTCAGGACACCAGGATCTCTGGAAGGCAGGGAAGGAAGCAACACCATTTCTGTGGGGTTGGGCTTGGAATGGTTTTGTTTTGCTTTGCTTTGTTATTGCCGTTGCTATTAGTTTTAGGGTTGGGTTTTGTTTTGTTTTGTTTTTTGCAATGTCTGTTGTAACAAGCTTAGCTCTGCCTTCAGAACAGAGCCAAACAGCATCCTGGTAACAGGTGCAAGTGATAACCGAGCACAACCGAACTATGTGATAAATGCCAGCACCTTTCCATGGTCTGACCTCACTCCATTTTAGTCTAATGTGCAGCTGCATGTTGGTGTTTACAGATGACAGCGAAGATAACTGATGCCATTTCTCTCGGTAGCTGGATGTCATATTTTTTCTCCTGAATGTATCAGCTAATAAACAGACTCATAATTTTGTTGGGAGTGATGTTGCTGCAGGACCCGATAAACAAGGATGCGTTCTGTTATTGGATTCTGTTGCTGTCATTTTTTGAGATGATTCCAGTCCTGTCACTGACCTTGGACTGGTCATTGAGGCAATAACTTTTGAAGAGCCTGCAGCACCTGCTTTTGAGTTCTCCTGTTGGTCAGGGGGTGGAAGGGGATACTGGGGCTTCAGGTGGTTTTCCAAAATTTCCTGGTATGGGGGCATGAACATTCTCAAACTGCTCTGAAAAATGTTTCTGATGCTTTTTGAGTTTTACTTGATCAAAGCATGTTCAAAGCTATCCGAAGGAACTCTTACTAGCTCGAGTTTAATATTTCATTGCTAAGTTTGAAATTCACTTTCAGAATATTGAGTTAAGATATCTTTTGGGGTGTTTCCCCCACCTCCTCAAACAAAATCAATGTTACATTACAAATCTGGGTAGGACCTGATGATGCTCCATGGCTTGCGTCAATGTAAAGCATGAGACTTTGGGTAAAGAAATTTACTCTGAGCACTTATTCTGAATGCTAAGTGATAACTTTCCACTGAGTGTGTTACACTTAAACCAACAGAAGAAGAAGGAGTCTGTTTTTAATGCCCAGCTGTCCAGATGCATTGGAGTCTACCACCAAATTAGCAGCACTTTGAGATGGGAAGGATCATATGTTTGTTTTCACAATGACACTCAGTGGTATTAAATCTATTGACAATGTACCACTTGAAAAAAAATTGCAGTTGAGAATTAGTCACTTGCATTTACTACTCAGAAATTGCAGCAATGACCTACCTGTGGTTTGCAGGTATTTTAGCACTAAGCATTGTGTGGCAGTGCATTACAGAAGAGCAAGGACGCGGGCAGAGCAGCCTCTCAGCTATATATCACGCAGTCATTCTTTTGAGCTGAGCAATTCCATCTAGCTGCAAGGATCAGAGGAGTTTCCTCGAGCATGATTTAATGCCTTTCAAGCCCTCTCCAAACAATAGACACATTTTGTGCTGTTAGATTTAAGCCAGCATAACCAAATACAAAATGTTGCTTTTTGATTTGTCCACTTTCAGCGATGTCAGCTGCAGCTGATTCTTGTTCCACTCAAAGCCCACTGTCTTCAGAGGCGTTATTGAGATTTACACCTCTGAAGCAGGACATCATCACCCATTAAACTATATAAGGCTATACTGGGTAGTCAAAGCAGGTGGTTAAGATACCCATTTGAGATGCCTGGACATAATTCTCTGTACTGCTATGTTTTTCCTGCATGACTAGATGTACATAACTTGCCACAGATTTGCTGTTTCCCATTTTAAGCACTAAAATTCCCCCGAGGTCCATCTGTGGTCATCAGAAAGACAGACAGATCCTCAGACCAACTCCTCCAGCTGGAGGTGATCAACCATCTGGGGATGCCATCTGCTTTCTGTCCATAGTTACACAGTTCCACAGAATGTGGGACGGCGAGGATGCCTTCCCCAGCCTCAGCACAGGCCCTTGGTTGAATATCACATTGATCTCTTTGCTCTTGAGTTCTGCTGCCTTGATAGCATAATATCTATTCTTTATCTTCCTTGTGAAGAAACCTATTACAATTATTAATTCTGCAATGTATTTGCTTTACTTTAGTTGTTGAAGGAAAACAAGGAGAGGACTCATTAAATAGCTGGAATGTAGGAAACTCGCAGTCAAAACCAACATTTAAGTCCATTGTGTGTTACACGAGGACGTGATCATTCATACAGCACCTGGATTTGAGGGATGATGGTAATGGTATCGTTTGATTAAAGCTGGCATTCCTTTTCTTCTCCTGTAATGTGCCGTTCTGTCTTCTCTAATAAAGGCATTCTCCTCTAAGACTACTCAAGCCTTCACGTAGGCTGAAATGTTTCCTCATCCCAAGGGAAAGAATGCAGTTAAGCATTTTAGTTATGTTAGGCTTCATATCAAGGCTGTGCTCTTGCAGGAAAATAATAAACAGATTACTAACGTTACCAAGAAGAGATTTAAAGTATCATCTCTGATTAAGCTTTTCAAAACTAGCCAGGCAACAATGGGAAGAGGTTAAAGCTGTCGAAAAGCACAGTGGGGAAAAAAAAAAAACACATTCAGTTTGGTTCAACTTATTCTCCCACAAAAGCAATTGTTAAAGGCAGTGTTACATGAGAGGCAATGGGCAGGGGTCCCTTCTAGGGGTATAATCATTGCCTCGCCGCTGCATTTTATAGGCACTCTGGGAAATTTATTCCCCTTTTGCTACTGTCACCTATCTGAAGTTTGGGGAATGCAGATAATCTTTTCAATTGTTCTTTTTATAACATCTCCTGTAAGAATCTTGGTTGTCGTCTCTAGGTAATATTATAATATTAATACAGCTAGCACAGCTTATGGATTCCTGCAAAGCATTGCTCTAGCTGTACGTGAGGCCCTTCAACATTCACATTATGTCCACTTCATCTCAAAGCTGAGATCCTGTGCTCCAGGTGTAGCTAAGACTGCAGTGAGGCTTGCTTTCTCTACTGCACAAAAGCACTGTAAAACAAAGCAAAGCAAATTCTTTTTTTGTAGGTTTGTTATTCTGCTTCAGCTAGTCTTCCTGTGATTTTTTTCCCAACTGTGCAGCCTGTGTTACCTCCAGGCAATATTACTGCAATGCGCTCCCCTCCAGGCTTTCTTTGAAGAAGACTTGGATGCTTTAGCTGGTGCAATGTGTGTTTTCCTGGCCACCCCTGAGTTCACCTTGTTTGTTGGACTAAGGCTGTGTCCTTGCTTTGAGGGGAAAGACTACCCAGTATCCAGATACCAGTTTTTGTTGAATCACAGAATCGTTTGAGATGGAAGGGACCCTAAAAGGTCCCCTTGATCAGGGGGCTGGAGCACCTCCCCTATGAGGACAGGCTGAGGGAGTTGGGCTTGTTCAGCCTGGAGAAGAGAAGGCTGCGGGGTGACCTCATTGCAGCCTATCAATACCTGAAGGGAACCTACAGCCAGGAGGGGAGTAAACTCTTCAAAAGGGCTGACAACAGCAGGACGAGGGGAAATGGATCCAAGTTGAAGGAAGGAAGATTTAGGTTGGATGTTAGGGGGAAGTTCTTTACAAGGAGAGTAGTTAGGCCCTGGAACGGGCTGCCCAGGGAGGTTGTGGATGCCCCGTCCTTGGACGTGTTCAAGGCCAGGTTGGACGGGGTCCTGGGCAACCTGATCTGAATGTGTACGTTTGGTGGCCCTGCTAGGCATAGGGGTTGGAACTACATGATCCTTGAGGTCCCTTCCAACCCGGGTGATTCTGTGATTCTGTGATTCTGTAAAAGGTCATCCAGCCCAACTCCCCTGCAGTGAACAGGGACACCTACAGCTCTATCAGGTTGCTCAGAGCCTGGTCCAGCCTGACCTTGAGTGTTTCCAAGGATAAGCATCTACCACATCTGTGGGCAACCTGTTCCAGTGCCTCACCACCCTTACTGTGTTTTGCTGAGGTCTGTCTTCTGATAGGATGTGGGCACCTTGCAGTGTGCTTGCTGCCTTTCAGCAGATCTGAACCATTCAGTGGAACCATCTACTGTCCCACTGCTTCTCTACTGTACTGCTTTAAGCTCTATAGATGGGCAGGTTTTCTGCCTAGCAAATTCCCCAACCTGTGAAGACCTTGTAACACCTCACTACCCACCACAGGCTCATTGCCCTTACATTCCATGGACAAGATCAAACCTGGAGCGTATAGTTAGCCTGAAAACTGCCCTACTATTACAGGACTGGAGGTGTTCAATAAAAGAGTAGATGTGACACAGTCCAGAGCAGTCACAGGCATGGATTGTTGTTTGGACAAGATGGTCTTTCCAGCTTTAATGATTCTATGACTTGCCAAATCATCTCAGGAGGAAAATGGGGCTGTTTATGGAATACTTTATAGATTTTATATATCCAGTTGTCAAGTTTTACTGGACTATTACGTAAGGATAAATTGCATTAACTGCAGAATTCCTTCTCTGCAGCTTATCTGCAGGCCTTGTTTTGACTTTCTGCCTAGTAGCAAATTCTAGTCCAGTCCCCAGCATTTGCAAAGCAAATCCACCAATTGTTTCTTTGATACTAGTATTACGAAAAGGAAAAAAAAAAAAAAATACCACCTCTGGCCTCTTTCTCTGCTAGTTCCCTGCCCTCTTATCTCTAAAGGAATCATCTTGATTATTCTTTCCAACACCGTTATAAACTTAGCTTAAAGGGAAGGAGAAAAGAGCTTTCCTTTTGCTTTTCTTCTCTGCTCCCCTGAGTGCTTCTGTTTTCAATCACTCAGCCTGATCTCTCTTCAGCAGGGCTTCTTGGATGCTTGACCACAAAGAAGGGAAATAAATGCTTTGAGCTGAAGTTACTTGCAAACTTTTTTCCTCTTGCCTCAGAAAATTTCCTAATGGTGGGGGACCATCAGGAGTTCAAGGCCGTGTACACACAGCTTTGACTATTTCTCCAGGCTTTGAAAATCTGTTTGAAATCACACAGACTTATCCACACAGACCTACTGATAATTCTAAACCGTTTGCTTCCAAAGGTGACTCCTGTCAAGGATGACAGCAGGACCATGCATGTAAGCCTTCTAAGTCCTTTCTTGCTGCTTTGAACACAGGAAGCAGCTTTAGGGGTCACTAGGCTTGTATGGTGTCCACAAGCAAAGCAGCCTGTTGGTTACTACCCCATGTTGTATATGGGGCAACTCAGGGCATGGCAATCATAGAACGGCTTGGGTTGGAAGAGACTTCAAAGATCATCTCATTCCAACCCCCCTGCCTTGGTCAGGGTTTTCATCCACCAGATCAGGTTGAGAATGGGACACCCAGGGCCTCTCTGGGCAGCAGTTGCCAGGGCCTCACAGTCTTCTCTGTGAAAAACTTCCCCTGACATCTAATCTGATCTCCCCTCTTTTGGTTTAAAACCATTTCCTTTGCCCTATCACTGTATACCTGTGTAAAACTTTGATTTTTCTCCTGGTTGCAACTCCCTTTAATAACTGGAAGGCCTCAATGAAATCTCCACAGAGCTTTCTCTTCTCCAGAGTGAACACACCAAGCTCCCCCCTCCTTTTGTTGTTGGAGTGGTACTCCAGCCTTCTGAGCATCCTTTTGGCCTTTTCTGAACCCACTTCAACACCTCTGCAACTTTCCTGTGTTGGAGGCCCGAGTGCTTTGCACTTGGCTTTGTTGAACCTCACGTTTTGAATTTGTCAAGGTCACTCTGGATGCCGTCTTTTCCTTCTGTTGCTTTGATTTTGTGTCATCTGCAAACTTGCTGAAGGTACACTCAATCTCATCATCTGTGTCACTGATGAAGATGTTAAGAGGACTGGTCCCAAGACAGACCCCTGGGGGATACCACTCTTGACTACCTCCACCTGGACATAGAGCCTTTGTCAACAAGAACAACTCTGACTGTAACCACCCAACAAGTTCTTTACCCACCAAATAGTCCACCCTTTGAACACATATCTCTAAGGTGTGGTGCAGGACCATGTCAAAGGCCTTGAAGAAGTCCAGGTAGACATCAGATGCCTTCCCTTTGTCCACTGATGCTGTCACTCCATCATAGAAAGCCACAGGTGAAATCTCTTCCACCTCCAGCATACTTTGATAGGGACCCATGGTTGCATGAGAGGGGAAGAATCATGTTAGTGATACTGATTTCTCAAGAGAATATCCATCGTTGTCTGCTATTTATCCACATTTCCATTTCTTTTTCAAGTTCTCCTTACTTCCGTAAAACTTCCACCCTGCTTTTCTCAGCCTCTTCACTCTCCATTTTACAAAGCAGCACTGACAACAGCCAGGATCAAAATGTCAGACACCGGGGCTTTGACTGGATTTAAATTCAAACAAAAAGTTTTTTCTGAAATCTTAGTTCTCTCAAAAGATGCAGATGAGGCATCAGCGCCTTAAAGACTGCAAAATTAATAAACCTTTGTGGACTACATCAGTTCACTCCAGCTGAGAATCTAACTCTGAGCTTTTATATTTCCAGCCTTTAGGATTCATGAGATATGGCAGATTTAAGGTTTGATATTCCAGGGCAGAGCTGAATACCAGCTCAGTGTGATGCTTGGACCTGTTTATGTTGATCTGTGCCTAAATAGAATCATGGAAGGATGAAGTAAAGCACGTGCATCTGTGGATAACAGAATAGGTTCAGAACACTTAAGAGCAGCTCAGCAGAGAATAAGTTATAGGAAGAGTACGACAGGTATACCAAGTGCATACTGCTGCTCCTATGCCTATGTAATTGAAGATTCATTTGTGTTTATAGAAGAGATGGTAACTGCTAGACTTGTTTTCGTATTTCCTAGCAGCTTGGCCTTATCTTCATCTCTCCTTTTACCTCAGGCTACCAGATTTCAAGTCCGGCCCACTCCAGGCCAGATATCTGAGAGTTGACTTTTTCTCTGGCTCTTTGACAGTTGCTGAAGTAAGGAGTGAGAAGACTTAATTCTGCGCTGTGGCCCTTGTGTGTTCAGAATTGTGAGTCACAAGATGATAGAAAATTGCAGAAACAACTTTCTCCTCAAACCAGAGCCTTATTTAAAGCTGGGTTGATTTGAAAGTTGCATCCAAGGAGAGGCAGATTGCAGTAACTTCAATGCACAACCTGTTCTAGAGCTTACCAACAAAATGGTGAAGCCTTTATGATTCAGAATGTGTTGCCTGCATGCCCTGTGCGCTATGTAGGGCTATATGTGCACACCCCATTTCGCAAGGTCATGCCCAGAGTAATGGTAATTGTATCTGGGTTTTTTTGCTATTTACTTTTGGTTTGCACTGATATCACTGAGATGGCAATCTGTTCTAACTCCTACAGAGGCTTGGATAATGGAAAATGTTCTTTTTGTTCCTTGCTCCCCTTTATTTGCCTGCTAACATTGCCATTTGGCTTCTGTCCTGCTCTGGGATATTCTGGTAGGAACTCCTTGTTTCTGTTGCTGGATTGGGGTCAGGAGGTGGTATGAAGGAAGGTGCAGAAGCAGATAAACTGTCATAAAAAAAATAGTTGTAAGAATGAATACTAGAATGTATATTTAGAAATCCATTTAGGTCTCACCATCTTGCTTAAAAAGGGAATTGGATAATAATACCTGACTGGGCAATACAGTTAATGAAAAGCATTGCAAGTAAAACTTAACCAAATGTAAAAGTTGAATTTTTAATGTGAGCTTTGCTTTTCCGGTAAGCTTTTAAAACTCCATTCTCATTTTAAGCAATCTACTGATACATTTAACAAATGTCAAGATGAAATGCTTCAACAGAGATCAAAAAGTCTGAGGGTTTTATTGTACTGCTCTTACAGCACTGATAGTCAGTATTGAACTCTGATGCTAAGGATCAATAGCTTTATTTGATCAAATGTGATGAACTATCAAAGACATTGGGCTCTATCTAAAGGACACTTCAGATTGAGTTGTCTCCCTTGAGAGCCCTAGGACTCTTGAATTTGTGCTTTGATATTTGCTCGTGTCCCAGCTATTTTGCAATGTTGTTGTTTTTATTTAGAAAGACAAGTATTGTTGTGTATTCATGAGTATTCTCCGTGCCCTGCCTTGGCATGTGGAGATCAAAGCTACTGATTGCAAGGCAGGTGCTGATCACAGCAAAGAGTCTCACCTAGTCTCTCAAAACAAGCAAGTTTGCAGATGACACCAAGTTGTGTGATGCAGTCAGTGCAACAGAAGGAAGGGATGGTATCCAAAGTGATCTTGACAAACTCAAGAGGTGGGCCCATGTAAGCCTAATGAGGTTCAACAAAACCAAGCACAAGCTGTTTGCACTTGGGTCAGGGCAATCCCACATGGGGAAGAATTCAATGAAAACAGCCCTGCAGAAAAGGATTTGAGGATCCTGGTGGACAAAAGCTGGACATGAGGCAGCAGTGTGCTCTTGGGGCCTCAATGATCAACAGCATCCTGGACTGCAGCAACAGGGGGATGGCAGCAATGTAGGGAAGGGACTATCCCCCTCTGCTCTGCCCTTGTGAGGATCCATCTGGAGTACTGCATCCTGGCCTGGGTTACCCAACAAAGGAAAGTTGGCAAGCTGTTGGAGAGTAACCAGTGGAAGGCCATAAAGATGCTCAGAGGACTGCAGGCACCTCTCCTACGAAGACAGGCTGACGGAGCTTGGTGTATTCAGTTTGGAGAAGGGAAGGCTGCAGGAAGAACTCATTATGACCTTCCAGTGCTTGAAGTGCTTGATATAAACAGGAGGGAAATTCAATCAGGCCTGGCCATTGACGGCAGCCAACAGACTCTGCTTTCAGTCGTTTTTTTTTATATATATTTTCTCACTCCTGGATCCTTTGTGTGCAGCATTTTCCTGTGCACAACTGTGTGGAAAAGACGTTTTTGTGCTACATTCAGTTTCCAGGAGAAGCCAAGCCATCCCCATGCTGGCTGGGGAGGCAGAGCATGGAGAAAACAACCCTTCCCCCAGGCTGCCAGCTGAACAATCTGCCTCACAAATTCCACAGTCCCTCCCACCCCCACAGTTAATGGTTTCAAGCTCTCAGCTGATGAACTTGGTATAAACAGTTGTTTTTTATCAGTAGAACTGCTGAAAGAGGAAAGTGGTGGGAGCTGGGTAGGAGTGGTTTGGGGAGAGGAGAACAACAGCTGAGGGCTGAGAGAATGCAGAAGAAACAGCAGAATTAAGCTTTCATCCTCACTTTTGGTGAACTTGGCTGAAGCAACTCCTGCTGTGTAAAGGCCCAGAGGTATTGGCCTCACCTGGGGCAGAGGGGAAGGTGATAGCAGGTGGAGAGGGTAGGAAAAGCCCTCAAAGCCATGTTCTTCCCCCCTGGCAGAGCAGTGTGAATTACAGCTGCTTTTAAGGGTGAAGAAATGCTTCAGCTTCTCTGCTATGCCATTGCTGTATTGATTTGGCAGCACATGTGTGGGTCTGCATAGGATGAAAAAGCAGGTGAGAAAACCCCATCTGCATGGGCTGTGAAATTCCAGTAGCTGGTTAGCACACGAGCTTTGAGTGCAAAGTTTTGCTCTGAGGAGATGATTGCAGTGCTCATTACAGAGGAGGCCAAACCTACCTGGTCTCCAAGCAGCTCTCAAATCTGTTATTCAAACCATGTGAACTCAGAGCTGTGAGTGACTGTGCAAATTAAGTGGAGGTATGAGGCCATGCTAGCAAAGGGCTCACAGCTCGTAGTCTGTTGGGTTACAACATGCTGTTGATAAGGTTTTGATGCTGAGATGCAGAACATAATGGGATAGATCTGGGCCAGAAGAAATGAGCTTAAGATGTGATTTACTGTGACCTGTTCCAGTTTGCCTGTGCACAAATTACTTCCACCAGAAGGCTGTTACAAAGAGGAATGCGGCTCTTCTCTTTTGTCCTCGTCCTTTGCTGCTTTCTCAGCTGACTGATTCATTTTGGCAGAGGGGAGCGAGACAGGAGATTGGGAACACAGCATAGACATGAAGGCTTCTTCCACTGCACCCGCGGTCTTGGAGGCCCAAGAGGATGAAGATTTGAAGAAATGTTTCAGGAGCACATTAACGATTCCTCAGTGAACACAGTTTCAGGCCACTTGTCGCAGCAGAGTTTGTTCATTTTTGTACCAAACTAAAATAGGCAACCAAATCCTTGGTCTGCAAGCCAGAGTTCCCCAAATGTGAAAACATCTTGAATTTAATGTAGCTCCAATGTGATGCAACATAACAGGAGAAATGTAGCTGTCCTTGCATTAGATGTGTGGAGTGGTTTTGCCCAGCATTCCCTTAATGCTTGCTCTACAGATGATTACAGCTCTGAATGCCGTTTTCATGTCTCTCCTGTGGTGCTATGAATGAGATGTTAATTCAGCTGTACAAACGTGAGCAGAGCTCGGTATTTTTGAGCTGTGAGTTCCAACTGTGCTGTTAGCTTAGACCTGAGGAAGTTTGGAGAGCAGAGGTTGACGACAGACCAGCTTCTTCCTCCTGGGTGGGCGAGTTACAGAAAAAAAAGAAGGCAGAAGCTTGAGGCATGGAACCATCTTAACTTCTGTTTGTGAATGTTGGCTGTCTGGTCATGATTTTTGGCCAGCTGCTTTCTTGTAGTTTTATATTGAAATATGGAATATACTGATAAATGGTGGTCTTTGGTTTCTTCACTTTGTTCCCATGTCAGTAGATTTCACGCTATTCTCATGATGTTGCATGAAGTGGGGAAAAGGATATTGGAATGCTGCTAGAGTCCATGAGACAGAATCATCATCTTCAAGGTGATGATGATATGCGTTTTGAGGATGCTGGGTGAGTGGAGTGCTGCTTAGTATCATACATCAGGGCCTGCAAGTTGGAAGGCAAAAAAGCTATAAATAACTGAAATCCTGTTAGGTTAGGTAGAGCATTAGGCCTGTGCTTCCTGGTTATGGCTCAGTGGAGCACTAGATTGGAGGAGGCTCGTTCACCACTGAACAAACTCTGTATTTCGGAAGGGGCACAGACAATTGTAGAAAATTCTGTGAGGGGAGATGATTCCACAGCAGAAGTTGGTTAGAGTTGGAACCCAGGGCTGCTGCTCTCTTTTATGCGAGTTCTTTGCAATTAAAATGGACGTGAACAATGAATCTAAACAGAACCAAAAGTGAGCTGCACACAAGTAACTCTTCCCCACTGACAAAAATGTATTCCACGCAGTAGGAATTGTATGGGAAATGTTGAGTCATGGCCTGAACCACTGATTGATCACCTGGGGAAAGGATCAGGTCAGCCCTGAGAACACAGGTGAAGGCAATTTAGCTGTGTGACCAGAAAGGGTGGAACCTGGCTCTCTTAGACCTCACTTAAGGGCTGATTGCCACAGGGGAAAGATCTCTTTATGGAAGAATCTGGAAGTTTTCCCTTGTGAAGCTGGTGTCTTCTGATACAGGTCAGCAATCTTCTTCCCTTCTTTTATAGCACTTTTCAGTAGAGCGGGTCCTTCTGTCATCACACCTCTGTTTTAACATATTTTTCATTATATTGATCTGCCCAATTGCTTTAGTAATCCATGCTGATTTAGCTTTCTCTGTTAATATTTCTCAGTGATACTTTTCCTCCAGTATTTTCTGCTCCTTGGTGTTGATAGTTTACCATAACAAAGTCCTTTTTTCACCTATACCACCAGCTCAGTTTCCTCAACTGAAAGTCACACAGGAATAGCAGAGTTCAAGGGCTTGATGCAAGGGTCTGAAAGTTGACCTGAGCCACCCACACGCTCCATTGTTATTCAGGGCAAATTATTCAATCTTCTGACCTCTTTTCTGCAAAATAGGGTCATATCTCTGCCTGGTTTAGTTCAGATAAGGAGCTTATACCTGCCTTGTGCACACGTGTCGTCATGCACAACAGCTTCTGGATTTTAGGGGCAGCTGCTGTGACTGAGAAGTGAGGCGAATGCTGGAAATAGCCATTCTGTTGTCTTGGAAGCCTTTGTGTCTTCATTCTGAAAAGCTGGATCTCTGTGTGCAGCGATGTCTTGAATAAGGCAGGAAGGCAAAGAAGTGTTCCTTGCCAGCTGCCTTGGAAACAGAAATAGTTATTCTCTTAAGCAGACTTACTAATTGTGTAGGATTACCAAATAATTTGGCTAAAATCTGCTTGGTTTCTCCAGCCTCTCTCAATTTCTATTAGTAACTGTTTGTGATCAGTTTTAGTGCTTTCCTTGTCTTTCAGGTGCAGTGCTATCTGTATACCTGCGTTTGCAGATGCAAGTTGGTCTCAGCTCAATATATTCACTGGGAGAACAAACAATTCAGCAGGATATTGTTTAAATGTGCATTCAAATTAGTAACAGTTTCAGAACGTTTACGTTTTGTATATAGAACAGGAGATGCAAAGATTGAATGGAGAGTAGCCTAATCAAGTGCACAAATAAAACTGTCTTAAATGTCATCACATGGTTTAGTACCATTTAAAACCTCAAAAATAAGGTCTACTTCGCTTATAGAAACCGAATGAGTCTTATATCTCTTCATAGGGATAAATTTTATCTTATGGCAGTGCCCGTACTGATTGAAATAAACTGCTCTGGGGAGTTAGTGTGCTTGTAAGCATGCATACTGGCTGTGGGAGAACTTACATTACTAAAGATTTCTCTCCTGGCACGTGCAGCTTCATTCATACAGTAAAAATGTTATTGGTTTGCATATTCTAGCGGAGAACTGCTGAGCAGTCAGAGTTGCTCTTGAAAACAGTATAAAACCCTGGTCTGAGCAAGTGTTAACTGCCTATATCAGATCCCAGGCACTGGAAATTAAACACTTGAAGTTAGTGGTCTCCCTTGACCACAAAGGACCTCTTTCTCTCAGTTTGCTGCCAGTCATCTGGACATTATGTCTTTTATCTCTTAGAGATGCTGTGAAAAATAAATTGTTTCTGAAAAACTCAAAAATAGAGTGCTGAGAGCAATAAAAATCCCTGTGAGGAGCTTAATTGTGTCTTCGGGGAAGGTTTAGAGTAATATGCTGTAAATAAGGTGTAGGACCTCACACTGATCCACGGGGGAGGTGATAAAGTACTGAACAGCTCTTGGTCGAGAGAGGAGAGCTTACTTTGTTCATCGTGGTCTCTACATTTGGAGAGAGCACAGAAGAGGTGAAAGAAGGGTACAGTCATGGGAGTTGGGACTGATTGGCATCAGTGCAATGCAGCGAATGTAAGGACGCACCAGACAATGTCAAAAAGATATTCTCTGTCAGTTTTGAGATTTTCACTTCTGAAATTGACTTTTTGGTGAATACGTAGCAGAAAACTTAACTGCTCCTGTCCCGTGGAATTATTGAGTTATCTTGAGTTATTTGCTACCAGAAGTTCTGAATCCTGCCCCTTCCAAAGCATCAAGTGTAAAGGGGATGCATCACTTGGCAGCAGTAGCAGATCATAATCCTGTAAGTTTAGCAGGCACTAGAGGGAGATACAGTGCTTTTAAGGCTTGAAACCCAAAGGATTTATTTTAATGGCCTCGTGGACTGCAAGAAACTACCGCACTACTCTTGCCATTACCTGATAAAACTTCTTGATGTGCCTTGTAAGAATGTAATCCATCGAGAAATAAGAGATAATGACATAAACTGCACCATGTGGATAGCTGGCTGTCATATGTTGCAAATGGAGGATGCTAGCTTTTCTTTGGGAAGTGTTCTGCAGAGGAGAAAAAACACTGGAAGATCCAAAAGTTGCATTGGTCTTTATTAGGGCATTTTTCTCACCAAAGGCTTTTTGCTCTGTAGTGGAACGTGACAAGGTTATCCTCCAGGATGACAAACAGATTTTGACTAATGAAGGCTGTTTCCTGATTGATACAATTGTAAATAAGTGGGAATGCTTTAATGGTGATGTCTGCCAGTTGAAGTACCACACTGAATTTCTTCTTTGTTCTCTGTCTTTCAGGAGCTGTATAGAAAGATTATCAAAGCAATTGTAATGTTTATGGCTTTTCAATTCTCCAGAAATATATGGAGGTATAGACACACAGTGCTATTACCTTGGGGAAACTATTAGAGGTTGCTTCATGCAACGATAAGGACTTTTATTCATCAAGAGTAATTACCTCTATCTTCATAAGAAGTGAGAAGATGACAGTAAGAATTACTGTGTCACACAGGGAGGTGATGATGGCAGGAGCGTCACTGCCTCAGCTGGAATGAGAGCTCCAGAATTATTGTGGGCATATCCCAAGGTTCCAACTAGCAAGAACCCTGGTAGTTCTACCTGGCAATGCCATTCCATTGGAATCCCAGAAGCTGCTCTGCCATCTGTCTATATGCTGAATATCACATCAGCCTGTTATAAGCATGAGTCAAAGTGGTAAGTGTACAACTTCATATTTGTGATTTTTTTTGTTTTTTGGGGTTTTTTTTTTTTTTTTTTTTTGGTCTTTTTCTGTTCCTGTGTGAAAGTATGACAGCATAGATTTAAAGAGAGAAAGCATTCTGTGTCGATACTGAAGCTGGTTGTGGGAGTTCTCCCAAAAGAAGGTTTGCATGGTGGCTGAAAGCATAAAATTGTAGCAGATCATCTCTGTGGCAGTTCATTGTAATGTTGTGCTGGTAAGAATGACACTGTGAGATGGAGGATAAAGTAAAGTTAAACCACTTTATGGCTGGCTGAGTAAAATTTCATTGAATGACAGGCATTTACTATGACTTGGTTGAAGCGTTATGGCCGTGTAGATTTATTTTTCCTGTGGGTCTCTGGGTTTTACTGAATTCAAATATGCTCAAGGTTTCGGAGGCAACTGGACTGAGCATATCAGCTCCTTGTGATGTCCTGTTAATTTCTGCTACTGTTGTTGCATATGACCCATTCTTTCTGCAAGTTGGAGTGTTGCTGTAGGAAGGCTTGTTGATAGATTTCCAGTTATCTGCATTCATGGATCAAACCTTTGGAGGGAATGGGAAGCAACAGTATCCTTGTAATGGCAGCAAGAGACAAACTTGGAGTGTTTGATCATGTAAGGTGTGATGATGCACAAATACCAGGGCTGGAATGTATAATCTGAGTGTGCACGCTTGTATGTTGTGACTTAAATTCCCTTAAAAACAAACAGCAATCTTTGCCTTTGTAAGTACTTTGCAAACACAAAAACGTCATTTCCAGAATTTCATCTAGATCCTACTTGTGAGGAACTCAAAAACCTAGAGCTTGCTGTAGTCTCTGACATTGTAGTAGTTCTTTTGGTAATATTTCCCCCCCACTCAGTGAGGAGGAGGGCGGATTTCAGGATGTTTAATGAAAAGAAAATGGCATTTCAGTCTTTAGTAATGTAACGCTGCATAGAGTTATCACTTATCAACTGAAAACAACCTGGTATCAAGCACACAGAATATAGAAACTGCAAATGGAAAATTCTTCTTGCTTCAACCCACTTCCTTTTGTTGCACCAGGAAGGGAAATATTTGTATGGAAGATACAGTTCTTACGGTGAGTGACAGATTACCATCTTTGCCCGTGCACGTGAATTCTTAATATATCTTCAGAAATATTCGGTTGAGCATGTGGATGTCAAAATAAAGCAAAATAATACGTAGTTCTTCCAAACAGCTTTACTTTCAGGAGGCTTATTGGTGGTGTCAGTTGTTACATGATGAGATACACACTATGCAGTTTGTGCATCCACTCTTTTTGGAACTAAAAAAGAACCAGTATTCAATATTCAATGTGAGTTACAGTCATGATTGTCAGATCAAAGTAACATCCTGTCAGTTCTAATTTGCTGCTATTTTCCTGAAATTTTAAAGGGCAGAATCCTTCAGTGTTCCTATTCAGGTGTCAGATTTGCATTATAACAAATTCAGCCTGTTACCTTCTGACATCCTTATAAGTACAGCCAAAAAATATACATTATTAAAAATTATGGAACGTGCCCAAAAATATCATGGAAAGTGGCAAATAGAAATGATTGTAACTCCTAAAACTACTGAGCTGATTCCATTCTTTTCTTGGCTTTATTTTTATGTTTCTGTCAGAATACAAGATAAGTGAAAAACCAAACCTGAGGTTGACATCTCAGTTACTTTTAACTACGTTTAAATTCCTAATAATTGAAGTCAATAGATGAAAATTGTCCTCGTACCTGTCTGAATTTGTTTGCTCAAATATCATTTTTCTAAATACACTGGTTGCTACATCATTGGTTGCTTTAAACTTGTGGGTGTCTGTTGGAAGTGACAGAGTTGGCATACTGACATTGGAGATGGGTCTTCCACGTTAAGAATTTGTACGTGTGCATTGTTTTGCACATGTTGGTCCAAGCACGTTAGCAAGGCTAAGTACCTCATAGCTGAAAAGTGTGTGCAGAAGTTCTGAGCTGAAAAATATGAGCTAAGAAGTTGGAAAGAAGTGGTTGTGTTTATGGTAGTTAAGGCTGTTTGAGATGTCACTGCTCCAGTCTTGCAAAGATACCATAATATGTAGACTTGAGAGCAGGAGCCACGTGTGGGTATGTTGTCTACATCAGTGCATGGTTAGGGAATTTTAAATTAAATAGATTTTTCAGCAATAGGTTAAACAAAGAGAACTGGCTTCTCATTAAGCTGTGTAAGTAGCACTTTCAGGTTGCTTCTGCTATCAGTGTGAAAGCTTCTCACTGTTCGGTGGTAATAAGCAGCAGGGGACGATAACAGCATAAGCTGCTCCAGGACTATTTTCAAGATGATGTCTAGAAGCAATCTCAATATAAGCACCCAAGTGCCATTGTGTTTCTGGGATTAATATGGGCATACATTCATCTGCTTACATTCCCTCCAATTTATTTCCCTGCAAGTTGCAAAACTACGGAACAAATGTTTCAAACAGAGAGAATTCTAAGATCCGAAAAGAAAAACAACATAAGCAGAAGGCACTCACTGATGCCAGTAAATTCTTCATGGCTGTGACTTATTCATAAACATGAGCAGATAAGTATTCAAGGGGAAGAAAGGACTAATTTTTAAGTGATTGAGGCAAAATTTCTTAGCACAAAATACACACAGGGCTCCTAGGCAAATCTAGTGATAAGGGTAAGTGCTGTTTGAGAGAGAAGGAGCTGAGACAAATTTAATGGCAATGGAGCAATCCAATGCACACGGCCAACACGTGTTTTATTTTAACAGAGGCGTTTAGGCTGATCTGCACATTTCCTAGGGTTAATAAAGGTGAGTCTCAGTGGCTCACAAGCCTTCTTTATAGCTCTCAGCTAGGTTTGTGCCTTGTACAAATGACAAGAATACAGTGCTGGAAGCTTAAAGGATTGTTCCCTCATCCGGGAAGAGTCAGTGGGGGTAAAGCAGACGGCCATCAAGAAGTGAGAAGGAAGACTGCAGACAACAGTCTGTGATAATCAGTATTGGTTTTTGATTCTAACAGATGGGATTTGTCCAAGTATGAGGCCTGATGCTGCTTTAAAGTGTGAACAGTAAATGGTGTAGAATGGCTTTATTAGAATCATTAAGATTGAAGAAGACTTCTATGATCGCTAAGTCAAACCCCAGGCCATCCCACCATGCCTACTGATCAGTCTTTCAGTGCTGCGTTTCCAAGGTTCTTGAACACCTCCAGGGATGGAGACTCTTCCACCTCCCTGGACATTCTGTGCCAATGCATCACCACTCTTTCCAAGAAGAAATTTTTTCTTAATATACAACCTGAACCTTCCCTAGTGCAGCTGAAAGTCATTACCACTTGTCCTATCAAACCTGTATCAGAATGGTTCCCTTTGTTTGTTTGTTTGTTTGTTTTTTTAACCTCCTGTTCTGTCAACAGTGTCAGAAGAGCAAGTGTGCACTGCACCAAGGAACCAGATCTCTGTATGAGAGATTAAAAATGAACAAAACATAAACAAGCTTCCAATGGGGTGGTGTGTATGTCTGTGAGAAGAGTTTTGCAGTGTGAAGTAGCCACTGCATCGAAGACCATGCCTTTAAAATGGTCTGACAAAAGTGAAAGGAAGGATCTCTGTTTCCCATTTTTTATGGAGGGGAATAGAGATTCATGCTGAGGAATAGACTTGTCTGTGCTTTTGTCTGATGTCTCTGGCAGAACTGGGAATTTGGGAAGCTGGTTTCAAGTCCCACTTGTGCGCAGTGCGTAAAACGAAGCTATTCTTCCTCACGCCTAATCAGCTAGCCATTATGGGGCTAGAGCAGGAAAAGACAGGTTGGAACAGGATGCCAAACCAATGCAAAGATTTGTTAGCAATTTCCTTTCTTACTTAACTGCATAAATAATCAAATCTGAACGCTGGAAAAGCTCAGATATTTCCCTTGGGATGTAGGCTTGCCTTGCATGTTTAAAATATTTATTTATTTGAGCTGTCAATGTTTCTAACTCTATCAAGGCTGAAACAACCACGGAACCTGCAGATGAAAGATGAGACCTGAAAAGGGAAAGAAAGCAGTGTGTTAGGTCCATTTAATTTAAATGCACTGTATTAAATCTAAAGCTGTCTCCACAGTGTCTGTGCAGTTTGGCTCCTTATTAGTATTACTAAGAAAGGGAAGATATTTCAGAGCAGGCATGGTTTAGATTAAGTTAATTTAAGTTAGTACAGTGGTTTAGAATACCAAGGCACTTTTGTACTGATCTCATTGTACTCCAGTGCAAGAAGAGCAGTTGGGTGTGTGACAGCAGTACTCTGAAATGATAACTGAGCAATTCTGCTTCCATATTTCCTGAGAATATGGGAAGAGGTTTTGCCTGGTGGTGCAGAGAATAAAGAACAACGAAGGGCAACGCAGTTTGCCCTGAGACAGCAGTAAGTAGGTCAGCAAGGCACTGTCTTGCTCCTGATGCTTGTACTGTGTGTTTTGATGGAGCACCACTGAGCTATACGAGTGGGGATCTTAATTCTTGTCCATGTGAAAAGCTGCTGCAAGCCATCAAACCTGCCGGGTGCTTACACGTATCTAAACAGCTTTGAAAAACTCATCAGGGAAGAGAACCTTTTATTTATCTGCCAGATCCTCTCAAATAACAGGAAAGTGCAATTGTGTGAAGGATTTTCGAATCGCCACTTCTGGTACAAAACACAACCGCTGCATTAAACCTGGTGGGAGAGGGTCCTTGTTAGAGCAGCCCTTTGTTAAAGGCTGGGATAAAAATAAAAACTGAGCTGGCCTTCATTTTGTTTCTTTGAGAGATTTTTCTTTATTTTTGGTTCTTGTTTGCGTGGGACCTTTCATTTACAGGTCAGCGACCTGTGGCTGGAATTTCTTGGTGGCACTTCAGTCAAAGCAGTAAGGCCTCATTTTGTGGTTTAATAAGATCTTAGAGCTCAATAGGTTATTCATAATATCAAAGCTATTTAGAGCTAGAAGAATATTTCTGCTCTAGCGCCATCCAGTTCACTAGGATTTTGTAGTTACACCTATACTGAATGTTTTCCTTAGACAGAAGAAACATGAAAACAAAGGTGAAACTAGACATGTGAATCTTTTAGAGCTTTATGTATCACTGAGAGATCACTGAGAGAACAACAGATTTAGAGATTACAGTCTTCCCACCCAGGAATCCTTGCAGCTGCTCTTTTAACTTCCGTCTTCTAAGGCTAAGGGGAAGTTGCATGGCAGCTGGGTAACAACCTTACTCATATTTAGATGGGACTGGATATGGAAGCAAGTCACAGGGCAAACTGTTTTTGCAGAAGTCATACTTCTATGTGGATTCTAAAATGGATGCCCAGAAAGCAAGAGCGTTTGTTCTCTGTGTGCTTGCAATGCCTGTAGAAAAGCTCAGAGCTAAGCTGTTATTTCTTCGCTGCTTCTCTTTTCCATAGCCTGAGTTGCTCCAAAAGGAAGGAGACCATGTAGAAGATGAATCGTAATCAGTGAAACTTCCAGAGATAAATATTAGTGACAGTATCATTTTTACTTAGTTATTTTTTCAACGGTGAAAATACAGTTGATGTTAGATAATGATCTTTTGGTAATTGCCTATTACAGAGATGTTTTAAGTTAACGCACAATGAGTTTGGAGTTAGTTTTCAGAAGAGCTTGCTTTTCTTTCTCTGCTAGCATCTGAGTGATGCCCATTAAGGGTATCTATGGAACACTTAATGAAAAGAAAATTGTTGGATGGAACCATCCCATGTAATGAGATTATTTCAGCAGTTTACTCCTCATAATATGTTAGCATGAAAGATTAGAATTTTGGGCAGGTGTGAAAATCTGTTGAGTTTCCCTGCAGGTATAATCCATGCACCGGGGGAAATTTGCTTTAAGGGCGTGTTTTTGTGACTGTATGAAGTGAAATCAAAATGATGCACATTCGTAAAAGATCATCTAAGTGTAAGTTATTTGTCAAGATAAATTAAAACTTATATTTATTCTGCTTGAGATGAGCTATTAACTGGAATTTCTGGTCTAATCAGTTATTTGCATTCAGAGAAGAAAGCAATTGTGAGGTCAGGCTTCCTTTGGAGTCAGATTTGTTACAGTCTATAGTTTCTTCAGCCAGTAATTTACCCCACACACCCTCTCCTCTTCTTCCCCAGGAGGCAGCCTTGCTGAGTGGCATCACCACATCTATTCTAGGGCAATTGTTTTTCTCCAACTAGTCTGAAATCAACCCCAGTGCTCAGATTGTCCTGATAAGTGACTGCTCTTTGGTATTGTGTTCCCTGTCATTTTGTCTTCCTAAAACAAAAGATGGGTTAGTCTGAAAGGAAGACAGCTCTGACATCTCACAGGTCAGTGGAATTTTCTTTGCTCTCCAGCCTGGTAAAACTCTCCCCACTGTTTACCCTGTATACTCCCACCATGTTCCCATATGCTTCAATCATAATGCTTAACTCTGTGGGTTGTTTTTTTTTTAATTTGAATTAGTGTCTATTGATACCCTGTTGATCTGACACAAAAGCAGTGTGCCTGTTTTGTCGAAAAGGGGACTGAGAGACTGCTGAGGGTTTGTGGCTCTGAGGACATGACACTTTGCATTTCTTTATACTCGTTAGACAAAAGAGGGCATAATTAGACTTCAGGCGGGCTTCTGTCATAAAGAAATCAGAGGGGAATTTCTTTATGTGTCGGGTTTGCAACAGTGTCTTCTATAGCTATAAAATACACTCAAGTATTTCCAAGACCTGGTTGGCATTGAGCTTGATGTGAGCTTTGTGTATCCACAGCTAGAGGCCTATGGTTTGAATGCTACATCCATTTGCTGTTTTTATTCCATTGTCGTGGGGTTTTTTTGTCCATTATCGCTGCAGCCATGTTTTGAAATCAGTACTCCCCTCCCATGGATCTGTTGCTTTGCTGTTTGTGTTTTGAGACCGCTCGCGCTGCATATCAATGGGATTTAGGATGAAACAAGAGAAGTCCTGGGATTTTTGTAAACCAATCCCATCATCTGTCTTTTGTGAGCTTGGAAAGCTGTCAGTCTGCACAGAAAACACACTGGCAGGCCCAGCCACTGCCTTGCTGCTGAGAGGGTTTCTGCAAGGGCAGCTGAAGTCATGCAGTGAATCCTTAAACAAGCCAGGGAGGAAAACACTGGAGTCAAGGGAAGGTTCCTCCTAGGTTTTTGTGGTACTTCTCACTTTCTGGGAGCATGCAGTTGCAAAGGATAAAGTAGTGAAGGATGTCAAAGCTGACTTTGCTAGAAATCTCAGTGGTATTTTCCCTAGGCTAACACCCTCAGCACTCCTTTCAGATAGGCCACTGTCTCTACCGTCTCACAGTCCTTGGTATTTTGAATTTATTCGGGTTTTAAATATTTTAGGGAGGGAGAACCGATTTTAAGGTCAACCACTGCAAGTGTGTTGTGAGGAAAAGAGATACATTGCTGTCAGAAGATGGATGGCAAACACTTCTGGATTGGACTGGTTGAAGGTCATGAGCTTCTCCTGTGGCCACCAATTGAGTTTCTATGTATAGGATGTGAAGAATAGCCAGCGTTTGTACTAACTGCTGGGAAACAGCTTTGTTACAAGGTGGTGCTTCTGAATAGCAAGATAACGGTTGCGTTGGTAGTGCTCCCTGGGATCAGCATGAACCTGCAGCAAGAGAAAGAAAAATGCTGCTTTCTGCTATGCACTGTGTTAATTAACTGTCTTCAAGGTAGGCCTGGGATATGTTCCTCTTGACAGGAGTCCAAGGCCTCACAAAAGCAGGGCTGAGAGTTTGAGGCATTGCTGGGAATCTGCAGGAGCTTTATTGTGTTAGTCTGCAAATCCACTTCCGAATGGTTTAACGCTCTGAGGAACTAGACAATTTGTAAAACGGTCTTTTGAACTAATTGAAGTTAACTTGCCACAAATTCTACTTCTAGACAGGTCTTAAAAGGCAGATGTATCATGGAGCTTTGTTTCTAGCCACACATAATGGCTACGGTGCTAATGATTTCATGGGTCTTGTCCATGGGAGACTTGTTTGGAGAAATCTGATTCAACCCTATATTATGAACACAAAGGGCGTAGAAGGCAGGTGTCTTATTTTTGTTCTCTACCTGCTTTTTTTTTACCTCTGCTTTTTTTTAATTAATTTTTCTTTGAGAGGGAATTTCTAGACAGAAAGAAATAAGACCCAAACCTACCAAACAAACAAGACACAAAAGCTTTACATTTCACCTGGGCAAACAAACCATATTTCTGACAAAGTGTTATTGTTCAGAAGTCATATAAATATGGCCACTCATTTAAAGATTAAAATCTTAGTTGGTTACCAAGAAAAGTGAGCTGGAAAGCTCAGTTATTGAACACAGAGGAGGTTGTGCAGCAGTGGGAGTTTTTTGAGCTTTTACTATTTCTATGTTGGAGATTATAGAAGCTGGTTTGTGATGCCCAAAAACTTCTTTTGTCACTGTTTTGGCTGAGCTCGAGACGTTTCACACAGCCCAGAATCTGGGCCAGCACATTCCAGCTGCTTCAGTGTTGTCAGTTTATTCTATTACAGAAGCATTTCAATCCTTCAGCTGAGGTCAGGGCCACAGGCTAAGCGAGGTGTTGCTAGCTCTTATTGTCATATGGCCTTGTTCCAAGTCTCATCATGGAATCGTGGTATCATTAAGGTTGGAAAAGGCCTCTATGATGTCCAAGTCCAACCCCAACCCATCCCACCATGCTCACTGACCATGTTCCTCTGTGCCACATCTCCACAATCCTTGAACACTTCTGAGGACAATGATTCCACCACCACCTCCTTAAGCAGCCTTTGCCAATGCATCACCACTCTTTCAGAGAATAAATTTTTCCTAATATCAATCTGAACCAGCTTTGGCTCAGCTTAAGGCTATCACCTCTTATCTTGATAGGTAGCCTTGCACAAGGATCCCTGTTTTTACATATGCTTCTGTCCTGCGTTGTTTGAAAGGGGGTGCATCCTTAAAAGCTAAAATTTTAAATACAAATTAAGAAAAATAAAATTGATACAGGGATGTGTTTTCACTTTATCTCTTATTTATGCTTTCCTGAGAGCTATGACTGATGATAGCATAGGGGGCCAAACCTTTCTAGATGGCCTCGTAGATGTGGAGGGCAGAAGTGAGGGAGATGGACTCTCCTGGATGAGGGCCAACATTCTCCCCTCTGCATCTGAGTTCGCATTTTTCAGGTTATTGAGGTCTGCTTTGGTCAGAGGTTCAGCAGGGTTTTTCCCCTTCTGAGTTGCACACGTTCCTGTCTGTCAGATTTCTGACTCTGCTGTGTGTTTTTTCTGCCATGCTGCAGTGTGGAAGCACTGTTAGCAAGCAAGAGCTCAGGGAGCAAATCTTCCCCACACCTCTTTGTCTTTTTGTCTTCATACATTCACTTTTCTGACAAGTTTGTGACAGTCTTGCAAGAATTCAGAGAACAGTGCGTGGATGGCCATGCTGCTACTTGGGAAGCGCCGTGCATTGTCAGTGTTCAAACATTTGACCTTCATCCCTAAGGCAAGGGAAAAAGAGATTAGGTAATGTATGTTACCTTGCTAATGTCAAAGAGGACCCTTGGAAGGCATAAAAAAAGTATGTGCACAGAGACATTACATCAAATATGTTTTAAAATATGCGTTTCTTTAGTGTCTACATTAGATTATTTTCAGTTTCTTTCTTCTGCTCAAGTACAGTGTGGGCCAAAACACTGATGTTAAATGGTGCAGCTCCAGTGAATGCACTGGAGCAACTGGCCTGTCTGACTCAATTATTGCAGATGGTAAAGCAGTGAAATAAATTTGAGCAAGAAAAGTAAGGAAAGGGGAGAAGGAGAGGAGGACAGGGCTCTCATTACCGCCTTTGAAGTCGGTTCACTTGCAGCAGTGTCAATTCAGTCCACTTGAAATGTCCCACCACGTTGTTTCTGTCCTGCTTATTGGAAGGTGTGATTAAATATCTAATTAGGTATCAGAATTGGTTCTTCTATCTACCTTGTTGACATCATTTGTTTATCTTTAGTATCTGGACAAACAATCAGCTTGGAGATGTTTAAGGAAGTGGTCAGTGTGATAATTAGGGACTATGGTTTATGGGCAATATTTGTGGTAGGTGGATGGTTGGACTGGATGATCTTAGAGGCCTTTTCCAAGCTTAATCATTCTATCTCACTCTCATGCCATCTGAGATTTTCTTATAATAGTTTTCTTCCAGGAAGTTGTCAGGCATGGAAAGTTATTAACTTCTGAAAATTAATAACTTTCCAATCTCAGATCTCCAAGTTTTCTGAGTAATTTGAATTCTGGCCCTGTATCCTTTTTGTTTATCAGGGATCATAGATGATTGATGAATTGCAAACACTGAGTAATGTATGTTCTCTGGGACTCATTAAAACTTAGGACCAAGGTCCTCCTTTTATTTACCTCTTTCTGAAATTGACATTGCCCTAAATAAAATCTTCTGGCAGGGTTTCCTCCAACTTTGAGCATTCTGTCACCTCAAATGAATAGAAGTTACAATTGTTCTATTATTTTCCATCTAGCAAAAATTAGGTCTGTGTCTTAAATATAAGTTCACATTTGATGTGTCATTTTTATTTTTTTCCTTTTCTCCATTTCTGATGCCATGCCTGTCACATGTTAGCATTGCCAGGCTGTATGAGTACTTATAGCAGCTTGCAATCCATCCACATTTTTCAGAGGCCTGTCAGACTTTGAGCTCATCAGTATTCGTGTAGGTGTAATCGCACCTGCAAAATTTGAATTACCATGTTGATAAGTCTGTGACAGAAATGGACTGTGACTGAACCTGGTACAAAATTGATAAGCCCTTGCGGGGAAGAATTGGATAAAAGAGAGCCACCTGCTAATGCACACTTGTTTTGAACTGGGCAGATATAAAACATGTCTCCTTGACATCCCCATTCCTGAAACATCATTCAGAGATCATTTGCATCAAGAAATGGAAGGAGCCCTTCAACCCCTGGGTGTCTGGCAATGCACTAAATTGCTGAGACTCTACCTGCTGGCATCTGGCCTGTGCAATGAGGTTTTGGAATTCCTTAGGGGCTGCAGAGTACAGGCAGGGACCTCATTGGTTCTGTGTGAAGGCAGCATGGTTTTTCTCTTAGGAAACACAAACAGATTTTCCTTTTTGAATTACCAATTTAACAAGGTAAAGAGTGTCAGCAATCCTAAGCAACGCTCAACCTCACTGATAAACTGGAATAGGATTTTTTCATGAGATCATTGAAACGCATGCATGCTAAAAGCCTAACAGCCGTAGCTTTGTTAAAATCACAACATCAAAAAAAAAAAAAAGGCAACTTCTGACCCAAACTACTTGCCTGATTACCGAAAATATACGCAGCTCAGACTTCACTCTTTGCAACAGTGATTAATTTTCGTTGCTGTGTAAGCTTAAAGCTGATAAAGTGAAGATCAGTACCAATTCTGAAGTTGTGGTTTCTAAGGCACTGTTGTCTTCCAGCTCGCAATGAGGGCTGCGAATCTCGTGTTCCCGTTGCATCATGAAAATAAAGAACAGCTCACAAAGAGCCCACATGTATTATTGCTAAGTGTATCTTTTGTGTTTAGTGAAAGGGTCCTGTCTTCTGTCAGAAGGCTTAATGAAATGTTAATTTTCACTACTAATCAACTTGAAACATAATGGCAGCAGCTCGCTAATAAATAAGTGAACTTTGTGTTTGCCCTGTGCTGCTCTGGAAGATGTCCAGGTTCTTCCTTGTGTAATTCATCTCTCTTGCAGAATAGAGGAAAGCAGCAGCTCAGAAGAACGGATGTAAATCCATCATGTTTCAAACAGTGTGTAGCCAATTAAATACTCAAGTCTCATTTTAGCCTTAGAAATATGTTATATCATTGCAGGTTTCCTTCTAACTAGCTCTGCAAGGGTTGTCAACCCCCAAATCTTCCAGGATCTTTGAATAGGCGAGTGCAAAGTCTGTGTTTAGAGGGATCTGTAACAACTCTAAGTTTGTATAGAACCCTTGCCATGTAGTGAACAAACAATATTTGTTCAAAGGTTGTCCGTTTCAATCTAACCCAGGCAAGTTACCTTAATACTTGCTTTCAGGGTCTGCTGAAAACACTGAGTTAGTCAGTGTTACCTGGGGAGAAAAAGGTGGGAAAAGGGGAGAGAATTGCTGGGTCTCTTTGTTTTCTTTCCTCTGTAACTTCAGCTGCTGTATTGCTTTGGGTTTCTGAAGAAGCTTATAAATGTTTTCTTGCCTAAAGAATCTGTAACAACTCCTGACGAAAGATTTTCTATATGCTCACATATCAAACAGGCAGCATCAGCAAGCTGATTTTTAATCCTTTACGAACTGTGGAGCTCAGGTTTCCTAAAAGGACTCCAATTGGGTGCTGCTGGCTGTTGGTACCGCATGGATCTCTCACTGCACACAGCATCTTGCAGCCCCCTGCTGCATGGCCGTGGGCAGGCTTCAATTATATGCTGGCTAACCTCCAAGAAAATGCAAAGTAACCCCGTATTGGATGAATGCTTATTGCTCAGCAGAGCTGCATGTCGTTTTTTGCATGTGTTCCCCGCTCCTGTGGGAACTTACAGAGGTGTGACACAGTGGTGCATCAGTGACAAATAGGCAATAGCAGGCAGCTAGGCTGAGATTTATATGTGATGCCAGGCAAAAACACTAGCATCAGGTGATGTACATCACGTAAAATAACAGTTGATAATAGGAGAAGGCCAGATACGTGCTGGCAGTACAATTACACAAAAAGCCTATAAGTATTACCAATATATTAATTATCTCAGACATTGCTAAATGGCAGTCTGCTGCCATTGGTCTCATCAGCCAATTATTCTCTGTTCTAACGATGCTTTCCTTTCAACACATGTTTTATTGATTACTCTTACAGCTGCTTAAAATCTAAATTTGTAAGTGGAATTTTCAACAAGCACATCTGGGTTGCTCTATTGACTCAGATGTTGGAATCTCTAGTGGAAGACTGAAATGCATCCCCTTGCAGCCCTTAAAATGCACTGCACGTGCAATTTTCCAAAGCAGATCTTTCTGAACAGCATGCGCACCTTTAAGTTGCAAACTTCTGCTATGTTTTCCTTAGCCCCACTGATTTTGGAGCTGTGTGAAAGCATGACAATCTCACCAAGGGCTTCTTTGTTGTTTTTTTTGTTGTTGTTTGTTGTCCTTTGAGTGAACGCTGAGATTTCTGTCCTTCTGATAGCTGAAAGAAGCTTGCAAATACAGTTGCTCGGAGTAGATTGCACTTAAGGACTTCTTCGTAGTTGAGAACTTTGAATGTGTTTTCCAAAGGCTTTGAAAATTCCTCCATGTAGTCTTGAGGAGTCTCACTTTGAAGTACTTTGAAGCCTGCATGTGAGAGCTGAGTTCGGTCGAGTCCTGTTTTTGCAGGATGGTGGAATTTAAGGCAGTTTTTATAGTTCAGGCATATCCTCTACTCTCTTTCTCTACACATCAAGTTTTGAACCAAGCATTTCTGTTTGTTTCAAAAGAAATAATTATTTTGAATACTTTTTTTTTTTTTGTGATCCTGTAATAAGTCATCACACTGAAACAGAATGCCCAGAAAGGCAGGTAAGATTTATTGAGTCCTGACCTGCATGTATTCATCTCTGTCAACCAAGCACGCAGAGATGAAATAAAATCAGGAAGGTGACAATTGAGGATACTGAGTAACTGAAGTAGGTGAATTGAAGGCAAGGAATAAGGAACTGTGAACAAAAACTTGAGTTTTTAAATAGAAAAGAGACTTGAAAGGAAAATTGAAGCCCCAGAGATAGAGAGAGATTGATTGACACCACATTATTTTAATAGACTGTACCAAAAATTATAAGAAGTTGAGGAATTGAATTGATGACCTGTAAAATAAACTTGGACTAGGAATATTACGGTGATGAGACTGCTGTAGGCCTGAGGATGTGGCAAGCTGAGCTGATTCTTAATTTTTCTTTCTGTCTTCTTTCAGCCCACAGCAGGGACTGGGAGGCTTTGAGGTCCCTTCCAAGCCAACCATTCTACAGTTCTATATTTTGTCACCTTTAAGACCTCTTCCAATCCAAACATGCTGTGATTCCATCATTTTCTGATTTTTAAGGTCCCTTCCAACATAACCATTCTACAGTTCTATGGTCTTTAAGGTCCTTTTCAACACAACATTTCTATGGGTCTGTGGTCTTTACGGTCTTTTCCAACCCAAAGCATACTGTGTTTCTATAGCTCTATGATAATTAGCACATAAATATAAATCTATTATCCATGGGAGAATATAACTGTGTTCTTCAGTGTTAGGAAAGCTTGTTTGTTCAAATAAAACAGAAACATATCTGCCAGACATCTGCCTCACAGCGCATTCCCTGTCTGTTTCTTGGAGGCTGATCTCTTTTTTGGCAACATCTTTGGCCTGATCTTCAACTACTGTTCTAACTCTGATTTAGAAAGAGGAAGTAGGAAGCAAACACAATTTCGAGGCAACTTTGTGCTTCCCATGATTCAGGGCCATGGAGTTTTTTGATGAATTCAGTGTAATTTTGGCCTCTAAAGACCAATGACGTGCACTCCATCCTTTGCAGTTGGTTCCTCAAAGAGTCCTTGATTTTGCTCCTCACTTCACCTCGGATGTGGGAGTGGAACCAAGAGCCAAGTCCTTACATTAGCTGCAGAGGTAAGAGTCACTGCAAAAAAAGAAATTATTAGGGCCTATTTTTCTACCATTTTAAGGCTGAGTGTTACAAGGAGACCTCGGTATAAATGAAAAACAACCTCATTATCTGTTATCATTCTCATCCTCTTCATACTAAGTCCCCATCTAATTTTCCCTGGGTTCAAATAATTGGACAAACAAGAATTTGCCCTCTTGATGTGTGCTTTGAGCTTTTGTCTTGTCCTCGCTTTCCTCTCTCCGGCTGCTTCAGGCTGCATCAGTCATTTCATTTTAAGGCTTGGAGTGCAGTCGAGTGCTTGGCAGGGAAAATTGAGGCTTTGTCTCTTTCAGTTCTTTGTGGCTTCTTCTCACTCTTGCCTTGACTCGCTGTATATCTCTGTGCATGTCACAGAGTCTGTTTGTGGTAATGCTCCTGTGACCAGAAAAAGTAGACCAGTGATTCTGCCCCAGAAAGCAATTTAAGATTAATTAATACTTGAGGGCCACACTGTTTCAATGAAATTAACAGTAAAGCGTGTTAATTTTAGTAGGTAACTGTCCTACATTTGCTTCTGATTAGAGCACCAACTTTGTATGAAATGAAAGAAGGAATCCAGAGCTAAACTGATGACTAAACAGCCTTCCATGTTCCTCGGGTTCCTTTTATAGTTAGCATTAAATGCTGATTGATAGGGGCCCAGAAAAATATAATGGAAATCAGACATATTTTCTTCCATCTCACCTAAAAATACCTCTGCTGGGGGGAGAGTTTTCTATGGAATGGTTACGCGTGTTCAGCACAGTAATAATAGTTCAGGAAAAACAGCACTGGGATGAAATGGGTGTCAGAGTTTTGTGTTGAAAGAAGTATTTATTAACAGTTTTTTCCCTTTCATGTCTACTTCAAGTTGTTTGGTGTTTTTTTTTTTGTTTTGTTTTGTTTATCAGAACTCATTTAAAAATCAAAAGTGAATCTTTTTCCCTTCACATGCTGCTTTTATTAAAAAGTTCTCTGTCCCTGCTAGATAAACTCCACACTGCCTAATTTGCTTCTAGGAAAGGCTTTGGGTTTTTTCAGGCATTGCACCCTTACCTCCATGCCTCCAAAGGAATATGGGTGGTGTGTGCCCATCCCAGTGACCAAGGGTGACCCCAGCACCACGGGTTTAACAGCTTTGGATTGCAAAATTACGTTGGCAATAGGTTGTCAAAGATCAGACTGTGAAACTTCCCGCTGTGACATCTATGGCCACATTTTCAGATTCCTCAGTTCTTATTTGGTTGAATTCAATTTTTATTCATTTTTTTATTTGACCATTGTAAAACCTAATGGAGAACTGACTTTTTAGATGGTTTTATTTCAACTGCACAAGACAATCTATTTCTGATAGTCTTGTTTCTTCTGAATAACCTGCTTGTCTTGCTCTGACCCAGTTCTCTTGCTATAGGAAGTTAGGGTTGAAGAGGAAAAGTTGCCTTCTCTTTCCTTTGGCACTTACAGCCATTTCAGTGCAATATTTTCTCACTGGCCATAAATCAGGATGTGAACCTCCTATAAAGATTACTTTAAAAACAATCTGAAATATGACATATTTATGAGATCATGACCGTACTACTCTGATATGAGAAGGAGTTGGCTTCCTTCATTTTTTTCCTTGGTAAATGAGAGTAGGCGCTGTTTTCAGTAATGTATACTTCATGATGTATGGAATAAAGCAGGCCAGTAATTTAGTTAAGATGATTTATACGAGCCATACATATAACTATTTTCTCCCTTCATCTCATGGTGGGGTGCCAGGAAGGCCGTAAACAAATCATTGACCTTTCTGTGAGCATGCAACCACTGACCTGAGGGCTGCTAGATTTGATTGATCCTGTATTTGCTGGCAGCTTTGAGAGGAGGGTGACAGCTGTGCTGCTCCCACTATCTCTGTGTACATGGGGGCTGTTTACATTTTGTTCATTCTGCTGTGTAGCTCTGCTCACTGGGTGAGACCTGCTGGTCCTCTGAAAATGAATGCTTGGTTTTTAATAAGGGCAAGTCAACTGCCAATTGAGAGAAAAGGGTTATTGCCTAAAAGAGATGGTGCTGTCTCATTAACAATATTTTTCATTTCACATGTGGCCTCGAAGCACTTTGCAAAAGAACAAGAATATTATAATTGCCAGATTACATAAAGTAACTTGTCTGCAGCCACCCAGCTTATCACATCCTACAGCGAGTGTGGCGTTCTGCCTGCAAAAACAGGGACTTGGTCATTCATTATGGCAACAGGGCATCCACGTGCAGTGCACTGCGGGATGCCTGGACTGCAGCCACCGATGTTAGCTTGAGTGACCCTAAAATTAACAGATGAGAGGTGAAAAGCATTGTTTTCAGAGGGAATGACATCTGGAGCGCAACTGAAACTTAGTGCGAATTTCAGAGAATCACAGAATCGCTGAGGTTGGAGAAGACTTCTAAGATCCCAAGTCCAATTCCAACCCATCCCACCGTGCCCGCTGACTGTGTCCCTCGATGTCACATCTCTGTGGTCCTGGAACACGTCCAGGGACAGTGACTCCACTCCTCCCTGGACAGCCTGTTCCAATGCTGACCATTCTTTCTGGCATTCAGGAAGTTCTGAAAGTCTTTCTGTTACGATCCGCTAGATCCGGAAAGTGGAAGCATGCAGATCTTCAAAATTGTGTGTGATTCTGAGCTATTTTGAAAATCTCACTTTTTGTGCCATAGTGAAGCGATGGTAAAGGTTAAGTACATGAAAATCTGGCCTGAAAAGTGCAAGCTAAGTTTTCACTTAACTTTTAATTGCAGTGCTTCCTGGTGGTGGCTGTTGGTCTTGTTTGTTTGTCTGGTTTTTCCCTAGAGGGACTGGCTTTGGCTTCTGTCGTGCATCAAGAAGTACGCTCTAGTGAGAGCAATAAGGGCAAATGCAGTGTTGAAATCAGAAAGGCAAAGGTGCTGGAGAAGTTTCTGCATTGAAATCAGTGGAAGAAAATGTAGTCCTGTCAAGATAATTAGTATGATGAGTAAAAGTGACCTTTATAGCTGGAAACATAATTGCTTTGTCATGGCCCATTATTTGACCTTCTATAAAGCATCCTTCAATACTGCTAATGAGTACTTCTATGCATGCATGTTGACAGCTGGGATGTTGTTGAGAAACAAGTGGCAGCAAGAAATGAAACAAAATATTAAGTACACAGTATGGTTATTACTTATAAAAGAGCTCTATTAGTACATTTCCTCCATGGTGTGGTAATTGAGAGCCTTAGGTGACGTGTTCCCCCTGTCTCACTTGTGGAGTTTAAGGTAGCATCCGAAAGATGCTGCCAAGATCCTTCTGAAATGGAGAGGGAGAGAAACTAAAACCTTAACCTCCATGTTTTGTGAATTTAAAGAAATTCAGTGAGTCTTAGCTGCATCCTTCTGCCTGAAGGATTGGCATTTTGTGATCTTATTTTTTCTTGCTTGCAAGTTAATGGTTTCTTCATGGACTTTGAGTGACGCTGTAATTTATTTCAAGACATGAATTTTGATGCCATCTGTTGCAAATTCATGAAAGAAAGCTCTCATCTGAATTTTTTCCTCGGCAGCTTCTTATTCAGAGATACTCTTTTGTTAAGGCCAGAAATCATTTGATAATCAACTTTTATACCCTGTGAAGCATGGGATAGAAAGCTGTCCTTTCCTAACACCTGCATTACACATGCTTAATGCCTCTGAGAGCCTTTGGATCACTTTCAGAAAGATAGAGAGCCTTGATTTATGGTCTCCAAGTTACACAGAATTTGCCATTTTCCTAACTACATTTTTTAGTAACTGATTGCCTTCAGAAACCGTATCTTTTGGCTAAATTTTGGTAGCACCATCTTGCAGACATTGGCTTGTTCTCCTCAAGTTCGACTTGGGGTGAGTAGGTCTAAGGGAGCCTTTGTAAAATCCTCAGAGATGCCACAGCCTCAGAAGCAGCATCTACCTGAATGCCTTTTCATCCATAAGAACATCATGAGATTCCCCTGGGCCCACTGCTCAGCCCATCCAGGTCTTTCTGTTGGCATCCAGTCCCTCGGGCACACTGACCGCACCACACAGCTTGGTGTCATCCACAAAATGCTGAGGGTGCCCTCGATCCCAATGTTAATGCCACTGATGAATGACAAGACCATTAAGTAGGTTGCTGATGGTTAAAGACCATTTGTCCCAGCACTGGCTGCTGGGGGACACCGCTCACCACTGATCTCCATTTGGATGTCGAGCCATTGACCACCACTCTCTGGGTATGATCTCACAGTTTCTCATCTACTGACAAGTCCACTCATCAAATCCATATCTTTCCAATTTGGAGATGTTATGGGGGACCGTGTCAAAGGCCTTACTGAATTCCAGATGGATGACATGAGTGGCTCGTCCCTTGTCTACTGAGGCAGGTATTCCATCATGAAAAATTATGAGACTGATCAGGCAGGGCCTGCCCTTGGTGAAGCCATGCTGTTATCCCACGTGCCTTAGCACAGCTCTAGGCCGATGTGCTCCATGATCTTCCCCAGCACAGAGGTGAGACTGACATGTTAGCAGTTCCCAGGGCTGTTCTTTCTACTCTTCTTAAAAATGGGTGTGACATTATCTTTTTTCGGTCACTGGAGAGTTCACCTGACCACCATGAATTTTTAGATATCATCGAGAGTGGCTTGGCAGCTACATCAGCTGGTTCCATCAGGACTCTGGCATGCATCTCACCAGGACCCATAGACTTTATGGATGTAATGGTGTGCTCAGACTTCCTATACACACATCTTGCAATGATTGAAAGTGTCATGTCAACAATCTTTACTAATTCCAAATTTTGGTGCCAAAAATGTGGCATCAGAAACAGCCCTTTCTGTCTCCCATTTTTGGGTACAACAATGTTAGGTGGCTTATATGCCACAAAGAAGAAGATGACATATAGCTAGTTGCCAAATATTGTGTGCCCTGTAGTGCATTCGTATTTAATGGCTGTTGGGCCTGTCTTGCCAGTATAGTTATGGCTGTTGCATGTTTCAGCCTTCTGTTCTGAAAACCTGCTAAATTGCCAGCAATCGTCTTCTGTCTTGAATATGTATCACAAGCACCACTGTTTCTGTGTGGTCACTTGAAGGGCCAGAGAAGAGGAAATTACAGCAGTAATTAGGATATGTCGAACAGAGGGTGCTGAAGTTCCTGCCCATCTGTTGCAAGGCTATCTTGGGTTTATCTGAACAGTTTTCATCACTCTGACTCTTTTGTTTCGATTAATGAGTTGATGACCGTGCTGCTGTTGGAAAGATCTGCAGAGCCTTTGTTGAGTACCTTTGAAGCCACTGTTCTCATTATAGAAGTTTACAGGACAAAAAATTTCATGCGAGACATGAAACAGAAATTCATCAGATGCGGCTTTGATTCCCGACTCTGCTTCAAGGGTCAATGACTGTGTCACTGAGTTCCTCTCTGTTGATAAAACCCCTGGGAGATGCAAAGGAATGGTTCTGTAACCCACCTTGCTGGGGATCACTAGCAGACTGCAATTGCTTTAGGTCATCCCACCTGCAGAAAATCTGAACATCAAAACAGTGTTTGTAGCAATCTAGTTATTGATGACTTATTTCCTACATTGCATCTGCCTCTTGCTTTACAAACTCTTCATTGATTCCTTTTACAGACTTCGCATACCAGACTCGTTTATGACCTCCTTGTTGACTGCATGCCCGAAGGGAAAGACACTCCTTTTCCTTCTAAGTGTCTCATGGTGCTCAATCCTAAATGACATGTCTGGATAGGATCATCATGTGAATGCTTTAAAGCAAATAATAGCCCTCAAGATGTGTTTTTCTACCCGTGTTCATTTATAGCAGGCCTGTTCTGCCTGAAAAAGGCAAAGCTACGGGTGTTGAAAACCTCTCTCCATTCTTTTTAGCATCAGGTGGCCTGGAAAAACCATTAATTTTTTAGTGGTCCCTGGGATTGTGTGGGCGGTGTGCTGGGAATTTCAGTTTTCTCGCGCTGCATTGGAAGTGAAAGCTGGCATTTAAAATGTATTCTAACAGATTCAACAGTTTTCCCTGTGCAACCAAACATACTAATTATCAAGTCTATTTCCAGAAAAGTGGTTTTTAATGGCATTTTATAGGGGTAGAAAATTATTTTGATTTCATTTTTGTGGAGGATGCCCAAAGACAGGTTGCTGAAGGCTTGAATATTCAGTGTAATGAGGCCCTGGGGGATAAATTGCAGCAGTCTGAGCACCCCCACTATGAATTGGAAAATGCATAGGATGTGTCTGTCAAAAGAGAAGCCAATTCTGATAGATTTGGGGTGTTGTGGCTCCTCTGCTGACAGAGCAGCAGCAGCACAGGGTCTGCACTCATCACACAGATAGAAGTTAGAAAAAAATCAGGTGAACTCATTCCTCCTGCTCAGTGATCTCTGCCATTCTTTATTCTTTCTAGCATTCAGGCTGCTGTCGATCACAGCACTGATGCTATTTTACTAACAAAGTTCTGTTGAAACATGTCTCAGCTGAGGGTGAAAGGGACTGGATCCTCTGCTGTCGCTCAAGTATTTAATTTTATCCAACTCTTACATCAGTGTTTCCTTACTTAGAATAGAAACTTATAGGAATGCTTGTTTTTAATGTTGGTGGGGTTTTTTGTTGGTTTTTGTTTGTGTTGTCTGAATTTGCATTTGGGGGTTGCAATATGCATTTGGGGGATGATGACTTTTCAAGGCAAAGGAAGATTGCTTGGTGTGTCTTTTGAGAGCCAGCAGTTGCGTCTAGAGTGGAATAGCACGGGCCAACAGCAGCGTTTGGGCTGCTGTCCTTGGACAGAAGGGCTCTCCTTGGGCTCAGTTCAGTCCGAAGACTGAATTGAAAATCTCTGTTCTGTATTCGTGCAGCAGTTACTGCCATGGTTATCACTGAACATCACGCAGCCTTAGACCACAAAGTGTGTTTGGAAACAAGGAGCCTTCCTTGTTCCTGGAACTCTCAACCCCCAGCAGGTGTCAGATGAGACTCTACTACTGTAATAATAATGTTAGTAATTGCTTGTTTTCTTGGACAGCTTTCTAGCGACTTGAAATTCTTACCATGCTTCTTCCTTTTATCTTTATATGCCTTTCCATTTTGGGTTAACACTTTCCTGGATTTCCTGGCTATGCTGCAGAGCCCGTATTACCCAAATGAGTTGTGAGTCACAGGGGAGAGCAGAAGGCAGCCCAGAACTTCACCAAGTCAGCTAAAGGAAATGCTATACGTGAGGGGAAAAAAGAAACCCACTACAATGTCATGTAGGGCATGAGAAGCTCAGTGCACCAAGAAGAGGAGAAATACTGAGTCAGAATGGAGGCTGGGTGAGGTAGAGTTACAAGTCTCTCTGTAGTTATTCCAGTTCTGTTCATGTCATTAACGAGCAGTGAACTTGAATTTGAATGTTGCAATTCCTAATGATTTCTGTCCTTACGATAGCAACAAAGAATATCTTTGCAACTGCACAGAATAAATCTACTGTCATTGGAGGAGCCGTGAATGAGCTGCTCCGGGGTTAGCAGAAGGGCACAAACATTAAAAAAGAAATAAAAGCCACAACATTTCTTTGGATCCCCACTCATGTTCTTGCGAACTCAGGTTGCTTGAACATGTTTTCATGTCAGCGTTTGGCCTTTGCACTTCTGGCCCTTGATTCCTGCAGTGGCTCTGCGTTGCTGACGCATGACATCAGCAGCACCTGAGGATTGTAGGGTGAGCAGATCAGGTATGGAGAAGCTGCTACTTTGTAGAACAAAATTCCCTGCTTTAAATATTAAAAAAAGAAAAAAGAAAAAAAAAAAAAAAAAAAAAAAAAAGTTTTTTAAGGAGCATCTCTGGTTTTTTGTTTTGTTTTGTTTTTTTTCTAATGGCAGGTGCAGTTTTTGAGTTTCTCTCTAACATCAACAAAATGTGCCCTGCTAATTGTAACAGGTTTTCCTTTGTCACTGCAGTCCCACCTCTGAAAGCAGAACAGGCTTTTATTCTTCAGGGATATCACGAAGATCAGGTTGAGAGGGAAGGGGTGGCAATATCCCTTAGAACAAAGGTATTAAGGAGTTCCATTTATTAAGTTAATCAAAATACTGCTAAAAGGAAAATTGATCGCAATCTATCCCCACAAGGAGAAGTGATGTGATAATAAAGGGCTTCTTATTCTGAGAGATAATGGAATAACAATTTCAAATAGCTGGAAGTTGCCTAGGAAAAAAAAAAATAATAATCCTACAAGTGAGAAAGCATTTGGAGGAACAGCTGCAGTTCTGCTTTACTCGTCATCTGAAGGATGCAGCAAAAAGCCATGCCCAGATTGTACGATGTTGTGGTTGGAAAGCAGCTGGGGCTAACAACTAGAGCAAAGGGAACCAAGAGGTCTGAGCACTGCTGATGTCAAGCCCTGCCTGCAGGGCAGTGCTTATTGTCACATCCCGGATCACTGGCTGTGTGCATGCTCCCAGGCTGTTTGTGATGGGGTACCAGGGGGGTTCTGTTGCCTTTGCCCCCTAGGTTCTCAGGGTGCCTGGTTAACATGCTCCATGAATTCCTACTGCTGCTCAGTTCTGCTGCATACGGTGCCACTGTGACCCACTTTCTTTCCCAAGATAAAAGCTGCCCGCAAAGCATCATAGTTTTCTTTCTCTTCTCCACCCCCACGCATTCTCCTTTCAAAACGCTTTTATTCCTCTCAATGAATTCTTGGGCGTGATGCTTGCCGTAAGTTACTGATCTGCTTAAAAAAAATAAAAAGATGTTTAAAAGCCTTCAGTTGAGATTTCAGAAGAAGGCAACGAGGAAAGAGAAACCATAAAGCAAACGCTAATGGGCGCAGCCAGGCAAACACCGGTCTCTCTGCTGGTTCTGGAACATTAACTAATGCACAGATAGAGGCATGCTGCTGCTGTTTTCTTTTTTAAAGCTGCTGTTCTCCTTAGTTTCACTTGGGAACTGGCCAGAAAAGGAAACCCATGCTACCAGTCGATGAGTGGCAAATGGAAATCCAGGAGCTCTACTGGAGAACTTGCTTGAACTTTCAACATCTGTCTCCCTCCCTGGCATGTTATTGATCCTTCGGATGCAGAGTTGAGAGCACTGTCCCTACCTCCCCCTCCCCTATTAGCAGAGCCCAACACAAAATGCAGCACCGTCTCTGCAAGCTGCTGTGCCTACACAGAGATATTAGCTCCAGTCCCAGAAGCAGCATCATTATGGTACTTTGCCTGGGCTAATTATCTTCTTAACATGGGTAATTAGGCTGGTTGCCACACTCTGCTGACTCAGCGACGCGGTGCCTGCCTGTGCATCATGCTGAGCACTAACCATGCTGCACAGCTTCATTGCAGGGTGAAGCCCAACTCCTTTGGGCTTGCATCAGATTGCTGAACTAGGTCACCAGGCAGGAGATTCCATCTGGAGAACCACTGCCGTGGAGGAAGCTTGTGCAAGCATGTTGTCCTGTTTGGATCATCCCTGAGATTGGGACAGCGTGGCTTGACCTCCTGTGTACTGAGTTGTTGATGTTTACAGCACTAATTGCAGGTGACTGGCTGTGTGGTTGAAGCAACAGATTCTGAACATCTGGCTCCACTTCTGGTGCCTACTGTGGAATTGTAGCCTTGATAAGTATATTAAAATCTCTTTATCTCATCCTCTATTTTACTTTGGAGAGAAATAGCTCTTCTCTTCCTTAGTTGTCTGCATTGTCTCTCTCTCTCCCTCTCTCTCTTTATATATAGATATATGTATTTAATATGGTGCTGGAGACTGGGATTTCCCCATTCTCATTTCATTTTATTTTTCTGAGAACAGTCCAAAGTTAGTGAAAGTTTGCAGTTCGGGTTTTGCTTGGCTTGGTGTCAAAAACCATACACTGATTTTACACGAGGAGATTCTAGTTAGGCGGGAGGTGATAAAGCAAATTGGAGTTTGGCAAGGATTCTGGGGCTGTTAAATGCCATCCGAGCTCTTAATGATCACAGGAGCTCAGGCGGCCAGTTCTGCGCCCCATCCAAAACGAAATGGCAGTAGGGGTTGTGTGTGCAGATTGGAGGACATCTGGTACAAACTATTGGGATGTATTTCTCTCAAGAGTCAGTGAAAAGCATGTTGCTCCCGAAATGCACAAACACATGCGTTTCAGTCCCGATCCTTCTGCACAAGTGGGTGTCTTCAGTTCTTCCTGAAGAGTTTCCTCCCAACTTGCAGTTGGCAGCCAGTGTCCAGTTGACTTTTATAGCACGTCTGGGAGACAGTTGGTAGCTGCGCCTTCTGATCTGTTCATCTGCTTCCTTTCTCAGCTGAAAGGCACTTCACTGGCTACATCAGACCTTGCCCATGGTAAAAGATGCTTGTGTTCTGTAGGCATAAACCAATTCTACACCTGCTTTAATAAGAGCTCAGTCTTACCAGCCTTTCGCTGCATGAGTTGGGCAATGACAAAGCATTAATCCCAGCCAGAGGAAGGAGACATGTGGCACCATTAGCTGGTAAGGGACCGTTTTCTGAATGTTCCATTTAGGATATAATCTGTGCGTGCCACACACAGACTTTTCATGGCTGGTGTGACTGTTTCACCATGGAAATAGCACCGGTATTCCAGCTAGCTTCCTCCTGCCTTTTTCCCTGTCTTACAGTGGAAAGAGCTCTGTTGGACTTCACAGAGCATCGCTAGGGGAGTAAAAGAACAAAGTGAAATGACTCTTGAGCCACAGGGACTATGCAAGTGTAGCTGAACGTATCTCACAAACTTGCATCTAAAGAAAACAGTCCTTCATATTTCAGCATCTTGCCACGAACAGCCGATCCCATGGGGGATTTTACAGCAATATCCTGTTCTAAACCTGCTGGCAGAAAGTCACCTCTTTGATAGCTCAATTAGTCGATGAGTTTGTTTATGTGGAACACTCATGAAAGTGTAAATTGAAGTTGACCTAGTTTAACTTGACCAAAGTTAAACTATATTGAACTTCTGCTTAGACCACCTAATTCAGAATTAAGTAGTATTAATTGGCTTCTGTTGTTGTTCTGACTTTCAAGTATTTTTGACCAGATTGTGGATGCAATACTGTGTGTGCTCACGTAGACACACACACACTGCTGCCCTTCAGCTGGGCTCAAAATTGTGCTCTTGCTCTGGAGTTAGAATGCAAAGGTAATCTTCCCTAAAATCTACACGCTGCAGATAACTGTGCGTATGGAAAACTGCTTCTTTGGGTTCTCAGTTCTGCTTAGGAGCAGTTGGTGCTAAAGGAAAATTGGAATTTGTTTTTATGAAGCAGATCCTAGATTTTATAGAGTTTGATCGAGCTCTTTCCCTCTTTTGCCTTCCTTAATCTCCCCACTAGAGGGAAACTAGCGATAGGGTAAGAGGGAATGGTCTCCAGTTGCATCAGGGAAGGTTCAGATTGGATATTAGGAAGAACTTCTCTGAAAGAGTGGTAATGCATTGGAGCAGGGTGCCTAGAGAGGTGGTGCTGTCACCGTCCCAGGAAGTGTTTAAGGAAAGCATAGGTGTAGTACATAGGGCATGGTTAGTGGGCAGTAATGATGGTAGCAGATGGTTGGACTAGAAGATGTTAGAGGTCTTTTCTAACCTTACTGATTCTGTGATTCTATGAATTAACATTGCTTTTTCCCCTTTATGATATTTTTCCCATAGATGTCGGAGTAATATGAAGAACTACAGTCTGCAGGCTTGACTCTGCTACTTTCCCAAGGTTGTGCACTCATTCTGCACAAGCACATGCAATCTCTACCTGAGGTGAAAAGCTGAGAAAATCAGATGCACAGCACACCTCTAAAAGCTTTGCTGTTCCTTAATCCTCTCACCTAATTTGGTGCTGCTTTTAATATGACTCGTGCATTGGCAGCCTTGTGAGAGACAGAATACTAAAAGAAAAAAATTAGTTATAAGTGTAATGCTAGATTTTCTGCTTTTGAACGCTCAATAGAAAAGCGAAGGGCTAAGAAGATTTCTTTAATGTAGCAGAGACTTTCCAACAGAGAGATAAATAGGTCTCACTTCTCCCATTCTCTGCTACAAATCAGAAATAAGTCCCCGGGAGCTAATGATGTACTAGCAATACAGCACTATGAAAGGGGGATTTTGGCACTTGTATTTTTGTTGTTCTTTTAATTCATGCAAATGGTTTAGATTCTGGCAAGCATTTAACCCTCTCAGTTGAGCTATATTTGAGGTGCATCATAGCACTTTTAAATACTCAGGACAAAACCTTGAACTGGTGTTAAACTCTGTCACACCTTTGATTTGTGGTGGTACTGATTTCCTGCAGACTTGGAGCTGGCAATGAGAAAATAGAAGCATTCTCTCCCACTTTCTGCAAAGCCACCCTCTTCCTTCAGCAAAATAGAAGGCCTTTGGCTTGATGTTTTAATGATTTCTTCTTATTGATTCAATATTTGATTGTGAGGTGTGGCTGGTGGTGCCTATTCCTGTACAACTTTGTCAGATTCATTTACGACAAAATATTTATGTTGAAATCCAAATCCAGCCCTAATCCTGTAACTCAGTTACATTTACTATTTACTCTTCTTTCTGAAAAGAGCTGAGCTCTTATTTTCTACGATGCATGAATATGATGTTGAACTAAACTATTTTTGCCCCAGCAGCTTACAAAAGAATGTAAGGAATTTTCATTCTCTTTTCTCTAGGGTTTATTTCATCATGCTTTTCCTCTAATACTCCATATTTTCTTACACTCTAAGATAAACAGTAGTGATCTTTTCAATACCTGTAGTATTGGTATTAAGAAAAGTCTTTAAATCATCCTATAAAACGTGATAGGAAATGCTGCCTATGCTATATAATTCTTCTGGATTGCTTCTAAAAACCTATAGAAAGGTTATCATTTTCTATAACAAAGACAGACTTCTAATGCACTTTCTACAAAATCCTCTTGGGTTTCATTCCTATTAAATTCTATAGGACTGAAGATGCCCCTAAGGATTATTCTGATAAAAGCAAGAGACCATTTTGCTGGGTAATGTGTCTTTAGCTGGGATGTTTTCACCCTTGCTTTTTGCAATTATCTGCTAAAACTTTATCACCCTTCTTTAATTTCTCAGCTGTCTTTTCCATTCTGAAAAATGCTGGTGAGATCTCTCTTGCTGAATTTCAGATGGTAAGGCTGTCAGAAGTGTAAATATTTTATAGGTGATGATTTGGCTTTCCAATAAATTAGCACTTCCTGAAGTCCTCTAGAACCTTTCAGACCTGGCTGATAAAATGCTGTCATTTGTACCAGCGCACTGCTTTGGCATTCCCTGCTCTGCCTTCCTGCTCCTGAGGCATGCATGGCACCTAACGGCGACTTGCTTTATTTTGTGTTTGTTCCTTTTGAGCAGTGGCCTGAAGGGTCCCTTTCTAGAGGTGTTTTCACCGGTAGTGAAAGAAATGGTGTGTGTTGACACTTCCTATTTCTCCTTGCTGTTTCTCTGCTATGGTTGGAGTGCTTTTTAGTCCCTTCTCTTCTGATAGCAAAGGGCTTTTCAAGCTTCTAATTGCCCTGAGATGGGGAAAATGGCGGCAAGATCAATTTAGACTTACATTACATACATTCACGCTGAATGGTCTGTCTTGTCTCTTTAGCTGTATCTTCACCTCTTAAGAGAGCTCAAATCCAGAGTTTAACCTAACCTAGTTGCACAAAGTACCCATGATGAAAAACCCTTCTCCAGTGAGAGCAGCAGTCCTGCTTGGGCTCACATGGCATGACATCTTTTCATGAATGGAACATCAGGACATAATGGGCCTCTCTGGCAGTCCTTGCGTGCCATATGTTGAGTGCAGCTGGTATGTGGCACCATCGCTGAAGCAGATAATTTACTGCAGGAGGAAGAAACAGACTGCATGTGCCAACGTATCAAGGTTAAAAGCAGTGGAGATGAAGACACCATGGAAAGGGGTGTTGTAGAAATATGTGTGGAGAGTTTGTTCAGAAGGGAAATAACTCTATGAAAATCCCTTCCATTATTCTGCAAGGCACTGGTTCATTCCTCCAAGAGGAGGATGGGGACTGCACTACAAATGCCTGTAGGCTTAAAGTACATTTACTATATCTGGGTGCTTCTCTTGCTGCAGACCGTGGAAAAAATACCTTTTTTTAACATAAAAGAGACTATCTATATATGTATGTGTGAATTTGGAAGACAGAGGGCTTAGATTGTTGTTTTATCTTGGGAAACAAAGGTGTGATGGACTGATAAGATGCAGTGCTTTCAGACTGGTAGGACTTGTGCTCCTTCCGTTGTTCAGGATGTTAACATTCTTTTTATTTACTCTGTTGATTCAGCTTGAGGATTAATTCAAGAGGGGACTGTTTCTTTCCCCATGTACAGCAGCCCACTGTCTCTTCCAAGGGTAGGGTGAAGTATGCCTGAAAACACATTCTTCTTAAGACACCCAGCAATAATGTTGAGTGAGATGGCATAATTGGGATAAGTCTGAGGGGGGCATGTTTGGAAAGAAGAATCACTATTTCTCAGAGATTTGATATTAAAAATCTTATTTCATGCAGTGTTCTCATCCAAAGTGCTATGCTGTCTCATTTTGGCACACTGGAAGCGAATTGTTGGCTCTGATTGTCTAGTCTAGGAATTCAAATGTAGCTACATCCTCTTAAGACCCTGTAATAAATACAAGAAAGCAGAATTAACTTTCAGGCACCCTTATTTAAGCCTCTATGCCTAGCTCAGATGAGATTAAGGATTTTGTTTTCCTGGCTAGACCTTGGGATTTTACCTCATTTTTAAAGATAACCAAACAGCAACCTTACACCATTTTTGTCAGGATATTTCATATAACCTGGTTTTATCTTCCAGGATAATCTTACTTCTTCATTAGGAGCTATGTGGCTATTTTGGGCCAATGCCCAAAGGGTGAACCTTCACCACTGAAAAGAACAAATCTGTGTGGTCTAAAGCAGAATGTTTGTTTGTTAGTCCTTCTATTGGCTTGTCTACACAAGGCTTTTTTGGGAGATGGGGCTCACTTTCTCTTTCTTTGCCCTTCAAGTCAAGCCAAAATACAGAGTCCACAAGCTAATATCCCGAATTGATATAAAATTAATCCCATGAAAAATGAACTTCGCAATGATAAGAGGAAGCAGCTTAGCAAATACAGCTGCAGAACAACACCATGGCTTCCTTCTCCAAAAACAGCTACTAGATTCTGTGGGTTCGACTTAACATGATTAACTTCATCTAGGGGAACATGCATCATTTGACAAACTAAGATGAGGGGGCCCATAGTGGCTCTTCTAATCTAAAAACAAAGCTGGAGCTCTAAGTTTAGGCCTCCAGCAGAGTTTAGCTTGCAGAGACATCAGGACAGAGCCCACAGCAAATGATTTAATTCTCCCTTCCCCCAGTGTTTGTCTCCTTTATCCAAATGGATCAAGCTTACTTGTAAAACTGCCATTTTGTTCCCTTCTTCAAGACAGTTTGTGTTCTTTATTCCCCCTTTCTCCCCCACTAACTAAATCATATTGGACATTTCACACTGAACACACTGATAGTCTCTAAAATATCAAATGCTTTATCCCTAGGAGCCCCCTAGGAGTTGCTTTTTTTAATGGATTAACTATGACAGAGACTGCACTCCCACAGTTTTTAAAATATACAATAAGTATATTACATACTTTTAAAGCTATAAATAAGATTTATACACAACCCATGGGGATTTTCCATTAAAACTTCATAAATCACATTGTACATTATCCTTTTTAATCCTCAGCCTTGCAGTGTTAGTCACCAGAAAATATATTTAACCCTGTATAAAATTCATGATAAGCATGTATAAAGAATGTTAACGAGAGCTTTTATGTGCTCTGTATTTTCTTACCCTAATGCATTTTTTTCCAGGCAATTATTTGTAATAGTAGCAGTTATCTCCTGGCTGCAATTTATTAACTGAAAATCCAGGTGCTCTGCCTGGAATAGGATGGGCTCAGAGCAGCATCACTGGCACTTTCTGCTTTATCCTCTCCTCAGCTGGAGGGTTCCCTATTGTTCAGTGCAAAGAGAAGGCTATGTTCAGATTCTGCATCTCATTTGCCCTTGCCTTGCTGATTAAGCCTTTCCCTTGTAGCGAATGACATACGAGGAGGAGCACTGATCTACTTGTATCAAAGTGCACTGCCTTCAGCTATTTAGCCTAACGTCACAACATTCCCTGTTGTCTGCCTCCACAGTGGTGGGGTTCCATAAGGACTGTTTAACTCTCTATTATCCCATCTTAATATTTTGGGAACAGAATGAAAATGAGACTCTATGTGGTAGTATCTTGTCACGTGAACCATAGAAGTGAAAAGCTCAATCATCTCCGTGTCCTCCTCTTTAATGTTCCAGAGAAAGGAAGGTGTAGATCCAACCCATTGGTTTTATGTTTTTTCTCACTTTCTTTTTCTTATGCTTTAATAATAAAATAATAATTAAAAAAAAAAAAGAAACATTAAAAAAGTAATAGAAGTTTTGTTACTTATAGAAATTAACTATATAATATATTTTATATGTTGCCTAAAACAATTCCTCTTCACTCAGTGCAGCCCAGGTAGCCAAAAGGTTGGACACTCAACACTGTGAACTTTATGTAGGAGTGTTCCTGCTCCAAAGGCTTTCATGATCTTTATTTTTTTAAACTTCTTCTCCAAAAGAGTGGTCAGACACTGACACAGGCTGCCCAGGGAGACGGTGAGGTCACCATCCTTGGAGGATCCTTCCAGAGCCATGGAGGGGATGGCACCTAGGGACGTGGTCAGCAGGCAGTGTTGGTGGTAGGTGAACATTAGGACCAGATGATCGTAGAGGTCTCTTCTGACCTTAATGATTCTATAATTAATCGATCGTGTTGGAGATTCTCTGACATTGTGTTGCCAGTAACAAGAAAGCATGTCTGTGTCAGGACCAAACTGAACCTGGAGTTTTCAGTTCGCATAGGTGACTGTAAGTTTAAAGTTTTGAGGGGCTTAGTTGGTTGAGGATTCCTTGAGCTGTTAGTGTGTTTTTTAACTCGCATGGTTTTTCCTCTGTTGACTCGAAGATGAGAAAGATTTATTCCCATCATATCTACACGTAATTTTAAATTCACAGCAATTGCACTAAGACAGAACTGGAATTGCCTGCGCCCTGGTGTCAGTTCCATCAGACGAACTGAAAGCAATGGATCCTAATGAGGTGCTGTAAGAGATCTGTTTTTATCTCTGTGATTGTGGAGACATCAAGTGAACCTGTTTTTTGTCCTTCCAGCAGCTGAGCAAACGTGTTTTGCCACTACTGACATAAGGCAGTCAGAACAGAACGATCAAGTTTATGCTCTGGACTGCAGCTGCCCTGTGCAGGCAACTACATGACCTTATTTCAAAAGGTTATCACAGCTTACAACATCACCTCTTCTGCTGCACCTAGTTATCAACCAGTGCCCTTCCCACCCCTTTCCAGCAGCCCAGTTTCTCCAAAAAAATCCTTCTTTCTCTCTGTGAAGACCCTTTGTAGCGATCTGATAATTCGCCTTCTTCCTTCCACTGTCAGTGCCAGCTCTGTGACAGTGCCTGTGTTGTTGCTCTTCCATCATAAGTCCCAAGGTGGTTGAAGGCAACTTTGTCCTATCTTTGCTCGGGAGACATTGCTGAGCAAGCTCTGACCTACCTAACTGGGACAGCTGCTGCTTAGAATCAAGGCGGTATTGCGATGCCTGACTTTCTCCCTTGCATCCTAAAGCTTGGCCAGAGCTGTGAAACGTTTTTCTTTGTATGCTCTATGGCGATTTTCCGCAGTGACAAAGGCAACAGTTCTTCTACAGCTGGAACTGTTGGCCTCAGGACCTTTCGGGGGTTGACCTTTTCATGCATCAGCAAAAGGGATGAAGCTGTAGTGAGAGTCTAAGTGCAACTGATGGCAGAGCAGCTGGCTCTATCTGAAACACTGAAAATAATTGGACCTTGTACTTCTTACCCCATCTATTTGTTGATTGATTTTAGCTGGTTTTTTTGTTTGTTTGTTTGTTTTACATTCTGCATGTATTTAGGCTGTAAACTCTTGAAAACCAGGACCGTTGCTTCCCACTTGGAAGAATGGAAGGGAAGGAAGCATCATACAATCTATGTGTGCTGTGCAGCCGTAGGTTTCCAGTACAACCTGATCACCTGTAATGAGATAGATGACCAAATGTGCTGTTTCAGTCTGTTTAATGGTGTTTGGGAAGCTACCATACGAAAAACAGCAATGTTCTTGAACACCAGGATGCTTTTAAAACACTGGAACATGCAGTGCAGCTGCCTCCCCACCAGGAGCCACTGGCAATCTGACTTAATTAACAGATCCCTTCACGTTTTGCAGCAGGGATGTTGTGTTGTAGAAAAGAGTCATCCTAGGAAGAGTGGTGCCTCAACACAGCAGAGAAACAGAGACAAGCAGCAATCTGGATTTTGCTTTAGAGGCTTTTAGAAACAAGCAGCTCTGATTAGCTTACTGCTGGCCCAGCCAAAATACTAATTCATCAGGTGTGGAAAGCTCCATCAAGGAGGAAGACAGGAGGAGTTTCTCATTTTACAGATGTGCTGGAGGACAGGCAGTTGTTTCATAACAGGGTACAGCAGCCTAAATGCTGCAGTGATGGGTGGAGTAGTGGCAGAGTGCACTTTGATGACTGTCTTCAGTTCCTGTTCCAACAGGTCCTGACAGACAAGAACACCTCTATCTTATCGTGTAATGAAGCTTTTCTCAGCAAATGTGAGATAGATTGCAATGATAAGTTCATTAAGAACTAAAGAACAGAACCTTGCAAATAGGGACTGTGCCAATACCTGTCCAAGACAACTTGTGGTCTAAATAGAGATGAAAGAAAAAGCGGAGTTGTGGGATGACAGAGAAAAACAAAGTCAACTATAGCATCAACTATAGAGCCTGGATATGCCTCTGTCTAGGTGGGAACTCCTATGTACAAATCTATTGTGCTTGCTTAATTAATGTGACTGCAGTGTGGATGGATACCTGAAATGACAATGTGAGAAATTCCTCTGGGGGCTTTATTGGTGTCCAGTTGTGCTCCAGGTAAGAGATTGGGATTCCAGTGCAGTCTGGGAGAACAGCAGGGAAAATGAGAAGGTGACACTTGGGAGCTGCTGATCTACAGCACAGTGGCTATTAACCCAGCAGACATCTATTTTTATTGAAGGAAAAAAAAAAAAGACAGATCTCCCTTAGCTTTAAAGCTGTATGTCAGTTCTTGCTCAAAGGTGAGAAGGTTGCACTGAAGAATCATTGGCAGCTGGGAGCACACCAGGAAGGTAGCCAGTTGGTATCACACTGGGTGAGCCACTTGAGAAGTACTGGCATTTGTGCAATGGCATCTGCTTATGCAGCCTGTCAAAAGGTGCCAGATGCTGTTTGTGCAGTAATAGCTTCTCTGGGTTGACATCTGTGTCCTACAATTTGCAGCTCTTCCTCTTAAACGTTGGGAGGGTACAATCCCTTGCTGCAGAACAGAAACTGAACCCAGTTGGGTGATCTCTGTGTGAAGGTGACTGGGCTGATCACAGGTTGCACTCTCTCTACCCACAAATGGGGTGCAACCTGAGATCTCCAAAGATTCTTGACATCATTTCCACATCTTCACAGTTATCATCACCTCAGGGCGTTGATCCCATCTGTTTAGCATTAAAAATTTGGGGTGAACTATCTTTTTCTTTCATAGCTCTTGCACACAGGAAAGCAGATTAATTTACAGGACAGCTTCTGTGAACTCTGCCCTTGTCATCTACATTTGCCTCCATCATCTTAATTTTTAGTGGCATATCTGAAGAGATCGCCTGATTCTTGTAGAAGGGGGACAAACACATTGCAAGGTTATGTAATGATACTCTTGGAGTCCTGATTGCCTTTTTGAAGGCAGATTCACTGATTTGCCTGTTTTCTCTCCTACTGTTTGGAAGTTAATATATACCTGAAAAATGTAAATGTGCATATGGTGGGGGAAAAACAAAAAAGAATGAAGGGATATATCAAAATGTTTCCTTACACCAGGTCAGTATCCTTTGTCCACTTTAAAGACAGAAGAAAGGAGGTACAGGGAAACACCAATTAGGATAAAATGGGCTGTTCATCATGATTTCCAATTCAGTCCTATGAAAAAAGCTATTTCCTATGTGTAAAATGTATGGCTTTTCTCTCCACTTCAAGACTACAGGGCAAAAACCTTTGGTTTTATGCACTGATATTCCCAAGGTCATTAAATTTAGGAGCAAGCTTAATATTTAAAAGTACTGGTCAAATATTTCTGACTCACCATGCAACATTAATATTTTCCCTTCGGAATCCAATGCAGAGAGCTAATATGGCTAATGAAGGACTTAGAGGGCTAATAAGTCCTAAATCAGGCTTCCCATCCTTTTAATTACGCTGCATAATTATTGGAGATTTGCCAACGTCTTTTTAATCTGGTTGATTAATAGGCATCTTAGCCAATCCACACAGCAAACTGTTCACCCTTCAGTGGTGATTGACTATCAGCTGTAAAATTATGGAGGCATTGGCTAAACAGAAAGAACTGTGAGTTGCTTCTCTGTATGAAGCACATTTATCATGCATGTCAAACCTCAGCAGATATTAAGTTTGGTTTCCTCTTTTTTAGGAGGTGAGAAGGTGGTCTGTTCGTTGGCCCAGGCTTCTTCAAGAGTGCTCTAAGGCAACACATCTTCCCATTGCAGTGCAGTGTTGTACCAAGGGATGAGACATTGGAGCAAGATGCAGTAGAGGTATGGGGCAAAGGGCAGCTCGCAGCATACGCACAGTGTTAGAAATGGACTGGAAAAAAGTTACGAGTGCTTCCAACAGCTTGTTTTGCCTATTTTTTACATAAACGCTCTGCATTTTAAAGGAATTCAGAGCAGGTATTGAATAAACCTGTTTTTTTGGGTTTTTTTCTTCTTTATTTTTCTTTTCGTTCTGAGTGCAACAAGAGGGGAATGCTTCTGTTCTTATATGAGAGCTCAAACTGTTATCAGATGCAAAGCCTGTTTAAATCTGTACCTTGCCAGCAGTAGATCTGGAGAGCTACTGCTCGTGCCTGATCCTTGCTTAATGCATCCTTTGATAATTTGTCTGAATTCATTTGAGCTAGGCTGCGCCATGCAGATCTGACCCACCTTTTGTAAATGGTACTGCACGATTTCGTATTTGTATAGATGTATGGAATTCTACTTTGAAATCACATGTGTTTTAAATTATGCATGCTGTTTAGGGATTGCAAGAGACGAGCACATCGTGATCAAAGAGATTAGGATCTCACCAACTTCTCCACCTGTATTCCTCTTTGAACAAAGCGTGCCAAAGTAATTACATCTCCGAAAATATTTTTTGTGCTGAATAATTCAGTTCAAATGGAATGCATTCTGCGTGCGTTACGCCAAGCTCTGTGCACTTTTTGGGTCTTGGTGGAACGTAGGTGGGACTGGAGCAATGCTTTTAGCCTTATTTTGGCCTTTGCTTATGAACGTAACCCAGCCTCGCTGCTGCTGGGAGCAGCTGTGTTTCATGAGCATATCACAGTTTTCTCCCATGGATTGGTTGCTTCCATCTTTCTGTGTTTTTTTTTTCTAGAGCTGCAGGTCTGTGACAGAATCTCTGTCATTCATTCTGAGATATGCCTGGTAAGCCACAAAGCATTATTTTTGACTACTGATCAGGCGAGCTGTTCTGGAGCAAAAACTCCTGCGCAGATATGTTTTAAAACATTGTCATTATGCATATTCACATATGCCATTTTAAAATTCCCCTCCCTGAAATATTTTTGGCAGTAGAAAGCCAGCCACTGAAATGTTTGTAGATAGCAAACATAAGATGAAGGCTTGCAGGCAGAAGCACAGCTAGTTAACTATAGGAATGAAAAACATGGAAAGTTCAGTTGCCTTTTTCTCTTTTGCGTTGGCCACCTCTAGACTTCTGAACTCTTATTTTATGTTTTCACCTATGGCCAATCCTCAGACGTGCCTACTCAGGTGTGCCTTCCATTTTTATACATCACCTCTTATACATTTATTTAAACAACAGCTGTTGATCTTTACCAACAATAGGAGGGTTTCACATGGAGCAAGGTTATTTTAGCTACTCGTTAGGGATTTTTCTATTTCATCTTCTGAGGTTTGCTAGGGCATGGATCCTCCAATAATTGCGTGCTTGGGTAACAAGATGTAGTTCAGCTCTCTAAGCCCTTAGTTAAGTGATGGACAGAGTGTAAAGGCGGTGTTGCCCTGATCTGCAGAGCTAACTATCAAGCAAGGCGTTTTTTTTCTTTTCCAGGAGTGTTTTAGATTAATGGCTCTGGTTCCTGGATCAAGCTCTAATTTTAACAGCTCTTGGGATAACAGATGAGACTTGATTCTGTCTATTCAAATGGAACCGAAATTCCAAGTAAATATAATTGGGCTCTGTAATGAAAATGCCTGTCAAGTGTCAGCCAGAAATGATCTGAGAGGTTGCAGCAGAGCTGCTGACAGGCTCTTAGCTGTAGTGGCACAAGGAAACCAGTATAATACAGTGTGACAGAGAAATAGATTTTTCCATGTACAAGATGTGTATGTTGGTAGAACAGGCTGGACCAAAATTACCGCATGGAATTGATTAGATCATCATGTAATGAGAAGCATAATTTTAGTGGTGGCTTTTTGACGCAATCTTGACAACATAATTAACCTCGGAGATGTTGAGGCAATGAAAATAGAACAGAAACCTGTGTAATTATTGGCAATAAAATACTACCCAAAAAATTGTTACAGAATAATAAAGAGCTTCATCTTTAGCCTTCCTAGCAGATTATCATAATTGCAACCTTTCAGGCCATTGCCCCAAATCCCTTTGCTGTCCTAAATTTCAATTATTTTATTTTATTTTATTTTATTTTTAAGGATCATGTTATGTGCTTTGCTTTGCATGTTCAAAATTGCAGGCAGGCTAATCAGTGTGGTTTTACCACGCCTAGTTAAATTGCACAGCTGTTTGGAGAACTAGGTAATGTATATGATTAAGGAAAAGGTGAAATTAGGTAAGCAGTGCTCAATGAACAGGAAATTATATGACTCACAACTGATGGCGTTAATGGAAATATGTCTGCAAAGTTGCAGTTTGACTTGAATTACCACTTTGGCAGCTGAAATGCGTAGCTTTTAATTACCTTAGTTTAAGTCAGATAATGGATTCCCTTATATTTTTATTATTATTTATCTCTGCTCAATATTTTATGGAGTGTCTTCATAAACCTGCCTTCTGGCTGTATAAATACCCATTAATACTCTCTAAACATAATGTACATAGGGAATTTGTTATACAGAAAGTTGCAAATAATTCTCCCCCATGTGCTTTCACCTCCCTTCACTCCACCTGTGCGTTTTCTCTTCTCGACAGCTTTTAGGAGATGAACTTCCAACCTTGAGAACTTCTCTATCTTAGCCTTAAGTAAGTCCTATCCCTTTGGACTGTATGAAGGATAGTCTGTATTGTGATTGTATGGAACGGACCACAGTGTGCCACAATGACGAATCAAGAAAACCCCTCTGGCAGATGAGAGGAGCTTCAACAGCACAAGTCTGGGTTGGTGTAGTAGAGAGCACAGTGAACCTTCAGCCTACAGACAGTTGTCAGTGACTAGGCTACCTACATTTTCATTGTGAGAACATGGTTAATACCTGCACGGAGCAGTCAGCATCAGGGTGTGCTTCAAAAATAATTTCCTGGGTTGTCCTTGCTCTGCTCCTTTGCACAGTGTCAAGATGCTCCAAGCACCCTTTTCATACCTCTCCTCGCCTTTTGCCTAGCAGTCTCAAGGCATTCTATGGGAGAAATCAATCTTCAGAGCATTTCCAGGAGGCAGACAAGGGGCATCAATCCTGCAGCTGGATAGAAGGAAAAGGTTTTTTACAGTGAGGATAGTGAGAATAGTGAGAATAGAGCTGGTGGATGCCCATCCCTGGAGGAGCACAAGGTCAGCCTGAATGAGGCTCTGAGCACCTGATCTGCAGGTGTCCCTGTTCATTGCATGGGAATTGGCCGTTAGTGGTTCCTTCCAACTCAAATGACTAAATTATTTATGACAATCAGGAAGGAGGATACAGGAGCAAGTAGCTGAATTGGTGGAGGTCATGAGGGAGCCAGCAAATAGGGAAGTATGGGGAAATTGCTGGGTTTGTACCTGGCCAAAGCCACCTTATGCCTCCTTCCTTCAAAAACAAATCGTCTGTCCAGCAGAACATCCAGACGTTGGCTGTCCTGCCCGTGAATCATGTAAAGCACTTGGAGCTCAAAACTGCTAAATGGATGGGGAGATGTGAAACCAGAGCTGCCGACTGACTGAATAGTGCATGCACCTCTTCCATGCACTTGTTAACCATCTCATCACTTCCCCAGCTCAGCTACTTGTAAAACTGGTGATTTAGATTGAGCTCTTTGGAAAAGGCGGCTGGATGGCCAGAGATCTGACACAGTGGGACCCAACTTCTTCCTACCATTGGGCTTATTTAATAAAAACCAGTAGGTGATGAGGCACGGTGTGATGCTGTTAGCAGATGATGTGCTTTGTATGGGAAAGATAAGGAACTGTTAGCTTTCAAAGACACAGAGTTGGGAAGAGAAAGTGAAGCTGTTGTAAAACTTGCTCCTCCTCCTGTGAAGGATTTGCTCTTTCTCTTTTTCTTCCAGTGTTCCTTGTGTGAATCTAGAAGGAAAAGCAAGTCTTCCCCTTTCAGATTTAAGGAAGGCAGTGCTCTCATGGCTCCATTTAGTCTATAGTATTTCCTTCTGGAAGGGAGAGGTAAGCATGGCGAGGGCAGAGGACAACAGCAGCACTCCCACCCCAATTACTCAGCCCACTTTTGCAACTGTGCAGCTCCAAGGCTCTCGTGCTGGGCTCAGCTTCTGCCTTTGATGGCAGCAGCAGGAGAAAAAAGCACCTGGGGAGCTGGAAATAGTGCTTAAAGCTGAATTTTCTACGTGTTAGCAGGAATGATAAGGTGAGGGGGCGGAAGGAAGACATCACAGAGCCTCTCATTATATATTGACATGGTACCTGATCTCACCATCAGAAAGGCAATTAAGGGGAGAAGGATTTAATATAAAGATGTGAGATATACACATACATACATTTACACGTGTGTGAGTACTTGTGTATGTTTAGGGTGGTGAGCTGCATGTATTGTTATTAGGGGAGTGATCTATAAATGTTTTGTAGTCTATCTGCATACATTTTGCAGTCCATAAATCAGATATTCAGCGGTGCGCAATACAGCTGAATATTTGAGATAAATGCAACTTGGAAGCAACAATTTCTAAATCAAAATGAAGCATTTAAAATCCACTGGCAGCTTTTATAAATCAGAGACCCAAGATGGAAAACCCCAAGTTCTAGGATGTGTATATCTTTAATTTCGCCTTGTAAATCACAATGGTAGGAAGCAAGAGAGGGGGAGAGAGATTGTTTCTTAAATGTTTACTTGTAGAGGAGCCCTGTGCAGGGAAACAGGAGAAAAGCTGCATTTCTCCTTCAGCTGAGCTTGAATTTAACTGGAGAAAGCTTAGCAGCAAAGCTATGACAACTAGGTGTTCTTGGCTTGTTTTATTTTTACTTTTCCTATTTGGATTCCAGCTTGCAAACACGATTTGGTAGCAGCTCAACAAATCAGCGTTCCTGTGTTCAAAGTAGGAAGTATGTGAGACATCAGCAAGGTTTGAAATGTACACCCCTAAGACCAAAAATGATGAGAATCATAGAATTAATCAGGTTGGAAAAGATCTTCAAGAATCATCAAGTCCAACCTCAAATTTGGATTGTGGAGTTTCTCTCCCATCCCACATGGCCTGACTGGTGTCATGGGTTGATTTTTCTGTAGGAAATCATCATTGGTAGTGGCAGCTGGATTTGGTGCTCATCAAATATATCCCAGCTTCTGCAAGCAGCATTCCATATTTATGTTCAGCACTTCAACAGATGCAGATGACAAACCAAAGGCATCACAGTTAATGGAGCGAATCGATGCCGTGATCAGCATTGGAAAATCTGGGCCGAAATTCTCCTTGTGTAACCAATATTTAGTCTTCGAATGCAGAAACTGAAGCTTCAGTTGAATCATAGCAAGATTTTGTTATAAAATAGCTACTCCATATTTCTGAAGAGCAGTCTAAGTAGATGTATACTGAGATTGGCAGCTGTCTTCCATGCATATGCCGGGAAAAATTCAAAAGGTTTGGTGGTTCATTTCACATATTCAAGTTTGTCCTTGGCTTCCCTGAAGTGTGAGAATTTTTTAAGGTGTGTAAATCTGAGCTGTAAATTTAACAGCAGACAGATTTTGTCGGAAGATGCTGCAGTTTCCACCTCTTCCCTCATTTGCAACTAATTGGCACAAAGAAATGACCAGGGATGAAAGGAAGTTTTCTGCAAATACAGAGATAACAAAAAGAGTCCATTTCAGTTGTGCTGTGACATCAGGGCTTTGGAATGGATTTGTTTAGCTTGACCTCAATACTGAGCATAGCTTGTCATGGGAGGAGAGCTAATAATTCCTTTTTGTCCTAAAATCTATTAATTTAACATGAGCCAGAGTCTGGCTGATTTTGGACAGGGGTTTTTGTCTTGAAAGATGTTGGGCTCATTATCTTTGAATAACAGAGATGGAATATCACCGGTCTCTTACCCTGCATTAGCTTCTCATTCTGTGTGATATCTTCATTCTAGCACGTCTTTCTCCATAGACAAGCAACAGGTGGGCTTCCTTAGCTCAGGTGTTCCCTCCAGGAAGTAAGCAGGTTTCCAGAACGTTAGAAATGCTGTGAAAGCAAATGCTTGTATGCATGGAGGGTTTTATAAGAATCACAGAATTTTTACAGTCAGAAAAGACCTCTAAGATCCCCAAGTTCAACCCTTATCCATCCCCACTGTGCCCACTGTCCCTCTGTGCCACATCTCCACGTTCCTTGAACACCTCCAGGGATGGTGACTCCACCACCTCCCTGGGTAGAAGTGGGGCATCTACTAAGATGTGGCAGTACTTGAAAGCACTGCTGCTGGTGGCCAGGAGCAAGCAGTGGGAGAAGCTTTTCTCCATGGGTTTCTTGTACGGCTGTCCTGACCTACTGTGCTAATGTGGGGCTGGATGGACCCCTTGGTCTGACCCAAGCCTGCCGCTTTAATGGTTCACTGAAATGCTAAACTTCAAATTGCTGTGGCTGCCCTTAAGGAGAGTAATAATATTGCCACTTCAATGTTATCTATCCTCATTTTGAGCCCTGTGATGCAGGCTATCCAGATGGTGCCTTTCACACCTCCTCTTCACCAGCTTGGGTGTATCTTAGCACATTCTCCCTTGCTGTCCTCCTTGGCTTTGACAAGACTCAAACCCTGTTTTCTTCATGTTTAGGTCTTGCCAGTGCAGATGGGTGAGATGTCTAGTGAAAGTCCAAAAGACAATAATTAGCGCTATTTAAAATTAATGACCATGGTGATTATGCAGAGCAAAGGAGGCAGCAGAAGAGGAGAAAATACCTGCTTCGTGAATAATCAAGTTGACTTTTAACCATCTCTAATTAAAATATTTTGTATTAAATGTGGTCCAGGGGCAGGTAAAGTTCAGAATGGAAAATGAGGGGATTTATTTATTGCTAGTTTCTGGGAAGTGGATCTTCCCTGTGCATTAGTGGCTGTTGAAAGATACTGGAAAATCAGGATATTTCTTGCTGGATGCAGACCCCAAAGCTACCATTAACAGTGAACTTCTGATTGTGAAATGGTAACAGTTGTGTTTCCTGGCTTGTTCCCTGCTAGCAGTGAGCTCTCTCACTATGCTTAGAGCTGTGACATCCTGAGGTCCTGTGAATAAGCACTGAGTGCTGGAGGCAAGAGCAATGATGGAAATCTCCTTGTACCTCTTGCGTTACTGAGAATGTAAGGGCTGAAAATATTGTGCAGTTCCTTCCATGTCATGAGAGGATATCTGTGCAAGATGAGGAAATTTAACTTATGTTTCCCCAGCTCTTTTCCAGCTCTTTGTTTCACCCAACCTTCCCTCAGAGAGCCTTTCAGCCACCCTTGGTTCTGAGTAAACTGAAATGAGACTCAACTGGAAAGGGAAGAACTTGGGACCTCCTATTCGCCAATTCACGCTGCTGGAAAGGAATAGAAGCAACAAATGTTGATCTCTGCCCAAGCTTACATAAGGAGCTGAGCTGCTGGCTGGCTGAGAGCAGCACAAAGTGGTGTGTTTTGTAATACATATGCTAGAGGAGGAGGTGTTTATGGGGTCTGTGCAGCTAGCCGGTGTTTGTGAGGCCAGAGGAATGTCCTGCAGACAGCTACAAAGCAGCAGAGATGGAACTGACGGCAGACAGGGGCTGGAGGTTTTGAATTCCCCGTTACTGCATTCACATTGCTACCGACTGACATCGACTTGAGGAAAACAAAATGAAAGCAGCTCCAGAAGGCAGGAAACCTGTGTTTACTGGGTCCCCATGGCTCTGCAGGTGTTGCCGAGCACAGGCTCAGAGCACCACTGTCTGTGCTCCTGCAGGCTGTGATCGAGCAGGCTGCTCCCGTGCTGCAGATGCTCAGACAAATCTGCAAGGTGCTGCTTCCTTCTGTGCAGCCTTCAGCCCTGCTGAGCTCCCGCAGGTGCAGATGTGGCTGGTTGCTATTAAAATCACATCAACCCCAAGAGCATTGTTGTGCAGGCTGAAAAACATCCAGCAGTGTTATCAGTCCTGAATATTCAGAAATCTGAAATCAGGTGTGCCAAAACAGAGGAGCGCTAGAAGGGTGAGTTGTTTTTGTCCTGGTTTCTGAGACTTCAAGGTGCATTAAAATCATGTTTTCAGCCTTTTCTCTGCTGACTTCATGGCTAATGCCTTTCTGAAAAGAAGAAAGGAAGGCAAGTCCTCAGGAATGCTTTCTTAAGCACCAAAGCATGGCTGTATTGAATTGGCAAGGCAGCTACTGAGTTTGAGATCTCAGAAGGCAATCAAGAGCAGCCCTTTGCCCCCAGATAGTTCAGCACATCTTCTCAGCGTCTGCAAGCAGGGCCGAAATTGTGCGGCAGCTCAGAAAGTGCCTCTCAGGGGTCCTTTTCTGATCTGTTTGCTTTAAAGGCCAGCTTGTCCTTTTCTAAAACTGCAAGATTGAAGTTTTGTCTCTCCAACAAAGAAACGCTGTATTAGGAAGAAAGATTTTACAAAGGCGATTAATCAAAGTGGGGGTCGCTGTGAGGGTCACACAGCTTTTCAGCAGGTGGGAGGGAGAGCCCAACATGCATTATGGCCTGGGGCAAGGCATCAGCAAGCACAGCAGTTGTGTGTCCAAAGCAACCCAAATCTGCAGCAATGGAGCATCAGAGACCTTGATGAGGAGGAGATCAGCAAGCTGTGCATCATCAGAGGTGAAGAAAAGGAGGCTGAGCAGACCTAGCGCTTCAAAATTTACCTGTACCCCCAATTGCACTGAATGAGGTGCAGCAGAATCTGTGCTTAGCCAGTTCAGAAAAGATTTAAGAATCTTCTAGGTTGGAAAAGACCTTTGAGGTCACCAAGTCCAAGCATTGACTTGTGCCCAGACGATGTCCCTCAGTGCCACACCTCCACGGTTCTCAAACACCCCTAGGGATGGTGACTCTGCCACCTCCCTGGGCAGCCTGTGCCAATGCCTGACCTCTCTTTCTGACAATAAATGTTTCCTGACAGCTGGAATCTTGTAAGTTTTGATATGAAAAGATACGATATCTTTATTACGACGGTAATCCATAGAAAGAAGCTGTGGACTCTCTGTCCTTAGAGACAAAGTTGTGAGCAACCTTCTGTAGCCAAGAGGGGTTGGACCAGATGATCTCTGAAGGGTCCTTTCCAAGCCCAGCATGTCTATGTGTGCATGTGAAACCATGGACCTGGCTGCCTATTTCTGCAGAGTTCAGTGTTATTAGCTAATTAAAAATGGATCAGAATACTTCTATGCACTATATATATAGAAAAGGGTGTATGTGGCACTGAGGGATGTGGTTAGTGGGCATGGTGATGATGGGTTGATGGTTGGACTTGATGATCTTGGAGGTCTTTTCCTACCTTATTGATCCCATGATTCTATACTTAGCAGAGTCGATTTTCAAGTCACATTGCTCTGCTCAATATTAAGAGTGAACAAAAATTGTGGAGAAATGAAATAATTTTTATCAGCTTAATTTCTGTAGTAGATTTTTGGTGTTATTTTCATGTTTGATTGGGGGGTTTGTTTGAAATAGAGGTTGACTTTGAATTGTAAGTAATGCTTGTCTTGTCTGGGTTTTGTTGTTTTTTTATACAGGCTACAAAGAAGGAACGAAGAAAGAAGTGCATCTGGGCTTGTATCCAATTGGATTACTGTCAACCTCTTCCAGCTGAGAAGGGAAAAGACAGATGTATTGATGGTCACTGAAATGAGATGGAACAAAAGACAACAACCTGAGCAGAGAAGAAAAGGTACTCTTTAAACAGTTGTGTTTTGATGGTGTATTATTCTGGTCCTTCAGAGCTTCCTGCATACCCCTGTATGCCAAGTAATCCCCTCTTATTTATTTTTTTTTTAATTTCTTTTTGCCTCAAGGACTTTTATGATTATTTTTGGTAACAGAATTCAACTGTCCTCTTTTCCTCCCAGCTGCCCTTCATCGCAAGCCACATGGCACATTTTCAGGCCTTTGTAACCTGCAAAAGCCTATTGCTCCCTTGTTTTTGTGATCTGGAAGATGCAAAGATCTGGAACCAAGGGGTTTTTGATTGTGTTGAGGAAAAGGCCTCTCAGTTATTTCCACTTGTCACATTTTTCTGTATGTACCTCATTGTTGGATTCTTTTTGGCGGTTGTTGTATAACCAACGCTCACATCCGAGAGTGAAAACATAATTTTCCTTCCCTGCAGTGTGTTCTGTGAGTCACCAACCACCCAAAAAGTTTGACTGTTAGCTGGCTTAGCTGCTGAGATACAAATGCAGATAGGTCCAGCCAACTGTGGTGCCCCAGGGACTTCAGCCCCAACCTGCCTGTGTGATGCTAGGTTAAATCCTTTCAATGCAGACTATCACAAGTGTTTTGCTGCCTAACATCTATTGTGATGGCAGGATCCAGTTGGCTAGATACCTTTTTTAGAATCTTCCAGTTGTCTTTTCTCATTCTGCTATCAAGACCTTCCAAAATGGTACATTTTCTCAGAATGAGATACAATCTTGGTTAATCCACCTATTTTTATTGCTTTTTTTATTCACGGAACGACAACTTATCCAAACCATCCCAACCATACCACACTTAACACACTTAATTTTAACAATAGTTTGGCGTCCCTTTGGTTTGAGCACACAGCAACAAATTTTAGTCAGTAAGGGTCTTTGCAGAAATGTCTTGGCTGTGGCTTTAACTGTTGGCTGATTATTTGTTTTCGCCTTCATTTTTGCCTAATTTTGTGTAATGGAGAACATGATACCTTCCTTTCTGATTAAGGCTCAGCATTTTATTTATGGAAGCGTGTCAATTGAAAGGAGCAGAAGTGTAAAGTATTATTATTATTTCTCTAAATCATGTTGTCCATAACTCAGAGAGCAAATACACTTTATGAAACGTTTGCTATGCAGCTTTCATTTTTCATCCTTATTTATTAATACCTTTTCAGAGCACTTTAGATAAGTATTTGGAAATCTAGTTATAGGAAAGTCATATTTTGCACATTTCACTTTAACTGGGAAGAACATTGTTTTCTGATTTTAATCATAAAAATGGAATGCTCCTAATAGAGCGGAGAAACCCAATTTCCTCAAGAAGCATTTGCAGGCTGATCTGGTTCAGATACTCCTGCGATCGTAAGAGAGTAATATCTTGGGCATGAGAAAATGTTCTGCACTATACCTGAAACAAATATAGCTGTACTGGACAATTATGTGTTGAGCATCACTGACTTTCAGCTTTCAGCTGAGATATCTGCACTGTCCATTGTCAATTATTAACCTTCACAGCCACAGTGCTTTTTAATTCTGAGTGTAGCATAAGGATCAGATGAAGCACAGTGAAAAAAGGCAGCAGGAAAACATACCTTCTGGCAAAGCATTCCCCAAGACAAAATTATTGAATCATTAAGGTTGGAAAGACTCTAAGATCCCCAAGTCCAACCTCAGCCCATCCCACCGTGCCCACTGACCGTGAGCCTCAGTGCCACATCTCCACAGTTCTGGAACACCTCCAGGGATGGTGACCCCACCACCCCTATGGGCAGCCTGTGCCAATGCTTTGGGGACAAATGGCAGCTGAGGGGCTGCATGGTGAAGCCAGGAGGAAGGCAGTTATTGCCAAGCTGGCAGAGATCAGTCAGTGCATCATGGTGATTATGATGAGGGACTATGAGAGCTGGAGCTTAATTATAAACATAGGCAATATAGCGCTGTGGCTAAGTCCCAGCACTTCAGTCCTTTGCTGGGACCACTCCCAGATATAAAATGAATGCTTCCGGGTGCTGTGTAGTCATCAGTCTGGATGTGCAGTAAAGGACCAGGATTTGTTCTCCATCACTTTGGAACATTCAGCTAGTGGGGCTTTTGATACAGGATACTGTTTTTTCACTTTTCCTAAGATTGAATCCTTTTCTTCCACTTGAGTCTGTCAGACCTCACACTATGATAGTTGTGCCAGGCCCTCAGCTGGCACAGTCCTGCAGAAGTCAGTGCAATTTCACTGTTATCCTCCAGCAGTCATCTTGGGCTTTGTGAATGGAAGGGATGCAGCTTGACAGGGGTCAGGCACTCGAGCATCAGCTTCTTGTGTGCTCCTCGTGATTTCAGACTGAAATACACTGATCCCATTCATTATGTTTCTTTGACCTATGACCACTCTGTTTATCTCTGCAATAAACTTGGTGCTGCATAAACTCCAAGTTAATTCTGTTTTACTAGATATTGCTGTGCGACCCGTGGACAGAGACAAGGTATGGACAGGACAGAAGAGCCCCCTGCAGAGTTAAGCAGCAGGTTGCTGAGGTTATGGATTGCAGGCAACAGAGTTGGGTTTTTTTCTTTTCTCTCCCCCCACCCAATCTCAACTAACATCACTTCATTTTTCAATATATATGCAAACAAATTGCAGTGAGTGATTTCATGGCCAGCGCTACCAGAGTTCATCTGGAGTTGCACGGCAGCACGTTGTGAGAGCAGGGGGATCAAACACAAAATGACACTGGCAGCATGCAGCCATAACCACGAAGGATTAGGAAGCTTACTTGAAGGCTGGAAGTTGCATCATGGGATCAGAAGCAAACAGGCAGCACTTTAGACAATTCCTGCAGAAACGTGTAAGCAACTTCAGGAGGAGCCTTTGACTTTCATTTAGGGACAGGGAAAGTTTCCCACCTGCATTCTTTTTTTTTTTGCAGATTTGTTTGCCTTGGTGTTTCATTGGTGGGCGGTGATATCAAGCACAGAATTCCCAAATTCCAAAGCTTTGAAACCACTCTGTATGTTGTCAGTGTTGTGTTTTACTCCTTTCTGAAGTCTCACCCCTGGATCCTGGGCAGGGCCATAGTTTGGGCTTCTTTTATTCCTTTTGAAGGTTCTACTTTTGAACCTTCCCTTAAAATTTTCATACTTTGGTCATAATTTAAGATGGGAGTTGGCTACTGCTTCTGATTTGTTTGTATGCTGCCTACCATGAGGGTTTCTTATTGATCAGTCTTAACACATTCTTCCAACAAAATTGTTTCCAATTATGATGATTAGATCTGGATACACTGGAGTATCTTTCATGAAAAATTGGATTATTTCAATCTCTGATAAAGATCTCTGAGATTAAAATAACTCAATAATTTCTCACTGCACGGTATGAGTATATTTCCATCCATACTGGCATACATCTTTTGTAGCATTCACAGAAATTGCATTCAATCTCTCTCCCCTGCAAGTGTAAGTGCTAATGAAGCAAGCATATGCTCAAATCCGGTATGGTATCTTGCTGAATACTATACTAAGAAGACAAAATTTGGCTAAAAGTAGCACACAGCATAGTAATTTTGTATGCATCTAGCACAGTAAATATTTATCCTCTGCTTTTAAAGGCACAAAGGCCCAAAGAAAATCAGACACACATCATTAATATGTATTGGAGCACGAGTTTGGTGTTTGTTTTGCTACCATTACATGCTGTTCTCTCTTGCCCTGTGCAGCTTCACTTAATTTGTGAGGTATCATCTTTCTGTGACTTCAGTTATTGAATCCCACATTGAAACTCCTTCTACCTGTTGATACTTTTTTCTCAATCCTCTCCAGTGCATACTCTGCAGTTTGTGTTTGCATCACTCGTGAGTTCCACCCATGTGCTTTCCCACTGCATCTCATTCTCGTGCCTGTAACAACATGAAGAACAGTAGTTCATTTCTTAAATGTTTGCAGGATATTGGGTATGATTAAAGAAAAGCAGCATAGCTGCCTTGGTGTGGAGCAAAGCCTCAAATCTGCCACTGCATTCTTTCTTTCTAGAAAACTCAAGTTGCAGTCTGAATACTTTGGGAGTAACTTCAGAACTGTAAAAAGTAGGAGGTTGGCTTACAACAGTTAATATTTCTTCATTCTGAGGACAGGGAATTCCTGGCACCAAAGCAACCAAGGTAGTGTCTTCATTTGGATGTTCTGAGCCTGGAGGGTGTTCTGTAAGCTTTTCTGCCTGCAGTATATCAAAGTACAAATAACTTGGTAGAGCCCTACAAATGTGTTGGTTTCTTTCTTCTTGGCTTTTATTTCCTTAAATCGTGTGTGAATATGTTATGGAAAAGCTGTTGTAGAAGCAAATAATTACTTGAATTAAATGGTGTTGTTTTATTTGGGAAGGGGGCAATTTGACTGTAGGGTGAAGATAATGAGCCCGTATGTCACTTAAACAGCCATTTAAAGTACGTGTTACAATACCAATTATGCTCTGTGAAGTCATTAAAATGATGACTTTTTGTCATCTGATCGTAATAAGTTTCATTTCAGCATGTAGCACCAGGCATTAAAGGTGATTGTAGAAGGTGGAATTCACAGCACGTGCGGAAAGATGGGGTCCAGAAAAATGATAGGGGAGAGCAGTGCTGGGACACTGTTAGAAGCGACAGATCCAATGAGGGGAGAGCACAGGGGTCATTAGTATGAAGCAGTATGGTGAAGCTTATGTGTCCAACTCTGAGGAATGCCTGTTTCGTAGCTGAATGCCAGGACTAGCTGAATGCCATCTCACCACGTGAGATGGACAGTGTTAATCTGACATAATCATGAAGTTCTTTATGATCTCAGTCATATCGTTTGATACACAAGACGAGCTGGGTTTTGATTTTGTCTTTGCCAGTGTTCAATGAATAATAAAATGAGACAAGTTCTAGGTGTTGTACAGAAGGAATTATTTACTGTACCATGGTGACACGCATTAAATGTTAACAGACAATATCTTGCAAGATTTACTGCAGGAATCTTGCCGCTTCTCCTTTTTGAGCTATTGAGTAAAAATGAGAGTTATTGCCAGATATGATGAACAGCAACAGTATCTTGTGATAAGTTTGGCCATAACTCAACATTTACTGCAGGTCACCACTGCAATGATAATGCAAAGGAAATTAATCTCTGGCCCTGGCTAAATGAATGCAAGCATGAAGAGACTAGCACAAAGGTTCCCAGTGCTCACACAAGGATTAACCATTAAAAAATGCATTAAAAAAGAGATACTGCGCTCGATAAATGCTGTGAATGTCATCTTTAGCTCAGATATGAGCAAAAGGTACAGAACTTTCAACTAAGAACCCAATAAACTGATTCTCAAGCATGATTCCCATTGTTGTGACCCAGGTTTGATGGGTTGGATGTTGGACTTGATGATCTCAGTGGTCTCTTCCAACCTTTAGTGATTTCTGTGATTCTAATTCAAAATAATTCACAGGATTATAGAGAGAATGGAATAGATACCCATGAAGTGAGACCCTCTAGCATAGCGCAGTGAGGTAAAGCCTGTCTCATTCCACGTTGCACCACCAGGTCTGAGTCCTCTTCTCTTTATTCAGCCCTTAATGCGTGTTCCTCTCCTCTGTGGGGTTTCTCTTTATTCTTCTGTTCAAAATGTTGCTGAATGAGTAGGGAAATATCAATTTCATCTTTGTCTTTCTGTCTGAAATGCTTCTCCAAAGTTTGCAGGCAACTCAGCACTTGGAACTTGTTTTGAAAGAATCAGTTCTAGGGATCGTGTATAATAAGGTTCACAAACATGCCTGTCTTCTGCAAACCAACAAACCATGATGCTGTGATTGGCATATAATCAGTTATCAACTATGCAGTTTTTATCAGTTAAGTGTGCGTGAGATGGTTCCTTAGGTGGAAATGTACTTGTTCAGCTGAGACAGATTTTATGGACCATGAAAAATCTGGCTAAGTTAGATTTTTCAAGCAAGACTGAGAGAGAGAAAACAGCAAAGAACCATCAGTGGTGCTTTTCATATTCTTTGCATATAGCACTAAATACCAGCTGTGAAATATCAAAATGAGAACCTGACCACGTAATGAACTGTTGTTTGTGGAGAATGATTATTTTTTTCTGCCCTTTCATTGAAGCTTAGAGGCAGTTTAAACACAGAATTTAGTGCTGAATAAGTTAAGGACTACAAGCAAATCTTTTTATTTCTTTTGGCCTCATTGATTCATCTATTGAATGCAAATAATGGAGCTAGGAGTTGGACTTGATGATCCTTATGGTTCCTTCTAACTTGGGATATTCAATGATTTTATGATAATTCCTGATATGGGGAGTGTTAAAGATTGAGTGCATCTTATTTCACAGATGACTCAGCTTAGAAACTCAGTCATAAAGTCCTGATCTTTCTCAGAACGGACAAATTTAGTGGAAGAGAATTCTCAAGAGTTGTAAGGACAGCTTTTTTTCTTTCCTTTTCTTCTTTTTCCTTTTGTTCTTTTTCCTTTTTTCCTCCTCTTTTCCTTTTTTCTTTTTTCATTTTCTTTTTGAGGTTAGAGGGCACATTTAATACATTTTGGAGAACCGCCATCATACTTTTTTCCCCTACTAAATATAATAAATAGAAATAGTGAAGATAAAAAGGAAAAAAATCTCAGATATCCAAGGAACAGTCAACTTTTCACTATTCCCAATATTCTCTCAGAAACATAACTTATTTAAAGGCTTTGATATACTTAGCAAAGAACAACCATGCCCTATATGATGTTCTTTTTCCTTTACATCAAGAAGCACAAATATAACTGTGGCTGCTTATAGGCGATCAAATATAGTAATAATTAGTGATTAAGTGCTAATTTACATTTACAGATATTCGTTACGTAAGCCTGTTCCTCAAACTGGAGGAAGCAGTGTGGGAGGGAGTACAGCTAATGAAAATCTGCGTAGCCCGATTGATTTCACAGGAGTCAAACAGATTTATACTGACTGAAAATGTGGCACATTGGAAAAGTAAGGACCCTGTGTGGCACTTGGGGACATGGTCAGTGGGCATGGAGGTGATGGGTTGGTGGCTGGACCTGGTGATCTTAGTAGTCTTTTCCAACTTTAGTGCTGGTCAGAATCATGGAATCATTGAGCACATAACTGGAGTGGCTTACAGTATCTCCAGGCACCGTAGGCAGGTTTTTAACCATAGTGGAGTCAAGAAGTATTTGGAAACTTTTCTGATTCTGATAATAAATTAAAATCTGGATTGTTCTGATTGTAGCATAATGATAGTGAACTCTGTGATCTCAATGGCTTTCCTATGCCAGCCTTTGGGCATCCAGGTGTCAGCTGGTGAACCCATGTGAAAAATATGAACTATGGCCAGCTCATTCACTGGAAGTAACTAGCGGTCTGTTTGTTAAACTTCTATGTGAATGGGTCCACAGAAGTGCTCTGTCCCCATAGGAGCCCATTTTGCTTGTTGCTTGGCCTGAGCCCCTTGTCAGCACAGTGTTTCTCAGCAAATTCAGATTCCTGGAGCAGTGGAGTCTGAGCTGTGCCCTTAGCTCTGTCACACAACTCACTGCCACTTTGCCCGTATGTTCTCATCCCTCTTTGAGCCCTACGCCGTTCAGTATCTCACTTATTTCAGTTTTCTAGCACAGAGACCACTCCTGGATTCGTGCACAATCCCAACTGAGATATCTCACTGAAGTAACACGCTGACAGCAGAAGCAGCCCCGAGCTTCCCCATCCTTAAAAAGAAGCTACAAAAGCCCTAAGATCTTGCTGCATGTCCCATGGAAAGCAGCAGCGCAGTGGGTGACCAAGACTATTGTTGTAATGCAGTCTCTTTGCACTCAGGATGTGCTGCAGAATGAGAACGGTGACAGTGTGTGGGACCAAGAGCAGGGAGCAAGTGGGGTGAGCGCCAAAGCAAGTCCAGTGGGGCTGATGCTATAGCATTAGAGCCCACAAAGCTTTCCTCATAAAGGGCAAGCCAAGGTCAGTGTGGTTTGACTGCACTTTGAAGAAATTGCCAGCAAGTAAAAGACTCCAAGATGGAAAGCTGGATTTCAGGCATGTTAGCGAAGAAAGACACTCATGTTCTCTTTAATGGACTTCTCTAGGCTACCCATCTTGTAAAGATCACCTGTGAAACGTCTGCTTTAGCTTATTACTTTATTTTCTGCCAATGGTACTCATTTTTCCTGGCACCGAGTCTTTCCTGAGAGTTATTATCTGAATTACTGTATATTGCAGCTATAAACCAGTTGCCTGTCTGGATGCTCTCACAGTAAAAGGGACCTATCCTGCAAATGGGACCTGGGTCTTGCTGCTTCATCATGGCAGAGTTCACACAGCTGCACACTGCTGGTGCCTCCAGAGCAATTAGCTGAGAGCAGAGACGGCTGAGCACAAAAAGAGGGAAAATAGGATTTGGGATGATTTGGGGGCTGCTAATGCAGGCAGCTGCCCTTGCTGAGAGATGTGTGAGAGCTCCTGGTGAAACGTCAATAGAGCCCACGCTCAGCAAAAAGAGTCCAGGCACTCCAGCAGGACAAAAGTAGTTCTTAGATATTGCGTACCAACATACCTCTAGCCCCTAGTTGTAAAAATTCTTTAGTCTGTCTCCTTTTTATTTGCTTTCTGTATTTGTCTGTTAGAAAGCAAAGGTGTTTAGGCACCAGCCTAAACTGGAGAGAATGTTTCAAGCTTTCCTAAATCGTTAAGGTTGTAAAAAGCCTCTATGATCCCCCAGTCCAACCCCAACCCATCCCACCGTGCCCACTGACAACGTCCATCAGTGCCACATCTCTTGAGCCCTTCCAGGGATGGTGACACCACCACTTCCCTGGGCAGCCTGTGCCAGTGCATTATCACTCTTTCACAGAAGAAATTGTTCCTGATATTCAATCTGAACCTCCCCTGTTGCAACTTGAGGCCATCACCCCTCATCCTATCACTAGCAGATTTCTCTTGTGACATTGGATAAGTCACTGAGTTTTTCTTGCAAGCCCTAAAAGAGGGTTGAAAACATTCTTCACAGGGGATCTGGGACCAGAAGAGTATTTTAAATTCCAATTTATTCACTGGGAGCAACCTGGGGCGAGTATAGCTGATGCCAATTTGTTGTAGAGATGATCCTCCCATTCCCTCCTCATTTTGAGGGTGTATAATGAGCACTCGTGAAATCAAGAGGCAGTCTTGCACCTAAAACATGAGGAACTGTTAATATGCTTGAAACAAAATGGGTGGCCTTAAGTAACAGATGTGTGAAGGCAGCCTCAGAAATGCTTCACAGCATTGTAAAGCTCTTGAGAATGCAGTCAGTGCGACAGGGCTTTCTGCAGATCTTTTCTTCAGAGGTATTTGTTGTGAACCTGGGCATAATGCAGGATGCTCTTGAAGAACAAAAAGGAGTCATCTACAGAGTTTCAAAGGAGAGGTTTTACAATTACAGGTGCTCATAGGGTAGTCTATAGGCAGATTATAGTGTCGGAGTGAATGGCTGATTGAATTTTCCATCGCAGGTTTCTTGTTCATGAACCTGTTGAGAATAAAAGAATTATGTATAAATCTATGCTGAGACTCCAACAAGAACTGAGATGAATGAGGTCTCTCCTTTCCTTTTCTGTGCGCTCGTTCCAGGTTTACAAAACTGCTTGCTTTTACTGTCTCGTCTCGGAATGAAAATTTCAGCAGCCCTGGGCAAGGAGGTGTAGCAGAGTATAAATATTGCAGAGGGATCCTTTGAGTTCTTGTTGTGATGCCCTGATGAAACAAGACTTGAGAATTAGTCCAGGATACTCTTAAACACATCGATAATTTATTATTATTATTTTTTTAATTAAGTCTTAAACAGTGTGGGTTGAAGCGTGCTTAGGTTGGCATTACAAGCAACGTTACACCAGAAGCAGAGACACAAATAGGGACTAATAACACATTTGTAACATTTTACAAGGAGATGGAAGGATGCGTGGTTAAATTTTTTAACAACTCGTGTCTGTGTTCATAGGTGGTTTCTGCCCAGCTGCGGGTAGGTAGCAATAGTTCTTACAAGGCTGGGAACCCATAGTCCACTGATGCCACCATCTGCAGTCATGAATAGTAAATGCCTCCCAGTTAGATACCTGCTTCATTCTGCCACTGTTACAGCATTCATCTTTACTGAGCTGTTCAGGCAACCACAATTGCAGCAGGGAAAGTGAGAGCGGTGCAGAAAGCTTGCACCCCAAAACACAGCTCTGGAGCCTCAGCTCTCAGCACTTGGCAGAGGCACCGTGGACTGCAGTCATCGTCCTTTGAAGCCCTGTTAAAATCAGTGCAGCTAATAGTAACCAACGCAATCAAACATTTGGCTGGCCAAAGCAAATCTGCTTGCTTTGCACAGAGCCAGCACACAGGCTGTGCCTGGAAAGCACTTGCACCATTTTCTGCAGCGTTAGAAGAGAAAATTACATAAAAGCATGAAAGGGAAATCTGAGAAAAAATCAGCTGAGGGTCTTGGGGGAGGTGTACTTCAGAGACTTTTATTTTGCTAAGGGAAAATATTGAACTGCATTTTCTTGCAGGTCATTTTTTGAATTGTGTTTGGTTTTTATGTTCAAAGATAAGCCCAACTGATGCTCTGTTTCCTTTGACTAGCAATCACCCTAGCTATTATCGCTCTGAATTTTCCCATTTGGCACCAACACAAACCATGCAATTCTCCAAATAACCTCTCCTCTCCCTTTCCCTATCTGTTCTGTTTGTATCTAGATTTTGTTAAAGACTTTTCCTTCTTCATGCTAATGGCTGTGCAGAGTCCTCTGGAGGTCAGCTTTCCCAGTGGCGCTCCAGAAGAGCAGTAGCTCTCCTCATTGTGCAGGAAAATAACTTCAAGGAAAAGCTGTTCGTTCAGGAACAAGAAGTGATGTGTTTGAACCATTGATGCCCCTGAGCGTGCCCAAAGAAGGGCAGTGAAGCTATGAAGTCTGGAGCACAAGTCTTATGGAGAGCAGCTGAGGGGATGGGGTTGGTTCAGTCTGGAGAAGAGGAGACTCATGGGAGACCTTCTGGTTCTCTGCAACTGCCTGAAAGGAGGTGGTGATGAGAGGAGGGCAACCTCTGCTCCCAGTAACAGTGATGCAATGAGAGGTGACAGCCTTAAGTAGTGCCAGGGGAGGTTTGGGTTGGATATTAAGAACAATTCTTTCTCAGAAAGACTGGCTGAGTGTTGGCATAGGCTGCCCAGGGAGGTGGTGGAGTCATTGTCCATGAAAGTGCTCGAGAACCATGCAGATATGGCACTGAGGGACATGGCACTGGGTATGGTGGGATGGGTTGGGGTTGGACTTGGTGATCTTAGTGGTCTTTTCCAAGCTTAATGATCCTGTGATTCTGTATTGCTCTCCTTATGGCACAGTCTCATTTTTCTAACCTCCCATCCCCTGTCTACGTCAAGTTAACAATGTGAAACAAAGCAAACCAAGGCCCTTGGTAGCCCCAGGATGGCTGTTTATTAACATCGTACTGCGTGTGCAATCCATGCATCGCATACACACTGTACATAATTAAAAGTCTTAGATCGGTGGCATTCCATGATTAATGCCTTAGGTAGGCATTTTGGTTCCTAATACTAATAGGAAGTGACTTGCTCTAAAGCGTGAGTGGTGCTCAGGCACCTCAGGAGTAATAAAGGTTGCTCTAGGCATATTGCATGATTCCTTGACTCATTAATTATAGCTGCCCAAAGTGGAAAGTTTATAATTAAACATATAGTTTACTCGTCTACTTTTGAGATGAAGTAAATTAAGGTAATTAGATTTATTTTCGATTAAGCATGTGGAGCCATTTACAAAGCACACGGGTGTGTGGAACAAGGAGGTTATTGTGCAAGGAATTCTGTCTTGGGCTCATCTGAGATCCGGTGTGCAATGACGTCATGTTTATAAACAAACTTGTTCAGCTGAATTATCTCTATAGGCAGTTTTTACTCAAAAAAAGAGATGTGTGTATCAGTGAATAGGCTCCTTCACTTGTTTGGCTGGAACTTCCGTTGGGATGCAGCCATTCTTCCCTTTATTTACCTATAAACTGAGCTGAAAGTAAGTGGATTTTCAACTGAAAATATCAGAACAAGCAACTAATAAATTCGCTTGTTCCAATGCAGGCACGTATTGTTAAATGAACAAGGATTATTAGAAGTATATGTTAAGGGTTGTATGTTACTTGTTCATAGCAACTACCGTGATTCTATGATCCTACCTTGATATTTGAATGTGTATGGTAGGAAAGTATCACTGGAAACTCTGAGTTGACACAGAAGATTTTTGTAAGGAATTAATCCTTTGTCCTAAGTCAATGCTTTTAACTTTCAGCCACTCTTTTGACCTTCTTAGATGATCACATGGACCAGGAGCTAACTGGACACACAGACACTAACTGGAGAATCTGGGAACTGCAATCTTATTTTCTTTGCCTTGTATGGTGAGATCCACAGTGAGCAAAATATGTCTCTTTGTTGACGTCTTGACTAAGTTGACGTTCTTTTGTGTTTTTATTTGTTGAATTTTTTTTTTAATTAATGCTATAAAATGAACAAACACTTTGTGTTATCTCTCATCATCAACAGAATCACAGGCTGGAAAAGACCACTAAGATCACCAAGTCCAACCACAGTCTATTCCACCATGACCAATGACCACATCCCTACGTAGAATCATTGTATCATTAAGGCTGGAAAAGAACACTAAGATGGCCAATTGCAAGTCCAACCCATCCCACCATGCCCAGTAACCACGTCCCTCATGGCCACGTCCCCACAGTTCTGGAACATCTCCAGGGATGGTGACTGCACCACCTCCCTGGGAAGCTTGTGTCAATGCATCACCACGTGTTTAGAGAAGAAATTGTTCCTAATATCCAACCTGAACTTCCCTTGGTGCAACTCGGAGTTGTCACCACTCCTTCCAACACTGTCAGCTGGGAAATGAGGCTGACCCTCTGTATGGGAACTGCTGAACCACGGCCTGAACCTCTGATTGATCACCTGAGGTGAGCAATGAGCCAGCCACAGGAACACAGGTGAAGGCAATTCAGCTGTGCTGCCGGAAGGGTTGAAGCCTGGTTCCACCTCTCCTAGACCCATTTAAGAGCTGACTACCAGTGAGGAAGGATCTCTTTTGGAGATCTACTCCACTGGAATTTCCTAAGTGAGCCCAGGATACAAGTAAGTGTCCTATCTTTTCTGCTTTGGTGCAATAGCTATGTAGCCAAGCTCTCTGGTGTATCTCATAACTGTAACATCTGTACATTCATTGATTGTACACCCTCACCTTGCTACAAACTCAAGGTCTCCTTTCTGTAACGTGCCTTTAACTCAACACTGACTTCCAAAGAGAAATGTGTATTTCTGTGCTTTTGTGTACATATCAGAGTACAAGAAAGTTCCCTGTGTGTGGAATTTTTTGACTCAGTGTTGTGAGAATTATTCCAAGTTGTAGAAGGTAATCCTGGGGAGCTGTTTGCACAGGGATGTGCAGCTAGACAGTGAAAGAAGTAAGTGATGGGGCCCTTGGTAGCTCCTGGTGGATCTGGTCTTCTCTTCCATTACCAAGGGCTTCTATTTGTGTTTTGTCTGGAGCTGGAGCTCCAATGCTTGTGATCTGGGTGCAATCAAGTCAATAGAAGTCAGACTCGTTAATCCTGGCCTGCAGGAAGGCTTTGTGGTTGGAAACGGTACAAAATGTCTCCTAATGACTCAAGCAGGGATAGTATGGAAATAAAAAAGTCTGAATACTGAGACTTTGTAAACGAGCATGCTGGTTTGTTCAGTTCCCCCCATCTTTTTTGCTCCCTGTTGTGGACAGATGCGCAGTGTGTATTGATTCCTGAGAGCACTAATGGCATTTGCTTCTTTGTAGAATTAAACTTGACACATACATAATAATGACTTTGCCAGGCTCTGCCTTTAATGAGCTTTTCCAGGCTGTATTTGCAACTCATTGAGGACCTTTTCTGTGGCTGATTTTTCATAAAAAATAAAGTTCAAGCACATTGAGCAGGATTATTGAAGTGATGTGTTAGTGCCTGCATTGCTACATAAACAACTTTAAGGTCTACAACTCGCTGAAGTCACCCCAAATGGAGGCAAAGCAGCTTGTATTGCACTGCAGTGTATTACTGTGCACGGTGCCCACGCTGGGGCCGCCCCCTGCCATTGGAAGGGGGACAGTGGTGTTGTGCCAGCAAAGCCCCCCCAGTAAAGGCTTAGGCATGGGCTGCCCATCGGAAGCTTTGTTCTGTACCTGTCCTCATGGAGTGGAAATCAAAGGCACTGCCTTTATCTGATGTTTTGTAAAAGGGATCTGAAACTTCGATCTCTGTTTTCAAGTGAAGCAGGAGTGTCACTTTGGCTTTGTGCGTGATCCTTATCTCAATTTCCTCATTGAGCAGCAAAATTGTTCCTTCTATTTTCTTTTATTCCCTTCAGGCAAAGAAGGAGAGCAGCTCTGTTGCAGCTGACCTGTCTCACAGCACTGAAGCTGGACGGGAGGCCCCTGTGTTGTGTTGCCCAACTCTGAGGCAGTTTTTCCTCCCTGTCTGGTGCAGACTGTGCACTCTCTCCATATGATCCCTGTCACGTGCTCCCAAGACCTGCAAGTATTTCTCTTATAGTGGGTTACACCCCTTGACAGTATTCTTTGGCTGGGGGTTGTGAATTCTGAACTTCTCTTCCTAGGCCAGGTTATTTCCCTGGAAATATTCAGGAGATGCTCAAGTAAGAGCTGGTTCAAGCACTGCTGAATCTGCAAGGGGAGTCCTATTCAGTTCTGAAAGATTTTGTGTTGTAAGCTGCTTGTCCACAAGTTTCTGTTTTATTTCTTGATGTGAATTAAGACACCATCTTCAATACACGAAGTCCTGTCCCCTGTCAGCCCTCCAGCTGTATTTACATCCCTCTGCTCCATCTGTCCGCGATGGATCTCGGAACAACCTCTCTTGGAATCAGTTTTCAATTTAAGAGGTGCAATTAGCTTAGCTATCTTGTTAGGTATTGAAAGGTGGCAAGCAGGAAATGTGAAGATTTTCATAGTGCATTAACACAGCAGTGATAAATACCCTTAAGAACTCGTTCACTATTTGAACGTGTCACGGGTTGAAGGAGAACTGAAAGGAGCAGCAGAGCCATTCCAGACCTGTGCCTCTGGGAAGGAACCAATTGGTTTTCAGCTCACGCGCTGGAAGAGAGAGGAGAAATCCCCTGGAAGTGCCCAGTGCTCCAAGCAGTGACGTGCAGCCCTTTGCTGCCTGCAGCCAGAGGTCCCAGTTTGCCCTGCAACCTGCAGCAAGCCTTTCAGCACTCCAAGGCTGTCAGATGAACTCTGTGATTGTGCTTCATCCTGTTGAGGTAGAGATTATTGAAAGTGTATTTATTTTTTTTTCAGTCTGGCTTCTAAGAAGCATTGTGCAGCTATCTGCTGTGTCAATCTGTCACACAGACTGTGGCTTTTGAAGGTGTCTGCACAAGAGCTGCTATCCACCCTGCAAAAATGGAGGGGTATGGAGTTTTCATGGCTATGTCCTTTCTGGGCAATGATGGCAGTGGGTCAGATGAATGGAGCTGTCACTATTTCCATTCTTCTCTTTCCTTTTTGCTCTTACACGAGGAAGTCGTGTTGACCAAGGGAAAACTCAGCTGAAGTCTGCACATCAGTGGCGCAGCATATCACAAATAAAAGGTGCCAGATAAATTGGGGCTGCCTGTAGGATTGGCTGCAGTTGGCCGTTTGCATTGGTAGAATCACAGAGTCATTGAGGTTCAAAAAGATCTCTAAGATAATCAAGTCCAACTGTCCGCCTACCACCAATATTGCCCACTAAACCATGTCCCTAAGTACCACATCTGTCCTTTCCTTAGGCACCTCCAGGGACAGATACTCCACCACCACCCTGGATAGTTTGTTCCACTACCTCACCACTCCTTCTGAGAAAAAATTCTTCCCAATTCCCAACCTGAGCTTCCTATCAGGCTGTATGTGCACGAACACACCAAGCAGCAGCTTTAAAGGATGTCTGAAAGTGAAACCGAAGGAGAACAGGATGAAGAATTTCCCAGTGATGAAGGGAAGGTCATCACACGAAAAGCTAAATGTCATATTTGTTGCTCAACTTAGTACCATTACATCTGGAAAAATGTAGCTCTTCAGCTCTGCCACTGAAATAAACTGAAGTCAAACAGAAGTCCTTGAGTGCAAACACACAGATCAGAATTAAATTTCCTTCTAACTCCTGGGTAATAGAGTTCTGTCGAAGCCAGGAGTCAATTAAGTGGATAAATACACACGTAGTTCACTAACACTTAGCATTTCTGCGGTATTTTGCTGAAGTAAGCACTTAATGTGATTATTGTGTTTCAGCCTGATTTAAGATGACAAGTTTTGCATTTCCTAAATATTAATTAGCCCTGAATTTCTATTTATTTAAACTCTGAGGCAGTGAGTGGGTAGTTGTGTGATTTACCTCTACCTCCTGGCACTTATCTCAACTGGGACATTTGAAATGCAATTCTAAACAATTAGCCTTCATGCCTGTCAGCATAAAGAATGAAGAATTGAGCTTGTTTTGTTTATTTGCAGGAATGATCCTCATACAAACTACATCTACAACAAATGCAGGGATCTGCTTGTTTGCAGCAGACTGCAGGATTAGGGGTTTTTTTGATACCCAATAATAGAAAAACAATAGATTTTTAGATAGGGATTTTGTTATTTATTTTTTCAGGGCTGGGCTATCTCCTTAGGGCTGGCTTTTAGGGACAGTACCAAAGGCACATGGTGTTGAATGGCTTGTGTTGTGCTGCTGGGGTAAAGCACTCGGGTGCTTGCCCAGCAGGAAATGCTTTAGCTGGTTGAATAATGCCCTTGGAATGGGAATGAGAGAGATGGATCTGCAGTAGTCCACTGCTGGGCTGGGGCTGCTGCCATGCATGTGAAGAAATCCATTTCCACAACAGGAGAGCCCTTGCCGTATAGAGAAGATTTTCCAAATCAGACTCCTTTGTAGCACCTTGGGGCAGGCTGGATTCCTCCAATAGCTCTGAAACCCTCACCCCGTGGCATCCAAGAACTCACAGGCCAACTGTGAAAACATCATTCAGCTCACCGGCGGCACAGGGGGAAGATGGTATTTAAAATCTTCAGATGGGCAGAGATTAAAGGACTTTGGACACCCAGAGCTCCTTTGGAATTCAATGGGAGTTTGTGTACTCAGCAACAAAAATAGTAATATTTTTATAGAGCAACGCCGACTGGAGCATTGCAAATCTATCCCCAGGACTCCTGCTCCATTTCTCCAATCCAATTATGGCCCTTGTTGCGCGTGCTTTGCTATTACTCTATATGTAATGAGGTGATGGTTGAAGTATTTCAGCTGTAATGGACGAGTGGCAACCAATTTGCCTTGACACATGCCTTTCCCTTTTAAATACTTTCTCTCTTTTAAACACTGAGAAGCTGAAATATTTGTCTGTCTGGGGAGGAAATGGGTTACAATCACAGCAGAAGTATGTCACCAAGTGGTCATCTGTCTTGCCGACGCGTATTAAATGCTTCGGATCATCTTCTGTTTTGGAGACTTATTTTTAGGTCTGTACTTTTTGAATGTGTTATTGGCCACCAGTCAGAGAACAGCAGGGTTAATGTAGCGCTTGGTGGAGTTTGCCCATCTGCTCCAGTTTCCATCCAACCATGGAGTTTTATGAGAGCTCTCTAGGAGGGTTTTGAGTTATCCAATTTGTAGTATTCTCTAATATAATCAGCTTGGTAGCACTTGAAAAGCTCTCTGTGCCAAACAGGAGGCTATAAAATTTGTGGTGAGACAAAGGAGCCTGGAAATCTGAGATGTTTTTACATTTTCAGGAATTACGTTTATTTCGATTCATAGCGAAATTAGAGGCTGGAACAGATGGAGTGATTGTACAGTAAGATGAGATTAGCTGAGGCTTTGACATTCTATCTAAAGAGGAATTAGAAGGCAGACACTACTGATTGGGTTTTAATTTGGGGTCTAGTTATGTTTTATTTTCCTTGTTATTTATGTCACTGGTAGCACATCCATAAACACTCTTACCCAATCCTATTGACAAGACAGAACATCCAGACTTGTTCAGTTGCATACACGCCATCTTGTGAAATTCACAGACTAAATGCTCTGTCTGTTTTACAGAGCAGTGTGTGTTGGCAGAATGCACGTATCTTACAGAGAGGATTTTGGAAGACAGGTTGTGGTGGTGGATTGAAGTCAAGAGGTAGAGGGGTGACCTAAGCTTTTCAGTTCACCTCAGTTCAGTTCACCTCTTCCCTCATCTGTAATGCTGTTTATTTTAATGATTCTCCTTTCTTCAGGGTTTTTCTTCTTGAGGTAGGCTTGACCCAGCAGCGCTGTGGCTGCCCTCAGTGTTTGTGCTGGTTGGGTATGGGCACAGATGTTGCACATGGATGGGCTGCTGAGAGTGGAAGAGTGAACATCTCTAATGAGTGTTAGATGCCTTCTGAAGACAAGGAGTGCCTGTTTTATGTTATGATGTCAATCTTCTCTCAGTTTCCATCAACAGTAAAGCTATAGAATTAGAAGAAATACAGCAATTGAGTTTCTTCCATACTAATATATATGGGCAGCCATTTGGAAATTGAGATTCTATTACAGAAACCCAATTAAATCACTGATCACCATTGCCCCCCGCCCCAAGCTATGATATCATCACAAAGCATGGTGACTTTTGTCCAAGCAGCCACCATGAAGTCAGCACAAATTTTCCATCAAAATTGGACAACTGCGAAGATTAAACCAAAGAGTGCTGGAGGCGTTAGATCCGTGCTTCCTAATTAAATGCATTTTTCTTGTGGAGTGGGAGGGCTTTTTCATTTCTCTGTTAACCAGCACTGGGCCTGTACCCACATCCTGTGCAGAAAAAAAAAAAAGCCCTAGAAAGAGAGGCTTCCTCTTCTCATTAAAATTGTAGGCAGTCATTAAGAATCTGGCCTTTTCCTTGGTGGAGAGCACAGCTGGTTTTGGGAAGTTCACAAGTGCTCTGCTAGCATGTACCTGATGGAGGGCAGCTAACAGGAACCGAAAGGTGTAATAATCAGCTGGAAAGGGGCAAAGCCACTCTTATAAGTAGGAGAGATTGAGAGATGAGGTCAGAAAGCTTGTGAGAAATGGCATCAAATCTGTACATGTTCTCCTCTTCATGCTATTGCAATTCTTGTCCATTCTTTGAAACAAAAGGCCCAGAGCAAACAACTCTTGTTCAAACTGATTTTAGGATTTGAGGTAATTGTGTTTTTGTACAGTTATTGAGTTTGGGCTCTGTGGGCAGGGACAATGAGGAGCTGGCTCTGCAGAGTTCTGTGCTCTGTTGCAGGGAGCAGGGCAGTCATCCAAGGCAGCACAGTCTGTAGCTCTAGCACCACAAAGTGGCATTTGCAACCTAGTGCTTTGTTCAGAAAGGTTTGCTGGATGCACACTGAGCTGAAGGGCGTGAAGATACCTCACCTGTGTGATCCTATCTATGGATCTCTACAGAAATTGCCATCAAACCCTAAGTACCCATTGACATAACTGGGAGAGGTTTAAATACAGGATACATCCTAGGCAGTCCTGAGGCTCCTGTTATCTGGTCTTCAATTGGAAAAATGCTTTTTAATCACCGGCGTGAATGGGAGTCGTGGCATACAGAAGCTCAGTAACTCACCCAAGGATGCACAAAATGGGTTTCTATGTTGCATCTCACTCGTGCACTGGTGTCTTCCTGGCTTCCTCTAAAGCCTCTCAGCCAAGTCCAGTCCTAGGTTTGGAATGCGTATTTCAAAGTCCTCCCTCAGAGTTGAACCTCTCACCTTTGCAACATGGGAAACACTGAAACAGCTTTATGGAAGGAGTGAGATGCATCCAGAAAGACATCAAGGCACCTGAGCAGGCAGAGCTCTCACAGTAGCTGGGCAGGTGGGCTTTTGTCCCCCTCCTAAAATCAGTGTTTGGTTTGGTTTGTATACCTGTGGTGTATCATTTTCATGGTTTGTTTGTTTTTAAAGCCTCTGTGACGTGCATTTCTCCTCTGCAGGGTTTGCTAGGAACTATCAGCTCTTGACAGCTGTCCCCTAGGACCAGCAGGCACCGAAGAGATCTGGGTTGCACTCTCCTCCTTGCCTTCCTTTCTCTGTACCACTTGTGTTTGCAGCTGGATGCCTAACGTGATCAGACATCCCGTAATAGATTGTCTCTGCATCCTGCCAAGCACTGCTGAAGTGCTAAGACAGGCAGTTTTGCCTCTGTCTCTCTTTGCCCCCATTCTTTTCTGAGCAGTTTTCCACCTGGCAATTAGCAGAGACTGGTGGGAAAGGTTCTCAAAACAGGGAGGAACCATTGTGACACAGTAGAAGGAAATGGAAAAGGATTATTTCGTATTTCTTCTCTTTCTAGCTTAATGGCAACTGTGACAGCTAGGGCTGGTAATTGAATCACCTCTCTGAGACTCCACAATTAAATGATATTATTATCATTTTCCATGGATAGGGGAGAAAATGTTTAGAGTTCAACAAATGGAATAAGACACCCATGAGCCCTTGATCTTCCATGGGAAATGAGCATTTAAGTGATCCTTGGAAACCATTCTCTGTAGAGTTAGCTTCTTGGTGGAAGAGGCCATAGTGTGGTTGAGTTCCTGCTACTTATATTTGTGCAGGAGAACCCTTCTAAAGGCAACTTGACCATGGTTTATCACCCTCCATGTAGGGAGGCCGTTTCTGCTCATAGCAGACTATTTAATCTATCTGACAAAAGCATAACAAGACCCAAGAGTAACAACCTGAAAGCAGCCAAGTTCAGGCTAGACATTAAATTTATATTTTTAACAGTCTGAGTGGTTAACCCTGGAAATAACTTGACAGATTCTCTATCACTGAGCTATATTGATACTGTCTGATGCAGGCTGTACAGAGATACCAGATCTGGCCTCCCTGCTGCGAACAGCATTGCACTAATTATTCCAAACTGATGCTGCAGTGCTGTGGCTGCTGAGCTTCTGGGACAGAAGCTGGATCTTCCACATGGATATGTGCTGTTCTTTTGGACATATCAGCTTTTTCAGAGCTAATTAGGCTTTGTCTGAGACAGCACTTCATTGCTCAGTACAACCAGTTACAACTGAGGTCAAGAGCTTTAGATTAAAGAAATTGTAGGCATGAACTTGAGAATTTCTTGCTGCAGTTCTGGTCTGGTTGTTGTGAACGACAGGGGGAAAAAAGGGGTTATCCTGATGAGGTGGTATTATTATTATTATTTTGCATTTTAATGTCCTTCTTGAAAACCTTTGTTCTTTTAAATGCCCTAAAATTTTTCTTGAAAGCCCTCCCAAGCTGCAGTCTCTGTGTAGCTGTTTTAATCTAACAACACTCAGTGCTCTCTGCCCATTGTGACTACAGTGTCATCCTAATTTCCTCCTTCTGTCAGGGGCCCTTCTCTAGGGACATCAGTTCTAGAAAGTCCCATTGCTTTGAAATGTGTGATACTCAAAGCTTGCAACCACCGTGGCCCAGTCAGTAGCACTGCATTATTTCAAAGAAGAGGAGGGTTGATGCCACCTCTTGGCTTAAGTCTCATTGCTGGAATTTCAGTGCTGTTATTCCTCTTCAGTAGGAACTTAGGACTGTGCAACTGTGCAAAATTTTGATTGTATTCATGTCAAAGCAATACTAGTTTCTGGCTCAGCCTGTCTTGCTATTGCCACCCCAGATTTATTTGCATATATATATATATTTTTTAAACATAGATGTATTTTTAAACTACCAAAGCATTGCGTACTGCTTATCTGATGTTATTTCAGTAAGGAAAATGATAGGATCTTTACAAAGAGAAACCAAAGTCAGGTGCCTGCAAGGAAACTCTTGCTTCAGTCACCCATTCATTGCCAGTCTCAACAGAAAGCTTGACAACTTGGTCAGCAGAGATGTTCAGATATAGCAAAAAATAGTTTGCAAAACAGAACTCTATACAATCCTTGTTCCTATTAGCAAATCAGAGTATTCTTCCACGTGGACTTCACTCAACTGGAGCAAGCTGCCCCTGAAGTTAATGATGCTAGGCCAGTGTGGGCCATTGGAGTCCAGATGGAGTTGTCTGTTGGAGGCCTTTCTGCAGTGCTACAACTCTACTCCACTACCAGGATTTTCCCACTCCCTTTCTGAAATGCTGATGTTTCCAGAGCAGTGCCACCTCCTTACAGAAGCCAAAAAGGAGTAGGAGAGGTGGAAGTAAGGTGGAAGGCAATGAATGAAAAAGGAGAGAGGAATGTTATCATTCTAAAATCCAGCTCCTAAATTGCTTGTCAAGGAAAGAGAGCCAAATACTCATATCAAAACAGGATCTAGCTGCTCTCTCCAACATAGTGCCTCCATTTATCACCATGACTTTGTCAGGAGTTGGCGGGCAGGTTCTAAGTTCTAAGATCACAGTTCATGCCAGCAGGTTGGCTCCTGCCCACTGCCAAGGGCCATTATCATTGTCCTTGAGGCCATGAATGAGGAAGTTGAGGATGTATTCTGTTGGAACCAGAAGAGCACTCCTGTTGAGATGACTGAGAGCTACGTGCTTCGAGCTGAGGACAGTAAGTCATTACTAATATAGATTTTTCAGATTTTTTTTTACTCTACGTCTTATCTTTCTTGAATATTCAGGAAGTTTAGCAAGCTGTTTTTTGAAATTCAATGCTATGGCAACACCACTGAAAAGAAATAACATTTCACCCTTTTTTTCTCATCAAGTATTATTCACTTGGATGTTTTCATCACTCTGGGTTGTTGTTATTTTTTGTTTGTTTTGTTTTGTTTTGTTTTCTGATGTAGTCGTATAAAATTGTCCGTTTCTATTAATACATTTTGCAAGGCTGGCCTGAGGCCAGCTAACATTCAGGAGCAAGGTTTTGGTCCCTCCTTGCTTCACATCTTTAAGTTTGCAAGGAGGAACAAATCCTCCAAGGAACGGTGCAGAATCAACACGAGGTCCTTGGGTGCAACAGATTGCCCAGGGCTGTTTACTGTAGCGAGTGTATTTGTACAAGCACATTCTGGCAGTTGCCTCTCCATGGGCACTGCGGCAGCAAAAGAGGACAAAACTGCTTAAGAGCCCTCAAATATACCATGCACGGGCACATTATAAAAGACAGATACACGATGGGTCATGTTGCCTCTGCAATGAACTAGAAGGCATTTTTTTCAGTTGATTAAAACTGTGCTTCAAATATCTACCATCCAGACTGCTCGTGGGCACCAACCAGACAAGTCAGACTGGCTAGAAGCTGGATGCTGGTAGCATTAATGGATGTCTGCAGGACCAGGGCCACCATTTTGCTGTCTTTTGGGGAGGTTCTGTGCTGTGCTGGAAGGGACTCAGAATGAATTTCCTACAGCATGAGAAGCCCTGAGGTCCTGATAAAAAAAAAAACAAATAAAAGAAAAAGCTTAAGTTTTGCTTATCTTTGAGTGCTTTGGTTCAGCAATGTCACCTTCAAATGAAGGCTGTGTAAGGGAAAAGAAAGCAGAGGTCTCAAGGAAGGGACAATGCTGCTGTCACGCTCAGTGCATGGTGTCACAACGTGACATTTTTGCAGTGATAGAGGTGCAGTCTCTCTCCTCTGTTCATGGCTTCATCTCCCAGTTTGATCATCCAAACCCCTTCGAACTCTGCCAAACTTTCTTGGTTGAGCAAGAAACTGGTATTTCATGAAGCTCCTGTGAAACTTGGTGGGGTGCCAAGACAGAAATCAAGGCACATCATTAGTGGTGTTTGCCTGACAGAAGATTCTCTGTGGGCTCTTATTAATAATAATACTTTGTACTACTGATATCTTTTCATCCAAGGATATGCAAATATTAATTGGCTGAGCAATTCCCTGCATTCAATTTGATGGCGTTTCTCTGTTTATTTTTGTATAGCGCAATAACTTCTGAATGTCACATCTCATCAGCACAAAACTTGGGGGGAATCTTCTGTCTCTCAGTAAGCAGAGCCTCGCTGGTTTAGAGAGAAAAGCCTGGAAATGCTAAAAAACTGAGGAAGGGAATGGAACACCTAGAGTAAAAGGTTCAGGAATAGGTAGAGAGTGACTGGGGGAAACTGTTGTAGAGAGGAAGATGAAGGAATATAAAGACCTCCATGCTTTTAGCACAAACCCAACCTTTTGGGGCCAGTTTCGCAGCCGGTATGAGCTGGAACTGTGGATGAAGCAATGTCAGTTTATGCTAGTTGCAGATCTAGCCTTGGGTATCTTGATTGGAATCTATGATGGCAATTATTCACTCTCACCATTCGTATTTGGGGACTAATTAACTATTCTAGGTTTCTATAAAGAATATTGTCAACTATTTAATGGCTCATTGGGTTTAGCAGGATTTCTAGCTTCTCTTTTATAATTTCAACACAATAGTTATTGTGATTTGTGGCTTCAAGTAATAGCTAGCGAGCTTTGAGCAGGCCATGCGTATTATGATGTTAGTTCTACCCTTTGACAAATAAGTTTTAATTGGCTTTACATGGATTCCACTTGGTGATACAAGACATGCAAAGATAGATCTGATGGAGGAGTTTTTCTCAAAACATCCAAAAGCAATGCCTTTGTGCTAATGCATGCTCAACAGTTCCTTTTCAACAACTTTAGGCAATGAGGATGAACACTTAAAATTAATTCCTGTACTTGTGAGTCCATTGGTCTTGCAGCTGCCTTCACAAAGACATTCAAGCCAAGGTCTCCAGCCTAATTTTGCACTGACAGAAAAGCTTAATATTTCTGACCAGCTCAGTGTGTGCTGAATACATCTGAAAACTGTCTCTTTGTCCAATCAAAAGAGTACAGTGTTCTGAATATGCAAGTCCTGGTTTCGGTTGCAGGGCCTTTTAAAGCTTCACAGCTTACTTCTCTAGAGTTGTGTGACAAAATGTGTTTCAAAACTGCATTCCTTAAGGTAACGGATTCCCCATGCTCTAGCATCCTTTCTGAAATTCCTCTGTGTGAGGATTTGAAACTGCATGTCAAAGAGATGCTTCCAAAGTCCGCACTTGCCCCTCTGCTGTAGTAGATGGAGAAGGCAGCTTGATCACACACTGGCTAGAGCTTTTTAGATTGAACTCATGCCCTGCATTTCTTCAGAAAGAAAATGGGAGGCCGATGAAGCTGAGAGAGCAGACAAGTGCAGCATTTTGATCTGATCTGATCATCCCTTATCTTTCCTTGTGCCTTAGTGTAGTTTTGGATCACAAGATACTGAGAGCTGCAGCAGGGCCAGGGCACTGCTGACTCCTTTGAGCTGTTTTGATTTTTTTCTAGGGAAGGTTTCAGTATTATTGTTGCTCATACATAGGTAAGAGGGCAAATTTGGAAGTAATGACATCTTGCTAAAAGTGTGATCGGCTCCGTCCTCACTGTTGTTCCATTACCCCATTGCTTTGCCCATTTTGAAGGTCCTTTTGCTGTGTGATATCCAAACCGTTGGGAAACGGGGGCAAAGGGATGGTTCCCACTTATTTTTTTCCCTGGACTTTGTTGGCATGTCCTTTATCTGCCTTATGAATGAAATGGGAGGATAAAATACTGAGAGCCAGCTGAACTTGCAGATCAACCATAATTCAGTGTCTCAGCAGCCAGCGAGCAAAGTCTGCAAGCTGCTTTCACGTGGACTAGACATGGGCTGGTGACATGGTGGTTGTCAGGCCAGAGGGAATGAAGACCAATTACCCACAGGCCAAGTTCTGTCTCATAAATTCTCTGAATGATCCGCTCACCTGAACAAGAGGAGAAAATACAGCCCTTCTGTTTGCTCTGTGGATAACCGTATCATCTATTATTATTGCAGAACAAGTAAACACCAAAACACATGGGGACTTGAGCAGAAATAATATTAAGGACATCGGTCCATGAATTGAGAGCTGCTGTGGCAGCAGGTAGGCAATGTTACCAGAGGACAGAAATGGGAATGGGTGTGTAAGAGGCAGAGAAGGATTGCCAGAAGGAATTCATACTCGTTTCCCATCAGATGGTTCCCATAGTGTTTCCTAGTTCCTGTCTCATCACCCTAGAGCGTGTCTGTAGGAGCTCTGTCCAACTGAAGTGAACATTTTCTTCTGATCTGCAAGATTTCATCTGAGATAGGTGTGTAGCATTAAATAATTCAGCGTCGTCGGTGCCTGTGATGTGTGTTAACAGCATTCAGATGAGGTTTTATGGAAGACAGACTTGATCAAAAGAAAAAAAAAACAACAATCTCCCAAAGTAGCTCTTTGGCAATAGGTCTGCTAAATCTTTGACAGCCTTCTCTGCTGCTGAACAGCGAAGCCAATTTGCAGATTCCTCAGTGAGGGACTGCATGCACAAGCTTGCATGCCCCAGCCTGTGGGCAGCTCCCTCGTTGCACCGTTTGTGCCTGCCACCTGTGAGGTGATAAAGGAATCCTGGTGGGAAAACCTGAATGGGAGTACTTGCATTGACATTACAGCTTTGCTGAAGGAAAATACCAGCGTGTGTGTGGAGGTGGGTGGTTTGTGCAGCTGAGAAGGCAGGGAGAGGTGCTCTCGGTCGTGTTTTATGCCCTGATTCTGCAGAGATTTGAGTGACACTGAGCTGCAGAACAGGACTTTGAAGCCGGACTCAGGTTTGGCAGCGTGCTCTGGTTTATCTTCACAGCAGTGTCACCACTGATGTCCTTAAGCACCTGAGAATTTCAAATAACAAAACAAGTAAGCACAAAAGCTTAAAAACAGGAGATGATGTAACTGATCGTTCCACTTCTGCTGACAAATGCGTATCTCCCACATCTACCAAAAAACCCAAACCCTCCAACAGAAATCTGTCTCATGTGGTCTGTACTGCAGATCTCCCATCCGGGCTGCAGCTGCAGTATCTTAAACTGGCACCCATCTCCATTACACATAAGGACCTCCTTCTGAGTGTAACAACATGTTCTCCCTCTGTTTCCAGCCCCTGCCAGGAACAGACAGGTTTCATTTTTATGTTTGTTTATTTCTCCTGTTTTGTTCTTTTCCGTTCCTTCTCTGCTGCCCTTCATGGTGGAAATAAACCCCAGCTGATGTGAGTCACTGCAGAGCCGTTGGCTTTGGTAGGAGCTGCAGTGACAGACCACTTCCCTTATGCTGTGCCACTAAAGGATGTAGAATGGTCCTGAAAAGCAGTTATATATACAACTGATACAAGGCTTTTCACCCCAAAGGTGTAAAGGAGAGATCTCTGAGTTAGATGGGGACACAACACCCCTCCCATTGACCAGAATGGACCCTTGTGTCTTTCAAACTGTCCCACCAAAAAAAAAAGCAGGAGAAATTTGGCTTGGATGAAGGCTTGTTCATAAATGGGGCTTTTCCATTTTTGTTCATTCTGCATTTCCCAGTGCATATTTGCCTTAAAAGTCATCCTAAATATGAACGCCCTTTATTAGGTAACCACTGCTGTTGTACGTGGAGACTGTGTTCATTTCCTCTCCCTTGCCCCAGGTGTGCAGTTTGACTCTAATAATGTAGGAATCATGCGTTTTTAAAGCACAATAATTTTTTTCTGGTTGAATTCGATGGACATTGCAGAGCTGAGAGAAGAAAATGCAATCCATCTTCTGTGAAATGAACTCAGTCATCCTTCAGTTTATTGAGTGAGAGGGAATACAAAACAAATCCACAAATGTCAAAAGCAGTCTACAAGGGATCATTCCATTTCTTTTTCCATTTGTTTCCTTGATTAAAATGATTTTTAACTGATTCCTCTCTTAATTTAATATGACAAAATATAATTCACTTGAATATCCTCCTGAACTCCTTTGCCAAAGTGTGTGCTTGGCCAAAGAGGGTGGCGAGGGGGTGGGATTTGCTGAATCATGCTTGTGCTCTTTAACAATCTCTTTACTGCAACAGTGGAAATACAATGAGAAAAATTCTAGCCCTATTAAATTCATTGGAAGATTCCCACTGATTTAAATGGGTTGGGAGAGAACCCCAGTGGTGATCGACTGATTTCTTCTGAGATGAAAAGAATAGGTCTTCCAAGCCACGTGTTTCTCCCTGCGGATTTGCTCTTGGGGCTACAGATGGAAGCAGTAATTTCTGCAGCAGCATTTAAGCCCATAGATTGCTCAGCACAGACCCCAGTGTGCTGTTCTGCACATGCCGTGATTCCCACCCAAGAGGTCCCCGCCATCCCCGGGTTCCTCATGGTACTCACTGTGGGAAGAAGGTTGGTAGAACTGAAATGTATGATTAATTTTGGCATAGGAACACAGCGGAAGACCAGAGTCCCCTCCAGTTCATCGCTCGTTGTGAGAACAGGGGATGTGCACCCAGTTCCTTCCCCGATCACGAACCTTTCCAAGTTCAATCATGCGGCGTCTTTTCTGTTTCCTGACTGAATAAATGCTTTTGTGTAGGAGGCAGAAGAATTTCCAGCGTTCCACAAGGATTATGAATGGATCCTCTTAGCAACCGTTTGGGGCTAGAAAGCTTTTTTACCATCTCAGAAGAAATCTGTGAAATGGTTCAACAAACGTCATCCAGGGAGACTGGGGCAGGAAGAGGTTTGCAATCTGGATTACCCAACCCTATTTGGTGCCATATCCACAGCGAGGCCCTAACTGCCTAAAAGCTTCTCAATGGGAAGATAACTGAAGTTTTTCTGTATTCTGAGAGCTGTGCCTTCTTTGAACTGCAGCGCATAAAAGAAATGGGTAATGGAATCGAAGCGTACCATGAAAATGAAGATCATAAAGAGCTATCTTTCCAAAGCAGTACAAGATTATTTAGGAAAAAGTTGTGGGTTTTTTTTTTTTTTCTATCTACTAAGGCCATTGTTATTATATCAAATCTAATATCCTGAAATGAAAAGAAAGTCTTAAAGAAACTGAAATGGAGGAGTAATGAAATAAGAGCCAACAGACACTGTTAGTTTAATATTACACTTCAAAGAGTTGAGTTTAACTGAAGGATAATTTAACTAAGACACCATTAGTAATTTCTCTGCATTAACTTTAGAGCCAGAAATGAAACGGGAGTAAACCTGTGCATCTGCAGGGACTGATACTAGCGGAGGATCTGCACATCTGTATTCAGAAATGGAGTCCAAGTAGCAGCCCTACAGACTGCCATCCTCCTCCTGCCCAACAACGAGCCCTGGTGATGGAAGTGCCCATCTCCCATTCCTCTCTTGCTCAGCCCAGCCACCACCTCAGCTCCATGCTGGCAACGCCAGTAGGATGCCACAGACCCCATGGCAATTCCGTGCACAGCCCAAAGCCAACGAAGTACGGTAACTTAATGCTTAATTAAAAGCTGACATAGGAAGAGAAATTAAATTAATGCCCTAATTAATGCGTCGGGTTTAGTCCAAATAGGAAACTTAACGATTCTCCTTTCCCTTTTTCAGTACTGCACTTACCTTGGAGCAGTGATGAATTTCAGCTCATTTGGCCCCAGTCCTGGAAAACATCTTCATTAAAGAATGTATTGAAGCCTATGCTTAATTCTCTTCCTGCCATGTTTAATTGCTGGCCTGGATAGGCATGGAGTTAAGTATTTGATTAAATAAGGCGGAGCTATTGGGAAAATTTTGCATAATTGTTCCCAGTTTGCTAAGCTGATCTGACTCTTAAAAGCTCACTTAAAATCCTCTGTTGGAATGAGCAGCATTAGTCAGTATTGCAGCATTTCTTTTATTCCAGTAGCTGTAGTGGTATTTGTAAAAAGTCACTCTTTTATGATCGAGAAGAAGCTAAAATCTACCTGAGCAGCAAGTATTCTGTGAAGGAAACAGAGAAGAGGTGAAATATCTGAAGGAGTAAGACAGCATTCTTAAGACATTCAACATATCAAGGCTCGTTTACTCTAACAAATCTGGGCTTCTTTGTAACAAAGGCTCCCATTTGACAGCATGTGAAGTATGACAAAATGTCAAACTCAAAATGCTTGGATATTTAGGTTGCTCCACTGGCTGGAAAATTAACTCCATGGGGTGACTTTTGGATCCACAAATGCTGCGCTGCCGTCCTTTGGGAGGAATGCCACGTCGTAGGGTGGGTGGTGAAATTCTGCCTCGGGACAGAGGTGGACTGAAGGATGCACACCTTCATGCAGGTACGTGGGAGATGAATTGTTGAAAGGTTTATTGTTGGTATATTTCTGTATCAAGGACTTGATAAAGAAAGCTGAGGAAAAGATGTTCCAACCTATCCACCCCGTAGGGTGCACAAGGAGACCTGTAGCACTGCCTTGAAGAAGCATTAGCATTGCCATGCTTTATCAGTCATGTGCATCAGTCCTGTGGAGAAGCAAGCAATATTGTTTCCCTGGCTCTGACTGGGTGCGTTTATTTTCCCCAAAAGAGGAAAGCAGCAGGATGAATGGTTTATAGCCTTTTCCAGAATGTATGCACGTCACTAGTTGCACCAGGGGAGGTTCAGATTTGGGTATTAGGAAAAATTTCTTCTCAGAAAGAGTGTTCATTGGCACAGGCTGCCCAGGGTTGGTGCTGGAGTCGTCATTCCTGGAGGTATTCAATAAGAGGGTAGATGTGGCACTGAGTGACATGATCTAGAGCATGGGTTGGTGGTTGGACTAGATGATATTATTGGTTTTCCTAACCTTAATGATTCTATGATCATATAAACCATGCCAATTAAGCACAGTGTGCATTGAACTATGTTCCCCAGAACCCAGGATCCCAAGTTTGACACAGCAGCTCTTGGATCTGTCTCTCGAGGTGCTCAAGACAAAGCTGGATGGAACCCTGGGCAACCTGGTCTAGTACCAGATCAGGAGGCCCTGCCTGTGGCCCCTGCCTGTGGCCAACCTGGTTCCCTGGTTGGAACTTGATCTTTGGGGTCCCTTCCAACCCAAGCCATTCTATGATTCTACGATTCTATGAGATCATGGCAGAGGATAACAGAGGTGAGTACCAAAAAAAAGGCATTATAGCCCTTTTGTAGTTTGCCTTCTGGGTTTTGAACTCTGAGTGATGTTATTCAGAGCCCTGTGGGGTTTTCCTCTGCAGCCACATGGCCAGAAGACAAGCATGTATAAAAAGCCAAGGTGCTCTCTCAGTCTCATGGTTCTTAAGGACTGGCATTGAAAAATGAAAGATGTTTTAATGCTTATTAAGAAAAAATACCACAAGTCTAAGAGAAAATCACAATAGGTGGCTCTGAGTCTCTTTGGATAGGATTCCTATTAAAATCAATGTGAGTTTTGCAAGTGGTAGTGCTCAGGTGCTATTGATTGGTGACTGATTGATGATTTGTATGTTTTCCAGCAGCAGTATCTCCCTTTGCAGTTTTTTCTCTCCCCAGCCAGTTTCTCGTCCTTTCAGCTTTAAAAAGAAACTGGTTCTGGGAGTCTAAGAGTGGACTGATTCTGTAAGATTCAGTTTAGTGTGAGGTCAGCGTGTTCCTTCAGTTGTGTTCAGATCCCAAATTGAAGGCCTAGAGAGAATGAAAATGCTCCAGTCGTGTCCTTTTGAGAGCAGGGGTGAATTTCCTTCTCTAGAAACTCTCTCCACCCTCTCCAATGTGTGCACACAAACAGAAAGTTCCTATAAACTGTTTGAGGTCATGCATTACATCAAATGACCATGTGAATCCAGAGCTCTGCACGCCCAGGGCAGATCCAGCTCCATAGGAAATGAGCACATCCAGAGCATTTGTGTTTTCAGCATCAGAGAGGGGGAAAAAAGCCATCAGATTCTGAATCCAGCTCACGAAGCCTGGATGTCTGCAGTGTAGGAGCATTTCTCATCCAGATACTCTGGCTCTAAATGTTAAATGTTTTTTTTATTAGCAGCTCTTCTATTGTGTGCACTGAAAGATGAGTCACTGCCCTTCAAGAGCAAAGCTGGGAATCAATAGACCTCTGTGAATTAGATAATGTGCTAAAATATGGATATCTACAAAGGCATGAGAATTGTGACTAATGTATCAGTGGAAACATACAGTGGAAATGGCCCAGCAGACAGTAATCTTTCTGGAATCTTCTTTGGGACCCACCCCACTGGTGATGGTTAAGCATCCTGTTCACTGTGGCCACATGGTAGCTAAGAGGATGTGAAATTGAGCTCCCTGGCCCTGATGCACAGAAAATGAGTCTGCTACTCTTAATGACAGAAACTGCCTCAGGATTGCTTGCTGGGGAAGCCAGCTGCACTCATTGCACCCTGAAGCCTGATTAGAAAGGCATAGGTGGGTGATAGATGATTATTCCCCTTCCCCCTGTGCTGCTGAGACCCATCTGGACCCATCTGTGCTCCCAGTTACAAGACATACATGAAAATAGTGGAGCAAACGCAGCGTAAGGGAACAAAGGTGTTCAAAGGGTTGACCCTGCTTTCAGCTGGAAGATTCCCTTCCAATATCAGCCGTCCTGTGAGATCCCATGAAAACCCAGTCCCGTGCCCTCAGGCAGCTCTCTCAATGCAATCTGAAAGCATATTAAGTCAGAATAAATCCAAGTTTTGCACTAGCTATCCAGAAATAGCCCTGTGGTTATCTAAGATGTGCTCTCCCCTTTCTAAATGTTGCATAAGCAGCTTCCAAAACTTTAGTAGAGTTGTCGTTTTATCTGATGAACCTTGCTAGCTCGCTGGAAAATAATTAGTCAATGAGCTCCCTAAAACAGTGTTAGCTGCAAGTAATGTGAGCTCCCACAACATGCTCATACATAGCAGTTAAGTTTGTATTGGGGATTTTATTGTTGTTTCTCTAAACAGAGAGGATAGCCTCGGGCAGATCTGAAAATTGCATCTCCAGCCAATTGGGGAAAGTGAAAGTCAGAAACAATCGTCAACAAAATAAATTTTTCCTCTTGGCACACGATGTGCTGGACTTGGCAACACCAGGTGCTAACTCCCATTCCCCCCCAGACTCCCACTCCCGACTGGGAAGGGAAACAAGAGCCATAAAATACAGCTATGCACACGTAGAGATAAAAGGCCAAACCGAATCCCTCATGTACCTCTGCAGCAGACAGAGGCAAAGCTAGACCACAAAGATTCATGGCTGTTAGTTGTGTGCTGGTATAATCCAGTGGATGGTGTTCAAATCACTGAGCAGAAGTAAAAAAAAAAAATCTGACGTGGATATTTATGTGGCCATTATCTTCTGCCAGTCCTTTGCAGAGCACATTGCTTCGGTGTGAATTTTCCTCCAAAGAACCATCTGACGTAGGCACATGTTATTACCCCCATGATGGAGAGCAGAGGGGCTCTACTGAAGGCAAATGACAACTGCATATTTATGTACCAGTGGAAGACTTTCCCGAAATGGCAGAGGAAGTTCTTGGCATGACAGCAACCAAACCTCAACTTACTCATGTTCTGGGCACAGATATTAATCCTCAGAGCATAGTTCTGAGATAGTTATTGAATAACGATGATTTAAACCTGTAAAAATACCAGATCTATTCTACAGGAAGGATGCTGAGCTTAATTGTGTTGGTGTGAGAGTTGAGCCATGCAGCAGTATCTGGATATCGTGGAATCATAGAATGATTACAGCTTGGAAAAGAGCTTTAAGATCACCAAGCCCAACCCCACCCATCCCCACCATCCCCCTGACCATGTCCCTCAGTGCACATTTCAAATATGAAGAAGTTAACTTACTGTTGTCACCAGCAAGGAAAATATGTTGGGTTTGGGGGTGGGAGCAGCTAGGTGGAGGCTCAGATCAGGAGGAAGGATGCTTTAGAGATATGTGCCACTCCTGGTTGTCTCCTCCAGTTGATTGCATTCAGTAGAACCATTTCTGGCATGCCCCTTTCTGTCCAAATTATCTCAACCAGGCAAAGAAGAAAGGGGAAGAAAGGAATTTTGCTTTTTTAATCAAGTAGTTATGATAAGGCAGAGCAAAAATACGCTTGACTTGATTGTCTTTGTTATCGAAGGCCAGAATGATACAATAATTAATTACGTTTAACTTACCCTCTGGTTGCCTTGGGGGAATAAGAGGTGGTTTTCATGCAGACTGTGATATATGTCTGTTTATATCTAGCTGACAGGTATTCTTAGTGCTTGAGGCCCCAGTTCTTTGACCTAAAGCCAGCTGATATTGATTTAGATTTTCTGTAGATCAGATTCTCTTCCTGGAAAAAAAAAACCTACAGATTAAACAGCAACTTAAAGAAATTACTCAGGGTTTATACAAGTGCAAACATGAGAGAATTCACCTCCAAAAGACCTGCCTGTAATAGAGAGAAGAAAGATGGTGATTTCTCTCTTTTGCTTAAAACAAATCAGAAGCCCTACTCTATTTATATATTTACTTATTTATTTTTAGTTCTTGATGCTGGAATCAGTGTCCTCTCATGTGTCTTGCTTCATGGAACGATAAATTTCTCCCTTCATCACCAAGGATCAGAGAAACAAAATCCAGAGATTTCTTGTGGCTCCAGAAAGGAGCTGCTCTGAAATCCCTGGAGTTTCATGGTAGCTGACGTGGGAGTAGAATTTGGTCCAGAAGAGTTATTTTTGCTTAGAAAAAACAGTCACTGCCAGAGAATAAGCTTAATATAAACGTTAGCTTTCTCCTTCTGTAACAGAAATTTCATTTTATTTTTGAAGAGAAAAAAAATGGCGGTCTGTAAATTCTTGTTTCAGCTGCTTTGGTGTAAACTGGGAGCAACTCATTGACTTTAAAATCCATGCTCATTTAGAAGTACTCCTAACCTTATCTCCATGCATTAACCAGAAGCCATTCCTTGCTCAGATGAAATGCAAATCCGGAATAAGACAGGGATTTCTGCAGAAAGCTAAGGAAGCTAGGAACCCAAATCCTATTGATATCCAACCGAATTTAGGCATGTAAACTTTATTCACTTCTATGAAAATCCCCATCTATGATTGAAAAATAAATAAATAAAATAAAAAGTGCTGGCAGTTCCTTCAACTTACTGAAAAATTTTTAGAGAGTGTTTTATGTGATTGAGTGTTGAAGAGCTGTCATAAACCTTTTCATTTAGCAGCATCCCCAGATAGATAGCAAGAGGAGACTGCAATAACGGAGGAGAATGAGAAGGAGAGGATTTGCTGCGCTACCTCCAAACATTTCTCCCCAGATCCCATGTCCTACTCCCAGAAATTGAAAGTGTCTTAATTATTCAGGGGAAGAAGGATGCCCTGCTGTAACTTGCTGGATAATTATTCTGCGCTGACAGTGCCCTGAAGTACTTCACTGGTTTCTCTGCCTTTGAGCTAGCTCAAGTGTTTTGAGATCCGAGAGCCATTTACAGGAGGGGCATGGAGACCTGCTGTGAGCAGAAGGGACATCAGGACACACAAAGCAAAATGTCTCCTTAGAATCATAGAATACAATCGTAGAATCATTAAGGCTGGAAAAGATCTCCAAATCGAACCCATCCTACCATGCCCACTGGTCACGTCCCTCAGTGCCACATCCCCAAGGTTCTCAAACATCTCCTGGGACGGTGACCCCACCACCTCCCTGGGCATCACCACTGCTATGCCAATGCATCGCTGCTCTTTCTGAGAAAAAAAATTTTCCTAACATCCAACCTGAACTTTTCCTGGCACAACTTGAGGCCATCATTTCTCATCCTACCGCTTCTACCCAGGAGAAGAGGCCAGCCCCCACCTCCTCACAGCCTCCTTTCACGGCAGTGTAGAGAGCACTAAGGTCTCCCCTGAGCTTCCTCTTCTCCAAACCATCCCAGTTCCCTCAGCCACTGCCCATAGAGGTAATTCACTGGCATGGGCTGTCTAGGGAGGTGGGCATGGTGGAGGTGGGTTGGAATTGGTGATCCTAGAGGCTTTTTCCAGCCTTAACGATACTGTGATTCTATTTAGGGACATGGCAATGTTGGATGAATTGGACTGGGTGATCTTAGTGATCTTTTCCAACCTTCATGATTCCACGATTCTGTGATCCACTGCTGGGGAAGAGGAAAAGTTTGGACTTCCAATGAGCACATAATTCTCCAGCAAATCTCAAACCATCCCGGGAACAGCAGCCTCCAGTCTGCCACAAGAATGTGCTACCCTGAGTAGTATATTGAAGCTCACACAGGCTGGCAAAGCTCCTCGCGCTCTGATGTGTTAGAAACATCCAAGCAAATGAGATGTGATACTTGGGTGTGAGTGTGTGGCTGTAAAGACTCAATCCTGCCAAGTGTCAAACGCTGCTGTGGTCCATCCCCCGGTCAATGGGAGCTGCTGGCCCAGCACCAGGCAGGATGGAGCTGCCAAGGCTCCAGGCACCAAGTAGCAGCGTGTGAGAAGTCGCATCGTGAGCACGCTGAGATGTTCACAACAGATCTTTCCAACAGTGAAAACTGCCTTTTCTCCTGCTCCCGCATTTAGCTAGCACCTGTCAAAGAACATTAGAAGGGGGAAGATGACATGGAATTAAGAAAAAGATTTCTTGTGGCCAGAGAATGGCGGTGAAGCCCACTGTGCTGCCAGTCTGCTTTCTGCATCGGAGAGCTGCTTTGTTAGTAAAGACAAAAAATCAGCAGCAATCCCAACACTGCACGTCTTTCTGCTGCTGGGTGCTGCAGGTATTTTAATCCACAAAGAAAATGAGTATATTTCATGTAAATTGATATCAAAGTGACACGCCATCCGTCAGCTCGCTAATTTAGGGGCTGGTATGCAGATGGAGAATGCTTGCTGCTTCCTCATAGTCAAACCCCTCTGCATTCAGCATCTCACAGTCAGCATCCAGGGTGACATGTGGCTTTCTGAAAACTTGGCCAGATCTTGTGCTGGTGTTTGTTTTGTTGCAGATCAGCACAAGGAGAGCTAGCAAGAGTTGGTGCTGGAACATGGGGGATATTGGAGAAATCCACACGCGCACCTCTGGCAGCCCCTTTCAAAGCAATTCTGCAATGCCTCAAAACAGAGCTGTTCTGAAGTCTTTCAGACATTACCTCAGAGCAATTTGGGCAGTAGGCTTTACCATTTTCATCAGTTCTTGTGCAAATCCACAGATGGAGCCGGAAAACCTCCCAGCTCCATGTGAGAGTCCTCACTGGCAACATTGGCACCAATTTTTATGCCCTCCTGACCAGACAAAAAGAGACCTTTATTAATGGAATGCAATGACATTCTTCCTGGCCCTCAGAGGAGAAGAAGGGCTCCGATTTAGGAGACCTACATTTTAGTTTAATATCTCTATTACAGGATTTTTCATTGTAACCCTTTTGTCATTAAAAGAAAATAACTCCATCCTTGCCTTGTAAAATGCTTTAAAATTAGTCCAGACCTCCTTTTGGAATCACTGTCACCTGAGCACAGGTCATTTTTCCTTGTGGAAGCACTTCGGATTATTATTTTCTTTTTTCCTGGGAATCTCTTCCTTTGGAAACAATAAAACCAGCTCTCTCTTTCTTAACTATTTGGCTGGAGTCAAAGATAATTTTCCACAATCCATTTTTCATTCTATTTTTTTCTTTATTCCTTAAGGTTTCATCGTCTTCATGCCAGTGAAACTATGCACTTCAAATTCTCATCCCAAGGTTTTGAGTTGATTTTCATGGCAGATACAAGCAGCGATGCCTGCACTGATCTCAGCTGTGGTTTATTTTTATTCTTATATATCAGCAGCTATTTGTCATGCTACCTTGCAGTGTGGGACTCACATTTATATGGTTTGGGGAGATGTAACTCATTTTCTGTTTAATCCACTGTCTGTCAAAGGGAGAGATTTAAGATAGAATACCGTGGGCTTTCTGACGTGGCTCACAATTTTTTTATATGTGTATTTATTTATTTTTCGTGCAGACTATGTCATTTGTTAGGTTGAGTGCAAAAGAAAGTTGGTTTTCCAGTCAATGTAATTTGAGACAAATTTTCAGCGTGCAATGGGCTTTAGACACGATTTGGCAAGGTTCTGGAATATTAACAATGTCCTCTTGAACCAATTGCACTGTCACTACCATTCTGCTGCTAGGAAGGCCTTGGCAAGTTACTTCCCCCTGTATGTTCACAGGTTTAAAAAGGAAGAAACTGGTGATTAAAAGAAGATGGTGCTCTAAGCAACTTGGTAGAGCTGTAGGTGTCCCTGTTCCTGGCAGGGGAGTTGGAATGGATGACCTTTAAGGGTCCCTTCCAACTCAATTCTGTGATTCTGTGAGTCAGTGAAAATGAATGCTGTTCTTGGCAAAGTGCTTTGAGATTTGTGGAGCGACACTGTGGGTCTCACAGGGAATTGTGGGCACAGAGCTCAGCAAGCAAGAGGAAGGTGAGCACGGGGATGGAAAGCGGTGGCATTCAGAACAGTGACAGTGGAGGATGATGGTTGAAATATGAAAACCCTATGCTTTGTGTAGCCCTCATGAGAAGCAGATGCTGCTACCAGGCTGCAAAGTGGGGGGCTGCAGCTTGCTCGCAGTTGGCAGCGAGGAGGAGCTGGGAGCCTCCAGGTTCACTCTTCCACCCAAGCTGTCAGCACCCCCCCATGTCAGACATGCGGAGGTGACTTGCATCCATCTGACGTGACAGGAACCAGGAGCAGCTCCCTGCCGCTCCAACGTGATACAAAAATCACTCCCAGTGTTTCTTAAAAAGAACAATGATGGAGGTGTGATTCTTTCATCGAAAGAGGCATCCGTGGGGTGTCAGCTAGAGAAAGACCGATCCCTGCAGCCCATACTACAGGAAGCCTTGCTGTGGCTGAGGACAGCCTGTGTCAGTGAGCTGGTGGTTATTTTGGGTGGTCGCCGTATGTCTGCTGTGTCTCTGACTCTAAATGGGACTTCTGTGTTTCTGAAGTCTGAAAAAAAAATACTCACTTGGTGTGACAACAGATTTGCAGTTTCCTGAAAAAGAATTTGGCTTGGGAAATTGTATGGGAGGGAATGAAAATCACAGAGTTGTTGGAAGGGACCTCTGGTGATCATCTAGTCCAACCTCCTCCTAGGGTTGGTTCCCTATGATATGGATAGGGCAGTCGGCAGGCTGAGCACAGGTCTCAGAGGCTTGATGATGCAGTGCAGCAGGCTTTGTGCACAGTGAGACTGAAGGAGAAAACTGTCTTTGTCCCAGAATGATACCATGAGATATTGAAATTCAGATGCAAAACTTGTAGCATCACTTAGATCAGAGAGCAACACTCAGGTCTCAGGAATCCTTCTGGCCAACTGGGCTCACTGGTGATGCAGAGCTGTGATAAATTCATCTGAACCTGAGCCCTTCAGGAGCTGATGGATATTCTGTTAGCCTAGAGGAGGAAAATAAATACCCAGGAACGAACGTGAGGTTGCTGCTTTTCCTTGAGGTTCTGCTTCCACAGCCTATAAATTTGAAGGCTCCAAATGCCACGAGATGCAACTTTCAGGAGAGAGAATGTACAGAGCACTGATGAGATGACAGTAAACAAAAGAATTAGGCTGTATTACCAGGAAGCTCTCAAAGAAGCAAGTTCTGAAACTGCTTCCCATGAGATTTGCACCAGACGGTGATATAAAGTATGCTCTTGAGAGCATTCCTTCATTGTCAGGAGGACAGACTGTAGAAAGCCAGCTCTGAGAGATCTTCTCCATCATTTCTATGAGTCAGTATGCTTAGGTGCTGTCAGAAGCACGTCAGAAAAGCATTTCTTCTGGATTAGACACTTGTTATCAGTCTGGAGTACCGGGCAATTGATGGTGCGGATTCATTGATGCACTGGACAAGGTACACGAAGGCTGTGAACATTTGTCAGCCTTGGCTGAGCCTCCTTCCAGACAAACTCCAGTACCCTTGTCACTTTAAGGGAGTTTATTACTTCTTAGTGAAAAGCAAGGGAGGAAATATAACAGATGAAAGGAGACTTGTGAGGCATTTCAAACCTGGCTGCATAAACCCGGTGAAAAAAGAAGCAGATGAATTTCAAAACCGTGCTTTGGAATCATTTGTGCTGTGGATGCATAGAAAGCTCATGGGTTTCTTAAGCTGCTTCACGCCCTTACCACGCTCTCCTGAACCTCCAGCATGGCTGACCCAAAACTCTATAAATCATTCAATGCCATTTATCTACCTTTCAGCACTCCCTAGCGAACTGGTCACACATCAGCCCCTGGCAAAAGCAGTGCATGAAAGCAGCATGGAGGACATTGCAAAACAGATGCAGTGAGGAGCGGGGAGGGTGGGCAGCAGAGCTGCCTTTACAGCCCTATTTCCCTTTGCTTATGGTGGTGCTTAGCAAAGCCAAGCTCAGATCTTCCTTCTGATCTCAGCAGTCTAATTGGGTCATGCAAAATTTGGGTTTTGACTTTGGAAAAGCTGTGTTATTTGAGTTAATTAGATGTGGCTATTCCCTCTCTGTAAGCATCTGCAGATGAGAGAGCAGGAATGCACCGATGACTTGCAGGAAGCATTTACTGTTTGACTGTGAAATTCTTGTGACAGTGCACACAACCCTTTGGCTTATTTGCCCTGTGTCATTAGTCCTCTGAATCTGTGACCTGAGAGCAGCTGGTTCTGAGAGTCAGGCTGTGCCAGGGCAGACCTGGCTCCAGGAGGGTATTGCCAAGCCAGTTGAGGAATAATGAGTGGGACTGGAGAACTCCAGCTTTAAGCAAAGGCAACAGCAATAGTGGCATAACCTGAAAGATGGCTGTACAGGGGAAGGAAAATGACCTTGTTGTCATTAAAATGGCATTTGGGAATCTGTATCTTGGTGCAGCCTGGGCAGGACATCCATGAGTGACGATGGCCATTGCCACTGGCTGCCATGCTCACTGTGTTGAAGCCGGAAGAAGCATTAAAGGGCTCCTGACTCCCAGAAGCATCCTCAATTGACTTCTCTCATTGACAACACTTCTAGGTTTAGGTTGTGGCTTAGCTGTCTAAAGCACATTGCATGTCTAGGCTGACACATCTGATACTTGAAAAAGGGCTGGGAGCTCACACTGCCAGGCGTTAACTCTTCAAGCTGCAATTCATCACTTGTCATTACCCACCAATTTTTATTTTTACTTCTTATTTTTTATCAGTGTTTCCATGTGAAAATAAAGGACAGAAACATGACTGGGAGTTGGGGCAGTCTGCTCAGGACCTGACTTGAGGATCTTCACTCATGCCTCACCCCAACACTTCGAACAAATTAGGTACCTGCATTCGGTGCTGGGAGCCCAAGGTTGTCAGGAGATGGGCCAGGATAAAGTTACTCGTGCAGGCTGTGGGAAACTGTAAGGTAAAGCAGCCTTCCAGTCCAACCCAAATGCCTCCTTGCTGTCAGCAGGAGGAGGAGCTGGCATAGAAACTCAATTCCTTTGGGTTGGGAAGGTGCCCTCCATAGATACTGCAGGAGAGCAGAGGAGGAGCTGGAGAAAAAGCCCTTGTTGTCAGACCTGGGGAAAAGAGGACTTGAAGGAAGAAGTTCTTCAGGGCTTGCCCCTAAAGTAAGCAGATCTCATGTTGGATTGGATTTCGTAAGGAGCATCTTAGCAGGGGGATCCCAGTGTGTAACTGGGGTAATGTATAAGGGTGTGAGGATAAGGGGAAGTTAAAGGAGAGAAGGCTCACCGGGTGGGAAGACAGGAATCTGGTGTGGGCGATGCGTAGGACTGCAGCACCACAAGGAGAAGCTGCAAGGGAGGAATAGGAATCACTCAAGGCTTCAGCTATAGGGCCAGGAGCTGGGACACTGAGCTCTAATCACAGCTTCTGCAGGGACAGTCAGTGTGGCCTGAAGCAAGACAGCTGTGTCCTGATCCCCAAAAGTACCTACAGACCTGATAAGGCAACAGATAGTAGAACCAGAGCTTTTCTGCCTGGATGTTTTTTCCCTTTGAAAAAGAAATAATACTTTGTTGCCTCACACAGCTGTGATCAAAGTTAATTCTCAAATGTTTGCAAAAGGCTTTGAAGGGAAGAGCCAAGTCTTATGGAAAAAAAGCTCTTATCAGAGAATTCCTATGCCTGTATCCAGCAGAGCATCGGGGTAGCCCAAGTAAATCCGATGGCTCTCCAGTTGGCTTTGGCTGAAAAGGCTGAAGATAAAAGTTATTCAGGGCTCAAACTGTGCTTTTAGGCATGTATGAAGCTGGTGAGCATGTTAGTTCAGCTATGAAATGGAGCACTGAGATGGGTGTCATCTCCTTGCAGACTCAGAAATGACATTGCACTCCTTTTGGATTCGCACAACAGGCTGCTCGTTTGATGTCACCTGTCATTAGATTTCTTAGGATCAATATAAGCTATTCAGTAGGAATAGTAGGTGTAGCAGAAATGCTAAGTCACAGCCTGAATCGGTGATTGAGCACCTGGTAGGAAGGCAGGGCCAACCCAGGGGAGCTCAGGTGCATGCAGTGCACCTGAGTGACTGGAAGGGATGGAGCCAGGATCCACCCCTTCCCAGACTTCATTTAGGGGCTGGCAGTGGAGATAAATGTGTCTTGCTGGAGATCTGTCTATACTTGAGGCCTTCTGAAGGTAAGCAGCTTCTTTCCTTTGTTTCTGTGCCTATGGCTGTTACATTTGAGCAAATACTCTCTTGCTGCAGCCTAGGACCTTGCTGCTCTCTTGTCGTTGCTGTGCTTTCCACTGCAGAGTAGGCACTGAGTAGGCAGATAAGCCCCTAATGGGTCACGCTCTTTTTTTACAGATGTCAGAAGCCTATAGATGAACTTCAAATACTAAATGCCATTTGATTGAAAGTTTACTGCAGTTTGGGACAGCAGTTTCTGTAGAGTCTCTCCATGCTTGTTCCCAAAACAGAAGCCTTGATTCTGGAAATAAAAACTAACGTGCTACATCCACTGCTAAAGTGGTAGAATAATTTTGAGATGCAGAAATATCAGGATCGTTATGAGCGCTGTTAGTTAACCATAAAAACCTGAAATTGTGGAACCCAGAAGACATCTGCCTTGTGTCTGGTTCTCTCTTTTTATATCCTGTAGGCAATAAGCCTGTATTGTAGGCCTCCAGTCTGTCTTTGGTGCATTCGGTTGCCCTCATCTAAATATATGACACAACGTATTTCTTCACGGTGAGCTTTGACGAGACAAGATTGCAGTAATGGTCAAAGGCAAAAAAAAACCCAAACATTAATACAATAAATAATACTTCACGTTTCAGTGCAGCAACTCAAAGCTTTTAATTCACACTGCATCCTTGCAGAAGAATGTACAAATAGGGGGTGAATGAGGCATTCAAAAGGAAGCCAATTGCCCAAAATCTTTAGCATAGTCAGTTACACAGTCTTGAACTCCTGCTCTGCTCTTAATTGTGAACAGACATTTTCATTCTTTGTGGATAGAGTAGCCTGTGTAAGTATAAAATATTAACGTTCTCTTGCTCCTTTGAATGTCTCCAGTATGAATTCTTCAGGCAAGGACCATCTCTTACTGCGTTTTTAAGGAGGAGAAAGTCAAGCAGAAGAAATCATGGGTTCGAATGGATGACATAATAACTGTTTGTGACATTCTCAGACACTTCAGTAATACGAATACTCTAGTTGGAGAAATTTGTACATTTTAATGCAAGTACAAATTTACTTCAGATGTTTCTGTGCTTCTCTCAGTAGATTCAGGCACCTTCCAGACTGCGTGAAGCTCAGGGTAATTCACTGAGTGCAGTGCACTGAGGTTAGGCTTAAAAGCATCTCTTCTCTTACAGTTATGGCACAGTGTAATTCCAGATCTGAGAACCCTCCTTGGGATTATTCTTCAGAGGAAAGGGAGGCAACAGCCCTGGTATAACACCTGACTGAAGCAATCTGCCATGGGACTTTCCTTTTTTTTTTCAATTACAAGAGGTGATGGCCATAAGTTGTGCCAGGGGAGAGTCAGGTTGAATATTAGGGGAACATATCTACTCAGAAAGAGTGGGATTGCGTTGGAACAAGTGATGGGGCCTCCACCTCTGGAGGTGTTCCAGGACTGCGGAGATGAGGCACTGAAGGACGTGATCAGTGGGCACAGTGGGGGTGGTTTGGAGTTGGATTTGGAAATCGTAGAGGTCTTTTTCAACTTTAAATGATTCTATGAAGATGGACAGCTCAGGACCAGAGCTCGTCTCTGCTTCTATCTCTGATGTGTGTCCAGTGGGAACATGGCTCTGTGCCTCTGCCTCAGTTTCTCCAGTTGTTAAACTGTAGATCTGTAAAGCTGCATGCAGAAGTCCAGAGTTTTGATTGTGAAATCCGGAGTCAAGGACAAATTTGAGTGATGCCCAGCAGGGTTGGGTCTATTTCAGTAGATGTGTCCCAGTGATCACTTCAGGATCTGTGCCTTTCCCTACACAGCTCTTTGCAAATCATCAGTGATGTGACTGAGTCAAAGCTCGGGGTATCTCTGGATGTGTGTTCAACTTTTCAGTCCCTGCTTTGAAGAGCTCTGATCCAAATCACTTTTTGCCTTTTGTATAGTGAGGCACAGTGTAATTAAGATATTAGCAGATGTTCTCCAGAGTTGGAGTGACAGAGCCATGGACTGACCCCAAATCCCTTCTGCCCTTGTTTTTCCCCCGTGCTTCAGCCACAATGCAATTCTTCCTCTCATTTGTCTGCAGAGACATTTATATAACATGAGTACTGAAGTGTGTCCTTTACACAGCCTCCTCTTTCATCCACAGCAACTGCATTCAGATCTATCTTAAATCAAGCCCAAAAGCCTTGAGAATTTTTGCTAGTACATCATCTGTCAGAGGTCTTTCTTCCTGAATAAATTTGTGTACACCCAGAGCACACCAAGGGAAGGATCAAATTAATTGACTTTTCCTTCTAACAAAACATTTTTCGGAACGGGACATCAAAATGATCATCTGACACAAATCATCTGTTTCTTTTCTCTTTCCCCATCCTTTTTATGGAAGGAAAAACAAAGGCATTCTTTAGGATGGTATTTGCAGTGTCATTGTCTCCAGTGCAATCATGACATTTCATCATGGAGCAACACCTCCTGCCTTTCCAATTACATTAAATTTTCAAGATGTCTCAGAGTCAGCCCAGAGCAAACTAGATCAGATGGATGCCTGGCTGCAAATATTTCCAGCCACCCTTAAAGGACTGTGAAAGATTTAGGTTCCTTTAGTGTAAACTGTGTTAGACAATACATTTGTTCTATTCTCTTGGTGCCAGCAAAGTCCCAGGACCAGACTGGAATGGAGGAGAGGCAGATGGGAGTGAAGTGGTGATGACATGCAGCCATCCGTAGGTCAGCTATGGATGGAAACACTAAGCATTTAATTATATGATTAAAAACTCCCCCGTTTTCCACAGAAAATGCTCCAGGTTTTTTAAAGTCAAGGATATCCTTCTCCGTTTTGTTTTCCTCCCATATTTCAGTTGTCAACTCTGCACAAACGGACGTGGAAAACCATTTTTCTTTCCTCTTTTGGAAGGGGCAGCAGAGGGAACGTCAGCTTTGGGGTTCCCATCCCGCTTCCAACTCCTGAATCCATTTTCTGGCAGGAGAGTGCAGGCAAAGAGCATCTCCACAGGTCCTGTGTGTTTTGACACTGATGTTGATGCCTGCCCTCCCCACAGTGCACAAAGCTTCGGAGCCAATTGAATTGCTTTCTACCTTTGAACTATAAACCCAGGCTTAAACCTGCATCCAGCCTTCTTCCCTTGGTTGGTTGCATTTAACTGCTTTTAGTAACAATACAAGACTGGAAATTAGATTATGAAAACAGTTTATGGGCCAAATTCATTTATGAAGATAAACCTGCTTGAGGACTCGAGGCTCTCCCAGGGAAGACTCTCCTAGCTGTAATTATTATCACATAAACAGCAAGTGAGTTTTGGATGCATTTCATTCTAACATTAAGCAGTTAGCTTTTCTTTTAATCTCTTAATGTTATTTTCCCCAGGCATTTTGGAGGTGGTGGGGAAGATCCTGAGTAATAAAGCACAAACCAAATGTGCTAGCAAGAATTGGGAAGCCTCTATGTGATGTCAGCAGCGGTTTGTCTCAAATGTTTAGCAGTAATGAAACGTGCAAAAGCCTTCTTTTGACTAACAGTGCTGCTGCTCATTGAGATGAGAGAACAACTGATCCTGTTCTATGTTGTCTTGCTCCCCCTGCACACACAGACACCCCCACAGGGAGTGGGATGATTTATTTTTTTTCCTAGTGGAAAAATTGGCAGCTTTTAACGTAGAGTTTATTTCTGCATTGGCCTTTGGGAAGGACAACATTTTTGAGTGCTATTTCAGAGCCTTGCCAATTATTATTAATTAAAACAGGCTTGGTATTGCCTGTGTCAGCCTGCTTCACATCCAGAATTCACAGCTGCAGCTCAGGGCTGCCCAGCATCCGGCTCCTGCAGCTCAGCTGTGCTCCCTGCACGCGCTGTCACCACCAATTGCTGCCTGGCCATAATTTGAAGCAGGACAGCCACGAAGCACTGTCAAAAGCCTGTGTTTACACAGCCAAGTCATGCCCTTAATATTTAGCATAAACATATTTGGGCCAATGGATTGCAAACACCTCAAAATGCCTGAAAAACCAGCGTTTGGCAGCAGTGTGGTGGATTTGCAGTGATTACAAAGCTGGGTGTGAATCAGGCTCTCAGGTCCTAATGTTTGGGATCAAACTCCTGCCTGGGGAATGATGGTCTTGCAGAAATCTGGAGCAGCAGGAAATGTCTTGATCCAGGTAATTTCACTGGTGGAAACAGAAGTCTACGGTTTTTGCTGCACAAGGATTTGGAAATTTCTTTTTAATTGTGTTATCAGGTGTTTGTGAAGGAAACAGTGGGTCCGTTGAGGTCGAAGTGGGTTTGTGTCTGTTGTTTTAGAGCCCAGGGAACAAGAAGCCCTTTTTCCTGGTGCCCCATAACTCCTGCTCTGGTAGGACATGCTAGTGGGTTTCTGCTGGAGGATGTGGAATAACAGAATCATTAAGGTTAGAAAAGACTTCTAAGATCCCCAAGGCCAACCCCACCATGCCCACTGACTGTGTCCCTCAGTGCCACATCGCGGCCCTTGAACACCTCCAGGGATGGTAACTCCACCACCTCTCTGGGCAGCCTGTGCCAATGCATTACCTCTCATCTTGAGAAGAAATCTTTCCTAGTATTCACCTTGGTGTACGCCTGCTTCAATGGGCAATGACCTGTGGAAGCAGCTGCTTTGGTGTGGTACCTGTGGAAGGCAGGATGCTTGAAGACAGGATCTCCTTGACTTGTTCAGGGTTATGTCATGACAGCAGGGGCTGCTGTCAGCTTGCCAGACTTATTTGTAGAGCTCCTTCTCTGAATGGCTGGGGTGCTGTGAAGTGTGTCCATCGGTGATTCAGAGCAACGTGGGGAAAGGACATGCTGGGAATCAGATCTGCCTGACAGGTGAACGGATTTGTATTTGTAGAGGCCAGCTCGGAGCAAAGCAAATGAGCAACTGTCCTTCCAGCTGCTCAGCTATGGCCAAGGGTAAAGCAGACACAGAGCAAGGCAAGCTGGCTCCACAACAGGCTCACTGTGCTGGTGTTTGGGGTGAGGGCTTACAAAACCTCTGGCTTCTGGTGGTGGTGGCTGAGAGATGCCCTGAAGGTTGGGTGTTGGCACTTGTTTAATCATGGGATGCTTTGAGTTGGAAGAGACATTTAAAGAGCATCTAGCCCAACTCCCCTGCAGTGAACAGGGACACCTACAGCTCCATCAGGTGCTCAGAGCCCTTTCCCATATCCCATTGAAATCTCTCTACTTCTAGTTAAAAACTGTTTTCCCTTGCCTTGTCACAACAGATCCCACTGAAGAGTCTGTCCCCCTTCTTTCCTTTAGATACTGAAATAGAGACAGCCCCTTTAGATACTGAAAGGCCACTCGCAGGTATCCCTGGACCCTTCTCTCCTCCAGGCTGCACAGCCCCAGCTTTCAGCCTTTCCTCAAAGGAAAGATGTTCCATCCCTTGCATCGCTCTTGTGGCCTTTTTCTGGATGCGCTCCCACAGGTCCATTTTTGTCCTGTGCTGAGGACTCCACATCTGGATGCAATGCAGCATAGATGGGCAGATCCCCTCCCTTGCCCTGCTGGCTGTGCTGCTTCGGATGCAGCCCATGTTGTCTTTCTACGCTGCAGAGGCACAGTGCTGGCTCATGTCCAGCTGCAGTTCACCATCACACCCAGGTCCTGCTCCCCTGGGCACACTGCTCAGCCTGTCCAGGTCTCTCTGGATGACATCCTGTCCCTCAGGTGATTTTTTTTCCAGTGGGACCTGATGAGGTGACCATTGCTCAGGGTGGACTCCCCTAATTTGTATGGCATGCTAATGGAACCTCACAGAGCTCATCCTTTCTGGTCATGAGCTACAGTTTTCCATGCTGCTTTGTTCTGCCTGCAATTAAAGTGATTTCCACTCTAGTAAGCTACTCTGATTTTCCATGGATGAGATGAGTAGCTCTCTTGTTTTCCTGCGAATTTCCTGCAGAGGAAATAAACCCTCTGCTGAAGCAGTGCAATGGCAGAAAGAGGAGATGCATAGGTATTAACCGAGGGAAGGCCGCTTTGCTTTTTCCCCCAGGGATTTTCTCTGAGCTGATTAAAGTTCCCTTAATAAATCCACCTGGGGGAAGTTATGGAGGGCACAGAATTCTTGGACTGGCCCTTTCATCACTGGCTGTGACCATGTCCATAAAGCGGAGCAAGAAAGGGACTGCCACTCCAATAAATATTTCAAGTTAAAGCCACGTTAAAAATGTGTTGTAAACAAGAGCAGAAATTTATCTCCAGTTTCAGCTCTGCAGAGTGTTAGGAGCAATGTGTTTGGGGTGGAACGAGGGATGTTGGCTTGAAAAGCATTGATGCAGCTGTGTGTTGACAGAGCAGGTAGGCACAGGGGCAGCAGCATCACCTGAGTCACATTTGATGTGGCAGTGACTTGAGTGGTGTGCACAGGGGACTGCCAGCAGCAAGCAGAAGCAAACATCTGCCTACGTCCATGAAAAAACACAGCACAGCAAAGGGATCCCCAGGGAACATCAGGGCCACGCCGTGGGCCAGCTCTGCTGTCCCTGAGGGTGTGCTCTGGGTTGATCAAATAGGGTTAACGTGTCTTTTGGGGAAAATTCTGTAGAGTTTTCTTTGGAGTCTTCTGAAACAAAAAGATGGAGGGAGCAGAGGAAAATGATTTTGCAGAGGGTGGCTGAAAATCTGTGCTTTCTGGGAGTTGGCAAGGGGTTATGCTGCTTCACACCCAAGGGAAATGTATTTTATAGTGTTAGATGCTTTGCTCAAGAGCAGTGTTTGTCTACCTGTTTCATCCTTGTTTTCCTCCTCGGGTAGGTAGAAATAACAAAAACATTTCAAGCAGAAGCTGTATTTTCCCAAGAAGGGCAGATCTTTGGGACACTCTCCGATATCCTCTGAGGAGTCAGCTGTTGTGGTTGATTTTGTGCAGGAAACATTCAAAAACTACAGCAAGGCAGTGTAAAGCCCCAAGATAGATATTAATTGTTCCTGTGCAGGAGTGTAATAGCAACCAGGTTTGGAGTTATTGAGCCTTACAGAGTTTGACACAGTCAGCAACCACGTTGGGTGGAAATTCGGGAAATGAATTAAATGTAATTTTTTTTTTTTTAATAGGAATTTATAGGTCATTTAAGGTTTAATGATCTCTATCCAAAGCTATTGGCTTGGAAACTCCTGGGAGGAAAATACATGCAGGAAAAACTGCCCAGCCTGCAGCAGGGGAGAAAGGCTAAATTGACATGAGGACGTCTGCTTGGAGTCACATCGTGTGTTGGGCCTTTGGAAAAGCACAGGGTGTATCAGTGCTGGAGGAAGATGATGCAATTGGAATTCAGCTCTTGTAGGTCCTAATGGGGAGAAAAGAATAAAGTGATGCAAGAGCAAAGGACTTGTGTTCATGAGAGGCTGTGGTTGCTCCATCCCTGGAGGTGTTCAAGGCCAGGTTGGATGGCGCCCTGGGCAACCTGGGCTGCTGCCACATCTGAGGTTGGTGGCTCTGCCTGTGAAGGGGGGGTGGAACTTCATGATCCTTGGGGTCCATTCCAACCCAAGCCATTCTGTGATTCTATGTTGGAATACATACCTAAAAAATACGGGCAGCCCAGTGGGGAGATGCAGTGTGCGTATCTGTACACAGTGGCACTATCAAGTAGTGGCGAGGCAGGAATACCAAGTGTAGGCATGCCAAAGATTTCAGCTCCCAAGAAATGACTTTTTACACTTCCATCCTCTGGGGAGAAGAAAAGAGAAATGAGAAAGGAGGGAGGTGAACGCGGCAACGACAGATTGATTTCAGCTGCTCTATTTCTTTGCTCTCTTCCAAAGAAAATGGAGGTGGAACGATTCCAGAGGCAAAGCTCAGATGGGGGCTGGCACTGCTGGGAGAGACCCAAAGCACCACGCATGCAGGTGGGACGTCGTGTCACCTTAGGAGTTCTTCAAATGCAATGTGAGAGCAAGTTATATATTTTTCATGAAGAGGACCTGGATATTGCAAAGGTTAAATTGCAGTGAGGTAAATGTAAACGTGTGCTTCTGAAGATGTGTTTCTCTCCAAACAAAATGTCAGGAATGGGGGGAAAATGGAAAGCGTTCAGCTCTTTTCAGTAGTTGCAGAGAAAAATTAGAATCAGTGCCATCAGTGCTTCATCAAGTTATTTTATTGGGTTTGCTGCTTTGCTTGGAGTCTGCAAAACAAGATATTCGTAATGAAAATAGCCATGACTTAAGGGTCAGAAATACAAAGCTAAAATCAATGTTTTGTTTTCTGCTGCCTGGGTGTAGCACAGTTGAGTTGACCTTTCTATTACTATTACTATTGCAGTTTGATGTGTGAATTATGTTTTTAATAATTTTTTATTTCTATTTTTTACTTTTCTATGGTAAACTTTTTTACTTTTTTTTTTTACTTTTCTATGTATGCTTTATGATAGCAAAACTATCATAAAGCAATGCAAGGAACTTTTAAACAGAGTTCTCCATCGCTGTGCTGCTGGCTTTGCATTCCTATTTAGGAAGGGGATGGTAGTGGTCAAAGCACACAATGTCTCACTCCCAACTTTTTGTCTAGCACTGTTGTAAACAACTTAATTAAAAGAGATTATTGTATATTTCAACTTTTTAGGGAGTTGAAACAGGAATAAAAGTGTAATTCCCATTCTCACATGCATCTTCTAAAACTCTTAATTGGGAGCCTTTTAATAATAGTCTGGAGTTATGCAGAAAGATACCTTGAGAGATATAATATCCTGCCTGGTGTTTCTGGCAGAGTAGCCTAGCGCATATTGGTATGGGAAGGCTGTAAAATGATTTTCTTTCAGAGAAAAAAGGTTCAATATTGTATTATTCTCATTATTTTTTGCTGCAGGCAGCGCATCTCCCACAATGCAGCGTGGATCACAAAAAGCCGCCCCTTTTATTCCCCTTGGATTTATAATTTTTCAGAAGCCTGATCTTAACAATGAATTACCATTCCTGGAGCTCTGCATCTATCAGGAATGGCAGAGGAGTTAATTGCATAGCCAGGGAGCTATGCGTTAAACGACGCCCAGCCATTTGTTTGAGGGCTGCTTATTGGTGCTGCTCTGCTCAAACACTGCCGTGTGTTTCCTCTCTTGTGCTGTTTCAGCTTCTCCTCTGCTCACTAAAAATAGTGGGTAACAGACCAATGAACAGCACATGGGGATTCTTCTTCTTTTTGCTTTTTTAATCCCCGAGAGCTGCTTTCTCTAAAGAAATATTGTTTCCTAATTAATCATTTATCCACTTCATTAGGTATTGTCGACAACTGAATAAGAAATGGGGCTGTGAAGTTGCTGCTTGTTTGTGTTTATTTTATTTCCTGTTGAGTCAGAGGTTGGTTAAATAAGCAAATGTGTGACAAATGCTAACAGCAGAGTTTCCCAAGGGGCAGAAGAAGGGCCAGCAGACAGGATGGGTTGGTGGCTGGGTTGGTGCATGCTGTCAGGCCGCATCTCTTGAGCGTATCCAACTGGCACTGTGCTACCCCATGGGAGGAGGTTGGATATTAGGAAAATCTTCTTTTCAGAAAGAATGGTGAGGCACTGGAACAGGCTGCCCAGTGAGTGAGGTTGTGGGGTCACATTCCCTGGTGATGTCCAAGAAATGTGGAGATGTCCTTAGAGACACGGGGGCAATATTGGCAGTAGATGAATGGTTGGACTGGATGATCTTTGAGGTCTTTTCCAACCTTCACGATTCTATGAATCTATGATTCTGGGGAGGAATAATTGCATGCAGTGGTACAGGTTGGGGAATGAGCTGCTGGAGGGGAGCTCTGCGGAGAGGGACCTGGGTGTCCTGGTGGATGACAGGTCGGCCATGAGCCAGCAGTGTGCCCTTGTGGCCAAAAAGGCCAAAGGCATCCTGGGGTGCATTGCACAGAGCGTTGAGGCAGGTGATCCTCTCCCTCTACTCTGCCCTGGTGAGGCCTCATCTGCAGCCCTGCATCCAGTTCTGGGCTCCCCAGTACAAAACAGACAGGGATCTCTTGGAAAGAGTCCAGCGGAGGGCAACAAGATGGTGAAGGGCCTGGAGCATCTCTGCTATGAGGAAAGGCTGAGTGAACTGGGTCTGTTCAGCCTTGAGAAAAGAAGACTGAGAGGGGACCTGATCCAGGTCTGTAAATATCTGAGGTGTGGGGGGCAGAATGGCGAGGCCAGACTGTTTTCAGTGGTGAGTGGAGACAGGACAAGGGGAAACGGCTGGAAACTGCAGCATAGGAAGTTCTGCACCAATGTGCAAAGGAACGGCTGTGCAGTGAGGTGACGGAGCACTGGAACAGGCTGCCCAGGGAGGTGGTGGAGTCTCCTTCTCTGGAGATGTTCAAGACCTGCCTGGATGCCGACCTGTGCGACCTGCTGTAGGGAACCTGCTTTGGCAGGGGGTTGGACTCGATGATCTCTGGAGGTCCCTTCCAACCCCTACAATTCTGTGATTCAGTGATGAAGAGGGCTTCTCCTCCTCCTCCCATCTCTTTGGATGTATCCTACTGCATGCTGAGAGGCCCAGCAGAACGTGACTTCATTCTTCATAAGGGTCTGTGGGAGTTACTGTGGAGCAAATAGTAGCAATGATAAATTATAGAATCATTAAGGTTGTAGAAGACACTTAAGATAACCAATTCCAATAATCAAACCCAGTGCAGTGGCCTCTAACTTAAATCTGAACAGCTTGGCTATTGCCAACTGTAGAGGACAACTTAAGAGGACTCCCAAGCACCATCTTAGTAAGATTAAAACATTCGCCTCTTCTTTCTTTTTTATACTCATCAGATATCAGCACTGATATGCAGATGGATGAATCCATTACTTTTGCATGCCTCCACTGCTCCTCCTGCCTGCAGCCCACACACCAGTCCCAGTTGTGTTGTGTCACCTGAAAGTGGATCAAATAGCAATAAAAACACCAATCTTGGGGGGTAGCCAGCCTAGGCCATGCTCTGTGTTCAGGTGTTGAGGCTTGGAACTATAATCTCTGAGCTCTCTTCCAACCCAAGCCATTCTATGGCTGTTAAAAGGTTGGTCCCAGGCATGTGTAAAATAAAGCTTTCTTTTCATTAGCAAATACTTAACACATGATTAAGAAGTGTTAGGAGCACACTGCAGGCATGAATAATCTGTCAAGACAGCTGTAAGTACCCTCTTGAGTTACTGGAATGCCATAAAGATGGACTTGCCCCATATTAACTCTTTGTAATCTGTACTTTTTAGTTAATGGATCTTGCATTACCCCTGCACTGACTTCCACTGAAAGCAGCTCATATTCACACGGTCCCCTCTCAACTCGTCTCTCCTAAATTAATAAATACTTCTGTTATTAATTTGTACTCTTTAATTTTCTTCCACTGTCAATCTGTTCTAGGGCAGACAGAGAAATGAAATCTGGTTGTCTACAAATGTAAAGAGAAGATGGTCTGAAGTACGAGCTCTGGGAAAACAGAGCAAAACAAAAGAAAGTGATCCTCTAATGCAGAATCCATTCAGTGGTTTTCATATTTCTTTAATGATTGTCTGCTTTTCTAATATTTCATGTGGATAAAAAAGGACGTGTTACATTTGTACCATGGATTGCCTCTTGCTGCATTCATCATCAGCAATTACTCTTTGCTCCATATATTCCAGACTTGCACCTAACGACAATAGTTGAACACACCGAATTGATTATCATCAATTAGGACCCCATCTCACCTAAGCAGAAATTTCTCATTCACAATGGCTTTTTAGTCTCAAAAGTCCTTATTTAAATTTCAAAGCTAAGAAACTTTGACCTAGAGGCATGAGGATATATTTAAGGAAATCAAAACTAGGAGCCCAGAAAGCAAACCGAATGATTTGCTCCTCCCATACTGAATTCCCTGTGGTTTGTTTCCTTGGCCCATGCATTTCTCCTGCAGGTGCTGTTTCAAGATGCACATTTTGGGAGCAGCAATGGGATTCACCAGCAGTAGATCCATCCATGCTTCTCCCAGTTAAAATGGGTGTGATTCAGACTTGCAGTTGCATTTGAGTCAACCTTTAAACGAGTGACACAAATGTTGGTGATGTTTAAAAGCGAACATTAGCCTGGATCTTCCCTGCCTCTGCCCCCACACCCTGAAGCACAGAAGAAGCAGCAGCAGTGAAAAGAAACTCTTTCAGAGACTCACTTTGAAACAGACACCCAAAGGATTTAATTATTTCCCTGGGTCTGATGCTTGACAATTTCCAGTGCAGCTCTGGCTGCTCACGTATGAGTTTCAGTTGAGATTTCTGGCGTGCAGCCAGAGTGAGGAAGTATATGGATTAATTATAGGCCCAGCCACTTGCTTCACCTGGCGCAGGCTCTCTGGATTTGCAGCTAATTTCATGTTGGCAGACCCCATCCTTGTGACAGTGGGAATGGAAGGAGGCTTGTGCAATGCTGCTTGTACCCACATAATGAATTCTGATTGCTCTGCTCAATATTCTGCAAAATAGACTGGAAACTCAGAAGTAGGCTTTGCTCATTAAATCCCTGAACATATCTGGAATGGCACAGGGGAGAAGTAGGCAGGTCCCACCCCGATGCTCCCAGCTCCCTTGCCTTGGGCTGCCATGATTTAAGGAAGGCAAGCAGGACAACAGAATCACTGAATCACAGCATCCTTTGAGTTAGAAGGGACCTTTAAAGGTCATCTAGACCAAAATCCCTGCAATGAATGGGGACATCATGGTGCTTAAAGTCCAATCCAGCCTGACTTTGAGTATCTCCAAGGGCAAGGCTTCCACCACTTCTCTGTCCAACCTGTTCCAGTGCTCTACAACCCTTCTTGTAAAGGATGTTGTATGGTAGGAGAACACAGGTCATGGAAATACACCTTTTTTCTTTTTTTTTCCCACATCATTTCCAAATAGAGTGAGTTTCTCTTATTGAAGTAGTTCCTCTCATTGTTTGTTGTCTCCTCTCACTCCAGATCTAAAGGGCTGAAATGACACTTTGGGTTGAAGCTTTTTCTTATTTGCTCTGCATCTTCTTGGCACAGGCTGCACAGGGAGGTAGTGGGGCCAACATCCCTGCAGGTGGTCCAGAACAGTGGAGACGTGAGGGATGTGGTCAGTGGGCATGGTGGGGGTGGGTTGGGGTGGGCCTTGGTGATCTTTTCCGATCTTAATGACTCTGTGATTCTTGAAGCTTTGCTATAAGGGCACAGATTCTCTGCTCTAGTTTCTCCTACTGAGGAGAAATGAATGCAATATTCTTACTCCTTCTGCTTTCTGTGTAATCGAAGTTGTAAGCTCCTTGGGGTAACGAAGGCTCTCGCCATGCCAGCACTGAGTGCTTACAGATGTACTGTAATCTCATCGTGAGCTCCTTATCCCCACTACTGAGGAAGTTACATAGGGAGGAAAAGGCAGGAAAAGCACTTGGGATGTGATGCTGACCTCTGTGAGACACAATCTGTATATCATATCGCAGGGAACAAATCAACCAAAGAACGGCAGCATGGAAATAAGGATACCCACCAAGTTCTCTCATTCCCCTCACCACTGGGGAAATAAAACAGCAGAAGAGAGAATCCTCATTCCCTCCTGAGTACAGGATAAGATCACTGTTTTTCAAGGCAAGTTGAACAAAGGTCCATTCTCACTGTGCTCACTGTGTTATGCCACTCTCTGGGTCCTTCTTCCCACGCAAATGATCCAGAAGGTTTTTACCCTATTTTAAAGAGGGTGGAGAAGGGAAGTGCTGGAGTCTGATGCCTGAAATGAAATTTAATTAAGCTTTCTGCTTCTTTATGGCAGCCTGGAGTTTGTTTAGCCTATCGTAGTATCTGAAAAGTCATTATTAGACCAATAATTTCCGATGAACATGTTCTAGGAAATAGCATCAATTATAACTGTGTAGGACTTTGTTATTTCAGTCTATTACCTGTAAATGAGTTATTCAGGAACAAGAAGTTCAATTGATAAAAGGCAAAAAATCAATAGGTAAGATTGTTGAGATTAATTCCAAGTTTGTAATGGATTTTTCCTTGTCGATGTTTCCAAAAGCTTTCATAGGCTATCTGTCATAGATCTAAATTTCATCTTCCTGGAGCCAAATGTGTGACTAAACTCGAGCGAAACTTTTGTAAATCTTTATTTTTTGCGTGAAGTTTGTAAATAATTTCAAAATTGCAGCCATTGGGGATAAATGATGAGAGGTATAAAAACACTCGGGACCTTCTTGAGCAGAAATTGCACTGAGTTTTCTGGCTGCAGCACATTAATGAATGAAGGGATCATTGAGTTTCGTGTTTATGCTTCAGCGTGTGTCAAGGACCAGACGTTGTCGTGCAGGGTGCTCAAGGAGAATCATCCAGAGTCTCCTCTAAATAGGGAAGAAAAGAGAGTATTAAACCCCAATTTCTAACTGGGCAAGAGGAGCCCTTTGCCAAAGGGATGTTATGGCAAACAGAAATTAGGACTTTCACACCCAGCGTCTGGGTGATTTCTGAGCAGGATTCACAGAATCACAGAATCACAGAATTGTAGGGGTTGGAAGGGACCTCCAGAGCTCATCGAGTCCAACCCCCTGCCAAAGCCGTTCCTACAGCAGGTCGCACAGGTCGGCATCCAGGCAGGTCTTGAACATCTCCAGAGCAGGAGACTCCACCACCTCCCTGCAGCCTGTTCCAGTGCTCCTCACCTCACTGTAAAGAAGTTCTTGCGCATGTTTGTGCGGAACTTCCTATGCTGCAGTTTCCAGCCGTTTCCCCTTGTCCTGTCTCCACTCACCACTGAAAACAGTCTGGCCTCGCCATTCTGCCCCCACACCTCAGATATTTACAGACCTGGATCAGGTCCCCTCTCAGTCTTCTTTTCTCCAGGCTGAACAGACCCAGTTCACTCAGCCTTTCCTCATAGCAGAGATGCTCCAGGCCCTTCACCATCTTGTTGCCCTCCACTGGACTCTTTCCAAGAGATCCTTGTCTGTTTTGTACTGGGGAGCCCAGAACTGGACGCAGTGCTGCAGATGAGGCCTCACCAGGGCAGAGCAGAGGGGGAGGATCACCTGCCTCGACCTGCTGGCCACGCTCTTTTTAATGCACCCCAGGATGCCATTGGCCTTTTTGGCCACAAGGGCACACTGCTGGCTCATGGCCGACCTGCCGTCCACCAGGACACCCAGGTCCCTTTCCGCAGGGCTCCCCTCCAGCAGCTCATTCCCCAACCTGTACTGGTGCATGGAATTATTCCTCCCCAGATGCAAGACTCTACACTTGCTTTTGTTAAACCTCATCCGGTTTTTTTCTGCCCAATTATCGCTGTGCTGGTAAGCAGGTACCACAGTCAGACATTGGTTCTGACTTTCTGGGTACCACCGCATTAAAAGAGCAGAAGGAGCTCCATTGCAATGCGTAATTTTGTTCTGGCATGGAGTGGAAGAGGAAAAAAACGTAGCACGTGATACTTTTGTGTAAATTTTGTGTGAAATGGGGTAAGATGATGCTGAGTCCTTGTATGGGAACTGCTGAACCACGGCCTGAACCTCTGATTGATCACCTGAGGTGAGCAATGAGTCAGCCCTGGGAGCACAGGTGAAGGCAATTCAGCTGTGCTGCTGGAAGGGGTGGAGCCTGGCTGCACCTCTCCTAGACCCATTTAAGAGCTGACTGCCGGGGGGAAGGTTCTCTTCTGGAGCTCTGACCTGCTGGAGTTTTATAAGGGAGCCCAGGATGCGGGTAAGCATCCTGCCTTTTCTGCTTTGGTGTAATAACTGTGTAGCCAAGCTCTCTGGTAAGCCTCCTAACTATAACATCTGTACATTCATTGACTGTATAGTCCTGTATGTTGAGGCTCAAGTTCCTGGCTCATGGAAGTGCCAGAGCAATTAATTACTTAACTGTGTGTAAATGTGCAAAATTCCTTTTGAAATCCATTTTCTCCCAATGTGTGTAGAATAAGATGGGCAGAGATGCCTTCTGAGGCTCAGCCTTGGCTGTAAGCTTGTCCCTCTGCTCCATACTCTTGCCTTCTGAACCCAGCACACCTCCCTTCACCCTCTCTCACTGCTGTCTTTGCTGAATGATCTGTAAACCTGATCCCCCTGAACTCTGGAAGAGTGGTGACCGTTATTGAAGAGTCCTTGCTCCCTCTTTTCATGTGACCAGAACTGATCCCTCAAGATGTTTGGAAAAAGCACTGCTGACTCTGTTCTTCTCCTGCTGGTGTTTGACATCGGTGACACCCAAGTTTCTCATTTCTTTTTGTGCTGAAGCAGCACTTCCTGCCTCTCCATCCAGCCACCTCTCACTGCTGCTGGATGGAAGCTTTGAGCTGTCACCTGCATCTCTGAGCCCATCAATTAGTTTCTGTTTTAATCAAGGAATCCCAGGTTTTTCTTTGGACCCATTGATCACCTCTGACTCTTTGTGATGCTGTAGCCATTCATCTTTCTCCTGCCTCATGGCTCAGAGCTGGTTGTGCTGAGATGGTGGGATGGGAGGTGGCTGTGCCAGCACTGCATGCAGTGCAGAGAGGTTGCAGCCCACAGGCATTCCTCCCCAGAAGGCAAGACCCCCAAATTTCTTCTTTCTCCCTTGTTTCTGTGGTCTCACAGTGCTTGAGGTGAGCTTCTTGCTCGTGCTGCAGGCACTCATCCTTGCTTGGGTGTCATTTTGGCAGCAGCTTTGCATCCGCAACAGATGGAACTGCGGAACAGGCAGTGTCATCAGTCAGATCTCAAATGGAGTGTCTCTAATTAACTAAGCATGTAGTAGCCCTAATGGAATGTCCAAAGTTAATGTCACTTGTTACTGTCCTGCTGCTGATGGGGGGGGTGATGAAGTATCAGCACAGGGTTCTGTCACAGTGACGTGTGTGTAAGTCCCTCTCTAGGAGCAAGAACAATGTGACCAGAGGTGCTCCAGCCCTCTGAGCAACTTTGTGGCCTCCTCTGGACCTGCTCCAACAGCTTTGCATCCCTCCTGTACTGGGGACCCCAGGCCTGGACACAATACTCCAAGATGGGGCCTCACAAGAGGAGTGCAGAGGAAGACTTCCAACTTGGGATATTCTGTGATTTTATGATTATATGATGAATTCACCAAAGCTGTACTTGCTGTTTCATTTCTAATGTTCAAGATGACAGTTCTCTGAAGAGCATCTTCTGCCTTGGACTTTCCCAGTCATTGCAGGTATCCAACCCACAGGTTGAGGCACCCAGAGGCTGTGACACCTGAAAGTTGGGTACCCAGAGGTTGGGGTACACAAACATTGGGATACCCATAGGTTGGGTGTCTGAAGGCATCGGCCCTGCTGCAGTGGAGCGCAAGTGGCTGGGGAAGCAGAGCTGTATTTCTCCCTACACCTCTTTTTCGTCTTCCTACTGAGGGTGGATTACAAAGACAGAACAGACCTTCATGCCTCTACTGCAGCCCACTCAGAAGTGGAAAATTGTGGATGATGATGATAAATCTTATGAAGAAAAATGTCAAACACTCGTGAGCTTTCTAGTTAAAACATTTCTACTCCTAAGTGTCATATGGAAGGGAATCACTCTTTGCATGTGATATAAAAACTCAGAGAACACAACGCCAACCAGGAAGAAAATCTATTTTTTGCATTTGGTGCGATTAAGCACGAGTCGATTCTGCCGATACCTGCCCAGAGGAGTGATACAAGCCAGGTGTAATAGCTGGGGGAGGTGAACCTTGAAATGCTGGAACTCTGTGTGTGAGCGGTAGGTGGACTCAGCAGCTGAGTTTCTATTAAGCCATGGTTTTATTGCAGGGGCACAGCTCATATGTGTGTTTGATAGGAGAAGAGATATCATGGTGCAACAGATAACACAGTAATTATCTGTACTGTCTACCTGTATCACAGCAGGTTGCAAGGAGGATGTAGTGGGCTGGGTACAGCGGAAGTCATATTTCAGATCTTAGTGGCTTGTATTTTCTCACTAAACTGAGGTCAAAGGTGGCTGTGAATCTTCATAAACAGTTTTAGTATATAAACTGGTTTAATCTTGCTGTGAGGAAATGTGTATTCCAGATTAGGTATAAGAATAAACAGTTTTTTGCTCTATGCTATCATGTGTCTGCAGCTAATGCATAAGTTATTGGTAGCAGTTACAAAAGGCTAAATTTCTTCCTTGACTGGCTCAGACGATATTCAATGTTGAGACTTGAATAAGTGCTTATGTAATTTTGAAAAACATTATGTGAATAAAATGCCAAAGTGGCTTTCTCTCTAAGCCATCGGTTTGTTAGCTTCCGTTGGAGAGAAAGTAAATGATTTTTTTGCAGATTATGTGCCTTCGTGCTGTAACAAAAGATGCAGGACAGCGTCTGAAGGGGAATTTTTTGTCATCTTTTTCTTTCCTTGAAGGGTTTGTTGAATCCATCAGGGATAAAGGATAAGCATTAGAGGTGAGGGGCAGTCTGGATGTACAAAAGGACTGCTGCTGTCAAAGCCCCTTATCCTTCACCTAGCTTGAGAGGTGTGGGGTTTTGTTGACGGTGGTTTTTTTTCTTACTTTGTGCCATTGTGCACAGCCAAAATCGTTTTCAGCCCTTCTGGTTCAGCAGCTGGCCATACAAAAAAGACCCTTTTGCTTTTCTTTCTGACTTGAAAGCTGCCTTCTCCCCCTTGAATGGCTGCAGGAAGCTCAGAGATGCTCATTGTTCCAGGAATGGCCTTTCAAATCGCAAGTAAGCGTATTACCAAAGGCAAATTGTGCACTCATGTTTAAATAAATTCAGGCAGGAAAAGCATATTTTCCCTTTGAGGAAACAGTGAAAACACATGATGCTTTCCCTCATCTTTATTCTAATACTCCTCCGCTCTGTGATTGGTACGTTGTCTTTGCCCTGCTGTGGTTGCTTTGCTCAGCTCTGCCACATGGGGCTTCGTGGCCCCATCCTAGTGCTGTTCATGCTGCTCCTTCCCCTACCAGATCTGGGAGTGCATAAATGAGTTCCTCTTTTGACCGAATCTGTGTGGGCAAGACAGAAATATTCCTCTGTTGTGGCCTCAGGTTTCCTTTTCTGGAAATCAGACGCGATGTGATACTTAGGGACTTGGTTTAGTGAGCAATGTTGTTGGTAGGTGGAAAATGGTTGGGCTTGGATGGTCTTAGAGGTCTTTTCCAACCTTCGTGATTCTATGATTCTGTTCTCTGAGTGCTCCATGGGAAAATGTTTAATGGCCAAGCCTCAGCAAGCCGTGAGCCTCTCCATTCATGGCAGTGAGCCGCTGGATGGCCAACACCACCCATGTTCTGGCTAGCCCATGTATCCTCCATGGTGCCCACTGGGCTTTCCAGCATCTTCATGCACAGAAAGAGGAATATGTTGTCAGTGAGTACCCTCTTAATTTGCATTCTTCCAATCTAATCAAACCTTTGTAAACAGCAGCTCTCTGAAAATAATAATCAAGAGCAGGAGACGCGTTGGCAGGCTGAGGGAAGGTGAATGAAGATGCTTTTCTTTCTCCTATGCTAATCTTCTTCTAATTATGTTTTATTAATATTATGATGCAGATGCTCTCGTTCTTGTTTTCACTCATCTTGTCCGCAGTTAAACTGCAAATGAATGAGCTATATATTCGACCTAATCACTTAAGCCCCTGACTTTCATCATTTTCATAAGCAACCCCTACAGACATCCCAGAATTGGGCGCATTTCGTGTTTTTTGAAGTATTCTTACATGATTGTTCTATGGGTGACATTGACATTTTGTTATGGTAAATTGGCTGAGTCATTATCATCAGGAGGCTGTTGGGTTTTCTTATGATAAGGTGCTTTTCATTCCAGAACAGGGGGGAGAAAAAAGCAAACCCTTTTTTGTTTTAAACAGCCTAATATTGCAGCTTTCATGTCGGAATTGCCATAGAATAATGTTATATTCTTCCCTTTTGATTTTTGAGGGATGCTTTGAAAGGCCTAATCAAAAAGAAATTGGAGCCTTGAGCTTGGTTGTTCTCTGTAGATGAGCAAGTCTTTGAAGCTGAACCATTGGCAATCCAGGCTGTTCCAGGCATACAGACTCTGTAAAATCTCACATAGACCAGAGTTTTTATGGATAAGTGTGGCAGAACCCAGCTTTCTCAGGTTCTTTTGCTTCAGCAAGGGCGGCTTCAGAAAAGAGAGATTACTCTGATAAGTGAGTAGTGGCACTTTGAAGGGCAAAATGGTGACATGAATGTCTAAGTTGTTTGGATACAAGGCAGGTTTCCAGGGTAAAACACAGACCCTGCAAACCTAGAACCTTTCCCAGTCTAGATAGCAAATGAAATTTGATGCTATATTATTTAATGTAGAAGCTGTTGGCTTTTTGGGGGTGGACGGGGGTAACGAGTGTGGCCATTGCCGTATGTTTTGTTCTGCTTTGTTTACCTGCGATTGTTCAGGTGCAGCAGAGGAGTGAGAAAATTCGTAAGAGAAATGTAAATGTATGTCACGCTGAATTTAGAAGCTTTTGCTCAAGATCTGTTTTGATAGAAGTGCCAAATCCCATCAGCTTAGTTTATTTCAGGTGGCTCCTGCAAATCCTCCCGCTGCCTTGTCCATCTGTTGATGGTGATGGGTTTTACTTTCCGTTCTTTTATGGAGGAATGAGGATACCCTTCACCACCACGGACAATTTTGAAAATACTGCTGATGCTCTGTAGCTCATCAAAGAAATGTCAGCCCAAGAGCTGGTTACTTTCCCAGAAGAAAGAAAATAATGCCTTGAGAAGAGAAAATATTTCTCAGTTGACAGAAACTGCTTAAATACATAATTATCACTGGGAGTCATTAAGATTATACATTTTTTTACTCTGAATTGTTGCATCAGGACCATTTATAGATGTAGCTTAGAGACAGATATGTAAATAAGATGCAGTGGCACACACTCCAGCTAAAGCGCTCTTGTTGCAGTGGATGACAGCTCAAGGGCCCGGTTCTGAGCCTGCAGGTCCTAAAAACTGGGGTGAAATCACTATAATCAAGAGGGTTAGCCTGGATTTTCCCTGCTACAAGCCTGCAGACTTCTGTTTATCGAGTAGTGAAATTCAGTTTCACGTGGAGCAGTTCAAGTCGTGTACATGCCTAAAGCACTCAGCCTTTGAGAAGCAGGGCCCTTTGGGAAGCACAGTTTCAAGGGTTTAAGTGGAACTCGAGTGGCACAGAGGCCTCCTGCCAAGGACTGTTTCCACCCTAGAGGAGGAAAGTGTCTGCATTGCAGAGTTCTCCTCTGCCCTTCTCCTTGCTCTCTTGCACTCCACACATCTGGCATTTGCCAGAAAGTCAAGGGGATGACACGCTGTGAGGATGGAGTAACTCTTCAAGGGGTGTTTATTGGTGGTGAGGAGCAGGCATCCACATAAACACAGGAAGAGAGCAGTGTTAAGAAAACCTTGCAGCTGTAGAGGTCACGTTAAACTCAGGCATGTGGAACCTGTGCCTCATCCAGCACTAATCAACGTAGTCATCGTGTTACACCAGTTGATGCTGGTGCAAACAAATTGCCTTATTGATCCTTCCTTGCTGTGCATTTTTATCTGTTTCACTTTTTTTTTCCCTTTTATCTAATGGCAGATCTCTCTGCGCTCAGATATGGTCACAAAAAAAAAAACAACATGGAACAGTAACAAAGTTAGAGAAGTAGAGACTCAAAGAGAAATGTAATGGAATTATACTCCAGAAAGTGCTCCAAGCAGGTGTACGTTGCAATAAATGGCCCACATTCTCGATTGAATTGCTTCCATTGATGGAATGAAGTGTGCCTGTCTTGCCAGAAAACTTCATTTTTCTCCTGCTATGCACCATATATCTGCTTTCAAAGATGCAAATATTTTCAAGAGGAGCAATTGAATATGCAGCACATTGCAGCGATGGAGGGACTGAACAGTGATCTATAGCACAACATGTTGGAACTGGGAGCCCGTTCCTGTTGCTCATTAATCTTAAGGTGCTGAGGAGTGATGTCCCGTGTAGTGTGACAAAGTGCATCAGATGCATGGAGTTAAAGAGCAGAAATTAGAGCAGCTCCTGGCTTTCCTGTTGTTCCTTCCTGCTTTCCATGAATGGTTTCCAGTGGCTCCATCTGGAGTACTGTGTTCAGATCTGGAGCCCCAGTACAAGAAAGACAGACAGCTGTTGGAGAGGGTCCAGAGGAACCACAAAGATGATCAGGGGCTGCAGCACCTCCTCTGTGAAGATAGGCTGAGGGAGCTGGGCTCGTTCAGCCTGGAGAAAAGAAAGAGGGTGACATCATTGCAGCCTTTCAGTACCTAAAGGGAGCCTACAAACAGGAGGGGAGTCAATTCTTGGAAAGGGCAGATAACAGCAGGAAAAGGGGAAATGGTTTGAAGTTGAGGGAGGGAAGGCTTAGGTTGGATGTCAGGGGGAAGTTCTTCACAGAGTGGTGAGGTACTGGAACAGCTGCCCAGAGAGGCTGTGATGCCCCGTCCATCCCTGGAGGTGTTGGAGGCCAGGTTGGATGGGGCCCTGGGCAGCCTGGTTTAGCATTAAATGTGGAGGTTGGTGGCCCTGCGTGTGGCAGGGGGTTGGGGATTCATGAGGTCCATTCCAACCCTGGCCGTTCTATGGTTCTGTGATGGACCAATGGACACAGTCATTTGTATGTGACACATCCCAGATAGAGGCTGTAGCTCCAGTTGGTTTCAGTAACCATTAAGCGTGCAAAGCATCAAGTTTTACTTTTAAAAAACAGAGGAACATGGCATGTTGTATTTTTTAACCAGACTTGAAGTGGGCAGATTTCAGTATTGTGGTCACCCATCTGAATTGCAATTAATCTTAATTGTAGAATTCTACTTGGGTTTATAGATAGTAAGAGTGAGTCACACCTCGGCAAGAAATGACGACCGGCTGTAAAAAGTTGATGGATGTTCAGGGCCTGCATAAGAGGATTTGGTCTCAGTCCAGTTCCCAGTAGACATGTATCCGCATTACAAAAATAGGACATTATTAAATGGCCATTGAATTGATGGAGTCAGAGCAAAGACTCAGCAAGCTGTTAATGCTGAGCTGGGACACGGGAGGCACGGAGCCTTGAGCATACCTTTATCGCCCTTGGCACCCCTTGATGGCATGGACTGGATCGCTGGCTGGTCTCCCAGTCTGCAAACTGCAGATCACTGCCCTTTCAGGAGGGCTGCGAAGGTGCTGACCTGGAGCTATGTTGAGCACAGTGAAAACAGGAACTCCTTATCTCTTGTTACCATGATGGTGCTTCTGGTCACTAAGTGGCCGTGCGTCCATATCTCTGGCCAGGTAGTAATTTCAGTGCGTTGTGTCACATTCTGCTGTAGAAATGTGAAGGGGCAGCTTCCCTGAGGGACACTGTGGGGATTTCTTACTTTCTGACTGCACGGAACAATCAAGCTGGGCTGGAAAAGGTGAACGTTGGCCTTCTTTTCCCTCAATCCCAAACTTGACCATTTACTAAATACAGACAAGCACTAAAAAATGAGGCAGCTGCAGTGGTGGAGAGGGAAGTCTACTGGGACCTTTCCATTGAAGCCTTAATTGTGCATCGCTTGGCCATTCATTGTCGGCGTGCCACACTGACAATTCGGATACATCGAGCCCCTCTTCTTACAGCTCAGTGACAATCAATTACACTGGTAGTAGTCGTCTTCCACTATTGTGGCATGAACATCTTCTCTGTGAATGAAAGAAGAAACTCTATTACAAAGCAGCCAAAGAGGGCTCACGTCTTCTTCTGAAGACACGTATTCTTCTCTATGCGTGCGTTGCAGGAACATGGGGGCACCTGCCTCATTTCTGTCCATTCTGTCTCTGATATCGTTGCACAGTTCAGGGGTTGAAAGCCCGGCTGCTCGCTATTACGGCAGAACAAGTTCTCCTTCATCTTTAGCAAAGCCTCAGAGGGAGAGCGGAGATAAAAATAAAAACCTGGTGAGAATAAAGGTCACCGTGAGAGACGGGGATTCGGGATGAAAAGCCTCAGGAGAAAACAATTGGTAACAGCTCTGCAGGTGTTGGAGAGGAGGGGAAGGAGGTTTGTGCCCACAGCCTCTGCTAATAAGCTGCCAAAAGAGGAAAAGCAGCGTTGTTGGTTAGGAGTTGTTGGTTAGCTTGCTGCTTTTTCTGCTTGCGGATCAAAAGAGCAGCAGCAGCAGCAAGGTGGGCTGCAGCTTACCCAGCAGTGCAGGATACGTGACAGAAACATCTGCTTCTGCTGGAGCAGTAATGAGATTCGGGAACGGAGCAGAGAAGTGTGAATGTTATGGATTTAATGTGATTACAACCTTATTGATTTTTCATTGTACTTGGAAGTGCCAGATGGTTTTGCTTCCCGTTTCCTTTTTGCCTGATCTAGATAATAAAGGATGGGAGAAGAAAGAATGAGCATAGATGACAGCGTGGGTTTTGTCTGTTGGCTTTAGCCGCTGGGAGGCCGCCGGGAAGCTCAGCCAGGCTGGGATAAATCTTCCTCCATGTTTCTTCCTGGTTTGTAGTTGTGGTACCCCAGGCCATGCTTATCTTCTCCTCACGTACCCAAGAATACAAACATCTTTGATTTGGGGCATGTTGGGATGGACTTCAGTAGAAACCACAGGATCTTTGCTTTTGGTAGAAGTCTAATGTACCAAATGGCAAACTTGAAACGTGAATGCATTCATCCTGAGTTGGAAGCATGAACATAAAGCCTCCCTTCTGCAGTGCTGCATCTCTGTGTCACACCAGCACCCAGCTGTCCCCATGTCCCAGGGCAAAGACCTACCAGCCTCAGCTTTGTTGTCTGTTTACTCTTTTCTCCTCTCTTAAATTCATGTATATTTATGTGAAGCTCCAAAATAGCCAAGAGCACTTTAATCAGAGGACTATCTGCAGGCTAATCAGGGATAATACTAATCAGGAAGTTCAGAGCATGCTTTAACACTTGCTGCAGGAGGGGAAGTTTGCTCCCAGCTCCAGAAAGGAGATTGGTGGTGCATCTTTTCCATTTGCCCCAGTTACCAGAAGAGAAACCAAACACTTACAGTTGACATCTAGTGTCTTAAAGCTTCATGGCAGGAGCAATGAAAGCTGGATATGCCATAGGAACTGATGTTGTCATGAGAACGTTATGCAAACAGCGTGATGCTATTTTAGATCCAACGTCTCTTGTATTTCCAGCCATAAGGATCTCACTTCCCAGCCAATCTCTCCAAATCCCCTCTTTTTTCTGTCACGTGGCTGGGTTTGAATACATATTTTTGCTTGCAGGAGGGTGATCTGAATGCAGGAAAGCTGCTGTGTTCCTTCTCTACAAGTATTTTTAAATCATTGACTTTGCAATCTCGATAACTAGGATTTTCCAACAGAGATTGTATTCAAAAAAGAAAGAAAAGGAAAAAAGAAAAAGAAAAGAAAAACCCTGAACACTGGATACAAATACAGGTGAAACTTTGTAAGGTTTAGCAAACTTAAAATTAGAGCTCATGAGGCTTTTAGACCTGCCAGCCAATATTGTAACACCTGTTTAACATGATGCCCTTTCTTGAGCTGAGAGATTTTTTTATTCTCACCCAGATACAGAGTTTTGCAGCAAATCCTTTTACATGATTCACATGAAAGTCTTTGCTTCCTGAAGTCTTCTCAGATATAAATGACAAAAGCTCACATTATCTGCCCCATTTTTTTTTCAATCGTGACTTGATGGGATAAGAAACCACGTTGCTACTGGATTGTATCTTTAGTGCAGATTTTCCACTCGGGTTTTATTATTTTTGAAGCACTCAGCGGTTAGAAATAGGTGCGTTTAAAAATAAATAAGTCACCTCTTGCTTTTAGGTCACAATCCTGCTTCAGCTGAAGTCAAAGGAACAGTGTCAGGCAATGAGCTCTGCCTCGTTAGAGCATGCTGGGTGAATGTCTTCCATTTCCCTTGGATAACAAGAGACCTGGGGCTCGATTCATATCTGTGTCACCCAAGACAACCACAGATGTTGCACCCTCATAGGAGGGATGCTCCTGAGAACAAACTTTCTGATGCTGGCAGTGAAATTGGTCTTTGCTTTACAAATGCCAGCGCATGGAGTTGGTGCCAGATGGCAAAGCTGGTTCCTGCCCAGTGCTGAACTCCGGTTTGGTGCTGGCATAAATGCAGTGCTGTTTGCCATGGCTGTGTATTGCTTTGCCAAGTGGAGATAAGCCCTGAAAGATGGATTTTTATTGACTCACAGAGCAGCTTGGGTTGGAAGGTCCATTCCAATGATGGTGAACCCTTCTATGGTTCAAAAATACTTTTCCCATGTTTTGCAGCACTCAAGGCCAAAGGTTTCTTGGATCCAAACCACAGCCACGTCGCCATCACACAGAGCTTCCTTTGCAACTTCAGCTTGTGACAAGCATCCCCTTTGGCAAAATAGCTCTTGCAATGAAGCTATCTCCCCGTTTGTGTCTGCCTACCACCAACCACGAGGCGTTGACCTCCATCGCTCTCCAGCCCTGTTAAGCCCCACAGTGAGAGGTTTGGTGGGTTTGGATTTGAGGGGAGCGGTTGGGGCAGTGCGAAGGCAAAGCCCACGTGTTGGCCAAGCTCATCCTCACTCATGGTTTCACACAGACACAAACGTGAACAAATTCGAGGTGGCTGTTGTAGGTTTAAGGCCATTGCAGCCCCGATGAGCTGACGGTTTATATTCCTGCCACAAAAGATTGTTTTTATTGTTTTAATCTCTAGCACAAAGTAATTTCCAATCTTTTTTTCCTCCCGTGAAGTGGCAAAGTGACAAAGCAGCAAAATAAATAATTGTATCGTTGTCTACACAGAGCAAGCAAAATTGGGTTTGCAAAATAAAATAAAGGAATCAATCACTTTCCATACACAAAGACTATTTTAAAGTAATTCTTGAAGCAGGAGAAGTTTTAGGATCAGAGAAGAGGCTGTAATCAAAATGCTGGAGGAAGATGGGATTCGTTCAGAAAACTAAGTGCCTCATTAAAAATCAATCTCCTTTCTGCACATTCAAATAGTGTATTGATTATCATACTTTACCAGATCTCTTTATAGTCACATTTGCTTGAGAGAGGTTAAAAAAAAAAGAAAACCCAACATGTTGTGTTGCTTTTACTACAGTATTTATCCATCTATTGCTGCAAGATAGCATCAAGAAGGTCTAGAAGAGGAAGCTGGGTGCCCACCAGGACAGCTGCATGGGTTGGGCCAGTCATGCAAGGAGTTTATCTGTGTTGCCCCATTCCTAATTGCCATCCTGGCCCTTTGGGGTGAGTTCACACCCACCCCACACTGCTGAGATTGCTCTGCTTCAGCATCAGTGCTGCTCTCCCAGGAAAGTCAGAGATCTTGTCCCTGCAGAGCACGATGCTGAGGATTTGCAAGTGAAAACAGCAAAACAAGCAGTTGAAGGGGGAAAATGGTTATTATTCAAATTCCTTTTCCTGATTACCAGCATGCTATCTCCTAATTTAGAAGCAGGCAGTCCCTTGAGTCTCCCTGCTCATCAATTATTTTTTCTCCTGCCTACCAAAGCCAACCCAGCAGGTACAAGAGAGGCATCAAGGCTCATCAGCAGCGTTGTGGACCTTTTGTTTCCTGAAAAAGGCTCTGTGTGTGATCACAGTGTGACTCTGGATTACAGTATGTATCTTCAATTGCACTTCATGTATAGGAGTGAACCTAAGTATGGATTTGGAATACTGTGAGTGAGCAGCATCTGCTCTTCTCCATGACAGGCATTTCGTTGGTCATTACAGCAAAAGGCACCTCCCAGTGACATTCAATTCTCTGGGAAACTCTCTTTTCATTCCCCAGTCCACTGTCTACAGCTAGAGACTGGAAAACCCAGCATGGCTAACAGCAGTAGAGGCAGGCAGGGGGAAGGCAGAGTTTGCCTTGAGGGCAGTCCTGATGTTTTGAAAGGAAACAGTGGGACTGAACTGAACCTTTGCTGAAATACAACATATTTTGCCACTGATCTGCATCCTCAGGTCTGATCTGAAATAATCTCAAGCTTCCTTTGCGTGCCAGCAATTGGATTATTCTGCTTTTGCTCACAGAGCCCTGCATGGGGCTGAGCCCCCAGGTGCTGCCACCAGCCCTCCCAGAGCTGACTGCAAGCTCTGCAGCACATTTCTGATAGAAAGAAATGCAAATGTGGCAGAGCTTCCCACTGCCCTCCTCAGGAGCCATGGCAGGCTCTGATTTCTGTAAGACACAGGTGCTAATTACTGGAAACGCTTCCCTGAGGAGAACCAGTCCCCTAAGGGGAAGTGTTGGGGGAAGCATTATTTTCCATCTAGTCTATTAAATTTAGAAGCTAGGATGGCTGCCACCTGGGAGACCCCTGTGATTATTGACTTATGCAAGCACACTAATTTCCAGCACTACCTTGTCTTCTCTCTCCTCCCTCTGCATTATCTCCATTTATGCCAGCTGCATATTACCAAAATTGTAGACTTTTTAGGTACTGCAGAAACACCCAGGAGACCTGGCAGGTTTTCACTGTGACAAACTGCACTGAGAGGGACAAAGCCAGAATGTACAAACAGGCAGCCAGGTAGGAAGGAGTAGGACCAAACATGAGAATAAAGACAAGCCTGATCCTGGTCTCACATCTCCAGGCTTCTGTAGTTCAATAAAACCAGAGTGAAAAAAAATCAAGTCAGAAATCTTTTGGACTTTCTGGTTCTTCCCAAGCATTCACTCCCCCAGCCTCCATGATGCTGGTAATCTGCTTTCCATATGTGCTCTGCCATCTTCCATATGGGCTCTACCATCTTCCATATGGGCTCTGCCATCTTCTGTATGGTCTCTGCCATCTTCCATATGTGCTCTGCCATCTTCCATATGGGCTCTACCATCTTCCATATGTGCTCTGTCATCTTCCATATGGGCTCTACCATCTTCTATATGGTCTCTGCCATCTTCCATGTAGGCTCTACCATCTTCTATATGGTCTCTGCCATCTTCCATATGGGCTCTGCCATTTTCTATCCATAGTTTGCCATCTATACATGCTCTACCATCTTCTATGTGTGCTTTGCCACCTTCCATATGTGCACTGTTGCATACAACTACTCATATGCCTACAGGGAGATGTTTCTACCCAAGGTGGCCTTGTTCTGCAGCAGTAAGTGCACATGCTCCATGGCTCTGTGTAACCCAAATAGTCCTCTAATGGCTGAGTAATACGCTTCCACTCCGTATATCACCGTGCCATTGATTTCAATGGGCTTTGGATTGGACACTAAGTCTTTACGATGTGTTTTACTTCTCACTTCCTAGCTCCTTGCTTTCTTTTTTTTTTCTTTCCCTTGGTTTAATGGGGGCCTTTCCACGTTACTTTAACAAAGTTTTATGTGTTTTAATTTTCTTTTATTACTTTGTAGCCGATTTCCAACTGCTTCACGAGACAAGTCAATGAGACAGAGCTCCTAATAAACCTGCATTCATCAATGCCTTGTTTTACTCTCTTTCATCTCTAACTACCATCCAATCACTTGGACAACTGGTGCTTCTGAGCTAGCAATTAGACCCATGCTTTCTACTGCTGATGAAGGAAGATTAATTAAATCAGTGCTTTTCAAGGCTAGAACGAATGTGGGAACATTTTTGGCATTTTTCTCCTTGCTTTAAACCTGTAGCCTATTAATTTAAGACACCTGGCAAAGGACTAACATTTTGCCCTGATAGAAAACAATAAACTGAGATTTATACACTGGAGTCTTACGGAAAGGTTTCTTCTTCCTTCCCAAAATGCAAATTACAGAATAAAACGACATGAGATCAGAGAAAAAGTTTACAACCTTCCTTGCAAAGAATAAGGAGTTCTACAACAAACCTCTCATTTTTTAACAACACCTGAGGGAGTGAGGGGGTGGCAGTGATATACTGATGGCAGTGTTTATCTCAGGAAGCTTTCACACTGCTCTATCCACTGTACCAGGGCTGTGTGTGCCCACATGCACATTTAAGGCCTTTTCTCAGCAGATACAGCCCAAAATAAAGACAAACAGGATAAGAGAAAGAAATCAGTGGGACTGCTGTTCTGCAGAACAAGCACTGAGTTGTAGCAAGGTTAAGAGAATGGGATGACATCAAACCTGGCTGAAGAGGTCACAGGAGAATGAGTGCTGGTGTACGAATCTGGGTAGGAATCATTATCTTGAGTAAAAAATCTGAGTAGGACTCACTGTGTTGGGTTGAATTCATCAGGAGTGGTTGAGGAGATTGCCCCCGTGCACTGCTGAGTGGTTCACTGAGGTTTCAAATGCCTACATCCCACCCTTCGGTTCCATTAGATCACGGCTGAGGGGTTACAGGGTGGGAGTAGTTGCACTTTTTATGACCATGCCTGTGAAAATGCATTCCTACATCCTCTGTTTACACAGCAGTGACTGGGCAGCTGTATGTCTGAGGGTCCTGATGAGATGCATCCCAGTGTCCTGAGGGAATTGGCCAACGTAGCTGCCAAGCCACTCTCAGTGGTATCTGAAAAGTCATTGAGTCATTGATGCCACTTATCTGGATTTCAATACGGCCCTTTATCACTGTCCCCCATAACATCCTTCCCTCCAAATTAGAAAGATCTGGGTTTGTCAGATGGACCGTTCAGTGTGTAAGGAGCTGATTATAAGATCATGCCCAGTGAGCAGTGGTTAATGGGGGCTGTAAGCAAGAAGGGGATAGACACTTTATCAGGGTCTGCTGTGATAGAAGGGAAATGGTTTCAAAGTAAAGGAGGGGAGATTTAGATTGGATGTAAGGAAGAAGTTTTTGGCAATAAGGGTGGTGAAGCAGTGGAACAGTTTGCTCAGAGAGGTGGTGGATGCCTCATCTTGGAGACATTCGAGGTCAGGCTCTGAGGATAGGGCTCTGAGCATCTGATGGAGCTGTGGGTATCCCTTTTCATTGCAGGGAGTTGGGCCAGATGGCCACTAAGTGTCCCTTCCAATTCAAGCAATTCTATGACTGCAGATACCTTTCATTAGTTGAAGTATCTTGTAAACCACGCAAGAAACTGCTTATACTGCAGAACACTTGCAAGATATTCACCCTTTATTTCTCAAAAGCAGTCATTCATGCTCTTTTAGCACTGGTCACCTCTTTTTTATCCGTCTTTCAGGTACCATGGGCGCAGCCTGCACAGTTCTGTGTGCTTCTATCTGTTCCCTCACTGTTTTGCCATTGTTGGTACAAGCCAAGATTGTGTTTCAGGACAACAGCTCTGGATACTGGCTCTGCTGTGAGGTCTTAAAACATGCAATAGGTTGGCACCCACCGTCCACCCAAAACCCGTGGCGTTGGGGTAGCTGGCTCCAAATCCATCTTGCTGGTGGCTGAGCTGGGCAGCCTTTGTGTGGCAGAAGCTGTTGGCATTAATTTCCTCTCCATTTGGAGCAGATGAGATGACAAATTCATTTGTCAGTGTTGGTTGCTGCATTTTCAGGGATGCAGATGGCACACGAACCCCTGCAATTTCCAGTGATTTGCTGAAATCTTCCCTACTTGTCCACGCGGTGGGAACAGTTTGCATGAGACTTAGGGCTCCTTTCTTTATGAAAAAACCTACAAGAAGACAAAAGCACGAGCCAGGAGCTGTGCTGTGTACATCGGTTCCAAGACAGCATGCTATTTTATTGCCATCAGTAAATTTTCTCAGGGTCCTCATTCCAGCTCCCTGCTACAATCAGCAAGATGCCCCAGCACCGAACCTAAGGCAGAGCACAAAGATACCTGTGTTCAGAGCTGTGATTGCTATTGGTTTGCACCTATGTTTGAAGGCATGGGGCATGCTGGTAAAACTCTATGTGTAACCATCCTGTCTCTGGGATGCTTTGAGGTGTTCTGGTCCCTCACAGTGATCTCTGATTAGCTTGAAGCAGAAGAATCCCCCAGATCTCAGTTAATTGAAACACACTTCAAATAACTGCATTCAAAACTGAGTCATTTATAAGCAAGATAGGAAGCAAAAAGAGTTTGGCAGGAGAAATGTCGAGTCGCTGGTAGGTACCTGGTCTCCTCCAGATGTACAACATGTATGGGCACACAGCAGGAACCCTCTGGTGCCATGAAAATTGGAGCAGCCATAGCAGATGGGTAAACACAACTAATACAGCGTAGTCCATTTGTCAGTTTGGTGGTGATCGTGGAAAATTTGGTGATATAACAAAAGTCTCTGCTGATTGATAGCAGCCCGTTGGACTCAGACATTGCCCCTTGAGGACAGCCTGATTAATCTGATTTTGGGCACACTGAGCTTTAAAACAATTCCTTTACCCCAGGATGACTTCATCCTCTGATCCTTTGTCCCATCTATATGACTTACACCCTCCTGTAATTTTAAATACCTTCTCCGTTTTTCTGGCTCATGTTTCATGTCTGTTTTCTGTTTTCTGGCTCATGTTTCATGTTTCAGTCTGTGATTTACAGAACTGTGCCATACTGCTCAGTGTTTTCTTCTGAAAGTCTTCTGGAGCCTTGCACCACTGATGTGAAACACCGCGTTTTCTGTTAACGCTGCACCAGCATCGGATCTGAGATAAAGAGCACACTAATCAATGATAAGTACCCATTTATATCGGTGCTTCTCGAGAGCTTTCAGAAAGAACTTTGCACATGGGGTGCCTGAGGCATGAATGGGCAAAATGATTTGCTTATAAACTGCTGCTAATAGCGTATGTAACTAAATAATTTCGTTTTGCATTCTTGTGACTGCGAGCGTTGACTCCGCTGATTGCTTCCTCCGAGTCTTCTCTGGTGATTTCCTCCTGAAGGAGCCTCGTGTGATCCCAAGCCCCTGGTCATTGCACCCAACTGGATGGAGCCACCCCGTTACCAGCGGGCCCTTTGCAACTGCTTCTGCCCGCTGGGATGAAAGCAAATCCAAGAGATTTGCACTGAGATCAATAGATTTGGAACACGACAAATGAAACGAGACACGTGTGGACATTGCAACGTGGGTGAACAAGGTTCCACACTGATGTGCTTATCTCAGGTTGTCCCAGCACACGCTGGGAGCGCTGCCAGCAGTCCATCAAAGCACTGATGTGATGCAGGATTTAACTCAGCTGCCCTCATTCCACCTCCTCTGTGGCCCATGGGGAAGTCGAAGCTCCAGAACTGCCAATCCAGCATGAAATCCCCATTAAAACACACACACACTTCACAGATCCCAGAGCCATGGGGTGTTAGCCCTATAATTGGGCAGGTTAGGCTCACCTTAGGGTTTAATGGCAATTTAAATCTCTCTCCTGCTCTGATGCAGAAATATTAACGCTTTGATCAAGGCCTTTCAGTCTTTCAGTTATGGAGACAGTTTTCTCGTAATGAACCGGGGGACCCGAGTGTTTAAGACATCAAAACTGGGCAAAATTTCTATTTTTTTTTTTTAATTATTTTTATTTTTTTCATTTTAAAGCCTCGGATCTGTGGTTCCAAGCTGCCCTTTTCTTATTTCTTCCCAGTTCCTGCTATGAATTAGGGATGCTTTATTTGTCAGGCTAATCATAATGAATGCACTGATTAAAAATGAGACATCATGCACCTAGAGCAAAGAAGAAACACAAACCTTCTTCTAGAGGAGACTGTTTCCTTGGAGGTTTCCCCCTGTTACAGAAATATTTATTTGCAATCAGAGGAACGTTTCTTTCTAGCAAAAGAACAAAGAAGCATTTTCTCTGCAGCCTAATGGGCAGAGACATATGGTTTTAATAAACACACAGGAGAATGGTTTTTTTTCTGCACTCAGGAATTAGCATTCAGGAGTCCCACAATGTTTACAAATCTCTGCGCTTTTTTTCTTTCTTTTTGTTTAATTAAGGCAATTTTCAGCCTGTGTCCTCCGAAGTCCTGGTGGTTTCACTGAGTGTCTCCATGATCGTTCAGGCTGTGCTCGAATGTTTGCAGCATCTGAGTTTTAATTAGGACGGGGTTCCCCTGCTCGGCTGAATTTCGTTATTTCACACCAGTGAAATGATGTCCTGAATTCTGCTGCCTTCCCCATTACATCCCTGAGCTCCTGCTGTCTCCCATGGTGCAGGCGCTTCTCCACCAGTCATTCTGAGAGTCTGATCCTATGTCATAGCATCACAGAATCATGAAGGTTTGCAAAAGACCCCTAAGATCCCCAACCCATCCCCACGGTGCCCACTGACCACATCCCTCAGTGCCACATTTCTCAAACACCTCCAGAAATGGTGACTCCACCACTCGCTGCGCAGCCTTTTCCAGCACCCAATTACTCTGATGGAGAAGTTTTTCCTAACGTCCAACCTGACCCTCCTTTCAGGGAGCTGTAGAGAGCTCAATGGTTCTGTAAAGAGCTTTGAAAGCCGGATCAGCATCATAAGGTACATAAGGATAATATTTGCTTTGCAAATGCAAACTAAAAGGCTGGCTGTTGCCATAAAGCCTGAAGCCCACCTGCTAGCAGCCCCCTTCTGGCTGCATCTTGTACCCTCCAGTGAACAGAGGTCCTGTAAGACCACGAACACGAGAAAGCACCGTGATCCATGGATGCCTGCAGTATCTTTCCATCCCCGTTCCTTTTTATTCTGAGCACAGCATCGTTATTAGCAATGAAGTTTTTATATGTTACAGTCATCCCAGCCAGGTCATGATGTGCCATAAATCTTTGACAAGTCAAGCGCTGCCTCTTTCTGGGTACAGTATATGCTTGGCCCCATTAAGAATAATAGCATGAATAACCATAAGCCATTAATTTTGACGAGATCAGACCCATATCACCTTAAAAAGAGTGTGCTGATACCACGGGAGACATTTGGCAGTTTCCGCCGCTCACTCCCTTAATGAATAAAAATACAGCAGTGGCTGCAGAGAGCCTGACAGGCTGCACCCAGAGCCCAGGACAACTCGTCCCACCAGAACCGCAGGGGAAGGGGTGGAGAAATTACAACCTGTGCTTGGAGAAATTGCGGCCGTGCAAAGAAGAGGCGCTGCTGTGTGCGTCCGTACGGCCAGCCCAGGAGTGCAGGGGGGCTCTGCTGCAAGGGGAGCGTTTTGGTTTCCTGAAAAAAGGGGCAAAATCAGTGCTTCCTCCGTTAGATGGGCCAGAGAGGAATCCAGGAGGAGCTGGGCAAACTCTGCAGGGAGGCAGACAGGATCCTGCTGTCTAACACTGAGATCTTAGGGGGCTCGGGCTTCCCTTGGCAATGAGATTCCTTCTGTTGTTTTTTCTGCGGGGAAAAAAATAAAAGAAAGAAAAGAAAAAGAGGGCTAGGGCAGTGAGTTTCAAGTGCTTTATGTGAAGGAAAAGAGAAAAGAGGGTAAGAGGAAGATGAAAGGAAAGAGAGGAAAGAAGGGAAAGGGAAAGGGAAAGGGAAAGGGAAAGGGAAAGGGAAAGGGAAAGGGAAAGGGAAAGGGAAAGGGAATAGGGAAAGGGAATAGGGAAAGAGGGAAGGAGAGGGGGAGGGGATGGGAGGGGATGGGAGGGGATGGGAGGGGAGAGGAAGGGGAGAGGAAGGGAAGGGAAGGGAAGGGAAGGGAAGGGAAGGGAAGGGAAGGGAAGGGAAGGGAAGGGAAGGGAAGGGAAGGGAAGGGAAGGGAAGGGAAGGGAAGGGAAGGGAAGGGAAGGGAAGGGAAGGGAAGGGAAGGGAAGGGAAGGGAAGGGAAGGGAAGGGAAGGGAAGGGAAGGGAAGGGAAGGGAAGGGAAGGGAAGGGAAGGGAAGGGGAAAGAGGGAGGGGGAGGGAAGGGGAGGGGGAGGGGCGGTCCTCCTAATGGGGAGGAAATGGGGAGGGGGGTGAGGGGGGAGGGGAAAAGGGGAAAGAAAAGGGAAAAGAAGGAGAAAGGGAAAAAGAAAAGAGGGAGAATGGAAAAGAAGAGAAAGAAAAAAAGAAAAGGAATAAGATGGGAAAGTGGGAAAAGGGAAAGAAGAGAAATGGGACATGACGGGGAAAAGAAAAGGGAAGGGAAAAAGAGAAGAGAAAAAGGAAAGAGGATAAAATGGGAAAAGGGAAAAGAAGGGGAAGGGAGGGGGAAGCTGCTGGTCAAGTCCCTGTGAAGATGGTGTTCTCCCTGGGGCTGCAGTTATTGTGGCTGCTGCTGTTGTTTAGAGCAAGGTGCTGTTTTGTTTAAAAGAGGCATCTCTCCTTATTATTTGAAGTACTTCTGTGCAAGGCTGGATGCAGCGAGCTCCTCTTCAAAGCAAACACCTCTGCACCACACCAGGGGAAGCAGTGTGCAATTAAGGGCTCTTCTCATCCTATCTCACCTCGTTTCCAATGTTCCTCTGGGATCTGCAATGGAAATGAGGAGGGCAGGAAGAGCAAAAATGTATATGCTGGCAATGGAGCCTTGCTGCTTGATGGAGGGGGCGATGGACGTTATTGCAGGGCTCATTTGGATGCCTTGTCATTGAGTGGGTGAATTTGGGGAAGTGAGAGTGTGTGACCCCATTCCTCACGCTTTTGGGGGTCATTTTTTCTGTCTTTGTGCAAAAATCTGCATTGCCTAAGCCTGAGATTCTTCTTTCTGTGCAAGATAGAGACGTAAACGTCCAAATATTTGAGTGTGACTCATTCCTTGTGTGCTTTCCCGTGCACAGTTCCTTGTGTTTAAGGAGCCAGGATTGAGGGAAAGGAGAGGATGGAAAGGTTCTAACCTGTGATATCACTCCATCACAGTCTGTGGTTTCTGAGCTCTGCTCTTTGTTTGGCTTTGCTCTTCTCCCACAGGAATTCAGCCACAAGAATGGCTTCGAGTGCAGTCCTTGCACTCGCTTTGTCTCCATGGCCTTCTGCTCAGTTCTCATGTTGTGCCAAACACTGGCTGGATTTCCAGGTAGTTTTCTGTTCAAGTATTTGGCAGATAAAAGGCAGCCAGGCTCTGAGATCAGACAGAAGTCGGCGCGTTCCCTCCACTGTGGCTGGCGTCCAAGCATTTCAATATGTAATTTCCACTAATTTGCAGAACTGTACCGTTAATTACATGAAAGATTTACTTAGAGCTACCCCTTCTGTAATGTCCTTAATGCCTGCATTAACTGCGTTGCTGCTAGCTTGTAATTCTCCATCATTCAGTCAGGTTAGGATGATGCAGCTGACGCTTTCTGCTTACCCAAAACACATCCTTGCCATGCCATCTTATTTTCTTCTTGACTCAGCTTTGTCAGAGCATCTTTATAGGACACAAATTCCCATATTCCACCCTTGTGTGACACAGATGCCCTCATCTCTCCACAGCCCTGCACTGATGGTTGCAGAGATGCTATGGTGTGAAGCTCAGATATCCAACACCAAGGTTGGACATTTTTCTTGCCTGCTCTGCCAGATGTGCTTTCTTGGGGCCCAGGAGTCAGGACTGACAACTTATGGAAAGTGTAAATCTCCCTCTAGTGTTCTATACACAGCTTCCTCACCATGGGAATCAACCAAGGGTTGACACTGAACATCTTCCTCACCATGGGATTCAACCATGGATTGACTCTGACCATCCTCCTCACTGTGGAAGTCAACCAAGAATTTACACTGGCCATCATCCTCACTGTGGGAGTCAATCGAGGCTTGACAATGACCATCTTCCCCACTATGGGAATCAACCAAGGGTTGACACTGGGCATCGTCCTCACCGTTGGAATCAACCAAGGATTAAAATTGGCCATCATCCCCATCGTGGGGGTCAACCGAGGACTGACACTGACCATCCTCTTCACCATGGGAATCAACCAAGGACTGACATTGGCCATCCCACAGGAAGAGTCTTTGATGAAATCTCATCACTCAGCAGCCCTTGGTATGAGTGTGGGCTGAAGAGGAGCTGGCAGAGCCCAGGAGGGGACCAGAGCTGCCAAGAAGCAAGCAATTGCATGGATGAGGTGTTGGGCAAAACCATGGGATCCCAAGGTCTGCAGTGGAGTCCATTGGAGCAGTCTGGGCTGTAGCACAAGGAGCTATTCCCATTCTCTGCTGCACTGCAAAGATAGAGCTGGCATGGTTTATCTCAGTGCAGAAACAGCTGGCAGATAGACATGGACCCAACTGTTTAGATTGGAATGCCTTGCTGTCAGGTCGTGTTACTGGTTCAAACAGAAAGGCGCTGCGCAGCCAAAGCCAGGCATATACAACTGACAGAAAAGAAAAGAAGGTGAAAGCTGCTCTGGGCTCATCAATAACCTCCTGCACATCCTTGCCTGTGCTCCGAGTTGAGAAAACACAGAAATGATCAGCACTCGGGTCAGGATTTCGTGAGCTGTCCAAGGAGGATTTACTCTAGCTCCTTCCTGACAGGAGACAGAGGTATAAAAAACAATGCAGTGACTTCTGTTCAAGCAATAGCTGTGTAAAATATTGTTCATCAGAGCTGTAAAGGTTAGCCCAGCAGAGAAATAAGGTCTGCAGCTTTTGGCTTTGTATCCCTTTGGGCAATCCATTTGCGAGTTTGTTGAAGGCAAGGAGAAAGATCCAGTGATTGGAAAGGGGCTGCACTCACCCCAGCTCAGTCCCTGAATTCAGCATCTTCCTTTTCTCCATTGGCTTTGAAGTGCTTCCAGCCAATACAGATTTGTAAAACGATTGAAAGGCTTCCACTGCTTCATCATAATGTTTCTCAGGCAATAAAAATGTCTCCCATAGCATCTCCCTGATGGCACTTCTAGCCCTCTATCCCTGTGCTTCACCCAAAAGCCACCCACCAGCCTCAGTGCTGAGCACGAGATGAGCAGGCTGAAGGATGGAGTGCGTCTAAACCAACTACCCCAAATCTGACGGTCCCACTTCACTTCTGGCTGTTAACAGGGCGAGCCTGGAATCGTTTTCTCTATAACAGCTCCTCCACAGGGTAAGTTTCCTAATGCTGTTTCTCAGTCATTCCTGTAGAAGTCATGGAATCCTTGTATGGCTTGGGTTGGAAAGGACCTGAAAGATCATTCAGTTCCATGCCTGCTGTGATCTGGGTGCCCCCCATCAGATCAGGATGCCCAGAATCCCACCCATGGCCTTGGGCACCTCCAGGGATGCGGCACCCACGGTTCCTCTGGGCAGCCGTCCCTCACCAGCCTGTAGAAGAAAGAAATCTCACCTAGGAGCAGACTCCTGTGCTGTGTACATCCTGTCTTTTAATTATAGGATGGCTCCAAGCTCCAGGATCTTGATGATCTTTCAGGTCCCTCCCAACTCAATCCGTTCTATGAGTCTGTGATTCCATGCTATGATTTGTAGGGTCGCCCCACGTTCCCAATGATCTCCCATCTCTTCAGATGCCCAAAGTTGGAGCCCAAAATCCAAGGGAGAGCTGGGAAGAGAGGCCAGTGAAAAAAAAAAGCAAAAAAAAAAAAAAGACATAACAACCAAGATTTTTATTTAGTTTGGAGCTTGTTAGGTTCCATTTGCATGGCTACAATGTCAGATGCATTATTCATGAGCATAAACTGCAGTGACCCCCGCCTCCCCCTCTTTGCAAACGCTGGCTTCAGATTCCCAAGATTAGACATCCTTCTTGCTGCTTTAAGCAATTTCTCTTTAAAAGGAACACAGCAGAGTGACAGCCTGATTTTTTATTCATGTGTGGGTCTTTTCAAGGCACAGCATTTACCACAGTACATAAAAACCAGGCTCACAGGTCAGGGTGTGTGTGTGGGGGGGGGGGGTTGGGAGGAAATGACTCAAGCAAATTGGTTTGAAGAGGAGTTTTCAGCTTTTATCCCTGATTCAAGGCAGGGCATCTGCCACCAGCTGACACCTGCCCTGCCCAGGTGCCATGAGACCCTCAGGAGATGCAGGAGAGACTCTTTTTCAACTTGCCCTTGAATCTTTGGATGGATCCAACAACAAGTGTGGGGTCAAAGAAGAGTTTTGGGTGGACCCAGAGTTGGATTCAGTGGTCCTTATGGGAGGGAAAGGAGAAAGGGAAAGGGAAAGGGAAAGGGAAAGGGAAAGGGAAAGGGAAAGGGAAAGGGAAAGGGAAAGGGAAAGGGAAAGGGAAAGGGAAAGGGAAAGGGAAAGGGAAAGGGAAAGGGAAAAGGGAAAGGGAAAAGGGAAAAAAAGGGGAAGGGGAAGGGGAAGGGAATAGGGAATAGGGAAAGAGGGAAGGGAAAGGGAAAGGGAAGGGAAAGGGAAAGGGAAGGGAAGGGAAGGGAAGGGAAGGGAAGGGAAGGGAAGGGGAAGGGAAGGGAAAGGGAAGGGAAGGGAAGGGAAGGGAAGGGAAGGGAAGGGAAGGGAAGGGAAGGGAAGGGAAGGGAAGGGAAGGGAAGGGAAGGGAAGGGAAGGGAAGGGAAGGGAAGGGAAGGGAAGGGAAGGGAAGGGAAGGGAAGGGAAGGGAAGGGAAGGGAAGGGAAGGGAAGGGAAGGGAAGGGAAGACAGTATTAAGCAACATGTTGTATATGAGACATGGGAGGTTATTACCTGCTTGGTGCTCAGGGAGCTGGAGAAGACAGCAGCACTGCAGGGGGTGAAACAATTGGATGAGCCTTCCCCAGTGCTGGAATAAAGGGAAAATAACCTTGGGGTCATCCAGAAATAGCAGGGGTGAGCATCAGCTCCCCATCAGCACCTGCAGCAGGAAAATAGGAGATACTTGGGAAGGAGCTTGCATTGTTTTGGGACAGTGTGAGAGTTCCCACTGCACAGAGGGGTGGTGGGAGCTGTGCTGGGAGCACTGCCAGCCCTGCAGGAGACACTAAGAAAAGTAATCAACCATCTCCAAAACGCTGGAGATTGCAGTTAGCCTAAGGAAGGACCTGAGAGGCAGCAGGCAGAGGTGAGATGAGGCAGGTTGGTAACTGCTGGATGTTGTGACCTTTTCTGGCTGTTCTGCAGCTGGAATGTGCCAGCCCCAGTGCTCCCCGTGCTGTCACCTCTCTGTGTCACTCATAGAGGATGCTGGGGATGAAGGGCAGTGGCAGAGTCCTTGTCCTCACTTGTGCCCAGGTCTCACTCACAGCATCTCCCCTCACTGGAAGCTCAGCATCAACCAATTCAAGCTACCCAGAAGCAGAGGCCGAGGGGTGAGTGGTACCCATAGAACCGGCTCAGCCATGCTTGATATTCAGACTCTCACACAACGGGTTGGAGAGAAAATGCAGCCTTTTTAGCACGTCCAGCCTGATGGCCTCCCTCGTTATCAACCCGAACGCAGAACTCTCTCCTGTTCCCATTTTAATTGGAGGTCACTTGGTACAGACACAACCCCATCAGAAATGTAGCTCCAGCATCACCTCCTCCCTTACTCAAGGTGACCAAGGGGCCGTTCAGGGGATCTCAGCCCATTTCCAGGCTCTCTGCTGACCCATTGCTTCCTCCCAGCTCTCACGGTGTGTACGTGCCATCTGGTGGCAAACTGCAGGAAAGAAAATGTGCTCAAAACACCTTTTGCTACGAAGGGCTCAATGAAAGCAGAGCCATTTGGCCATCTGCACCAAACCTGCACAGCCTACATCTCATCTCCCATTGTAAGAGTTAGTTCCTTACGAGCATAGCTGGAGGAAAACACATCACCATGAGGATGTTTTCTGCTGGAAGCAGCAATTTCCCTCTGTTGAGCGTTCTGATTTCTTGTTGTAAGAGCAGAAAACTCAGAAGCTGCAAGGCCCAGCATTCAAAACTGCCTTTGCCTCTCATTTGTGATTGTATCCATCTTGTATTTTCCCATTCTTTCCTCATTTCCCCCCTTCTCCACTCCCCATTTCCTCGGCGCAATGCAGCAATAGTTCCATTCACAATGATGTATGTAGATTTATACACGTTGGGGTTTTTTTTAGTGCCATAAGTTGGTTGGCAGCACCCAAGTCTTTCAGAAAATACAAGCAAGAGAAAACAGAGCGAAACGCAAGAGATGATTTCTATTTGGTATTGAGCTGGGAGAAAGCACGTGCCGAGACCCCCAGATAAAGGAACAGTGCAAGGCCACACATCACTTATACCTTATTTATAGGTATTAAATAAGGCTTCAGTAGAACACAGCTCCGGTTCTGACCCTCTGCAGATGGGTGAATTGCGCCCTAAAGCAAATATAGGGGGCTTGTATTATTCAACAGCCTCTGCTAATAGGGTTACTGCAGGCAGAGATGTTGCCTGTCTCGGCTGAAGAGCAGACGCTGGCCTCAGTGACTCCTGTTTGCATAATTATACTGCAAATTCTGTCCTGCTGTGTCTGTATAATTACATTTTTAAATAAGAAAAAAGTATTCATACATGTAGAGCTTTGGGTTGTTTTTTTGGGGGGGGGGGGTTTGGGTTTTGTGTTTTTCCTTTCATGGCCAGATTTTCAAGTATTTGGAATTAGGTGTGATTGCAAAACAATAGCAAAGAAAATAAATAAATAACAGGTTGTGACTGTTACGCATTTTGTTGGCTAGCAGAAGGAAACCTGCTGTGCTGAAGGCATTTAGATGGGATGCAGCACTCTCCTTCCCTACCAGGGGAAGCCAGCTCTGTCATCTACATTGTCCATTGGGAAGGAGAAAGATGGAATCTCTGGATCAGCTGGTTGGAAGGTGAGAAGCTTGCAGTAACGGAGGTTGAGAAGAGGTCTTGGGAAGATCTTCAGAGCCCAGAGCTGCTTGGTTTCCTGCTTTTATTGACGACTGGCACCAAAACAGTAATGAAGATTCCAACAAAAAATATCTGATAAAAATGAAACTCAGGAGAAACTACGAGCTCAAAGGAGACGATACTCAAGATCCAATCCAAACCATCCTCTTCCCTGCTCTTCCACTCTACTCTGCTGTACTCTACTCCACTCTGCTCTGTTCTACTCTGCTCTGTTCTACTCTGCTCTAATCTCCATTCTACTCTACTCTACTCTACTCTACTCCATTCTATCCCACATTACTCTACTCAGTTCTGCCCTATTCCATTCTATTCTACTCTACTCCATTCTACTCTACTCCACTCAACTCTATTCTACTCTACTCAACCCCACTCTACTCTGTTCTACTCTCCTCTACTCTTCCCCATTCTACTCTAATCTACTCCATTCCATCCTACATTACTCAATTTTACCCTACTCTACTCCATTCTATTCTACTCTACCCCATTCTACCCTGCTCTTCTGTACTCTGCACTGCTCCATTCTGTTCTACTTCACTGTACACCATTCCACTCTACTCCATTCTATTCTACTCTACTCCATTCTACTTTACTCCATTCCATTCTACTTTACTCCACTCCTCTCCACTCTACCATGCTCTGCTGTACTCAATTCCACTCTACTCTACTCCATTCCACCCCATGAGTGGCATTACAAACCTGAAAGTGACAAAAAGGGGCATAAATTTGACAGCTCTATATACAGGTTGGGTTTGCCAGACAGGTGGTCAGGAAACGACTGGCAAAGAAAAAGTTTCCAAATGGATCACAGGATAAAGCAAAAATTACGCAGCCACGGGGCCACAGCGAAATCAGCAAAATGAAGGGGGTCAGACTGGAGATGAACCTGAATTATTTCGCTTTATTGCAGCAAAACATCTCACTTCTTGTTTCCCTCCCAGTGTGAGCAGTGCCTCTCCTCTGCATCCCAACGACACCCACCTCCTATTTCCAGGTGAGGAAAACCAAACCATCCCACCCCGCGCTCCTGCTGCCTGCTTTCCTTTAAGGACTGGAGCAACTGGCAGGGAAAAGCTGCATCCTGCCTTAATGTCAGCGTCTGCAACGGCAAAAGCAGTTCTCTGCAGCCCTCTAGTGCTCGTTGCATGCAAACAAAAGCAGAGCTTGCAACGGCCATGGGGAAATGGGGCCAGGGCAGCTCAGGCTCGCTGTAATTTAGAATAGAGGCTTTTATTTGCTAGCAAGACACGTTACCAGCTGTTATTTACCCAAAGAGTCGTATTGTGCAGGCAGGCTCTGCTCCCCAGGCTGCATTCCCACCAGAAGCAGCGCTGGTGCACAGCAGAACTTGCCAGCCAAGCAAAGGGCACGCAGGTTTTGCAGCACCAACATCTGCTGCACCAATGATGTGACAGCTTCGTCCCATGGAGCATCACCACGAAGCTCCATCTGAAGACCCCCTTCCCATCAGTTTTCCTTCTCCCCCTGCCCCTGTGCACGCCTTCAGCCTCCCTTTCTGCAGTGCTACCAAACTGAGGGCCAGAATTATGCAGGAAGGCCCCTTTGGAGGAGCAGAGGAGGGGAAGGTTGTGATTTATTGTTCCCTTTCCTGGCAGCTTTTGCCTATTCGTATTCAGCTCGTGCTGTGTTACCTCAGTGATAAAAATGCACGTGGAGTTGGGAAACTTTCTGCATGTTTCTCTTGGGTCAGAAATGCTCTATGATTCGTTAAAAGAGAAAACCAACCCTTCTGCCAAATGACAGATACCCAAAATTACAAGTTAATTAAAGGGAGTACACTCTGCTTTCCGTGCTCCCAATAAAATCCTGTAGAGCTCTTCTTACAAATGGATTTCTCCCACAAATCTCCACTTCAACCAAAGCTGTTGTCCGTCTGCACATGAAATCTTGCTTTATCACCTCTCCAGGCTGAAGCTGTCCTTACAGAGGCGCCCTGAACAACCTTGTCATTTCCATTTCTCACGCATTTTTCCGTGCTCTGCGTTCTCAGGGTCTGGGAGGTTTCATTTTCCCATTGCCAAAGGCTGCTCATCCCTATCAGGGCTCACTCTGCCACATCAAAGGCAGCAGGGATACATCAGAGGGAGTGGGGACACATCAGAGTTAGCAGGAGGGCTGCAGTCCCCTATGGGGGGGGACCACGGGGATGCTGCATGCTCCGAAGCATCCTGCAACTTCTGGAAGCAGGTGTGGATCAGCAAAGCTCTGTTGATTGCTGTGATAATCACCAGAGCCCAAACAGCTGAGATGGTTTGTGATCATAATTTGCATCTGAGCATCACTGTGGAGTGAAGCTCTTGATAAGGTGCCATCCTAGAATGGTTTGGGTCGGAAGTGACCCAGTGCAGCCCATCTCCTCTGCACTGAACTGGGACATCCACAGCTCAACCCAGTGCTCAGAGCCTGCTCCAGCCCGGCCTGTAGGACGATGCTTTCCACCCTATAATGTTAGATATCTTCTTTTCCTTACCCATAGGATGATGCTTTCCAAAGTCACCCTTCTTCCAGACAGCAGCAGCAGACAGCTACATGGTGACAGCCTTCACAGCCTTTGCACCGTCGCATCTTTGCCCTGGGAGGTGGTGGAGTCACATCCCTGGAAGTGGTCAAGAAACATTCAGATGTTGGTGAGCCTTGAGGTCCTTTCCAACTCAAGCCATTCTGTGTTGCACTGAGGGATGTGGCTTAGTGGGAAGTTGTGGTGGTAGGATTTGTTCTGGTTGGACTAAGTGATCTCAGAGGTCCTTTCCAACCTCGATGTTCCTGTGGTTCTATCACTGTCATTACCTTACAGAAAATGGACTCAAGGCTATCAGGGATGCCAAAAAGCTCTGGTTTCCCAAGAGGCAGTGGTTTGTTCCTCAGCTGGCCCAAACCCCGGCACTGGGAGGTGGCTTCTACTTGGCTCCAGCACTACCCAAAGCCTTTAGCTCACCTCCTGTGCCCGAACCTAAGACAGGAAGGAGCCCTGGCACCAGGCTTCACCCCCAGAAGAGGGCTGGCATTCACACAAAGCCATCTCGAGGGGAGGAAAATGAAGATGCAGACACTCTAGGGAGAGGTTTTCAGAACTCAGGGGTTCAGGCTGCCTGATGTAGCAGCGCTGGCTGCCGAAGCAGAATTTCCATCCCTTTGTTTATCCCAGCTGCGTTTTTCCATTGCCTACTGCAGGCAGCAGCGTTTCCCTTTGGTGTGAAGCAGGAGGGGAGGCTTGCTTTGAAGCCTTTTGCTTGCATAGGAAATGAACTTCTTGATTCCTGTTGACATTTGCAGCGAGGTGTAGGTGGCGCTTGTAGCATTTCTCAAAGCTCCCCGGCTCTGTTTGTTCAGATCCTTCTCACTCCTGTGAAATGTGATAATACCGAGCAGCGGGTGGAAGGAACAGCACAAATGGAGCCCTTCAGGAGGTGGAAGGACTCAGAACTGCTCTGCACAGAAAGACAACTCCTTTTCCTCCCAGCCACCAACACCAGACCGCATCCCTGCAGCTTGTCCATGGAGTCACAGCACAACCTGACAACGCTCTGCTCTGATCCTGCTGCTATGGAGGTGGTCCATTCCTCATCCCAATGCTTAAAGAAGCATGAACAGCTCTTCTCCTTTCTGGTCTCATTTGTCTCAGTGAGGTTTCACTTTCCAGGATTAAAAACAACCTTTTGCAGCCGGGAAATGGGGGAGAGCTGCCCTGACACCTTCTTGGAATCAGCCTGCACAGCACTGATGTGTTCCTTAACAAAGCATTGTAAGAGCCTGGCTCACAAAGCAGCCCAAGAGCTGCAAAAACCAAGTCATCTGAAGTCATTCAGGTTCCTTCCTGCATCCTCACAAGCCTCAAATCACAGCAGCCACTCTCATAAATCCTCTTCTGCCCTGGCAGTAGGAAAGGAGCAGATTTGTGTGGGCTGCATTAGGGGATGAGGGCTCAACCTCATGGGAGTTGTGGAATAATGACACATCTTGCTGGATGGGATGGCCTTGGGGTCGTGTAGTGTGGGTCCTCAGGTTCTGCAGGGTGAGATGGATATGGGGTCATGCAGTGATGGAGCTCAGGTTGTGTTGGGTGGGATGGATATGGGGTCCTGTCATGTGAGTGCTCAGGTTGCATTGGGTGGGGTGGATATGGGAGTCGTGCAGTTTGGTGCTCAGGTTCCACAGGGTGGGATGGATATGGGGTCCTGTAGTTTGGTTCTCAGGTTCTGCAGGGTGGGATGGATATGGGGTCCTGCAGTGATGGAGTTCAGGTTGTGTTGGGTGGGGTGGATATGGGGTCCTGTCATGTGAGTGCTCAGGTTGCAATTGGGTGGAATGGATATGGGAGTCATGCAGTTTGGTGCTCAGCTTCTGCAGGGTGAGGAGGGATGTGAGGTTCTGCAGTTTGATGCTCAGCTTCTGCAGGGTGGGATGGATATGGAGGTCCTGCACAGTGTGTGTGCTCAGCTTCTGCAGGGTGTAGTGTGGGTTCTCAGGTTCTGGAGGGTGGGATGGATATGGAGGTCCTGCAGTTTGGTGCTCAGGTTCCACAGGGTGGGATGGATATGGGGGTTCTGCACAGTGTGTGTGCGCAGCTTCTGCAGGGTATAGTGTGGGTTCTCAGGTTCTGGAGGGTGGGATGGATATAGGGTCCTGCAGTGATGGAGTTCAGGTTGTGTTGAATGAGGTGGATATGGGGGTCGTGCAGTTTGGTGCTCAGTTTCTGCAGTGCTCAGCTTCTGCAGGGTGGGGGGGGTGTGAGGTTCTGCAGTTTGGTGCTCAGGTTCTGGAGGGTGGGATGGATATGGGGTCCTGCAATGATGGAGCTCAGGTTGCATTGGGTGGAGTGGATATGGGAGTCGTGCAGTTTGGTGCTCAGCTTCTGCAGGGTGGGATGGATATGGGGGTTCTGCACAGTGTGTGTGCTCAGCTTCTGCAGGGTGTAGTGTGGGTTCTCAGGTTCTGGAGGATGGGATGGATATGGGGTCCTGCAGTGATGGGAGTTCAGGTTGTGTTGGGTGGGGTGGATATGGGGTCCTGCAGTTTGGTGCTCAGCTCATTGCCCTGAATGCATGACATAAATTGTTTTCTCCCCAGTCGGAAATACCTGCAAGGAGAAAGCACCGCAGCAGAGTTGAACGGAAAGCGGTGAGCTGCTGCTTGTGAACGAAGCGCGCGGAGCTCCGCCCCAGCCGTGCATTAAAGCTGATTAACAACAAACCGGGACCTTATCGCAGCCGGATCGTTGGGGCTGATTAGCGACTGATCGCCCATTGAATGAGAAAGAGCGCGCCCGGGTTCTCGGGGGTGATCTGTGAGAATGGCAGAAAGCAATTAGAGAAGGAAAGCTGCGATGGTTATCGGGGAAGTGGGGCAGGGTGAAAGCTGGGATGGGAATCCTGCAGGATTGCGTTGGCTAAAGGGGGAACCCCTTCTTTCTTCTGAATGCTCTCCAGGGTTCCATCCCATCTCCAAGCCCTCGTGCATCCCCGGCCATCCGTAGGGCTACAGGGATGGATTCTCACTCATTTGAACCACTGGGATTTGAACCACGTTTTGAGGGCTGTAGGGCAGTTTTCAATCACAAATTGCCCAGAATTGGGCAAGTTGGAGCAAAGGGTGCAACCTGAGGTGGGCTTCACTTCTGCATGCTGACCAGTGTGGTGGTTTTGGGCCAAAAGGTGCTGGTTTTGTGGCAACCAGAACTAAAGAGCCTGAAATGTCCTCCCGTGGCCTTTCTGTTGTTTGCAGTTCAGCTGCTGAACCATGAATCCCTACGGCTGTGGGGTTGTGCTTGAGGAAGATGAGGATCCCTCCTCTGAAATGCTGTAAGTACAAACGTGTGTTGGAGGTGGGCTTGTTCCCAGGGTCACTTCTTTGTCAGTTCAGAAGCAAACTCATTTATTTCTGACTTTGAAGCAGAACCCGACCCCAAGCTGCCCAAATCCACCCCATGGATGGAGATGTGAGATGGGGTTCGGCCACCCCTGCGCCCCACAGACCTGCAGAGGTGAGATGGGACGAAGGAGCCAAGCGATCCGCAGCCCTACAGGGAGGGCAGAGGGGATGTAAGGGACAGGCTGTGCCCTCGGGTCGACGGCAGGAGTTGCTCCGTGCCTCAGTTTCCCCACCTGCCCCGCAGAGTTCACAGAGTCCCCGGCGGTTCGCGGTGCGCTGCGGGGTGGGGAGAGCCGAGCGGTGCCGGGAGATGGCACCATCCTCCTTTTTGTTCCTGCTTTCTGCCCAGCAGCGCTGCCGGGAGGGGCCGAGCAGCCTGCCAAGCTCCCCTTCCAGCTCTGCTGGGAGTCTGATGGGGTTTGAGGGGCGGCAAAATGAGAACTGTGCGCTGGATTCGGGGGAAGGAGATCTCTGTGCAGTTCAGCAAAGGAAGGGGACGGACTCCAGTGGCTGTCACCCATTTCTGTGCCCCATCCCTGGCTTTTTGTGCACTGTGCTGCAAACCCCTGCACCCTGAGCATGCTCCATTCCTACCTAACATCACTGCCACCTCAGCATCACCTCCATGCAGTGTGCTTTGCTGCAAATCCCTGTACTCTGAGCACCCCCCATTGCTACCCAATATCACTGCCACCTCAGCATCACCTCCATGCACTGTGCTGCAAACCCCTGCACCCTGAGCATGCTCCATTCCTACCCAACATCACTGCCACCTCAGCATCACCTCCATGCAGTGTGCTTTGCTGCAAATCCCTGTACTCTGAGCACCCCCCATTGCTACCCAATATCACTGCCACCTCAGCATCACCTCCATGCACTGTGCTGCAAACCCCTACCCTGATGGTCCCCAATTCCTCCCCACCATCACTGCCACCTCAGCATCACCTCCATGCACTGTGCTGCAAACCCCTACCCTGATGGTCCCCAATTCCTGCCCCCATCATTGCCACCTCAGCATCACCTCCATGCAGTGTGCTTTGCTGCAAACCTCTGCACCCTGAGCATCCCCAATTCCTCCCCACCATCACTGCCACCTCAGCATCACCTCCATGCACTGTGCAGCAAACCCCCCAAGCAAAGCCACCCCTGGTGACCACCTCGCCGTTCCCAAGCCGCACGCGGCACACATCACACAGCCCTCATCCAAATGTGACACCTTTGCTCCAGAACACATCACATATCTCAGAACAGGACGCCGTTTTGGGTGCCCCACAGCACAGCACAGACCCACAGCACTGGGTGGACGCGGAGTTCATCGGTGTCTCCGCGACGCAGCGATTTTTCCGCCGCTCTCCCTCTGGCCGCCAGCCGAGCAGCGTCCATCCCTGTTCAAAGGCAGTTCTTGTTCAGTGCCTGGCTCCTGGAGAGCCCCGAAGAAGGGCTCCTTTCACAGCCTTTTGCATTTCCTAGACAGAAATTGTCATTTTTCAAACACAGCTTCCCTTCTGCTGGCCCGGCGCCTTTCACCTCGCAGCGCCCTGACGTCAGGCTGTCTTTGTGATGCTCTGTGCGGCGTTTTGTGCTCCCGTTCCTTTTCAGCTGCTGTCAATGCCCGTTTCTGCCCAGGGCCAGGCAGTCAATGAGGGGCTGCTGGGGGCACTGCCAGGCCCCCAAGTGTCCAATCTGTGCCCCCACCCAAGCGGGGCCATTGGCTCAATGGACAGCGCTGAGCAACATGGCGAGGTCCTGTTATTGAGCGCCTGGTGATGGGAGATGGGAAAGGAATGTTTCTTTTTAGGATTCCTTTCCCCTGGGATTTCTGTTCTATAGGATTTTGTTTCTCCTTGGGTTTCTTTTCCCTAGAACTTCTTCTCCCTAGGATTTCTCTATGACTTCTCTTCCCTAGGGCTACTTTTCCCCAAGGACCCCTTTTCTCTTGGATTCCTTTTCCCTTGGACGTCTTTCCTCTATGACACCTCTAGGATTCCCTCTCCATAGGACAACTCTTCCCTAGGGCATCTCTCCCCTAAGATGTCTCTTCTCCTGGGTTTCTTTTCCCCAAGATTTCTGTATGACTTCTCTTCCCCAGCGTTCCTTTTCCCTAAGATAACTTTTCCCTAGCACATCTTTCCTCTACGTGCTCCTCTAGGACTCCCTTTCCATAGGATTCCCTTTCCACAGGACCTCTCTTCCATAGGACTTCCTTCCCCTAGGATTTCTATTCTAATAGGATTTCTTTTCTCCTGGGTTTCTTTTCCCTAGGATTCCTTTGCCCCTCGACTTCTCTTCCCCAGGACTCCACTCCGGTGCCGTCCATGCTTTTGATGCCACTCAACTTCTGCATGCACAGTGGTGCACAGCTCCAGCCCTGCACCTGCTGCTCATCTGGCACCATTCTGCCACGGAAGCAATGCCCAGCAGCCACCACCAGGCGTTGGGGCCAGGCTGTGCCAGCAGCGGGGCGGTTTCTTGGAGCTGCTCTTGTGAAACAAGCCGGGCCGGTGCCGAAGCCGTCACCCAGCAACGTCACCAAGCAGGAAACCATTGCAACCCAACCCCAAAATAGCAGCAATCCCCAGAAAAGCCATTCCCTTCTTCCCGCCTGAGTTCCCCTGCTTGCAGCAGCGCCGGCACTCCCTGGGGCACGTCGTGGTGCACAGTCACAGCCCTGAGCGCACGCATCACGCTGTGCTGGGCTTCTGCAGCCGCAGCAGTCGTGCCCCAGCTCTGCGCAGCTCCATGCACGCACGCAGCCACCAAACGTCGGCTCTCCGTTCCACCAAGGCCGCTCCTCAACGCTCAAAAATTTTCCAGGCTTGGAGCCGGGCCAGCGGTGAATTTTGTTTTGCAACTGAGCAAAATCAGCTCAGTGTTGTCGCTGCCCGGCCCCCACGTGAGCACAGCGCGGGGTTCTGGGCTCTCCCAGCCCCGCTGTTTGCATTGCGTTGTGGCTCTGCGCTGCTGGGCCGTGTCCCAGTGCTCTGCCTGCCTCTACAGGCTGTGTGCCCTGAGCTGGGGCTAGAGATCCTATAGAGCTTGTGACAGGGCTGTAGGCCCTAAAGATGCAGTAAGAGTTCTTAAAATGGGCCTTGGTCTGCCATGGTGGGGCCTGAGCTGTAGGACAGGCACAACAGCTTCTTGTCCTGGTGTCACCAGTGCTACCAACCCATTCTCACAATGCTAACAACCCATCCTCCCATTGTCACCAACCCACCCTCCCAGTGTCATCAACCCACTGTCCCATTGTCACCAACCCATCCTCTCAATGCCACCAACTCATCACCCCAATGTCCCCAACCCAACTTCCTGGTGTCACCAACCCAGGATTGCAGTGCCACCAACCCATCATCCCATTGTCCCCAACTCAACTTCCTGATGTTACCAAGCCAGCCACCCGATGTCAACAACCCAACCTCCAAGTGCCATCAAACCATCCTCCCAGTGCCACCAACGCATCCCCCCCAATGTCACCAACCCACCCTTGCAGTGCCACCAACCCATTCTCCCTGTGTCACCAACCCAACTTCCTGGTATCACCAACCCATCCTCCCAAAGCCATCAACCCATCGTACCATTGTCACCAACCCATCTTTGCAATGCCACCAACCCATCCTTCCAATGTCACCAACCCATTCTCCCAGTGACACCAACCCAACTTCCTGGTAACACCAACCCAACCTCCCAGCATCACCAACCCACCCTTGCAGTGCCACCAACCGTCTCCCACTGCCACCAAACCATCCTCCCAATGTCACCAACCCAGCACTGCAGTGCTGCCAACCCATCCTCCTGATGCCACCTACCCAATCTCCCAGTGCCACCAACCCAACCTCCCAATGCCACCAACGCATCCTCCCGATGCCACCAACCCAACCTCCCAGTGCCACCAACCCAACCTCCCAATGCCACCAACCAAAGCCACCCAGGCTTTGTCCAAAGCATCCAGCACAGTCCCACAGCTGCCCTCACCTCTTCCCCTCCCTATCCATAGGTTTTTCCCACCCTCTCTGCGCGTGTTACACCCAAACACGAGGCTGTGGGCTCTAAAGGCACTGACACTCACCGTGCGTCGGCGCAGACCCAAAGCTCTCTCCCTGATGCTTGTCTCGGTGAGGAACGCTCGGTGCTACGAGCCCACGGAGCTCAAGGAGCATCCGATCCCCCGCGGGGTCTCCCATCCTGGAGGAGAACAACTGGACCAGTTCTACCTGTGTGCCAGTTCCCGGGGCAGGTAGGGCCAGCGGAAAGAATTCCTGCCATTCCAGATGGTTGAGTCACAGTGTCCCCACTGCCATCCTTCGCCTTCATCTCCTCCTCCCAAGAGGGGCTGAGTCAGCGCCGTGGGCGCAGCGCTCGCAGCCTCCCCCCCGGGCTGCTCCTCTATGGGACTGCGTTCCCACGTCCCCCCCACCCCCCTCCTCTCCCTCGTGGGTTCGTTGGCACAGAAGTGCTGCACAAGGGAGGGCTGTGGAGGGGGGGGGGGGGTCCTGCTGACTCAGCTCTCTGCACAATGCAGCCGAGGGAGAAACAAAGCGGAACGAGGGCAAATGCATCGAGTTGGGGCATGTGCTGCGCGGCTGCGCCTGGCGGGGTGGTGGCCTGGGGACAGAAGGCTCCTGTTTGCTGCAGGTCCTGGTTCCTCTGCTTGCTTTCCCCCAGTGGGCACCGAGCTCCTTTTACCCTGGAAGAGGACAAAGGGCGCGGGGAGGCCTCCAGAGCCTGCAAGTCTCACTGGAGCAGCGTCCCGTCGGCGCTTTGGGTGCTGCTCCGACAACAAACCCCCACCCCACACCCCTCCTGCCCCGCTCGCAGCTCGTGGGATAACCCCACACAGGTGAATAAAACCACCCAAAACCTCAGGATTTTTAAGGGCACGGCCCAACGTGCAGCACGAGCGCCAGGCAGCGACTCGCCTCAATGCCCCCTATGTCCCAGCAGCGACCGCAGCGGTCACGGGGATCCCAAAACCCTACAGCAGCCAAAGCACCTGGCGTAGGGACCTGCCGCCGGCCCTTCTCCCTCCACGTTTGCACCCACGGAGGGGTTTTGCTGCACCTTCTCCCAGCCCCGCGCCCGCTGGCTGAAAATACACCGATAGAATAGGAGCTCTGAGTGCTCACTGCGCTGTTGACTTTAGGCTGCGAGGTGCCAGCTCTGCTGGTGCAGCCAACAAAGGCCTTTTAGTGGCCGCGAGAAGGGCTGGGTTGGAAGTAGGTGAAAAATCCTATATTTATAGAGCCTTTGTGCAAAGAAGGTCCCCAAACATCATTAGGGGAGCTAAAGAAAATGTCTGGGGAGGAACAAAACCCCAAGAAGTTATTTAGGAAAAAAAAAAAAAAAGGGAAGGAAAAAAAAAAAAGGGACTTGAATGAAATGTACATTCACAGGGGAAAATAGCAGCTATGAAAGAGCCCTTTAAGCCAGCAGAAAAACAGAACCGGTTGCTGCAAGATAAAGCCAGGAAAAAAAAAAATGCAAGAAGGCCCCATTTTTTGCTTTTTTTTGCTTTTTGTTTTTGCAGGAGGAAATGTCAGGGGGGCAACATTTGAGATGGGGGAATGACAGAAGGGGTGCACACTGCAGGCTGGGTGCAGGAGGGAAACGGGAGCTGCCATGCAACCAACGCTGCGGCGCTGACCTTGGGCGCAATGTTTAATTTCTCCCAACCCCGTGCAGAAAGAAAATAAACAGGGGGGGACGGTTGCTGGCTGCCTGATTGATTTCTGCCTTCAAAGCAGCAGCCAAAACCAGCCCAGCAGCTACAATTTGGGTTTGTGCGAGGAACGGGGCGAGGGAGGCGGAGGGCGCGAGGAGCGCCGTGTGCCCAATTTTCACGTTCCCCTCCAAAACAAACAGGAGGACGGAGCCTTTTATGCAGGACACAAGCACACAGCCCCCTTGTTGCACGCTGCTTCGGGGCAGGATATCGATGGGCTTTTTTGCTTTTCCTTTTTCCCCGCCACGTCAGAATGTTTTAAGCAGAGATTAAAGGCATCTCTGTGGCGGAGATGGCCCAGCGTTGCCAAGCGGTTCCTCCGAAGCCAGCAGCGTTCCCCTCATCTCTCAGGGGTGTGAGTGAGGTCTGGGTGTTCCCAGCTCTGGATATTGGGTACATTTTGTTGTGGGTGATGGCTTCTGGGTGCTCCTGTGGCACCAGCCACGCATGGGGGTCCCCAATGGGTTCCCAAAGGGTTCCCCAAAGAATGTTCCCAAGGATTCCCCGAGGGGTCCCCAAAGAGTCTTCCTAAAGGGTGCCCAAAGAGTGTCCCCAGAGTATCCCCAAAGGGTCCCCACAGAGTATCCCAAAGGGTGCCCCAAGAGTGTCCCCAAGGTGTTCCCAAAGATTCCCCACGGGATCCCCAGAGAGCGTCCCCCAGAGTGCTCCCAAAGGGTGTCCACCCAAAGGTCCCCAAAGGGTTCTTCAAGGGGCCACAAAAGAATGTTCCCAAGACGTTCCCAAAGGATCTCCAAAGGATGTTCTCAAGATGCTCCCAAAGGATCCCCAAGGAATGTTCCCAAGCAGTTCCCATAGGGTCTCCAAGTGACCACAAAGGGCCCCCGAGGTGCCCTATCCACGCTGTGCCATCACTTGGGTTTCTACCCAACCGTTGTCCTCCAGCCTCCCTAACTGCCTGCAAGGCAAAAGGAAAAATAATCTTACCAAAAAATAATAATTAAAAATCCCATCCTCCCAACTCAGTGAAAAACAAGGAATTTTTAGTTGCCCTTTCTCAGGGTTTTCGCCTTGAATGGGGCAGTTGGGTCGAGCAGAGCCCTGCACTCAGTTTGCAGCTTTGCAAGGCAGGATCTGCCCCCCAACCCCACTCAGAGCCAACAGATCCCCATTTCATCTCATCCCCCAGAAGGAGCAGCGGACAAAGAGCAATTTGCGAAGGATGAGAAGCACCTTGCCAGCATCTGGGAGGAACAATTCAAGAATTGTTTTTGTGGTTTTCTAACAGTGGGAAGAGCATGGAAACGTGCATTGCGCGCTGCAGCCGAGGCATTAACAGCCCTGGAGCTGCAGCCCCAGTGCCAGTTTGCTTTGCTCTGTAGGATCGCTCCTTCTCTTTAACGGTGCTCAGGGGCAACCGATGAGAACGAAGGGGGGGAGCACAAAAAACAAAGGAATTTCTTCCTTTTAAGCAGCATTCTCCCATCACCCAGCCGGCGTGCGACTCCAAGCCAAGTTTCTTTGCCCTGTGATCCCGCTGCTCTTTTGCAGAGCATCCTCACATATGGAGAAAAGATTGTGCCTCCCTTGTGGTGGCCTGCCCACTGCTTCTCTGGAGAGCATCCCCCTCCACGTTACCCGGCCCCACTGCACTCCTTCCCCGCCTCTGACCCATCACCTGCCCTGATTCACCCCAAATTGCCATAATTCCAGTTTTTGCGGAGGCAGCAGCTGCTTCCACGAGTGATTCACGCCAGGAGTGGGAGGAATATTGCAAAGGAGGAAGCATCTATTTACAAACAAATATCGGGGCTCTCCGCACGCCGGAGGGGAGAAAGGTGAGCGTGAAGGGAACAGCACGGCTGGGCTGGGCTGAAAAAATGGGATTTGGGGAACTCGGTGAGTGCTGCGCTGAACCGCTCTGACTGTGACTTGGTGTCAGGTATTTGGGATCAGCAGCGTTGGGAACAAGGCTTTCCCAGCCCCTCATTTGTGCGGTGGAGCTGCTTTCAAGTGCTAAGAGCAGATGGTATCGCCTGGGAACGCCTGGAAGTTTCGGCTCTGCTCAAACCACAGGGCTGGGAGCAGCTCCCGGGCTGCCGCGTGGCTGCTGGGTGCTCCTGCGGCGCCGGCCCCACGCGGGGGGTCCCCAAGGTGTGCCCAAAGGGTCCCCAAGGTGTGCCTCAAGGATGTGCCCAAGGTGTTCTTTAAGGGTGTCCCCAAAGAGTCCCCAAGGTGTTCCAAAAGAGCGTCCTCAAAAGGTGTTCCCAAAGGGTCCCCAAAAGGTGCCCACCGTGTCCCCAAAGCGTGTTCCCAAAGGGACCCCAAAGGCTGTCCCCAAAACATCTCCAAAGGGTGTCCCCACATGGTTCCCAAGGGGTGTTCCCAAGGGGTTCTCAAACTGTGTTCCCAAAGGGTCTCCAAAGAGATCCCCAAAGTGTCCCCAAGGAGTGTTCCCAAAGGCTGTCTCCAGAGTGTCTCCAAAGGGTGTCCCCAAAGAGTGTTTCCAAAGGGTCCCCAAGGAGTGTTCCCAAAGGCTGTCCCAAAAACATTTCCAAAGGGTGTCCCCAAATGGTTCCCAAGGTGTTCTTAAAGGGCATCCCCAAAGTGTCCCCACAGGGTGTCCCAAAGGGTTCCCAACGGGTCCCCAAGGGATGTTCCCAAGGTATTATCAGAGGGTGCCCAAAGAGCCTCCCCATTGTGTTCCCAAAGGCTGGTTAAATCCCAAAGTGCCCCCAGAGGGTCCCCAAGGGGTTTTCCCAAAGGGTCCCCCCAAAGCATCCCCAAATATTGTCCCCAAAGTGTTCCCAAAGAGTGCCCCCCAGGGGTCCACAAAGGGCGTCCCCAAAGGGTCCCCAAAGAGCCTCCCCAAGGTGCTCCCAAAGGCTCCCCAAGGGGTGTTACCAAAGGGGTGTCCCCAAAGCGTCCCCAAATATTGTCCCCAAGCTGTTCTCAAAGAGTGCCCCCAAGTGTCCCCAAAGCATCTCCGAAGGGTGTCCCCCAAACGGTTGCTGCCAAAGGGTGTCCCCTAACGGTCCCCAAAGGGTCCCCCCACGTATGTCGTCCCCCCCCACACCATCAGGCCAGCCCCATCTGCAGGTCACGTCACAGCACCTGGGGACAGCGCTCCGAAAGGCCACGTTTGCCACCAGGGGGACTCCAGTGACGGGGTTGGGGGGGGGGGGGGGGAAGGGGGGAGGGAGGCAGAGGTGGGAGTGGGGGCCGCGTTCCCATCTCCCTGCCTTCCCCCGGGTTCCCAGGTGGCCTCGTCCGCGGCCCCACTGATTGAAGGATGACAAAGGCTTGGATCACCGAGGTGAGATTCGCAGCGGGGAGGAAGGGGCGTGGGCCGGCGGCCAGCAGCAGCTGCAGGAATGCACTTTGCGGTCGGTGAAGCAATCCGGCAGCGCGATGGAGCAGATAGGAGCAAGGAGGGAAGGACCGGTTCGAACCTTCAAACCTTCTCCCCCCCCCCCCCCACCCCCCCAACCACCACCACCACCACCACCTCCCTTCCCCATTTCCCCACCTCCCACCCCATAACGAAAGGAACGATCCGCCGAGAGAAACGGGACGGCGCGCACCGAACGCTGCCGTCGGGGGGAGCTCGGAACCGGGCACCGCGGGGCCGGGGGCCGCGTAGCTCCGCCCCGGGGCCGGCGGGGAATCCGCGCCCATTTCCGCCGGCGCGGAGCCCGGCCCCTCGGCCGCACTGGGCGCTGCGCACCGCCAACCACTGCGTCCGCCGCCACCACCGCCGCCACCGCCACCAGAATGCCGGGAGAGGCGGCCGCGCTGGCGCTGGGTACGTGTTGGGGTCTGGAAGGGAGGGAGTGTGAGGAGGGGGTGTGTTGGCTGCTCCCCCCTCTCCCCCCCCCACCTCTTTTACTTCCCCGACCCCGTAACCCATTTGGGGCAGCGAGCTTCCCGCAAGCATCGATACCCGGCGAGAAAAGGAAACTTTGTTTTTTGTTGCGAAGTGGGGAGAACAGAGCATCCCTGAGCCCGGGTCCGGGGGGGACATCCCTGCTGCTATGGGGGTGTGGTGGGTTGTTCGTGTCCCCCCCCCTCACCCCACCACCACCACCACCACCACCTCCCGAGGTTGCCGTCGCTCGCTCGCGGAGTTGTTTGCTCCGCTGCTTGTGGGATCGCGGCGGTTTGCTGGGTACGGCCTCGGGGAGCCTCGTAATTTATGGTAGGGGAGGATTAATTAAGGAGCGCGCGTCGGTTTGCACCGAGCAGGACGGGCGCTCGCCCTGTGCCGCTTCGTTGGGGGAAAAGGGGCGGAGAGGAACGGGATCGCGGGGCACGGAGTGCAGCTCCGAAGGTGTTATTTGCTGGGGCGCGAGGTTGCTTTCCGTGCTTTCCTCGCTCGCTTTGCTGCTCCGAAGGAAAGGGGCTGGGAGCTGCCCGCTCGGGGCCGGGGGGCCGGGGGAGCGCAGCGCGGTGTGCTCTGCCCCGTGGTGGCCAAAGGGCTCCAGAGTGCGGGGCTGCCAGGGGAAGGCTGGGGACGAGCAGCTTCCATCCCACATGCAAGCAGCCACCCTACCGTAGACCCCAAACCCTAATCCCTAGGCTCTACCTATAGACCCTACTCATAGACTTCAACCATAGACCCTACCCATAGATCCCAACCCTGGACCCTAAACCCTACCCATAGACTGAACCCCATCTGTAGTCCTAAAATGAAATTCTAGACCTCTACTTGTAGACCCCAGCCCTAGTGCCTAGCCCCTGGTGTAAACTCTGCCCATAGACCCTAAACCCTTCATGTAGACCCTAAAACCTAACCTGTAGACCCCAACCCTAGACCCTAGCCTCTACACCCTACTTGTAGGATCTACCTGTAGAGCTTAAACCCTACCTGTAGACCCTAAAACCTAACCCCTAGACCCAACCTGTAGAACCTAAAATCCAGCCTCTAGCCTGTACCTGTAGACCTCAACCCTAGAGTGTAGACCCTACCCATAGACCCTAAACCCTACCCCCTGGATCCTACCCTATAGACCACAACCCTACCCTGGCCCTTGGCCCTAGACCCTACTGCTAGAAACTAACCCTAACCTAACTTAATGCATTTGGCTCAGTCTGGGGACACCCAGGTCCCCTCCGCTCCCCATAGCCGGCTCTTGGCTTCCCTCCCTGGGCCCATCTGACTTCTGTCAGCCCCAAGTCCCCCTCTGTTTGAAATCCAGACCCTGCATCCCGCTGGGAGTGCTTCCCCAAACCTTGTAAACAAGAGGTGGGAGCGATGGCTGCAAGCACCCAGGGAGCTGCCACCTCCTCCCCCTCGCTACGTGCAGATGCACCTGGTGGCTGCAGAGGGCTAAGCTGCAAAGCCGAGGGGAACTATGAGCAAAGCTGATTAGGAGGGAGAATGTGGGGCTGGAAGGAGCCTGGAGATAATGGGGGTTTTTGGACAAGGAGGGTCACCCCATCCATTGGGGGTGCTGAGGAACCGTGGAGATGTGGCACTGGGGGAACGCGGTTGGTGGGGATGGTTGGATGGGTTGGGGTTGGACTTGGAGGTCTCTTCCAACCTGTGAGCTGCTGGCTCATCTCAGTGTGCAATGGGGTGTGGAGGAATTGGTCCAGCAGGGCTGGGATCTGTGGGGAAATGGGATGGGAGCATCGTGGCTGGAGCCCTTTGGGGCCGTGATGGGATTGGTGGTGCTTGTAGAGGAGAAGCGTTGGCCGTAGATGTTATGGTGGGGACACTGGCAGCTCTGCGTCCTGGGCATCGTGCGTCTTATCCCAGGGGATCCTCACTTGTTGGTGTCAGGGTCATCCCAAAGGCCAGAACATGGGGTTTGGGCTCACTTGGTGATGCATTAAAACCAGACTCATGGGGGTCGCTGGGGAAGAACACCGGCCTCCTAAATACAAAGCCTTTGCTAAATAGAAAGCAAGAGGTGATAGGAAGGGAAGTGGAGCAGCAAATAGGGCCGGGGTGACCTCATGGGGCCAGCGGGGCTCATCCAGCCCCAGCAGCAGCAGGGTGAGGCAGCACAGCGGGTTCTGGGGGTGGCAGGAGGGGACACTGAGTCTGCCTGGTGACACAGGGATGAGCCACTTCCCAGATAACGCACGGAGTCCCCTCGGGTTGATGTAGGCAGGGAGTATCACTGTGTGCATGGGGAGCAGCCAGGAGGAGGGATATTGAGCTGGGAGCCCGGGGTTGGTGCCCTGCTCGTTGCCTTCAGCTGGAGCTTTCTGCATGGGTTGATTAACCCCGTGCAGTAATTGGGTCAGAGAGGGGTCTGCGGGAAGCGCTGCTGCTGCTGCTGCGCTCATCTCTGAGGTTAAACCCTCAGAGCCAGATGGGTTTCCCAAAAAGGGAATGTTTCCCCCCCCAGCAAAAAGGGAATGTTTTCCCACAAAAAAAGAAAAAAAGGAAGAATTTGGGGATTCTAATGAATGCACAGGACAGGAGAAGGGTCGAGGAGGTGGGGGGACACAGCAGGCAAATGGGGAGCTCCCAGTGCCGACCCTAAGAGAGTTCAGGTCCTGGTGGTGGCACGGCTGCCCCCGTTCCCTTTTAACTCAGGGTCTTCACGAGAGGTTTTAGGGCTTTTCTCTCTTCCTGCGTTGGCTCTGAGCCCTGTCCGTCTGCCCGCAGGCATGCTGGTGGCTGTGTGCCATGCCCTGGAGAACACAACGTCAGCGCTGAGCGGTGAGTTTGAGGGCCCTGCTGCCCTATAGCGTCATGTTTGGGTGGGTTGTTGCTTGTCGTGCTGCTGCTAAAGCAAAAAAAGGACATTGCACCTGGCTGAGGTTATCTGGGCTGTGTGCAGGATTGGAGGGGAAGGATGGGGCAGGGATGGGCATGGGGGTATGGATGGGGAAGGAGGAGGGGGTGTGGATAGCGTTGGGTGTGGGGATATGGATGGGCAATGGGATGGAAGTGGAGATGGGGATATGGATGGGGATGGGGGGGATGGGTGTGGGGATGGGGGAAAGATGGGGATGGGGGAAAGATGGGGATGGAAGTGGGGATGGGGAAGGGGGAATGAATGGGGATGGATGTGGGAATGAGGATATGGATGGGGATGGGGGTGTGGGTGGGGATGGATGTTGATTTGGGGGAAAGATGGGGATGGAAGTGGGGAAGGGGGTATGGATGGGGAAAGGGGAATGAATGGGGATGGATGGGAGGATGGGGATGTGGATGGGAAGGGGGGGATGGGTGGGGAAGGGGATACGATGGGGATGGATGTGGATGTGAGGGGTGTGGATGGGGAAGGGGGGATGGGGGGATGAGTGGGGGGATGGAGGGGAATGGGGTTATGGATGGGGACGGGCACGGGCAAGGGAATATGAACAGGGTTGGGAGTATGGAGGGGGATGTGAATATGGATGGGGATGGACTTGGGGTTGGGGGTATGGATGAAGATATGGGTGTGGGTTTGAGGACGTGGGAAAGGGGGGATATGGATGGGGATGAAGTTGGAATTGGAGATGGGGAGCTGCTCTGTGCTGGCACATCCTAGAGCCCCAAATGTGCCATTGCTGGGAACCCCCCCAGGAGGCGACGCAGCGGAGCGCTCTTCCTCCTGCAATATGGTGCATGGGAGGAGAGGAATCTTCTCCCCTGCTCAATGGGGATTTCGGGGGGCAGTGGCTGTGGTGCATCCTATGAACAAACACTGAGGGATGCTGAGAGGGAGCTTTGGCTGCACCCCATAACAACAAAGTCTTGGCTCCAAGGATGGGAGCCCAAGGATGGAACCCCCAAAGGGACCTCAGCACCCCGGCCGCGTGCAGGGTCTCACAGGACCCGGAATCATTCGGCGGCCGCGGCGTTAATTACCACAGGGCTGCCATAAATCCCAGCAGCAGGAACTTGAGGTGGCTTTGAAACGACAGCCGTCGGATGTGTTTGACGCGCGGGCTGAGCCAGCAGCAGGATATTCGTTTTCCGTCTCTGCCGGGGAGGATAATTCAAACCAGCTCGGGGCGTAATGGGAAACAGCATCTCGGCGCCCACCCCACACCAGGGCAGCCCCCGGCTCTCGTTTAACTCTCGCCGCCCCTATTTTATCTCTAAGCTCTTTAGCAAATTCCTCCGGTGCCAGGCAGGCTTATGGTCGTGCAGCGGGACCGAGCCGGGTTCGTTTTGGTGGATAAAGCAGCAGCCTTGATGCATTTGTTGGCTAGATCCCAACGGCGATGCCCTTCATGTTTTTCTCCTTTTATTTTTGTTTTTTTTTTCCCCTATTTCCACCCCCACCCCCCTCCACAGATCCCCCAGTGGCAGCAGCCGTGCGGTCACACTTCAATGAGTGCCCCGACTCCCACCGGCAGTTCTGCTTCCACGGGACGTGCCGCTTCCTGGTGCAGGAGGACAAGCCGGCGTGTGTGTAAGAGAAGAGAGGGGGTGGGGGAGAGGGATCTGCCCCATAGGGGGCCCCTCTGCGGGGTGGTTTGGGGGGGGTGGCCCAGGGATGGGCAGGGGTGACGAGGGATGACCCAGAGATGCTCTAAGGTGACGTGGGGTGACATGAGGATGCTCTGAGGTGACATAAGGTGACCCAGGGATGCTCGGAGGTGACATGAAGATGCTTGGAGGTGACACAGATGTGACCCAGGGATACTCTGGGGTGACATAAAGTGACCTAGAGATGCTCTGAGATGACTTAAGGCGACCCAGGAATGCTCTATGGTGATATAAGGTGACCCAGGGATACTCTGAGGTGACATGAAGATGCTTGGAGGTGACATAGATGTGACCCAGGGATACTCTGAGGTGACATAAAGTGACCTGGAGGTGCTCTGAGGTGACATAAGGTGACCCAGGAATGCTCTATGGTGACTTAAGGCGACCCAGGGATGCTCTAAGGTGACATGAGGATGCATGGAGGTGACATAAGGTGACCCAGGGATGCTCTAAGGTGTCAGATGTGACCCAGGGATGCTCTGAGGTGACATGAAGATGCTTGGAGATGACATAAAGTGACCCTGAGATGCTCTAAGGTGACACTGGGGTGCATGGAGGTGATATAAAGTGACCCAGGTATGCTCTGAGGTGGCATGAAGATGCTTGGAGGCGACATAAGGTGACCCAGGGGTGCTCTATACTCTATGGTGATATAAGGTGACCCCAGGATGCTCAGAGGTGACATGAAGATGCTTGGAGGTGACATAGATGTGACCCAGGGATACTCTGAGGTGACATAAAGTGACCTGGAGATGCTCTGAGATGACTTAAGGCATCCCAGGGATGCTCTAAGGTGACATAAGGATGCATGGAGGTGACATAAGGTGAGCAGGGATGCTTTAAGGTGACGTGGGGTGACATGAGGATGCTCTATGGTGACATAAAGTGACCCAGGGATGCTCTAAGGTGTCAGATGTGACCCAGGGTTGCTCTGAGGTGACATGAAGATGCTTGGAGGTGACATAAAGTGACCCGGAGATGCTCTAAGGTGACACTAGGATGCATGGAGGTGACATAAGGTGACCCAGGGATCCTCTAAGGTGGCATGAAGATGCTTGGAGGTGACATAAGGTGACCCAGGGATGCTCTGAGGTGACATAAAGTGACCTGGAGATGCTCTAAGGTGACATGAGGATGCCCTGAGGTGACATAAGATGACCCAGGGATGCTCTATGGTGACATAAGGATGCATGGAGGTGACATAAGGTGACCAGGGATGCTATAAGGTGACATGAAGATGCTTGGAGGTGACATGGGATGACCCGGAGATGCTCTAACGTGACATGAGGATGCTCTGAGGTAACATAAGGTGACCCAGGGATGCTCTAAGGTGACAGATGTGACCCAGGGTTGCTCTGAGGTGACATGAAGATGCTCGGAGATGACATAAAGAGACTTGGAGATGCTCTAAGGTGACATAAGGATGCATGGAGGTGACATAAGGTGACCCAGGGATGCTCTAAGGTGACATGAATATGCTTGGAGGTGACACAGATGTGACCCAGGGATGCTCTGAGGTGACATAAAGTGACCTGGAGATGCTCTAAGGTGACATGAGGATGCTCTGAGGTGACATAAGGTGACCAGGGATGCTATAAGGTGACATAGATGTGACCCAGGGATGCTCTGAGGTGATATAAAGTGACACGGAGATGCTCTAAGGAGATAAGGGATTCACCAAGGTGACATGAAGATGCTCCAAGAGGATGTGGGGTGACCCAGAGGTGCTTTGAAGTGACATAGGTGTGACCTGGAGATGCTCCAGGGTTACATGGGGTGACCCAGGGATGCTCTGAGGTGACGTAAGGTGACCCAGAGGTGCACTAAGGTGACATAGATGTGACCCAGGAATGCTCAGGGGTGACATAGGGTAACCCAGGGATGCACCAAGGTGACATGAGGATGCTCCAAGAGGATGTGAGATGACCCAGAGATGCTCTGAGGTGACATAAGTGTGACATGGAGATGCTCCGAGGTGACGTGGGGTGACATGAGGATGTTCCCAGGTGACATGGGTGTGACCCAGGGATGCTCCCAGGTGACGTAAGGTAACATGAGGATGCTTGGAGGTGAAACAGGACGACCTAGGGATGCTCTGGGGTGACATGGGGTGACACGAGGATGCTCTGAGGTGACATGGGGTGACCCAGGGATGCACCAGGGGGACATGAAGATGCTCCAAGAGGATGTGGGATGACCCAGGGGTGACATAGATGTGACATGAGGATGCTCCAAGGTGATGTGAGTGTGACCCAGCAATGCTCTGGGGTGACATAAGGTAACCCAGAGGTGCACTAAGGTGACATAGATGTGACCCAGGGATGCTCCGAGGTGACATGGGGTCACCTATGTTGCTTTGAGGTGACCCAGGGATGCTCTGGGATGATGTTGATGTGACGTGGAGATTCTCTGAGGTGACATGGGGTGACCCAGAGATGCTCTATGAGGGCATGGGATGACCCTTAGAGATGCTCTAAGGTGACACAGGGTGACGTGACGATGCCCAAAGTGGATGTGGGATGACCCAGAGATGCTCCGGGGTGACACAGGTGTGACCTGGAGATGCTTCGAGGTGACATGAGAATGCTCTGAGGTGACATGGATGTGACCCAAGGATGCTGTGAGGTGACACATGGCCAGCCAGGGTTGCTCTGAGAGGACACAGGGTGACACATGAAGGTTCTAAGGTGACATGGGGCCAACCAGGGACGCTCCGAGGTGACGCGGGATGTCATAAGGATGCTCTGGGATGATGTGGGCGTGACCTAGAAATGCTGCAAGGTGACATGAGAATGCTCCAAGGTGATATGGGTGTGACCCAAGGACATTCTGAGGTGACATGAGGCCACCCAGGGATGCTCCAGGGTGGCCCAGGGATGCTCTGAGAGGACACAGGGTGACACAAGGACATTCTGAGGTGACATGAGGCCACCCAGGGATGCTCCAGGGTGACCCAGGGGTGCTCTGAGAGGACACAAGGACATTCTGAGGTGATGTGGGGCCACCTAAATCATGCCCCAAGGTGACTCAAGGATGCCCTGATGTGACGTGAGGCCACCCAGAGATGCTCTAGGGTGACCCAGGGATGCCCTGAAGTGATATGAAGTGACCCAAGGATGGTCCAAAGTGACCTGGGGGTGCCCCAAGGACCTGTTGGTGACAAAGGCCGGGTCCAGCAGCTGCTGCCACCCAGGGAAGAGCTACAGAATCCCTGCCCATGTGCCTCAGTGCGATACGTCCCCATATTCTGTAGGCTGCTGAAGCCACCTCGTGTGCGTTTGGCCACGCACAGCACCCAAAATGAGGCTCAAAAGGGCTCAAACTCTTCCCCACCGCTTCCTCACCCCTGCAGGTGTCACTCAGGCTACGTGGGGACGCGCTGTGAGCACGCAGACCTGCTGGCCGTGGTGGCCGCCAACCAGAAGAAGCAGACGATCACCGCGCTGCTGGTGGTGGCCGTGGTGGCCTCGGCGGTGCTGATCGCAGCCTGCGTGCTCATCCAGTGAGTGGGGTGAGGGTTGGGGATGTGGGATCGGGAGGGAGGTGTGGGGTGCTGAGCATCACCACCGTGTCCCACAGCTGCTGCCGGCTGCGGAAGCGCTGCGGGTGCTGCCGGGTGCCGCTGTGCGGGCAGGAGAAACCGTCGGGGCTGCTGAAGGGTGGAGCGTCCTGCTGCCATACTGAGAGTGGTAAGGGATGGGGGCACTGTGGGGACACAGGGATGTGGGGACGCTGTGGGGATATGGAGGCACTGTGGGGACAGGGGGGCGTGGGGACACCGTGGGGACAAGAGGACGTGGGGGCACTATGGGGACATGGGGACACAGGGATGTGGGGACGCTGTGGGGATATGGAGGCATCGTGGGGACAGGGGGCGTGGGGACACCGTGGGGACAGAGGGACATAGGGGCACCATGGGGACATGGGGACACCATGGGGATGTGGAGGCACTATGGGGACACCATGGATGGAGACACCAGGGATGTGCGGACACCATGGGGACAGAGGGACGTGAGGACACTGTGGGGACACAGGGATGTGGAGACACTATGAGGATGTGGGGGCACTGTGGGGACACGGATGTGGGGACACTATGGGGATGTGGAGGTACTGTGGGGACTGGGGGGATGTGGGGACACCGTGGGGGTACCATGGGGATGTGGGGGCACTATGGGGACAGGGGGACGTGAGGACACCATGGAGATGTGGGAACACCATGGGGACCTGGGGACATAAGGACGTGGGGGCACTATGGGGATGTGGGGACACCATGAGAATACTGTGAGGACACAGGGACGTGGGGACACTGTGGGGACACTGTGGTGATGTGGGGGCACTTTGGGGACACTACAGGGATGTGGGGACACTTTGGTGACACAGGGGTGTGGGGACACTATGGGGATGTGGGGGCACTATGGGGACACAGGGATGTGGGGACACTTTGGGGGCACTATGGGGATATGGGGGCACTATGGGGATGTGGGGATGTGAGGACACCATGTGTGCAGAGGGATATGGGGACACCATGGGGACATAGGGATGTGGGGACGCCATGGGGACACAGATTTGGGGACACCGTAGAGATGTGAGCACACCATGGGAATGCAGGAAATGTGGGGGCACTATGGGGACGCTATAGGGACATGGGGACACCATAGGAATGTGAGAGCACCATGGGGACACTATGGGGACACGGATGTGGGGGCACCATGGCGATCTGGGCTCACTGTGGGGACACTGTGGGGACAATTTGGACATGGGAACACCATGGGAATGTGGGGGTACCATGGGGACACTATGGGGACCCAGGGATGTTGGTACATCATGAAGACACTATAGGGACATAGGATGTGGGGACACAGAGGTCTGGGGACACCATGGGGTCATGGGAACACTGTGGGGACAGTATGGGGACATTAGGACTCTATGGGGACACTGTAGGGACACAGAGATGTGGGCACGCCATGGGAACTCAATGGGGATACAGGGATTTGGGGACACCGTGGGAACACAGGAATGTGGGACACTGTGGGGATGGAGGGACATGGGGACACTGTAGGGACATGGGGATGCCATGGGGATGCATGGGAACACAGGGATGTGAGGACAGTGGGGACAGGGACGTGGGGACATCATGGGGACTTGGGCTCGCTATGGGGACTCAAGGATGTGCAGACAGCATGGGGACACTATAGGGACACTAGAATATAGGGACACGGGTCTGGGGACACCATGGGGACCCTATGACTCAGCTCCCATGCAGGAACCCCATAACCCCTCTCCTTCCCCCACAGTTGTCTGACGGAGCCAACGCATCCCAGAGGGACACAGACGCCGCTTCTCCCCGTTGGTTTCCCCCTTTTGACCCCTTTGGTTTCCCCCATTTTTCCCCTTTATTTTTCCCCCTTTCTTTTTGTCCTCCTTCCCTTTCTGGGGAGCACCAGTGGGGGAAGCACCGCAACGGCTGCAGTGCTCCCAGTTCTCCCAGTGCTCCCAGTCTCTCTGACAATCCACCTCCCACCACCACAGCCCAGAGTGCTGGAAATGGGGGAAAACACCCCAAAATCCCCCCTGCAGCCGGCTCCTGGGAAGCATCACTGGTGCTGGTTGGGCTTTTTGTTTTCTCAAACACTTCTATTTTTTTCCTCCTCCTCCTTTTTTTTCCCCCTTTTTTTTCCCTGTCTTTATCTTTTCCTTTTTTTCTCCCTTCTTTTTTTCCTTTTTGCCCTCTTTGTTCCCTTTTTCCCTTCTCTTTCTTTTTTCCTTCCTTCCTCCCCTCTCCCCCCTTCCTTTTCTCCCCTCTCTCCCCCCTTCCTTTCTCCCCTCTCTCCCCCTTTCCTTTTCTCCCCTCTCCCCCCCTTCCTTCCTCCCCTCTCCCCCCTTCCTTCCTCCCCTCTCCCCCTTCCTTCCTCCCCTCTCCCCCTTCCTTCCTCCCCTCTCCCCCTTCCTTCCTCCCCTCTCCCCCTTCCTTCCTCCCCTCTCCCCCTTCCTTCCTCCCCTCTCCCCCTTCCTTCCTCCCCTCTCCCCCCTTCTTTCTTCCGCTCTCCCCCCTTTCTTTTCCCCCTTTCCCCCTTCTTATTTTCCCCCTTTCCCCCCATTTTCTAACCAAAACACACAAGAGATCCCCTCAGCTTTATTTTTCTATGTGCCTACCACAACAAGTGCCGCCGAACCCTCGGCCGTTCCCGAAGCCACCGCAGCGCCTTTGGGGACAGATCAGCTCTTTTTAGTAATAATACAGTGAACCATAATCCTAAGAAACCTCCCCCAAAACGGAGGCCCCAACCCCCTCCCCACCCCTTCATCCTCTCCACAGCCCCCATCATAACCAACCCGACGCTATTTTTTGGGTTTGTTCTGTTTTTTTTTAGTCATGGTTACTCAATGTCTTCTGTATATGTTGCACTGAAGGTTAATATTTAATGTTTTAATTTATTTTGTGTGGTTTAAATTAATTTTGATTTCTATGATATGTTATTGTGATCAGCTGTTTTCCTTTTTCCCCCTCCCCCTCCCCTTAATACCTGGATTATAGATATTTAAGTGATATAAAGGACACTTTTTCAGAAGGCTGTGGCTGTGCTGTGATTTGGGGCTGGCAAATATTGAGGGGCAGCAATGTGGGGTCGCTTCCATGGGAGCTGGGGCTGAGCAAAACGAGGTCCCCTCCATGTCCCACTCCTGTCCCCATCCCAATCCTGTCCTCATTCTAACCCAGTCCCCATCCTCGTCCAGTTCCATCCTCTTCTGGTCATCATCTCATCCCTTTTGGGTTCCACTCCCCATCTCATCCCATGCTGGTCCAGCTCCAATCCCTTTCAGATCCTCATTTCATCCTATCCCCATTCCATCCCGTCCTGTTCCCCCTCCCATCCCTTTTAGATCCCCATCCCTTCCCAATCTGATCCCCTTTCTGTTCCCATCCCTTTTGGGTCATCATTTCATCTTGGTCTCCATCCCATCTTGCTCCTGTGTCCATCCCATCTCAATCCAGTCTCCATCCCGTTCTGCCCTGGTCCCATTCACGTGTTTTCAGGTCCCCATCCTGGCCCTGTTCCTATCCTTTTGGGGTCTTAATTCCACCTGCATTCCATTCCCATCCCTTTTGGGTCCTCAGTTCATCCCAGTCTTATCCCCATCCCATCCTCCTCCATTATCTTTCTCACCCCAAGCCAGTCCCCATATCACTCTGTCCTGCTCCTCCTCCCATCCCTTCTGGGTCCTCTTTTCATCCTGGCCCTGTCCCCAAGCCCTGCTGGGTTCACCCCAATCCCATTGGCCTGAAATCCCTCCCATCCCACCACAATTCCCCTATCTTTACAGACTTTCTGCAGCCATTCCTGCATCCCATCCCTGGGCCTCAACCTTGGAGCGCAGCTTTGCACCGTGTTGCAGCATTGCACAGCAGTGCAAGGCAGTGCAGGGTTTGCGTGGCAGTGCAGCGTTGCATTGGGGTGCAATGCTGCACCGTGTTGTAGCATCACGTGGCATGCAGCATTGCACAGCTGGGCGCCATCACAGCCCATTTAAGTGTTGCACAGATGTGTGCTGCGGCATGCAGCACTGCACACCCTTGTGGTGTTGCACAGCATGCAGAAATGTGCATCATGCACAGTCTGCAGTGTGGCACAACCCCATGGCATGGCATTGCACAGTGTGCAGCATTGCATCCCAGCACAGTGTTGCTCAGCATGAAGCATAGCACACCAGCACTGCATTGCACACTGTGCAGCATCTTACAATGTGCAGCATTGCACACCAGCACAGCATTGCATTGCATGCAGCACTGCACACCAACACAGCACCGCACAGCACACACCATTGTGCACCAGCACAGCACTGCACAGACCCAGCTTTGCTCACTAGTACAGCATAGCACACCAGCACAGCACAGCTTGCAGCACTGCACACCAGCACAGCACTGCACAGCACATAGCATTGCACACCAGCACAGTACTGCACAGCACATAGCATTGCACACCAGCACAGCATTGCACAGCACGTAGCATTGCACACCAGCACAGTACTGCACAGCATGTAGCATTGCACACCAGCACAGTACTGCACAGCACATAGCATTGCACACCAGCACAGCACTGCACAGCACGTAGCATTGCACACCTCACAGCATTGCACACCAGCACAGCACTGCACACCAGCACAGCACTGCACAGCACCCAGCATTGCACAGCAGCACAGCACGCAGCACTGCACACCAGCACAGCATTGCACAGCACCCAGCATTGCACACCAGCACAGCATTGCACAGCACCCAGCACTGCACACCAGCACAGCACAGCACCCAGCATTGCACACCAGCACAGCACTGCACAGCACCCAGCATTGCACGCCAGCACAGCACGCAGCACTGCACACCAGCACAGCATTGCACAGCACCCAGCATTGCACACCAGCACAGCACTGCACAGCACCCAGCACTGCACACCAGCACAGCACAGCACCCAGCATTGCACACCAGCACAGCACTGCACAGCACCCAGCATTGCACACCAGCACAGCTCGCAGCTTTGCACCCCGCAGCCCCACCTCCCAGCCCCGCCCCGCCCCCTCCCAGCCCCGCCCCCCCTTTTCCTCCCTCCCCCCCGGCCCGGCATGGCGGAGGCCGCTCAGGGCCGCGTGCAGGAGGCGGTGGAGAACGTTGTGCAGGAGCTGGAGCGGGACAGCATCCGCGGCATGCAGGTACCGCCCGAGCCCCTGTGCTCCCAGTGCCCCCAGTACTCCCAGTGCCCCCCCATTATCGCCCAGTGCCCCTGGAGCCTCCCCGTGCCCCCCAGTTTCTGTGCAAGCTCTGCACGCCTCCCTTTGAGCTCCGTGCAAGTTCTGTGCCCCCCTCAGTGCATGCTGTGCTCCCCCCGCAGTGCACGCCGTGTGCAAGGTATGTACAACCCCCCAGCTTGCCCCCTAGCCCCCCAAGCTTGCAGCACGTGCTCTGTGCGAACTTCGTGGCCCCACCCCAAGTGCAAGCCCTGCAATCCCTCCAAGTGCGTGCTCTGTGTGCAAGATTTCTGCCCCACAGTGCGTGCCCTGCGTCCCCCCTCCCCCCTTGTGCATACTCTGCGTGCAAGTGTTGTGCCCCCTAAGCGTATGGCCTGTGCAAAATTTGTGCCCCCTCCCCTCCAATTGCATCCCCTGTGACCTCTTCATCTCCCCCTCCCCCCCCAGTGCACGCCCTATGCAAGATTTGTGCATCCCCCCTGGGAAGGTTTTGTGCCCTGTGCAAACTTGGTGGTACCCATCCCGAGTGCATGATGCCCTGCCCTGCACAGACTTTGTGCCCCCTCCCCTCCCCAGTGCGTGCTCTGTGTGCCAGCTGGGTGGCCTCCAGGTGCCTCCCCTGTGCAAAATGTGCGCAGCCCCCTAGATTAGGTGTTGAGCTGCTGCAAATTAGCTCTGTGAAGAAGGACCTGGGTGACCTGGTTGACCAGCAGCTGAGCAGCAGTTGACCAGTGGTTGACTGATGGCTGACCAACAGCTGACCAGCAATTGACCAGTGGTTGACTGATGGTTGGCCAGCAGTTGACCAGTAGTTGACTGATGGCTTACCAACAACTGACCAGCAGTTGACCAGTGGTTGACTGATGGTTGGCCAGCAGTTGACCAGTGGGTGACTAATGGTTGACCAGCAGCTGACCAGCAATTGACCAGTGGTTGACTGATGGTTGACCAGCAATTGACCAGTGGGTGACTAATGGTTGATCAACAGCTGACCAGCAATTGACCAGTGGGTGACTAATGGTTGGCCAGCAGTTGACCAGTAGTTGACTGATGGTTGACCAGCAATTGACCAGTGGTTGACTGATGGTTGACCAACAGCTGACCAGCAGTTGACCAGTGGTTGACTGATGGTTGGCCAGCAGTTGACCAGTAGTTGACTGATGGTTGACCAGCAGTTGACCAGCAGTTGACCAGCAGTTGACACTGATGGTTGACCAGCAGTTGACCAGTGGTTGACTGATGGTTGACCAATGATTGACTGATGGTTGACCAACAGCTGACCACAACCCAGCAATGTGCTCCCATGGCCAAGAGGGCCGATGGTATCTTGGGGCTCATTACACATTTGTACAACCCCCCCCCCCAAGCATGCCCTGTGCAAAATGTTTGCATCCCCTATGTGCAAGGTCTGTGCAAACTGTTCCTGCCTTGCAGCCCTCAGCTCTCTGCGCTTCTGGGTTCTTGATTGCTCACACATTAGGAGGAGTCCCTTGGGTGCTGCACCATGCTAACCCCCCCCTTTTTGCCCACCCTTTGCAGGCTACCATGTTCCACTGCAGCGCACGGTGCTGTGAGGACAGAGCAGCCTCCATGCAGCAGGTGCAGCGTTGCATTGAGCGCTGCCATGCACCCCTGGCCCAGGCCCAGGCCATCGTCACCGGCGAGCTGGAACGCTTCCAGGTGAGGATATTTGGGGTTACATGAACACATCATGGGGGGTGACACCTCAGAAGGCCGTGCTGCTGTTCAGTGAGACCTGGGCAGGATGAGAGCTGGGCAGAGAGGAACTTGGTGAGGTTCTTATGAGCAAGTGTGGGGTCCTTCACCAGGGGAGGAACAACTGCATGCATCAGTGCAGGCTGGGGGCTGAGCTGCTGGATGAGGAGAAGGAGAAGGCCTTCTCTGCAGAGAAGGACCTGGGGGTCCTGGTTGACCTACAGTTGAGTAGTTGACCAACAGCTGACCAGTGGTTGACCAGCAGTTGACCAGTAGTTGACCAACAGCTGACCAATGACTGGCCAACTGTTGACCAGTGGTTGACCAGCAGTTGGCCAGTGGCTGACCAATGATTGGCCAACTGTTGACCAGTGGTTGACCAGCAGTTGACCAACAGCTGACCAATGATTGGCCAACTGTTGACCAGTGGTTGACCAACAGTTGACCAACAGCTGACCAATGATTGGCCAACTGTTGACCAGTGGTTGACCAGCAGTTGGCCAGTGGCTGACCAATGATTGGCCAACTGTTGACCAGTGGTTGACCAGCAGTTGACCAACAGCTGACCAATGATTGGCCAACTGTTGACCAGTGGTTGACCAACAGTTGACCAACAGCTGACCAATGATTGGCCAACTGTTGACCAGTGGTTGACCAGCAGTTGACCAACAGCTGACCAGTGATTGGCCAACTGTTGACCAGTGGTTGACCAGCAGTTGACCAACAGCTGACCAATGATTGGCCAACAGAAGACCAGTGGTTGACCAGCAGTTGGCCGGTGGCTGACCACGAGTCAGCAGTGCATCCTGGTGGCCAAGGCTGAGAGGGGATCCGATCCACCATGTAAACACTGGGGGAACCCCAGAGCTCCCTTCCAACCCCTATATTTCTGTCATTCTCGTGACCTGTGCCCCCTTGTCCCCTTGCAGGACCGCCTGAGCCGCTGCACGCTGCACTGCTCTGACAGAGCCAAGGATGCCCTGGAGGCGGGCGGTGGGGAGACAAGGGCGCGATCCCAGCTCGATGCCTGCGTGGCTGCCTGTGGGGACGAGCACCTGCGCCTGGTGCCCGGCATGGCCAAGAGGATGCGGGATGGGTTGGCAGCCCTACAGCACTAATGGGTGCTGTTGGGTTGGGGTTGGTGGTATTAAAGGCAAGGAGCTGCACTCGTGGTGCTGGAGGGGCGCTGGGGGAGTGGGGTGATGGCTGTGCAAAATGTAGGATGCAGGTGTGCAAGGTAGGGTAGTGGCAGTGCAGTGCATGGGGTGGGTGTGTGCAAGGTATGGGGTGATGGCTGTGCGGTGTGTAGGGATGAGCCATGCGAATGTGCAATGTATAGAGAGGGTGCAGGTGTGCAAAGTGGGGGACGATGGCTGCGCAAGGTATGGCGTGCAGGTGTGCAAGCTATGGGGTGTGGGGTGAGCCATGCAAGCATGCAGTGTATGGGGTGAAGCTTTGGAAGGGATGGGATGATGGGTGTGCAGTGTGTGTGGATGTATGGGTGGATGGGGCACAGGTGTGCAAGGCATGGGGTGACACCTGTGTGATGTGTGCAGAGCGAGCCGTGCAAATGTTCAGTGCGTGCGGTGAGCTGTGCAAGTGTGCAAGTTGTGGTGGGCGAGCCATGCAGATGTGCAAGGTGTGTGGCAGAGTGTGGGGTGCTGGGTGTAAGCATGCAGTGAGCGGGGGGTGCTTCTGCAATAGGGTAGGGTGCAGGTGTGCAAGGTGTGGGGCAGTGCTTCTGCAGGGCGTGGGGTACGGTGTTCAAGTGTGCAAAGTGTGCAGGGTGCAGATGTGCAAGCTGTGAGCTGATGGCTGTGCAAGGTGTGCAGGGTGAACCATGCAGGCGTGCAAAGTGCACAGTGAGCCATGCAGGACTTGCAGTGTGTGGGGCAGTGCCTTTGTGTGCATGCAAGGTGGGTGCAACCGGGGATTACTGCACAGGCATGGGGTGATTCCTGTGGGTGCAACACAGTGGGTGTACAGCAATATGCATGCAGTGTAGTGGCGGTGCAATGGTGCATATGCAATACAGTGCGTGTGTAATGGCATGCATGCAGTGAGTGCATGTACAACAGTGTGCAATGAGGTGTAACAGGTGCAATGAGGCATACTATAGTGGACAAGCAGTGTGGTGTGAATGCGGTGCAGTGTGTGTGCTGTAGTGAATGTGCATGCAGTGCGGTGTGTGTGCTTTGCTGGGCATGCAATGCGGTGTGCATGCAGTGCAGTGTGCGTGCTGTACTGGGTGTGCAATGCAGTCTGCATGCAATGTGGTGCAGTGTGCTGTGCGAGCAGTGCGTGTGCTGTGCTGGGTGTGCAATGCAGTGTGCATGCAGTGCAGTGTGTGTGCTGTGCTGGGCATGCAATGCGGTGTGCATGCAGTGCAGTGTGCATGCTGTACTGGGTGTGCAATGCAGTGTGCATGCAGTGCAGTGTGTGTGTGCTGGGTATCCAGTGCAGTGTGCATGCAGTGCAGTGTGCGTGCTGTGCTGGGCGTGCAATGCAGTGTGCATACAATGCGATGCGTGTGCTGGGCGTGCAGTGCGGTGTGCACGCAGTGCAGCCCATGCTGCGCAGCAGAGCTGCGGGTTCCCACGCACGTGCTGGATGGCGCCACTGCTTGTGCGCGAGCCGGGAACCTCTCCCAGCGCGCATGCGCACCCCCCCATCGAGCGCTCTTATTGGCTGCCGGCGAGGCGCGAGGGGTGGCGGGAAGAGGGGCGGGGCTTCCATTGGCTAAGCGGGCGACGTGATGACGTCAGAGCGCGGCGCGAGCGGCAGCGGCGCTGAGGAGACGCCATGAGCAAAGCGCATCCACCCGAGCTGAAGAAGTGAGGGCGGGCCGCGGGGGGGCTGAGGGGGAGCAGCGGGGGCTGAGGTGGTCCCAGGGGCACGGGAGGGTCGCTGGTCCGGGTCCGGGTCCGGTGAGGCTTGCAGCGATGGCGGCCCCGACCCCACACTGACGCGGCCTCCTCCTGTTCCGCTCTCGTTGCAGGTTCATGGACAAGAAGCTGTCACGTGAGTCGCACTGCCGTACCGGGAGGGGGGGGGGGGGGGGAAGGTGTTGCCCTCTGAGCTCCAGCTGCCCCCGCAGGCACGCAGCCCCAGGTCCCCTTCCTTCTGACGCTGCCCTTTGAGCTGATTCCCACCCCATCCCCCCCCATTGCTTCGCAATGATCCCGTTTCTCGTAGTGAAGTTAAATGGCGGCCGCCACGTGCAGGGGATCCTGCGGGGCTTCGACCCCTTCATGAACCTGGTGATCGATGAGTGCGTGGAAATGGCGCCCGGCGGGCAGCAGAACAACATCGGCATGGTGGTGAGTGCAGGGGGAGCTGGGGGTTGTAGCATCACAGTATGGTTGGGTTGAGGGAGACCTTACAGCCCCCCATCCCACCTCCTGCCCTGGGCTGTGTGCCCCCCTCCAGCTCAGGCCTACCAGTGCCCATCCATGGCTTTGGACACCTCTAGGAACGGGGAACCCAAAGCTCCTTTGTTTCAGCACCTCACCACCCTCATGGTGAAGAATTTCCCCGTGACATCTAACCTAAATCTCCTCTCTTTTAGTTTAAGACCATTCCTCCTTGTCCCATCGCTATCTACTCATGTAAAGTCACTCTCTCTTCTGTTTATAAGCTCCCTTAAAGTACTGGAAGACCCCAGTGATGTGTGTTCATAGCTTTTGCTGAACAAGCCCAGCCCCCTCAGCCTGTCACAGCCTCACAGGAGATGTGCTCCAGCCCTTTGAGCATCCTCATGGCTTTCCTCTGAACCCTGTCACACAGCCCCACATCCCTCCTGTGCTGAGGGCCACAGGCTTGGATGCAGGAGGGCAGATCAGAGGGGGACAAACCCCTCCCTGCCCGCTGCCACCCCTGCGTTGCTGCAGCCCGGGGTGCTGTTGGCTGTGAGGTCACAAGCACGCGTTGCTGTCTTGTGTCAAGCTTCTCATCCACCTTTTCTATCACCACCCTCCTGCAGGAGCCTTTTCCAGCAGTCTGACTGCTGCCACGAGCCCCTACAGTTCCGTGATTCACTTCAGTTCTTGGAGCTGTGTGTGCCGTGCAGCTTTTCGGGAGGAAAAGACAGAGGGAAAGAGAACCTTCTGTGCTGTGGGTAACAGTGTGCTTCATCTCACCTCTTACTGCCAACTTCTCTTTGTAGGTAATACGAGGAAACAGCATCATCATGCTGGAAGCTTTGGAACGAGTATAGTGGCAGAGGAACCCCGTAGGGACCCGACCCTGTTGTGTTTTGTTTACTCACTTGAATCTAGTGAAGCAACCACAAGTGTAAGCTTATTTTTTTGTTAAATAAATTTTGTACTGGTTGGTGTAACCCTGTGTAAGCTGTACTTGGTGTAACTGAAGCCTGGGGCAGTTAATTCTGTGAGTGCAGCAGTGTGTCAGTGTCAGCTCTAAAGCTGGGGGGAGGACTTTCAGGCAGTTTCATTTCTTCCAGCATATGTTCAGGTGTTACTGCCTGTATCTTTCCCCCCCCCATAAATAACAGGCTGTGACACTTCTATTTCTGGCATTGCTCTGTAAAGAGTGGAGGGGACTGAAATATCTCTCCAGCTCAAGTGTTTGCCTGCAACTTCGTGGTGATCTTCACCTCTGTGCTGAGGCAAAAGTGTTTTTGGTTGTTCTGGTTGCCTCCAAGCAGCCCAGGGGGTGAAGCAGACAGAACAAAGCACTGACCCCAAGGCACCAGCAAGCTTCTAAGAGCTGAATCGTGTTCCAGCACGCGCCGACCAGCAGTGAGGTTGCTAATCTCTGTGCAAGTCCTGCAGTTTAGCTTTAATCAAGTGTGTTCATCTTTCCCAGCACAGCAAGTGTGAGGCAGTGCCTAGTGGAGGCTTGTTAGTGAGAATGTGAGCTAAGCAAGCACATCTTGCTGGTACAGGAGAGCTCTGTTGATGGAGGACCAAGCAGCAGCTCTGAGAGACAGCACCAAAACAGCACCACGCGAGTGACCCAGGCACCAGTTCAAGGCAACACCTCTGGCTTCCATTCAAACCAGTGCATTACTTCTGTTTGTAATGGCAACATCCTTTTTACTGCATAGTTAGACGTGGGTGAGGTTCAGCAATATTAGATCCAGTCATGGGACAGAAGAGTTTATCTGCTACAAACTACTGCTGCCCTGCTGTCGTTTTTAGGTCATCCAAGCAGCTGATGCTTCCAAAATTTGATGGAAGAGAAGTACAGGCTCTGTGTTTTGCCTGTTTTCCACTTGTTTTGGCAAGTCCTGCACAGCTCTGCTTCTGTTCTTCTCTCTCCTCTTTCCCCCAGCTGCAGAACTTGTTCTGAATGAAAGTAAAGAACATGTTCACCATTTCCCCTGCCCAGTCCCACCCCAAGGGCTCCTCGATACACCCTTTTAAAAAAGTGGAGGCAGAGAGATTTAATGCTAAGAAGCTGGCTTATTTCCCCCCCCCCAATGGAGAGATATCCAGAGAGGCAAAGCAACATGCACAGGTCTAAGGGAACAGCGCTCAGTTAATCATAGTGATGCAAATCCTGGCCTCGGTAGGATCTGAAGGACACTTTAGGGTCAATATGGCATTTAAGACACCTTGGTTATCTTACAGAGGGACAGATTGAAGGCTTTGCTTGAGGGAGGGCCAGCCCACTTGGGAAAGTGCCCCCCACCTTGTGACAGCAGTTCCAGTCAGCTTCTGTCTGGAGCTGGCTGGATGTTTCCTCCTCCTCCGACGCTAAGTGAGAAGTTAGAATAAAATCACACCATCCCAGCTCCTCCTTTATTCCTTTTAGTTGCGACTACACACCTTCAGCACGCGATCTTTACCTCTGGGGGCCGTGGTGGCGCTCAGCTCAAAGCTCTGTTTTCAGTTTCTCATACAAATCTTCCTGGTCGATCTTGTCTGCGTTGCCGTACCAGCGGTGGTAGGCGAGCAGCGCGGCGTTTTTGGCTGCAATGGAGCTCATCTCCATGGCACTCGCAGCCCACTCGATGCCATTCAGGTAGTAGATGTTGTCATGGAGGATGATAGGTGGGAATTTATTTGGGGGGCTGTAGTGGGGGTACGCCAGCCACTTCTTCACCTTGACGGAGTCGTAGGAGGAGAAAAGCAAGTTCATCTGCTCTTTCGTGAGCTCTTCCTTTGAGAATATCTTCCAGACTGCTGACTGCGAGGGTGGCTTTTCTTCGCTGCCTCTGTTTTCCACAGGAGATACGATCCCCATGCTGTTGATGAACAGTTTGGGATTTTCTGTAGTGAAAATGGCACCCAGATGAAAGGCGGATGGGTCCCGGTAACCGAAGAAGGAGGCGTTTAAGCGGCCGTGCACAAACGTGACCACGGTCTGTTGGTAAGGACTGGAGAACTCCGGGACCGGAGGGCTGAAGTTCTTGAAGGTGATGTTGGCTATTTTGCGGTTCAGAGGAGCAGCAATGACAACGATGTCATAGATGTCCCCTGTCTGTCCTGACGGCGTGTCGTAGGTGACGTGGTAGAGGTGAACTGGGTCCCCTGGGGAAGACAGGAGGGGTGAAGAGCTCAGTGATGCTGTTCCACCTCAGCTGTACTTCTGACAAACATGTTTTGATTGCCATCACAGGCTGCCCAGAGAGGCTGTGATGCCCCGTCCATCCCTAGAGGTGTTCAAGGCCAGGTTGGACGGGGCCCTGGGCAGCCTGGTTTAGCATTAAACGCGGAGGTTGGTGGCCCTGCGTGTGGCAGGGGGGTTGGAGATTCATCATCCTCGAGGTCCCTTCCAACCCTGGCCGTTCTGTGATTCTGTGATTATGCCTTGCTGTGAACCAAGGCTTGTTTGAGCAGTATAAGATTAGCTGACGGCAGGGCCGTGATCTGAGGCTTTAAACAGAGCACAGTTTTCATTGTAAAAGACCAAAGAAAGCCCAGGCTGTTGCTTTGGTCTGCCAGGAGCAAAGGTCAGTGTGTAGCTGCCAGAGCTGGCTATTCCCCCCCCCACCAAAGGGAAAGCAAACGGGACCCACCTGTGGATCTCTTCCTGATTTTGGGCTCTATAGACACAACTGTACCAGCGATAACATCTGCTTTCGAGGCGTAAATAAGACCAGTGCAGACAAGTTTGTTTCCCCCTTTCACTGACCAAAGGCTTGATCCTGCCCCTGCCAGAGACACGGCACCTACAAGGAAACCACAGTCATTAGCACTGCTTGTTCAGCACCGTTTGGTAGGGGACCACTCAAAACATCACGTGGAAAATGAAAGGAGAAAACATCCCAACGGGACACAGAGCTTGAATGAGGACAAGGGCTAAGTAGGTCATGTTAGCAAGCAATTGCTCGCTTGCCAGAGTAACCCAGTAACCCAGCAAGGGAGGGTGCTGCTTAACAGTAGGAGGAATTGTTCTGCAGCAGGAATAAATAGGTTGCTGCCAGCATCTGCCCAGCCCAGGGAGCAGGAATCCCAAAGCACACGGCGTCACCTGAAGCACACCAAGATGCTCACCTACAAAACCATTGATGTTGACACCTTGCCCGTAATCGACCCTCATGGCCGGACAGACCATCTCATTTATGAACTTCTGGGAAAAGCTGGCTTTCTGCATGGCTTCATAGATGGTTTGGTTGAACATCTGGGTGAAGTCGTTCCCTCCAAGGGCGTGGAAGAGGCGCTCGTAAGTGCTGAAGGTGTAGTCGTGTGTCTGGTAGCGATAGATCCTTTAACCAGAGACAAGGAAATGCATCTTACAGCTGCACCACATGTGGGTTACCCAAGGCACTCTTATCTTGGGAAGGGAACGGAAGCGTTCAGTTGCTGCTGATTATCTCTGTGGCCCTTGGAAGCTGAGGAGAACTTCGCGTGCCTTCTGGCGTAGGACTCCCAAGAGCCTCACGGTGTTTGGTTGGAGCAGCAGCGCTCCTCCTTCCAGCCTAAATTCCAAGGGCCTAAAATAATCGTCTGCTCACCTTTCCTGATAAAAGCACTTTGTGCAGTTACAAATCCAAGGATCTCCAGCACCCAGGTGCTAAAGTCCAATGGACAGTGCAATCTCTAACCCGCCACCAGCACACTGCCTCTTTTAGTGCCCCTAACAAGGCGACAGCACCAATCTTGACCTTTTTCCTTAGGAAAGGTTGGGTAGCAGTGGACAACCAGAGAATTGTTCTTCAGTTGGGTGATTTCACCAGTTTGTGCAGCTCAGCAGCAGGTAAAACAGAACGGCAGACTTGTGCCAACCTTCTCATTCACCTTTCCCATCAGCCATCCCCCTCCACGACCTCCCCTAACGTTTCTGCCACTCGTGAACACGGCTGAGCAGCTGCCTTACCGCATGAACTTGTCCAAGATGTCCTCCACCCACATGTTCATCCGCAGGGGGCTGAACCCATAGTGCCACAGCAGCTTGAGGATGTTGATGATGTACCAGCTGCTCTCCTCGAAGATGAACTCCTCTCCGTTATAGATGCCCATGAGGTTGCCAGGGACAGGGAGAGCAGGGAGGCCTGGAGGAAAGGGTGAACAAAGGTGATTTAATGAGAGGTGAGTCACAGAGCCATTGAACATCCCTGCAGGCTGCAGTGAAACCTCCCTTCAGTCTCTTCTGTGGGCTGAGCAAACCAAGAGACTCCAGCTGCTCGTACATTTCCCCTCTAGATTCTTCACCATCTCTGCAGCCCTCTTTTGGACACATTCTGACAGTTTTATGTCCATTCTGTACCGCAGTGCCCAAAACTGCACACAGTGCTCAAGGTGAGGCCTCACCAGTGAGGTGCAGAGCAGGACAATCCCTTCCCTCAACCCGCCAGCAATGCTGTTTGATGCACCCCAGGGTACAGCTGGCCCTTCTGGCTGCCTGAGCACACTCATGACTCATGTTCAGCTTGCTGTAGGATGAGAATCATTAAGCTTAGAAAAGGCCATTAAGACCATCTGGTCCAACCATGGCTCTTCACTCTGCCCATTCCTTCTCCTCCGGTCTGTACATGCACCCAGGGCTGCTCTGTTCCCAGAATCAGCGCTTGCTCTTGTTATACTTCACGTGGGTGAAGGTCTGCCCAGCCCTCTGATTTGCCCAGGCCTCTCCACTCTTGATGAAGGCAATTCCTTCTCCCAGTTCAGTATCATCAGCCAACTCACTCGAGACACCTTCCAGTCCCACATCCACACCACTGAATTACAGAACAAGAATCATCCGCATCACAAGGATCACAGAACATCCCCAGTTGGAAGGGACCCATAAGGATCTTCATCCCAACTCCTATAGGGAACTGGTCCCAAAATGGAGAACCCTGCTAGCCACCAGCCTGATGGAACCCCACTGCCCAAAACCCTTTGGGCCCAACCATCAGCCAACTGCTCACCCACAGCAGTAACAGGATAAGAGGTAATGACCTTAAGTTGCACCAGGGAAGGTTCGGGTTGGATATTAGGAGCAATTTATGCCCAGGAAGGTGTTTGCAGTGGGGATCATGGTCCCTGGAGGTGTTTAATGGTAAGTGCTGCATGGAGGAACATGGACAGAGGGCACGGTGGGATGGGCTGGACTTTGAGGTCTTTCCCAACTGAATGATTCTAAGTGAGAAACAGCGTGGAAAGCTTTGCTTAAATGCAAACAGATAGCAGAGCATGGCTTCTTTCACTCCATCAGACGGTTGACCTTGACATATAAGGACACCGAAGGAGCCTTCTCCTCCTGAACTGCGACCGACAAGCACAGAAGCCAGCTGCAGCACTTCGACTTTCAGCGGCCCTCGACCCACTGCAGTGTCTCAACATCAGAGGGCACAACGAGGGCTGTCAGCAACCAACGGGACCTCGGGATCTGACACAGCGCCAGGCCGTGATCTGAGATGACTTTGGCAGTGCAGGGAGCGCGGCTATGGGGCAGAGACGTGGGGTGGGATGCGGAGCCCTCACCCCATAGCAGAGGAGCAGCCCCCCGCCGTGCACTGGCTGGAGGATACTCACCCAGTTCCTTGGCGAAGTGCTTCATGTGCAGGTTGAGGGGGTGCAGCACGGACCCCCCCGCCTCGTAGCTCGCCCCTTCCATCTCCACCGTGGCCAAGCGGCCGCCCACCTCCCCCCGCTCCAGCAACTCGATCCGCACGCTCCTCCCGAACTTCTGCCGCAGGAAATAAGCGGCCGCCGTCCCCCCGATGCCGCCGCCGATCACGGCTGTGAGAGCGGAGCACAGCGTTAGGATTAAAGAGTGAACCCCCCCTCCCGCCAACCCTCTGCGGTCCCTCCGTACCGATCTTCCCCGGGGCAGCGCGCTGCTCCCCGCGGCCCGGGACCGGAGGGCAGAGAACGGCGAGGAGCAGGAGGAGCAGGAGGCGGCGGGGCGGCATGGCGCTGCTCTGTCGAGCCGTGCTGTGCAGGGCCGGGCCTCATGCCCGCCCTTTGGCCGCTCAGAGGCGGAGCGGAGGTGAGGATTTAAAGCATTCGACGGACCCCAGCAACCAGCAGCGCCGCTGGTGTAGTGGTATCATGCAAGATTCCCATTCTTGCGACCCGGGTTCGATTCCCGGGCGGCGCAGGAATTTTTTTTTTCTTTTCCAACTTAAACTTTTGATTCTAAATTATTTTATTGACTGACTGTACTTCTCTCTCTCCTTTTATCGCTTCTGCCCGAGGGAGGAAGCTGGCACGGCCAGAAAGAGCTCACAAAGCACAGCGCGCTGACACTCCGCCAATTCTCCATCCCTACCCCCGCAACGCGCATGCGTACACTTAGCCCACACTTCCCACATATACCCCAGTGTGCATGTGCGCTCAGCGTAGCGCTACTGCGCCTGCGCTGCGGGCCGGCGCCTGAGGGGGCGAGCGCTATTGGCTCCTCCTCCACTGCGCATGCGCAGTGCCGGCCGGGCCCCTTCGCCCGCCCGCCGCCATCTTGCGAGGACCACCGGGGTTATTGTCCGGCGCTCAGGGCGCGGCGGGGCCGGCGGCGGTCGCGTTGCCCACGCGGTGACGGGGCCTCGGGGCCGGCTCGGTGCGAAGAGCCGGGTCGGGCGGTGGGTCGGCGGCAGGCGGCGACGCCACCACAACAACCATGGAGGATGAAATGCCCAAGACCCTGTGAGTGTGGAGGGGGCGAGACCGCCTATTGTTCACGGCCCCGCGGGGAGGGGCGGCCCCGGGCTCTCCTCAGCGCGGCCGCGGCCTGGCGATCCGAGCTCCGCGGGACCCGGGGCCGCCTCAGAACGAAGGGAGCGGCCTGGGCCTGCTGCAGGCTGCGGGGCCGGCCCTGAGGGGCCTTGTTTGCCCGCGCTGTTCCCCCTTCAGTATTCATCCCTCCCCACCCGCCCCCTGAGGCCTTTTTAGCCCACGTCTCCCAGCCCCTTTCCCGCTGCAGATTTGTCTTTTCCCGTGCTTTGCTCCCCCGTACATCTCTGAGAGCATCCAACCCCGTGCGCCCATGGGCCCTGTGTTGTTTTGCCGCTGTCAGCTCGCAGACCTGTGGGACTTAAAGCTGCTCAGCTCCATAAGGATCACTTCAGCATAAGGGGTGACCAGCAGGGACAGGGATGTGATCGTCTCTCTCTACTCTGCTCTTGTGAGGCTCCATCTGCAGCACTGCGTCCAGGGCTGGAGCCCCCAATACAGAAAAGACAGGGAGCTGCTGGAGAGGGTCCAGAGGAGCCACAAAGATGAGCAGGGGCTGCAGCACCTCCCCTATGAAGATAGGCTGAGGGAGCTGGGCACCTTCAGCATGGAGAAAAGAAGCTGCGGGGTGACCTCAGTGCAGCCTGCAGTGCCTGAAGGGAGCCTGCGGGCAGGAGGGGAGTCAGCTGTGTGCAAGGGGAGATGGCAGCAGGACGAGGGAAACGGTTTGAATGGAGGGAGGGCAGCTGGAGGTCGGATGTCAGGGGAAGTTGTGTGCAGTGAGAGCGGGGAGGGGCTGAACAGCTGCCAGAGAGGCTGCGATGCCCCGTCCATCCCTGGAGGGGTTGGAGGCCAGGTTGGATGGGGCCCTGGGCAGCCCGGGCTGGTATTAAATATGGAGTTTGGTGGCCATGCGTGTGGCAGGGGGTTGGAGCTTCATGATCCTTGAGGTCCCTTCCAGCCCTGGTGATTTTGCGATTCTCACAGCCAAGGGAGCAGCTAACGGTGGCTGTAGGGCAGCTCCTTGCCTGGCTAAACTCGCAGAGCTCCTCTAATTACAGGGAACTTTCTGGCCCCACTCACACAGCTGACGCCCATCACTGTCAGGAAGTGTTTGGGCTTTGGTGCAACACACAGGGATGAGGTGCTGAGCTGAGCTGTGCAGCTCCCTCCTTAGCCTGGCAGGCACGTCCTGCATTGATTCCCGTGTCTGGATCTTGGTGAAGTCCTGGGATTCACTTGCACCTCTATATTCTGCTGTCATGATCTTTGTCAGCCCAAGAATGTACACTGTCAGGATATAGGGGGGAATTTCTTCACAGTGAGAGCAGTGAGGTGCTGGAACAGCTGCCCAGAGAGGCTGTGGATGCTCCATTCCTGGAGGGGTTCAAGGCCAGGTTGGATGGAGCTATGGGCAGCCTGGTCTAGTAGCAGATCTGGAGGTTGGTGGCCCTGGCTGCTGCAGGGGTTTGGATCTTGGTGATCCTCGAGATCCATTCCAACCCAAGCCATTCTATAATCATTGAGTGAGGGAAAAGGGATCTTGCCAAAGCGGGAGGAAAATTTGCCCCTGGGTGACTTGAGGAAAACAAGGTTCTTACGTGACTTGTGCCAGCTACTCTGTTTTGGGCACATGTATGATCCTGTTGTCCTTAAACTATTCTTAGCATCCACAAACATGGGTCAGACCTGTTGGCATGCCGGTGTGTTTATTTAGCAGAATGTTTTCCCCCTCCCCCTTAGTGAAATTGTTGTCTGCAGCCAAGTGGTCTCAGCAGAATGCAGCTCATGCTCTAGGGAATGAATTCTCCGTCCTGCAGCACGTGTTGCACAAGCACGGCAGTGTTTCTGCTGAGCTGGCTGTTGAGCAACATGCCAGGAGCTGCCTTTCTCCGAATCCTGACGTTCTGGCGTCACACAGAGGGACTGTCACGAGCTCAGTTACGCAGTGTGAGGTTCAGATGGGTTTCTTGGAAGGCTGAAATGCAGCTGCGTGCCAGCGTGGCTCTGAGATGTGTGTTAATGATGTGATGGACGAGCGTTTCTATAGGAGGTGCTGGTGGAAATGTCCTGTCGGTGTGACGTCCACGTAACCCGTTTCTAGCAGGGCAGATGGCAGTGCTTGGGTATCCAGGAGGACGTTAGGAGCCATGTTAGCCACGGAAATGTTTTCCTGGATAAACACCACTGTGGCCAGTTACCATCTTGGAAAGCCCCCCTCCAGCAGTGATGAATGCGAGGGGTGGTTACAGCTCCGCGTTTTTGAACTTTACAAAGAGCTCTTGTTTGTAGTTTCCCCGTGTGCTTCTCGAATACGTGCGCTTTGGACTTGTTTTGTGTTTATAAAAAGATGAGGGAGTGCAAACAGCCGCTGGTTTGGGAGCACTTCACAAGAAGACGCAGATTGATCAACCTGCCCTGTGTGGATGGAGTTGTCTGCGTGATTTGCCTTGTGTGTGACCTGCAAAGAAGCACCTGAGAATCCAAATAGCAGAAAACAGAGAGGGGAAAGACGTGGGAAGACTTGTCCAGGAGAGATCCCTGCTGCTGGTGGGGCCGGCCCCAGTGCCATTGCCTGGCACTAATTTCTTAAGCAGCGGTGCAGTCCAAGGTCCAGGCTGGGAGAGCAGTGCTGCAAAGAAACTTGCAGATGCTTATCGAAGCTCGAGTGTGTTTAAACGGCTTAAGGACAGCACAGAGAGCGTGGCTTAAGCTTGCTGCTGAGTACATGGGGGAAAACAGCCTGCTGTGTTGCTCGGAGGGGGTGCAGCTCTGTGCTTTTCCCCTAAATCCGGGCCCACTCGGTGGTGTTGCTGTGCTTTTATGGTGGTTTGGCAGCTTGTGGGTTGGAGAAAGCTCTTCAGACGTGCTGCCACACAGACGGGCAGCAGAGGAGTGTGGGATCCCTGGCGTGTGGTCACACAGGTCCTAATTACACGTATGTGCACGTATTTATCTCTGCATACGTGCGTGTTCCTGCATTTTGAGAGGACTGCGGCCGTGCAGAAATTCGTGGTGCTCCCAAGAGATCTGTTGGCCAAATCCTTTGCTTTCCAGCTCGAGCCAACCTGCAGGCAGGGAATGCTTTGTGCAGCAGCTGCTTATCGAGGTGAAAATGCAGCCTTAGTGCAAAGGTCGTGGCACAGACCTGTGCTTACAAGGAAACTGCTGTAAGCTCAGCCCTAGAAAAATCACATGAGAGCCTGTTGCTGCCTGGTGCCTCGGCTTATTTATTATCCACACCATGCTAATGTTTAAAAAGGGAGAGAGCAAGAGCTCCTGCTAGTTGTGGCTCTTGCAATCCGTGCATGGAGAGGGTTGCTGGTTTATTGACATGCCCTTAAAATCACTTTTCTCTGCATCCCCCTCCTGTGGGAACGTCTGCACTTCTAACCTTTCCTTTCGCCTTACAGATACGTGGGGAACCTGTCCAGAGATGTGACAGAAGCTCTGATCCTCCAGCTGTTCAGCCAGATTGGACCATGCAAAAACTGCAAAATGATCATGGATGTAAGAGACTTCAGTTAATTATTATTTCCTCTCTCCCTGTAGCAAATGGCTTTGGGCCCTTGTGCTTTTTAGGATCCTTCTGGCAGTACGAGTTCTGGGCATGTGATGGGGTGGGAGTTCACCATCACAAACGTTGTGACATTTTCTGACTCATACCTGATATACTGAAGGATGAGTGGGCATTTTGAAAGGGATAGGACAGCTTAATAACATACAGACCTGTATGGTAGATTCTTTTGGGCCAACTTTTACCTTTTTAAAGCGGGGCTGAACGCTGGTGGAGCGCTGTTAGCGTGCTGTGTGTGGTGTTGGCCTGCAGTGACAGAGCCTGTTCGTTTGGAGCTGCTCAGATTTCATGGCTAAGGCACTGAGAGTGATAACGGGGCAGCCTGAAGGGCCGGTGGTCACAAATCTTTCTCTTTTCTATCAGACAGCTGGAAATGATCCCTATTGTTTTGTGGAGTTCTATGAGCATCGCCACGCGGCTTCGGCACTGGCTGCCATGAATGGCCGGAAGATAATGGGTAAGGTAAGCTGTCATGTCTACAGGGTGAGTTGGAGCTGGAGAGCACGGGCTGCCTCAGCTGGTGTGGGGTGATGGCACTTGAAGTGGATGCACTGCAGATGTCAGGCACCTCAGTGAACTCCCCACTCCCTGCAAGAAAAACCCCACCCAGCCCAGCGAAACGCCCAAGAAACGTGTCTTAAATAGAAGCTTTCACCCAGCCTGCATGCCTGGCTTCCCCGTAGCGTCAGAATGAAGTGCTGGTGGTGTCTGTGCTCAGCTGTGACGTGCTTGATCTAACTGGTGGCCAACTGGTGTTTGCAGGAGGTCAAAGTGAACTGGGCAACGACTCCCAGCAGCCAGAAGAAAGACACGAGCAGTAAGTGTCCCTGGGGCACGCAGTGATCCCTTCGTTTGCACGGGTAGCTTTGAAACGTGAACCCTATGCATCACACAGTGATGTTTTGTTCATAATCCTGAGATACCACTGGATAATTTGCGTTAATGAACTTCAGAACAGATGTGATCTTTGTCGTCAGGTAGTACCGCTGTCAGCACCACGAGGTAACTGTATCTTCTTAAACATAGAGTGAAATCTCAGGGGTGTCCACTGACCACCCGAAGGCCTTCGGTCTCAGTTCCACACGGATTCACACGCACTGAATTCACGTGGTGTAACGGCTGAGCAACCAAACCTGTTGGCTTTTGAGAGCTCAAATTCTTCAACAGCAAAGCGTTGTGATGCAAGGTGTTGTTTGGATTTGTTCTGCACATCCTGTGGTGTTCAGTCGGGCATCTTAGCGAGGTTCCACACAATGTCCTGCGTTAGAAAGCCTGATATCCTTTTTTCTTCTTCCCCTAAAGACCATTTCCATGTCTTTGTTGGAGACCTCAGTCCCGAAATTACAACTGAAGATATAAAAGCAGCTTTTGCTCCGTTTGGAAGAATATCGTAAGTAATTGGATAGGATAAATGAACTAAAAGTTCTCTCTCCTAAATGGAGGCAGCTTCTTATTTCAGTAAGTAAAAACCAAAAGTTGACCCAGTGCAGGAGAACAAATTCATCTGTTCATACAGCGCCCGGACTCTGAATGGTTGAGCATTAAGCAGGGCTGTGAAAAGAGATTTCTTTCTAGAAGCTTCTTCTGCTTTCCTAGAAAGGTCGCATACGACATGCTTCGGTTTCATACTCCTCACATTGTTTAGCAAAGCAACACTGGAAAAAAATGATTCCTGAATGTGGGGTTACACGTTTCAGTTGCCCTCTCCGCAGTCACGTCAGCGTCACGCTGTATGGTTTGTGAGCCCGTTTGCATGCTCACACCTCACGAGGCCTTGGGTTTTCACCAGCAGCAGCCATTTGTGGCAGTTAAAATCCCCCCCCCCCCCCAAAAAATGAACCCTTTGCAGCCTCGTGGCACCCAGTGTTTGGCCTCCAGGTGTTTGGCCAAAAGCACGGGGCAGCTTTGGAGTCACACTCATGGGCTGTGCAGAGCAGTAGTGTGACAGGAGAACGTGGTACCAAGGGGTGGCTGCAGCTCTGCCTGCCAGTCTGTTGGACTCAGGGTGTAGCAGAGTAAGGAGCAGTTCGTTCTTTCCATCCTCCAAATGTAAACCATTAATTTTCCTTGTAGTGTTGTCTGTACTGGACATTGAAGTTTCTTGATGGTGATGTAAGAGAACGTAGAGTGCTTTGGAGTGTTGTGTAGTGCAGCCTTTAATTGAAGTAAGTTTGTTTTTTTGTTTTTCCCTCAGAGTCCAGTGTGTTACTCTTGTTAATGCCAGCTTGATTTCCTCTTTGATACAATTAAGAAAAACCATGTGATCTGAATGTCACTCGCTTCAGAGAACTCTAAATCTCGACTCGTATCCCCTAGGAAACTCAGAGGGTCAGGCTCCTAAGCAGAGTCAGTTTATCCTCATGGCCAAATGCGGTGTGGATGGAAGGGCCCAGGGACTCCAAAATGGGTTTGCACTGGCACTTTGCTGCTGGAAAGGGTAGGAAAGGCAGGGAGCAGCAGGCAGCTGCATCGGTGTGAACGTGGTGGAGCTACGAAGGAATTTCCCCAAGCTGCTTCAGCTCTGGGTTCCTCAGGTGCCTTCCAGCAGGCTTCTCCAGCAAACACAGCCCCCGAAAGCGAAGCCCTGTAGGACGCAGCATCAGGACGCTTTCCCAGCTGGGGTGGGGAGAAGGCAGCGAGCTGCTGCTTTTGTGGTGCTCAGCACGCAGCTGTAGAGCAGGCTGGAAGCTTGGTGACTCGCCCTGCCTTAAACGGACAGGCCAAAAAGAAATCATCCCTGTTACGACTCCCTGAAAGTCCTGTTCCCAACATGGAGAGGTGAGGGAGAGCAGAAGGGGCCTTGGTTTTCTGTTGGTGGAACTGAACCCAAAAAACCCCACACTGCTGCCATCTCGTCAGCAGTCGATTGAAGCTATTTGACCTAATCTGTTCCTCATCAGTGGCTTCCTTTCTGGAAATGTGCTAATGGAATATTTCCCGATCTGTTACGATTTTTTTTTAACGTTGGTGTTAAACTGAGCTCTTTTTTTGATGTGTATATATATATATATATGAAACCAAGGTTGAACTGCTGCATGATTAGCCCATAAAGAAATGTTGGTAATTCTTTGCATCTGAACTTTTTAATCACTGTAAAAGCACACATTCATTGTGGTTTCCTTTTCTGCTTACTGTACGCATGTTTTCACTTGTTCTCAAGTCTTATTTTCAAAGTTTTCAGTTGAGGGTAAGTAGAGATGAGTTCTTCCCCCCCTCCCTCTTTAGGCTGTTGAGAGCAAACCAGCTAAGAGTACCAGCGTGGCTCTTCTCAGGCAATTCGTCCAACCCAAATTCAGACCAGGAAGGAGAAACGAAACAAAAGGGAGGGGGGAGGTGTTGCAAACAGAAAAGAAAGAACGCTGCTGCCGTTGGAAGAGGCATTTTCCTCGGGTCGGTGCTGTAGGCTTACGTGCACCACGGCTCGGGATGCAGCAGCTGCAGTTACTGTGAGGCTTAATGAAGTGGTGCAACAACCCCTCTTCATTGCGACTCCTCCGGCCAGTCGGAATGCTACGTGTTGTGCCCATGTTACACTGGTTTCTCTGAACCCTCTCATGTTATGCAGACCTAAGTTCCATTGCATGACTTGCTGACCGGTTTTCTGTTTTGCTTTCTGTTCTTTAATGCTTGTTCCGTGTGGGGGGGGGAGGAGGGGTGGCCTGGAGAGCATCGCAGCCCCTGGCTAAGCTGGACACAAATTGCCTGAGAAGTGCTGTCTTTCCGTGAGTGGGGGTTTAGCTCTTGTAGCTGGGTTTCTTCTTAACTCAATCTCAAATAATAGGGCTCTGGTTATTTTGCAGAGTGTCTCTGAAGAATGGACAGAATTGCCATGGCTAACTACAAGCTACAGTTCACAGTGGACAAACGTTGTAGTTTTCTTATTTACTTTTATAAATATTTTCTTTTTTTTTTTTTCTCTTTCCTTCTTTTTTTTTTTTTGTTATTATTATTATTTTTTACAATATCTTGTAGTTTCCAATCAGTCCTGTATGATTGCTGTTGTACAAACGCGCTTTGAATTATTTGTAATGTCTAGTTTAAAACGTAAATGTTTCGGTGTTTTCTTCAATAATTTCTGAAAATGTCAATCTCTCAAAATTTACAGCTGCCCACAGTCCCAAAAGGGGGTCACGAATTGACCAGAGAAAATTAAAGAATTCAGTTAACAGGCGACGTATGCCTTTTAATTCCTCTCTTTTTTCATTTTTTCTATTTAATATTTTGAATGAGTAGGTAGAATGTGTTGGCAAAGGAGCTGAGTGTAACGATTGCATGGTTAAAGAGAGCCGTTCAGCTCATGTTAGTGGCTTAAGTGATCCTTTGGAATAGCTGCTTTGACCATGCTTTGTGCTTTAACAGTATGTAAAAGCCTTTTGAAGCGGAAACAACTGTCGTAAAGTACCTACCTTTGTTAGAGAAGCTATTGATTTGCATGTTTACGAAATTAAGTTTAATTTTGCTACCACCTGGCAAAGCAGTAGTAAAGTTCTGTATAGAAACCAAGCCGTTTGCTTTGACTGTGTTGCTGGTGCAAGAAACAGTTGACTTTAGTAAAGGTGGAAGGTGAAAATGAGCTGTAAGTGTGACTCGAGTTTAGTCGGGCCGCTTTGTGAGGTGCTGAGCTGGCTCTTGTTTCTGCTTTCTAGAGATGCACGGGTGGTTAAGGACATGGCAACAGGCAAATCCAAAGGCTATGGCTTCGTCTCCTTCTTCAATAAATGGGTAAGCTGTGCCCGGTCTGGAAATGGGGGGGGGGGGAATCTTCAGTACGAGCTGCAGAAAAGGAGTAATTTTGGTCCTCATCCGCTCCTGGCTTCCCCAGGAACGAAACGTCCTCAGTTTCCCCTCGTGCTGAGGGTGGGGATGGCTTTGTAACCTGCTGATTCTCGTGGGTGTGAGAGGTGGGGAAGAAAAGCAGCAGTGAGTCTGGATGGAGAGTTGTGCTACTCAGGCGTTCCTTCTTGGTTAGAGACACTGGTGATGCTCAGGCTTCCACGGTGAGCCAGCAGTGGAGTAAGTGAGTGTTTTCTCTCTCTTGTGGGCAGGATGCAGAGAATGCTATTCAGCAGATGGGCGGCCAGTGGCTCGGTGGAAGGCAAATCAGAACAAACTGGGCAACGAGAAAACCTCCGGCTCCAAAGAGTACATACGAATGTGAGTGTTTGCATATGCAAAAGCAAACCTTATACCACACACACAGGGAGGAGGGGAGAATTGTGAGCTCCAGGCAATTGGCAGCTGTGGGAGAGGGGAAAGTGGGTGCTCAAAAGCAAAGATTCTCGATTCAAAACGGTGAACAGATCAACTTCCTGAGCTAGAACAGCTGTATTTCCACTGCCACCCAGGGCTTCCTGCTGGCTCTGCATGCTCTGGAAAGCTGCTCCCAGTCAGGACGGCTGGGATGAATGTGGGGTTGTTTTAACTTTGCTCTCTTGGACTATGGCTTCCTTTTGTGATGCAAAGCCAGAGGGGCTGTATTAAAGCATTTCCATGAGAGAGATTGGAAATGAAGCGTGCCTTGATAAGTTTGACACGTGAACTTCATTGCACAGCAGTGTCCCTGTCAGTAGCAGCCCATCCTAAACAGGAGCGGGTGGCTGTGGGCAGCCAGACAAACCCGAGTGAAAATGCTGACTGTGCTCGCAGCGTTTGTCACCAGCTCTGTCAGCACGGTTCCTAGGATGGGATCAGAACTGCTCCATGATCAACTGAAAAAACACTCTTGCAAATCTCTTTTAAGCAAACACCAAACAACTGTCTTACGATGACGTGGTCAATCAGTCCAGCCCCAGCAACTGCACCGTGTACTGTGGAGGCGTCACTTCAGGCCTGACAGGTATCGTGTCCCCAGAGCACGTTGTCACACGGAACGACTCCGGATAACCGTGTGCCCTCATGCTGGCGTTGTGCTGCTTCTTGTTGCAGAGCAGTTAATGCGCCAGACCTTCTCTCCATTCGGGCAGATAATGGAAATCCGAGTCTTCCCAGATAAAGGCTACTCCTTTGTACGGTAGGCTGTCGTGCGCTCGCACAGCAGGTGGAAGAATGTAATGAAAACGAGTGGCTGTGTGCCTAACCAGAGGGTTCTAACAGCAGGCTTCTCAGCCTGCTTGCAATGCTTCCAGTTTGGTTCCCATTGGCACCGTTTCCATCCCAACAGGTTTAATTCTCACGAGAGCGCTGCGCACGCCATCGTTTCTGTCAATGGGACGACTATAGAGGGCCATGTGGTGAAGTGCTACTGGGGGAAGGAGACGCCTGACATGGTCAGCCCGGTGCAGCAGGTCAGAAGTGCTCCTCTGCTCGTGTCCAAAATGGCTGTGTGGCATTAGTCCTGCATAGAAACCTGCTGTTGTGGCACGTGGTGGTTTGACGTGGGGCTGCTCTTTATTTCATTGCTGGGTGTTTCTCCAAAGCGATTACAGATCCTTTGAGATCTTATTGAGGAAAAAAAGATGAGGTAAAATTTTGAAGCAGATTTGCTGGAGGCTGTCCTGCACGTGGCATTTCTCTGCGCCACGGAAAGAAATGCCCAGGAAAGAGGAACAGCAGCAGCCTCAGTGAGAAAGCTCTGGGCTCTGAGAAAGCAAAGACCCCACGCAAAACACTGGGGGTCTTCAGTAATGAAACACTTGTGCTCTCTGAAGGGCGTCCTGCTAGATATCTGTGTTTCCATTTCAGTGTCGTTTCACTTGTAAGCTTCCAATCTGAGGCGCGGCGCGCTGTGAGCAGCTGAGCTGTGTTCTCAGGCAGTGCCTAACACGTTTTGTCCTTGCAGAATCAAATTGGATACCCTCAGGCTTACGGGCAGTGGGGGCAGTGGTACGGCAGCGCGCAGCTGGGGCAGTACGTGCCCAACGGGTGGCAGGTCCCCGCCTATGGGATGTACGGGCAGGCGTGGAACCAGCAGGGCTTCAAGTGAGTACATGCTCCGTGCTTTCCCAAGCTTGAAGTCACATCCCAGGGATTTTCCTTTAAGGGAGGTGATGTTCTGAGGCTGCAGCGTGTGAAGTTGTTAGGTGTAGCAGTGCCTGTGCTGTGCGAATGCTGAGGAGAGGATAGGAGAGCTCTCCTCGTGTGCCTTTGTTGGGGCAGCAGCGGATGAATTCTTATTTCTTATTCCAATTATTTTCCAAACGACGTTGAGCTTTAGCACATCGACTTCTAAATGTGGATTCTGCTCATTGTGCTGCCAATGTGGAGCTGTTCTGCTGTTGTCACTCAACGCTGGTAACGGCTGTCTCAGATCATAGAATCATCACAGCACAGTTTGGGTTGGAAGGGACCTCAGGGATCACGAAGCTCCCATTTCCCTCCAGCAGGCAGGGCTGCCAAGCTCCACATTTAATACTAGAGCAGGCTGCCCATCCAACCTGGCCTCAAACACCTCCAGGGATGGACGAGGCATCACAGGGCAGCTGTTCCAGCATCTCACCACTCTCAAAGTGTGCAAAGAACTTCCCCCTGACATCAGGCCTAAATCTCCCCTCCTTCAACTTCAAACCAAAGAACTTCCCCCGACGTCCAGCCTAAATCTCCCCTCCCTCACCTTCAAACCCCTTGTCCTGCTGTTATCCACCCTTTCAAAGGCTTGACTCAGAACTAAACGCAAAGGGAAGCAAGGGACACACAACACTTACCAGCTTTTAAGCAATAGTAGCACAGGCCTTCTGGGGTCTGCCTGCCTTGATACACCACAACCAACAGAGAGAAACTGCTTTGTGTGGGGAGGATCTCCAGATGTCCCTTCCATCCCCTGCAGTGTCGTCCCTTCATTCCTTAACGCGCTGTTTCTCCCCCAACAGTCAGACACAGTCGTCAGCAGCGTGGATGGGAGCAAACTACAGCGTTCAGCCCCCCCAGGGGCAGAATGGCAGCGTGCTGACAAACCAGGCCGGGTACCGAGTGGCAGGATTTGAGACACAGTGAGAACCCAACGCCGCCGCTGGGTGCTGGTGGGGCTCGAGCAGCGTCACAGAGATGTGTCAGATCAAGTCAGTGCAAGCATCAGATGCAATGTATTTATTTAAGAGAAAGAAAGAAAAGAAAAAGGAAAAAACAAACAAACAAACAAACATTTTTAATCGTGAAGTTGTCATCCACGTTGTTTAAAAAAAAAAAAAAAACACAAAAAACACAAAAAACAAAAAAACGAGATGCTGGATGTCTGCCAACCATTGCCTTCTTTTCCTCTTTTCTAGATGTGTTTCTTAACGGCCCACTGTTGAAACACAGCAAATTGCAGGGACTGCTGCCGCTTAAACTGGGGGGCAGCAAATTGCACAACGTCAGACTTGTTGTTTTGTTGTTTTTGGTTTTGTTTTTTTTGTTGTTTTTTTTTTTTTAATTATTATTCCCTCGGGAGCAGCGTGCGGTTGTGGTTTGCATTCCGAACGATTTACAATGTATTATAAAAGCTGTTGTACAAAAAAAAAAAAAAAAAAAAACACATAAAAAAAAGCCAAAATGGTGTGGGGTCCTGGAGGCTCTCTGCCCTCAGCTTCTGCACAGCCCTTCTCAAAGAGCCTCTTGTACAGAGCGTCCATCCCTCCCCTCCCATCCGAGCGGCTCTTGCAGAGGCCGGCTTCTTAGTTTACATCGTTTCCCACCCGTTCATTTGCTCAGCCTTTGCCTTACGACCTCCATCCCCCCATCGGTGCCCACCGACCCGACGTTGCGGGGTGCGAAGGGGTGCCTCCACCACGCCGATGGCAGAGGATCCCCATCTCTGCTGCTGCAGGGAAACCCCGTTACAACTGGCTGAAAATGTGACAATTCTACCAACCAGCTCCTCGCTTGGTTGGTTGTGGCTGGGTTTTTTTTTGTTTCTTTTTTTTTCCTTTTTAAATCGATTTCTACATTTACATGTACTGATTATGTAAAATATTTTAGCAAATTAATATTTTGCACAAACATAGCCGACTTTGTACGTTTCCTTTATTTAAAGGTAGGACGCCGAGTTCTTGATTTATGCATATATATATTATTTTTTTTTGCATGTGGATATCAAATATACACCTTGGTAGTCTTTGAATACAAAGTCATCCTCACTTTGTTTTTAAGAAACTGTTTAAAAACAACAAAACGAAACAACAAAAAGAAAGCAAACAGAAAACCCCTCTGTGGAGCCGTGCGATGAACGTGGAGGTTCCAGGCTGGGGGAGCAGCTGGGAAAAGAATCTCTCGATGTTCAGAGGCCAAAAGCGATCTTTCTGTGCTACCTCTATGAGCAGCCTTCAAAAAAATGCAAAACAAAAAAAAAAAAAAAAAAGGAGAAAACAACAACAAAAAAAAAAGAAATCAAACCGAAGTTCTGTGTGCTCTCGTTTCTTTACCCGATGGTTCCGGGCTGAACTCAGGCGCGAGGGTGGGCGCTGGATTTTGGGGCGGAAAGGTCGGAAGTGGGTTTAATTAGAACGGGGTGCTCAAACGGGGTGGAACTGCGCGTGCGCGATGGCGCCGCCGTGGACTCCATCTCCCAGCGCCCCCTGCGGCGCACCCACGTGATCGCGGCGACCCAATGGGAGCGCGGCGGCGGGCGGGCGGGCGCCATGGCGGAGGTGGGGCGCTGAGAGGCCTCGCGGCCGGGCCCGGGCTGGAGCGGGGGGCGCGCGCCGCCGCCCAGGTAAAAAGGAAGGGAGGGGGAGGAGGAGGGGGAACGGAGCGGGACCCGCGCCCGCGGGACAGGAAGTGACGTCAGAGGGGCGGGGGGACGGAGGGAAAGGGCCGGCGGGGCGGCCCCTGGCGGCGGGGGGCGACGTCACGGCGACGCCGCTGCGGTGACGTCACGCGGCGATGGGCTGAGGGGAGCGGGCCGGGGCGCGAGGAGGGGAGCGGGAACGCTGTGCTTCTGGGCTGCTTCGCACGGCGGGGCGGCCGTCGGCAGCGCCTCCTCCCCTTGGTCACAGCGCACCAAAGCTGCGTGCGGCAGCCGAACCGTCCGGAGCTGCGTCAGGGAGGGGCGGGGGGGCGCGGGGCTGTCAGACATCGGGGCCAATGGAACAGTGGAGCTCTGCGGTTCCGTGAGCACCGCGGTTCCCCCGGCTCCTATGGCGCTGTTCTGTCAGGAGCCCCTCGGGACGAGGAGGAGTGGTTTTAAAGTGAGACAGGGCGGGTTTAGGTTGGATGTGAGGAGGTGTTTTTTCACACAGACGGTGGTGACGCACTGGAACATGTTACAAAATCACAGCATGACAGAACGGCCAGGGCTGGAGGGACCTCGAGGATCGCGGAGCTCCAACCCCCCGCCGCACGCAGGGCCACCAACCTCCACATTCAGCAGCAGCCCGGGCTGCCCAGGGCCCCATCCGACCTGGCCTCCAACCCCTCCAGGGATGGACGGGGCATCGCAGCCTCTCTGGCAGCTGTTCAGCCCCTCCCCGCTCTCACTGCACACAACTTCCCCTGACATCCGACCTCCAGCTGCCCTCCCTCCATTCAAACCGTTTCCCTCGTCCTGCTGCCATCTCCCCTTGCACACAGCTGACTCCCCTCCTGCCCGCAGGCTCCCTTCAGGCACTGCAGGCTGCACTGAGGTCACCCCGCAGCTTCTTTTCTCCATGCTGAACGAGCCCAGCTCCCTCAGCCCGTCTTCGTGGTGGAGGTGCTGCAGCCCCTGCTCATCTCTGCGGCTCCTCTGCGCCCCCTCCAGCAGCTCCATGTCTTGTACTGTTGCCCAAGGAGGCTGTGGATGCCCCATCCCTGCAGGCATTCAAGGCCAGGTTGGATGTGGCTCTGGGCAGCCTGGGCTGCTGGTTGGTGACCTGCACGTAGCAGGGGGTTGGAACTGGATGATCATGGCGGTCCTTTTCAACCCATTCCATTCTATTGGCTCTGTGATCACCAAGAAGCTTGGCAGCAAGGCAGGCAGTGGGGATGTGGGGCGATGCATCCATCTCACACATTTGTGCAGGCACCCAAAAGCTTTGCGTCACTTTTAGCCCATGCATCCCATGCAGCCTGCATACGTGCAGGGCGGGGAAGTGCTGACTTGCTGCAGTTGTGGCAATCAGCCACCTTCCCCCTCCTGTTCCTCTCAGCTCAGGAGCTGCGAGGCCTCCATACCTGCTGCACGGGGGACCTGTAGGTGTCACCACAACCGAGCTGTGCTTCCCCCATCCTGATGCTTCTCCCCCATCTCTGCCTTTCCAGGAAGATGGAGCCCACATCGGTGAGAACCAAAGTGCCCTCCTTCCTTTCCGACCTGGGCAAGGCCACGCTGAGAGGCATCAGGAAATGTCCCCGCTGCGGCACTTATAATGGCACCCGTGGGCTGAGCTGCAAGAACAAGAACTGCGGCACCGTCTTCCGCTACGGCTCACGCAAGCAGCCCGGGGTCGATGCTGTTAAGATCATCACCGGCTCCGACCTGCAGCTCTACTCGGTGCGTCAGCGGGACCGAGGCCCGGATTATCGCTGCTTTGTAGAGCTGGGTGTTTCAGAAACGGCCATCCAGACGGTGGACGGGACCATCATCACGCAGCTCAGCTCCGGCCGCTGCTACGTCCCGGCTTGCCTGAAGGCGGCCACGCAGGGTGTGGTGGAGAATCAATGCCAGCACGTCAAACTGGCCTTGAACTGTCAGACCGAGGCCACCCCGCTGACCCTGAAAAGCTCGGTGCTCAACTCCATGCAGGCCTCTCCCGAAACGAAACAGACTATTTGGCAGCTGGCCACGGAGCCCACGGGGCCACTGGTGCAGAGGATCACCAAAAGCGTCCTGGTGGTGAAGTGTAAGGCCAGCCAAAAGCACAGCCTGGGCTACCTGCACGCCTCCTTCGCCCAGAAGATGAGCACGAAGACGCTGGCGGAGCACAGGTTCTTCTGCTCCTGCCAGACCCTGAAGCCTGGCAAGGCCGCCTCGGCCAAGGAGGAGGCAGCAGCACAGAGGTGCATTCACTTCTTCGCCTGCATCTGTGCCTTTGCCAGCGACGAGAGCCTGGCCCAGGAGTTTGCCGACTTCCTCACCCACGACTCAAGCGGTATCTGAGGCTGATTCGGGGATTTTGAGAGGGAAATAAACGGGGAGCCAAGGGGAGCAGGCCACCCTATTGCTCCTGCTCACGCCGCAGCCAGTGCTGGCCTGAGGGCAGCCCTCACACCGGCTCCCCATGGGCGCTTTGTCGGCTGGGGCTTCATTTCATTCCCCCTCCCACCAGGAAGTGCTCGCAGGCTGTGAGATGCAGGTGTGAGAGCAGAGCAGGGGGCTGCCCTGGGGGACGGGTCCCCTTTGCTTTGCTGCAATCGACGCTTGTAGCAAGTGGAGCTTCCTCTTGTGGGATGGGAACTGGGTGTCTTCTTCCTTTTGGGCAAGAGCAGCGAAGCTGAAGGTGTTGTGAAATCCACATGGGGCAGAAGTCACCGGGTTTGTGTGCTCTGCGGCCCGAAGGCTGCACCCAGCTGGTCCTATGAAGCATTTGGAATGCTCCCTAACACAGACTGCTCTAGGTGAATTAACCCAAGCTAATTAAAACCTCTCCCCATCTCAGTTCTGCTAGGCTCAGTAGTGCTTAGGGTGCAGCACTGTTCCCTTCAATCCCTCTGGGGACAACACACGGTGCCCAGCTGGACCTGAGCAGGGAGCAGAACACAGTTAGTGCCCAGGAGCCCCCAGCGACGATCCTTTCCACCCCCAGGAGAGCTGCCTGTCTCTGCAGCCTCGCTTTTCCCCTCTGGGCTTTTCCCCTGGTTTTGGTTCTGGTTTTCTGTGCGGTTTTTGCAGGCAGCAGCTCAGGATGTGGGAACTCCACGTGCAGCACTCGGCACGTTTGCTGCTCGCTGCTTTGGGGAGCGCTCCCTGCCTGTCAGGCGAAGCTGAAAACAAGCCAAACCCCAAATATTTGGCTCGAGGCTCCTGTTTTTCTTCCTCTGTCTGCGTGGATCAGTCCTGCCAGCCCCATTCAGGGTCGGCTGTGGAGCGTGGGCTGGATGCGAGGCAGCAGGGCAGCGAGGTGAGGCAGAGGTGCTTTTCATGACCGCCTGCTGTCCCCCCTTAGGTGTGAAGGGGGTCGCCGTCCCTCCGCTGCTGTGCGGCCCCGAGTCCAACCTGCAGGCTGGAGAGGCTGCCAAGGCCAAGAAGAGGAAAAAGGAGTTAACGGGCGGTGAGTGCGGCGCTGGGCAGGGATGGGAGCTGAGGCATCAGCACAGCGTGTGCCCCAACCTGCCCTCCTTTCCCCAGGGCCTCTTCTGGCTCAGGACACGGCCGGCCTAAGGAGAAGCAGCCTGAAGAAGCCCACGGTTGCTGCCTCGCTGAAAAGGCAAGGTAGGGCTCGGCTCCACGCTCTGTGTTTTTTGGTGCTGGTGGTGCTGATGTCCAGAGCTATCCATCCCAGATGGAAATGGGGCAAAGTTGGGTTTTTTAGGGATGAATACTTGTCCAGAAGGAACTTTGGGGCTCTGGCTGCCCACCTGGCTCTGTGCTGCAGGGAAAGGAGACGCAAACTGCCATGGCAGCGTCCTCCTCAAGGGATTCTCCTTGGCATGTGTGTCCTAACTGTTATCTCTGAGCATTCACAGGCGTGTGCTGGACAGAAGGGTCAGTATGGCACTGCAAAATCCTTTGGGTGAAAAACCCAAATCCAGATGGCTGGAGCTGACGTCTCTCTCCTTCGCCTCACAGGCTGTAACCAACTTCTGGACGAGTCACAAGTTACCCTGTCCTTCCAAGACTGGCTGGCCAGCGTCACTGAGCGCATCCATCAGACCATGCATTACCAGTTTGAGGGTAAGCTGGGCTTTGGGAGCGCGGTGGGAGCCTCCTTCCAGCTCCTGACCGTGAAATAACTTCACCCAAAGGGAGGCACCTGCTTTGCTCAGCTCAGAGCGAATGTTGTTTTTACCGGTTGGCTTTGCTTTGTTCCCCAATCGCGGCGTTGGCTTCACAAAAGCCCGGTGTTTATTGCTGAGGGAAGGGAGAAACTCCCTTAGAGGTTATTTATTCTCCAAGAACCCGCCCAGAGCCAGGCAGAAGAGGTGACGTGAGGTGAGGTGAGGTGAGGTGCCTCAGGTGGCATCTGAGAAATGCTCCCTCACCGGTCTGGAGGTGCTGCTGTCCCCCACGTGCCCTCAGGGCAGAGCTCTGCACAGCTATGGCTGATGGTTGTTTCTGCATCCCCTGTGGCAGCAGCTCAGCCACGGAGCACAGCAGAGCTGTGAAAATCCTCACCGTGGGGCTGTGCTGCGTGAGGCTCCCAGCTGCCGCAAGCTGCGCACGCCTGGCCTGCACACAGATCCAGCTGGGCCCTCCTGAAGAGGACAAACACATTTCGGGGGTCTCTTTCCAAACCCTGTCAGAGCAACGTCGGTTTGTCAGTGAGGACACGCTCTGCTCTCTGGCAGATGTCTCTGAGGTGTCAGGCAAAGGAGTTCAGCGATGCCCTTGGCCTCCAGTGAGCTGCTCCCCCACTGAAAGAAACCCATTTCTGCTGCCCTGCGGTGCTGCTCCAGACAAAACAGAGCCCCCCGAGGGGGGAGAAGGGATGGCAGCAGCTGGCAGAGAGAGCCAGGGCTGCTCAGCCTGGGGAGGTGATGCCTGGAGGTGGAGGGAATGAACCTGACGGCACCAGGCTGTGCCCAGCATTGCCCACAGCTGGGCCGAGCCCACAACACAAGAAAGTAAATGTAAAACACATCACTGGCAGTGGAACACCAGCACTGCTGTTCCAGCCAGATGCTGGTCTCCACCTGAACACGCACTTCTTTCCAGCCTTTTATTTGCCTGTAAGCAGCAGTGCCTCTCTTGCCCTGAGCCCTGCCCTCTCTGTGACCATGCAGGCAAGCCCGAGCCGCTGGTGTTCCACATCCCACAGGCTTTCTTTGATGCACTGCAGCAGAGGATATCCAGTGGGAGTACAAAGAAGAGGTTGCCCAACTCCACTACAGGTAGGAAACACTGCAAGCACTCTGCATCCCACCTGAGGCAAGGAAAAGCCAGCAGGAAGCTGACACCCCCCCTTGTTTCTAGCAGCCTTAGGGGCAGAAGGCTCCGTTAAGCAGGAGCCACAGCCTGTGCTCCCAGAGGGGCTGTAACAGCTCCAGCCTCAGTGCAGCCTGGCTGCAGGCTCAGCACTCGGCCATTGGCAGCAGCTGTGTAACAGTTTGACTGGCGTTAGAGCTGGAAGAATGAAGGCAGCGGAGACTCAGAGCAAACAGCGCCTTCCCTGCAGCTTCTGCTCAGTTCTGCTGCTGCTTTTGAGCCACACGGACTGCAGAGCACTTGATCTGAAGTGTTTGTCTCCGCTGCTTTACACTTCACACTGATGTAAGACAATGCTTGAGCAGCCACGCAGAGCTCTCAGCACAATTACCTGAAGTTCCGACTTCAGGAGCACCACTGGGCCCCCAGCTGAGCATAAAGAGCCCGCAGACTCTGAGCACCCCCCCGAGTGCCAAGCCAGCTTTACCTCCTCGTGCTCTTAACTGAAAACAGGAGGAGAGTCCAGAGCACAGCGCAAAGCAGAGACTGAAGGCTCGCCTCCCAGCCAAGGCAAAGCGCCCTCCCTGCAGCCCAGAAGGAAAAAGAAGTGAGGAAAAGCAAGTTGCATCACCAGCCTCGCTCCTTCCCCCCACCTTTAACTGCGCTTTCCTTCCCCGCAGCGTTTGTCCGCAAAGACGCCCTTCCCCTGGGGACCTTCTCCAAATACACGTGGCACATCACCAACATCCTGCAGGTCAAGCAGATCTTCGATACCCCCGAGGTAAGGGGGAATCACACCCCCCCCCTGCTCTGCCTACCGTTACCGAGCCCTTCACCCCGCTGCTTCCCAGCAGCTGCCTCTGGAAATCACACGAAGCTTCATCCAGAACCGGGACGGCACCTATGAGCTCTTCAGGTGCCCCAAGGTGGAGGTGGAGAGCATCGCTGAGACGTACGGGCGCCTGGAGAAGCAGCCGGCCATCCGCCCGCTGGAGCTCAAGACCTTCCTCAAAGTGGGTAAGCGAAGGAGGGAATTCTCCTCTCGGCCCATCTGGGGGTTGATTCCTCCCCCTGCGCTGCCAGGGCAGCCCTTGAGATGTCTGCACAAATGTTGGAGGAAGATACGGGCTGGATGTGCACCTCCCTGCCTGGGGAGTGGGGCTCCACCAAGCAGCACCGCCACCACGGAGCCCCCCAGGCACTAAGGAATGCTTCCAGACCCCACCCAGGAGACAGACACCCTCTCCAGGAGGGGTTCTCTCCTTCACAGCCCCACACCAAGGGGTCCTGCCATAGCTGGGGGTCTCCCCCTCACACCCTCACGCAGGGGGAGCTGTTCCCATAAGGGGCTCTGCCCCAGACCTGCACCCAGAGCGGTGCCCCCCAGTAGGTGGCCCTCCCCCTCCACCACTCAACTACACAGGCACGGATGGAACCCACCCCCCCACCATCATCTCTGAGATGATTTCTGTCACCATCTCCACCCCCCTCCCACAAAAAGCAGCCGCAGAACGACGTTTTCCCAGTCCCCAGGTTCACCTTCACAACTCCAGGTGCCCGTTACGCACACCTACATGCCCCAGAAACACAACCCCTGCACCAGCAGCCCCAAGAACACCCCCCCCACCACCGAGGCAAAGCCCAGGGCCCCCCGCTCACTCTCTTCTCCCCCCCTCCCCTGTAGGAAACACCTCTCCCACCCAGAAGGAGCCCACGCCGTTCATCATTGAGTGGATCCCCAACATCCTACCTCACTCCCACATCGGAGAGCTGCGCATCAAGTTTGAGTACGGGCACCAGGGCGGCCGTCAGCCCCCCACCTCCTTCCCCACCCAACAGCCACCAGCACTGGAGCCCACCCTGGAACTGGCTCCACTCACCACCATCACCTTCCCCTGAGCTCCGGGGCTGCACTCCAGAACTGCCACCACGGCCAGGTCAGCCAGAAAGAGAGAAAGAAACCGAGCACAAAGCTGCTGCCGCACCTGGAAAAAATAAAAAGTGCTGCTCACCAGGTGCACGCTGCTCCTCTCTGCACCCAGGAAAGCAAGCTGGGAAGGGCAAGGGGGCTGCACCCCTGCTGCAGTGCACACTCGCAGCCAGGGAAGCCCCAGCTTCAGCCCAGAGCGAGGGGAGGGGGAAACCAGCACAGAGCAAGGACCTGGGGGGAGCAGAGAGCAGGGCTGGGGGTCTTGGCACCTCCGGGGGACAACTGCCAGCATTTACCTGAACTTCAGCCTCTCCTTGCTGGCATCCTGCAGCAGAACCCAGCTGCATCTTCCCCACGGATGGAGGAGGGCATTGCTGGCCTCGTTCCCTCCCTCAGGTTGATGCACCTGGACTTGGGGGGGGGGAGAGAGCAGCCCAGGACCCCAATTCCTGCAGGCAGGGGCTGCAGGCACGGCACCCCCAGCAGCGGCGCCCCGCCGCATCCCAGCCCTCCTCCCGACAGCAGCACACGGCCATTCGTACTGAAATAATTTATTTCCTAACAATCCAACAATACAGAAGTAGACACACACACGGCCAGCTCTGTCTAAAACACGTACTCTAAAAAAAAAACAAAACCAAACGCGTGTGCTAAAACTTGTAAGAAAAAAAACAAAACAAAAAGAAGCACCATTTCATGGTCTTGACACAGGATTCGCAGTGACGCGCTATGTACAACGGGAATTGAACGCCTGGAAAGGAAATCTTGCATCCTCCCATCTGCTGCTCCCCTTTCACTCCGTGTCTATCGCTCAGAAGATGCCAGAACTCAAAAGTGATGCTAAAAAGCCGAGGAGTCTTGGGGGAAAATGGGAAGGAAAAAGAGGGAAAAGGAATAAAACAAACGGGAAGGGCAATGAAAATGCATCAAAAGCCACTGAGGTGGGAAAGGCTCCTGAGGTGGGGATGGAGAAGCCTCTGCTGCTGGCTTTGTTCTGCCCCAGATCGAGGCCTGGGGGTGGGATGGGGTCCGGCGCCCAGGGCTGGGGGCTTCTCCATCCCCAAGCAGCGCGGTTCGGATTCGCACGTCTGTGTAAACGCAGGGGGTGCTCCTCGCTTCCCCCCTTTTTTCCAACAATCTACCCAAAAAAATCTCATTGCTGCAGCTTATCTCTGCGTAATGCTGGTGGATCCGTGAATTCGAGGAAAGGCTGGCGGCCCCAGGACGCTGCCCCAAGCTCTCAGCTGGAGTTTTGGGGGGAAAAGCCCGTGGTTTTAGGTTCGACCTTCGTGTGCCCATCCGACAGCATCGTTTGCCAAAGGTTTGAGTTTGTTGGGTTTTGTGGTTTGGTTTTGTTTTTTTTTTCGATGCTGGTGCGTTGGAGAGGAGCACGTCCAAACAGTGCAAAGGTCAGAGGAGGACTGCTTCAAACGGGGACGAAAAGGGGGAAAAAAACCAAATTGCCAACAAAAAAACCACAACCGAAACCAAAAGAACGCGGTCAACCCAAAAAGGCACGACACGAAAAAAACAACAGTGAGAGTCTAAACCTTAACACCGGGTAGAACGAAGTGGAGAACGAAGCGCACGTTTCCTGCTGTGTCCCCTTGGGGTGCAGTGGAGCGCCGGGGTTGGAATCGGGATTTTGGCAGTGCTCACAGGAAAGGGGCTGCAGAGGCTGGAGGCACCGCGGGTCAGAGCGGCGCAGCTCCACGTGCAGATACTCAGCTCTGCCCAGGGGTTTTTTGTCCTTCTTGGGGCTGTGGGCTTCCATGGGTTTTTGTCTTTGGGGGTGGTTTCCTTCACTTTTTGTCTCCGTGGGTTGGTTTCCATGGGTGTTTGTCTTCCTGAGGTGGTTTCCATGGATTTTTGCTTTCTTGGGGTGGGTTTCTGTGTTTTTTGTTTTCTTCAGCTGGGTTTCCACGAGTTTTCTTAGAATCACAGCACGGCTTGGGCTCAAAGGGACCTCAAGGACCATTAAGTCCCACCCCAGGGCTGCCCATGCTCAATCACACCGTAGATAAGGTTGCCCAACCATTCAACCTAGCATTAAATACCTCCAAAGTCTTCTTGAAGAGTCAGAATGGCTTCTGAGCCCCACATGGACGTTCCATCCCCATCACCAACGTCGAGCACGAGCGATGGAGCAGGAAAACCCCTCAAAGAAACCTCAGCATCTCCATCAGAGGGCTCTGCTTACAACGATCCCAGAACATCTCCTAAAGCACGAAGTCGTAACTCCGTTCACGTCGAAGGAAATGAAGAAATACTGTTTGCAGACCCCACGCTCTGCGTGCACGGGGTTGACTCGGCTTCTCGGCTTCGACGCGTCGACACGGCCGGAAACCACAGCCTTGGGACCAGGGGTAAAGGGTTGGCCTTTTCTTTTGGCGTCTGGTTGTGGCTCTCTCTGGTGGAAACCCAAATCCTCAGCATGGAGAGCTCCCAAACGCAACCCGAGGGCCGGGCAAGTGCTTCACACAGCGGCGCCGCTCGGAGCGCCGCCACTTATTGCTAAATCGCGCGCGATGGAGGCGATGGGACCAAGCAGCGCTTCTAGAAAACAATGAGGCATCTCGTTTGTTTGTTTGTTTTTGTGCTAAAGGGATGGAGATAATCTTTGTTCATCTCTCCGAGGTAGAAAAAAAATTGTCCCAGAGACAAGAAGCGCCAAGGCCGTCCTAAGACACGCGGCCGTAACGCGGGAGGGCACAGCGCGAGGACAGCACCATTTGGTTTTGAGGCATTCCAGGAACTTCCAGAGCTGGAGATGTCCATCCCGAGGCTGCCGGGAGGAGCAGAGCCTTTTGCTTTGCAGGAGGGGTCCATTGCTACCCTGAATTTTTAGAGTCGGTGGAGGGAAGGCCACCGACTGACGCTCCATTGCAGACCTCCCTCTGCTTTCTCCCTGCTCCAAGCTACCAACAAGGCTGGGTCTCATCCTCACAATGCATATTTGGGCCCTGGTGCTGATTGTTAGTGGGCAAACACTACAAAGATCCGGAATAGCGAGCGCTAACAGCAAGGCAAAGGACAGCTGAGCTCACCCAGCACTGCTGTTAGCGCTGCGATATTCCCGGGCGCACCAAAATGGGGCTGGAATGTTTGGTTTCGCTGAGATGAGCTTCCCGACGGGGCGAGAAGCGAGTGGGCACGATGGGCTGCCAGGGAGAAGCTCAGCACCCACAGCCCTGCGTGGGACTGGGGCAAAGCAGACTTCGTGTCAGCGGCACAAGGGAACGGCGGGACGGTCTGGTTCGCTACCAACCAGGAAAGAGTGGCGGGTGGAAGAGCTGCGGGGTCTGATCCTTAGAGAGCGGGGCACAGCTTGTGAGCACTCTGCACCTTGGCCCTCCGCACGCCCGAGCTGGCGTAGCCCTCGTCGCTGCACACGCTCTGCAGGCTGCCGCGCTCATCCGAGTCGCTGGGGCTGCTGCTGCTCCAGTCGAGGTCTGCGGGCAGGGAGTCGGTGCTCTCCACGTCCACGTCGATCTCTTCTGCAAGCAGAAAGCAAACAGCATCACCAGGAGCTCAGCGGCGCCTCCAAGCACTGCGCACAGGCGTGCAGGTCTTACCTCTGTCTGAGTCGGAGCGCTCCGAGGACACGGCGGAGCCGACGCTGTCGGTGCGGATCCTCTCACTGCCCAACTTCTCCAGCTGCCTCTTCAGGTGCCGCTGCTCGCGCTGCAGCTGCTCGATCTGGTGGAGGGCTTTCCTGTCGTAGTCCTCGAGCTTCTGCGGAGGGGGAGAAACGGGTTGGAAGAGACTTCAAAGGTCACAGAATCGTGGAATCACGGCATGGTTGGGGTGGAAGGGACCTTAAAGATGAGAGAATTGTGGAATCACGGCATGGTTGGGGTGGAAGGGATCTTAAAGATGAGAGAATTGTGGAATCACAGCATGGTTGGGGTGGAAGGGACCTTAAAGATGAGAGAATTGTGGAATCACGGCATGGTTGGGGTGGAAGGGACCTTAAAGATCAGAGAATTGTGGAATCACGGCATGGTTGGGGTGGAAGGGATCTTAAAGATGAGAGAATTGTGGAATCACGGCATGGTTGGGGTGGAAGGGATCTTAAAGATGAGAGAATTGTGGAATCACAGCATGGTTGGGGTGGAAGGGATCTTAAAGATCAGAGAATTGTGGAATCACGGCATGGTTGGGGTGGAAGGGACCTTAAAGATCAGAGAATTGTGGAATCACGGCATGGTTGGGGTGGAAGGGATCTTAAAGATGAGAGAATTGTGGAATCACGGCATGGTTGGGGTGGAAGGGACCTTAAAGATGAGAGAATTGTGGAATCACGGCATGGTTGGGGTGGAAGGGACCTTAAAGATGAGAGAATCGTGGAATCACAGCATGGTTGGGGTGGAAGGGACCTTAAAGATGAGAGAATCGTGGAATCACAGCATGGTTGGGGTGGAAGGGACCTTAAAGATGAGAGAATTGTGGAATCACAGCATGGTTGGGTTTGAGGGATTCCTAAAGGTCACAGAACTATAGAATTATAGAATGCTTGGGTTGGAAGGGTTCTTAAAGGTCACAGAACCATAAAATTATAAAGTGGTTGAGTTGGAAGCGTTCTTGAATCATGGAATCACAGCAGGGTTGGGTTGTAAGGGTCCTTAAAGGTCACAGAACCATGGAACCATAGAATGGTTGGATTGGAAGGGACCTTAAAGATCAGAGTCATGGCCTCACACCACGGCTGGCTGGAAGGGACTTCCAAGCCCCTCTAGCCCCAACCCATGCCATGGGCTGCCTGCCGCCCACCAGATCAGGCTGCCCAAGTCTCCCAGTCCCTTTCAGAGCCAGACTGCTGCTGATGCAACGCCATGGCAGACAGCTGGCACGCCAACAATGCTCCCTCCTCTGAACAGTTCCTGTGCAGTGCTTTTTTCTATTTCTTTTTTCTATTTCCAGGCTTTGATAAGGCACTGGTGTCCCACCATGCTGCCCATGGTTCTCTGCTGCTTCATAAAACCAAACGTGCTTGGTGAGAGTCACAGTGTAAAGAGCAAACCGTAAAGCAGCCGACGCACCAGGAGGCCACACGGTGCCTGTCAAGTAGGAGCAATGCTGAGGGCTTTGGGGATGCTCTGCACGAGCAGCTTTCTCCAAGCCCTCTGCTCTCCAGGGACTTTTGGCGCCACCAGACTCACCTTGATGTGCAATTTGGCTTTCATGAGTAAACTCAGCGTCGTGTGCTTGCTGGATTCAGGGCCGAGAGGCACCAGCACCTTCAGCTTCTCCAGACACAGCCGCAGGTGGGCACGCCTGGAAGAAAACCATGGGAGCTCTCAGCATTACCCCAACATCACACGGCATCTTCGCCTCCGCATCCGTGGAGGGACAGCAAAATAAAACTGCTCCTGCTACATCCAGCACGGGGCTGCAAAGCCAGCGCGCCCCTCGAGCTTCTGTTGGGACAGAATCCAACAACTGGCAGCGCTCCACGCTCCCACCTGCACGGATGGCAGCGCAGGACGCCCCGTGCTCAGCTCCCCAGCCCCAATATTCCGGTTCTCTTCCCCATTGCAACACCGCCTGTGCCGTACCCCACTGACACACTCGAGGCAGATGGGGATGTTGCAACGACCTGCCTATCTCGTTCCGCACGCAAATAAACAGGCATTTGCCTGCACTGAGTGCCTCCTGCGTGACAGCGCCAACAAAACACGCGCTCGTGCTGCTGGGGTCAAACCCAACCAAAGCTGAGCCCTCACAGACGTTGTTTTACATCAGCTGGGGCTCCGTCCACACGTGGGAGGTGAGCAGCCAGCCCTGCACGCACTGGGGATGAGAAGCCACCACAAAGGTGGTGTCCCCAGAGAGGGACAGCTGCTCACACCCAGCTTGGTGCCCACACAGGGGAATGAGGAACCACTCGGATGCACCCCAGCAGCTCACCGGGGGGAGACGAGTGATTTAAACCTGCCCCTGGAGCGTGAAACAGCCACAGGCCAATTCCAGCTGCCTGCCCCAGGTGGGCTGAGCATGCAGAGCTGCAGCACACACACACAGAGCAGCGCCGGGGGCGCAGCACGGCTCCTGGAATAGGTGTGGGGCAGCCCTGATGCGCAACGGAAAAGAGATTCCACGTGCATCCCAGCCCATTCTCACCTGTTCTTTTCCATCTCATTGTGCGTTGACCTGAAATAGAAAGAGCACTTTGTGAAATCACAGAATCACAGAATCACAGAATCACCCGGGTTGGAAGGGACCTCAAGGATCATGTAGTTCCAACCCCCCTGCCCAGCAGGGCCACCAAACACACACATTCAGATCAGGTTGCCCAGGACCCCGTCCAACCTGGCCTTGAACACGTCCAAGGACGGGGCATCCACAACCTCCCTGGGCAGCCCGTTCCAGGGCCTAACCACTCTCCTTGTGAAGAACTTCCCCCTAACATCCAACCGAAATCTTCCCTCCTTCAACTTGGATCCATTTCCCCTAGTCCTGCTATTGTCAGCCCTTCTGAAGAGTTTACTCCCCTCCTGGCTGTAGGTTCCCTTCAGGTATTGATAGGCTGCAATGAGGTCACCCCGCAGCCTTCTCTTCTCCAGGCTGAACAAGCCCAACTCCCTCAGCCTGTCCTCATAGGGGAGGTGCTCCAGCCCCCTGCTCATCTCAGTCGCCCTCCTCTGGACCCTTTCCAACATCTCTATGTCTTTCTTGTACTGAGGGCTCCACACCTGGACACAGTACTCCAGATGGGGCCTCACAAGAGCCGAGTAGAGAGGGACAATCACCCCCCTCTCCCTGCTGACCACCCCTCTCCTGATGGAGCCCAGGATCCCATTTGCCTTTCGAAATGCTTGTCTCCAGGAGGGTGGCAGACAGCAGGGGTCCCTGCAGAGGGGTCACCGCACCCAGGATGATAAATATGGTGGCAGAGAGGCGGGCAGGGAGAGGTGCCCAGCGAGATGGCAGCGCCAGGGACTGGAAACCCAACTGAGGTGGTTTGGATGGGAAGGGGCTCGCTGCTGGAAAGGGGAGCAGCAGCACAAGGGGAGCACAAAGCAACGCCAACAGCACAGGCAGTGGCACCCAACACACACACACACACTCCCTGGATGAGTGGTTGTAAGGGAGAGGAGGAAGCAAAGGGGCCCAACCGCCGCTCAGCAGCACCGCGCAGGAAGGGGAAGCTCTCATCCTAACGCCAAGCCCACGCACAGCTCCACTGTGTCTCCGAGGTACGTGAGCAGCTCCGAAGCACAAGTCCTGCTGCTGCCATTGTGAGCAACGCTTAGTGAGGAATGAAGCCCCACGTCTTCCCAGAAAGGGACCTCGGAGCGCTCACTGACTGCGGTCAGCATGGGGACATCCTGCTGTCGCAGCTGGCGAAGGTCACCCGTCCCCCACGCCGGAGCAGGACGCAGTGCCATGCCCCTGAGATGGCAGAGCTGCTCCTCCCTGAGCAAACAGCAGGAAGGAGCTGGGAGGAGTGGCAGCGATTTGCCACGAGTGACATTTCAGGGCAAGAGCGCTCCTCCCCAAACAAAGGATCTGAATCTCATCCGCCACTTTGAGAGCCCTCAAACGGAACCCGGGCGCCGAGCACCAGGCCAAGGGAACATCCCCAAAACAAAGCCCCAAATCGGCATCCTGCTCTGCCACGTCGTCTGATGGCACCTTCAGTCCCCAACAGAGGACGTCCCCAGGGTGCCCACCCCCTGCCCGGGGTGTGGAGGGGTCGCAGGGGGTGCAGAGCCACCACGCAGCTCTGTGGGGTGCCGGTGGTGACAGCAGTGCCCTCATGGGTGCCCACAGTGCCCTCATGGGTGCCCACAGTTCTACCAGACACCCCACAGTGGGGCAGCCCAGCAAACCACGATCCCTCAAAGCCAGCTGTGTCTCCTCCAGTTGTCCCCCCCCCCGCCCCACCTGTGATCACCAGGTGACAGCAGCACCTCCCGTGTCCCCAAGGGTCCCCACCACAGCCCCGAACCCCACTGTGTGCTCTGTGACGTGGAATCCCAATAGACTCTGAGCATCCAATGACAGCAGCGTCTCCAGGTTCAGGGACAGGTGCCAATCATCCCCAGAGCTGCCAGACCCCCAGGACAGGGACACCAACAGACCCTGACCCCGATCTCTGGGTGTCCCCCCATGCGCCCAGATCAGCCTGGAGCCTTCTGTTGAATTGACGGGTGCTACCAGCATCCCCAGTGCCCCCAGTGCTGCCAGACCCCCAGCAATAGGGATCCCAATAGACCTCGGTGACAGCAGAGCCCTCCACATCCCCCACCCCACCTGGCACCCCATGACAGCTCCTGACCCCCAGCTGACAGCGGTGACCCCAGAGCCCCCAAAGGTCCCTCCCAATGGCCCCCAGTCTCCTCAGCCCCACTATGACCACAGGATCCCAACAAATCATGGTCTCTGGGTGCAAGCAGGTCCCCCCCAAATCAGCCTGGAGCCTTCTGTTAGGCCCTGACCACCAGGTTCCAGCAGCATCCCCAGTGCCCCCAGTGCAGCCAGACCCCCTGCAACAGACCCCAGTGACAACAGAGCCCTCCACATCCCCCACCCCACCTGGCACCCTATGACAGCTGCTGACCCCCAGCTGACTGCACTGTCCCCAGAGCTTCCACAGGTCCCCCAAAAGCCCCCAGCCCTCCCAGCCCCCCATAGCAGTGGGATTCCAACAAGCCCCAGCAGATCCCAATCTCTGGATGCAAGCACAGCCCTCCACATCCCCAGATCAGCCCAGTGCCCCATGACAGCTGCTGACTCCCAGCTGACAGCAGGGTCCCTATGGGTTCCTACGAGTCCCTGTGGGTCCCTATGAGTTCTTATGAGTCCCTGTGGGTTCCTATGTGTCCCTATGGGTTTCTATAAGTCCTGATGCATCCTATGAGTTCCTATGGAGTTCCTATGGGTTCCTACAGGTTCCTACGGGTACCTATGGGTCCTGATGAAACCATATGAGTTTCTATGGGGTTCCTATGGGTCCCTATGGGTTCCTATGGGTCCCTATGAGGTTCCTATGGGGTCCTATGGGTACCTATGGGTCCCGATACATCCCTATGGGTCCCTATGGGTTCCTATGGGTCCCTATGAGGTTCCTAAAGGTCCCTATGGGATCCTATGGGTCCTCCCTCCTCCCTCCCGGTACCTGCCGCCCCCGCCGTTCCTCCGGCCCTTCCCGCGGCGCCTCGGGCTCTCCCTGCGGGCTCGTCCAGCTCCGGGCAGCAGCGAAGCGTAGCCGTGTTCGGCTTCTGTGGGGACACAACGGGAACGGGCAGCGCCGGGAGGAACCGGGAGGTCCCAAAAGGGGCACAGCGGGATGCCGGTACCTCGTTCCCGCCGCTCCAGGTATTCGGCCGCCTCCAGGAGCAGCCCGATGCTGGACCCGACTCCGGACCCGTCGTCACCGACCGCCGCCATCGCCGCGCTGCGGGGCCGGGCCGGGCCGCTCCGGGGTGAGCGCCTCGCCCGGCCGCTCCGTCAGCCCCACCCACCGTCGCCTCTCATTGGGTGCCGCCCCCCGTCGGTTTTCGCGATTGGACAGCTGGCAGACACGCCCTTCCGCGATTGGTTCGGCCCCGAGGAAAGCCCCGCCCCCATCCGCCGTCGACGATCAGACGGGCCCTCTGGGTGGACTCTCTGTGATTGGGTGAGCCGGAAGGCTCCGCCCACGGGGCTGACTCACTTCCTGCCTCCTGCAGCCAATGGGAGGGCGAGGAGCGAACGATGGGGCGTGGCTCCGGCGCCGGGTGTCAACGTGGGGCTGATGGGGAGCGGGCGGGGACCCCCCGACCCCGCCAGGTTTAGGGACCCCCGCAGGGCTGGAGACCCCGTAAGGAGCAGGAGCCTCCCGGCGCTCTTCCCTACGGGCAGATCTCCCTTAAAAAGCTACGAGCCTCCCCGAGCTGGGACCCCCAAGCACAGGAGCAGGAACCTCCTTGAGACCCCCCCCCAAAAAAAATACAGCGCCCGAGGCCACAAGGGAGGACGTTCCTCCCCTGCTCCAATAAGCAGAGACCCCTGGAGCCCCCCTGAGAAGCAGAAAGTCCCTATAAGTAGCCCCCTCCATCACCAGCAGGGGCCCCTTGAGCACCCAAAGCTGCTGCCCCTTCATCCCAGAGCACCCCAGCAGCAGGGAACCACCCCCCAAGCAGCGCTTTTGCCCCAATGGGGTGAATTTGGGGGTGAGGGGGGGTGAGGGGGGCAGCTCAGCATCATTTCCTCCCCACACCCCGAAACCCAACCCTGCCCTGCGGTGACTCAGCCACCTCGGCCACAGCATGGAAACCAGATAAACCTGGGTGTGTGGGTATGGGGGGGGGGGGGGGGTCAAAAGGGGGGCACAGCGCCCCAACCTCACCCATGGAAAAAAATACCTTCAACAGCAAAACGCCGGCATGGTGAAAATAGGAAATAGGGGAAAATAGGGTGGGATTGGGGGTGAGGGTGGGATTGGGGGTGAGCTGCTCCCAGCTGGCTGCGAGCTTCCTGAAAGCAGCCTATGTGAGACCAAAAAAAAATGAGGGGGGAGGGAGGGGGGTTTCATCTCATTTTTGGACCTGCAGCCAGTTTTAATTAGAAGGGAGAGAAAGCCAACGAAGTGATGGGGGTTGGGAATCCCTGTCTGGCAGCAGGGCCTTATCGTGGGGCGCCAGGCGTGCCGCAGGGATGACCTGGCACCACTGAGGCAGCGTCACACTGACAGCAGGGCTGTGTCACCGTCACCCAGCACAGACACAGGGCTGGCCAATTGGGGACGAGGCTCGGTTTTGGCAAGCCGAACCTTCAAAAAAAGTAGGAAGAAAAAAAAAAAAAACCCACAGAACCGTCATTGCAAAAGGCTCAGCTCCAGGCTTGGATCTGTGCGTCGTGTTCTGAAAGCATCCGTGTAACGTTTATCTGCTGCCGGAGCCGGGAACGAAAGCGCTTTTGGCCGCAGGGCCGTGCTGCCACCTCCTGGGGCTGCGTGAAATCCTCACCCAGCAGCGCACGGAGCAGAGCCGAGCACAGGGAATCCCGGCCCGAGCGGAGGTGATCCAATGAACACACAAAGGAAAAGCAAAAACTGAGGTTGCTGGGCTCAAATCCCAAATGCTGAGCTGGGGAAACAGCTGCTGGGTGGCTTCCAGCAGCCTCTTCTCGCTGACTTTATTCCTGAGTGAGGTAATCACAGACAGACAGGGGGAGTGGAGGGAGAAACAAAATGGAAAAATATATACAGGTTTTAATTAGACAACATTGAGCTACTGAAAAACAACAACGCAACAGGAAAAATACAACCAGCAGGAAATCCTGGCAAGGGACGAACGGAGCTGGGTGATCAACGAGCTTCACCTCGCCCTCCCTTGGTGCAGGGCAGAGCGACTGCACCCGGACCTGCTCTAAATCACCCCAAATTCACTTTAAAGATGGAGTTCTCTCCCATCTCTGAGCCAGCAGCACGTGAGGAAGGCAGCGATGCTCCCCACTCCCTGCAGCATCAAGCAATGAAATCCAACGGTCTGTTGAATCCTCCTTTTCTGTTCATGTACTGCCTGCGGGGACAGGAAAAGGAACGGATCAGCGCCTCGCTGTGCCCACACACAGCAGCCTGGCCACTCAGTTTCCTCTGAAATGCCTTCCGTCCCCAACAGCGCTGTTTTATCACAGGAAAGCAAGTGAGTTCTGTGCAACCTCCACAGCACAAACCTGTATTTCCTCTTCTGGGACACGTTGATGGCGTATGCGTTTGCAGCACCGTCCACTTTCTTGCCCTGAAAGAGGAGAAAAATCGGTCCAGAGTTGTGTGCAGCACCAAGAACTGCCTGCATCCGTGGAGACACCAAGCAGAGCAAAGAACTCAGCAGTGCCACAGCTCTGGGCCATGAATCACAGGGTGCCCTGGGTTGCAAAGGACCGCAATGCTCATCCAGTTCCAACCCCCTGCTGTGTGCAGGTCGCCAAGCAGCAGCCCAGAGCCGCATCCAGCCTGGCCTCGAATGCCTGCAGGGCTGAGGCATCCACAGCCTCTTTGTGTCCCAGTGCCTCACCGCCCTCTGTGTGAAGGAGAACCCCCACCCCGAATGGGTGCACTGGAAGCAGAGGAGTAAATTTTGGGGGTATAACCAACCCTGCTGGACCACTTGGGCAAAGAGGCGTCCAAGCACTGCCTGTCACAGCCCTGCAGGGTAAGGAAAGCCAGCCTCGACCCCAGCACGCTCACTTTTGTTGTGTCAAAAGAGGCAAAGCCCATCATCTTCATCATCTCAATTTCCTCTTCCGTCTTGCCTTGCAAATCTTCCTCTGAAAAGGCAACGAAACAGAAGGGTTCACCTCACACAACCGCCGGCGGTCACTTAAAAAGCACTTTAATAAGTCCCACGGAGCCCTCCGTGCTGGTCGCACCAAGAACTCCAGCACGAATTAACATGAGAAAAGCGCCGGGGCGGAGCCTCACCCGTGATCTGCCGCTCTTTGCCTTTGGTGTCTTTGCTCTCCTTCTTCTCCTCATCTCGTCTCTCCTTCAGCCGCAGAGGGGAGGAGGAGCTGGAGCGGTGCCTCCGGGGGGACCTGGCAACGGCCGGCACGCACGGTTCAGCCTCGCGGGAACCGCAGCACTGCGGGCCGGCTGCTAAGGGGGGCGGCGGGAGGTCCTGCCGGCACCGAGAGCCTCACCTGGATCGCCGCCGGTGCGGGGAGCGGGAGCGGGTCCTCCTCCTGTCCCTGTCCCGGGATCGCGTCCGTTCCCTTCGCCTCCTCTCCCGATCCCGCGAAGCAGATCGCGAGCGTCGGCGGTCTGCGGGAAGTGGGGCGGGAGAGGAGCAGAGATTGCGGTGAGCGGCGGAGAGGGAAGGGGGGAGGGAGAAGCGGGGATGGTGGGAAGGGGGGAGAGGAGAGAGGAAGGGGAAGGAAAAGGAAAAGTAGGGAGCAGGGCGCCGCTGCCCCCTCATTTTCATCCCTCCGGGAAGGCCTCGGGCACATCCCCGGGCCCCGCTGTCCCGCAGCCCTCCCGGGATCCCCTTCCCCTGTTCCTGGCCGCCCTCAGGCCCCCAACCCCGGATCCAGACTCCCGTCCCGCTCTCCCGTCCCGCTCCGCTCCCTCCCGTTTCCTCACCGCGCCGCGGCGGCGAGCGGGACCGGCTGCGTCCCATGGCACCGCCCCTCCGCCCCACTTCCGCCCGCAGCCCCCCCCACTTCCGGCGCTCCGCTCCGTTTTCTCCACGTTCCGTCCAGAAACAGCGCCGCAGCGCTTTGGTTCCACCACCAAAACGTTCCGGGAGGGGGGAAGCCGCGCAGTGCCCCGCTTCGGGCAGCCCCTCTCGGCCTCCAGAAGCGAGGAGGCCCGGGGCTGGGCCCGCTGCGAGGCTGGGGTCCGCCAGCACCATCACACGGAGCCATACCCCCAACCCCATCCCACCCCACCGCATCCCTCCATGGACTCTGAGCGCACGGAGGCTGAACGCGGGGTTTATTTATGTACAGGCAGGCGTTACACAGCGCTTCCAGCACCGACCTGCAGCCCAACCCCACGGCCACCAACCGCCACGGGGCCTTCAGGCATCCTTCAGTGCTGCGATGGTGCCCCAAAGCCTTTTCTTTGCCTCATCCTCTGCTCCCAGCCCTGCGCTTTGGCTGGGATGACTCCATTCCAGCCACAGCCCTGGAAATGGGAGCCAAAAACCCACCGTGGGGTGGTTGGGGTTCAGGGGTGCTGAGGGCCACGGTGGGGCCCAGGAGAGGAGAAAAAGCAGCAAGGGAAAATGAGAGGAGAGCTGTAGGTGAACCCTGGGAAGAAAGGCTGAGGGCAGCCGAAGGGAAACCTCACTGTAGCTCTCCAGCGCTTAAAGGCTGCTCATCAGCAGGACTTCCTGATGGCAGCAGGGCAAGGGGGAATGGCTTCGAGCTAGAAGATGGGAGATTGAGATCAGATTTAAGCAGCAGGAGATTCTTTACTCAGAAGGCAGTGAGGCAATGCTGCCCAGAGCTGGAAGTGCCCCATCCTGGAGACGGACAGGCTGAGGGCAAGGTGTGGAACCGGGCAGCCTGCAAGGTCCCCTCCAACTTCATCCAGGCTGCAGCCTCTAGCAGAATGCCAGCGAGGACACGGGGGCACAGCAAAGACTCTCAGGCTGCAAAACCTCAGTGCTGGGGGAGGACATTCCTGCTGGGGTTGTGGTTTTGCAATTTATTTTTACTCTCCCCTTTAGAAGTCCTTGGCCCACCCCAAACTGCAGCCCCGTAAAGAAAACCAACCCCATCTTACGCATTTCCTCCTCTCCATCTCCTGCCTGCAGCAGCCCTGCATTCGACCTTAAATGACTCCCACACCCCAAAAAAAGCCACCAGACTTTTCCAGGCTTCAGAGCTGCTTTTTCTTCTTCCCTTTGGGTTGCATGGCTGGGCATGGGGAGGTGAGGCTGGGGGAAGGATGGGGAGGATCTGTGCGTGTGCTCAGGAGTCCAGAGCTGGGCTGAGCAGCGGTTCGGCCTCGGGGCTCTCGTGCTCTTTACGTGGACAGGCACTCATCGACGCGGTGTGGGGGGACCAGGGCAGTGCCTCCTACTGAAGTGAATTGGCAGCGTGTGTTCATCCCAAAGTAGCACTTGGTGAGTGAAGTTTGCTCAGTTTTACGTGACTCCGCCCCGAGGCTCCTCGTCTTCTGTGTTCTCAGGTGCGGTGCAGAAACCCTGCTGCTCTCCACCAAGCAGCAAACGTGTGAGTGTGGCACCAGGAGAAGGGGACCGAGGTGGCTCACAGCCTTGGGGTAAGATTGCGATCCGAGAAGGAAAGAGTCCCAGGTGCTCTCCTTCGGGGAGAGCAATCCTCCGGTGTTGGGCTCCATCCCATCACCCTGGCAAAGAGATGCCAGGGGCAAAGCCAGCGCCGTTCCAGCAGAGCGTGAAACAAAACGTTTTGGGTCAAAGGCCCAAAACCAGCGACGACAGCACACCCGTTTCTTTCTCAAAACCAAGCGCATCCGGGCTGTGCCTCCGCGTTGCACGAGGGCTCTGCAAGCAGCGGGTGGGATAAACAAACCTCAGAGCCCACGGGGGAGCCTGGGAGAGACGGGGGAGCGCTGGTGGGAGCGGGGACGTGGCGGTGGGTATTTCCCCAAGCAGCAGACAGGGGCCAAAATCTCTCGGTAAGCTCAGCGGCCACCTCCGAAGCGGGTGACGGGGGGGACTTGGTGCCTCGTGCCGGGGGCTCCCGGATTGTTCACCTCCAGGGTTTTTGGCTGCGCCACGGCCAGACGCACGGCGCAGACGCATCCGTCTGGAAAGACGCTCGGCCAAAGCCACGGGGGGAGGGGGGAGAGGCTCAAGATTCGATCTTTTCCTTCTTTTTGCCCTTTTTCAGGAAGGACGGGGTCCGGAATTTCTTCTTCTTCTTGGAGGGTGATTTGGAGGGTGAGCCTTCGGGGGAGACGGGGGTGCTGGTCACCGTCTCGCTCTTCTCCTTGGGGGCATCCTGCTCTGGGTTGGCCGGGGTGCTCGTCTGGTCCCCCCCTTTGCTCTCCTCCGTGCTCTGCTCCTCATCCTTCCCATTGACCACCGCAGGCGGCTCCTTCTCGGCGGAGGAATCGGCCGGAGCTTGGCCATCCTCCACCTTCTTGTCACCTTGACAAAGGGAGAGGGAGAGGTGAGCGCCGCGGGGCCGCCAGCCGCCATCGCCCCCCCCGTGTCACCCCGGGCAGGAGCAGGATCCAACCCTGAAAGCGCAGCACAGCGCGCCGGGACCCGACGCACCGCTTCCCTGAGCCTTTCCCCTCCCCACAGGATGGAACATGGGGCAGAGCCCCACATCCCGGCCTCAGCGATGGAACAAAGCGGGCAACACCAGCGAGGCAACCCAAGGCACGTCCTGCTGCAGGCGCTGCGCGGGCTGCTGGAGCCCGGCCCCTCCGTACTTACTACAGTGATAAGCATTCAGAGTCAGGGGGAACTCCTGGGGTGAAAGCGACACATGGAGGAAAGAGAAAGGAAGACGTTGTGGAGACAGACAGACAGACGGACACCATGAGACACGATGAGACAGCCAGCAGCACCCACCGTCGCCCCCCCCCCCCCGTGCCCCGGCCCGTGCAGGTTGCATACGACAAGTGCACGCGATGGGCAGCACCGCCGGGAGCCCCCCTGGTGGGTGCCAAAATCCTGCATGGACCTTAAAGGGAGGCGGCAGGTATGGGGCTACTGTGCGTCCCCACTGCTGTGGGGCAGCACGGAGGCACTGCTGACGTTTACCCACGTTTTCCACAGGGGTTTTGCTCTTCAGCCCTCTCCGCCCACACCCCACTCACCCTCCTGACCCTCTGGGGCTGCGCTTTTGTTGGGGGATTTTGGGGACCCCGGTGGTGATTCTGGGGGGGATGCCTGGGTCTCCTCTTCCTCCTTGTCTCCTGCAGACAGACAGATGGCTACAGACCCCATAATGGGGCTCTGGGATGCACACGGTCCCCCCAGCTCGTACCGTGCAGCCCCAGCTTCTTCCTTTCCACCTCCCGCTTGTACTCCTCCAGCTCCTGGTCCGTGAGCTGGCTGAAGGGGTTCGGGGGCTCCGGCTCAGCTGGGACCTCCTCTTGGGATGGGTTTTTGGTCTCGGCATCCCCCAAATGGCTTTCTGTGGACTGAACCCCCCCCCAAATAGCAGCGTCACCCCCTGGCACGAGGAGGAACAGGGACATGGGGACACGGGGGACGTACGGGGCTGCGGCTCGTCTCGGCGATCACACTGGCCAGCAGCTGGGACTGCGGCCCTGCAGACTTGACGTCCTGGCGGTTCTGCTCACGGATCTACAAGAGAGATGCAGAGAGAGGATGGGAAAACGTGGACCCGTCGTCCTCGGGACCCTTGGGACCCCGCATCCAGGGTCACCCGGATGGCAACGCACCTTGTTCCTCATCTCCAGCACCTCCTGAGGGTCGGTGTAGAGGGGCACAAACTGGTTGGGGTTCTCGATGCGGATGGCAGTGCCACTGCTGCCCTTCTCCGCCTCGTCAGCCTTCAGCCACTGCCGGAGAGGAAGGGGGAAACACCCAGAGATGCAGGGCATGGAGAGCAAAGCCAGGTGAATTCATGGCATGGCGAGAGGAAAGCCCAATAATTGCACGTAATCAAGAGCGAGCCCCAACGAATGCACGGATGGTATTGAGAAAAGAAACCCAGATCAATGCACAGCACTGAAAGAGGGAAACACAGTACATGGCATGGAGGATGCAAGCCCAATAAATGCATGTCGTCAAGAGGAAACCTTAATAAATGCGTGGCTTTGAGTGGCAACCCCAATGAACACATGGCATTGAGAGAGGAAACCCTAATAAATGCATGGCATTGAGAGCAAGCCCTGATGAAAGAACGGTTTTGAGCAGTAACTGCAATAAGTACGTGGCATTAAGAGAGGAAACCTCAATAGCTGTGTGTCATGGAGAGCAAACCCCAATCAATGCATGGCATGGAGAGACAGAGCTTGATAGAGGAGAGCAAACCCCAATAAATACATGGCACGGGAAGAGCAAACCCTGACCAATGCATGGCGTGGCAAGAGGAAATAAATGCACACCACCAGGAGATGAAAGCTGATGAATAAATGCATCCTGCAGAGAGAAGAGACTGGGCCAAACGTGGTGCAGGGAAAGGAAACCCCAACAAAGCACTGGGTGCTGGCAGTGGGCTTTTAGAATAGAAGGTGCTCTGGGGCAAATGAAGGCAGACACAGGGCAAATAAAGGCAGACACGGGGCAAATAAAGGCAGACACGGGGCAAATAAAGGCAGACACGGGGCAAATAAAGGCAGGCACGGGGCAAATGAAGGCAGACACGGGGCAAATGAAGGCAGGCACGGGGCAAATAAAGGCAGACACGGGGCAAATAAAGGCAGACACGGGGCAAATAAAGGCAGACACGGGGCAAATAAAGGCAGGCACGGGGCAAATGAAGGCAGGCACGGGGCAAATGAAGGCAGGCACGGGGCAAATAAAGGCAGACACGGGGCAAATAAAGGCAGACACGGGGCAAATAAAGGCAGACACGGGGCAAATGAAGGCAGACACGGGGCAAATAAAGGCAGACACGGGGCAAATAAAGGCAGACACGGGGCAAATAAAGGCAGGCACGGGGCAAATGAAGGCAGGCACGGGGCAAATGAAGGCAGGCACGGGGCAAATAAAGGCAGGCACGGGGCAAATAAAGGCAGACATGGGGCAAATAAAGGCAGACATGGGGCAAATAAAGGCAGGCACGGGGCAAATGAAGGCAGGCACGGGGCAAATAAAGGCAGGCACGGGGCAAATAAAGGCAGACACGGGGCAAATAAAGGCAGACATGCTCAGTGTGCCTGAAGTGGGCACACCAAGCATTTCTCACTACTGGAGAACCCCTGTGCTCTCTCTGCTCACCCATTTTTGGTGGACCCAGCGCTCCAAGCATCCCCTACCTCCCTTTTATCGACAAGCCCCCCCAGGAGCGATCAGCCGCAGCCAAAACCCCAAAGAACCCGACAGCCCCATACGGTCGTCTTGGTCTTCTGGCCTCCCTGCTGCTCCTCGGCCACGCTGACCCGCAGGTACGTGTTGGGTGTGTTGAGCCACCGCGTCTTCTCCTTCTGCTGCTTCTGTGCGTGCTGCCGCAGCGCAGGCGTGGGCATCGCCTCCTCCTCGAAGACGAAGGCCGTCACGGTGGCAGGGATGAGCACATCGCTTTTGGGTTTGCTTTTCTCTTGCACGAAGGGGTAGCGGTAGGTGTAACCGGTGCGGTAACCCTGCAGAGCGAAGCGCCATCGGGTCCTGTGAGTTATTTTCTCAGGGTGGTTTATAGAATCATAGAATCATAGAATCACCAAGGTTGGAAAAGACCTAAAAGATCACCCAGTCCAACCGTTCACCTATTCCCAACAGCTCCCACTAAACCATGTCCCTCAACACAACATCCAGCCTTTCCTTGAACACCCCCAGGCTCTGTGACTCCACCACCTCCCTGGGCATCCATTCCAGTGCCTGACCACCCTTACTGAAAAGTAATTCTTCCTCATGTCCAGCCTGAATCTCCCCTGCCGTAGCTTGAAGCCATTCCCCCTGGTCCTATCACTAATGACACGAGAGCAGAGGCCGACCCCCAGCTCACTACAGCCTCCCTTCAGGAAGTTACAGAGAGCAATGAGGTCTCCCCTGAGCCTCCTCTTCTCCAGGCTGAACATTCCCAGCTCCTTCAGCCTCTCCTCATATGGCCTCATATGGTTTGAAAAGGGATGCAGGGACGCCGCGCGCTCGCTTGCAGCCGCTCACCAGGTTGTCCAGCATCCTCATCAGGGCTTCAAATTCGTGCTCGCCCAACCGGCTCTTCTGCATGGGGCCGAAGGTGCTGCCAGCCCAGCGCACGGAGCCCACCTCGTGGGGACGGTGCTTGGCACGCTCCAGCACGATGAGGTTCTCTGCACCGCCTGCACTCGCCAGCGCCGACACCTGCAGCGTTGCATCGGTGGCTGAGACTTTGCACAGCGCTGTGCACGGTGCAGGGGGCATTGCATCGATGGCTGAGAGCACGCAGAGCTCAGTGCAAGGTGCTGGGAGCATTGCATTGATGGCTGAGACCATGCACAGCTCAGTGCAAGGTGCTGGGAGCGTTGCATTGATGGCTGAGACCATGCACAGCTCAGTGCGTGGTGCTGGGAGCATTGCTCTGGTGCTGAGAGCAGGCACAGCTTTGTGCAGGTACGGTGTAGGGGGTATTTCATTGGTGGCTGAGACCATGCGTGGTGCTGAGGGCACTGCAGTAGTGGCTGAGATCGTGCACAGAGCTGTGCATGGTGCAGGGGGCATTGCATCGATGGCTGAGAGCATGCACAGCCCAGTGCAAGGTGCTGGGAGCGTTGCATTGATGGCTGAGACCATGCACAGCTCAGTGCATGGTGCTGGGAGCATTGCATTGATGGCTGAGACCATGCACAGCTCAGTGCAAGGTGCTGGGAGCGTTGCACTGATGGCTGAGACCACGCACAGCTCAGTGCATGGTGCAGGGGGCATTGCATTGATGGCTGAGACCATGCACAGCTCAGTGCATGGTGCAGGGGGCATTGCATTGATGGCTGAGACCATGCACAGCTCAGTGCATGGTGCAGGGGGCATTGCATTGATGGCTGAGACCATGCACAGCTCAGTGCAAGGTGCTGGGAGCGTTGCACTGATGGCTGAGACCATGCACAGCTCCATGCACCATCCCAAGGCACCGCAGGCCCCCATTTTGGGGGCAGCTCTCACCTGCACCTCGCAGGCTGCCTGCAGGTGGAAGATGCTGTAGAAAGCCTCCTCAGCCGTGTCGCCCAGCGCCAGCACCCCGTGGTTGCGCAGCACCAAGATCTGCGGTGGCAAAGGAGCATCAGCACAGTGTGTGGGGTTGGGGGGGGGGCTGTTACCAGCACCGTGATTCCCCCCAGACCCACCTTGCAGGTGGGGCCGAGGCACTTCTGCAGCTCAACCCGGTCGGCTTCGTCCTCCACCTCACCACGGAAGTCGAAGTAGGCGATGTCCCCCAGCAGCAGCGCAGCGCGGGAGATGGGCAGCACGCCGCAGCGCATGGCTGACACCTGCGGCACGGCACGGTATGGCACCACGTGGCACGGCACGACACGGCGCGACATGACAGCACGGCACGACATGGCGACATGGCACAAGGCAACACAGCAAGGCAGAATGTGGCGCAGAACAGCACCGGCTGGCACAGCAGGGCACGGCACAGCTGGGCACAATACGGCACAGCGTTGGCACAGCCTCGTGTTGTGGAACAACACAGCGTGGCACAGAGCGACACGGCACAAAGTGGCACAGAATGGAATGGGGCAACGTGGCACAGCAGCACAACGTGGCACAGCAGCACAATGTGGCACAGCAGCACAACGTGGCACAGCAGCACTCTGTACAAAGTAATGTGGCACAATATGGCACAGAACAACGTGGCATGAAGTTGCACAATACAGCATGGCACAACACGGCACGATGTGGCACAGAACAACACAAAGTAGCACAGCGTGACGCAGCACAACATGGCACCCTGTGGCATGGAGTAGCATGGCGTGGCACAGAGAAATATGGCACGAGGTGGCACAGAGCATCAGGGCACAATATGGCACGGCACAACACAAGGTAGCACAGAGAAATGGGGCGCAATATGGCACAATAGGGCACAACACAACACAGCACGAGGTGTCACAGAGCAATATGGCAGAGTTTGGCACAAGGTAAAACAGTATGGCCCAATATGGTCCAGCACAACACAATATGGCCCAATAGGGCACCATACAGCACGACACAACACAAGGTGGTACAAGACGGCACAAAATGGCACAATATGGCACAATATGGCCCAATACAACACAACGTGGCACAATAGGGCAAAATGTGGCCCAACGCAACACAATATGAGCCAATGTGGGCCAATATGGCCCTACACAACACAACATGGCCCAATAGGGCACAATGGGGCACAATCGGGCAGAATATGGTCCAATATGGCACAGTATGGTCCAGTATGGCCCTACACAACACAATATGGCACAACAGTGCACAATAAGGACCAATAGGGCACAGTAGGGCCCAACACAACACAATATGCCTGATACGGCCCAACACAATACAATATGGCACAATAATGCACAATAAGGCCCAATAGGGCACAATATAGCCCAATATAACACAACACGACACAATATACTACAATATATCACAATATGGCACAATAAGGCACAATATGGCACAATATGGCCCTACACAACACAATATGGCCCAATAGGGCCCAATAAAACACATTATATAACAATATGGTCCAACACAACGCAATATGGCACAACAGGGCACAATAAGGCCCAATTGGCACAATATGGCCCAATTGGCACATTATAGCCCAATATAACACAATATATTACGATATATCACAATATGGCCCAACAGAACACCATATGGCCCAGCACAACACCATATGGCTCAGTGTGGCCCAATAGGACACAATACGGCCCAATATAACGCATTATATAACAATATGGCCCAACACAACGTTGGCACAACAGTGCACAGTAAGGTCCAATAGGGCACAATAAGGCACAGTAGGGCACAATATAGCCCAATATAATAAAATATAACACAATACAACACGATATGGCCCAATACGGCCCTACACAACACAATATGGCCCAACATAACCCTATACAACCCAATAGGGACCAACACAACCCAACGTAGCCTAATACAACACATTATATCACAATATGGCCCAGCACAACACCATATGGCCCAATAGGGCCCAATAGGGCCCAATACAACACATTTTATCACAACATGGCCCAGCACAACACCATATGGTCCAATACAGCCCGACACAACACAGTATGGCCCAGTAGGGCACAATAGGACTCAACACAACACAATATGGCACAATAAGGCCCAATATGGCCCAACGTAGCCCAACGCAACACATTATATCACAGCATGGCCCAACACAACACATTATATCACAATATGGTCTGACACAACACAACGTAGCCCAATATATCACAATATGGCCCGACACAACACATTATATCACAATATGGCCAGACACAACACAACATGGCCCAACACAACACATTTTATCACAGCATGGCCCAATACAACACAATATATCGCAATATGGCCCAACACAACACATTATATCACAGTATGGCCCGACACAAAACAACACAGCCCAACACAACACAGTATATCACAATACGGCCCTACACAACACATTATATCACAGCGTGGCCCAACACAACACAATATATTGCAATACGGCCTGACACAACACAATATATCACAATATGGCCAGACACAACACATTATATCACAACATGGCCCGACACAACACAGTATATCACAGCATGGCCCAACACAACACATTATATCGCAATACGGCCTGACACAACACATTATATCACAATATGGCCAGACACAACACATTATATCACAACACGGCCCGACACAACACAGTATATCGCAATACGGCCCAACACAACACAATATATCACAATATGGCCCGACACAACACAATATATCACAATACGGCCCGACACAACACAGTATATCACAATACGGCCCAACACAACACAATATATCACAATATGGCCTGACACAACACAATATATCACAATATGGCCCGACACAACACAATATATCACAATATGGCCTGACACAACGCATTATATCGCGATATGGCCCGACACAACAGCCCTCCCTCCCTCTCACCGCCGCCGTTGCCGGGGTGTGCAGGCGCACGATGCAGCGGGCGTCGGGGCGGGCGGCGTAGATGGCGGCATGGAGGCTGAAGGCACGAGCATCGGGGGCAAAGTCGGTGCTGCCCTGCTCCACCACATCGCCCAGCACGTTCACCTTGATCTGAGGGGAGAGGAGGGGCTCTCACAGCCTGGGGTATCGGGGATATTGGGGGGGGGGTCGTGGGGGGGGTAGGGGGGCGCTCACCAGGCTGGCTGCGGTCACCTCACTGCACGCCAAACCTTGGGGGGCCACCAGGAAGTGCTCCTGTTCTTTGCTGACCCTCAGCTGGGGGGGGGGGAGAGGATGGAAGGTGAATGGAAGTGAAAAGGGGGAGGGGAGGGGGAAAAGGGGGAGGGGAGATGAGGGGGGGAGAAAAGGGGGAGATGGGGGGGGAAAAAGGGGGAGTGGGGGAAAAAGGGGGGGGAGGGAGAAAAGAAAGGGGGGAGATGAGAGGGGGAAGAAGGGGGAGGGGGAAAAAGGGGGGGGAGGAGATGAGGGGGGAAAAGAAACGGGGGAGATGGGGGGGGAAATGGGGGAGGGGAGGGGGAAAAAGGGGGGGGAAGAAAGGGGGGAAGGGAAGGGGGAAAAGGGAGGAGGGGAGATGGGGGGGGAAGAGAAAGGGGGGGAGATGGGGGGGGGAGAAGAAAGGGGGGAGGGGAGGGGAAAAGAAGGGAGGGAGGAGGGGGAAAAAGGGGGAGAAAAAAGGGGGAAAAGGGGAGAAGGGAGGGAAAGGGGAATAAAAAATAGAAATGAAATTAGAAACCAAATAGAAAATCTGAAAAGACTGAAAACAGAGTTTGAAAAAGAAAAGAAGATGGAAGACGTCAATAGGGATGAAAAAAAGGAAGAGGAAGAGGAAGAGGAAGAGGAAGAGGAAGAGGAAGAGGAAGAGGAAGAGGAAGAGGAAGAGGAAGAGGAAGAGGAAGAGGAAGAGGAAGAGGAAGAGGAAGAGTCGACAGAAATAAAGGGAAAAAATGTAAAATAAATGAAATAAAGCAGTAAAAATGAGTAAAAGGAAAATTAAAAATAAACAATAAAGGAGAAAAATCAAATGACCCAAAGCAAAGTAAATGGATAAAATAAAAACAAATTAAAAGGATTAAAAGCCAAGCAATAAATTGTGAAAATAAATGAAATAAATAATGAATTGAATAATAAATAGCTAATTAAACAGCAAATGAAAATCAATCACGTGATGCACAGCAATGAATGGTGATAAATGAAATAATAAATAAGAAGTAAATGAAGTAATTGATGAATGCAGTAAATAGGAAACAAAAAATAGTAATGTGAAACTGCAGAATGAATAAATGATTGAAAATTAATAGGATGGATAAAAATTAATAGAAAGGATAAAAATTAACAGAATGGGTAAAGAAAAAATGTAAGAAGTGAATGAAAGTAAAATGCATAAAGGGAATAAAGGGAAATAAATCTGATGGGAAGCTGTGAATGAAGTCGGAATGAAAGGGAAACACGGAACTGAGTGGGGATAAATGGAATAAATGGAAGGAGGAGAAGGTAGGAATGAAATTAAAGGTGAAATAAATCAAAGGAAGTGAAATAAATGCAGCCAAGTGGGTGAAATAAAGCAGGAAAACCAAGAAAAAAATGGGTGAAATAAATTAAAAGTGGGTGAAACAGAAATGGCAAATTAAGAGAAATAGATAAAGTGAGAAGGGTGAAGTAAGTAGAGCGAGATAAGAGAAATAAAGAATAGAGCAAAATAAGAAATAAATAGAGCAAAATAAGAGAAATAAAGTGAAAAAAGTTAAATAAATGGAGCAAAATAAGAGAAATAAATAAAGTGAAAAGGGTGAAATAAATGGAGCAAACTAAGAGGAATAAATGGAGCAAAGTAAGAGAAACAAAAACCCGAGGTCGATAAAACAAGCGCAATCCATAACCATCAAACACGTGACACAAAACCCAACTCCACGCTTCCCCTCCCCCCGTGAAGCAACGCGAAAGGAAAAACCCGAAACGGCTTTAATAAAACGCCCCGAACGTCGCCCGGCCGTCGGGAGGACAAACGGACGCGTTGGAAAGCAGAGAAAAAGAGCGAGGGGCGAAACTCGGCGCGGTGCTCACGGTGACGGCCGCGTGGCCCAGCTGCGCCCAGCCGTACAGATCCAGCAGGCGGTGCACGCTGCTCGCTTTGCAGCGCATCAAGCGCTCCCCCTTGGCCAGGGCTGGAGCGTCCGGACCGTGGAGGTCGTTGATGGGAGTCACCGCTGTCAGACCTGCGGGGACACAGGGAGAGCGTGGGGGGATGTGGGGACAGCGGGGGGACACAACGTGGGGACAGCACTGGGGGGACAGCGACAGTGTGGGGTGATGTGGGGACAGCAAGGGGACACACTGGGGGGACACAACATGAGGGGACAGTGTGGGGACACTATGGGGATGCATTGGGGGGGACAAAATGTGGGGACAGCATTGGGACACAGAGTGGGGTGATGTAGGGACAGCGGGGGGACATAATGTGGGGGGACACAACGTGGGGGGACAGTGTGGGGACACTATGGGGACACAACATTGGGGCAACATGGGGACATATTGGGGGGACAAAATGTGGGGACACAGTGGGGACACAGGGAGAGTGTGGGGTGATGTGGGGACATCAGGGGGACACAACGTGGGGACACAACGTGGGGATGATGTGGGGACAGTGAGGGGACACTGTGGTGACACAATGGGGATGCATTGGGGGGGACAAAATGTGGGGACAGCATTGGGACACAGAGTGGGGACAGAGGGAGAGTGTGGGGTGATGTGGAGACAGCAGGGGGACACAACGTGAGGGGACACAACATGGGGTGATGTGGGGACAGTGAGGGGACAATATGGGGACACAACATTGGGGCAACATGGGGACATATTGGGGGACAAAATGTGTGGACAGTGTGGTGACACAGGGAGAGTGTGGGGTGATGTAGGAACAGCAGGAGGGCACAACATGGGGGGACAAAACATGCGGGGACAGAGGGACAGTGTGGGGTGATGTGGGGACATCAGGGGGACACACTGGGGGGCCAAAATGTGGGGACAGCATTGGGACACAGGGTGGGAACACAGGGAGAGTGTGGGGTGATGTGGGGACATCAGGGGGACACAACGTGGGGACACAACGTGGGGATGATGTGGGGACAGTGAGGGGACACTGTGGTGACACTATGGGGATGCATTGGGGGGGACAAAATGTGGGGACAGCATTGGGCCACAGTGTGGGGTGATGTGGGGACAGCGGGGGGACACAACGTGGGGGGACACAACGTGGGGGGACACAACGTGGGGGGACACAACGTGGGGACAGCATTGGGGGGACAGCGACAGTGTGGGGTGATGTGGGGACAGCAGGAGGACACACTGGGGGGACACAACATGGGGGGACAGTGTGGGGTGATGTGGGGACAGTGAGGAGACACTATGAGGACACAACATGGGGACATATGGGGGGGACAAAATGTGGGGACACAGTGGGGGGACACAGGGAGAGTGTGGGGTGATGTGAGGACAGCAGGGGGACACAGCATGGGGAGACACAACATGGGGGGACAGAGGGACAGTGTGGGGTGATGTGGGGACATCAGGGGGACACAACGTGGGGACACAACGTAGGGATGATGTGGGGACAGTGAGGGGACACTGTGGTGACACAATGGGGATGCATTGGGGGGGACAAAATGTGGGGACAGCATTGGGACACAGTGTGGGGTGATGTGGGGACAGCGGGGGGACACAACGTGGGGGGACACAACGTGGGGGGACACAACGTGGGGGGACACAACGTGGGGACAGCATTGGGGGGACAGCGACAGTGTGGGGTGATGTGGGGACAGTGAGGAGACACTATGGGGACACAACATGGGGACATATTGGGGGGACAAAATGTGGGGACACAGTGGGGACACAGGGAGAGTGTGGGGTGATGTGGGGACATCAGGGGGACACAACGTGGGGACACAACGTGGGGATGATGTGGGGACAGTGAGGGGACACTGTGGTGACACAATGGGGACGCATTGGGGGGACAAAATATGGGGACAGCATTGGGACACAGAGTGGGGACAGAGGGAGAGTGTGGGGTGATGTGGAGACAGCAGGGGGACACAACGTGAGGGGACACAACATGGGGTGATGTGGGGACAGTGAGGGGACACTATGGGGACACAACATTGGGGCAACATGGGGACATATTGGGGGACAAAATGTGTGGACAGTGTGGTGACACAGGGAGAGTGTGGGGTGATGTAGGAACAGCAGGAGGGCACAACATGGGGGGACAAAACATGCGGGGACAGAGGGACAGTGTGGGGTGATGTGGGGACATCAGGGGGACACACTGGGGGGCCAAAATGTGGGGACAGCATTGGGACACAGGGTGGGAACACAGGGAGAGTGTGGGGTGATGTGGGGACATCAGGGGGACACAACGTGGGGACACAACGTGGGGATGATGTGAGGACAGTGAGGGGACACTGTGGTGACACTATGGGGATGCATTGGGGGGGACAAAATGTGGGGACAGCATTGGGACACAGAGTGGGGTGATGTGGGGACAGCAGGGGTACAGAATGTGGGGAAAAGGTGGGGACAGCGGGGGACATAATATGGGACACCGTTTGGGGATGATCTGGGTCTGTGGGGGGACACTATGGGGACACCATAGCACGGCAGGAGGACAATGTGGGGACAATGTGGTGATAGTGGGGGGAGAAGAGGAGAACAAAATGTGGGGACGCAGCATGGGGACGATGTGGGAACGTGACATAGGGACAGCAGGGACACAACATGGGGACACGGCGTGGGAACACAGGGAGAGTGTGGGGTGATGTGGGGACAGCATGGGGGGACAAGGACAATGTGGGGGTGATGTGGGGACAGTGGGGAGACAATGGGGGGCCACGACATGGGGACATAACAGGAAGATAGCATTGGGACACAGTTGGGTACAATGTGGGGACATAATGTGGGGACAGTGGGGGGACAGAACATTGGGACAACATGGGGACACATAGGGGGGGACAAAATGTGGGGACAGCATTGGGACACAGTGTGGGGACACAGGAACAGCGTGGGGTGATGTGGGGACAGCGGGGGGACAGAATATGGGAGAGAGTTTGGGGATGATGTGGGGACAACATTGGGACACAGCGTGGGGACACGGGGCAGTGCAGGAGAACAACGTGGGGACATGGGGAACAAAACATGGGGACAATGTGGTGATAGTGGGGGACAGGAGGGGACAATGTGGGGACACAGCATGGGGACGATGTGGGAACGTGACATAGGGACAGCAGGGACACAACACAGGGACATGGCGTGGGGACACAGGGACAGCGTGGGGTGATGTGGGGACAGCAGGGGGCACAATGAGGGGACAATGTGAGGACATTGGGGGGACACAACGTGGGTACAGCGTTGGGATAATGTGGGGACAACATGGGGACAATGTGGGAACACAACGTGAGGATGACGTGGGGGCAGGAGGGGACACAACATAGGGACACAGCATAGGAATGACGTGGGGACAGCAGGGACACAAGATGGAGACAGCGTCAGGACAATGTGGGGACAGCAGAGGGACAACGGGGGGACAAAGCAGGGACAGCAGGGGACACACATAGGGATGGGGGGAACACAAAGTGGGGACAGCATTGGGACGGTGAGGGGATGCAACACTGGGACAACATGGGACAGTTTGGGGACATGACATGAGAACAACGTGGGGACACAACATGGGGACAATGGGGGGAGCAACATCCAGACAGCGTGGAGGCAGCAGGGGGACAATGTATGGAGAATGTGGGGACAGAAGGAGGACACAACATGGGGACAGCGTTGGGACACAATATTGGGACAACACGGGGACAACATGGGGATGCAGTGCGGGGACAACATGGAGACGATGCGGGGACAGCAGGGGGACACAACGTGGGGGGCGAAACACAGTGGAGAGATTGCATGGGGGAGGTGTGGGGACAGCAGGGGACCAACATTTGGACAAGATGGGGGCAGCGGGGGGACACAGCATGGGGACACCGCGCTCCATCCCCCAGCCCTCTCCCACCTTTCCCACTGGGAGCGGCACGCTGAGCGCTTGGCGATGTTCTCCGAACCAGAAGCGTCCCCAGATCCTTCCCTTTTTGTCCCCAAAAGTCCCCTTCCACCCCCTCTGAGCCCCCTCCCCCCCCCCCCCAGCCGTACCCATGGGGGAGGTGGGCAGGGTGGCGGGGGACGTGGTGGCCACGAAGTCTGCGATCTGCCGCAGCGCCCACACGTGGGACGAGTTGTTGCCCTTCTTCATCTGCTCCTGGATGAGGCTCTCCAGCTCCTCCCTGAAAGACTGCAGAGCGCGGCGTCACCGAACCCAAAGGTGTCCAGAATGGGGACATTTTGGTGGCACCGCGGTGGTGGCATCTCTGCATGGGTGGCGGCGTTGCCAGGGGGTTGGGGAAAGCGGGGGTAGCCGTGGGGGGGGGATGATGGCATCGAGGTGGTGGTGACATCATGGTGGCATCACCAACTTGGTGCCATGGGGATGGTGGTGACATCATGGTGGCATCACCAATTCGGTGCCATGGGGATGGTGGTGACATCATGGTGGCATCACCAAGATGGCGCCATGGGGATGGTGGTGACATCATGGTGGCATCACCAACTCGGAGCCATGGGGATGGTGGTGACATCATGGTGGCATCACCAATTCGGCATCATGGGGATGGTGGTGACATCATGGTGGCATCACCAACTTGGTGCCATGGGGATGGTGGTGACATCATGGTGGCATCACCAACTCGGTGCCATGGGGATGGTGGTGACATCATGGTGGCATCACCAACTCGGAGCCATGGGGATGGTGGTGACATCACGGTGGCATCACCAACTCGGCGCCATGGGGATGGTGGTGACATCATGGTGGCATCACCAACTCGGTGCCATGGGGACGGTGGCACCAGCAGCCTGATGAAGCGCCATCATGAAGATGGTGACATCATGGCGACGCCACCAATTGAGTGTCGTGGGGACGGTGGCACCAGCAGCTTGGTGGAAGTGCCACCATGAAGGTGATGGCACCGTGAGGACATCACATCACATCACATCTCGGTGGCATGGTGACGGTGACATCATGGTGACATCATGGTGACATCATGGTGACATCACCAACTTGGTGGCATGGGGACGGTGGCACTGCCAACTTGATGGACGTGCCACCGCGGTGACATCGCCAACATGGCGCCATGGGGATGGTGGTGGCATCACGGTGACATCGGCGGCTTGGTGACACCAGCAGGTGAGTGGGGCTCTGCACCAACGCAGAGCGGCATTTGCTTTTGGGGCAGGAGGGATTTTTGGGGACAGAAGGGACAGGGATGGGACAAGAAAGATGGGGTGAAGTCAAAGCAACATTTGGGTTCAAAAAGAGGAGAAGGGGAGACATTTGGGGTTTAGGAGGGGTGGGATGGAGCTGGGCTGGGGCAGGAGGAACATTTGGGGACAGAACATTTGGGGACAGGGCCAGGAAGAACAGGATGGGAAAGGAGGAGCATTTGGGGCCAAGGAGGGATGGGGCAGGAGGAACATTTGGGATCAAGAAGGATGGGATGGGGCTGAAACGGGGCAGGAGGAACATTTTGGGGACAGAAGGGACGTGAATGGGGGCAGGAGGGGTGGGATGGAGGAGAAGGAACATTCGGGGTCAGGAAGGATGATGGATCCAGGACACGGCAGGAAGAAGATTTGGGGTCAGGAGAGATGGGATGGGAAAGGAGGAATGTGGGGCCAAGAAGGAATGGGATGAGAGGGGGATGGAGCAGGAGGAACATTTGGGGACAGAAGCGGCGTGGATGGATGGGGCAGGAAGAACATTTGGGGTCAGGAAGAATGGGATGCATTTGGTATGGGAAAGGAGGAGCATTTGGGGCTGGGATGGGGCAGGAGAATCATTTTGGGGACAGAACATCTGGGGACATGGATAGGGCCAGGAAGAACGGGATGGGGCAGGAGGAACATTTGGGATCGAGAAGGATGGGATGGGGCTGAAACGGGGCAAGAGGAACATTTGGGGTCAGAAGGGACATGAATGGGGGCAGGAGGGGTGGGATGGAGGAGGAGGAACATTCGGGGTCGGGAAGGATGGGATGGGGCTGGGATGGGGCAGGAGGAACATTTGGAGACATGGATAGGGCCAGGAAGAACGGGATGGATTTGGGATGGGAAAGGAGGAGCATCTGGGGTCAAGAAGGATGGGATGGGGCTGAAACGGGGCAGGAGGAACATTTGGGGTCAGAAGGGACATGAATGGGGGCAGGAGGGGTGGGATGGGGCAGAAAGAATATTTGGGATCAAGAAGGATGGGATGGAGCTGAAATGGGGCAGGAGGAACATTGGGGGACAGAACATTTGGGGATAGGGCCAGGAAGAACGGGATGGGTTTGGGATGGGAAAGGAGGAGCATTTGGGGTCAAGGAGGGGTGGGGCTGGGATGGGGCAGGAAGAACATTTGGGGACAGAAGGGACATGAATGGGGGCAGGAGGAACATTTGGGATCAAGAAGGATGGGATGGGGCTGGGATGGGGCAGGAGGAACATTTGGGGTCAGGAAGGATGGGATGAAGCAGGAGGAATGTTTAGGATCAGGAAGGCTTGGATGGGGCAGGAGGCCGTTTGTAGGGTCAGGGGCCGCCGCTCACCGGGCTCTGTAGGATCATGGTGACCCTCTTCTTCTGCTCCATCATGTTGAAGTCCTGCCTCAGGTCGGCCGCCATGTTGCGCTCCCGCAGGTATTCGGGGTCGTCTTCGGGGAAGCGATCGAAGTATCGGGGTCCGGGGGGGGACGGGGGGGGCTCAGGGCTGGCAGCCGTGCTCATGGCGGCGGCCCTACAGACAGCAGGACGTGCAGCGCGGCCCTATTGCCGCCCCAATCGCCCCACAGCGCCCCGGTTCCCATTGCAAGCAGCGCCAGAGAGAAACACGGGGGAGGGGATGGGGGGGGGGGGGGGGGACAACGGGGGGGGAGACGACAACCCCTGCCTGCGCCCTATAGATAAGGGCTCCAGCGCCCCCGCCCTGTGTGGGGTGATGGGATGTAAGGGGGGGGGAAGTGAATAGAGGGGAAAATTGGGAAATCCTGGGGAAATGGGGTGAATGCTGTGCCCCCCCCCCCCCCCAAAGGCTGTAATTTTGGGGAGAGCATCACACACACCCAGCCCCCCCCCCCATAGAAAGCATCCCCCACCCCAGCCAGCAGCGGGGCTGCACGCAAGGCCCCAGCACCCAAATAACTCCTTCAACCCCTAAACGCCCCCCCTGCCCCCAATGTCCCCCCCCCGGGGTGTTCATTCACAACACCACACAACCCTCATGCACCCCCCCCCCAAAATATCACCCACCTGCAGCAAGCAGCGACCCACAGCTGTTCCTATGGTAACAATAATGGGGGCGGCTCAGTGCCCCCCCCCCGGCATTAAATCAGAATTGGGTGGTGGTGGGGGGGGGGTGTTGGGATATTATGGGGTGGGCCGCCCCCCCCCCCTCACCACACCCAACCCCTCTGCGGCACCGCAGAGCGCAGCGCTGGCTGATGGATGGATGGGGGGGGGGTTGGGGAATGGAAAAAGGGCGATTCTCTATGGGGGAGGAAAGAGGACCCGGCCCTATAGACACAATGCGATGGATGGGGGGGGGGGGTCATTCCCTGTTTGTGCATTAGGATGAAGCCGGGGGTGGGATGCGCTCCCCTCCCCCCCACCCAGATAGGGATGCAAACAAAAGAATTGAGATATTGGGGGGGGGGAAGAGAAGAAAACAGGAGAAGGCGAACACAGGTGATTTCCCGCCCCCCCCCCAGCATCCCCTCCTCGCGACCCCCATCCTATTATCGTTACACAGCGCGATGCCCAGCAGGTGCATCCCCCCCCCCCCCCCCAACCCGCACCCACCTCTCAGCGCATCTCCCACACGTGACAGCGCCCGACGGGGACACGCGTGGTTCTGTGCCCCCCCCCCCAACTCTCAAGCCCCCCCCCCCCCCCCTCCCACCGGGCTCCACTCGGCGATGACAAAGAGCCCCTCCCCGCTCCCGGAGCGCCCCCTGCCGGCTGAGCCCCGCAGAGCATCAACGCCCCCCCCCCCCATCACCCCATCGCCCCCCCCCCAACCCAACCCCAACTCTCCCCCCCCCCCCAAAAAAAAAAAAAAACCCAAACCAAAACCCTCATTAATTCAGTGCGCCTTTAATGAGCGCACCCACCTGGGGCGCAGCGCAGGTGCCGGAGCCCAATTACGCTTTAATGAGCAATTAAAGGCACCGCCTCCCTCCGACCCCTCCCCCCTCCGAACAGCGCTACGAGGACGCGGAGCTCCATAGCATCAATGCGGGGGGGGGGAGTTGAAATCAATTCTGGTTTGGGGGCACCGAAATCAGCGCTGGGGACATCAGCGTCGCTCCGGTCCCCCCCCTCCCCCCCCCCCCCCCAAATCTTCATTAATTTTCTTAGGGATGTGCAGGAAGCGTCTGGAAAAGAGAGAGAATATTTCTCAACCGAAGGTTTTGGGTTTTTTTTTTTTTTGGGGGGGGGGGGGGGGCGCTGATTTGGGGCATCCCGTGTGTGATGCCCCCCCCCCCCCCCCCAAACCTTCGGGGGATTCAACATGATGGGCGCCCCCCACCCTAAAAAATAACCTCCCAGGTCCCCCCCCCCCCCCCCCCCCGTCCCAACTCACCGCCTGCAGCCGCCCCACGCAGGGCTGGGAGCCCCACGGCTGCGGTTGGGGGGCAGACGGGGGCCAACCGCCCCCCCCCGGGGTCACTTCCTGACTGCCGCCCCCCGCTCCGTCCTGCCAAAAACATTTAAAGCTTTTTACCCCAAGATAAAAAAACATCACAGCGGCTTCAGCAGCGCAACGACACCACGCGGCCCCCAAACTCCCCCTGTAGGATCCCCCAGGTAGGATTTTGGGGGTGGGGGTACCTGCAGCCCCCCCGCGTCCCGCAGCACAGCCCGCAGCAGGCGGATGTATTCGGCGGCTGCCCGCAGGGTGTCGGCTTTGCTGGGTTTGCGATCCTGGGGCATCAAAGGAACCAAAGCCTTCAGGGCTGAGAAGCCGCTGTTCAGATTCCTGATCTGGAACGGGGAGAGACCCCAAATCGCGTCGGCGTTGCCCGAAGCCCACCCCAAAAGCAGCCCCAAAAATCAGCCCAGAACCCGGGGCAAATCACGCCGGCCCCAAGCCCCAGAACACCAACATCAGCCCTGACCCCAAAGCACAGGGTGAACCCCCGATCCCAAATCAGCCCTGACCCCAAAGCACAGGGTGAACCCCGATCCCAAATCAGCCCTGACCCCAAAGCACAGGGTGAACCCCGATCCCAAATCAGCCCTGACCCCAAAGCACAGGGGTGAACCCCGATCCCAAATCAGCCCTGACCCCAAAGCACAGGGTGAACCCCGATCCCAAATCAGCCCTGACCCCAAAGCACAGGGTGAACCCCGATCCCAAATCAGCCCTGACCCAAAGCACAGGGGTGAACCCCGATCCCAAATCAGCCCTGACCCCAAAGCACAGGGTGAACCCCGATCCCAAATCAGCCCTGACCCAAAGCACAGGGGTGAACCCCGATCCCAAATCAGCCCTGACCCCAAAGCACAGGGTGAACCCCGATCCCAAATCAGCCCTGACCCCAAAGCCCAAGGGCAAACCCAGAACCCAGACACCAATGTCAACCCCTGACCCAAAACGCAGTGCATCTTCTGACCCAAATCAGCCCTGACCCCAAATCCCAGAACAGCAGCCCCAAAGACCGAGGGCAAACCCTGACCCCAAACCCCAGGGCAGGACATGACCTCAAATCAACGTGGACCCCAAGCCCCTGGGCAAATCCTGACCCCAAAGCAGCTATGATAAAAGCCAAGGGCAAATCCTGACCCCCAAACCGATGATGACCCCAAATCTCAGAACCCCAACATCTGCCCTGACCCCAAGGCACAGGGTGAACCCCAATCTTGAATCAGTATTGGCCCCAAAGCCCAAAGGCGAGCCCAGAACTCAGACCCCACAACTCAAGGTGCATCCTAACCCCAAATCAGCCCTGATCCCAAAAGCCAGACCCCAAGGGCAAACCTTGACTCAAAGCCCAGTGCACACTCTGACCCCAAATCAGCCCTGACCTCACATCAATACTGGCCCCAAATCCCAGAACTCCAGCCCCAAAAACTCAAACCCCAAAATCAACCCTGATCCCAAATCAACATTGACCCCAAAATCCTAAAACAGCCCCAAACTCAAATCAATGTTGATCCCAAAAGCCAAGGGCAAACCCCAGAACCCCCAAACCCCAGAACCCCCAAACCCCAGAACCCCCCAAACCCCAAACCCCAACGTCACATCAGCATTGACCCCAAAACCCTGACCCCAAACCCCCAGGAACCCTGAAACCCTGATAACTTCAAGTCCTCAAAGCCACAACTCCCAGTGACTCCAACCCCAAATAACTGCAGACCCCCCAAAAAAACCTCAAACCCAAGAACCCTGGCCCCAAACACCCACAGACCCCAAACCACACCTTGCCATAACCACAGACCCCAAGAACCCCAACCCTAAATGGCTGGGAGCCCCCAAACCCATCACTCCAGTGACTCTGACCCCCTAAAAGCCACGAACCCCATTAACTGCACACCCCTACAACCACGACCCCAAGAACCACGAATCCCCACCAACCCCCATAACTGTGGGCCGCCCGACCCCAAATGAGACAGAAAACCCAACAGACACAACACCCCCAGGACCCCCCCCACCCTATTTGGGGTCCCTCACCCTCTCCCTCTCTTTGGCATTGGCCACCCTCCTCCGTTCCAGGACCCCCTCGGGGTCCCCCACGGCCCTGTAGCCCCCATCGGGGTCGCGGCGCAGGCGGGCGATGGGGGCCGCGTGGGGCAGGGGGCCGCGCTGGCGGCTCAGCACCGCACCCAGCACCTCGGGGGGGGGGGTGGGCAGCAGCAGCCCCAGAGCCCCCCGCCGCTCCCCCCATAACCGAGCTGTGGGGCTGGAACCAGAAAGCAGGGCAGCTTCTGGCCAAAACCCCAAAACAGGGCTCCCAAAGCCCCTTAAATACCCTCGGCCTACGGGGCGGCTGCACCTGGTGCCCAGCTGGGCCTGACGAGCGGCGCCCTTTCCCCTAATTAGCGCTCGTTAGGGGCTGCACCGCTGGGCCCCGTCCGAATCTCGGCCCTAAAAGCAGCCGGTGAGGCAGGGCGACCCTGATCCCAAATCAACGCTGATCCCAAAGCCCAGGGATGAGCCTGGAACTCAAGGGCAAAAAGCCTGACCCCAATGTCCCTGACCCCAATAGCTGAAACCCCAATAGCTGAAACCCCAATAGCTGAAAGCCACAATCACTGCGACCCCAATAATCCCCCACAAACAGTGCCCCCAACAACCACAACCCCAAAACCTGGCACCCCCAACAACTGTGACCCCAATAACTGACACCCCTAACAGCCACGACCCCAAAACCTGACACCCCAATCACTGTGACCCCAATAGCTGACACTCCCAATAATCGTGACCCCAATAACTGACACCCCTAACAACCACGACCCCAATACCTGACAGCCCTGATAACCACGACCCCAATAACTGACACCCCAACCACCATAACCCCAATAATCCCCCACAAACAGTGCCCCCAACAACCACAACCCCAAAACCTGGCACCCCCAGCAACCATGACCCCAATAAACGACACCCCTACCAGCCACGACCCCAAAACCTGGCACCCCAATCACTGTGACCCCAATAACTGACACCCCAAGAACTCATCCCAAATCAACATTGACCCCAAAATCCCAAAACAGCCCCAAACTCAAATCAACGTTGATCCCAAAAGCCAAGGGCAAACCCCAGAACCCCAAACCCCAACATCACATCAGCATTGACCCAAAACCCTGACCCCAAAGCCCCAGGAACCCTGAAGCCCTGATAACGGAGACCCCAATAACTGACACCCCTAACAGCCACGACCCCAAAACCTGGCACCCCCCAATCACTGTGACCCCAATAATCCCCCCAAAACAGTGCCTCCAACAACCATGACCCCAAAACCTGATGCCCCCAACAACCGTGACCCCAATAACTGACACCCCTGATCCTGATAACCACGACCCCAATAACTGACGCCCCAATCACCATGACCCCAATAATCCCCCACAGACAATGCCCCCAACGACCACGACCCCAAGAACTGATCCCAAATCAGCATTGACCCCAAAATCCCAAAACAGCCCCAAACTCAAATCAATGTTGACCCCAAAAGCCAAGGGCAAACCCCAGAACCCCAAACCCCAGAACCCCAAACCCCAGAACCCCAAACCCCAACGTCACATCAGCATTGACCCCAAAACCCTGACCCCAAAGCCCCAGGAACCCTGAAGCCCTGATAACCGTGACCCCAATAACTGACACCCCTAACAGCCACGACCCCAAAACCTGGCACCCCCCAATCACTGTGACCCCAATAATCCCCACAAACAGTGCCCCCAACAGCCACGACCCCAATAACTGATACCCCAATATCTGTGACCCCAATAACCCACAACCCCAATCACCACGACCCCCTAAGCCGTGACCCCAACAACCACGACCCCAAAAACCCCTAACAATCAATAACCCCAATCACCACGACCCCAATAACCGACACCCCAATATCTGTGACCCCAGTAACTGACACCCCAAGAACTGATCCCAAATCAGCATTGACCCCAAAACCCTGACCCCAAAGCCCCAGGAATCCTGAAGCCCTGATAACTGTGACCCCAATAACTGACACCCCCAATAACCATGAACCCAACAACCACGACCCCAATAACTGATACCCCAATATCTGTGACCCCAATAACCAATACCCCAATAATTGATACCCCAATAACTGACACCCCAATAACCACGACCCCAAAAAGCACGACCCCAATAACTGACGCCCCAATATCTGTGACCCAATAACCGACACCCGGAACCCTGACCTCAAACCCCCGACCCCAAACTCCAACGTGTGGCCCCGCGTCCCTACTATTATGGGATGCCGAGCCCGAGCGGCGCTCATAGGGCGGCACGGCTCGGTAGGGGGCGGTGCGACCCCACAGCCGCCGCTGCGCCCTACAGCTGCCGGGAAATGGGGGAAACCCCCCTGAACCCCTCGGGAACGGGGCGGCTGTTGGGGTCGGAGCGACCGGGGGCGTCGGGTTTTGGGGTCGCGGTTGTTGGGGGTATCGGTTATTGGGGTCACAGATATTGGGGTATCAGTTATTGGGGTCGTGGTTGTTGGGGGTATTGATTGTGGGGGGTTTTTGGGGTCACGGCTTGGGGGGTCGTGGTTATTGGGGGTGCCGGTTATTGGGGTATCAGTTACTGGGGTATCGGTTATTGGGGTCGTGGTTGTTAGGGGTGTCAGTTTTTGGGGTCACAGATATTGGGGCGTTGGTTATTGGGATCATGGTTATTGGGGTATCAGCTATTGGGGTCGTGGTTGTTGGGGGTATCAGTTATTGGGGTATCAGTTATTGGGGTATCGGTTATTGGGGTCGTGGTCATTGGGGTTATTGATTGTGGGGGGGTTTTGGGGTCGTGGTTGTTGGGGTCACGGCTTGGGGGGTCGTGGTGATTGGGGGTGTTGGTTATTGGGGTCACAGATATTGGGGTATCAGTTATTGGGGTCGTGGGTTATTGGGGTCACAGATATTGGGGTATCAGTTATTGGGGTCGTGGTTGTTGGGGGTATTGATTGTGGGGGGTTTTTGGGGTCACGGCTTGGGGGGTCGTGGTTATTGGGGGTGCCGGTTATTGGGGTGTCAGTTATTGGGGTGGTGCTTATTGGGGTCGTGGTTATTGAGGGTTTCAGTTATTGGGGTCATAGATATTGGGGGTGCCGGTTATTGGGGTATCAGTTATTGGGGTATCGGTTATTGGGGTCGTGGTCATTGGGGGTATTGATTGTGGGGGGGTTTTGGGGTCGTGGTTGTTGGGGTCACGGCTTGGGGGGTCGTGGTGATTGGGGGTGTTGGTTATTGGGGTCACAGATATTGGGGTACCAGTTATTGGGGTCGTGGGTTATTGGGGTTACCGATATTGGGGGTATCGGTTATTGGGGTCGTGCTTTTTGGGTTCGTGGTTATTGGGGTGTCGGTTATTGGGGTCACTGATGTTGGGGGTGTCGGTTATTGGGGTCGTGGTGATTGGGGTTATTGATTGTGGGGGTTTTTTGGGGTCGTGGTTATTGGGGGCGTTGGTTATTGGGGTCATGGTTATTGGGGTATCAGCTATTGGGGTCGTGGTTGTTGGGGGTATCAGTTATTGGGGTATCGGTTATTGGGGTCACAGATATTGGGGTCGTGGTCATTGGGGTTATTGATTGTGGGGGGGTTTTGGGGTCGTGGTTGTTGGGGTCACGGCTTGGGGGGTCGTGGTGATTGGGGTTGTGGGTTACTGGGGTCACAGATATTGGGGTATCAGTTATTGGGGTTGTGGGTTATTGGGGTCACAGTTATTGAGGGTATCGGTTATTGGGGTCATGGTTATCAGGGGTGTCAGTTATTGGGGTCACAGATATTGGGGTCACAGATATTGGGGTCATGGTTATCAGGGGTGTCAGTTATTGGGGTCACAGATTTGGAGGGATGGATTTGGGGTATTGTTGGGGTTTTGTTATTGGGGTTGTGGGTTTTGGGATGATGGTGACCGAGGGGATTTTTTTTTGGGGGGTCGTCAGTTATTGGGGTCGCGGTTATGGGGGCTGTGGGTTTTTAGGGTCACGGTTTTGGAGTCGGGGTTTTGGGGGCTGTCGGCGATTGGGGTCACAGTTATTGAGGGTTTTGTTATTGGGGTGGTGGTCATTGGGGCCATTGGGGTCACGGTTTGTGGGGTTGTGGTTTTGGGGGGTCGTGGCGATGGGGGAAACCCATTATTGGGGTGGTGGTGGTTGGCGCATTGTTTTGGGGGGGGCTGTGGGTTATGGGGTCGTGGTTATGGGGTGGCAGTGAATGGAGCCCTGGGTTTTGGGTACCGGGTCACTGGGGTGCTGGATTTTGGGATCGCGGTTACCGGAGGTTTGGTTTTGGGGTTTTGGGGTTCTTGGGATTACAGTTGGGTTGTAGATGTTGGCCCTCTGCTTTGGGGTGGGGGCAGACCCCATAAAGCCAGGGGTAATTATGGGCTGCGTGACGAACAAAATCCATTAGCGAACCCAAAGCCCCGCCGTGGGGCAGGGTTTGCTCCTCCGCCTT